>NW_027362763.1:634684343-635914634 GCF_046119375.1 Phyllobates terribilis
TTATCAGACTTTCAGATAGGGGAAATGTCAGTGAGCATTCCGATTTCAGTTCCAGAGCGATTCGCTCAATGAGTCCTTAATATTTATTCATTTTCAGCCAATTTTCTGGATTTTTGAAAATTTTACTTTTTTGTGAAAATATCCACTAAATGAGGGAATAACATGTGTGAGGGTACCCCAGGAGAGTTCCAAATGTGTGTGGGTAGAATATATATCCGACGGGGGTAAAATTGAAAAAAGTTGAAAACATTTTTTTTTTGGACTTAGTCATTTTTCCGGCGTTTATCAGACTTTCAGATAGGGGAAATGTCAGTGAGTGTTACGATTTCAGCTCCAGAGCGATTCGCCCAATGATTCCTTGATATTTAGCCAATTTTCTGGATTTTTGAAAATTTCACTTTTTTGTGAAATTATCCACTAAATGAGGGAATAATATGTGTGAGGGTACCCCAGGAGAGTTCGAAATGTGTGTGTGTAGAATATATATCCGACGGGGGTAAAATTGAAAAAAGTTGAAAAAAATTTTTTTTTGGACTTAGTCATTTTTCTGGCGTTTACCAGACTTTCAGATAGGGGAAATGACAGTGAGTGTTACGATTTCAGTTCCAGAGTGATTCGCCCAATGATTCCTTGATATTTAGTCGTTTTCTGCCAAATTTCTGGATTTTTGAAAATTTCACTTTTTTGTGAAAATATCCACTAAATGAGGGAATAATATGTGTGAGTGTACCCCAGGAGAGTTCCAAATGTGTGTGGGTAGAATATATATCCCACGAGGTAAAATTGAAAAAAGTTGAAAAAAATTTTTTTTGGACTTAGTCATTTTTCCGGCGTTTACCAGACTTTCAGATAGGGGAAATGTCAGTGAGCGTTCCAATTTCAGCTCCAGAGCGATTCGCCCAATGAGTCCTTGATATTTAGTCGTTTTCAGCCAATTCCTGGATTTTTGGAAATTTCACTTTTTTGTGAAAATATCCACTAAATGAGGGAATAATATGTGTGAGGGTACACCAGGAGAGTTCCAAATGTGTGTGTGTAGAATATATATCCGACAGGGGTAAAATTGAAAAAAGTTGAAAACATTTTTTTTTTGGACTTAGTCATTTTTCGGGCGTTTATCAGACTTTCAGATAGGGGAAATGTCAGTGAGTGTTACGATTTCAGCTCCAGAGTGATTCGCCCAATGATTCCTTGATATTTAGCCAATTTTCTGGATTTTTGAAAATTTCACTTTTTTGTGAAATTATCCACTAAATGAGGGAATAATATGTGTGAGGGTACCCCAGGAGAGGTCGAAATGTGTGTGTGTAGAATATATATCCGACGGGGGTAAAATTGAAAAAAGTTGAAAATTTTTTTTTGGACTTAGTCATTTTTCTGGCGTTTACCAGACTTTCAGATAGGGGAAATGACAGTGAGTGTTACGATTTCAGTTCCAGAGTGATTCGCCCAATGATTCCTTGATATTTAGTCGTTTTCTGCCAAATTTCTGGATTTTTGAAAATTTCACTTTTTTGTGAAAATATCCACTAAATGAGGGAATAATATGTGTGAGGGTACCCCAGGAGAGTTCCAAATGTGTGTTGGCAGAATATATATCCGACGGGGGTAAAATTGAAAAAAGTTTAAAAAAAATTTTTTTTGGACTTAGTTATTTTTCCGATGTTTATCAGACTTTCAGATAGGGGAAATGTCAGTGAGCATTCCGATTTCAGTTCCAGAGCGATTCGCTCAATGAGTCCTTAATATTTATTCATTTTCAGCCAATTTTCTGGATTTTTGAAAATTTTACTTTTTTGTGAAAATATCCACTAAATGAGGGAATAACATGTGTGAGGGTACCCCAGGAGAGTTCCAAATGTGTGTGGGTAGAATATATATCCGACGGGGGTAAAATTGAAAAAAGTTGAAAAAAAATTTTTTTTGGACTTAGTCATTTTTCTGGCGTTTACCAGACTTTCAGATAGGGGAAATGTCAGTGAGCGTTCCAATTTCAGCTCCAGAGCGATTCGCCCAATGAGTCCTTGATATTTAGTCGTTTTCAGCCAATTCCTGGATTTTTGGAATTTTCACTTTTTTGTGAAAATATCCACTAAATGAGGGAATAATATGTGTGAGGGTACACCAGGAGAGTTCCAAATGTGTGTATGTAGAATATATATCCGACGGGGGTAAAATTGAAAAAAGTTGAAAACATTTTTTTTTTGGACTTAGTCATTTTTCCGGCGTTTATCAGACTTTCAGATAGGGGAAATGTCAGTGAGTGTTACGATTTCAGCTCCAGAGTGATTCGCCCAATGATTCCTTGATATTTAGCCAATTTTCTGGATTTTTGAAAATTTCACTTTTTTGTGAAATTATCCACTAAATGAGGGAATAATATGTGTGAGGGTACCCCAGGAGAGTTCGAAATGTGTGTGTGTAGAATATATATCCGACGGGGGTAAAATTGAAAAAAGTTGAAAAAATTTTTTTTTGGACTTAGTCATTTTTCTGGCGTTTACCAGACTTTCAGATAGGGGAAATGACAGTGAGTGTTACGATTTGAGTTCCAGAGTGATTCGCCCAATGATTCCTTGATATTTAGTCGTTTTCTGCCAAATTTCTGGATTTTTGAAAATTTCACTTTTTTGTGAAAATATCCACTAAATGAGGGAATAATATGTGTGAGTGTACCCCAGGAGAGTTCCAAATGTGTGTGTGTAGAATATATTTCCCACGGGGGTAAAATTGAAAAAAGTTGAAAAGTTTTTTTTTCTGGACTTAGTCATTTTTCCAGCGTTTATCAGACTTTCAGATAGGGGAAATGGCAGTGATTGTTCCCATTTCAGTTCCAAAGTGATTCGCCCATTGAGTCTTTGATATTTAGTCGTTTTCAGCCAATTTCCTGGATTTTTGGAAATTTCACTTTTTTGTGAAAATATCCACTAAATGAGGGAATAATATGTGTGAGAGTACATCAGGAGAGTTCCAAATGTGTGTGTGTAGAATATATATCCGACAGGGGTAAAATTGAAAAAAGTTGAAAAATTTTTTTTTTTTGGACTTAGTCATTTTTCCGGCGTTTAACAGACTTTCAGATAGGGGAAATGTCAGTGAGTGTTCCGATTTCAGTTCCAGAGCGGTTCATCCAATGATTCCTTGATATTTAGTAGTTTTCAGCCAATTTTCTGGATTTTTGAAAATTTCACTTTTTTGTGAAAATATCCACTAAATGAGGGAATAATATGTGTGAGGGTACCCCAGGAGAGTTCGAAATGTGTGTGTGTAGAATATATATCCGACGGGGGTAAAATTGAAAAAAGTTGAAAAAAATTTTTTTTTGGACTTAGTCATTTTTCTGGCGTTTACCAGACTTTCAGATAGGGGAAATGACAGTGAGTGTTACGATTTCAGTTCCAGAGTGATTCGCCCAATGATTCCTTGATATTTAGTCGTTTTCTGCCAAATTTCTGGATTTTTGAAAATTTCACTTTTTTGTGAAAATATCCACTAAATGAGGGAATAATATGTGTGAGGGTACCCCAGGAGAGTTCCAAATGTGTGTTGGCAGAATATATATCCGACGGGGGTAAAATTGAAAAAAGTTTAAAAAAAATTTTTTTTGGACTTAGTCATTTTTTCAACGTTTATCAGACTTTCAGATAGGGGAAATGTCATTGAGCATTCCGATTTCAGTTCCAGAGCGATTCGCCCAATGAGTCTTTGATATTTAGTCGTTTTCAGCCAATTTTCTGGATTTTTCAAAATTTCACTTTTTTGTGAAAATATCCACTAAATGAGGGAATAATATGTGTGAGGGTACCCCAGGAGAGTTCTAAATGTTTGTGGGTAGAATATATATCCCACGGGGTAAAATTGAAAAAAGTTTAAAAAAATTTTTTTTGGACTTAGTCATTTTTCCGACGTTTATCAGACTTTCAGATAGGGGAAATGTCAGTGAGCATTCCGATTTCAGTTCCAGAGCGATTCGCTCAAGAGTCCTTAATATTTATTCATTTTCAGCCAATTTTCTGGATTTTTGAAAATTTTACTTTTTTGTGAAAATATCCACTAAATGAGGGAATAACATGTGTGAGGGTACCCCAGGAGAGTTCCAAATGTGTGTGGGTAGAATATATATCCCACGGGGTAAAATTGAAAAAAGTTGAAAAAATTTTTTTTGGACTTAGTCATTTTTCCGGCGTTTACCAGACTTTCAGATAGGGGAAATGTCAGTGAGCGTTCCAATTTCAGCTCCAGAGCGATTCGCCCAATGAGTCTTTGATATTTAGTCGTTTTCAGCCAATTTTCTGGATTTTTGAAAATTTCACTTTTTTGTGAAAATATCCACTAAATGAGGGAATAATATGTGCGAGGGTGCCCCAGGAGAGTTCCAAATGTGTGTGGGTAGAATATATATCCCACGGGGTAAAATTTAAAAAAGTTGAAAAAAATTTTTTTTGGACTTAGTCATTTTTCCGACGTTTATCAGACTTTCAGATAGGGGAAATGTCAGTGAGCATTCCGATTTCAGTTCCAGAGCGATTTGCCCAATGAGTCCTTGATATTTAGTCGTTTTCAGCCAATTTTCTGGATTTTTGAAAATTTCACTTTTTTGTGAAAATATCCACTAAATGAGGAAATAATATGTGTGAGGGTACCCCAGGAGAGTTCCAAATGTGTATGGGTAGAATATATATCCAACGGGGGTAAAATTGAAAAAAGTTGAAAAAAATTTTTTGGGGACTTAGTCATTTTTCCGACATTTATCAGACTTTCAGATAGGGGAAATGTCAGTGAGCTTTCCGATTTCAGCTCCAGAGCGATTCGCCTAATGAGTCCTTGATATTTATTCATTTTCAGCCAATTTTCTGGATTTTTGAAAATTTTACTTTTTTGTGAAAATATCCACTAAATGAGGGAATAACATGTGTGAGTGTACCCCAGGAGAGTTCCAAATGTGTGTGGGTAGAATATATATCCCACGGGGTAAAATTGAAAAAAGTTTAAAAAAATTTTTTTTGGACTTAGTCATTTTTCCGATGTTTATCAGACTTTCAGATAGGGGAAATGTCAGTGAGCATTCCGATTTCAGTTCCAGAGCGATTCGCTCAATGAGTCCTTAATATTTATTCATTTTCAGCCAATTTTCTGGATTTTTGAAAATTTTACTTTTTTGTGAAAATATCCACTAAATGAGGGAATAACATGTGTGAGGGTACCCCAGGAGAGTTCCAAATGTGTGTGGGTAGAATATATATCCGACGGGGGTAAAATTGAAAAAAGTTGAAAAAAAATTTTTTTTGGACTTAGTCATTTTTCTGGCGTTTACCAGACTTTCAGATAGGGGAAATGTCAGTGAGCGTTCCAATTTCAGCTCCAGAGCGATTCGCCCAATGAGTCCTTGATATTTAGTCGTTTTCAGCCAATTCCTGGATTTTTGGAATTTTCACTTTTTTGTGAAAATATCCACTAAATGAGGGAATAATATGTGTGAGGGTACACCAGGAGAGTTCCAAATGTGTGTGTGTAGAATATATATCCGACGGGGGTAAAATTGAAAAAAGTTGAAAACATTTTTTTTTTGGACTTAGTCATTTTTCCGGCGTTTATCAGACTTTCAGATAGGGGAAATGTCAGTGAGTGTTACGATTTCAGCTCCAGAGTGATTCGCCCAATGATTCCTTGATATTTAGCCAATTTTCTGGATTTTTGAAAATTTCACTTTTTTGTGAAATTATCCACTAAATGAGGGAATAATATGTGTGAGGGTACCCCAGGAGAGTTCCAAATGTGTGTGTGTAGAATATATATCCGACGGGGGTAAAATTGAAAAAAGTTGAAAAAAATTTTTTTTTGGACTTAGTCATTTTTCTGGCGTTTACCAGACTTTCAGATAGGGGAAATGACAGTGAGTGTTACGATTTCAGTTCCAGAGTGATTCGCCCAATGATTCCTTGATATTTAGTCGTTTTCTGCCAAATTTCTGGATTTTTGAAAATTTCACTTTTTTGTGAAAATATCCACTAAATGAGGGAATAATATGTGTGAGTGTACCCCAGGAGAGTTCCAAATGTGTGTGGGTAGAATATATATCCCACGAGGTAAAATTGAAAAAAGTTGAAAAAAATTTTTTTTGGACTTAGTCATTTTTCCGGCGTTTACCAGACTTTCAGATAGGGGAAATGTCAGTGAGCGTTCCAATTTCAGCTCCAGAGCGATTCGCCCAATGAGTCCTTGATATTTAGTCGTTTTCAGCCAATTCCTGGATTTTTGGAAATTTCACTTTTTTGTGAAAATATCCACTAAATGAGGGAATAATATGTGTGAGGGTACACCAGGAGAGTTCCAAATGTGTGTGTGTAGAATATATATCCGACAGGGGTAAAATTGAAAAAAGTTGAAAACATTTTTTTTTTGGACTTAGTCATTTTTCGGGCGTTTATCAGACTTTCAGATAGGGGAAATGTCAGTGAGTGTTACGATTTCAGCTCCAGAGTGATTCGCCCAATGATTCCTTGATATTTAGCCAATTTTCTGGATTTTTGAAAATTTCACTGTTTTGTGAAATTATCCACTAAATGAGGGAATAATATGTGTGAGGGTACCCCAGGAGAGTTCGAAATGTGTGTGTGTAGAATATATATCCGACGGGGGTAAAATTGAAAAAAGTTGAAAATTTTTTTTTGGACTTAGTCATTTTTCTGGCGTTTACCAGACTTTCAGATAGGGGAAATGACAGTGAGTGTTACGATTTCAGTTACAGAGTGATTCGCCCAATGATTCCTTGATATTTAGTCGTTTTCTGCCAAATTTCTGGATTTTTGAAAATTTCACTTTTTTGTGAAAATATCCACTAAATGAGGGAATAATATGTGTGAGGGTACCCCAGGAGAGTTCCAAATGTGTGTTGGCAGAATATATATCCGACGGGGGTAAAATTGAAAAAAGTTTAAAAAAAATTTTTTTTGGACTTAGTCATTTTTTCAACGTTTATCAGACTTTCAGATAGGGGAAATGTCATTGAGCATTCCGATTTCAGTTCCAGAGCGATTCGCCCAATGAGTCTTTGATATTTAGTCGTTTTCAGCCAATTTTCTGGATTTTTCAAAATTTCAATTTTTTGTGAAAATATCCACTAAATGAGGGAATAATATGTGTGAGGGTACCCCAGGAGAGTTCTAAATGTTTGTGGGTAGAACATATATCCCACGGGGTAAAATTGAAAAAAGTTTAAAAAAATTTTTTTTGGACTTAGTCATTTTTCCGACGTTTATCAGACTTTCAGATAGGGGAAATGTCAGTGAGCATTCCGATTTCAGTTCCAGAGCGATTCGCTCAATGAGTCCTTAATATTTATTCATTTTCAGCCAATGTTCTGGATTTTTGAAAATTTTACTTTTTTGTGAAAATATCCACTAACTGAGGGAATAACATGTGTGAGGGTACCCCAGGAGAGTTCCAAATGTGTGTGGGTAGAATATATATCCCACGGGGTAAAATTGAAAAAAGTTGAAAAAAATTTTTTTTGGACTTAGTCATCTTTCCGGCGTTTACCAGATTTTCAGATAGGGGAAATGTCAGTGAGCGTTCCAATTTCAGCTCCAGAGCGATTCGCCCAATGAGTCCTTGATATTTAGTCGTTTTCAGCCAATTTCCTGGATTTTTGGAAATTTCACTTTTTTGTGAAAATATCCACTAAATGAGGGAATAATATGTGTGAGGGTACCCCAGGAGAGTTCCAAATGTGTGTGGGTAGAATATATATCCCACGGGGGTAAAATTGAAAAAAGTTGAAAAAAATTTTTTTTTGGACTTAGTCATTTTTCCGTCGTTTATCAGACTTTCAGATAGGGGAAATGTCAGTGAGTGTTACGATTTCAGTTCCAGAGCGATTCGCCCAATGATTCCTTGATATTTAGTCGTTTTCAGCCAATTTTCTGGATTTTTGAAAATTTCACTTTTTTGTGAAAATATCCACTAAATGAGGGAATAATATGAGTGAGGGTACCCCAGGAGAGTTCCAAATGTGTGTGTGTAGAATATATATCCGATGGGGGTAAAATTGAAAAAAGTTGAAAACATTTTTTTTTTGGACTTAGTCATTTTTCCGTCGTTTATCAGACTTTCAGATAGGGGAAATGTCAGTGAGTGTTACGATTTCAGTTCCAGAGTGATTCGCCCAATGATTCCTTGATATTTAGTCGTTTTCAGCCAATTTTCTGGATTTTTGAAAATTTCACTTTTTTGTGAAAATATCCACTAAATGAGGGAATAATATGTGTGAGGGTACCCCAGGAGAGTTCCAAATGTGTGTGGGTAGAATATATATCCCACGGGGGTAAAATTGAAAAAAGTTGAAAAAAAATTTTTTTTGACCTAGTCATTTTTCCGGCATTTACCAGACTTTCAGATAGGGGAAATGTCAGTGAGCGTTCCGATTTCAGTTCCAGAGCGATTCGCCCAATGATTCCTTGATATTTAGTCGTTTTCAGCCAATTTTCGGGATTTTTGAAAATCTCACTTTTTTGTGAAAATATCCACTAAATGAGGGAATAATATGTGTGAGGGTACCCCAGGAGAGTTCCAAATGTGTGTGTGTAGAATATATATCCGACGGGGGTAAAATTGAAAAAAGTTTAAAAAAAATTTTTTTTGGACTTAGTCGTTTTTCCGACGTTTATCAGACTTTCAGATAGGGGAAATGTCAGTGAGCATTCCGATTTCAGTTCCAGAGCGATTCGCCCAATGCGTCCATGATATTTAGTCGTTTTCAGCCAAATTTCTGGATTTTTGAAAATTTCACTTTTTTGTGAAAATATCCACTAAATGAGGGAATAATATGTGTGAGGGTACCCCAGGAGAGTTCCAAATGTGTGTGGGAAGAATATATATCCCACGGGGGGAAAAATTGAAAAAAGTTGAAAAAATTTTTTTTCGGGACTTAGTCATTTTTCCTGCGTTTACCAGACTTTCAGATAGGGGAAATGTCAGTGAGTGTTCCGATTTCAGTTCCAGAGTGATTCGCCCAATGAGTCCTTGATATTTAGTCGTTTTCAGCCAATTTTCTGGATTTTTGAAAATTTCACTTTTTTGCGAAAATATCCACTAAATGAGAGAATAATATGTGTGAGGGTACCCCAGGAGAGTTCCAAATGTGTGTGGGTAGAATATATATCCTATGGGGGTAAAACTGAAAAAAGTTGAAAAATTTTTTTTTTGGACTTAGTCATTTTTTCTGCGTTTACCAGACTTTCAGATAGGGGAAATGTCAGTGAGCGTTCCGTTTTCAGTTCCAGAGCAATTCGACCGATGAGTCCTTGATATTTAGTCGTTTTCAGCCAATTTTCTGGATTTTTGTAAATTTCACTTTTTTGCAGAAATATCCACTAAATGAGAGAATAATATGTGTGAGGGTACCCCAGGAGAGTTCCAAATGTGTGTGGGAAGAATATATATCCCACGGGGGGAAAAATTGAAAAAAGTTGAAAAATTTTTTTTTTGGGACTTAGTCATTTTTCTGGTGTTTATCAGACTTTCAGATAGGGGAAATGTCAGTGAGCATTCCGATTTCAGTTCCAGAGAGATTCGCCCAATGATTCCTTGATATTTCGTCGTTTTCAGCCAATTTTCTGGATTTTTGAAAATTTCACTTTTTTGTGAAAATATCCACTAAATGAGGGAATAATATGTGTGAGGGTACCCCAGGAGAGTTCCAAATGTGTGTGTGTAGAATATATATCCGACGGGGGTAAAATTGAAAAAAGTTGAAAAAAATTTTTTTTTGGACTTAGTCATTTTTCCGACGTTTATCAGACTTTCAGATAGGGGAAATGTCAGTGAGCATTCCGATTTCAGTTCCAGAGCGATTCGCCCAATGAGTCCTTGATATTTAGTCGTTTTCAGCCATTTTTCTGGATTTTTGAAAATTTCACTTTTTTGTGAAAATATCCACTAAATGAGGGAATAATATGTGTGAGGGTACCCCAGGAGAGTTCCAAATGTGTGTGGGTAGAATATATATCCCACGGGGGTAAAATTGAAAAAAGTTGAAATTTTTTTTTTTTTTACTTAGTCATTTTTCCGACGTTTATCAGACTTTCAGATAGGGGAAATGTCAGTGAGCATTCCGATTTCAGTTCCAGAGCGATTCGCCCAATGCGTCCATGATATTTAGTCGTTTTCAGACAAATTTCTGGATTTTTGAAAATTTCACTTTTTTGTGAAAATATCCAGTAAATGAGGGAATAATATGTGTGAGGTTACCCCAGGAGAGTTCCAAATGTGTGTGGGAAGAATATATATCCCACGGGGGGAAAAATTGAAAAAAGTTGAAAAAATTTTTTTTTGGGACTTAGTCATTTTTCCTGCGTTTACCAGACTTTCAGATAGGGGAAATGTCAGTGAGTGTTCCGATTTCAGTTCCAGAGCGATTCGCCCAATGAGTCCTTGATATTTAGTCGTTTTCAGCCAATTTTCTGGATTTTTGAAAATTTCACTTTTTTGTGAAAATATCCACTAAATGAGAGAATAATATGTGTGAGGTTACCCCAGGAGAGTTCCAAATGTGTGTGGGTAGAATATATATCCAACGGGGGTAAAATTGAAAAAAGTTTAAAAAAATTTTTTTGGGACTTAGTCATTTTTCCGCCGTTTATCAGATTTTCAGATAGGGAAAATATAAGTGAATGTTCCGTTTTCAGTTCCAGAGCAATTCGACCGATGAGTCCTTGATATTTAGTCGTTTTCAGCCAATTTTCTGGATTTTTGAAAATTTCACTTTTTTGCGAAAATATCCACTAAATGAGAGAATAATATGTGTGAGGGTACCCCAGGAGAGTTCCAAATGTGTGTGGGTAGAATATATATCCGACGGGGGTAAAATTGAAAAAAGTTGAAAAAAAATTTTTTTTGGACTTAGTCATTTTTCCTGCATTTACCAGACTTTCAGATAGGGGAAATGTCAGTGAGCATTCCGATTTCAGTTCCAGAGCGATTCGCCCAATGATTCCTTGATATTTAGTCGTTTTCAGCCAATTTTCTGGATTTTTGAAAATTTCACTTTTTTGTGAAAATATTCACTAAATGAGGGAATAATATGTGTGAGGGTACCACAGGAGAGTTCCAAATGTGTGAGTAGAATATATATCCCACGGGGGTAAAATTGAAAAAAGTTGAAAACATTTTTTTTTTGGACTTAGTCATTTTTCCAGCGTTTATCAGACTTTCAGAAAGGGGAAGAGTCAGTGAGTGTTCCGATTTCAGTTCCAGAGCGATTCGCCCAATGATTCCTTGATATTTAGTCGTTTTCAGCCAAATTTCTGGATTTTTGAAAATTTCACTTTTTTGTGAAAATATCCACTAAATGAGGGAATAATATGTGTGAGGGTACCCCAGGAGAGTTCCAAATGTGTGTGGGTAGAATATATATCCCACGGGGGTAAAATTGAAAAAAGTTGAAAAATTTTTTTTTTGGACTTAGTTATTTTTCCTGCGTTTACCAGACTTTCAGATAGGGGAAATGTCAGTGAGTGTTCCGATTTCAGTTCCAGAGCGATTCGCCCAATGAGTCCTTGTTATTTAGTGTTTTCAGCCAATTTTCTGGATTTTTGAAAATTTCACTTTTTTGTGAAAGTATCCACCAAATGAGGGAATAATATGTGTGAGGGTACCCCAGGAGAGTTCCAAATGTGTGTGGGAAGAATATATATCCCACGGGGGGAAAAATTGAAAAAAGTTGAAAAAAATTTTTTTTGGGACTTAGTCATTTTTTTGGCGTTTATCAGACTTTCAGATAGGGGAAATGTCAGTGAGGATTCCGATTTCAGTTCCAGAGCGATTCGCCCAATGATTCCTTGATATTTAGACGTTTTCAGCCAATTTTCTGGATTTTTGAAAATTTCACTTTTTTGTGAAAATATCCACTAAATGAGGGAATAATATGTGTGAGGGTACCCCAGGAGAGTTCCAAATGTGTGTGGGTAGAATATATATCCAACGGGGGTAAAATTGAAAAAGTTGAAAAAAAATTTTTTTGGACTTAGTCATTTTTCCGCCGTTCATCAGATTTTCAGATAGGGAAAATATAAGTGAATGTTCCGTTTTCAGTTCCAGAGCAATTCGACCGATGAGTCCTTGATATTTAGTCGTTTTCAGCCAATTTTCTGAATTTTTGAAAATTTCACTTTTTTCCGAAAATATCCACTAAATGAGAGAATAATATGTGTGAGGGAACCCCAGGAGAGTTCCAAATGTGTGTGGGAAGAATATATATCCCACGGGTGGAAAAATTGAAAAAAGTTGAAAAATTTTTTTTTTGGGACTTAGTCATTTTTCTGGTGTTTATCAGACTTTCAGATAGGAGAAATGTCAGTGAGCATTCCGATTTCAGTTCCAGAGCGATTCGCCCAATGATTCCTTGATATTTAGTCGTTTTCAGCCAATTTTCTGGATTTTTGAAAATTTCACTTTTTTGTGAAAATATCCACTAAATGAGGGAATAATATTTGTGAGGGTACCCCAGAAGAGTTCCAAATATGTGTGTGTAGAATATGTATCCGACGGGTGTAAAATTGAAAAAAGTTTAAAAAAATTTTTTTTTGGACTTAGTCATTTTTTCGACGTTTATCAGACTTTCAGATAGGGGAAATGTCAGTGAGCATTCCGATTTCAGTTCCAGAGTGATTTGCCCAATGAGTCCTTGATATTTAGTCGTTTTCAGCCAATTTTCGGGATTTTTGAAAATTTCACTTTTTTGTGAAAATATCCACTAAATGAGGGAATAATATGTGTGAGGGTACCCCAGGAGAGTTTCAAATGTGTGTGGGTAGAATATATATCCAACGGGGGTAAAATTGAAAAAAGTTGAAAAAAAATTTTTTTGGACTTAGTCATTTTTCCGCCGTTCATCAGATTTTCAGATAGGGAAAATATAAGTGAATGTTCCGTTTTCAGTTCCAGAGCAATTCGACCGATGAGTCCTTGATATTTAGTCGTTTTCAGCCAATTTTCTGAATTTTTGAAAATTTCACTTTTTTCCGAAAATATCCACTAAATGAGAGAATAATATGTGTGAGGGAACCCCAGGAGAGTTCCAAATGTGTGTGGGTAGAATATATATCCCACGGGGGTAAAATTGAAAAAAGTTGAAAACATTTTTTTTTTGGACTTAGTCATTTTTCCAGCGGTTATCAGACTTTCAGAAAGGGGAAGAGTCAGTGAGTATTCCGATTTCAGTTCCAGAGCGATTCGCCCAATGATTCCTTGATATTTAGTCGTTTTCAGCCAATTTTCGGGATTTTTGAAAATTTCACTTTTTTGTGAAAATATCCACTAAATGAGGGAATAATATGTGTGAGGGTACCCCAGGAGAGTTCCAAATGTGTGTGTGTAGAATATATATCCGACGGGGGTAAAATTGAAAAAAGTTGAAAAAAAATTTTTTTTGGACTTAGTCATTTTTCCTGCGTTTACCAGACTTTCAGATAGGGGAAATGTCAGTGAGCATTCCGATTTCAGTTCCAGAGCGATTCGCCCAATGATTCCTTGATATTTAGTCGTTTTCAGCCAATTTTCTGGATTTTTGAAAATTTCACTTTTTTGTGAAAATATTCACTAAATGAGGGAATAATATGTGTGAGGGTACCACAGGAGAGTTCCAAATGTGTGAGTAGAATATATATCCCACGGGGGTAAAATTGAAAAAAGTTGAAAACATTTTTTTTTTGGACTTAGTCATTTTTCCAGCGTTTATCAGACTTTCAGAAAGGGGAAGAGTCAGTGAGTGTTCCGATTTCAGTTCCAGAGCGATTCGCCCAATGATTCCTTGATATTTAGTCGTTTTCAGCCAAATTTCTGGATTTTTGAAAATTTCACTTTTTTGTGAAAATATCCACTAAATGAGGGAATAATATGTGTGAGGGTACCCCAGGAGAGTTCCAAATGTGTGTGGGTAGAATATATATCCCACGGGGGTAAAATTGAAAAAAGTTGAAAAAATTTTTTTTTGGACTTAGTCATTTTTCCTGCGTTTACCAGACTTTCAGATAGGGGAAATGTCAGTGAGCGTTCCGATTTCAGTTCCAGAGCGATTGACCAATGATTCCTTGATATTTAGTCGTTTTCAGCCAATTTTCTGGATTTTTGTAAATTTCACTTTTCTGCGAAAATATCCACTAAATGAGAGAATAATATGTGTGAGGGTACCCCAGGAGAGTTCCAAATGTGTGTGGGTAGAATATATATCCCACGGGGGTAAAATTGAAAAAAGTTTAAAAAAATTTTTTTTTGGACTTAGTCATTTTGTCGACGTTTATCAGACTTTCAGATAGGGAAATGTCAGTGAGCATTCCGATTTCAGTTCCAGAGCGATTCGCCCAATGATTCCTTGATATTTAGTCGTTTTCAGCCAATTTTCTGGATTTTTGAAAATTTCACTTTTTTGTGAAAGTATCCACCAAATGAGGGAATAATTTGTGTGAGGGTACCCCAGGAGAGTTCCAAATGTGTGTGGGAAGAATATATATCCCACGGGGGGAAAAATTGAAAAAAGTTGAAAAAAATTTTTTTTGAGACTTAGTCATTTTTTTGGCGTTTATCAGACTTTCAGATAGGGGAAATGTCAGTGAGGATTCCGATTTCAGTTCCAGAGCGATTCGCCCAATGATTCCTTGATATTTAGACGTTTTCAGCCAATTTTCTGGATTTTTGAAAATTTCAATTTTTTGTGAAAATATCCACTAAATGAGGGAATAATATTTGTGAGGGTACCCCAGAAGAGTTCCAAATATGTGTGTGTAGAATATGTATCCGACGGGGGTAAAATTGAAAAAAGTTTAAAAAAATTTTTTTTTGGACTTAGTCATTTTTTCGACGTTTATCAGACTTTCAGATAGGGGAAATGTCAGTGAGCATTCCGATTTCAGTTCCAGAGCAATTCGACCGATGAGTCCTTGATATTTAGTCGTTTTCAGCCAATTTTCTGAATTTTTGAAAATTTCACTTTTTTCCGAAAATATCCACTAAATGAGAGAATAATATGTGTGAGGGAACCCCAGGAGAGTTCCAAATGTGTGTGGGTAGAATATATATCCCACGGGGGTAAAATTGAAAAAAGTTGAAAACATTTTTTTTTTGGACTTAGTCATTTTTCCAGCGTTTCTCAGACTTTCAGATAGGGGAAATGTCAGTGAGCATTCCGATTTCAGTTCCAGAGCGATTCGCCCAATGATTCCTTGATATTTAGTCGTTTTCAGCCAATTTCCTGGATTTTTGAAAATTTCACTTTTTTGTGAAAATATCCACTAAATGAGGGAATAATATGTGTGAGGGTACCCCAGGAGAGTTCCAAATGTGTGAGTAGAATATATATCCCACGGGGGTAAAATTGAAAAAAGTTGAAAACATTTTTTTTTTGGACTTAGTCATTTTTCCGGCGTTTATCAGACTTTCAGATCGGGGAAATGTCAGTAAGCGTTCCGATTTCAGTTCCAGAGCTATTCGCCCAATGATTCCTTGATATTTCGTCGTTTTCAGCCAATTTTCTGGATTTTTGAAAATTTCACTTTTTTGTGAAAATATCCACTAAATGAGGGAATAATATGTGTGAGGGTATCCCAGGAGAGTTCCAAATGTGTGTGGGTAGAATATATATCCCACGGGGGTAAAATTGAAAAAAGTTGAAAAATTTTTTTTTTGGACTTAGTCATTTTTCCTGCGTTTACCAGACTTTCAGATAGGGGAAATGTCAGTGAGCGTACCGTTTTCAGTTCCAGAGCAATTCGACCGATGAGTCCTTGATATTTAGTCGTTTTCAGCCAATTTTCTGGATTTTTGTAAATTTCACTTTTTTGTGAAAATATCCACTAAATGAGAGAATAATATGTGTGAGGGTACCCCAGGAGAGTTCCAAATGTGTGTGGGTAGAATATATATCCCACGGGGGTAAAATTGAAAAAAGTTTAAAAAAATTTTTTTTTGGACTTAGTCATTTTTTCGACGTTTATCAGACTTTCAGATAGGGGAAATGTCAGTGAGCATTCCGATTTCAGTTCCAGAGCGATTCGCCCAATGAGTCCTTGATATTTCGTCGTTTTCAGCCATTTTTCTGGATTTTTGAAAATTTCACTTTTTTGTGAAAATATCCACTAAATGAGGGAATAATATGTGTGAGGGTACCCCAGGAGAGTTCCAAATGTGTGTGGGTAGAATATATATCCCACGGGAGTAAAATTGAAAAAAGTTGAAAATTTTTTTTTTTTTACTTAGTCATTTTTCCGGCGTTTACCAGACTTTCAGATAGGGGAAATGTCAATGAGCGTTCCGATTTCAGTTCCAGAGCGATTCGCCCAATGATTCCTTGATATTTAGTCGTTTTCAGCCAATTTTCTGGATTTTTGAAAATTTCACTTTTTTGTGAAAGTATCCACCAAATGAGGGAATAATTTGTGTGAGGGTACCCCAGGAGAGTTCCAAATGTGTGTGGGAAGAATATATATCCCACGGGGGGAAAAATTGAAAAAAGTTGAAAAAAAATTTTTTTGAGACTTAGTCATTTTTTTGGCGTTTATCAGACTTTCAGATAGGGGAAATGTCAGTGAGGATTCCGATTTCAGTTCCAGAGCGATTCGCCCAATGATTCCTTGATATTTAGACGTTTTCAGCCAATTTTCTGGATTTTTGAAAATTTCAATTTTTTGTGAAAATATCCACTAAATGAGGGAATAATATTTGTGAGGGTACCCCAGAAGAGTTCCAAATATGTGTGTGTAGAATATGTATCCGACGGGGGTAAAATTGAAAAAAGTTTAAAAAAATTTTTTTTTGGACTTAGTCATTTTTTCGACGTTTATCAGACTTTCAGATAGGGGAAATGTCAGTGAGCATTCCGATTTCAGTTCCAGAGCAATTCGACCGATGAGTCCTTGATATTTAGTCGTTTTCAGCCAATTTTCTGAATTTTTGAAAATTTCACTTTTTTCCGAAAATATCCACTAAATGAGAGAATAATATGTGTGAGGGAACCCCAGGAGAGTTCCAAATGTGTGTGGGTAGAATATATAACCCACGGGGGTAAAATTGAAAAAAGTTGAAAACATTTTTTTTTTGGACTTAGTCATTTTTCTGGTGTTTATCAGACTTTCAGATAGGGGAAATGTCAGTGAGCATTCCGATTTCAGTTCCAGAGCGATTCGCCCAATGATTCCTTGATATTTAGTCGTTTTCAGCCAATTTTCTGGATTTTTGAAAATTTCACTTTTTTGTGAAAATATCCACTAAATGAGGGAATAATATGTGTGAGGGTACCACAGGAGAGTTCCAAATGTGTGAGTAGAATATATATCCCACGGGGGTAAAATTGAAAAAAGTTGAAAACATTTTTTTTTTGGACTTAGTCATTTTTCCGGCGTTTATCAGACTTTCAGATAGGGGAAATGTCAGTAAGCGTTCCGATTTCAGTTCCAGAGCGATTCGCCCAATGATTCCTTGATATTTCGTCGTTTTCAGCCAATTTTCTGGATTTTTGAAAATTTCACTTTTTTGTGAAAATATCCACTAAATGAGGGAATAATATGTGTGAGGGTACCCCAGGAGAGTTCCAAATGTGTGTGTGTAGAATATATATCCCACGGGGGTAAAATTGAAAAAAGTTGAAAAAAAATTTTTTTGGACTTAGTCATTTTTCCGCCATTCATCAGATTTTCAGATAGGGAAAATATAAGTGAATGTTCTGTTTTCAGTTCCAGAGCAATTCGACCAATGAGTCCTTGATATTTAGTCGTTTTCAGCCAATTTTCTGAATTTTTGAAAATTTCACTTTTTTCCGAAAATATCCACTAAATGAGAGAATAATATGTGTGAGGGAACCCCAGGAGAGTTCCAAATGTGTGTGGGTAGAATATATATCCCACGGGGGTAAAATTGAAAAAAGTTGAAAACATTTTTTTTTTGGACTTAGTCATTTTTCCAGTGTTTATCAGACTTTCAGAAAGGGGAAGAGTCAGTGAGTGTTCCGATTTCAGTTCCAGAGCGATTCGCCCAATGAGTCCTTGATATTTAGTCATTTTCAGCCAAATTTCTGGATTTTTGAAAATTTCACTTTTTTGTGAAAATATCCACTAAATGAGGGAATAATATGTGTGAGTGTACCCCAGGAGAGTTCCAAATGTGTGTGGGAAGAATATATATCCCACGGGGGGAAAAATTGAAAAAAGTTGAAAAAATTTTTTTTTGGGACTTAGTCATTTTTCTGGTGTTTGTCAGACTTTCAGATAGGGGAAATGTCAGTGAGCATTCCGATTTCAGTTCCAGAGCGATTCGCCCGATGATTCCTTGATATTTAGTCGTTTTCAGCGAATTTTCTGGATTTTTGAAAATTTCACTTTTTTGTGAAAATATCCACTAAATGAGGGAATAATATGTGTGAGGGTACCACAGGAGAGTTCCAAATGTGTGTGGGTAGAATATATATCCCACGGGGGTAAAATTGAAAAAAGTTGAAACATTTTTTTTTTTGAACTTAGTCATTTTTCCGACGTTTATCAGACTTTCAGATCGGGGAAATGTCATTGAGCGTTCCGATTTCAGTTCCGGAGCGATTCGCCCAATGATTCCTTGATATTTCGTCGTTTCCAGCCAATTTTCTGGATTTTTGAAAATTTCACTTTTTTGTGAAAATATCCAGTAAATGAGGGAATAATATGTGTGAGGGTACCCCAGGAGAGTTCCAAATGTGTGTGGGTAGAATATATATCCCACGGAGGTAAAATTGAAAAAAGTTGAAAACATTTCTTTTTTGGACTTAGTCATTTTTCCGACGTTTATCAGACTTTCAGATAGGGGAAATGTCAGTGAGCGTTCCGATTTCAGTTCCAGAGCGATTCGCCCAATGAGTCCTTGTTATTTAGTGTTTTCAGTCAATTTGCTGGATTTTTGAAAATTTCACTTTTTTGTGAAAATATCCACTAAATGAGGGAATAATATGTGTGAGGGTACCCCAGGAGCGTTCCAAATGTGTGTGGGTAGAATATATATCCCACGGGGGTAAAATTGAAAAAAGTTGAAAACATTTCTTTTTTGGACTTAGTCATTTTTCCGGCGTTTATCAGACTTTCAGATAGGGGAAATGTCAGTGAGTATTCCGATTTCAGTTCCAGAGCGATTCGCCCAATGAGTCCTTGATATTTAGTCGTTTTCAGCCAATTTTTTGGATTTGTGATAATTTCACTTTTTTGTGAAAATATCCACTAAATGAGGGAATAATATGTGTGAGGGTACCCCAGGAGAGTTCCAAATGTGTGTGGCTAGAATATATATCCCACGGGGGTAAAATTGAAAAAAGTTGAAAAAATTTTTTTTTGGACTTAGTAATTTTTCCGACGTTTATCAGACTTTCAGATAGGGGAAATGTCAGTGAGCGTTCCGATTTCAGTTCCAGAGCGATTCGCCCAATGATTCCTTGATATTTAGTCATTTTCAGCCAATTTTCTTGATTTTTGAAAATTTCACTTTATTGTGAAAACATCCACTAAATGAGGGAATAATATGTGTGAGGGTACCCCAGGAGAGTTCCAAGTGTGTGTGTGTAGAATACATATCCGACGGGGGTAAAATTGAAAAAAGTTAAAAAAAATTATTTTGGACTTAGTCATTTTTCCGACGTTTATCAGACTTTCAGATAGGGGAAATGTCAGTGAGCGTTCCGATTTCAGTTCCAGAGCGATTCGCCCAATGAGTCCTTGTCCCTGTTTTCAGCCAATTTTCTGGATTTTTGAAAATTTCACTTTTTTGTGAAAATATCCACTAAATGAGGGAATAATATGTGTGAGGGAACCCCAGGAGAGTTCCAAATGTGTGTGGGTAGAATATATATCCCACGGGGGTAAAATTGAAAAAAGTTGAAAACATTTCTTTTTTGGACTTAGTCATTTTTCTGACGTTTATCAGACTTTCAGATCGGGGAAATGTCAGTGAGCGTTCCGATTTCAGTTCCAGAGCGATTCGCCCAATGAGTCCTTGTTATTTAGTGTTTTCAGTCAATTTTGGGGATTTTTGAAAATTTCACTTTTTTGTGAAAATATCCACTAAATGAGGGAATAATATGTGTGAGGGTACCCCAGGAGAGTTCCAAATGTGTGTTGGTAGAATATAAATCCGACGGGAGTAAAATTGAAAAAAGTTGAAAAAAATTTTTTTCTGGACTTAGTCATTTTTTCGACGTTTATCAGACTTTCAGATAGGGGAAATGTCAGTGAGCGTTCCGATTTCAGTTCCAGAGCGATTCGCCCAATGAGTCCTTGTTATTTAGTGTTTTCAGTCAATTTGCTGGATTTTTGAAAATTTCACTTTTTTGTGAAAATATCCACTAAATGAGGGAATAATATGTGTGAGGGTACCCCAGGAGAGTTCCAAATGTGTGTGGGTAGAATATATATCCCACGGGGGTAAAATTGAAAAAAGTTGAAAACATTTCTTTTTTGGACTTAGTCATTTTTCCGGCGTTTATCAGACTTTCAGATAGGGGAAATGTCAGTGAGCGTTCTAATTTCAGTTCCAGAGCGATTCGCCCAATGAGTCCTTGATATTTAGTCGTTTTCAGTTAATTTTTGGGATTTTTGAAAATTTCACTTTTTTGTGAAAATATCCACTAAATGAGGGAATAATATGTGTGAGGGTACCCCAGGAGAGTTCCAAATGTGTGTTGGTAGAATATAAATACGACGGGAGTAAAATTGAAAAAAGTTGAAAAAAATTTTTTTCTGGACTTAGTCATTTTTTCGACGTTTATCAGACTTTCAGATAGGGGAAATGTCAGTGAGCGTTCCGATTTCAGTTCCAGAGCGATTCGCCCAATGAGTCCTTGTTATTTAGTGTTTTCAGCCAATTTTCTGGATTTTTGAAAGTTTCACTTTTTTGTGAAAATATCCACTAAATGAGGGAATAATATGTGTGAGGGTACCCCAGGAGAGTTCCAAATGTGTGTGGGTAGAATATATATCCCACGGGGGTAAAATTGAAAAAAGTTGAAAACATTTCTTTTTTGGACTTAGTCATTTTTCCGACGTTTATCAGACTTTCAGATAGGGGAAATGTCAGTGAGCGTTCCGATTTCAGTTCCAGAGCGATTCGCCCAATGAGTCCTTGTTATTTAGTGTTTTCAGTCAATTTGCTGGATTTTTGAAAATTTCACTTTTTTGTGAAAATATCCACTAAATGAGGGAATAATATGTGTGAGGGTACCCCAGGAGAGTTCCAAATGTGTGTCGGTAGAATATATATCCCACGGGGGTAAAATTGAAAAAAGTTGAAAACATTTCTTTTTTGGACTTAGTCATTTTTCCGGCGTTTATCAGACTTTCAGATAGGGGAAATGTCAGTGAGTATTCCGATTTCGGTTCCAGAGCGATTCGCCCAATGAGTCCTTGATATTTAGTCGTTTTCAGCCAATTATTTGGATTTGTGATAATTTCACTTTTTTGTGAAAATATCCACTAAATGAGGGAATAATATGTGTGAGGGTACCCCAGGAGAGTTCCAAATGTGTGTGGGTGGAATATATATCCCACGGGGGTAAAATTGAAAAAAGTTGAAAACATTTCTTTTTTGGACTTAGTCATTTTTCCGGCGTTTATCAGACTTTCAGATAGGGGAAATGTCAGTGAGTATTCCGATTTCATTTCCAGAGCGATTCGCCCAATGGGTCCTTGATATTTAGTCGTTTTCAGACAATTTTTTTGATTTGTGATAATTTCACTTTTTTGTGAAAATATCCACTAAATGAGGGAATAATATGTGTGAGGGTACCCCAGGAGAGTTCCAAATGTGTGTGGGTAGAATATATATCCCACGGGGGTAAAATTGAAAAAAGTTGAAAAAAATTTTTTTTTGGACTTAGTCATTTTTTCGACGTTTATCAGACTTTCAGATAGGGGAAATGTCAGTGAGCATTCCGATTTCAGTTCCAGAGCGATTCGCCCAATGAGTCATTGATATTTAGTCGTTTTCAGCCAATTTTTTGGATTTGTGATAATTTCACTTTTTTGTGAAAATATCCACTAAATGAGGGAATAATATGTGTGAGGGTACCCCAGGAGAGTTCCAAATGTGTGTGGGTATAATATATATCCCACGGGGGTAAAATTGAAAAAAGTTGAAAAAAATTTTTTTTGGACTTAGTCATTTTTCCGACGTTTATCAGACTTTCAGATAGGGGAAATGTCAGTGAGCATTCCGATTTCAGTTCCAGAGCGATTCGCCCAATGATTCCTTGATATTTAGTCGTTTTCAGCCAATTTTCTGGATTTTTGAAAATTTCACTTTTTTGTGAAAATATCCACTAAATGAGGGAATAATATGTGTGAGGGTACCCCAGGAGAGTTCCAAATGTGTGTGGGTAGAATATATATCCCACGGGGGTAAAATTGAAAAAAGTTGAAAACATTTCTTTTTTGGACTTAGTCATTTTCCAGGCGTTTATCAGACTTTCAGATAGGGGAAATGTCAGTGAGCATTCCGATTTCAGTTCCAGAGCGATTCGCCCAATGAGTCCTTGTTATTTAGTGTTTTCAGTCAATTTGCTGGATTTTTGAAAATTTCACTTTTTTGTGAAAATATCCACTAAATGAGGGAATAATATGTGTGAGGGTACCCCAGGAGAGTTCCAAATGTGTGTTGGTAGAAAATATATCCGACGGGGGTAAAATTGAAAAAAGTTGAAAAAAATTTTTTTTTGGACTTAGTCATTTTTCCGACGTTTATCAGACTTTCAGATAGGGGAAATGTCAGTGAGCGTTCCGATTTCAGTTCCAGAGCGATACGCCCAATGAGTCCTTGTTATTTAGTGTTTTCAGCCAATTTTCTGGATTTTTGAAAATTTCACTTTTTTGTGAAAATATCCACTAAATGAGGGAATAATATGTGTGAGGGTACCCCAGGAGAGTTCCAAATGTGTGTGGGTAGAATATATATCCCACGGGGGTAAAATTGAAAAAAGTTGAAAACATTTTTTTGGACTTAGTCATTTTTCAGGCGTTCATCAGACTTTCAGATAGGGGAAATGTCAGTGAGCATTCCGATTTCAGTTCCAGAGCGATTCGCCCAATGAGTCCTTGATATTTAGTCGTTTTCTGCCAATTTTTTGGATTTGTGATAATTTCACTTTTTTGTGAAAATATCCACTAAATGAGGGAATAATATGTGTGAGGGTACCCCAGGAGAGTTCCAAATGTGTGTGGGTAGAATATATATCCCACGGGGGTAAAATTGAAAAAAGTTGAAAACATTTCTTTTTTGGACTTAGTCATTTTTCCGGCGTTTATCAGACTTACAGATAGGGGAAATGTCAGTGAGTATTCCGATTTCATTTCCAGAGCGATTCGCCCAATGAGTCCTTGATATTTAGTCGTTTTCAGCCAATTTTTTTGGATTTGTGATAATTTCACTTTTTTGTGAAAATATCCACTAAATGAGGGAATAATATGTGTGAGGGTACCCCAGGAGAGTTCCAAATGTGTGTGGGTAGAATATATATCCCACGGGGGTAAAATTGAAAAAAGTTGAAAACATTTCTTTTTTGGACTTAGTCATTTTTCAGGCGTTTATCAGACTTTCAGATAGGGGAAATGTCAGTGAGCATTCCGATTTCAGTTCCAGAGCGATTCGCCCAATGAGTCCTTGATATTTAGTCGTTTTCAGCCAATTTTTTGGATTTGTGATAATTTCACTTTTTTGTGAAAATATCCAATAAATGAGGGAATAATATGTGTGAGGGTACCCCAGGAGAGTTCCAAATGTGTGTGGGTAGAATATATATCCCACGGGGGTAAAATTGAAAAAAGTTGAAAACATTTCTTTTTTGGACTTAGTCATTTTTCCGGCGTTTATCAGACTTTCAGATAGGGGAAATGTCAGTGAGTATTCCGATTTCATTTCCAGAGCGATTCGCCCAATGAGTCCTTGATATTTAGTCGTTTTCAGCCAATCTTTTTGGATTTGTGATAATTTCACTTTTTTGTGAAAATATCCACTAAATGAGGGAATAATATGTGTGAGGGTACCCCAGGAGAGTTCCAAATGTGTGTGGGTAGAATATATATCCCACGGGGGTAAAATTGAAAAAAGTTGAAAACATTTCTTTTTTGGACTTAGTCATTTTTCAGGCGTTTATCAGACTTTCAGATAGGGGAAATGTCAGTGAGCATTCCGATTTCAGTTCCAGAGCGATTCGCCCAATGAGTCCTTGTTATTTAGTGTTTTCAGTCAATTTGCTGGATTTTTGAAAATTTCACTTTTTTGTGAAAATATCCACTAAATGAGGGAATAATATGTGTGAGGGTACCCCAGGAGCGTTCCAAATGTGTGTCGGTAGAATATATATCCCACGGGGGTAAAATTGAAAAAAGTTGAAAACATTTCTTTTTTGGACTTAGTCATTTTTCCGGTGTTTATCAGACTTTCAGATAGGGGAAATGTCAGTGAGTATTCCGATTTCGGTTCCAGAGCGATTCGCCC
The DNA here is from genome assembly GCF_046119375.1 of Phyllobates terribilis. Classification (NCBI taxonomy): domain Eukaryota; kingdom Metazoa; phylum Chordata; class Amphibia; order Anura; family Dendrobatidae; genus Phyllobates; species Phyllobates terribilis. Next base: position 634,708,833 of record NW_027362763.1, read on the forward strand.
AATGAGTCCTTGATATTTAGTCGTTTTCAGCCAATTATTTGGATTTGTGATAATTTCACTTTTTTGTGAAAATATCCACTAAATGAGGGAATAATATGTGTGAGGGTACCCAAGGAGAGTTCCAAATGTGTGTGGGTAGAATATATATCCCACGGGGGTAAAATTGAAAAAAGTTGAAAACATTTCTTTTTTGGACTTAGTCATTTTTCCGGCGTTTATCAGACTTTCAGATAGGGGAAATGTCAGTGAGTATTCCGATTTCATTTCCAGAGCGATTCGCCCAATGAGTCCTTGATATTTAGTCGTTTTCAGACAATTTTTTGGATTGGTGATAATTTCACTTTTTTGTGAAAATATCCACTAAATGAGGGAATAATATGTGTGAGGGTACCCCAGGAGAGTTCCAAATGTGTGTGGGTAGAATATATATCCCACGGGGGTAAAATTGAAAAAAGTTGAAAAAAATTTTTTTTTGGACTTAGTCATTTTTTCGACGTTTATCAGACTTTCAGATAGGGGAAATGTCAGTGAGCATTCCGATTTCAGTTCCAGAGCGATTCGCCCAATGATTCCTTGATATTTAGTCGTTTTCAGCCAATTTTCTGGATTTTTGAAAATTTCACTTTTTTGTGAAAATATCCACTAAATGAGGGAATAATATGTGTGAGGGTACCCCAGGAGAGTTCCAAATGTGTGTTGGTAGAAAATATATCCGACGGGGGTAAAATTGAAAAAAGTTGAAAAAAATTTTTTTTTGGACTTAGTCATTTTTCCGACGTTTATCAGACTTTCAGATAGGGGAAATGTCAGTGAGCGTTCCGATTTCAGTTCCAGAGCGATACGCCCAATGAGTCCTTGTTATTTAGTGTTTTCAGCCAATTTTCTGGATTTTTGAAAATTTCACTTTTTTGTGAAAATATCCACTAAATGAGGGAATAATATGTGTGAGGGTACCCCAGGAGAGTTCCAAATGTGTGTGGGTAGAATATATATCCCACGGGGGTAAAATTGAAAAAAGTTGAAAACATTTTTTTGGACTTAGTCATTTTTCAGGCGTTCATCAGACTTTCAGATAGGGGAAATGTCAGTGAGCATTCCGATTTCAGTTCCAGAGCGATTCGCCCAATGAGTCCTTGATATTTAGTCGTTTTCTGCCAATTTTTTGGATTTGTGATAATTTCACTTTTTTGTGAAAATATCCACTAAATGAGGGAATAATATGTGTGAGGGTACCCCAGGAGAGTTCCAAATGTGTGTGGGTAGAATATATATCCCACGGGGGTAAAATTGAAAAAAGTTGAAAACATTTCTTTTTTGGACTTAGTCATTTTTCCGGCGTTTATCAGACTTACAGATAGGGGAAATGTCAGTGAGTATTCCGATTTCATTTCCAGAGCGATTCGCCCAATGAGTCCTTGATATTTAGTCGTTTTCAGCCAATTTTTTTGGATTTGTGATAATTTCACTTTTTTGTGAAAATATCCACTAAATGAGGGAATAATATGTGTGAGGGTACCCCAGGAGAGTTCCAAATGTGTGTGGGTAGAATATATATCCCACGGGGGTAAAATTGAAAAAAGTTGAAAACATTTCTTTTTTGGACTTAGTCATTTTTCAGGCGTTTATCAGACTTTCAGATAGGGGAAATGTCAGTGAGCATTCCGATTTCAGTTCCAGAGCGATTCGCCCAATGAGTCCTTGATATTTAGTCGTTTTCAGCCAATTTTTTGGATTTGTGATAATTTCACTTTTTTGTGAAAATATCCAATAAATGAGGGAATAATATGTGTGAGGGTACCCCAGGAGAGTTCCAAATGTGTGTGGGTAGAATATATATCCCACGGGGGTAAAATTGAAAAAAGTTGAAAACATTTCTTTTTTGGACTTAGTCATTTTTCCGGCGTTTATCAGACTTTCAGATAGGGGAAATGTCAGTGAGTATTCCGATTTCATTTCCAGAGCGATTCGCCCAATGAGTCCTTGATATTTAGTCGTTTTCAGCCAATCTTTTTGGATTTGTGATAATTTCACTTTTTTGTGAAAATATCCACTAAATGAGGGAATAATATGTGTGAGGGTACCCCAGGAGAGTTCCAAATGTGTGTGGGTAGAATATATATCCCACGGGGGTAAAATTGAAAAAAGTTGAAAACATTTCTTTTTTGGACTTAGTCATTTTTCAGGCGTTTATCAGACTTTCAGATAGGGGAAATGTCAGTGAGCATTCCGATTTCAGTTCCAGAGCGATTCGCCCAATGAGTCCTTGTTATTTAGTGTTTTCAGTCAATTTGCTGGATTTTTGAAAATTTCACTTTTTTGTGAAAATATCCACTAAATGAGGGAATAATATGTGTGAGGGTACCCCAGGAGCGTTCCAAATGTGTGTCGGTAGAATATATATCCCACGGGGGTAAAATTGAAAAAAGTTGAAAACATTTCTTTTTTGGACTTAGTCATTTTTCCGGTGTTTATCAGACTTTCAGATAGGGGAAATGTCAGTGAGTATTCCGATTTCGGTTCCAGAGCGATTCGCCCAATGAGTCCTTGATATTTAGTCGTTTTCAGCCAATTATTTGGATTTGTGATAATTTCACTTTTTTGTGAAAATATCCACTAAATGAGGGAATAATATGTGTGAGGGTACCCAAGGAGAGTTCCAAATGTGTGTGGGTAGAATATATATCCCACGGGGGTAAAATTGAAAAAAGTTGAAAACATTTCTTTTTTGGACTTAGTCATTTTTCCGGCGTTTATCAGACTTTCAGATAGGGGAAATGTCAGTGAGTATTCCGATTTCATTTCCAGAGCGATTCGCCCAATGAGTCCTTGATATTTAGTCGTTTTCAGACAATTTTTTGGATTGGTGATAATTTCACTTTTTTGTGAAAATATCCACTAAATGAGGGAATAATATGTGTGAGGGTACCCCAGGAGAGTTCCAAATGTGTGTGGGTAGAATATATATCCCACGGGGGTAAAATTGAAAAAAGTTGAAAAAAATTTTTTTTTGGACTTAGTCATTTTTTCGACGTTTATCAGACTTTCAGATAGGGGAAATGTCAGTGAGCATTCCGATTTCAGTTCCAGAGCGATTCGCCCAATGATTCCTTGATATTTAGTCGTTTTCAGCCAATTTTCTGGATTTTTGAAAATTTCACTTTTTTGTGAAAATATCCACTAAATGAGGGAATAATATGTGTGAGGGTACCCCAGGAGAGTTCCAAATGTGTGTTGGTAGAAAATATATCCGACGGGGGTAAAATTGAAAAAAGTTGAAAAAAATTTTTTTTTGGACTTAGTCATTTTTCCGACGTTTATCAGACTTTCAGATAGGGGAAATGTCAGTGAGCGTTCCGATTTCAGTTCCAGAGCGATACGCCCAATGAGTCCTTGTTATTTAGTGTTTTCAGCCAATTTTCTGGATTTTTGAAAATTTCACTTTTTTGTGAAAATATCCACTAAATGAGGGAATAATATGTGTGAGGGTACCCCAGGAGAGTTCCAAATGTGTGTGGGTAGAATATATATCCCACGGGGGTAAAATTGAAAAAAGTTGAAAACATTTCTTTTTTGGACTTAGTCATTTTTCAGGCGTTCATCAGACTTTCAGATAGGGGAAATGTCAGTGAGCATTCCGATTTCAGTTCCAGAGCGATTCGCCCAATGAGTCCTTGATATTTAGTCGTTTTCTGCCAATTTTTTGGATTTGTGATAATTTCACTTTTTTGTGAAAATATCCACTAAATGAGGGAATAATATGTGTGAGGGTACCCCAGGAGAGTTCCAAATGTGTGTGGGTAGAATATATATCCCACGGGGGTAAAATTGAAAAAAGTTGAAAACATTTCTTTTTTGGACTTAGTCATTTTTCCGGCGTTTATCAGACTTTCAGATAGGGGAAATGTCAGTGAGTATTCCGATTTCATTTCCAGAGCGATTCGCCCAATGAGTCCTTGATATTTAGTCGTTTTCAGCCAATTTTTTTGGATTTGTGATAATTTCACTTTTTTGTGAAAATATCCACTAAATGAGGGAATAATATGTGTGAGGGTACCCCAGGAGAGTTCCAAATGTGTGTGGGTAGAATATATATCCCACGGGGGTAAAATTGAAAAAAGTTGAAAACATTTCTTTTTTGGACTTAGTCATTTTTCAGGCGTTTATCAGACTTTCAGATAGGGGAAATGTCAGTGAGCATTGCGATTTCAGTTCCAGAGCGATTCGCCCAATGAGTCCTTGATATTTAGTCGTTTTCAGCCAATTTTTTGGATTTGTGATAATTTCACTTTTTTGTGAAAATATCCACTAAATGAGGGAATAATATGTGTGAGGGTACCCCAGGAGAGTTCCAAATGTGTGTGGGTAGAATATATATCCCACGGGGGTAAAATTGAAAAAAGTTGAAAACATTTCTTTTTTGGACTTAGTCATTTTTCCGGCGTTTATCAGACTTTCAGATAGGGGAAATGTCAGTGAGTATTCCGATTTCATTTCCAGAGCGATTCGCCCAATGAGTCCTTGATATTTAGTCGTTTTCAGCCAATCTTTTTGGATTTGTGATAATTTCACTTTTTTGTGAAAATATCCACTAAATGAGGGAATAATATGTGTGAGGGTACCCCAGGAGAGTTCCAAATGTGTGTGGGTAGAATATATATCCCACGGGGGTAAAATTGAAAAAAGTTGAAAAAATTTTTTTTTGGACTTAGTCATTTTTCCGACGTTTATCAGACTTTCAGATAGGGGAAATGTCAGTGAGCGTTCCGATTTCAGTTCCAGAGCGATTTGCCCAATGAGTCCTTGTTATTTAGTGTTTTCAGTCAATTTTGGGGATTTTTGAAAATTTCACTTTTTTGTGAAAATATCCACTAAATGAGGGAATAATATGTGTGAGGGTACCCCAGGAGAGTTCCAAATGTGTGTTGGTAGAATATAAATCCGACGGGAGTAAAATTGAAAAAAGTTGAAAAAATTTTTTTTCTGGACTTAGTCATTTTTTCGACGTTTATCAGACTTTCAGATAGGGGAAATGTCAGTGAGCGTTCTAATTTCAGTTCCAGAGCGATTCGCCCAATGAGTCCTTGATATTTAGTCATTTTCAGTTAATTTTTGGGATTTTTGAAAATTTCACTTTTTTGTGAAAATATCCACTAAATGAGGGAATAATATGTGTGAGGGTACCCCAGGAGAGTTCCAAATGTGTGTTGGTAGAATATAAATCCGACGGGAGTAAAATTGAAAAAAGTTGAAAAAATTTTTTTTCTGGACTTAGTCATTTTTTCGACGTTTATCAGACTTTCAGATAGGGGAAATGTCAGTGAGCGTTCCGATTTCAGTTCCAGAGCGATTCGCCCAATGAGTCCTTGTTATTTAGTGTTTTCAGCCAATTTTCTGGATTTTTGAAAGTTTCACTTTTTTGTGAAAATATCCACTAAATGAGGGAATAATATGTGTGAGGGTACCCCAGGAGAGTTCCAAATGTGTGTGGGTAGAATATATATCCCACGGGGGTAAAATTGAAAAAAGTTGAAAACATTTCTTTTTTGGACTTAGTCATTTTTCCGACGTTTATCAGACTTTCAGATAGGGGAAATGTCAGTGAGCGTTCCGATTTCAGTTCCAGAGCGATTCGCCCAATGAGTCCTTGTTATTTAGTGTTTTCAGTCAATTTGCTGGATTTTTGAAAATTTCACTTTTTTGTGAAAATATCCACTAAATGAGGGAATAATATGTGTGAGGGTACCCCAGGAGAGTTCCAAATGTGTGTGGGTAGAATATATATCCCACGGGGGTAAAATTGAAAAAAGTTGAAAACATTTCTTTTTTGGACTTAGTCATTTTTCCGGCGCTTATCAGACTTTCAGATAGGGGAAATGTCAGTGAGCGTTCTAATTTCAGTTCCAGAGCGATTCGCCCAATGAGTCCTTGATATTTAGTCGTTTTCAGTTAATTTTTGGGATTTTTGAAAATTTCACTTTTTTGTGAAAATATCCACTAAATGAGGGAATAATATGTGTGAGGGTACCCCAGGAGAGTTCCAAATGTGTGTCGGTAGAATATATATCCCACGGGGGTAAAATTGAAAAAAGTTGAAAACATTTCTTTTTTGGACTTAGTCATTTTTCCGGCGTTTATCAGACTTTCAGATAGGGGAAATGTCAGTGAGTATTCCGATTTCGGTTCCAGAGCGATTCGCCCAATGAGTCCTTGATATTTAGTCGTTTTCAGCCAATTATTTGGATTTGTGATAATTTCACTTTTTTGTGAAAATATCCACTAAATGAGGGAATAATATGTGTGAGGGTACCCCAGGAGAGTTCCAAATGTGTGTGGGTGGAATATATATCCCACGGGGGTAAAATTGAAAAAAGTTGAAAACATTTCTTTTTTGGACTTAGTCATTTTTCCGGCGTTTATCAGACTTTCAGATAGGGGAAATGTCAGTGAGTATTCCGATTTCATTTCCAGAGCGATTCGCCCAATGGGTCCTTGATATTTAGTCGTTTTCAGACAATTTTTTGGATTTGTGATAATTTCACTTTTTTGTGAAAATATCCACTAAATGAGGGAATAATATGTGTGAGGGTACCCCAGGAGAGTTCCAAATGTGTGTGGGTATAATATATATCCCACGGGGGTAAAATTGAAAAAAGTTGAAAAAATTTTTTTTTGGACTTAGTCATTTTTCCGACGTTTATCAGACTTTCAGATAGGGGAAATGTCAGTGAGCATTCCGATTTCAGTTCCAGAGCGATTCGCCCAATGATTCCTTGATATTTAGTCGTTTTCAGCCAATTTTCTGGATTTTTGAAAATTTCACTTTTTTGTGAAAATATCCACTAAATGAGGGAATAATATGTGTGAGGGTACCCCAGGAGAGTTCCAAATGTGTGTGGGTAGAATATATATCCCACGGGGGTAAAATTGAAAAAAGTTGAAAACATTTCTTTTTTGGACTTAGTCATTTTTCAGGCGTTTATCAGACTTTCAGATAGGGGAAATGTCAGTGAGCATTCCGATTTCAGTTCCAGAGCGATTCGCCCAATGAGTCCTTGTTATTTAGTGTTTTCAGTCAATTTGCTGGATTTTTGAAAATTTCACTTTTTTGTGAAAATATCCACTAAATGAGGGAATAATATGTGTGAGGGTACCCCAGGAGCGTTCCAAATGTGTGTCGGTAGAATATATATCCCACGGGGGTAAAATTGAAAAAAGTTGAAAACATTTCTTTTTTGGACTTAGTCATTTTTCCGGCGTTTATCAGACTTTCAGATAGGGGAAATGTCAGTGAGTATTCCGATTTCATTTCCAGAGCGATTCGCCCAATGAGTCCTTGATATTTAGTCGTTTTCAGCCAATTATTTGGATTTGTGATAATTTCACTTTTTTGTGAAAATATCCACTAAATGAGGGAATAATATGTGTGAGGGTACCCAAGGAGAGTTCCAAATGTGTGTGGGTAGAATATATATCCCACGGGGGTAAAATTGAAAAAAGTTGAAAACATTTCTTTTTTGGACTTAGTCATTTTTCCGGCGTTTATCAGACTTTCAGATAGGGGAAATGTCAGTGAGTATTCCGATTTCATTTCCAGAGCGATTCGCCCAATGAGTCCTTGATATTTAGTCGTTTTCAGACAATTTTTTGGATTTGTGATAATTTCACTTTTTTGTGAAAATATCCACTAAATGAGGGAATAATATGTGTGAGGGTACCCCAGGAGAGTTCCAAATGTGTGTGGGTAGAATATATATCCCACGGGGGTAAAATTGAAAAAAGTTGAAAAAAATTTTTTTTTGGACTTAGTCATTTTTTCGACGTTTATCAGACTTTCAGATAGGGGAAATGTCAGTGAGCATTCCGATTTCAGTTCCAGAGCGATTCGCCCAATGATTCCTTGATATTTAGTCGTTTTCAGCCAATTTTCTGGATTTTTGAAAATTTCACTTTTTTGTGAAAATATCCACTAAATGAGGGAATAATATGTGTGAGGGTACCCCAGGAGAGTTCCAAATGTGTGTTGGTAGAAAATATATCCGACGGGGGTAAAATTGAAAAAAGTTGAAAAAAATTTTTTTTTGGACTTAGTCATTTTTCCGACGTTTATCAGACTTTCAGATAGGGGAAATGTCAGTGAGCGTTCCGATTTCAGTTCCAGAGCGATACGCCCAATGAGTCCTTGTTATTTAGTGTTTTCAGCCAATTTTCTGGATTTTTGAAAATTTCACTTTTTTGTGAAAATATCCACTAAATGAGGGAATAATATGTGTGAGGGTACCCCAGGAGAGTTCCAAATGTGTGTGGGTAGAATATATATCCCACGGGGGTAAAATTGAAAAAAGTTGAAAACATTTCTTTTTTGGACTTAGTCATTTTTCAGGCGTTCATCAGACTTTCAGATAGGGGAAATGTCAGTGAGCATTCCGATTTCAGTTCCAGAGCGATTCGCCCAATGAGTCCTTGATATTTAGTCGTTTTCTGCCAATTTTTTGGATTTGTGATAATTTCACTTTTTTGTGAAAATATCCACTAAATGAGGGAATAATATGTGTGAGGGTACCCCAGAAGAGTTCCAAATGTGTGTGGGTAGAATATATATCCCACGGGGGTAAAATTGAAAAAAGTTGAAAACATTTCTTTTTTGGACTTAGTCATTTTTCCGGCGTTTATCAGACTTTCAGATAGGGGAAATGTCAGTGAGTATTCCGATTTCATTTCCAGAGCGATTCGCCCAATGAGTCCTTGATATTTAGTCGTTTTCAGCCAATTTTTTTGGATTTGTGATAATTTCACTTTTTTGTGAAAATATCCACTAAATGAGGGAATAATATGTGTGAGGGTACCCCAGGAGAGTTCCAAATGTGTGTGGGTAGAATATATATCCCACGGGGGTAAAATTGAAAAAAGTTGAAAACATTTCTTTTTTGGACTTAGTCATTTTTCAGGCGTTTATCAGACTTTCAGATAGGGGAAATGTCAGTGAGCATTCCGATTTCAGTTCCAGAGCGATTCGCCCAATGAGTCCTTGATATTTAGTCGTTTTCAGCCAATTTTTTGGATTTGTGATAATTTCACTTTTTTGTGAAAATATCCACTAAATGAGGGAATAATATGTGTGAGGGTACCCCAGGAGAGTTCCAAATGTGTGTGGGTAGAATATATATCCCACGGGGGTAAAATTGAAAAAAGTTGAAAACATTTCTTTTTTGGACTTAGTCATTTTTCCGGCGTTTATCAGACTTTCAGATAGGGGAAATGTCAGTGAGTATTCCGATTTCATTTCCAGAGCGATTCGCCCAATGAGTCCTTGATATTTAGTCGTTTTCAGCCAATCTTTTTGGATTTGTGATAATTTCACTTTTTTGTGAAAATATCCACTAAATGAGGGAATAATATGTGTGAGGGTACCCCAGGAGAGTTCCAAATGTGTGTGGGTAGAATATATATCCCACGGGGGTAAAATTGAAAAAAGTTGAAAAAATTTTTTTTTGGACTTAGTCATTTTTCCGACGTTTATCAGACTTTCAGATAGGGGAAATGTCAGTGAGCATTGCGATTTCAGTTCCAGAGCGATTCGCCCAATGATTCCTTGATATTTAGTCGTTTTCAGCCAATTTTCTGGATTTTTGAAAATTTCACTTTTTTGTGAAAATATCCACTAAATGAGGGAATAATATGTGTGAGGGTACCCCAGGAGAGTTCCAAATGTGTGTGGGTAGAATATATATCCCACGGGGGTAAAATTGAAAAAAGTTGAAAACATTTCTTTTTTGGACTTAGTCATTTTTCCGACATTTATTAGACTTTCAGATAGGGGAAATGTCAGTGAGTATTCCGATTTCAGTTCCAGAGCGATTCGCCCAATGAGTCCTTGATATTTAGTCGTTTTCAGCCAATTTTTTGGATTTGTGATAATTTCACTTTTTTGTGAAAATATCCACTAAATGAGGGAATAATATGTGTGAGGGTACCCCAGGAGAGTTCCAAATGTGTGTGGGTAGAATATATATCCCACGGGGGTAAAATTGAAAAAAGTTGAAAACATTTCTTTTTTGGACTTAGTCATTTTTCCGGCGTTTATCAGACTTTCAGATAGGGGAAATGTCAGTGAGTATTCCGATTTCATTTCCAGAGCGATTCGCCCAATGAGTCCTTGATATTTAGTCGTTTTCAGCCAATCTTTTTGGATTTGTGATAATTTCACTTTTTTGTGAAAATATCCACTAAATGAGGGAATAATATGTGTGAGGGTACCCCAGGAGAGTTCCAAATGTGTGTGGGTAGAATATATATCCCACGGGGGTAAAATTGAAAAAAGTTGAAAAAATTTTTTTTTGGACTTAGTCATTTTTCCGACGTTTATCAGACTTTCAGATAGGGGAAATGTCAGTGAGCATTCCGATTTCAGTTCCAGAGCGATTCGCCCAATGATTCCTTGATATTTAGTCGTTTTCAGCCAATTTTCTGGATTTTTGAAAATTTCACTTTTTTGTGAAAATATCCACTAAATGAGGGAATAATATGTGTGAGGGTACCCCAGGAGAGTTCCAAATGTGTGTGGGTAGAATATATATCCCACGGGGGTAAAATTGAAAAAAGTTGAAAACATTTCTTTTTTGGACTTAGTCATTTTTCCGACATTTATTAGACTTTCAGATAGGGGAAATGTCAGTGAGTATTCCGATATCAGTTCCAGAGCGATTCGCCCAATGAGTCCTTGATATTTAGTCGTTTTCAGCCAATTTTCTGGATTTTTGAAAATTTCACTTTTTTGTGAAAATATCCACTAAATGAGGGAATAATATGTGCGAGGGTACCCCAGGAGAGTTCCAAATGTGTGTGGGTAGAATATATATCCCACGGGGGTAAAATTGAAAAAAGTTGAAAACATTTTTTTTTTGGACTTAGTCATTTTTCCAGCGTTTATCAGACTTTCAGATAGGGGAAATGTCAGTGAGCGTTCTAATTTCAGTTCCAGAGCGATTCGCCCAATGAGTCCTTGATATTTAGTCGTTTTCAGTTAATTTTTGGGATTTTTGAAAATTTCACTTTTTTGTGAAAATATCCACTAAATGAGGGAATAATATGTGTGAGGGTACCCCAGGAGAGTTCAAAATGTGTGTGGGTATAATATATATCCCACGGGGGTAAAATTGAAAAAAGTTGAAAAAATTTTTTTTTGGACTTAGTCATTTTTCCGACGTTTATCAGACTTTCAGATAGGGGAAATGTCAGTGAGCATTCCGATTTCAGTTCCAGAGCGATTCGCCCAATGATTCTTTGATATTTAGTCGTTTTCAGCCAATTTTTTGGATTTGTGATAATTTCACTTTTTTGTGAAAATATCCACTAAATGAGGGAATAATATGTGTGAGGGTACCCCAGGAGAGTTCCAAATATGTGTGGGTAGAATATATATCCCACGGGGGTAAAATTGAAAAAAGTTGAAAACATTTCTTTTTTGGACTTAGTCATTTTTCCGGCGTTTATCAGACTTTCAGATAGGGGAAATGTCAGTGAGTATTCCGATTTCAGTTCCAGAGCGATTCGCCCAATGAGTCCTTGTTATTTAGTGTTTTCAGTCAATTTGCTGGATTTTTGAAAATTTCACTTTTTTGTGAAAATATCCACTAAATGAGGGAATAATATGTGTGAGGGTACCCCAGGAGCGTTCCAAATGTGTGTGGGTAGAATATATATCCCACGGGGGTAAAATTGAAAAAAGTTGAAAACATTTCTTTTTTGGACTTAGTCATTTTTCCGGCGTTTATCAGACTTTCAGATAGGGGAAATGTCAGTGAGCGTTCTAATTTCAGTTCCAGAGCGATTCGCCCAATGAGTCCTTGATATTTAGTCGTTTTCAGTTAATTTTTGGGATTTTTGAAAATTTCACTTTTTGGTGAAAATATCCACTAAATGAGGGAATAATATGTGTGAGGGTACCCCAGGAGAGTTCCAAATGTGTGTTGGTAGAATATATATCCCACGGGGGTAAAATTGAAAAAAGTTGAAAACATTTTTTTTTTGGACTTAGTCATTTTTCCGGCGTTTATCAGACTTTCAGATAGGGGAAAAGTCAGTGAGCATTCCGATTTCAGTTCCAGAGCGATTCGCCCAATGATTCCTTGATATTTAGTCGTTTTCAGCCAATTTTCTTGATTTTTGAAAATTTCACTTTATTGTGAAAATATCCACTAAATGAGGGAATAATATGTGTGAGGGTACCCCAGGAGAGTTCCAAATGTGTGTGTGTAGAATATATATCCGACGGGGGTAAAATTGAAAAAAGTTGAAAAAAATTTTTTTTTGGACTTAGTCATTTTTCAGACTTTTAGCAGACTTTCAGATAGGGGAAATGTCAGTGAGCATTCCGATTTCAGCTCCAGAGAGATTCGCCTAATGAGTCCTTGATATTTAGTCGTCTTCAGCCAATTTTCTGGATTTTTGAAAATTTCACTTTTTTGTGAAAATATCCACTAAATGAGGGAATAATATGTGTGAGGATACCCCAGGAGAGTTCCAAATGTGTATGGGAAGACTATATATCCCACGGGGGTAAAATTGAAAAAAGTTTAAAAAAATTTTTTTTTGGACTGTCATTTTTCAGACGTTTATCAGACTTTCAGATAGGGGAAATGTCAGTGAGCATTCCGATTTCAGCTCCAGAGAGATTCGCCTAATGAGTCCTTGATATTTAGTCGTCTTCAGCCAATTTTCTGGATTTTTGAAAATTTCACTTTTTTGTGAAAATATCCACTAAATGAGGGAATAATATTTGTGAGGGTACCCCAGGAGAGTTCCAAATGTGTGTGGGTAGAATATATATCCCACGGGGGTAAAATTGAAAAAAGTTGAAACATTTTTTTTTTGGACTGTCATTTTTCCGGCGTTTATCAGACTTTTAGATAGAGGAAATGTCAGTGAGCATTCGGATTTCAGTTCCAGAGAGATTCGCCTAATGAGTCCTTGATATTTAGTCGTTTTCAGCCAATATTCTGGATTTTTGAAAATTACACTTTTTTGTGAAAATATCCACTAAATGAGGGAATAATATGTGTGAGGGTACCCCAGGAGAGTTCCAAATGTGTGTGGGTAGAATATATATCCCACGGGGGTAAAATTGAAAAAAGTTGAAAACATTTCTTTTTTGGACTTAGTCATTTTTTCGACGTTTATCAGACTTTCAGATAGGGGAAATGTCAGTGAGCATTCCGATTTCAGTTCCAGAGCGATTCGCACAATGAGTCCTTGATATTTAGTCGTTTTCAGCCAATTTTTTGGATTTGTGATAATTTCACTTTTTTGTGAAAATATCCACTAAATGAGGGAATAATATGTGTGAGGGTACCCCAGGAGAGTTCCAAATGTGTGTGGGTAGAATATATATCCCACGGGGGTAAAATTGAAAAAAGTTGAAAACATTTCTTTTTTGGACTTAGTCATTTTTCCGACGTTTATCAGACTTTCAGATAGGGGAAATGTCAGTGAGCGTTCCGATTTCAGTTCCAGAGCGATTCGCCCAATGAGTCCTTGTTATTTAGTGTTTTCAGTCAATTTGCTGGATTTTTGAAAATTTCACTTTTTTGTGAAAATATCCACTAAATGAGGGAATAATTTGTGTGAGGGTACCCCAGGAGCGTTCCAAATGTGTGTGGGTAGAATATATATCCCACGGGGGTAAAATTGAAAAAAGTTGAAAACATTTCTTTTTTGGACTTAGTCATTTTTCCGGCGTTTATCAGACTTTCAGATAGGGGAAATGTCAGTGAGTATTCCGATTTCAGTTCCAGAGCGATTCGCCCAATGAGTCCTCGATATTTAGTCGTTTTCAGCCAATTTTCTGGATTTTTGAAAATTTCACTTTTTTGTGAAAATATCCACTAAATGAGGGAATAATATGTGTGAGGGTACCCCAGGAGAGTTCCAAATGTGTGTTGGTAGAATATACATCCCACGGGGGTAAAATTGAAAAAAGTTGAAAACATTTTTTTTTTGGACTTAGTCATTTTTCCGGCGTTTATCAGACTTTCAGATAGGGGAAATGTCAGTGAGCGTTCTAATTTCAGTTCCAGAGCGATTCGCCCAATGAGTCCTTGATATTTAGTCGTTTTCAGTTAATTTTTGGGATTTTTGAAAATTTTACTTTTTTGTGAAAATATCCACTAAATGAGGGAATAATATGTGTGAGGGTACCCCAGGAGAGTTCCAAATGTGTGTTGGTAGAATATATATCCGACGGGGGTAAAATTGAAAAAAGTTGAAAAAAATTTTTTTTTAGACTGTCATTTTTCCGACGTTTATCAGACTTTCAGATAGGGGAAATGTCAGTGAGCATTCCGATTTCAGTTCCAGAGCCATTCGTCCTTGATATTTAGTCGTTTTCAGCCAATTTTTTGGATTTTTGATAATTTCACTTTTTTTGTGAAAATATCCACTAAATGAGGGAATAATATGTGTGAGGGTAACCCAGGAGAGTTCCAAATGTGTGTGGGTAGAATATATATCCCATAGGGGTAAAATTGAAAAAAGTTGAAGAAATTTTTTTTTTGGACTTAGACATTTTTCCGGCATTTATCAGACTTTTAGATAGTGGAAATGTCAGTGAGCATTCCGATTTCAGTTCCAGAGCGATTCAACCCATGAGTCCTTGTTATTTAGTCGTTTTCATCCAATTTCCTGGATTTTTGAAAATTTCACTTTTTTGTGAAAATATCCACTAAATGAGGGAATAATATGTGTGAGGATACCCCAGGAGAGTTCCAAATGTGTATGGGAAGACTATATATCCCACGGGGGTAAAATTGAAAAAAGTTTAAAAAAATTTTTTTTTGGACTGTCATTTTTCAGACGTTTATCAGACTTTCAGATAGGGGAAATGTCAGTGAGCATTCCGATTTCAGCTCCAGAGAGATTCGCCTAATGAGTCCTTGATATTTAGTCGTCTTCAGCCAATTTTCTGGATTTTTGAAAATTTCACTTTTTTGTGAAAATATCCACTAAATGAGGGAATAATATTTGTGAGGGTACCCCAGGAGAGTTCCAAATGTGTGTGGGTAGAATATATATCCCACGGGGGTAAAATTGAAAAAAGTTGAAACATTTTTTTTTTGGACTGTCATTTTTCTGGCGTTTATCAGACTTTTAGATAGAGGAAATGTCAGTGAGCATTCGGATTTCAGTTCCAGAGAGATTCGCCTAATGAGTCCTTGATATTTAGTCGTTTTCAGCCAATATTCTGGATTTTGAAAATTTCACTTTTTTGTGAAAATATCCACTAAATGAGGGAATAATATGTGTGAGGGTACCCCAGGAGAGTTCCAAATGTGTGTGGGTAGAATATATATCCCACGGGGGTAAAATTGAAAAAAGTTGAAAACATTTCTTTTTTGGACTTAGTCATTTTTCAGGCGTTTATCAGACTTTCAGATAGGGGAAATGTCAGTGAGCATTCCGATTTCAGTTCCAGAGCGATTCGCCCAATGAGTCCTTGATATTTAGTCGTTTTCAGCCAATTTTTTGGATTTGTGATAATTTCACTTTTTTGTGAAAATATCCACTAAATGAGGGAATAATATGTGTGAGGGTACCCCAGGAGAGTTCCAAATGTGTGTGGGTAGAATATATATCCCACGGGGGTAAAATTGAAAAAAGTTGAAAACATTTCTTTTTTGGACTTAGTCATTTTTCCGGCGTTTATCAGACTTTCAGATAGGGGAAATGTCAGTGAGTATTCCGATTTCATTTCCAGAGCGATTCGCCCAATGAGTCCTTGATATTTAGTCGTTTTCAGCCAATCTTTTTGGATTTGTGATAATTTCACTTTTTTGTGAAAATATCCACTAAATGAGGGAATAATATGTGTGAGGGTACCCCAGGAGAGTTCCAAATGTGTGTGGGTAGAATATATATCCCACGGGGGTAAAATTGAAAAAAGTTGAAAAAATTTTTTTTTGGACTTAGTCATTTTTCCGACGTTTATCAGACTTTCAGATAGGGGAAATGTCAGTGAGCATTCCGATTTCAGTTCCAGAGCGATTCGCCCAATGATTCCTTGATATTTAGTCGTTTTCAGCCAATTTTCTGGATTTTTGAAAATTTCACTTTTTTGTGAAAATATCCACTAAATGAGGGAATAATATGTGTGAGGGTACCCCAGGAGAGTTCCAAATGTGTGTGGGTAGAATATATATCCCACGGGGGTAAAATTGAAAAAAGTTGAAAACATTTCTTTTTTGGACTTAGTCATTTTTCCGACATTTATTAGACTTTCAGATAGGGGAAATGTCAGTGAGTATTCCGATTTCAGTTCCAGAGCGATTCGCCCAATGAGTCCTTGATATTTAGTCGTTTTCAGCCAATTTTCTGGATTTTTGAAAATTTCACTTTTTTGTGAAAATATCCACTAAATGAGGGAATAATATGTGCGAGGGTACCCCAGGAGAGTTCCAAATGTGTGTGGGTAGAATATATATCCCACGGGGGTAAAATTGAAAAAAGTTGAAAACATTTTTTTTTTGGACTTAGTCATTTTTCCAGCGTTTATCAGACTTTCAGATAGGG
This sequence comes from Phyllobates terribilis, assembly GCF_046119375.1. Lineage (NCBI taxonomy): Eukaryota > Metazoa > Chordata > Amphibia > Anura > Dendrobatidae > Phyllobates > Phyllobates terribilis. Next base: position 634,725,393 of record NW_027362763.1, read on the forward strand.
GAAATGTCAGTGAGCGTTCTAATTTCAGTTCCAGAGCGATTCGCCCAATGAGTCCTTGATATTTAGTCGTTTTCAGCCAATTTTTTGGATTTGTGATAATTTCACTTTTTTGTGAAAATATCCACTAAATGAGGGAATAATATGTGTGAGGGTACCCCAGGAGAGTTCCAAATGTGTGTGGGTAGAATATATATCCCACGGGGGTAAAATTGAAAAAAGTTGAAAACATTTCTTTTTTGGACTTAGTCATTTTTCCGGCGTTTATCAGACTTTCAGATAGGGGAAATGTCAGTGAGTATTCCGATTTCATTTCCAGAGCGATTCGCCCAATGAGTCCTTGATATTTAGTCGTTTTCAGCCAATCTTTTTGGATTTGTGATAATTTCACTTTTTTGTGAAAATATCCACTAAATGAGGGAATAATATGTGTGAGGGTACCCCAGGAGAGTTCCAAATGTGTGTGGGTAGAATATATATCCCACGGGGGTAAAATTGAAAAAAGTTGAAAAAATTTTTTTTTGGACTTAGTCATTTTTCCGACGTTTATCAGACTTTCAGATAGGGGAAATGTCAGTGAGCATTCCGATTTCAGTTCCAGAGCGATTCGCCCAATGATTCCTTGATATTTAGTCGTTTTCAGCCAATTTTCTGGATTTTTGAAAATTTCACTTTTTTGTGAAAATATCCACTAAATGAGGGAATAATATGTGTGAGGGTACCCCAGGAGAGTTCCAAATGTGTGTGGGTAGAATATATATCCCACGGGGGTAAAATTGAAAAAAGTTGAAAACATTTCTTTTTTGGACTTAGTCATTTTTCCGACATTTATTAGACTTTCAGATAGGGGAAATGTCAGTGAGTATTCCGATTTCAGTTCCAGAGCGATTCGCCCAATGAGTCCTTGATATTTAGTCGTTTTCAGCCAATTTTCTGGATTTTTGAAAATTTCACTTTTTTGTGAAAATATCCACTAAATGAGGGAATAATATGTGCGAGGGTACCCCAGGAGAGTTCCAAATGTGTGTGGGTAGAATATATATCCCACGGGGGTAAAATTGAAAAAAGTTGAAAACATTTTTTTTTTGGACTTAGTCATTTTTCCAGCGTTTATCAGACTTTCAGATAGGGGAAATGTCAGTGAGCGTTCTAATTTCAGTTCCAGAGCGATTCGCCCAATGAGTCCTTGATATTTAGTCGTTTTCAGTTAATTTTTGGGATTTTTGAAAATTTCACTTTTTTGTGAAAATATCCACTAAATGAGGGAATAATATGTGTGAGGGTACCCCAGGAGAGTTCAAAATGTGTGTGGGTATAATATATATCCCACGGGGGTAAAATTGAAAAAAGTTGAAAAAATTTTTTTTTGGACTTAGTCATTTTTCCGACGTTTATCAGACTTTCAGATAGGGGAAATGTCAGTGAGCATTCCGATTTCAGTTCCAGAGCGATTCGCCCAATGATTCTTTGATATTTAGTCGTTTTCAGCCAATTTTTTGGATTTGTGATAATTTCACTTTTTTGTGAAAATATCCACTAAATGAGGGAATAATATGTGTGAGGGTACCCCAGGAGAGTTCCAAATATGTGTGGGTAGAATATATATCCCACGGGGGTAAAATTGAAAAAAGTTGAAAACATTTCTTTTTTGGACTTAGTCATTTTTCCGGCGTTTATCAGACTTTCAGATAGGGGAAATGTCAGTGAGTATTCCGATTTCAGTTCCAGAGCGATTCGCCCAATGAGTCCTTGTTATTTAGTGTTTTCAGTCAATTTGCTGGATTTTTGAAAATTTCACTTTTTTGTGAAAATATCCACTAAATGAGGGAATAATATGTGTGAGGGTACCCCAGGAGCGTTCCAAATGTGTGTGGGTAGAATATATATCCCACGGGGGTAAAATTGAAAAAAGTTGAAAACATTTCTTTTTTGGACTTAGTCATTTTTCCGGCGTTTATCAGACTTTCAGATAGGGGAAATGTCAGTGAGCGTTCTAATTTCAGTTCCAGAGCGATTCGCCCAATGAGTCCTTGATATTTAGTCGTTTTCAGTTAATTTTTGGGATTTTTGAAAATTTCACTTTTTTGTGAAAATATCCACTAAATGAGGGAATAATATGTGTGAGGGTACCCCAGGAGAGTTCCAAATGTGTGTTGGTAGAATATATATCCGACGGGGGTAAAATTGAAAAAAGTTGAAAACATTTTTTTTCTGGACTTAGTCATTTTTTCGACGTTTATCAGACTTTCAGATAGGGAAATGTCAGTGAGCATTCCGATTTCAGTTCCAGAGCGATTCGCCCAATGAGTCCTTGATATTTAGTCGTTTTCAGCCAATTTTTTGGATTTGTGATAATTTCACTTTTTGGTGAAAATATCCACTAAATGAGGGAATAATATGTGTGAGGGTACCCCAGGAGAGTTCCAAATGTGTGTTGATAGAATATATATCCCACGGGGGTAAAATTGAAAAAAGTTGAAAAAAAATTTTTTCTGGACTTAGTCATTTTTCCGGCGTTTATCAGACTTTCAGATAGGGGAAAAGTCAGTGAGCATTCCGATTTCAGTTCCAGAGCGATTCGCCCAATGATTCCTTGATATTTAGTCGTTTTCAGCCAATTTTCTTGATTTTTGAAAATTTCACTTTATTGTGAAAATATCCACTAAATGAGGGAATAATATGTGTGAGGGTACCCCAGGAGAGTTCCAAATGTGTGTGTGTAGAATATATATCCAACGGGGGTAAAATTGAAAAAAGTTGAAAAAAATTTTTTTTTAGACTGTCATTTTTCCGACGTTTATCAGACTTTCAGATAGGGGAAATGTCAGTGAGCATTCCGATTTCAGTTCCAGAGCCATTCGTCCTTGATATTTAGTCGTTTTCAGCCAATTTTTTGGATTTTTGATAATTTCACTTTTTTTGTGAAAATATCCACTAAATGAGGGAATAATATGTGTGAGGGTAACCCAGGAGAGTTCCAAATGTGTGTGGGTAGAATATATATCCCATAGGGGTAAAATTGAAAAAAGTTGAAGAAATTTTTTTTTTGGACTTAGACATTTTTCCGGCATTTATCAGACTTTTAGATAGTGGAAATGTCAGTGAGCATTCCGATTTCAGTTCCAGAGCGATTCAACCCATGAGTCCTTGTTATTTAGTCGTTTTCATCCAATTTCCTGGATTTTTGAAAATTTCACTTTTTTGTGAAAATATCCACTAAATGAGGGAATAATATGTGTGAGGATACCCCAGGAGAGTTCCAAATGTGTATGGGAAGACTATATATCCCACGGGGGTAAAATTGAAAAAAGTTTAAAAAAATTTTTTTTTGGACTGTCATTTTTCAGACGTTTATCAGACTTTCAGATAGGGGAAATGTCAGTGAGCATTCCGATTTCAGCTCCAGAGAGATTCGCCTAATGAGTCCTTGATATTTAGTCGTCTTCAGCCAATTTTCTGGATTTTTGAAAATTTCACTTTTTTGTGAAAATATCCACTAAATGAGGGAATAATATTTGTGAGGGTACCCCAGGAGAGTTCCAAATGTGTGTGGGTAGAATATATATCCCACGGGGGTAAAATTGAAAAAAGTTGAAACATTTTTTTTTTGGACTGTCATTTTTCCGGCGTTTATCAGACTTTTAGATAGAGGAAATGTCAGTGAGCATTCGGATTTCAGTTCCAGAGAGATTCGCCTAATGAGTCCTTGATATTTAGTCGTTTTCAGCCAATATTCTGGATTTTTGAAAATTTCACTTTTTTGTGAAAATATCCACTAAATGAGGGAATAATATGTGTGAGGGTACCCCAGGAGAGTTCCAAATGTGTGTGGGTAGAATATATATCCCACGGGGGTAAAATTGAAAAAAGTTGAAAACATTTCTTTTTTGGACTTAGTCATTTTTCAGGCGTTTATCAGACTTTCAGATAGGGGAAATGTCAGTGAGCATTCCGATTTCAGTTCCAGAGCGATTCGCCCAATGAGTCCTTGATATTTAGTCGTTTTCAGCCAATTTTTTGGATTTGTGATAATTACACTTTTTTGTGAAAATATCCACTAAATGAGGGAATAATATGTGTGAGGGTACCCCAGGAGAGTTCCAAATGTGTGTGGGTAGAATATATATCCCACGGGGGTAAAATTGAAAAAAGTTGAAAACATTTCTTTTTTGGACTTAGTCATTTTTTCGACGTTTATCAGACTTTCAGATAGGGGAAATGTCAGTGAGCATTCCGATTTCAGTTCCAGAGCGATTCGCACAATGAGTCCTTGATATTTAGTCGTTTTCAGCCAATTTTTTGGATTTGTGATAATTTCACTTTTTTGTGAAAATATCCACTAAATGAGGGAATAATATGTGTGAGGGTACCCCAGGAGAGTTCCAAATGTGTGTGGGTAGAATATATATCCCACGGGGGTAAAATTGAAAAAAGTTAAAAAAAAATTTTTTTGGACTTAGTCATTTTTTCGACGTTTATCAGACTTTCAGATAGGGGAAATGTCAGTGAGCGTTCCGATTTCAGTTCCAGAGCGATTCGCTCAATGAGTCCATGTTATTTAGTGTTTTCAGCCAATTTTCTGGATTTTTGAAAATTTCTCTTTTTTGTGAAAATATCCACTAAATGAGGGAATAATATGTGTGAGGGTACCCCAGGAGAGTTCCAAATGTGTGTGGGTAGAATATATATCCCACGGGGGTAAAATTGAAAAAAGTTGAAAACATTTCTTTTTTGGACTTAGTCATTTTTCCGGCGTTTATCAGACTTTCAGATAGGGGAAATGTCAGTGAGTATTCCGATTTCAGTTCCAGAGCGATTCGCCCAATGAGTCCTTGATATTTAGTCGTTTTCAGCCAATTTTCTCGATTTCTGAAAATTTCACTTTTTTGTGAAAATATCCACTAAATGAGGGAATAATATGTGTGAGGGTACCCCAGGAGAGTTCCAAATGTGTGTGGGTAGAATATATATCCCACGGGGGTAAAATTGAAAAAAGTTGAAAACATTTTTTTTTTGGACTTAGTCATTTTTCCGGCGTTTATCAGACTTTCAGATAGGGGAAATGTCAGTGAGCGTTCTAATTTCAGTTCCAGAGCGATTCGCCCAATGAGTCCTTGATATTTAGTCGTTTTCAGTTAATTTTTGGGATTTTTGAAAATTTCACTTTTTTGTGAAAATATCCACTAAATGAGGGAATAATATGTGTGAGGGTACCCCAGGAGAGTTCCAAATGTGTGTTGGTAGAATATATATCCGACGGGGGTAAAATTGAAAAAAGTTGAAAAAATTTTTTTTCTGGACTTAGTCATTTTTTCGACGTTTATCAGACTTTCAGATAGGGGAAATGTCAGTGAGCATTCCGATTTCAGTTCCAGAGAGATTCGCCCTATGAGTCCTTGATATTTAGTCGTTTTCAGCCAATTTTTTGGATTTGTGATAATTTCACTTTTTTGTGAAAATATCCACTAAATGAGGGAATAATATGTGTGAGGGTACCCCAGGAGAGTTCCAAATGTGTGTTGGTAGAATATATATCCCACGGGGGTAAAATTGAAAAAAGTTGAAAACATTTTTTTTTTGGACTTAGTCATTTTTCCGGCGTTTATCAGACTTTCAGATAGGGGAAATGTCAGTGAGCGTTCTAATTTCAGTTCCAGAGCGATTCGCCCAATGAGTCCTTGATATTTAGTCGTTTTCAGTTAATTTTTGGGATTTTTGAAAATTTCACTTTTTTGTGAAAATATCCACTAAATGAGGGAATAATATGTGTGAGGGTACCCCAGGAGAGTTCCAAATGTGTGTTGGTAGAATATATATCCGACGGGGGTAAAATTGAAAAAAGTTGAAAAAATTTTTTTTCTGGACTTAGTCATTTTTTCGACGTTTATCAGACTTTCAGATAGGGGAAATGTCAGTGAGCATTCCGATTTCAGTTCCAGAGAGATTCGCCCTATGAGTCCTTGATATTTAGTCGTTTTCAGCCAATTTTTTGGATTTGTGATAATTTCACTTTTTTGTGAAAATATCCACTAAATGAGGGAATAATATGTGTGAGGGTACCCCAGGAGAGTTCCAAATGTGTGTGGGTAGAATATATATCCCACGGGGGTAAAATTGAAAAAAGTTGAAAACATTTTTTTTTTGGACTTAGTCATTTTTCCGGCGTTTATCAGACTTTCAGATAGGGGAAATGTCAGTGAGCATTCTAATTTCAGTTCCAGAGCGATTCGCCCAATGAGTCCTTGATATTTAGTCGTTTTCAGTTAATTTTTGGGATTTTTGAAAATTTCACTTTTTTGTGAAAATATCCACTAAATGAGGGAATAATATGTGTGAGGGTACCCCAGGAGAGTTCCAAATGTGTGTGGGTAGAATATATATCCCACGGGGGTAAAATTGAAAAAAGTTGAAAACATTTCTTTTTTGGACTTAGTCATTTTTCAGGCGTTTATCAGACTTTCAGATAGGGGAAATGTCAGTGAGCATTCCGATTTCAGTTCCAGAGCGATTCGCCCAATGAGTCCTTGATATTTAGTCGTTTTCAGCCAATTTTTTGGATTTGTGATAATTTCACTTTTTGGTGAAAATATCCACTAAATGAGGGAATAATATGTGTGAGGGTACCCCAGGAGAGTTCCAAATGTGTGTTGGTAGAATATATATCCCACGGGGGTAAAATTGAAAAAAGTTGAAAACATTTTTCTTTTGGACTTAGTCATTTTTCCGGCGTTTATCAGACTTTCAGATAGGGGAAAAATCAGTGAGTGTTCCGATTTCAGTTCCAGAGCGATTCGCCCAATGATTCCTTGATATTTAGTCGTTTTCAGCCAATTTTCTTGATTTTTGAAAATTTCACTTTATAGTGAAACTATCCACTAAATGAGGGAATAATATGTGTGAGGGTACCCCAGGAGAGTTCCAAATGTGTGTGTGTAGAATATATATCCAACGGGGGTAAAATTGAAATAAGTTGAAAAAAATTTTTTTTTAGACTGTCATTTTTCCGACGTTTATCAGACTTTCAGATAGGGGAAATGTCAGTGAGCATTCCGATTTCAGTTCCAGAGCCATTCGTCCAATGAGTCCTTGATATTTAGTCGTTTTCAGCCAATTTTTTGGATTTTTGATAATTTCACTTTTTTTGTGAAAATATCCACTAAATGAGGGAATAATATGTGTGAGGGTACCCCAGGAGAGTTCCAAATGTGTGTGGGTAGAATATATATCCCATGGGGGTAAAATTGAAAAAAGTTGAAGAAATTTTTTTTTTGGACTTAGACATTTTTCCGGCATTTATCAGACTTTTAGATAGTGGAAATGTCAGTGAGCATTCCGATTTCAGTTCCAGAGCGATTCAACCCATGAGTCCTTGTTATTTAGTCGTTTTCATCCAATTTCCTGGATTTTTGAAAATTTCACTTTTTTGTGAAAATATCCACTAAATGAGGGAATAATATGTGTGAGGATACCCCAGGAGAGTTCCAAATGTGTATGGGAAGACTATATATCCCACGGGGGTAAAATTGAAAAAAGTTTAAAAAATTTTTTTTTTGGACTGTCATTTTTCAGACGTTTATCAGACTTTCAGATAGGGGAAATGTCAGTGAGCATTCCGATTTCAGCTCCAGAGAGATTCGCCTAATGAGTCCTTGATATTTAGTCGTCTTCAGCCAATTTTCTGGATTTTTGAAAATTTCACTTTTTTGTGAAAATATCCACTAAATGAGGGAATAATATTTGTGAGGGTACCCCAGGAGAGTTGCAAATGTGTGTGGGTAGAATATATATCCCACGGGGGTAAAATTGAAAAAAGTTGAAAAATTTTTTTTTTGGACTGTCATTTTTCCGGCGTTTATCAGACTTTTAGATAGAGGAAATGTCAGTGAGCATTCGGATTTCAGTTCCAGAGAGATTCGCCTAATGAGTCCTTGATATTTAGTCGTTATCAGCCAATTTTCTGGATTTTTGAAAATTTCACTTTTTTGTGAAAATATCCACTAAATGAGGGAATAATATGTGTGAGGGTACCCCAGGAGAGTTCCAAATGTGTGTGGGTAGAATATATATCCCACGGGGGTAAAATTGGAAAAAGTTGAAAACATTTCTTTTTTGGACTTAGTCATTTTTCAGGCGTTTATCAGACTTTCAGATAGGGGAAATGTCAGTGAGCATTCCGATTTCAGTTCCAGAGCGATTCGCCCAATGAGTCCTTGATATTTAGTCGTTTTCAGTTAATTTTTGGGATTTTTGAAAATTTCACTTTTTTGTGAAAATATCCACTAAATGAGGGAATAATATGTGTGAGGGTACCCCAGGAGAGTTCCAAATGTGTGTTGGTAGAATATATATCCGACGGGGGTAAAATTGAAAAAAGTTGAAAAATTTTTTTTTCTGGACTTAGTCATTTTTTCGACGTTTATCAGACTTTCAGATAGGGGAAATGTCAGTGAGCATTCCGATTTCAGTTCCAGAGCGATTCAACCCATGAGTCCTTGTTATTTAGTCGTTTTCATCCAATTTCCTGGATTTTTGAAAATTTCACTTTTTTGTGAAAATATCCACTAAATGAGGGAATAATATGTGTGAGGATACCCCAGGAGAGTTCCAAATGTATATGGGAAGAATATATATCCCACGGGGGTAAAATTGAAAAAAGTTTAAAAAAATTTTTTTTTGGACTGTCATTTTTCAGACGTTTATCAGACTTTCAGATAGGGGAAATGTCAGTGAGCATTCCGATTTCAGCTCCAGAGAGATTCGCCTAATGAGTCCTTGATATTTAGTCGTCTTCAGCCAATTTTCTGGAATTTTGAAAATTTCACTTTTTTGTGAAAATATCCACTAAATGAGGGAACAATATTTGTGAGGGTACCCCAGGAGAGTTCCAAATGTGTGTGGGTAGAATATATATCCCACGGGGGTAAAATTGAAAAAAGTTGAAAAATTTTTTTTTTGGACTGTCATTTTTCCGGCGTTTATCAGACTTTTAGATAGGGGAAATGTCAGTGAGCATTCGGATTTCAGTTCCAGAGAGATTCGCCTAATGAGTCCTTGATATTTAGTCGTTTTCAGCCAATTTTCTGGATTTTTGAAAATTTCACTTTTTTGTGAAAATATCCACTAAATGAGGGAATAATATGTGTGAGTGTACCCCAGGAGAGTTCCAAATGTGTGTGGGTAGAATATATATCCCACGGGGGTAAAATTGAAAAAAGTTGAAAAAAATTTCTTTTTGGACTGTCATTTTTCCGGCGTTTATCAGACTTTCAGATGGGGGAATTGTCAGTGAGCATTCCGATTTCAGTTCCAGAGCGATTCGCCCAATGAGTCCTTGATATTTAGTCGTTTTCAGCCAATTTTCTGGATTTTTGAAAATTTCACTTTTTTGTGAAAATATCCACTAAATGAGGGAATAATATTGGTGAGGGTACCCCAGGAGAGTTCCAAATATGTGTGGGTAGAATATATATCCCACGGGGGTAAAAATTGAAAAAAATTGAAAAAATTTTTTTTTTGGACTTAGTCATTTTTCCGGCGTTAATCAGAATTTTAGATAGGGGAAATGTCAGTGAGCATTCCGATTTCAGTTCCAGGGCGATTCACCCAATGAGTCCTTGATATTTAGTCGTTTTCAGCCAATTTTCAGTATTTTTGAAAATTTCACTTTTTTGTGAAAATATCCACTAAATGAGGGAATAATATGTGTGAGGGTACCCCAGGAGAGTTCCAAATGTGTGTGGGTAGAATATATATCCCACGGGGGTAAAATTGAAAAAAGTTGAAAAAAAATTATTTTTGGACTGTCATTTTTTTGACGTTTATCAGACTTTCAGATAGGGGAAATGTCAGTGAGCATTCCGATTTCAGTTCCAGAGCGATTCGCCGAATGAGTCCTTGATATTTAGTCGTTTTCAGCCAATTTTCTGGATTTTTTAAAATTTCACTTTTTTGTGAAAATATCTACTAAATGAGGGAATAATATGTGTGAGGGTACCCCAGGAGAGTTCCAAATGTGTGTGTGTAGAATATATATCCAACGGGGGTAAAATTGAAAAAAGTTGAAAAAAAAAGTTTTTTTTAGACTGTCATTTTTCCGACGTTTATCAGACTTTCAGATAGGGGAAATGTCAGTGAGCATTCCGATTTCAGTTCCAGAGCGATTTGCCCAATGAGTCCTTGATATTTAGTCGTTTTCAGCCAATTTTCAGTATTTTTGAAAATTTCACTTTTTTGTGAAAATATCCACTAAATGAGGGAATAATATGTGTGAGGGTACCCCAGGAGAGTTCCAAATGTGTGTGGGTAGAATATATATCCCACGGGGGTAAAATTGAAAAAAGTTGAAAAAAATTTCTTTTTGGACTGTCATTTTTTCGACGTTTATCAGACTTTCAGATGCTGGAAATGTCAGTGAGCATTCCGATTTCAGTTCCAGAGCGATTCGCCCAATGAGTCCTTGATATTTAGTCGTTTTCAGCCAATTTTCTGGATTTTTGAAAATTTCACTTTTTTGTGAAAATATCCACTAAATGAGGGAATAATATGTGTGAGGGTACCCCAGGAGAGTTCCAAATGTGTGTGGGTAGAATATATATCCCACGGAGGTAAAATTGAAAAAAGTTGAAAAAATTTTTTTTTTGGACTTGATCATTTTTCCGGCGTTTATCAGACTTTTAGATAGGGGAAATGTCAGTGAGCATTCCGATTTCAGTTCCAGAGCGATTCGCCCAATGATTCCTTGATATTTAGTAGTTTTCAGCCAATTTTCAGTATTTTTGAAAATTTCACTTTTTTGTGAAAATATCCACTAAATGAGGGAATAATATGTGTGAGGGTACCCCAGGAGAGTTCCAAATGTGTGTGTGCAGAATATATATCCGACGGGGGTAAAATTGAAAAAAGTTGAAAAATTTTTTTTTTTGGACTTAGTCATTTTTCCGGCATTTATCAGACTTTTAGATAGTGGAAATGTCAGTGAGCATTCCGATTTCAGTTCCAGAGCGATTCGCCCATTGAGTCTTTGACATTTAGTCGTTTTCAGCCAATTTTCTGGATTTTTGAAAATTTCACTTTTTTGTGAAAATATCCACTAAATGAGGGAATAATATGTGTGAGGGTACCCCAGGAGAGTTCCAAATGTGTGTTGGTAGAATATATATCCCACGGGGGTAAAATTTAAAAAAGTTGAAAACATTTTTTTTTTGGACTTAGTCATTTTTCCGGCGTTTATCAGACTTTCAGATAGGGGAAAAGTCAGTGAGCGTTCCGATTTCAGTTCCAGAGCGATTCGCCCAATGATTCCTTGATATTTAGTCGTTTTCAGCCAATTTTCTTGATTTTTGAAAATTTCACTTTATTGTGAAAATATCCACTAAATGAGGGAATAATATGTGTGAGGGTACCCCAGGAGAGTTCCAAATGTGTGTGGGTAGAATATATATCCCAGGGGGGTAAAATTGAAAAAAGTTGAAGAAATTTTTTTTTTGGACTTAAACATTTTTCTGGCATTTATCAGACTTTCAGATAGTGGAAATGTCAGTGAGCATTCCGATTTCAGTTCCAGAACGATTCGCCCATTGAGTCTTTGACATTTAGTCGTTTTCAGCCACTTTTCTGGATTTTTGAAAATTTCACTTTTTTGTGAAATATTCACTAAATGAGGGAATAATATGTGTGAAGGTACCCCAGGAGAATTCCAAATGTGTGTGGGTAGAATATATATCCCACGGGGGTAAAATTGAAAAAAGTTGAAAAAAATTTGTTTTTGGACTTAGTCATTTTTCCGGCGTTTATCAGACTTTCAGATAGGGGAAATGTCAGTGAGTGTTCCGATTTCAGTTCCAGAGCGATTCAACCCATGAGTCCTTGTTATTTAGTCGTTTTCATCCAATTTCCTGGATTTTTGAAAATTTCACTTTTTTGTGAAAATATCCACTAAATGAGGGAATAATATGTGTGAGGGTACCCCAGGAGAGTTCCAAATGTGTATGGGAAGAATATATATCCCACGGGGGTAAAATTGAAAAAAGTTTAAAAAATTTTTTTTTTGGACTGTCATTTTTCAGACGTTTATCAGACTTTCAGATAGGGGAAATGTCAGTGAGCATTCCGATTTCAGCTCCAGAGCGATTCGCCTAATGAGTCCTTGATATTTAGTCGTTTTCAGCCAATTTTCTGGATTTTTGAAAATTTCAATTTTTTGTGAAAATATCCACTAAATGAGGGAATAATATGTGTGAGGGTACCCCAGGAGAGTTCAAAATGTGTGTGGGTAGAATATATATCCCACGGGGGTAAAATTGAAAAAAGTTGAAAAATTTTTTTTTTTGGACTTAGTCATTTTTCCGGCGTTTATCAGACTTTCAGATAGGGGAAATGTCAGTGAGTGTTCCGATTTCAGTTCCAGAGCGATTCAACCCATGAGTCCTTGTTATTTAGTCGTTTTCATCCAATTTTCTGGATTTTTGAAAATTTCACTTTTTTGTGAAAATATCCACTAAATGAGGGAATAATATGTGTGTGGGTACCCCAGGAGAGTTCCAAATGTGTGTGGGTAGAATATATATCCGACGGGGGTAAAATTGAAAAAAGTTGAAGAAATTTTTTTTTTGGACTTAGTCATTTTTCCGGCATTTATCAGACTTTCAGATAATGGAAATGTCAGTGAGTATTCTGATTTCAGTTCCAGATCGATTTGCCCAATGAGTCCTTGATATTTAATCATTTTCAGCCAATTTTCTGGATTTTTGAAAATTTCACTTTTTTGTGAAAATATCCACTAAATGAGGGAATAATATGTGTGAGGGTACCCCAGGAGAGTTCCAAATGTGTGTGGGTAGAATATATATCCCACGGGGGTAAAATTGGAAAAAGTTGAAAAATTTTTTTTTTTGGACATAGTTATTTTTCCGGCGTTTATCAGACTTTCAGATAGGGGAAATGTCAGTGAGCATTTCGATTTCAGTTCCAGAGCGATTCGCCCAATGAGTCCTTGATATTTAATCATTTTCAGCCAATTTTTTGGATTTTTGAAAATTTCACTTTTTTGGGAAAATATCCACTAAATGAGGGAATAATATGTGTGAGGGTACCCCAGGAGAGGTCCAAATGTGTGTGGGTAGAATATATATCCCACGGGGGTAAAATTGAAAAAAGTTCAAAAAAAATTTCTTTTTGGACTGTCATTTTTTCGACGTTTATCAGACTTTCAGATGGGGGAAATGTCAGTGAGCATTCCGATTTCAGTTCCAGAGAGATTCGCCCAATGAGTCTTTCATATTTAGTCGTTTTCAGCCAATTTTCTGGATTTTTGAAAATTTCACTTTTTTGTGAAAATATCCACTAAATGAGGGAATAATATGTGTGAGGGTACCCCAGGAGATTTCCAAATGTGTGTGGGTAGAATATATATCCCACGGGGGTAAAATTGAAAAAAGTTGAAAAAAAATTCTTTTTGGACTGTCATTTTTTTGACGTTTATCAGATTTTCAGATAGGGGAAATGTCAGTGAGCATTCCGATTTCAGTTCCAGAGCGATTCGCCGAATGAGTCCTTGATATTTAGTCGTTTTCAGCCAATTTTCTGGATTTAGAAAATTTCACTTTTTTGTGAAAATATCCACTAAATGAGGGAATAATATGTCTGAGGGTACCCCAGTAGAGTTCCAAATGTGTGTGGGTAGAATATATATCCCACGGAGGTAAAATTGAAAAAAGTTGAAAATTTTTTTTTTTTGGACTTGATCATTTTTCCGGCGTTAATCAGACTTTTAGATAGGGGAAATGTCAGTGAGCATTCCGATTTCAGTTCCAGAGCGATTCGCCCAATGAGTCCTTGATATTTAGTAGTTTTCAGCCAATTTTCAGTATTTTTGAAAATTTCACTTTTTTGTGAAAATATCCGCTAAATGAGGGAATAATATGTGTGAGGGTACCCCAGGAGAGTTCCAAATGTGTGTGTGCAGAATATATATCCGACGGGGGTAAAATTGAAAAAAGTTGAAAAATTTTTTTTTTGGACTTAGTAATTTTTCCGTCATTTATCAGACTTTTAGATAGTGGAAATGTCAGTGAGCATTCCGATTTCAGTTCCAGAGCGATTCGCCCATTGAGTCTTTGACATTTAGTCGTTTTCAGCCAATTTTCTGGATTTTTGAAAATTTCACTTTTTTGTGAAAATATCCACTAAATGAGGGAATAATATGTGTGAGGGTACCCCAGGAGAGTTCCAAATGTGTGTGTGCAGAATATATATCCCACAGGGGTAAAATTGAAAAAAGTTGAAAAAAATTTCTTTTTGGACTGTCATTTTTTCGACGTTTATCAGACTTTCAGATGGGGGAAATGTCAGTGAGCATTCCGATTTCAGTTCCAGAGCGATTCGCCTAATGAGTCCTTGATATTTAGTCGTTTTCAGCCAATTTTCTGGATTTTTTAAAATTTCACTTTTTTGCCAAAATATCCACTAAATGAGGGAATAATATGTGTGAGGGTACCCCAGGAGAGTTCCAAATGTGTGTGGGTAGAATATATATCCCACGGGGGTAAAATTGACATAAGTTGAAGAAATTTTTTTTTTGGACTTAGTCATTTTTCCGGCGTTTATCAGACTTTCAGATAGGGGAAAAGTCAGTGAGCGTTCCGATTTCAGTTCCAGAGCGATTCGCCCAATGATTCCTTGATATTTAGTCGTTTTCAGCCAATTTTCTTGATTTTTGAAAATTTCACTTTATTGTGAAAATATCCACTAAATGAGGGAATAATATGTGTGAGGGTACCCCAGGAGAGTTCGAAATGTGTGTGTGTAGAATATATATCCGACGGGGGTAAAATTGAAAAAAGTTGAAAAAAATTTTTTTTTTGGACTTAGTCATTTTTTCGACGTTTATCAGACTTTCAGATAGGGGAAATGTCAGTGTGCATTCCGATTTCAGTTCCAGAGCGATTCGACCAATGAGTCCTTGATATTTAGTCGTTTTCAGCCAATTTTCTGGATTTTTGAAAATTTCAATTTTTTGTGAAAATATCCACTAAATGAGGGAATAATATTTGTGAGGGTACCCCAGGAGAGTTCCAAATGTGTGTGGGAAGAATATATATCCCACGGGGGTAAAATTGAAAAAAGCTGAAACAAATTTTTTTTGGACTTAGTCATTTTTCTGGCGTTTATCAGACTTTCAGATAGGGGAAATGTCAGTGATCATTCTAATTTCAGTTCCAGAGCGATTTGCCCAATGAGTCCTTGATATTTATTTGTTTTCAGCCAATTTTTTGGATTTTTGAAAATTTCAATTTTTTGTGAAAATATCCGCTAAATAAGGGAATAATATTTGTGAGGGTACCCCAGGAGAGTTTCAAATGTGTGTTGGTAGAATATATATCCGACAGGGGTAAAATTGAAAAAAGTTGAAAAAAATTTTTTTTTGGACTTACTCATTTTTCGGGCATTTATCAGACTTTCAGATAGAGGAAATGTCAGTGAGTGTTCCGATTTCAGTTCCAGAGTGATTCACCCAATGAGTCCTTGTTATTTAGTCGTTTTCAGCCAATTTTCTGGATTTTTGAAAATTTTAATTTTTTGGGAAAATATCCAATAAATGAGGGAATAATGTGTGTGAGGGTACCCCAGGAGAGTTCCAAATGTGTGTGTAGAATATATATCCGACGGGGGTAAAATTGAAAAAAGTTGAAAAAATTTTTTTTTTGGACTTAGTCATTTTTCTGACGTTTATCAGACTTTCAGATAGGGGAAATGTCAGTGAGCACTCCGATTTCAGTTCCAGAGCGATTCGCCCAATGAGTGCTTGATATTTAGTCGAATTCAGCCAATTGTTTGGATTTTTGATAATTTCACTTTTTTGTGAAAATATCCACTAAATGAGGGAATAATATGTGTGAGGGTACCCCAGGAGATTTCCAAATGTGTGTGTGTAGAATATATATCCGAGGGGGGTAAAATTGAAAAAAGTTGAAAAAAATTTTTTTTGGACTGTCATTTTTCCGACGTTTATCAGACTTTCAGATAGGGGAAATGTCAGTGATCATTCTAATTTCAGTTCCATAGCGAATTGCCCAATGAGTCCTTGATATTTATTTGTTTTCAGCCAATTTTTTGGATTTTTGAAAATTTCAATTTTTTGTGAAAATATCCACTAAATGAGGGAATAATATGTGTGAGGGTACCCCAGGAGAGTTTCAAATGTGTGTTGGTAGAATATATATCCGATGGGGGTAAAATTGAAAATAGTTTAAAAAAATTTTTTCTTGGACTTAGTCATTTTTTCGACATTTGTCAGACTTTCAGATAGTGGAAATGTCAGTGAGTGTTCCGATTTCAGATCCAGAGCGATTCACCCAATGAGTTCTTGTTATTTAGTCGTTTTCAGACAATTTTCTAGATTTTTGAAAATTTCAATTTTTTGTGAAAATATCCGCTAAATGAGGGAATAATATTTGTGAGGGTACCCCAGGAGAGTTTCAAATGTGTGTTGGTAGAATATATATCCGACGGGGGTAAAATTGAAAAAAGTTGAAAAAAATTTTTTTTTGGACTTACTCATTTTTCGGGCATTTATCAGACTTTCAGATAGTGGAAATGTCAGTGAGTGTTCCGATTTCAGTTCCAGAGTGATTCACCCAATGAGTCCTTGTTATTTAGTCGTTTTCAGCCAATTTTCTGGATTTTTGAAAATTTTAATTTTTTGTGAAAATATCCAATAAATGAGGGAATAATGTGTGTGAGGGTACCCCAGGAGATTTCCAAATGTGTGTGTGTAGAATATATATCCGAGGGGGGTAAAATTGAAAAAAGTTGAAAAAAATTTTTTTTGGACTGTCATTTTTCCGACGTTTATCAGACTTTCAGATAGGGGAAATGTCAGTGAGCATTCCGATTTCAGTTCCAGAGCGATTCGCCTAATGAGTCCTTGATATTTAGTCGTTTTCAGCCAATTTTCTGGATTTTTTAAAATTTCACTTTTTTGCCAAAATATCCACTAAATGAGGGAATAATATGTGTGAGGGTACCCCAGGAGAGTTCCAAATGTGTGTGGGTAGAATATATATCCCACGGGGGTAAAATCGAAAAAAGTTGAAAAAAATTTCTTTTTGGACTGTCATTTATTCGACGTTTATCAGACTTTCAGATACGGGAAATGTCAGTGAGCATTCCGATTTCAGTTCCAGAGCGATTCACCCAATGAGTCCTTGATATTTAGTCGTTTTCAGCCAATTTTCTGGATTTTTGAAAATTTCACTTTTTTGTGAAAATATCCACTAAATGAGGGAATAATATGTGTGAGGGTACCCCAGGAGAGTTCCAAATGTGTGTGGGTAGAATATATATCCCACGGGGGTAAAATTGAAAAAAGTTGAAGACATTTTTTTTTTGGACTTAGTCATTTTTCCGGCATTTATCAGACTTTCAGATAGTGGAAATGTCAGTGAGTGTTCCAATTTCAGTTCCAGACTGATTCACCCAATGAGTCCTTGTTATTTAGTAGTTTTCAGCCAATTTTCTGAATTTTTGAAAATTTCAATTTTTTGTGAAAATATCCACAAAATGAGGGAATAATATGTGTGAGGGTACCCCAGGAGAGTTCCAAATGTGTGTGGGTAGAATATATATCCCACGGGGGTAAAATTGAAAAAAGTTGAAAAAATTTTTTTTTTGGACTTAGTCATTTTTTCGACGTTTATCAGACTTTCAGATAGGGGAAATGTCAGTGTGCATTCCGATTTCAGTTCCAGAGCGATTCGACCAATGAGTCCTTGATATTTAGTCGTTTTCAGCCAATTTTCTGGATTTTTGAAAATTTCAATTTTTTGTGAAAATATCCACTAAATGAGGGAATAATATTTGTGAGGGTACCCCAGGAGAGTTCCAAATGTGTGTGGGAAGAATATATATCCCACGGGGGTAAAATTGAAAAAAGCTGAAACAAATTTTTTTCTGGACTTAGTCATTTTTCTGGCGTTTATCAGACTTTCAGATAGGGGAAATATCAGTGATCATTCTAATTTCAGTTCCAGAGCGAATTGCCCAATGAGTCCTTGATATTTATTTGTTTTCAGCCAATTTTTTGGATTTTTGAAAATTTCAATTTTTTGTGAAAATATCCACTAAATGAGGGAATAATATGTGTGAGGGTACCCCAGGAGAGTTTCAAATGTGTGTTGGTAGAATATATATCCGATGGGGGTAAAATTGAAAATAGTTTAAAAAAAATTTTTCTTGGACTTAGTCATTTTTTCGACATTTGTCAGACTTTCAGATAGTGGAAATGTCAGTGAGTGTTCCGATTTCAGATCCAGAGCGATTCACCCAATGAGTTCTTGTTATTTAGTCGTTTTCAGCCAATTTTCTAGATTTTTGAAAATTTCAATTTTTTGTGAAAATATCCGCTAAATGAGGGAATAATATTTGTGAGGGTACCCCAGGAGAGTTTCAAATGTGTGTTGGTAGAATATATATCCGACGGGGGTAAAATTGAAAAAAGTTGAAAAAAATTTTTTTTTGGACTTACTCATTTTTCGGGCATTTATCAGACTTTCAGATAGTGGAAATGTCAGTGAGTGTTCCGATTTCAGTTCCAGAGTGATTCACCCAATGAGTCCTTGTTATTTAGTCGTTTTCAGCCAATTTTCTGGATTTTTGAAAATTTTAATTTTTTGTGAAAATATCCAATAAATGAGGGAATAATGTGTGTGAGGGTACCCCAGGAGAGTTCCAAATGTGTGTGGGTAGAATATTTATCCCACGGGGGTAAAATTGAAAAAAGTTGAAGAAATTTTTTTTTTGGACTTAGTCATTTTTCCGACGTTTATCAGACTTTCAGATAGGGGAAATGTCATCGAGCACTCCGATTTCAGTTCCAGAGTGATTCGCCCAATGAGTCCTTGATATTTAGTCGTTTTCAGCCAATTTTCTGGATTTTTTAAAATTTCACTTTTTTGCGAAAATATCCACTAAATGAGGGAATAATATGTGTGAGGGTACCCCAGGAGAGTTCCAAATGTGTGTGGGTAGAATATATATCCCACGGGGGTAAAATTGAAAAAAGTTGAAAAAAATTTCTTTTTGGACTGTCATTTTTTCGACGTTTATCAGACTTTCAGATAGGGGAAATGTCAGTGAGCATTCCGATTTCAGTTCCAGAGCGATTCGCCCAATGAGTCCTTGATATTTAGTCGTTTTCAGCCAATTTTCTGGATTTTTGAAAATTTCAATTTTTTGTGAAAATATCCACAAAATGAGGGAATAATATGTGTGAGGGTAGCCCAGGAGAGTTCCAAATGTGTGTGGGTAGAATATATATCCCACGGGGGTAAAATTGAAAAAAGTTGAAAAAAATTTTTTTTTGGACTTAGTCATTTTTCCTGCAGTTATCAGACTTTCAGATAGTGGAAATGTCAGTGAGTGTTCCGATTTCAGTTCCAGAGCGATTCACCCAATGAGTCCTTGTTATTTAGTCGTTTTCAGCCAATTTTCTGGATTTTTGAAAATTTCAATTTTTTGTGAAAATATCCACTAAATGAGGGAATAATATTTGTGAGGGTACCCCAGGAGAGTTCCAAATGTGTGTGGGAAGAATATATATCCCACGGGGGTAAAATTGAAAAAAGTTTAAAAAAATTTTTTTTTGGACTTAGTCATTTTTCCGGCGTTTATCAGACTTTCAGATAGGGGAAATGTCAGTGAGCATTCTAATTTCAGTTCCAGAGCGATTTGCCCAATGAGTCCTTGATATTTAGTCGTATTCAGACAATATTCTGGATTTTTGAAAATTTCACTTTTTTGTGAAAATATCCACAAAATGAGGGAATAATATGTGTGAGGGTACCCCAGGAGAGTTCCAAATGTGTGTGGGTAGAATATGTATCCCACGGGGGTAAAATTGATAAAAGTTGAAAAAATTTTTTTTTTGGACTTAGTCATTTTTTCGACGTTTATCAGACTTTCAGATAGGGGAAATGTCAGTGAGCATTCCGATTTCAGTTCCAGAGCGATTCGCCGAATGAGTCCTTGATATTTAGTCGTTTTCAGCCAATTTTCTGGATTTTTGAAAAATTTCACTTTTTTGTGAAAATATCCATTAATGAGGGAATAATATGTGTGAGGGTACCCCAGGAGAGTTCCAAATGTGTGTGGGTAGAATATATATCCCACGGGGGTAAAATTGAAAAAAGTTGAAAAAATTTTTTTTTGGACTTAGTCATTTTTTCGACGTTTATCAGACTTTCAGATAGGGGAAATGTCAGTGAGCATTCCGATTTCAGTTCCAGAGCGATTCGCCGAATGAGTCCTTGATATTTAGTCGTTTTCAGACAATTTTCTGGATTTTTGAAAAATTTCACTTTTTTGTGAAAATATCCACTAAATGAGGGAATAATATGTGTGAGGGTACCCCAGGAGAGTTCCAAATGTGTGTGGGTAGAATATATATCCCACGGGGGTAAAATTGAAAAAAGTTGAAGAAATTTTTGTTTTGGACTTATTAATTTTTCCGGCATTTATCAGACTTTCAGATAGTGGAAATGTCAGTGAGTGTTCCGATTTCAGATCCAGAGCGATTCACCCAATGAGTTCTTGTTATTTAGTCGTTTTCAGCCAATTTTCTGGATTTTTGAAAATTTCAA
Source organism: Phyllobates terribilis (assembly GCF_046119375.1). Classification (NCBI taxonomy): domain Eukaryota; kingdom Metazoa; phylum Chordata; class Amphibia; order Anura; family Dendrobatidae; genus Phyllobates; species Phyllobates terribilis. The sequence continues at coordinate 634,746,026 of NW_027362763.1, forward strand.
TTTTTTGTGAAAATATCCACTAAATGAGGGAATAATATTTGTGAGGGTACCCCAGGAGAGTTCAAAATGTGTATGGGAAGAATATATATCCCACCGGGGTAAAATTGAAAAAAGTTTAAAAAAATTTTTTTTTGGACTTAGTCATTTTTCCGGCGTTTATCAGACTTTCAGATAGGGGAAATGTCAGTGAGCATTCTAATTTCAGTTCCAGAGCGATTTGCCCAATGAGTCCTTGATATTTAGTTGTTTTCAGCCAATTTTTTGGATTTTTGAAAATTTCAATTTTTTGTGAAAATATCCACTAAATGAGAGAATAATATGTGTGAGGGTACCCCAGGAGAGTTTCAAATGTGTGTTGGTAGAATATATATCCGACGGGGGTAAAATTGAAAATAGTTTAAAAAAATTTTTTTTTGGACTTAGTCATTTTTTCGACGTTTATCAGACTTTCAGATATGGGAAATGTCAGTCAGCATTCCGATTTCAGTTCCAGAGCGATTCGCCCAATGAGTCCTTGATATTTAGTCGTTTTCAGACAATATTCTGGATTTTTGAAAATTTCACTTTTTTGTGAAAATATCCACTAAATGAGGGAATAATATTTGTGAGGGTACCCCAGGAGCATTCCAAATGTGTGAGGGTAGAATATATATCCCACGGGGGTCAAATTGAAAAAAGTTGAAAACATTTTTTTTTTTTACTTAGTCATTTTTCCGGCGTTTATCAGACTTTCAGATAGGTAAAATGTCAGTGAGCATTCCGATTTCAGTTCCAGAGCGATTCGCCGGATGAGTCCTTGATATTTCATCGTTTTCAGGCAATTTTCTGAATTTTTTAAAATTTCACTTTTTTGTGAAAATATCCACTAAATGAGGGAATAATATGTGTGAGGGTACCCCAGGAGAGTTCCAAATGTGTGTGGGTAGAATATATATCACACGGGGGTAAAATTGAAAAAAGTAAAAAAGGTTTTTTTTTGGACTTTGTTATTTTTCCCGCGTTTATCAGACTTTCAGATAGGGGAAATGTCAGTGAGCGTTCCGATTTCAGTTCCAGAGCGATTCGCCTATTGAGTCCTTGATTTTTCTCGTTTTCAGCCAATTTTCTGAATTTTTGAAAATTTCACTTTTTTGTGAAAATATCCACTAATTGAGGCAATAATATGTGTGAGGGTACCCCAGGAGATTTCCAAATGTGTGTGGGTAGAATATGTATCCCACGGGGGTAAAATTGAAAAAAGTTGAAATATTTTTTTTTTGGGAGTTAGTCATTTTCGCGGCGTTTACCAGACTTTCAGATAGGGGAAATGTCAGTGAGCATTCCAATTTCATTTCCAGAGCGATTCGCCCAATGAGTCCTTGATATTAAGTCATTTTCAGCCAATATTTTGGATTTTTGAAAATTTCACTTTTTTGTGAAAATATCCTCTAAATGAGGGAATAATATGTGTGAGGGTACCACAGGTGAGTTCCAAATGTGTGTGGGAAGAGTATATATCGCACAGGGGTAAAATTGAAAAAAGTTGAAAAATTTTTTTTTTTGGATTTAGTCATTTTTCCTGCGTTTATCAGACTTTCAGATAGGGGAAATGTTAGTGAGTGTTCCGATTTCAGTTCCAGAGCGATTCTCCCAACGAGTCCTTGATATTTAGTCGCTTTCAGCCAATTTTCTGGATTTTTGAAAATTTCACTTTTTTGTGAAAATATCCAGTAAATGAGGGAATAATATGCGTGAAGGTACCCCAGGAGAGTACCAAATGTGTGTGGGTAGAATATATATCCCACGGGGGTAAAATTGAAAAAAGTTGAAAAAAATTTTTTTTTGGACTTAGTCATTTTTCCCTCGTTTATCAGACTTTCAGATAGCAGAAATGTCAGTGAGCGTTCCGATTTCATTTCCAGAGTGATTCGCACAATGAGTCCTTGATATTTAGTCGTTTTCAGCCAATTTTCTCGATTTTTGAAAATTTCTCTTTTTTGTGAAAATATCCACTAAATGAGGGAATAATATGTGTGAGGGTACCCCAGGAGAGTTCCAAATGTGTGTGGGTAGAATATATATACCACGGGGGTAAAATTGAAAAAAGTAAAAAATTTTTTTTTTTTGGACTTTGTTATTTTTCCGGCGTTTATCAGACTTTCAGATAGCGGAAATGTCAGTGAGCGTTCCGATTTCAGTTCCAGAGCGATTCGCCCAATGAGTCCTTGATATTTTGTCATTTTCAGCCAATTTTCTGGATTTTTGAAAATTTCACTTTTTTTGTGAAAATATCCACTAAATGAAGGAATAATATGTGTGAGGGTACCACAGAGAGTTCCAAATGTGTTTGGGAAGATTATATATCGCACAGGGGTAAAATTGAAAAAAGTTGAAAAATTTTTTTTTTTGGATTTAGTCATTTTTCCGGCGTTTATCAGACTTTCAGATAGGGGGAATGTCAGTGAGCGTTCCGATTTCAGTTCCAGAGCGATTCGCCAATTGAATCCTTGATATTTAGTCGTTTTCAGCCAATTTTCTGGATTTTTGAAAATTTCACTTTTTTGTGAAAATATCCACTAAATGATGGAATAATATGTGTGAGGGTACCCCAGGAGAGTTCCAAATGTGTGTGGGTAGAATATATATCCGACAGGGGTAAAATTGAAAAAAGTTGAAAAAATTTTTTTTTTGGACTTAGTCATTTTTCCGGTGTTTATCAGACTTTCAGATAGGGGAAATGTCAGTGAGCGTTCCGATTTCAGTTCCAGAGTGATTCGCCCAATGAGTCCTTGATATTAAGTCATTTTCAGCCAATATTTAGGATTTTTGAAAATTTCACATTTTTGTGAAAATATCCTCTAAATGAGGGAATAATATGTGTGAGGGTACCAGAGGAGAGTTCTATTTGTGTGTGGGAAGAGTATATATCCCACGGGGGTAAAATTGAAAAAAGTTGAAAAAATTTTTTTTTTGGACTTAGTCATTTTTCCGGTGTTTATCAGACTTTCAGATAGCGGAAATGTCAGTGAGCGTTACGATTTCAGTTCCAAAGCGATTCGCCGGATGAGTCCTTGATATTTCATCGTTTTCAGGCAATTTTCTAAATTTTTTACAATTTCACTTTTTTGTGAAAATATCCACTAAATGAGGGAATAATATGTGTGAAGGTACCCCAGGAGAGTTCCAAATCTTTGTGTGTAGAATATATATCACACGGGGATAAAATTGAAAAAAGTTAAAAAATTTTTTTTTTTGGACTTTGTTATTTTTCCGACGTTTATTAGACTTTCAGATAGGGGAAATGTCAGTGAGCATTCCGATTTCAGTTCCAGAGCGATTCGCCCAATGAGTCCTTGATATTAAGTCATTTTCAGCCAATTTTCTGGATTTTTGAAAATTTCACTTTTTTGTGAAAATATCCAATAAATGAGGGAATAATATGTGTGAGGGTACCCCAGGAGAGTTGCAAATGTGTGTGGGTAGAATATATATCCCACGGGGGTAAAATTGAAAAAAGTTTAAAAAATTTTTTTTTTTGTACTTAGTCATTATTCCGGCGTTTATCAGACTTTCAGATAGCGGAAATGTCAGTGAGCATTCCGATTGCAGTTCGAGAGAGATTCGCACAATGAGTCCTTGATATTAAGTCATTTTCAGCCAATATTTTGGATTTTTGAAAATTTCACTTTTTTGTGAAAATATCCTCTAAGTGAGGGAATAATATGTGTGAGGGTACCACAGGAGAGTTCCAAATGTGTGTGGGAAGAGTATATATCGCACAGGGGTAAAATTGAAAAAAGTTGAAAAAAATTTTTTTTTGGACTTAGTCATTTTTCCGGTGTTTATCAGACTTTCAGATAGTGGAAATGTCAGTGAGCATTCCGATTTCAGTTCCAGAGTGATTCGCCCAATGAGTCCTTCATATTAAGTCATTTTCAGCCAATTTTCTGGATTTTTGAAAATTTCACTTTTTTGTGAAAATATCCACTAAATGAGGGAATAATATGTGTGAAGGTACCCCAGGAGAGTTCCAAATGTATGTGGGTAGAATATATATCCGACGGGGTAAATTTGAATAAAGTTGAAAACATTTTTTTTTTGGACTTATTCATTTTTCCGGCAATTATCAGACTTTCAGATAGGGGAAAGGTCAGTGAGCGTTCCGATTTCAGTTCCAGAATGATTCGCCGGATGAGTCCTTGATATTTCATCGTTTTCAGGCAATTTTCTGAATTTTTTAAAATTTCACTTTTTTGTGAAAATATCCACTAAATGAGGGAATAATATGTGTGAGGGTACCCCAGGAGAGTTCCAAATATGTGTGGGTAGAATATATATCCCAGGGGGTAAAATTGAAAAAAGTAGAAAAAATTTTTTTTTTAGACTTTGTTATTTATCCGGCGTTTATCAGACTTTCAGATAGGGGAAATGTCAGTGAGCGTTCCTTTTTCAGTTCCAGATCGATTCGCCCATTGAATCCTTGATATTTTGTCGTTTTCAGCCAATTTTCTGGATTTTTTGAAATTTCACTTTTTTGTGAAAATATCCACTAAATGAGGGAATAATATGTGTGACGGTACCCCAGGAGAGTTCCAAATGTGTGTGGGTAGAATATATATCCCACAGGGTTAATATTGAAAAAAGCTGAAAAAAAAAACATTTTTGTACTTAGTCATTTTTTCAGCGTTTATCAGACTTTCAGATATGGGGAAATGTCAGTGAGCATTCCGATTTCAGTTCCAGAGCGATTCGCCGGATGAGTCCTTGATATTTCATCGTTTTCAGGCAATTTTCTGAATTTTTTAAAATTTCACTTTTTTTGTGAAAATATCCACTAAATGAGAGAATAATATGTGTGAGGGTACCCCAGGAAAGTTCCAAATGTGTGTGGGTAGAATATATATCCCACAGGGGTAAAATTGAAAAAAGTTGAAAAAAATTTTTTTTTTGTACTTAGTCATTATTCCGGCGTTTATCAGACTTTCAGATAGGGGAAATGTCAGTGAGCATTCCGATTTCAGTTCGAGAGTGATTCGCACAATGACTCCATGATATTAAGTCATTTTCAGCCAATGTTTTGGATTTTTGAAAATTTCACTTTTTTGTGAAAATATCCTGTAAATGAGGGAATAATATGTGTGAGGGTACCACAGGAGAGTTCCAAATGTGTGTGGGAAGAGTATATATCGCACAGGGGTAAAATTGAAAAAAGTTTAAAAAAATTTTTTTTTTGTACTTAGTCATTATTCCGGCGTTTATCAGACTTTCAGATAGGGGAAATGTCAGTGAGCATTCCGATTTCAGTTCGAGAGTGATTCGCACAATGACTCCATGATATTAAGTCATTTTCAGCCAATGTTTTGGATTTTTGAAAATTTCACTTTTTTGTGAAAATATCCTGTAAATGAGGGAATAATATGTGTGAGGGTACCACAGGAGAGTTCCAAATGTGTGTGGGTAGAATATATATCCCACAGGGTTAATATGGAAAAAAGTTGAAAATTTTTTTTTTTTTGTACTTAGTCATTATTCCGGCGTTTATCAGACTTTCAGATAGGGGAAATGTCAGTGTGCGTTTCGATTTCAGTTCCAGAGCGATTCACCCAATGAGTCCTTGATATTTAGTCATTTTCAGACAATTTTCTAGATTTTTAAAAATTTCACTTTTTTGTGAAAATATCCACTAAATGAGGGAATAATATGTGTGAGGGTACCCCAGGAGAGTTCCAAATGTGTGTGGGTAGAATATATATCCCACGGGGGTAAAATTGAAAAAAGCTGAAAAAAATTTTTTTTGGGACTTAGTCATTTTTCCGGCTTTCATCAGCCTTTCAGATAGGGGAAATGTCAGTGAGCATTCCGATTTCAGTTCCAGAGCGATTCGCCCATTGAGTCCGTGATATTTAGTAATTTTCAGCCAATATTTTGGATTTTTGAAAATTTCACTTTTTTGTGAAAATATCCACTAAATGAGGGAATAATATGAGTGAGGATACCCGAGGAGAGTTCCAAATGTGTGTGGGTAGAATATATATCCCACGGGAGTAAAATTGAAAAAAGTTGAAAAAAAATTTTTTTTGGACTTAGTCATTTTTCCAGTGTTTATCAGACTTTCAGAAAGGGCAAATATCAGTGAGCGTTCCGATTTCAGTTCCAGAGTGAATCGCCCAATGAGTCCTTGAAATTTATTAGTTTTCAGCCAATTTTCTGGATTTTTGAAAATTTTACTTTTTTTGTGAAAATATCCACTAAATGAGGGAATAATATGTGTGAGGGTACCCCAGGAGAGTTCCAAATGTGTGTGGGTAGAATATATATCCGACAGGGGTAAAATTGAAAAAAGTTGAAAAAATTTTTTTTTTGGACTTAGTCATTTTTCCGGTGTTTATCAGACTTTCAGATAGGGGAAATGTCAGTGAGCGTTCCGATTTCAGTTCCAGAGTGATTCGCCCAATGAGTCCTTGATATTAAGTCATTTTCAGCCAATATTTAGGATTTTTGAAAATTTCACATTTTTGTGAAAATATCCTCTAAATGAGGGAATAATATGTGTGAGGATACCAGAGGAGAGTTCTATTTGTGTGTGGGAAGAGTATATATCCCACGGGGGTAAAATTGAAAAAAGTTGAAAAATTTTTTTTTTTGGACTTAGTCATTTTTCAGACTTTCAGATAGGGGAAATGTCAGTGAGCGTACCGATTTCAGTTCCAGAGTGATTCGCCCAATGAGTCCTTGATATTTAGTCATTTTCAGCCAATATTTTGGATTTTTGAAAATTTCACTTTTTTGTGAAAATATCCACTAAATGAGGGAATAATATGTGTGAGGGTACCCCAGGAAAGTTCCAAATGTGTGTGGGTAGAATATGCAGTACCTACAAGTAGTATTCAACCCCCTGCAGATTTAGCTGGTTTGATAAGTTGCAAATAAGTTAGAGCCTTCAAACTGCAAGCGAGAGTAGGTTTTATGAACAGAAGCATAAATCTTACAAACCAAAAAGTTATGTTGCTCAGTTGGATTTTATTAAATTTTAAACATAAAAGTGTGGGTCAATTATTATTCAACCCCTATGTTTAATATTTTGTGGAATAACCCTTGTTTGCAATTACAGCTAATAATCGTCTTTTATAAGACCTGATCAGGCCGGCACAGGTCTGTGGAGTTATCTTGGCCCACTCCTCCATGCAGATCTTCTCCAAGTTATCTAGGTTCCTTGGGTGTCTCATGTGGACTTTATTCTTGAGCTCCTTCCACAAGTTTTCAATTGGTTTAAGGTCAGGATACTGACTAGGCCACTCCAACACCTTGACTTTTTCCCTCTTGAACCAGGCCTTGGTTTTCTTGGCTGTGTGCTTTGGGTCGATGTCTTGTTGGAAGATGAAATTACGACCCATCTTAAGATTCTTGATGGAGGAGCGGAGGTTCTTGGCCAAAATCTCCAGGTAGGCCGTGCTATCCATCTTCCCATGGATGCGGACCAGATGGCCAGGCCCCTTGGCAGAGAAACAGCCCCACAGCATGATGTTGCCACCACCATGCTTGACTGTAGGGATGGTATTCTTGGGGTCGCATGCAGTGCCATCCAGTCTCCAAATGTCACGTGTGTGGTTGGCACCAAAGATCTCGATCTTGGTCTCATCAGACCATAGAACCTTGAACCAGTCTGTCTCAGAGTCCTCCAAGTGATCATGAGCAAACTGTAGACGAGCCTTGACATGACGCTTTGAAAGTAAAGGTACCTTATGGGCTCGTCTGGAACGGAGACCATTGCGGTGGAGTACGTTACTTATGGTATTGACTGAAACCAATGTCCCCACTGCCATGAGATCTTCCCGGAGCTCCTTCTTTGTTGTCCTTGGGTTATCCTTGACTCTTCGGACAAGCCTGGCCTCGGCACGGGAGGACACTTTCAAAGGCTGTCCAGGCCGTGGAAGGCTAACAGTAGTTCCATAAGCCTTAAACTTACGGATGATGCTCCCAACAGTGGAGACAGGTAGGCCCAACTCCTTGGAAAGGGTTTTGTACCCCTTGCCAGCCTTGTGACCCTCCACGATCTTGTCTCTGATGGCCTTGGAATGCTCTTTTGTCTTTCCCATGTTGACCATGTCTGAGTGCTGTTCACAAGTTTGGTGAGGGTCTTAAATAGTCAGAAAAGGCTGGCAAAAGAGATCTTTAATCCACACATGTGAAGCTCATTATTCTTGGTGCCTGAACTACTTCTTAATACTTTAGGGGGACCAAACAGAATTCTTGTGTTTTGAGGGGTTGAATAATAAATGACACTCTGAATTAACTTTTAATGTTTTAAAAAAAACAAAAACAAAAAAACAAAAACAAAAGTTGCTGCAGTGCATTTCCCACTTACAGGCTGATCTACAGTACAAATGTCACAATGCCAAGTTAATTCCGCATGTGTCAACCAGCTAAATCTGCAGGGGGTTGAATACTACTTGTAGGCACTGTATATCCTACGGGGGTAAAATTGAAAAAAGTTGAAAAAATTTTTTTTTTTGACTTAGTCATTTTTCTGGCGTTTATCAGACTTTCAGATAGGGGAAATGTCAGTGAGCGTTCCGATTTCAGTTCGAGAGCGATCCGCCCAATGAGTCCTTGATATTTAGTCATTTTCAGCCAATATTTTGGATTTTTGAAAATTTCACTTTTTTGTGAAAATATCCACTAAATGAGGGAATAATATGTGTGAGGGTACCCCAGGAGAGTTGCAAATGTGTATGGGTAGAATATATATCACACGGGGGTAAAATTGAAAAAATTTGAAACAATTTTTTTTTTGGACTTAGTCATTTTTCAGACTTTCAGATAGGGGAAATGTCAGTGAGCGTACCGATTTCAGTTCCAGAGTGATTCGCCCAATGAGTCCTTGATATTTATTAGGTTTCAGCCAAATTTCTAAATTTTTGAAAATTTCACTTTTTTGTGAAAATATCCACTAAATGAGATAATAATATGTGTGAGGGTACCCCAGGAGAGTTCCAAATGTGTGTGGGTAGAATATATATCCCACAGGGTTAATATTGAAAAAAGTTGAAAAACATTTTTTTTTGTACTTAGTCATTTTTCCGGCGTTTATCAGACTTTCAGATAGGGGAAATGTCAGTGAGCGTTCCGATTTCAGTTCCAGAGCGATTCGCCCAATGAGTCCTTGATATTTCGTCGTTTTCAGGCAATTTTCTGAATTTTTTAAAATTTCACTTTTTTGTGAAAATATCCAGTAAATGAGGGAATAATATGTGTGAGGGTACCCCAGGAGAATTCCAAATGTGTGTGCGTAGAATATATATCCCACGGGGGTAAAATTGAAAAAAGTTTAAAACATTTTTTTTTTGGACTTAGTCATTTTTCCGGCGTTTATCAAACTTTCAGATAGGGGACATGTCTGTGAGCGTTCCGATTTCAGTTCCAGAGCGATTCGCCCAATGAGTCCTTAATATTTATTCATTTTCAGCCAATTTTCTGGATTTTTGAAAATTTAACTTTTTTGTGAAAATATCCACTAAATGAGGGAATAACATGTGTGAGGGTACCCCAGGAGAGTTCTAAATGTGTGTGGGTAGAATATATATCCCACAGCGGTAAAATTGAAAAAAGTTGAAATATTTTTTTTTTTTATCTTAGTCATTTTTCCGCCGTTTATCAGACTTTCAGATAGGGTAAATGTCAGTGAGCGTTCCGATTTCAGTTCCAGAGCGATTCGCCCAATGAGTCCTTGATATTTCGTCGTTTTCAGGAAATTTTCTGAATTTTTAAAAATTTCACTTTTTTTGTGAAAATATCCACTAAATGAGGGAATAATATGTGTGAGGGTACCCCAGGAGAGTTCCAAATGTGTGTGGGTAGAATATATATCCCACGGGGGTAAAATTGAAAAAAGTTGAAAAAATTTTTTTTCTGGACTTGGTAATTTTTCTGGCGTTTATCAGACTTTCACATAGGGGAAATGTCAGTGAGCATTCCGATTTCAGTTCCAGAGCGATTCGCCCAATGAGTCCTTGATATTTAGTCATTTTCAGCCAATATTTTGGATTTTTGAAAATTTCACTTTTTTGTGAAAATATCCACTAAATGAGGGAATAATATGTGTGAGGGTAGCCCAGGAGAGTTCCAAATGTGTGTGGATAGAATATATATCCCACATGGGTAAAATCGAAAAAAGTGGAAAAAAATTTTTTTTTGGACTTAGTCATTTTTCTGGCTTTCTCAGACTTTCAGATAGGACAAATGTCAGTGAGCATTCCGATTTCAGTTCCAGAGCGATTCGCCCGATGTGTCCTTGATATTTCGTAGTTTTCAGGCAATTTTCAGAATTTTTTAAAATTTCACTTTTTTGTGAAAATATCCACTAAATGAGGGAATAATATGTGTGAGGGTACCCCAGGAGAGTTCCAAATGTGTGTGGGTAGAATATATATCCCACGGGGGTAAAAATGGAAAAAGTTTAAAATATTTTTTTTTTGGACTTAGTCATTTTTCCGGCGTTTATCAGGCTTTCAGATAGGGGAAATGTCTGTGAGCGTTCCGATTTCAGTACCAGAGCGATTCGCCCAATGAGTCCTTAATATTTATTCGTTTTCAGCCAATTTTCAGAATTTTTGAAAATTTCACTTTTTTGTGAAAATATCCAGTAAATGAGGGAATAACATGTGTGAGGGTACCCCTGGAGAGTTCCAAATGTGTGTGGGTAGAATATATATCCCACAGGGGTAAAATCGAAAAAAGTTGAAAAATTTTTTTTTTTGGACTTAATCATTTTTCCGGCGTTTATCAGACTTTCAGATAGGGCAAATGTCAGTGAGCGTTCCAATTTCAGTTCCAGAGTGATTCGCCGGATGAGTCCTTGATATTTCGTCGTTTTCAGGCAATTTTCTGAATTTTTAAAAATTTCACTTTTTTGTGAAAATATCCACTAAATGAGGGAATAATATGTGTGAGGGTACCCCAGGATAGTTCCAAATGTGTGTGGGTAGAATATATATCCCACGGGGGTAAAATTGAAAAAAGTTGAAAAACATTTTTTTTTTGTACTTAGTCATTTTTCCGGCTTTTATCAGACTTTCAGATAGGGGAAATGTCAGTGAGTGTTCCGATCTCAGTTCCAGAGCGATTCGCCCATTGAGTCTTTGATATTTTGTCGTTTTCAGCCAATTTTCTGGATTTTTGAAAATTTCACTTTTTTGTGAAAACATCCACTAAATGAGGGAATAACATGTGTGAGGGTACCCCAGGAGAGTTCCAAATGTGTGTGGGTAGAATATATATCCCACAGCGGTAAAATTGAAAAAAGTTGAAATATTTTTTTTTTTGGACTTAGTTATTTTTCCGGCGTTTATCAGACTTTTAGATAGGGCAAATGTCAGTGAGCGTTCCGATTTCAGTTCCAGAGCGATTCGCCCATTGAGTCCTTGATATTTTGTCGTTTTCAGCCAATTTTCGGGATTTTTGAAAATTTCACTTTTTTGAGAAAATATCCACTAAATGAGGGAATAATATGTGTGAGGGTACCCCAGGAGAGTTCCAAATGTGTGTGGGTAGAATATATATCCCACAGGGTTAATATTGAAAAAGTTGAAAAACATTTTTTTTTTGTACTTAGTCATTTTTCCGGCGTTTATCAGGCTTTCAGATAGGGGAAATGTCAGTGAGCGTTCCAATTTCAGTTCCAGAGCGATTCGCCCAATGAGTCCTTGATATTTCGTCGTTTTCAGGCAATTTTCCGAATTTTTTAAAATTTCACTTTTTTGTGAAAATATCCACTAAATGAGGGAATAAATGTGTGAGGGTACCCCAGGATAGTTCCAAATGTGTGTGGGAAGAATATATATCCCACGGTGGTAAAATTGAAAAAAGTTGAAAACATTTTTTTTTCGGACTTAGTCATTTTCGCGGTGTTTATCAGACTTTCAGATAGGGGAAATGTCAGTGAGCGTTCCAATTTCAGTTCCAGAGCGATTCGCCCAATGAGTCCTTGATATTTCGTCGTTTTCAGCCAATTTTCTGGATTTTTGAAAATTTTACTTTTTTGTGAAAACATCCACTAAATGAGGGAATAACATGTGTGAGGGTACCCCAGGAGAGTTCCAAATGTGTGTGGGTAGAATATATATCCCACAGCGGTAAAATTGAAAAAAGTTGAAAAATTTTTTTTTTTGGACTTAGTCATTTTTCCGGCGTTTATCAGACTTTCAGATAGGGCAAATGTCAGTGAGCGTTCCGATTTCAGTTCCAGAGTGATTCGCCGGATGAGTCCTTGATATTTCGTCATTTTCAGGCAATTTTCTGAATTTTTAAAAATTTCACTTTTTTGTGAAAATATCCACTAAATGAGGGAATAATATGTGTGAGGGTACCCCAAGAGAGTTCCAAATGTGTGTGGATAGAATATATTTCCCACAGGGTTAATATTGAAAAAAGTTGAAAAACATTTTTTTTTTGTACTTAGTCATTTTTCCGGCTTTTATCAGACTTTCAGATAGGGGAAATGTCAGTGAGTGTTCCGATCTCAGTTCCAGAGCGATTCGCCCATTGAGTCTTTGATATTTTGTCGTTTTCAGCCAATTTTCTGGATTTTTTAAAATTTCACTTTTTTGTGAAAATATCCACTAAATGAGGGAATAATATGTGTGAGGGTACCCCAGGAGAGTTCCAAATGTGTGTGGGTAGAATATATATCCCACGGGGGTAAAATTGAAAAAAGTTTAAAACATTTTTTTTGGGGACTTAGTCATTTTTCCGGCGTTTATCTAACTTTCAGATAGGGGAAATGTCTGTGAGCTTTCCGATTTCAGTTCCAGAGAGATTCGCCCAATGAGTAGTTAATATTTATTCTTTTTCAGCCAATTTTCAGAATTTTTGAAAATTTCACTTTTTTGTGAAAATATCCACTAAATGAGGGTATAATATGTGTGAGGGTACCCCAGGAGAGTTCCAAATGTGTGTGGGTAGAATATATATCCCACAGGGTTAATATTGAAAAAGTTGAAAAACATTTTTTTTTTGTACTTAGTCATTTTTCCGGCGTTTATCAGACTTTCAGATAGGGGAAATGTCAGTGAGCGTTCCGATTTCAGTTCCAGAGCGATTCGCCCAATGAGTAGTTAATATTTATTCTTTTTCAGCCAATTTTCAGAATTTTTGAAAATTTCACTTTTTTGTGAAAATATCCACTAAATGAGGGAATAATATGTGTGAGGGTTCCCCAGGAGAGTTCCAAATGTGTGTGGGTAGAATATATATCCCACAGGGTTAATATTGAAAAAGTTGAAAAACATTTTTTTTTTGTACTTAGTCATTTTTCCGGCGTTTATCAGGCTTTCAGATAGGGGAAATGTCCGTGAGCGTTCCAATTTCAGTTCCAGAGCGATTCGCCCAATGAGTCCTTGATATTTCGTCGTTTTCAGGCAATTTTCAGAATTTTTTAAAATTTCACTTTTTTGTGAAAATATCCACTAAATGAGGGAATAATATGTGTGAGGGTACCCCAAGAGAGTTCCAAATGTGTGTGGGTAGAATATATATCCCACAGGGTTAATATTGAAAAAAGTTGAAAAACATTTTTTTTTTGTACTTAGTCATTTTTCCGGCGTTTATCAGACTTTCAGATAGGGGAAATGTCAGTGAGTGTTCCGATTTCAGTTCCAGAGCGATTCGCCCATTGAGTCCTTGATATTTTGTCGTTTTCAGCCAATTTTCTGGATTTTTTAAAATTTCACTTTTTTGTGAAAATATCCACTAAATGAGGGAATAATATGTGTGAGGGTACCCCAGGATAGTTCCAAATGTGTGTGGGTAGAATATATATCCCACGGTGGTAAAATTGAAAAAAGTTGAAAACAATTTTTTTTCGGACTTAGTCATTTTCGCGGCGTTTATCAGACTTTCAGATAGGGGAAATGTCAGTGAGCGTTCCAATTTCAGTTCCAGAGTGATTCGCCGGATGAGTCCTTGATATTTTGTCATTTTCATGCAATTTTCAGAATTTTTAAAAATTTCACTTTTTTGTGAAAATATCCACTAAATGAGGGAATAATATGTGTGAGGGTACCCCAGGAGAGTTCCAAATGTGTGTGGGTAGAATATATATCCCACAGGGGTAAAATTGAAAAAAGTTGAAAACATTTTTTTTTTCACTTAGTCATTTTTACGGCGTTTATCAGACTTTCAGATAGGGCAAATGTCAGTGAGTGTTCCAATTTCAGTTCCAGAGCGATGCGCCCAATGAGTCCTTGATATTTAGTCGTTTTCAGCCAATTTTCTGGATTTTTGAAAATTTTACTTTTTTGTGAAAATATCCACTAAATGAGGGAATAATATGTGTGAGGGTACCCCAGGAGAGTTCCAAATGTGTGTGGGTAGAATATATATCCCACAGGGGTAAAATTGAAAAAAGTTGAAAACATTTTTTTTTTGGACTTAGTCATTTTTCCGGCGTTTATCAGACTTTCAGATAGGGCAAATGTCAGTGAGCGTTCCGATTTCAGTTCCAGAGCGATTCGCCCAATGAGTCCTTGATATTTTGTCGTTTTCAGGAAATTTTCAGAATTTTTTAAAATTTCACTTTTTTGTGAAAATATCCACTAAATGAGGGAATAATATGTGTGAGGGTACCCCAAGAGAGTTCCAAATGTGTGTGGATAGAATATATTTCCCACAGGGTTAATATTGAAAAAAGTTGAAAAACATTTTTTTTTTGTACTTAGTCATTTTTCCGGCTTTTATCAGACTTTCAGATAGGGGAAATGTCAGTGAGTGTTCCGATCTCAGTTCCAGAGCGATTCGCCCATTGAGTCTTTGATATTTTGTCGTTTTCAGCCAATTTTCTGGATTTTTTAAAATTTCACTTTTTTGTGAAAATATCCACTAAATGAGGGAATAATATGTGTGAGGGTACCCCAGGAGAGTTCCAAATGTGTGTGGGTAGAATATATATCCCACGGGGGTAAAATTGAAAAAAGTTTAAAACATTTTTTTTGGGGACTTAGTCATTTTTCCGGCGTTTATCTAACTTTCAGATAGGGGAAATGTCTGTGAGCTTTCCGATTTCAGTTCCAGAGAGATTCGCCCAATGAGTAGTTAATATTTATTCTTTTTCAGCCAATTTTCAGAATTTTTGAAAATTTCACTTTTTTGTGAAAATATCCACTAAATGAGGGTATAATATGTGTGAGGGTACCCCAGGAGAGTTCCAAATGTGTGTGGGTAGAATATATATCCCACAGGGTTAATATTGAAAAAGTTGAAAAACATTTTTTTTTTGTACTTAGTCATTTTTCCGGCGTTTATCAGACTTTCAGATAGGGGAAATGTCAGTGAGCGTTCCGATTTCAGTTCCAGAGCGATTCGCCCAATGAGTAGTTAATATTTATTCTTTTTCAGCCAATTTTCAGAATTTTTGAAAATTTCACTTTTTTGTGAAAATATCCACTAAATGAGGGAATAATATGTGTGAGGGTTCCCCAGGAGAGTTCCAAATGTGTGTGGGTAGAATATATATCCCACAGGGTTAATATTGAAAAAGTTGAAAAACATTTTTTTTTTGTACTTAGTCATTTTTCCGGCGTTTATCAGGCTTTCAGATAGGGGAAATGTCCGTGAGCGTTCCAATTTCAGTTCCAGAGCGATTCGCCCAATGAGTCCTTGATATTTCGTCGTTTTCAGGCAATTTTCAGAATTTTTTAAAATTTCACTTTTTTGTGAAAATATCCACTAAATGAGGGAATAATATGTGTGAGGGTACCCCAAGAGAGTTCCAAATGTGTGTGGGTAGAATATATATCCCACAGGGTTAATATTGAAAAAAGTTGAAAAACATTTTTTTTTTGTACTTAGTCATTTTTCCGGCGTTTATCAGACTTTCAGATAGGGGAAATGTCAGTGAGTGTTCCGATTTCAGTTCCAGAGCGATTCGCCCATTGAGTCCTTGATATTTTGTCGTTTTCAGCCAATTTTCTGGATTTTTTAAAATTTCACTTTTTTGTGAAAATATCCACTAAATGAGGGAATAATATGTGTGAGGGTACCCCAGGATAGTTCCAAATGTGTGTGGGTAGAATATATATCCCACGGTGGTAAAATTGAAAAAAGTTGAAAACAATTTTTTTTCGGACTTAGTCATTTTCGCGGCGTTTATCAGACTTTCAGATAGGGGAAATGTCAGTGAGCGTTCCAATTTCAGTTCCAGAGTGATTCGCCGGATGAGTCCTTGATATTTTGTCATTTTCATGCAATTTTCAGAATTTTTAAAAATTTCACTTTTTTGTGAAAATATCCACTAAATGAGGGAATAATATGTGTGAGGGTACCCCAGGAGAGTTCCAAATGTGTGTGGGTAGAATATATATCCCACAGGGGTAAAATTGAAAAAAGTTGAAAACATTTTTTTTTTCACTTAGTCATTTTTACGGCGTTTATCAGACTTTCAGATAGGGCAAATGTCAGTGAGTGTTCCAATTTCAGTTCCAGAGCGATGCGCCCAATGAGTCCTTGATATTTAGTCGTTTTCAGCCAATTTTCTGGATTTTTGAAAATTTTACTTTTTTGTGAAAATATCCACTAAATGAGGGAATAATATGTGTGAGGGTACCCCAGGAGAGTTCCAAATGTGTGTGGGTAGAATATATATCCCACAGGGGTAAAATTGAAAAAAGTTGAAAACATTTTTTTTTTGGACTTAGTCATTTTTCCGCCGTTTATCAGACTTTCAGATAGGGCAAATGTCAGTGAGCGTTCCGATTTCAGTTCCAGAGCGATTCGCCCAATGAGTCCTTGATATTTTGTCGTTTTCAGGAAATTTTCAGAATTTTTTAAAATTTCACTTTTTTGTGAAAATATCCACTAAATGAGGGAATAATATGTGTGAGGGTAGCCCAGGAGAGTTCCAAATGTGTTTGGGTAGAATATATATCCCACGTGGGTAAAGTTGAAAAAAGTTTAAAAAATTTTTTTTTTGGACTTAGTCATTTTTCCGGGGTTTATCAAACTTTCAGATAAGGCAAATGTCAGTGAGCATTCCGATTTCAGTTCCAGAGCGATTCGCCCAATGAGTCCTTAATATTAATTCGTTTTCAACCAATTTTCCGAATTTTTGAAAATTTCACTTTTTTGTGAAAATATCCACAAAATGAGGGAATAATATGTGTGAGGGTACCCCAGGAGAGTTCCAAATGTGAGTGGGTAGAATATATATCCCACGGGGGTAAAATTGAAAAAAGTTGAAAACATTTTTTTTTTGTACTTAGTCATTTTTCCGGCGTTTATCAGACTTTCAGATATGGGAAATGTCAGTGAGCGTTCCGAT
Source organism: Phyllobates terribilis (assembly GCF_046119375.1). Classification (NCBI taxonomy): domain Eukaryota; kingdom Metazoa; phylum Chordata; class Amphibia; order Anura; family Dendrobatidae; genus Phyllobates; species Phyllobates terribilis. The sequence goes on from NW_027362763.1 coordinate 634,763,316, forward strand.
TTCAGTTCCAGAGCGATTCGCCCAATGAGTCCTTAATATTTATTCATTTTCAGCCAATTTTCTGGATTTTTGAAAATTTTACTTTTTTGTGAAAATATCCACTAAATGAGGGAATAACATGTGTGAGGGTACCCCAGGAGAGTTCCAAATGTGTGTGGGTAGAATATATATCCCACAGCGGTAAAATTGAAAAAAGTTGAAATATTTTTTTTTTTTATCTTAGTCATTTTTCCGCCGTTTATCAGACTTTCAGATAGGGCAAATGTCAGTGAGCGTTCCGATTTCAGTTCCAGAGCGATTCGCCCAATGAGTAGTTAATATTTATTCTTTTTCAGCCAATTTTCAGAATTTTTGAAAATTTCACTTTTTTGTGAAAATATCCACTAAATGAGGGAATAATATGTGTGAGGGTACCCCAGGAGAGTTCCAAATGTGTGTGGGTAGAATATATATCCCACAGGGTTAATATTGAAAAAGTTGAAAAACATTTTTTTTTTGTACTTAGTCATTTTTCCGGCGTTTATCAGACTTTCAGATAGGGGAAATGTCAGTGAGCGTTCCGATTTCAGTTCCAGAGCGATTCGCCCAATGAGTCCTTGATATTTAGTCATTTTCAGCCAATATTTTGGATTTTTGAAAATTTCACTTTTTTGTGAAAATATCCACTAAATGAGGGAATAATATGTTTGAGGGTACCGCAGGAGAGTTCCAAATGTGTGTGGGTAGAATATATATCCCACGGGGGTAAAATTGAAAAAAGTTTAAAACATTTTTTTTTGGGACTTAGTCATTTTTCCGGCGTTTATCAGACTTTCAGATAGGGGAAATGTCAGTGACCGTTCCTATTTCAGTTCCAGAGCGATTCGCCCAATGAGTCCTTGATATTTAGTCGTTTTCAGCCAATTTTCTGGATTTTTGAAAATTTCACTTTTCTGTGAAAATATCCACTAAATGAGGGAATAATATGTGTGAGGGTACCCCAGGAGAGTTCCAAATGTGTGTGGGTAGAATACACATCCCACGGGGGCAAAATTGAAAAAAGTTGAAAAAATTTTTTTTTTGGACTTACTCATTTTTCCGTCGTGTATCAGACTTTCAGATAGGGTAAATGTCAGTGAGCGTTCCGATTTCAGTTCCAGAGCGATTCGCCAAATGAGTCCTTGATATTTAGTCGTTTTCAGCCAATATTTTGGATTTTTGAAAATTTCACTTTTTTGTGAAAATATCCACAAAATGAGGGAATAATATGTGTGAGGGTACACCAGGAGAGTTCCAAATGTGTGTGGGTAGAATATATATCCCACGGGGGTAAAATTGAAAAAGGTTTAAAACATTTTTTTTTGGGACTTTGTCATTTTTCCGGTGTTTATCAAACTTTCAGATAGGGGAAATGTCTGTGAGCGTTCCGATTTCAGTTCCAGAGCGATTCGCCCAATGAGTCCTTGATATTTAGTCGTTTTCAGCCAATTTTCTGGATTTTTGAAAATTTTACTTTTTTGCGAAAATATCCACTAAATGAGGGAATAATATGTGTGAGGGTACCCCAGGAGAGTTCCAAATGTGAGTGGGTAGAATATATATCCCACGGGGGTAATATTGAAAAAAGTTGAAAACATGTTTTTTTTCACTTAGTCATTTTTACGGCGTTTATCAGACTTTCAGATAGGGCAAATGTCAGTGAGTGTTCCAATTTCAGTTCCAGAGCGATTCGCCCAATGAGTCCTTGATATTTAGTCGTTTTCAGCCAATTTTCTGGATTTTTGAAAATTTTACTTTTTTTTGAAAATATCCACTAAATGAGGGAATAATATGTGTGAGGGTACCCCAGGAGAGTTCCAAATGTGTGTGGGTAGAATATATATCCCACAGGGGTAAAAATGAAAAAAGTTGAAAACTTTTTTTTTTGGACTTAGTCATTTTTCTGGCATTTATCAGACTTTCAGATAGGGGAAATGTCAGTGAGCATTCCGATTTCAGTTCCAGAGCGATTCGCCCAATGAGTCCTTGATATTTCGTCGTTTTCAGCCAATTTTCTGGATTTTTGAAAATTTTACTTTTTTGTGAAAATATCCACTAAATGAGGGAATAATATGTGTGAGGGTACCCCAGGAAAGTTCCAAATGTGTGTGGGTAGAATATATATCCCACGGGGGTAAAATTGAAAAAAGTTTAAACATTTTTTTTTTTGGACTTAGTTATTTTCCCGGCGTTTATCAGACTTTCAGATAGGGGAAATGTCAGTGAGCGTTCCGATTTCACTTCCAGAGTGATTCGCCCAATGAGTCCCTGATATTTAGTCGTTTTCAGCCAATTTTCTGGATTTTTGAAAATTTTACTTTTTTGTGAAAATATCCACTAAATGAGGGAATAATATGTGTGAGGGTACCCCAGTAGAGTTCCAAATGTGTGTGGGTAGAATATATATCCCACAGGGGTAAAATTGAAAAAAGTTGAAAACATTTTTTTTTTTGACTTAGTTATTTTTCCGCCGTTTATCAGACTTTCAGATAGGGCAAATGTCAGTGAGCGTTCCGATTTCAGTTCCAGAGCGATTCGCCCAATGAGTCCTTGATATTTCGTCGTTTTCAGGAAATTTTCAGAATTTTTTAAAATTTCACTTTTTTATGAAAATATCCACTAAATGAGGGAATAATATGTGTGAGGGTAGCCCAGGAGAGTTCCAAATGTGTTTGGGTAGAATATATATCCCACGTGGGTAAAATTGAAAAAAGTTTAAAAAATTTTTTTTTTGGACTTAGTCATTTTTCCGGGGTTTATCAGACTTTCAGATAGGGCAAATGTCAGTGAGCATTCCGATTTCAGTTCCAGAGCGATTCTCCCAATGAGTCCTTAATATTAATTCGTTTTCAACCAATTTTCCGAATTTTTGAAAATTTCACTTTTTTGTGAAAATATCCACAAAATGAGGGAATAATATGTGTGAGGGTACCCCAGGAGAGTTCCAAATGTGAGTGGGTAGAATATATATCCCACGGGGGTAATATTGAAAAAAGTTGAAAACATGTTTTTTTTCACTTAGTCATTTTTACGGCGTTTATCAGACTTTCAGATAGGGCAAATGTCAGTGAGTGTTCCAATTTCAGTTCCAGAGCGATTCGCCCAATGAGTCCTTGATATTTAGTCGTTTTCAGCCAATTTTCTGGATTTTTGAAAATTGTACTTTTTTGTGAAAATATCCACTAAATGAGGGAATAATATGTGTGAGGGTACCCCAGGAGAGTTCCAAATGTGTGTGGGTAGAATATATATCCCACAGGGGTAAAATTGAAAAAAGTTGAAAACTTTTTTTTTTGGACTTAGTCATTTTTCCGGCATTTATCAGACTTTCAGATAGGGGAAATGTCAGTGAGCATTCTGATTTCAGTTCCAGAGCGATTCGCCCAGTGAGTCCTTGATATTTAGTCGTTTTCAGCCAATTTTCTGGATTTTTGAAAATTTTACTTTTTTGTGAAAATATCCACTAAATGAGGGAATAATATGTGTGAGGGTACCCCAGGAGAGTTCCAAATGTGTGTGGGTAGAATATATATCCCACAGGGGTAAAATTGAAAAAAGTTGAAAACATTTTTTTTTTGGACTTAGTCATTTTTCCGGCATTTATCAGACTTTCAGAGAGGGGAAATGTCAGTGAGCATTCCGATTTCAGTTCCAGAGCGATTCGCCCAATGAGTCCTTGATATTTCGTCGTTTTCAGCCAATTTTCTGGATTTTTGAAAATTTTCCTTTTTTGTGAAAATATCCACTAAATGAGGGAATAACATGTATGAGGGTACCACAGGAGAGTTCCAAATGTGTGTGGGTAGAATATATATCCCACGGGGGTAAAATTGAAAAAAGTTGAAAAATTTTTTTTTTTGGACTTAGTCATTTTTCCAGCATTTATCAGACTTTCAGGTAGGGGAAATGTCAGTGAGCGTTCCTATTTCAGTTCCAGAGCGATTTGCCCATTGAGTCCTTGATATTTTGTCGTTTTCAGCCAATTTTCTGGATTTTTGAAAATTTCAGTTTTGTGAAAATATCCACTAAACTAGGGAATAATATGTGTGAGGGTACCCCAGGAGAGTTCCAAATGTGAGTGGGTAGAATATATCTCCCACGGGTATAAAATTGAAAAAAGTTCAAAACATTTTTTTTTTTGGACTTAGTCATTTTTCCGGCGTTTATCAGACTTTCAGATAGGGGAAATGTCAGTGAGCGTTCCTATTTCAGTTCCAGAGCGATTCGCCCAATGAGTCTTTGATATTTAGTCGTTTTCAGCCAATTTTCTGGATTTTTGAAAATTTCACTTTTCTGTGAAAATATCCACTAAATGAGGGAATAATATGTGTGAGGGTACCCCAGGAGAGTTCCAAATGTGTGTGGGTAGAATACATATCCCACGGGGGCAAAATTGAAAAAAGTTGAAAAAATTTTTTTTTTGGACTTACTCATTTTTCCGTCGTGTATCAGACTTTCAGATAGGGTAAATGTCAGTGAGCGTTCCGATTTCAGTTCCAGAGCGATTCGCCAAATGAGTCCTTGATATTTAGTCGTTTTCAGCCAATATTTTGGATTTTTGAAAATTTCACTTTTTTGTGAAAATATCCACAAAATGAGGGAATAATATGTGTGAGGGTACACCAGGAGAGTTCCAAATGTGTGTGGGTAGAATATATCTCCGACGGGTGTAAAATTGAAAAAAGTTGAAAATTTTTTTTTTTTCACTTAGTCATTTTTCCGGCGTTTATCAGACTTTCAGATAGGGCACATGTCAGTGAGCATTCCGATTTCAGTTCCAGAGCGATTCGCCCAATGAGTCCTTGATATTTAGCCATTTTCCTGCCAATATTTTGGATTTTTGAAAATTTCACTTTTTTGTGAAAATATCCATTAAATGAGGGAATAATATGTGTGAGGGTACCCCAGGAGAGTTCCAAATGTGTGTGGGTAGAATATAAATCCCACGGGGGTAAAATTGAAAAAAGTTTAAAAAATTTTTTTTTTGGACTTAGTCATTTTCCCTGCGTTTATCAGACTTTCAGATAGGGGAAATGTCTGTGAGTGTTCCGATTTCAGTTCCAGAGCGATTCGCCCAATGAGTCCTTAATATTTATCCGTTTTCAGCCAATTTTCAGAATTTTTGAAAATTTCACTTTTTTGTGAAAATATCCACTAAATGAGGGAATAATATGTGTGAGGGTACCCCAGGAGAATTCCAAATGTGTGTGGGTAGAATATAAATCCCACGGGGGTAAAATTGAAAAAAGTGGAAAAAAAATTGTTTTTGGACTTAGTCATTTTTCTGGCGTTTATCAGACTTTCAGATAAGGCAAATGTCAGTGAGTGTTCCGATTTCAGCTCCAGAGCAATTTGCCCAATGAGTCGTTTTCAGCCAATATTTTGGATTTTTGAAAATTTCACTTTTTTTGTGAAAATATCCACAAAATGAGGGAATAATATGTGTGATGGTACCCCAGGAGAGTTCCAAATGTGTGTGGGTAGAATATAGATCCCACGGGGGTAATACTGAAAAAAGTTGAAAAACATTTTTTTTTTGGACTTAGTGATTTTTCCGGGGTGTATCAGACTTTCAGATAGGGCAAATGTCAGTGAGCGTTCCGATTTCAGTTCCAGAGCGATTCGCCCAATGAGTCCTTGATATTTAGTCATTTTTCAGCCAATATTTTGGATTTTTGAAAATTTCACTTTTTTGGGAAAATATCCACTAAATGAGGGAATAATATGTGTGAGGGTACCCCAGGAGAGTTCCAAATGTGTGTGGGTAGAATATATATTCCACGGGGGTAAAATTGAAAAAGTTTAAAAAAATTTTTTTTTGGACTTGGTCATTTTCCCTGCGTTTATCAGACTTTCAGATAGGGGAAATGTCTGTGAGCGTTCCGATTTCAGTTCCAGAGCGATTCGCCCAATGAGTCCTTGATATTTAGTCGTTTTCAGCCAATATTTTGGATTTTTGAAAATTTCACTTTTTTGTGAAAATATCCACAAAATGAGGGAATAATATGTGTGAGGGTACCCCAGGAGAGTTCCAAATGTGTGTGGGTAGAATATATATCCCATGGGGTAAAATTTAAAAAAGTTGAAAAAAAATTTTTTTTTGACTTAGTCATTTTCCCTGCGTTTATCAGACTTTCAGATAGGGGAAATGTCAGTGAGCGTTCCGATTTCATTTCCAGAACGATTCGCCCAATGAGTCCTTGATATTTAGTCGTTTTCATCCAATATTTTGGATTTTTGAAAATTTCACTTTTTTGTGTAAATATCCACTAAATGAGGGAATAATATGTGTGAGGGTACCCCAGGAAAGTTCCAAATGTGTGTGGGTAGAATATATATCCCACGGGGTAAAATTGAAAAAAGGTGAAAAAAAAATATTTTTGGACTTAGTCATTTTGCCGGCGTTTATCAGACTTTCAGATAGGGCAAATGTCAGTGAGAGTTCCGATTTCTGTTCCAGAGCGATTCGCCCAATGAGTCCTTAATATTTATTCGTTTTCAGCCAATTTTCAGAATTTTTGAAAATTTCACTTTTTTGTGAAAATATCCAGTAAATGAGGGAATAACATGTGTGAGGGTACCCCTGGAGAGTTCCAAATGTGTGTGGGTAGAATATATATCCCACAGGGGTAAAATCGAAAAAAGTTGAAAAATTTTTTTTTTTGGACTTAATCATTTTTCCGGCGTTTATCAGACTTTCAGATAGGGCAAATGTCAGTGAGCGTTCCGATTTCAGTTCCAGAGTGATTCGCCGGATGAGTCCTTGATATTTCGTCGTTTTCAGGCAATTTTCTGAATTTTTAAAAATTTCACTTTTTTGTGAAAATATCCACTAAATGAGGGAATAATATGTGTGAGGGTACCCCAGGATAGTTCCAAATGTGTGTGGGTAGAATATATATCCCACGGGGGTAAAATTGAAAAAAGTTGAAAAACATTTTTTTTTTGTACTTAGTCATTTTTCCGGCTTTTATCAGACTTTCAGATAGGGGAAATGTCAGTGAGTGTTCCGATCTCAGTTCCAGAGCGATTCGCCCATTGAGTCTTTGATATTTTGTCGTTTTCAGCCAATTTTCTGGATTTTTGAAAATTTCACTTTTTTGTGAAAACATCCACTAAATGAGGGAATAAATGTGTGAGGGTACCCCAGGATAGTTCCAAATGTGTGTGGGTAGAATATATATCCCACAGGGTTAATATTGAAAAAGTTGAAAACATTTTTTTTTCGGACTTAGTCATTTTCGCGGCGTTTATCTAACTTTCAGATAGGGGAAATGTCTGTGAGCTTTCCGATTTCAGTTCCAGAGAGATTCGCCCAATGAGTAGTTAATATTTATTCTTTTTCAGCCAATTTTCAGAATTTTTGAAAATTTCACTTTTTTGTGAAAATATCCACTAAATGAGGGTATAATATGTGTGAGGGTACCCCAGGAGAGTTCCAAATGTGTGTGGGTAGAATATATATCCCACAGGGTTAATATTGAAAAAGTTGAAAAACATTTTTTTTTTGTACTTCGTCATTTTTCCGGCGTTTATCAGACTTTCAGATAGGGGAAATGTCAGTGAGCGTTCCGATTTCAGTTCCAGAGCGATTCGCCCAATGAGTAGTTAATATTTATTCTTTTTCAGCCAATTTTCAGAATTTTTGAAAATTTCACTTTTTTGTGAAAATATCCACTAAATGAGGGAATAATATGTGTGAGGGTACCCCAGGAGAGTTCCAAATGTGTGTGGGTAGAATATATATCCCACAGGGTTAATATTGAAAAAGTTGAAAAACATTTTTTTTTTGTACTTAGTCATTTTTCCGGCGTTTATCAGGCTTTCAGATAGGGGAAATGTCCGTGAGCGTTCCAATTTCAGTTCCAGAGCGATTCGCCCAATGAGTCCTTGATATTTCGTCGTTTTCAGGCAATTTTCAGAATTTTTTAAAATTTCACTTTTTTGTGAAAATATCCACTAAATGAGGGAATAATATGTGTGAGGGTACCCCAAGAGAGTTCCAAATGTGTGTGGGTAGAATATATATCCCACAGGGTTAATATTGAAAAAAGTTGAAAAACATTTTTTTTTTGTACTTAGTCATTTTTCCGGCGTTTATCAGACTTTCAGATAGGGGAAATGTCAGTGAGTGTTCCGATTTCAGTTCCAGAGCGATTCGCCCATTGAGTCCTTGATATTTTGTCGTTTTCAGCCAATTTTCTGGATTTTTGAAAATTTCACTTTTTTGAGAAAATATCCACTAAATGAGGGAATAATATGTGTGAGGGTACCCCAGGAGAGTTCCAAATGTGTGTGGGTAGAATATATATCCCACAGGGTTAATATTGAAAAAGTTGAAAAACATTTTTTTTTTGTACTTAGTCATTTTTCCGGCGTTTATCAGGCTTTCAGATAGGGGAAATGTCAGTGAGCGTTCCAATTTCAGTTCCAGAGCGATTCGCCCAATGAGTCCTTGATATTTCGTCGTTTTCAGGCAATTTTCAGAATTTTTTAAAATTTCACTTTTTTGTGAAAATATCCACTAAATGAGGGAATAATATGTGTGAGGGTACCCCAGGATAGTTCCAAATGTGTGTGGGTAGAATATATATCCCACGGTGGTAAAATTGAAAAAAGTTGAAAACAATTTTTTTTCGGACTTAGTCATTTTCGCGGCGTTTATCAGACTTTCAGATAGGGGAAATGTCAGTGAGCGTTCCAATTTCAGTTCCAGAGTGATTCGCCGGATGAGTCCTTGATATTTTGTCATTTTCATGCAATTTTCAGAATTTTTAAAAATTTCACTTTTTTGTGAAAATATCCACTAAATGAGGGAATAATATGTGTGAGGGTACCCCAGGAGTGTTCCAAATGTGTGTGGGTAGAATATATATCCCACAGGGGTAAAATTGAAAAAAGTTGAAAACATTTTTTTTTTCACTTAGTCATTTTTACGGCGTTTATCAGACTTTCAGATAGGGCAAATGTCAGTGAGTGTTCCAATTTCAGTTCCAGAGCGATGCGCCCAATGAGTCCTTGATATTTAGTCGTTTTCAGCCAATTTTCTGGATTTTTGAAAATTTTACTTTTTTGTGAAAATATCCACTAAATGAGGGAATAATATGTGTGAGGGTAGCCCAGGAGAGTTCCAAATGTGTTTGGGTAGAATATATATCCCACGGGGGTAAAATTGAAAAAAGTTTAAAACATTTTTTTTTTGTACTTAGTCATTTTTCCGGCGTTTATCAGACTTTCAGATATGGGAAATGTCAGTGAGCGTTCCGATTTCAGTTCCAGAGCGATTCGCCCAATGAGTCCTTAATATTTATTCATTTTCAGCCAATTTTCTGGATTTTTGAAAATTTTACTTTTTTGTGAAAATATCCACTAAATGAGGGAATAACATGTGTGAGGGTACCCCAGGAGAGTTCCAAATGTGTGTGGGTAGAATATATATCCCACAGCGGTAAAATTGAAAAAAGTTGAAATATTTTTTTTTTTTATCTTAGTCATTTTTCCGCCGTTTATCAGACTTTCAGATAGGGGAAATGTCAGTGAGCGTTCCGATTTCAGTTCCAGAGCGATTCGCCCAATGAGTAGTTAATATTTATTCTTTTTCAGCCAATTTTCAGAATTTTTGAAAATTTCACTTTTTTGTGAAAATATCCACTAAATGAGGGAATAATATGTGTGAGGGTACCCCAGGAGAGTTCCAAATGTGTGTGGGTAGAATATATATCCCACAGGGTTAATATTGAAAAAGTTGAAAAACATTTTTTTTTTGTACTTAGTCATTTTTCCGGCGTTTATCAGACTTTCAGATAGGGGAAATGTCAGTGAGCGTTCCGATTTCAGTTCCAGAGCGATTCGCCCAATGAGTCCTTGATATTTAGTCATTTTCAGCCAATATTTTGGATTTTTGAAAATTTCACTTTTTTGTGAAAATATCCACTAAATGAGGGAATAATATGTTTGAGGGTACCGCAGGAGAGTTCCAAATGTGTGTGGGTAGAATATATATCCCACGGGGGTAAAATTGAAAAAAGTTTAAAACATTTTTTTTTGGGACTTTGTCATTTTTCCGGTGTTTATCAAACTTTCAGATAGGGGAAATGTCTGTGAGCGTTCCGATTTCAGTTCCGGAGCGATTCGCCCAATGAGTCCTTGATATTTAGTCGTTTTCAGCCAATTTTCTGGATTTTTGAAAATTTTACTTTTTTGCGAAAATATCCACTAAATGAGGGAATAATATGTGTGAGGGTACCCCAGGAGAGTTCCAAATGTGTGTGGGTAGAATATATATCCCACGGTGGTAAAATTGAAAAAAGTTGAAAACAATTTTTTTTCGGACTTAGTCATTTTCGCGGCGTTTATCAGACTTTCAGATAGGGGAAATGTCAGTGAGCGTTCCAATTTCAGTTCCAGAGTGATTCGCCGGATGAGTCCTTGATATTTTGTCATTTTCATGCAATTTTCAGAATTTTTAAAAATTTCACTTTTTTGTGAAAATATCCACTAAATGAGGGAATAATATGTGTGAGGGTACCCCAGGAGAGTTCCAAATGTGTGTGGGTAGAATATATATCCCACAGGGGTAAAATTGAAAAAAGTTGAAAACATTTTTTTTTTCACTTAGTCATTTTTACGGCGTTTATCAGACTTTCAGATAGGGCAAATGTCAGTGAGTGTTCCAATTTCAGTTCCAGAGCGATGCGCCCAATGAGTCCTTGATATTTAGTCGTTTTCAGCCAATTTTCTGGATTTTTGAAAATTTTACTTTTTTGTGAAAATATCCACTAAATGAGGGAATAATATGTGTGAGGGTAGCCCAGGAGAGTTCCAAATGTGTGTGGGTAGAATATATATCCCACGGGGGTAAAATTGAAAAAAGTTTAAAACATTTTTTTTTGGGACTTTGTCATTTTTCCGGTGTTTATCAAACTTTCAGATAGGGGAAATGTCTGTGAGCGTTCCGATTTCAGTTCCGGAGCGATTCGCCCAATGAGTCCTTGATATTTAGTCGTTTTCAGCCAATTTTCTGGATTTTTGAAAATTTTACTTTTTTGCGAAAATATCCACTAAATGAGGGAATAATATGTGTGAGGGTACCCCAGGAGAGTTCCAAATGTGTGTGGGTAGAATATATATCCCACGGGGGTAAAATTGAAAAAAGTTGAAAACTTTTTTTTTTCGACTTAGTCATTTTTCTGGCATTTATCAGACTTTCAGATAGGGGAAATGTCAGTGAGCATTCCGATTTCAGTTCCAGAGCGATTCGCCCAATGAGTCCTTGATATTTCGTCGTTTTCAGCCAATTTTCTGGATTTTTGAAAATTTTACTTTTTTGTGAAAATATCCACTAAATGAGGGAATAATATGTGTGAGGGTACCCCAGGAAAGTTCCAAATGTGTGTGGGTAGAATATATATCCCACGGGGGTAAAATTGAAAAAAGTTTAAACATTTTTTTTTTTGGACTTAGTCATTTTCCCGGCGTTTATCAGTCTTTCAGATAGGGGAAATGTCAGTGAGCGTTCCGATTTCAGTTCCAGAGTGATTCGCGCAATGAGTCCCTGATATTTCGTCGTTTTCAGCCAATTTTCTGGATTTTTGAAAATTTTACTTTTTTGTGAAAATATCCACTAAATGAGGGAATAATATGTGTGAGGGTACCCCAGGAGAGTTCCAAATGTGTGTGGGTAGAATATATATCCCACAGGGGTAAAATTGAAAAAAGTTGAAAACATTTTTTTTTTTGACTTAGTTATTTTTCTGCCGTTTATCAGACTTTCAGATAGGGCAAATGTCAGTGAGCGTTCCGATTTCAGTTCCAGAGCGATTCGCCCAATGAGTCCTTGATATTTCGTCGTTTTCAGGAAATTTTCAGAATTTTTTAAAATTTCACTTTTTTGGGAAAATATCCACTAAATGAGGGAATAATATGTGTGAGGGTACCCCAGGAGAGTTCCAAATGTGTGTGGGTAGAATATATATTCCACGGGGGTAAAATTGAAAAAGTTTAAAAAAATTTTTTTTTGGACTTGGTCATTTTCCCTGCGTTTATCAGACTTTCAGATAGGGGAAATGTCTGTGAGCGTTCCGATTTCAGTTCCAGAGCGATTCGCCCAATGAGTCCTTGATATTTAGTCGTTTTCAGCCAATATTTTGGATTTTTGAAAATTTCACTTTTTTGTGAAAATATCCACAAAATGAGGGAATAATATGTGTGAGGGTACCCCAGGAGAGTTCCAAATGTGTGTGGGTAGAATATATATCCCATGGGGTAAAATTTAAAAAAGTTGAAAAAAAAATTTTTTTTGACTTAGTCATTTTCCCTGCGTTTATCAGACTTTCAGATAGGGGAAATGTCAGTGAGCGTTCCGATTTCATTTCCAGAACGATTCGCCCAATGAGTCCTTGATATTTAGTCGTTTTCATCCAATATTTTGGATTTTTGAAAATTTCACTTTTTTGTGTAAATATCCACTAAATGAGGGAATAATATGTGTGAGGGTACCCCAGGAAAGTTCCAAATGTGTGTGGGTAGAATATATATCCCACGGGGGTAATATTGAAAAAAGTTGAAAACATGTTTTTTTTCACTTAGTCATTTTTACGGCGTTTATCAGACTTTCAGATAGGGCAAATGTCAGTGAGTGTTCCAATTTCAGTTCCAGAGCGATTCGCCCAATGAGTCCTTGATATTTAGTCGTTTTCAGCCAAAATTTTTCTATTTTTGAAAATTTTACTTTTTTGTGAAAATATCCACAAAATGAGGGAATAATATGTGTGAGGGTACCCCAGGAGAGTTCCAAATATGTGTGGGTAGAATATATATCCCACGGGGTAAAATTGAAAAAAGTTCAAAAAAATTTTTTTTTACTTAGTCATTTTTCCGGCGTTTATCAGACTTTCAGATAGGGCAAATGTCAGTGAGCATTCTGATTTCAGTTCCAGAGCGATTCGCCCAGTGAGTCCTTGATATTTAGTCATTTTTCAGCCAATATTTTGGATTTTTGAAAATTTCACTTTTTTGGGAAAATATCCACTAAATGAGGGAATAATATGTGTGAGGGGACACCAGGAGATTTCCAAATGTGAGTGGGTAGAATATATATCCCACGGGGGTAATATTGAAAAAAGTTGAAAACATGTTTTTTTTCACTTAGTTATTTTTACGGCGTTTATCATACTTTCAGATAGGGCAAATGTCAGTGAGTGTTCCAATTTCAGTTCCAGAGCTATTCGCCCAATCAGTCCTTGATATTTAGTCGTTTTCAGCCAATATTTTGGATTTTTGAAAATTTGACTTTTTTGTAAAAATATCCACAAAATGAGGGAATAATATGTGTGAGGGTACCCCAGGAGAGTTCCAAATGTGTGTGGGTAGAATATATATCCCACGGGGGTAAAATTGAAAAAAGTAGAAAAAAATTTTTTGTGGACTTAGTCATTTTTCCAGCGTTTATTAGACTTTCAGATAGGGCAAATGTCAGTGAGTGTTCCGATTTCCTTTCCAGAGCGATTCGCCCAAAGAGTCCTTGATATTTAGTCGTTTTCAGCCAATATTTTGGATTTTTGAAAATTTCACTTTTTTGGGAAAATATCCACTAAATGAGGGAATAATATGAGTGAGGGTACCCCAGGAGAGTTCCAAATGTGTGTGGGTAGAATATATATCCCACGGGGTAAAATTGAAAAAATTTAAAAAAAATTTTTTTTTGGACTTGGTCATTTTCCCTGCGTTTATCAGACTTTCAGATAGGGGAAATGTCTGTGAGCGTTCCGATTTCAGTTCCAGAGTGATTCGCCCAATGAGTCATTGATATTTAGTCGTTTTCAGCCAATATTTTGGATTTGTGAAAATTTCACTTTATTGTGAAAATATCCACAAAATGAGGGAATAAAATGAGTGAGGGTACCCCAGGAGAGTTCCAAATGTGTGTGGGTAGAATATATATCCCACGGGGGAAAAATTGAAAAAAGTTGAAACAATTTTTTTTTGGACTTAGCGATTTTTCCGGAGTTTATCAGACTTTCAGATAGGGAAAATGTCAGTGAGCATTCCGATTTCAGTTCCAGAGCGATTCGCACAATGAGTCCTTGATATTTATTCGTTTTCAGCCAATATTTTTGATTTTTGAAAATTTCACTTTTTTGTGAAAATATCCACTAAATGAGGGAATAATATGTGTGAGGGTACCTCAGGAGAGTTCCAAATGTGTGTGGGTAGAATATATATCCCACGGGGTAAAATTGAAAAAAGTTTAAAAAATTGATTTGGGGACTTTTTTTGGAGCGTTCCGATTTCAGTTCCAGAGCGATTCGCCCAATGAGTCCTTGATATTTAGTGGTTTTCAGCCAATATTTTGGATTTTTGAAAATTTCACATTTTTGTGAAAATATCCACAAAATGAGGGAATAATATGTGTGAGGGTACCCCAGGAGAGTTTCAAATGTGTGTGGGTAGAATATATTTCCCACGCTGGTATATGTGTGAGGGTACCCCAAAAGAGTTCCAAATGTGTGTGGGTAGAATATATATCCCACAGGGGTAAAATTGAAAAAAGTTGAAAAAAATTTTTTTTTGGAACTAGTCATTTTTCCAGGGTTTATAAGACTTTCAGATAGGTTAAATGTCAGTGAGCGTTCCGATTTCAGATCCAGAGTGAGTCGCTCAATGAGTCCTTGATATTTAGTCGTTTTCAGCCAATTTTCTAGATTTTTGAAAATTTCACTTTTTTGTGAAAATATCCACTAAATGAGGGAATAATATGTGCGAGGGTACCCCAGGAGAGTTCCAAATGTGTGTGGGTAGAATATATTTCCCACGGGGGTATATGTGTGAGGTTACCCCAAAAGAGTTCCAAATGTGTGTGGGTAGAATATATATCCCACAGGGTTAAAATTGAAAAAAGTTGAAAAAAAATTTTTTTTTGGACTTCGTAATTTTTCTGGTGTTTTTCAGACTTTCAGATAGTGGAAATGTCAGTGAGCGTTCCGATTTCAGTTCCTGAGCGATTCGCTGGATGAGTCCTTGATATTTAGTCGTTTTCAGCCAATTTTCTGGATTTTTGAAAATTTCACTTTTTTGTGAAAATATCCACTAAATGAGGGAATAATATGTGCGACGGTACCCCAGGAGAGTTCCAAATGTGTGTGGGTAGAATATATATCCCACGGGGGTAAAATTGAAAAAAGTTGAAACAATTTTTTTTTTGGACTTAGTCATTTTTCCGGCATTTATCAGACTTTCAGATAGGGGAAATGTCAGTCGGCGTTCCGATTTCAGTTCCAGAGAGATTCGCCAATTGAGTCCTTGATATTTTGTCGTTTTCAGCCAATATTTTGGATTTTTGAAAATTTCACTTTTTTGTGAAAATATCCACAAAATGAGGGAATAATATGTGTGAGGGTACACCAGGAGAGTTTCAAATGTGTGTGGGTAGAATATATATCCCACGGGGGTAAAACTGAAAAAAGTTTAATAATTTTTTTTTTTGGACTTAGTCATTTTTCCGGCATTTATCAGACTTTCAGATAGGGAAAATGTCAGTGAGCGTTCCGATTTCAGTTCCAGAACGATTCGCCCAATGAGTCCTTGATATTTAGTCGTTTTCATCCAATATTTTGGATTTTTGAAAATTTCACTTTTTTGTGTAAATATCCACTAAATGAGGGAATAATATGTGTGAGGGTACCCCAGGAAAGTTCCAAATGTGTGTGGGTAGAATATATATCCCACGGGGTAAAATTGAAAAAAGGTGAAAAAAAAATATTTTTGGACTTAGTCATTTTTCCGGCGTTTATCAGACTTTCAGATAGGGCAAATGTCAGTGAGAGTTCCGATTTCTGTTCCAGAGCGATTCGCCCAATGAGTCCTTAATATTTATCCGTTTTCAGCCAATTTTCCGAATTTTGGAAAATTTCACTTTTTTGTGAAAATATCCACTAAATGAGGGAATAATATGTGTGATGGTACCCCAGGAGAGTTCCAAATGTATGTGGGTAGAATATATATCCCACGGGGGTAATATTGAAAAAAGTTGAAAACATGTTTTTTTTCACTTAGTCATTTTTACGGCGTTTATCAGACTTTCAGATAGGGCAAATGTCAGTGAATGTTCCAATTTCAGTTCCAGAGCGATTCGCCCAATGAGTCCTTGATATTTAGTCGTTTTCAGCCAAAATTTTTCTATTTTTGAAAATTTTACTTTTTTGTGAAAATATCCACAAAATGAGGGAATAATATGTGTGAGGGTACCCCAGGAGAGTTCCAAATATGTGTGGGTAGAATATATATCCCACGGGGTAAAATTGAAAAAAGTTCAAAAAAATTTTTTTTTACTTAGTCATTTTTCCGGCGTTTATCAGACTTTCAGATAGGGCAAATGTCAGTGAGCATTCCGATTTCAGTTCCAGAGCGATTCACCCAATGAGTCCTTGATATTTAGTCATTTTTCAGCCAATATTTTGGATTTTTGAAAATTTCACTTTTTTGGGAAAATATCCACTAAATGAGGGAATAATATGTGTGAGGGGACACCAGGAGATTTCCAAATGTGAGTGGGTAGAATATATATCCCACGGGGGTAATATTGAAAAAAGTTGAAAACATGTTTTTTTTCACTTAGTTATTTTTACGGCGTTTATCATACTTTCAGATAGGGCAAATGTCAGTGAGTGTTCCAATTTCAGTTCCAGAGCTATTCGCCCAATCAGTCCTTGATATTTAGTCGTTTTCAGCCAATATTTTGGATTTTTGAAAATTTGACTTTTTTGTAAAAATATCCACAAAATGAGGGAATAAAATGAGTGAGGGTACCCCAGGAGAGTTCCAAATGTGTGTGGGTAGAATATATATCCCACGGGGGAAAAATTGAAAAAAGTTGAAACAATTTTTTTTTTGGACTTAGTCATTTTTCCGGAGTTTATCAGACTTTCAGATAGGGAAAATGTCAGTGAGCATTCCGATTTCAGTTCCAGAGCGATTCGCACAATGAGTCCTTGATATTTATTCGTTTTCAGCCAATATTTTTGATTTTTGAAAATTTCACTTTTTTGTGAAAATATCCACTAAATGAGGGAATAATATGTGTGAGGGTACCTCAGGAGAGTTCCAAATGTGTGTGGGTAGAATATATATCCCACGGGGTAAAATTGAAAAAAGTTTAAAAAATTGATTTGGGGACTTTTTTTGGAGCGTTCCGATTTCAGTTCCAGAGCGATTCGCCCAATGAGTCCTTGATATTTAGTGGTTTTCAGCCAATATTTTGGATTTTTGAAAATTTCATATTTTTGTGAAAATATCCACAAAATGAGGGAATAATATGTGTGAGGGTACCCCAGGAGAGTTTCAAATGTGTGTGGGTAGAATATATTTCCCACGGGGGTATATGTGTGAGTGTACCCCAAAAGAGTTCCAAATGTGTGTGGGTAGAATATATATCCCACAGGGGTAAAATTGAAAAAAGTTGAAAAAAATTTTTTTTTGGAACTAGTCATTTTTCCAGGGTTTATAAGACTTTCAGATAGGTTAAATGTCAGTGAGCGTTCCGATTTCAGATCCAGAGTGAGTCGCTCAATGAGTCCTTGATATTTAGTCGTTTTCAGCCAATTTTCTAGATTTTTGAAAATTTCACTTTTTTGTGAAAATATCCACTAAATGAGGGAATAATATGTGCGAGGGTACCCCAGGAGAGTTCCAAATGTGTGTGGGTAGAATATATTTCCCACGGGGGTATATGTGTGAGGTTACCCCAAAAGAGTTCCAAATGTGTGTGGGTAGAATATATATCCCACAGGGTTAAAATTGAAAAAAGTTGAAAAAAAATTTTTTTTTGGACTTCGTAATTTTTCTGGTGTTTTTCAGACTTTCAGATAGTGGAAATGTCAGTGAGCGTTCCGATTTCAGTTCCTGAGCGATTCGCTGGATGAGTCCTTGATATTTAGTCGTTTTCAGCCAATTTTCTGGATTTTTGAAAATTTCACTTTTTTGTGAAAATATCCACTAAATGAGGGAATAATATGTGCGACGGTACCCCAGGAGAGTTCCAAATGTGTGTGGGTAGAATATATATCCCACGGGGGTAAAATTGAAAAAAGTTGAAACAATTTTTTTTTTGGACTTAGTCATTTTTCCGGCATTTATCAGACTTTCAGATAGGGGAAATGTCAGTGAGCGTTCCGATTTCAGTTCCAGAGAGATTCGCCAATTGAGTCCTTGATATTTTGTCGTTTTCAGCCAATATTTTGGATTTTTGAAAATTTCACTTTTTTGTGAAAATATCCACAAAATGAGGGAATAATATGTGTGAGGGTACACCAGGAGAGTTTCAAATGTGTGTGGGTAGAATATATATCCCACGGGGGTAAAACTGAAAAAAGTTTAATAATTTTTTTTTTTGGACTTAGTCATTTTTCCGGCATTTATCAGACTTTCAGATAGGGAAAATGTCAGTGAGCGTTCCGATTTCAGTTCCGGAGCGATTCGCACAATGAGTCCTTGATATTTAGTCGTTTTCAGCCAATTTTCTGGATTTGTGAAAATTTCACTTTTTTGTGAAAATATCTACAAAATGAGGGAATAATATGTGTGAGTGTACAGCAGGAGAGTTCCAAATGTGTGTGAATAGAATATATATCCCACTGGGGTAAAATTGAAAAAAGTAAAAAAAATTTTTGGGGGGATTTAGTCATTTTTCCGATTTTTATCAGACTTTCAGATAGGGGAAATGTCAGTGAGCATTCCGATTTCAGTTCCAGAGAGATTCGCCCAATGAGTCCTTGATATTTAGTCGTTTTCAGCCAATTTTCTGGATTTTTCAAAATTTTACTTTTTTGTGAAAATATCCACTAAATGAGGGAATAAAATGTGTGAGGGTACCTCAGGAGGGTTCCAAATGTGTGTGGGTAGAATATATATCCCACGGGGTAAAATTGAAAAAAGTTTAAAAAATTTTTTTTTGTACTTTTTTTGGAGCGTTCCGATTTCAGTTCCAGAGCGATACGCCCAATGAGACCTTGATATTTAGTCGTTTTCAGCCAATATTTTGGATTTTTGAAAATTTCACATTTTTGTGAAAATATCCACAAAATGAGGGAATAATATGTGTGAGGGTACCCCAGGAGAGTTTCAAATGTGTGTGGGTAGAATATATTTCCCACGGGGGTATATGTGTGAGGGTACCCCAAAAGAGTTCCAAATGTGTGTGGGTAGAATATATATCCCACAGGGGTAAAATTGAAAAAAGTTGAAAAAATTTTTTTTTTGGAACTAGTCATTTTTCCAGGGTTTATAAGACTTTCAGATAGGTTAAATGTCAGTGAGCGTTCCGATTTCAGATCCAGAGTGAGTCGCTCAATGAGTCCTTGATATTTAGTCGTTTTTAGCCAATTTTCTAGATTTTTGAAAATTTCACTTTTTTGTGAAAATATCCACTAAATGAGGGAATAATAGGTATGAGGGTAGCCCAGGAGAGTTCCAAATGTGTGTGTGTAGAATATTATATATTCCACAGGGGTAAAATTGAAAAAAGTTGAAAAACATTTTTTTTTGGACTTAGTCATTTTTCCGGCATTTATCAGACTTTCAGATAGGGGAAATGTCAGTAAGCATTCCGATTTCAGTTCCAGAGAGATTCGCCAATTGAGTCCTTGATATTTTGTCGTTTTCAGCCAATATTTTGGATTTTTGAAAATTTCTCTTTTTTGTGAAAATATCCACAAAATGAGGGAATAATATGTGTGAGGGTACACCAGGAGAGTTTCAAATGTGTGTGGG
This sequence comes from Phyllobates terribilis, assembly GCF_046119375.1. Lineage (NCBI taxonomy): Eukaryota > Metazoa > Chordata > Amphibia > Anura > Dendrobatidae > Phyllobates > Phyllobates terribilis. The sequence goes on from NW_027362763.1 coordinate 634,783,098, forward strand.
TAGAATATATATCCCACGGGGGTAAAATTGAAAAAAGTTGAACATTTTTTTTTTTTGGACTTAGTAATTTTTCCGGCGTTTATCAGACTTTCAGATAGGTAAAATGTCAGTGAGCATTCCGATTTCAGTTCCAGAGCAATTCGCACAATGAGTCGTTGATATTTGTCGTTTTCAGCCAATTTTCTGGATTTTTCAAAATTTTACTTTTTTGTGAAAATATCCACTAAATGAGGGAATAAAATGTGTGAGGGTACCTCAGGAGAGTTCCAAATGTGTGTGGGTAGAATATATATCCCACGGGGTAAAATTGAAAAAAGTTTAAAAAATATTTTTGGGGACTTTTTTTGGAGCGTTCCGATTTCAGTTCCAGAGCGATTCGCCCAATGAATCCTTGATATTTAGTGGTTTTCAGCCAATATTTTGGATTTTTGAAAATTTCACATTTTTGTGAAAATATCCACAAAATGAGGGAATAATATGTGTGAGGGTACCCCAGGAGAGTTTCAAATGTGTGTGGGTAGAATATATTTCCCACGGGGGTATATGTGTGAGGGTACCCCAAAAGAGTTCCAAATGTGTGTGGGTAGAATATATATCCCACAGGGGTAAAATTGAAAAAAGTTGAAAAATTTTTTTTTTTGGAACTAGTCATTTTTCCGGCATTTATCAGACTTTCAGATAGGGGAAATGTCTGTGAGCGTTCCGTTTTCAGTTCCAGAGCGATTCGTACAATGAGTCCTTGATATTTAGTCGTTTCCAGCCAATTTTCTGGATTTTTCAAAATTTTACTTTTTTGTGAAAATATCCACAAAATGAGGGAATAATATGTGTGAGGGTACACCAGGAGAGTTCAAAATGTGTGTGGGTAGAATATATATCCCACGGGGGTAAAATTGAAAAAAGTTGAACTTTTTTTTTTATTGGACTTAGTCATTTTTCCGGCATTTATCATACTTTCAGATAGGGGAAATGTCAGTGAGCGTTAAGATTTCAGTTCCAGAGCGATTCGCCGGATGAGTCCTTGATATTTAGTCGTTTTCAGCCAATTTTCTGGATTTTTGAAAATTTCACTTTTTTGTGAAAATATCCACTAAATGAGGGAATAATATGTGCGAGGGTACCCCAGGAGAGTTCCAAATGTGTGTGGGTAGAATATATATCCCACGGGGGTAAAATTGAAAAAAGTTGAACATTTTTTTTTTTTGGACTTAGTCATTTTTCCGGCGTTCATCAGACTTTCAGATAGGGGAAATGTCAGTGAGCGTGCCGATTTCAGTTCCAGAGCGATTTGCCCAATGAGTCCTTGATATTTTTTCATTTTCAGCCAATTTTCTGGATTTTTGAAAATTTAACTTTTTTGTGAAAATATCCACTAAATGAGGGAATAATATATGTGAGGGTACCCCAGGAGAGTTCCAAATGTGTGTGGGTAGAATATATATCCCACGGGGTAAAACTGAAAAAAGTTGAAAAAATTTTTTTTTTGCACTTAGTCATTTTTCCGGCGTTTATCAGCCTTTCAGAGAGGGGAAATGTCAGTGTGCATGCCGATTTCAGTTCCAGAGCGATTTGCCCGATGAGTTCTTGTTATTTAGTCGTTTTCAGCCAATTTTCTGAATTTTTGAAAATTTCACTTTTATTGTGAAAATATCCACTAAATGAGGGAATAATATGTGTGAGGGTACCCCTGGAGAGTTCCAAATGTGTGTGGGTAGAATATATATCCAACAGGGTAAAATTGAAAAAAGTTTAAAAAAATTTTTTTTTGGACTTAGTCATTTTTCCGGCGTTGATCAGACTTTCAGAGTGGGGAAATGTCAATGAGCATTCCGATTTTAGTTTCAGACCGATTTGCCCTATGAGACTTTGATATTTAGACGTGTTCCGCCAATTTTCTGAATTTTTCAAAATTTCACTTTTTTGTGAAAATATCCACTAAATGAGGGAATAATATGTGTGAGGGTACCCCAGGAGAGCACCAAATGTGTGTGGGTAGAATATATATCCCACGGGGGTAAAATTGAAAAAGTTGAAAGAAATTTTTTTTTGGACTGTCATTCTTCCGGTGTTTATCAGACTTTCAGATAGGGGAAATGTCAGTGAGTGTTCCGATTTCAATTCCAGAGCGATTTGCCCAATGAGTCCTTGATATTTAATAGTTTTCAGCCAATTTTCTGAATTTTCGAAAACTTCACTTTTTTGTGAAAATATAAACTAAATGAGGGAATAATATGTGTGAGGGTACCCCAGGAGAGTTCCAAATGTGTGTGGGTAGAATATATATCCCACGGGGGTTAAATTGAAACAAATTTTTTTTGGACTTGGTAATTTTTCCGGTATTTACCAGATTTTCCGATAGGGGAAATGTCAGTGAGTGTTCCGATTTCAGTTCCAGAGCGATTCGCCCAATGAATCCTTGATATGTAGACGTTTTCAGCCAATTTTCTGAATTTAGAAAATTTAACTTTTTTGTGAAAATATCCACTAAATGATGGAATAATATGTCTGAGGGTACCCCAGGAGAGTTCCAAATGTGTGTGGGTAGAATATATATCCCACGGGGGTAAAATTGAAAAAATTTGAAAAATATATTTTTTGGACTTAGTCATTTTTCCGGCGATTATCAGACTTTCAGATAGGGGAAATGTCAGTGAGCATTCCGATTTCAGTTCCAGAGCGATTCGCCCAATGAGTCCTTGATATTTAGTCGTTTTCAGCTAATATTTTGGATTTTTAAAAATTTCACTTTTTTGTGAAAATATACACAAAATGAGGGAATAATATGTGTGAGGGTACCCCAGGAGAGTTCCAAATGTGTGTGTGTAGAATATATATCCCACGGGGGTAAAATTGAAAAGAGTTGAATTTTTATTTTTTATTTCGACTTAGTCATTTTTCCGGCGATTATCAGACTTTCAGATAGGGGAAATGTCAGTGAGCATTCCGATTTCAGTTTCAGAGCGATTCGACCAATGAGTCCTTGATATTTATTCATTTTCAGCCAATTTTCTCTATTTTTGAAAATTTTACTTTTTTGTGAAAATATCCACTAAATGAGGGAATAATATGTGTGAGGGTACCCCTGGAGAGTTCCAAATGTGTGTGGGTAGAATATATATCCAACGGGGTAAAATTGAAAAAAGTTTAAAAAAATTTTTTTTTGGACTTAGTCATTTTTCCGGCGTTGATCAGACTTTCAGAGTGGGGAAATGTCAATGAGCATTCCGATTTCAGTTTCAGACCGATTTGCCCTATGAGACTTTGATATTTAGACGTGTTCCGCCAATTTTCTGAATTTTTCAAAATTTCACTTTTTTGTGAAAATATCCACTAAATGAGGGAATAATATGTGTGAGGGTACCCCAGGAGAGCACCAAATGTGTGTGGGTAGAATATATATCCCACGGGGGTAAAATTGAAAAAGTTGAAAGAAATTTTTTTTTGGACTGTCATTCTTCCGGTGTTTATCAGACTTTCAGATAGGGGAAATGTCAGTGAGTGTTCCGATTTCAATTCCAGAGCGATTTGCCCAATGAGTCCTTGATATTTAATCGTTTTCAGCCAATTTTCTGAATTTAGAAAATTTTACTTTTTTGTGAAAATATCCACTAAATGATGGAATAATATGTCTGAGGGTACCCCAGGAGAGTTCCAAATGTGTGTGGGTAGAATATATATCCCACGAGGGTAAAATTGAAAAATGTTGAAAAAAATATTTTTTTGGACTTAGTCATTTTTCTGGTGTTTGTCAGACTTTCAGATAGGGGAAATGTCAGTGATCATTCCGATTTCAGATCCAGAGCAATTCGCCTGATGAGTACTTGATATTTAATCGTTTTCAGCCTAATTTCTGAATTTTTGAAAATTTCACTTTTTTGTGAAAATATCCACTAAATGAGGGAATAACATGTGTGAGGGAACTCCAGTAGAGTTCCAAATGTGTGTGGGTAGAATATATATTCCTCAGTGGTAAAATTGAAAAAAGTTGCAAAAAATTTTTTTTTTTCGACTTAGTCATTTTTCCGGCGTTTATCAGACTTTCAGAGAGGGGAAATGTCAGTGAGCGTTCCCATCCAGTTCCAGAGCGATTCGCCCAATGAGTCCTTGATATTTAGTCGTTTTCAGCCAATTTTCTGAATTTTTGAAAACTTCACTTTTTTGTGAAAATATAAACTAAATGAGGGAATAATATGTGTGAGGGTACGCCAGGAGAGTTCCAAAATGTGTGTGGGTAGAATATATATCCCACGGGGGTTAAATTGAAAAAAATTTTTTTTGGACTTGGTAATTTTTCCGGCATTTGCCAGATTTTCCGATAGGTTAAGTGTCAGTGAGTGTTCCGATTTCAGTTCCAGAGCGATTCGCCCAATGAATCCTTGATATTTAGTCGTTTTCAGCCAAATTTCTGAATTTAGAAAATTTAACTTTTTTGTGAAAATATCCACTAAATGATGGAATAATATGTCTGAGGGTACCCCAGGAGAGTTACAAATGTGTGTGGGTAGAATATATATCACACGGGGGTTCAATTGAAAAAATTTGAAAAATATATTTTTTGGACTTAGTCATTTTTCCGGCGATTATCAGACTTTCAGATAGGGGAAATGTCAGTGAGTGTTCAGATTTCAATTCCAGAGCGATTTGCCCGATGAGTCCTTGATATTTAGTAGTTTTCAGCCAATTTTCTGAATTTTTGAAAACTTCACTTTTTTGTGAAAATATAAACTAAATGAGGGAATAATATGTGTGAGGGTACTCCAGTAGAGTTCCAAATGTGTGTTGGTAGAATATATATCCCACGGGGGTAAAATTGAAAAAATTTGAAAAATATATTTTTTGGACTTAGTCATTTTTCCGTCGATTATCAGACTTTCAGATAGGGGAAATGTCAGTGAGCATTCCGATTTCAGTTTCAGACCGATTTGCCCTATGAGACCTTGATATTTAGACGTTTTCAGCCAATTTTCTGAATTTTTCAAAATTCCACTTTTTTGTGAAAATATCCACTAAATGAGGGAATAATATGTGTGAGGGTACCCCAGGAGAAATCCAAATGTGTGTGGGTAGAATATATATCCCACGGGGGTAAAATTGAAAAAGTTGAAAGAAATTTTTTTTTGGAATGTCATTCTTCCGGCGTTTATCAGACTTTCAGATAGGGAAATGTCAGTGAGTGTTCCGATTTCAATTCCAGAGTGATTCGCCCAATGAGTCCTTGATATTTAGTCGTTTTCAGCCAATTTTCTGAATTTTTGAAAACTTCACTATTTTGTGAAAAATAAACTAAATGAGGGAATAATATGTGTGAGGGTCCCCCAGGAGAGTTCCAAATGTGTGTGGGTAGAATATATATCCCACGGGGGTTAAATTGAAAAAAATTTTTTTTGGACTTGGTAATTTTTCCGGCATTTATCAGATTTTCCGATAGGGGAAATGTCAGTGAGTGTTCCGATTTCAGTTCCAGAGCGATTCGCTCAATGAGTCCTTGATATTTAGTCGTTTTCAGCCATTTTTCTGAATTTTTGAAAACTTCACTTTTTTGTGAAAATATAAACTAAATGAGGGAATAATATGTGTGAGGGTACCCCAGGAGAGCTCCAAATGTGTGTGGGTAGAATATATATCCCACGGGGGTAAAATTGAAAAAGTTGATAGAAATTTTTTTTTGGACTGTCATTCTTCCGGTGTTTATCAGACTTTCAGATAGGGGAAATGTCAGTGAGTGTTCCGATTTCAATTCCAGAGTGATTTGCCCGATGAGTCCTTGATATTTAGTCGTTTTCAGCCAATTTTCTGAATTTTTAAAAATTTCACTTTTTTGTGAAAATATCCATTAAATAAAGGAATAATATGTGTGAGGGTACCCCAGGAGAGTTCCAAATGTGTGTGGATAGAATATATATCCCATGGGGGTAAAATTGAAAAAAGTTTAAACATTTTTTTTCTTGGACTTAGTCATTTTTCCGGCGTTTATCAGACTTTCAGATGGGGAAATGTCAGTGAGTGCTCCGATATCAGTTCCAGAGCAATTCGCCTGATGAGTCCTTGATATTTTGTCGTTTTCAGCCAATTTTCTTAATTTTTGAAAATTTCACTTTTTTGTGAAAATATCCATTAAATAAAGGAATAATATGTGTGAGGGTACCCCAGGAGAGTTCCAAATGTGTGTGGGTAGAATATATTTCCCACGGGGGTTAAATTGAAAAAAATTTTTTGGGGACTTGGTAATTTTTCTGGCATTTACCAGATTTTCCGATAGGGGAAATGTCAGTGAGTGTTCCGATTTCAGTTCCAGAGCGATTCGCCCAATGAATCCTTGATATTTAGTCGTTTTCAGCCAATTTTCAGAATTTAGAAAATTTCACTTTTTTGTGAAAATATCCACTAAATGAGGAAATAATATGTCTGAGTGTACCCCAGGAGAGTTCCAAATGTGTGTGGGTAGAATATATATCCCACGGGGGTAAAATTGAAAAAGTTGAAAATTTTTTTTTTTTGGACTGTCATTCTTCCGGCGTTTATCAGAATTTCAGATAGGGGAAATGTCAGTGTGTGTTCCGATTTCAATTCCAGAGCGATTTGCCCGATGAGTCCTTGATATTTAGTAGTTTTCAGCCAATTTTCTGAATTTTTGAAAACTTCACTTTTTTGTGAAAATATAAACTAAATGAGGGAATAATATGTGTGAGGGTACCCCAGGAGAGTTCCAAATGTGTGTGGGTAGAATATATATTCCACGGGAGTTAAATTGAAAAAATTTTTTTTTGGACTTGGGAATTTTTCCGGCATTTACCAGATTTTCCGATAGGGGAAATGTCAGTGAGTGTTCCGCTTTCAGTTCCAGAGCGATTCGCCCAATGAATCCTTGATATGTAGTCCTTTTCAGCCAATTTTCTGAATTTAGAAAATTTTACTTTTTTGTGAAAATATCCACTAAATGAGGGAATAATATGTCTGAGGGTACCCCAGGAGAGTTCCAAATGTGTGTGGGTAGAATATATATCCCACAGGGGTAAAATTGAAAAAATTTGAAAAATATATTTTTTGGACTTAGTCATTTTTCCGGAGATTATCAGACTTTCAGATAGGGGAAATGTCAGTGAGCATTCCGATTTCAGTTCCAGAGCGATTCGCCCAATGAGTCCTTGATATTTAGTCGTTTTCAGCCAATTTTCTGAATTTTTGAAAACTTCACTTTTTTGTGAAAATATAAACTAAATGAGGGAATAATATGTGTGAGGGTACCCCAGGAGAGTTCCAAATGTGTGTGGGTAGAATATATTTTCCACGGGGGTTAAATTGAAAAAATTTTTTTTTGGACTTGGTAATTTTTCCGGCATTTACCACATTTTACGATAGGGGAAATGTCAGTGAGTGTTCCGATTTCAGTTCCAGAGCGATTTGCCCAATGAATCCTTGATATTTAGTCGTTTTCAGACAATTTTCTGAATTTAGAAAATTTCACTTTTTTGTGAAAATATCCACTAACTGAGGGAATAATATGTCTGAGGGTACCCCAGGAGAGTTCCAAATGTGTGTGGGTAGAATATATAACCCACGGGGGTAAAATTGAAAAAGTTGAAAATTTTTTTTTTTTGGACTGTCATTCTTCCGGCGTTTATCTGACTTTCAGACAGGGGAAATGTCAGTGAGTGTTCCGATTTCAATTCCAGAGTGATTTTCCCGATGAGTCCTTGATATTTAGTAGTTTTCAGCCAATTTTCTGAATTTTTGAAAACTTCACTTTTTTGTGAAAATATAAACTAAATGAGGGAACAATATGTGTGAGGGTACCCCAGGAGAGTTCCAAATGTGTGTGGGTAGAATATATATCCAAAGGGGGAGAAATTGAAAAGAATTTTTTTTGGACTAGGTAATTTTTCCCCCATTTACCAGATTTTCCGATAGGGGAAATGTCAGTGAGTGTTCCGATTTCAGTTCCAGAGCGATTGGCCCAATGAATCCTTGATATTTAGTCGTTTTCAGCCAATTTTCAGAATTTAGAAAATTTCACTTTTTTGTGAAAATATCCACTAAATGAGGCAATAATATGTCTGAGGGTACCCCAGGAGAGTTCCAAATGTGTGTGGGTAGAATATATATCCCACGGGGGTAAAATTGAAAAAGTTGAAAGAAATTTTTTTTTGGACTTAGTCATTTTTCCGGCGTTTATCAGACTTTCAGATAGGGGAAATGTCAGTGAGTGTTCCGATTCAATTCCAGAGCGATTTGTCCGATGAGTCCTTGATATTTAGTCGTTTTCAGCCAATTTTCTGAATTTTTGAAAATTTCACTTTTTTGTGAAAATATAAACTAAATGAGGGAATAATATGTGTGAGGGTACCCCAGGAGAGTTCCAAATGTGTGTGGGTAGAATATATATCCCACGGGGTTAAAATTGAAAAAAGATGAAAACATTTTTTTTTTGGACTTAGTCATTTTTCCGGCGTTTATCAGACTTTCAGATAGGGGAAATGTCAGTGAGTTCTCCGATATCAGTTCCAGAGCGATTCGCCCAATGAGTCTTTGATATTTAGTAGTTTTCAGCCAATTTTCTTAATTTTTGAAAATTTCACTTTTTTGTATAAATATCCATTAAATGAAGGAATAATATGTGTGAGGGTACCCCAGGAGAGTTCCAAATGTGTGTTGGTAGAATATATATCCCACGGGGGTTAAATTGAAAAAAATTTTTTTGGACTTGGTAATTTTTCCGGCATTTACCAGATTTTCCGATAGGGGAAATGTCAGTGAGTGTTCCGATTTCAGTTCCAGAGCGATTCGCCCAATGAATACTTGATATTTAGTCGTTTTCAGCCAATTTTCTGAATTTAGAAAATGTCACTTTTTTGTGAAAATATCCACTAAATGAGGGAATAATATGTCTGAGGGTACCCCAGGAGAGTTCCAAATGTGTGTGGGTAGCATATATATCCCACGGTGGTAAAATAGAAAAAGTTGAAAAATTTTTTTTTTGGTCTGTCATTCTTCCGGCGTTTATCAGACGTTCAGATAGGGGAAATGTCAGTGAGTGTTCCGATTTCAATTCCAGAGCGATTTGCCCGATGAGTCCTTGATATTTAGTAGTTTTCAGCCAATTTTCTGAATTTTTGAAAACTTCACTTTTTTTTGAAAATATAAACTAAGTGAGGGAATAATAAGTGTGAGGGTACCCCAGGAGAGTTCCAAATGTGCGTGGGTAGAATATATATCCCACGGGGGTAAAATTGAAAAAAGTTGAAAAAAATTTTTTTTTGGACTGTCATTCTTCAGGCGTTTATCAGACTTTCAGATAGTGGAAATGTCAGTGAGTGTTCCGATTTCAATTCCAGAGCGATTTGCCAGATGAGTCCTTGATATTTAGTCATTTTCAGCCAATTTTCATAATTTTTGAAAATGTCACTTTTTTGTGAAAATATCCATTAAATAAAGGAATAATATGTGTGAGGGTACCCCAGGAGAGTTCCAAATGTGTGTGGGTAGAATATATTCCCACGGGGGTTAAATTTAAAAATTTTTTTTTTGGACTTGGTAATTTTTCCGGCATTTACCAGATTTTCCGATAGGGGAAATCTCAGTGAGTGTTCCAGTTTCAGTTCCAGAGCGATTCGCCCAATGAATCCTTGATATTTAGTTATTTTCAGCCAATTTTCTGAATTTAGAAAATTTCACTTTTTTGTGAAAATATCCACTAAATGAGGGAATAATATGTGTGAGGGTACCCCAGGAGAGTTCCAAATGTGTGTGGGTAGAATATATATCCCACGGGGGTAAAATTGAAAAAGTTGAAAAATAATTTTTTTTGGACTGTCATTCTTCCGGCGTTTATCAGACTTTCAGATAGGGGAAATGTCAGTGAGTGTTCCGATTTCAATTCCAGACCGATTTGCCCGATGAGTCCTTGATATTTAGTCGTTTTCAGCCAATTTTCTGAATTTTTGAAAACTTCACTTTTTTGTGAAAATATAAACTAAATGTGGGAATAATATGTGTGAGGGTACCCCAGGAGAGTTCCAAATGTGTGTGGGTAGATTATATATCCCACGGCGGTAAAAATGAAAAAAGTTGAAAAAATTTTTTTTTTGGACTGTCATTCTTCCGGCGTTTATCAGACTTTCAGATAGGGGAAATGTCAGTGAGTGTTCCGACTTCAATTCCAGAGCGATTTGCCCGATGAGTCCTTGATATTTAGTTGTTTTCAGCCAATTTTCTGAATTTTTGAAAATTTCCCTTTTTTGTGAAAATATTAAGTAAATGAGGGAATAATATGTGTGAGGGTACCCCAAGAGAGTTCCAAATGTGTGTGGGTAGAATATATTTCCCACGGGGGTTAAATTGAAAAAATTTTTTTTGGGACTTGCTAATTTTTCCGGCATTTACCAGATTTTACGATAGGGGAAATGTCAGTGAGTGTTCCGATTTCAGTTCCAGAGCGATTCGCCCAATGAATCCTTGATATTTAGTAGTTTTCAGCCAATTTTCAGAATTTAGAAAATTTCACTTTTTTGTGAAAATATCCACTAAATGAGGGAATAATATGTCTGAGGGTACCCCAGGAGAGTTCCAAATGTGTGTGGGTAGAATATATATCCCACGGGGGTAAAATTGAAAAAGTTGAAAAATTTTTTTTTTTGGACTGTCATTCTTCCGGCGTTTATCAGACTTTCAGATACGGGAAATGTCAGTGGGTGTTCCGATTTCAATTCCAGAGTGATTTGCCCGATGACTCCTTGATATTTAGTAGTTTTCAGCCAATTCTCTGAATTTTTGAAAACTTCACTTTTTTGTGAAAATATAAACTAAATGAGGGAATAATATGTGTGAAGGTACCCCAGGAGAGTTCCAAATGTGTGTGGGTAGAATATATATCCCACGGGGGTAAAATTTAAAAAGTTGAAAGAAATTTTTTTTTGGACTTAGTCATTTTTCCGGCATTTACCAGATTTTCCGATAGGGGAAATGTCTGTGAGTGTTCCGATTTCAGTTCCAGAGCGATTCGCCCAATGAGTACTTGATATTTAGTCATTTTCAGCCAATTTTCTGAATTTTTTAAAATTTCACTTTTTTGTGAAAATATCCACTAAATGAGGGAATAATATGTGTGAGGGTACCGCAGGAGAATTCCAAATGTGGTTGGTAGAATATATATCCCACGGGGGTTAAATTTAAAAATTATTTTTTTTGACTTGGTAATTTTTCCGGCATTTACCAGATTTTACGATAGGGGAAATATCAGTGAGTGTTCCAATTTCAGTTCCAGAGTGATTCGCCCAATGAATCCTTGATATTTAGTCGTTTTCAGCCAATTTTCTGAATTTAGAAAATTTCACTTTTTTGTGAAAATATCCACTAAATGAGGGAATAATATGTCTGAGGGTACCCCAGGATAGTTCCAAATGTGTGTGGGTAGAATATATATCCCACGGGGGTAAAATTGAAAAAGTTGAAAATTTTTTTTTTTTGGACTGTCATTCTTCCGGCATTTACCAGATTTTCCGATAGGGGAAATGTCTGTGAGTGTTCAGATTTCAGTTCCAGAGCGATTCGCCCAATGAGTACTTGATATTTAGTCATTTTCAGCCAATTTTCTGAATTTTTGAAATCTTCACTTTTTTGTGAAAATATAAACTAAATGAGGGAATAATATGTGTGAGGGTACCCCAGGAGTGTACCAAATGTGTTTGGGTAGAATATATATCCAAAGGGGGTGAAATTGAAAATAATTTTTTTTGGACTAGGTAATTTTTCCCCCATTTATCAGATTTTCCGATATGGGAAATGTCAGTGAGTGTTCCTATTTCAGTTCCAGAGCGATTCGCCCAATGAATCCTTGATATTTAGTCGTTTTCAGCCAATTTTCTGAATTTAGAAAATTTCACTTTTTTGTGAAAATATCCACTAAGTGAGGGAATAATATGTCTGAGGGTACCCCAGGAGAGTTCCAAATGTGTGTGGGTAGAATATATATCCCACGGGGGTAAAATTGAAAAAGTTGAAAGAAATTTTTTTTTGGACTTAGTCATTTTTCCGGCATTTACCAGATTTTCCGATAGGGGAAATGTCAGTGAGTGTTCCGATTTCAGTTCCAGAGCGATTCGCCCAATGAATCCTTGATATTTAGTCATTTTCAGCCAATTTTCTTTATTTTTGAAAATTTCACTTTTTTGTATAAATATCCATTAAATGAAGGAATAATATGTCTGAGGGTACCCCAGGAGAGTTCCAAATGTGTGTGGGTAGAATATATATCCCACGGGGGTAAAATTGAAAAAAGTTGAAAAAAAAATTTTTTTAGACTTAGTCATTTTTTGGCATTTATCAGACTTTCAGATAGCGGAAATGTCAGTGAGCGTTACGATTTCAGTTCCAGTGCGATTCGCCCGATGAGTCCTTGATATTTCGTCATTTTCAGCCAATTTTTCAGAATTTTTTAAAATTTCACTTTTTTGTGAAAATATCCACTATATGAGAGTATAATATGTGTGAGGGTACCCCATGAGAGTTCCAAATTGCGTGGGTAGAATACATGTCCCACGGGGGTAAAATTGAAAAAAGTTGAATAAAATTTTTTTTGGACTTAGACATTTTTCCGTCGTTTATCATACTTTCAGATAGAGTAAATGTCAGTGAGTGTTCCTATTTCAGTTCCAGAGCGATTCGCCCAATGAATCCTTGATATTTAGTCGTTTTCAGCCAATTTTCTGAATTTTTGAAAATTTCACTTTTTTGTGAAAATATCCACTAAATGAGGGAATAATATGTGAGGGTACCCCATTAGAGTTCCAAATGTTTGTGGGTAGAATATATATACCACGGGTGTAAAATTGAATAAAGTTTAAAAAAAAATCTTTTTGGACTTGGTCATTTTTACGGCGTTTATTAGACTTTCAGACATGGGAAATGTCAGTAAGCGTTCCAATTTCAGTTCCAGAGAGATACGAACGATGAGTCCTTGATATTTAGTCGTTTTCAGCCAATTTGCAGAATTTTTGAAAATTTCACTTTTATCTGAAAATATCCACTAAATGAGGGAATAATATGTGTGAGGGTACCCCAGGAGAGTTCCAAATGTGTGGTTAGAATATATATCCCACGGGGTTAAAATTGAAAAAAAGTTGAAAAAAAATTTTTTTTTGAGTTAGTCATTTTTCCGGTATTTATCAGACTTTCAGATATGGGAAATGTCAGTGAGCGTTCCGATTTCAGTTCCAGAGCGATTTTCCCGATGACTCCATGATATTTAGTCGTTTTCATCAAATTTTCAGAATTTTTGAAAATTTCACTTTTTTTGTGAAAATATCCTCTAAATGAGGGAATAATATGTGTGAGGGTACCCCAGGAGAGTTCCAAATGTGTGTGGGTAGAATATATATCCCACGGGGGTAAAATTGAAAAAAGTTGAAACATTTTTATTTTTGCGTTAGTCATTTTTCCGGCGTTTATCAGACTTTCAGATAGGGGAAATGTCAGTGAGCATTCCGATTTCAGTTCCAGAGCGATTCGCCCGATGAGACCTTGATATTTAGATGTTTTCAGCCAATTTTCTGAATTTTTGAAAATTTCACTTTTTTGTGAAAATATCCACTAACTGAGGGAATAATATGTGTGAGGGTACCACAGGAGAGTTCCAAATATGTGTGGGTATAATATATATCCCACGGGGGTAAAATTGAAAAAAGTTGAAACATTTTTTTCTTTTCGTTAGTCATTTTTCCAGCGTTTATCAGACTTTCAGATAGGGGAAATGTCAGTGAGCGTTCCGATTTCAGTTCTAGATCGATTCGCCCAATGAGACCTTGATATTTAGTCGTTTTCAGCCAATTTTCTGAATTTTTGAAAATTTCACTTTTTTCTATAAATATCCACTAAATGATAGAATAATATGTGTAAGGGTACCCCAGGAGAGTTCCAAATGTGTGTGGGTAGAATATATATACCACGGGGTTAAAATTGAAAAAAAGTTGAAAAAAATTTTTTTTTTGTGTTAGTCATTTTTCCGGTGTTTATCAGACTTTCAGATATGGGAAATGTCAGTCAGTGTTCCGATTTCAGTTCCAGAGCGATTCGAGCGATGAGTCCTTGATATATTAGTCGTTTTCAGCCAATTTGCAGAATTTTTGAAAATTTCACTTTTATCTGAAAATATCCACTAAATGAGGGAACAATATGTGTGAGGGTACCCCAGGAGAGTTCCAAATGTGTGTGGGTAGAATATATATCCCATGGGGGTAAAATTGAAAAGAGTTGAAAAAAAATTTTTTTTGGACTTAGTCATTTTTCCCCCGCTTATCAGACTTTCAGATAGGGGAAATGTCAGTGAGCGTTCCGATTTCAGTTCCAGAGCGATTCGCCCGATGACTCCATGATATTTAGTCGTTTTCATCAAATTTTCAGAATTTTTGAAAATTTCACTTTTTTGTGAAAATATCCACTATATGATGGAATAATATGTGTGAGGGTACCCCAGGAGAGTTCCAAATGTGTGTGGGGAGAATATATATCCCACGGGGGTAAAATTGAAAAAAGTTGAAAAATTTTTTTGGGGGATTTAGTCATTTTTCCGGCGTTTATCAGACTTTCAGATAGCGGAAATGTCAGTGAGCGTTCCGATTTCAGTTCCAGAGCGATTCGCCCAATGAGTCCTTGATATTTAGTCGTTTTCATCAAATTTTCTGAATTTTTGAAAATTTCACTTTTTTGTGAAAATATCCACCAAATGAGGGAATAATATGTGTGAGGGTACCCCAAGAGAGATCCAAATGTGTGTGGGTACAATATATATCCCCCGCGGGTAAAATTGAAAAAAGTTGAAAAATTTTTTTTTTTGGACTTAGTCATTTTTCCCCCGCTTATCAGACTTTCAGATAGGGGAAATGTCAGTGAGCGTTCCGATTTCAGTTCCAGAGCGATTCGCCCGATGACTCCATGATATTTAGTCGTTTTCATCAAATTTGCAGAATTTTTGAAAATTTCACTTTTTTGTGAAAATATCCATTAAATGAAGGAATAATATGTGTGAGGGTACCCCAGGAGAGTTCCAAATGTGTGTGGGTAGAACATATATCCCACGGGGGTTAAAATGAAAAAATTTTTTTTTGGACTTGGTAATTTCTCCGGCATTTACCAGATTTTCCGATAGGGGAAATGTCAGTGAGTGTTCCGATTTCAGTTCCAGAGCGATTCGCCCAATGAATCTTTGATATTTAGTCGTTTTCAGCCAATTTTCTGAATTTCGAAAATTTTACTTTTTTGTGAAAATATCCACTAAATGAGGGAATAATATGTCTGAGGGTACCCCAGGAGAGTTCCAAATGTGTGTGGGTAGAATATATATCCCACGGGGGTAAAATTGAAAAAGTTGAAAAAAATTTTTTTTTGGACTGTCATTCTTCCGGCGTTTATCAAACTTTCAGATAGGGGAAATGTCAGTGAGTGTTCCGATTTCAATTCCAGACCGATTTGCCCGATGAGTCCTTGATATTTAGTCGTTTTCAGCCAATTTTCTGAATTTTTGAAAACTTCACTTTTTTGTGAAAATATAAACTAAATGAGGGAATAATATGCGTGAGGGTACCCCAGGAGAGCTCCAAATGTGTGTGGGTAGAATATAAATCCCACGGGAGTAAAATTGAAAAAAGTTGAAAAAAAAAATTTTTTTTGGACTGTCATTCTTCCGGCGTTTATCAGACTTTCAGATAATGGAAATGTCAGTGAGTGTTCCGATTTCAGTTCCAGAGCGATTCGCCCAATGAATTATTCATATTTAGTCGTTTTCAGCCAATTTTCTGAATTTAGAAAATTTCACTTTTTTGTGAAAATATCTACTAAATAAGGAATAATATGTGTGAGGGTACCCCAGGAGAGTTCCAAATGTGTGTGGGTAGAATATATATCCCACGGGGGTTAAATTGAATAAATTTTCTTTTGGACTTGGTAATTTTTCCGGCATTTACCAGATTTTCCGATATGGTAAATGTCAGTGAGTGTTCCGATTTCAGTTCCAGAGCGATTCGCCCAATGAATCCTTGATATTTAGTCGTTTTCAACCAATTTTCTGAATTTAGAAAATTTCACTTTTTTGTGAAAATATTCACTAAATGAGGGAATAATATGTCTGAGGGTACCCCAGGAGAGTTCCAAATGTGTGTGGGTAGAATATATATCCCACGGGGGTAAAATTGAAAAAGTTGAAAATTTTTTTTTTTGGTCTGTCATTCTTCCGGCGTTTATCAGACTTTCAGAAAGGGGAAATGTCAGTGAGTGTTCCGATTTCAATTCCAGAGCGATTTGCCCAATGAGTCCTTGATATTTAGTCGTTTTCAGCCAATTTTCTTAATTTTTGAAAATTTCACTTTTTGAAAAAATATCCATTAAATGAAGGAATAATATGTGTGAGGGTACCCCAGGAGAGTTCCAAATGTGTGTGGCTAGAATATATATCCCACGGGGGTTAAATTGAAAAAAGTTGAAAAAATTTTTTTTGGGACCTAGTCATTTTTCCGGAGTTTAGCTGACTTTCAGAAAGGGCAAATGTAAGTGAGCATTCCGATTTCAGTTCCAGAGCGATTCGCCCGATGAGACATTGATATTTAATCGTTTTCAGCCAATTTTCTGAATTTAGAAAATTTCACTTTTTTGGGAAAATATCCACTAAATGAGGGAATAATATGTCTGAGGGTACCCCAGGAGAGTTCCAAATGTGTGTGGGTAGAATATATATCCCACGGGGGTAAAATTGAAAAAAGTTGAAAAATTGTTTTTTTTGGACTTATTCATTCTTCCGGCGTTTAACAGACTTTCAGAGAGGGGAAATGTCAGTGAGCATTCTGATTTCAGTTCCAGAGCGATTCGCCCGATAAGACCTTCATATTTAGGCGTTTTCAGCCAATTTTCTGAATTTTGGAAAATTTCACTTTTTTGAGAAAATATCCACTAAATGAGGGAACAATATGTGTGAGGGTACCCCAGGAGAGTTCCAAATGTGTGTGGGTAGAATATATATCCCACGGGGGTAAAATTGAAAAAAGTTGAAAAATTGTTTTTTTTGGACTTATTCATTCTTCCGGCGTTTAACAGACTTTCAGATTCGGGAAATGTAATTCAGCATTCCGATTTCAGTTCCAGAGCGATTCGCCCAATGAGTCATTGATATTTAGTCGTTTTCAGCCAATTTTCTGAATTTTTGAAAATTTCACTTTTTTGTGAAAATATCCACTACATGAGGGAATAATATGTGTGAGGGTACCCCAATAGAGTTCCAAATGTGTGTGGGTAGAATATATATCCCACGGGGGTAAATTTGAAAAAAGTAAAAAAAAAAATTTTTTTGGACTTAGTCATTTTTCTGGTGTTTGTCAGACTGTCAGATAGGGGAAATGTCAGTGATCATTCTCATTTCAGATCCAGAGCAATTCGCCCAATGAGTCCTTGATATTTAGTCGTTTTCAGACAATTTTCTAAATTTTTGAAAATTTCACTTTTTTGTGAAAATATCCACTAAATGAGGGAATAATATGTGTGAGGGTACCCTAGGAGAGTTCCAAATGTGTGTGGGTAGAATATATATCCCACGGGGGTAAAATTGAAAAAAGTTGAAAAAATTATTTTTTTGGACTTAGTTATTTTTCTGGTGTTTGTCAGACTTTCAGATAGGGGAAATGTAAGTGAGCATTCCGATTTCAGTTCCGGAGCGATTCGCCCCATGAGTCCTTGATATTTAGTCGTTTTCAGCCAATTTTATGAATTTTTGAAAATTTCACTTTTTTGTGAAAATATCCACTAAATGAGGGAATAATATGTGTGAGGGTACCCCAGAAGAGTTCCAAATGTGTGTGGGTAGAATATATATCCCATGGGGCTAAAATTGAAAAAAGTTGAAAAAAATTTTTTTTAGACATTTATTTTTCCGGCATTTATCAGACTTTCAGATAGGGGAAATGTAAGGGAGAGTTCCGATTATAGTTCCAGAGCGATTCTCCCGATGAGTCCTTGATATTTAGTCATTTTCAGCCAATTTTCAGAATTTTTGGAAAGTTTCACTTTTTTGTGAAAATAGCCACTAAATGAGGGAATAATATGTGTGAGGGTACACCAGGAGATTTCCAAATCTGTGTGGGTAGAATATATATCCCACGGGGCTAAAATTGAAAAAAGTTGAAAAAAATTTTTTTAGACATTCATTTTTTCGGCATTTATCAAACTTTCAGATAGGGGAAATGTAAGTGAGCATTCCGATTTCAGTTCTAGAGCGATTCTTCCAATGAGTCCTTGATATTTAGTCGTTTTCAGACAATTTTCTGAATTTTTGAAAATTTCACTTTTTTTGTGAAAATATCCGCTAAATGAGGGAATAATATGTGTGAGTGTATCCCAGGAGAGCTCCAAATGTACGTGGGTAGAATATATATCCCACGGGGGTAAAATTGAAAAAAGTTGAAAAATTTTTTTTTTTTTGGACTTACTCATTTTTCCGTCGTTTATCAGACTTTCAGATAGGGGAAATGTAAGTGAGCATTCTGATTTCAGTTCCAGAGCGATTATCCCAATGAGTCCTTCATATTTAGTCGTTTTCAGCCAATTTTCTGAATTTTTGAAAATTTCAATTTTGTGAAAATATCCACTAAATGAGGGAATAATATGTGTGAGGGTACCCCAGGAGAGTTCCAAATGTGTGTGAGTAGAATATATAGCCGACGGGGGTAAAATTGAAAAAAGTTGAAAAAAATTTTTTTTAGACATTCATTTTTTCGGCATTTATCAGACTTTCAGATACGGGAAATGTAAGAGAGAAATCCGATTTCAGTTTCAGAGCGATTCGCCCGATGAGTCATTGATATTTAGTCGTTTTCAGCCAATTTTCTGAATTTGTGAAAATATCCACTAAATGAGGGAACAATATGTGTGAGGGTACCCCAGGAGAGTTCCAAATGTGTGTGGGTAGAATTTATATCCCACGGGGGTAAAATTGAAGAAAGTTTAAAAAAAATTTTCTGGACTTACTCATTTTTTCGGCATTTATCAGACTTTCAGAGAGGGGAAATGTAAGTGAGCATTCCGATTTCAGTTCCAGAGCGATTCGCACATTGAGTCCTTGGTATTTAGTCATTTTCAGCCAATTTTCTGAATTTTTGAAAATTTCACTTTTTGTGAAAATATCCGCTACATGAGGGAATAATATGTGTGAAGGTACCCCAGGAGAGTTCCAAATGTGTGTGGGTAGAATATATATCCCACGGGGGTAAAATTGAAAAAAGTTGAAACAAATAATTTTTTGGACTTTGTTATTTTTCCGGCGTTTATCAGACTTTCAGAGAGGGGAAATGACAGTGAGCATTATGAATTCAGTTCCAGAGCGATTCGAACGATGAGTCCTTGATATTTAGTCGTTTTCAGCCAATTTTCAGAATTTTTGAAAATTTCACTTTTTTGTGAATATATCCACTAAATGAGGGAATAATATGTGTGAGGCTACCCCAGGAGAGTTACATAGTTACATAGTTTATAAGGCCGAAAAAAAGACAAGCGTCTATCCAGTTCAGCCTATTTCTTGTGCACTGCAGCTATTCCGCAGCGTTGATCCAGGGGAAGGCAACAAAAAACCATGCGGTATAGGCCAATTTACATCATTGAGGAAAAATTCACTTCCCGACACCAATCTGACAGTCAGTTTAATCCCTGGATTAATTAACTATCACTAAGCATAAGATGTAATTTTATTGTTCTCAAGAAAGGCGTCCAGGCCTCTCTTGAACTCATTAAGTGAGTTGGACATCACCACTTCCTCTCCCAGAGAGTTCCAGAGTCTCACGGCTCTGACCGTAAAGAATCCCCTTTTATGCTGGTGCAGGAACCTCCTTTCCTCCAGATGCATAGTGTGCCCCCTCGTCTTTGTCACCATCCTTCGTATAAACAGGTCATGGGAGAGATCTCTGTACTGCCCCCTGATGTATTTATACATGTTTATGAGGTCTCCCCTAAGCCTTCTCTTTTCCAACGTAAATAGGCCTAATTTTGACAACCTCTCTGGGTATTCTAGTCCCTCCATTCCCTTTATTACCTTAGTCGCCCTTCTTTGTACCCTCTCTAGCTCCAATATGTCTTTCCTGAGCACCGGAGCCCAGAACTGTGCACAATATTCTAAGTGCGACCTTACCAGCGCTTTGTATAGAGGAAGAACAATGTTCTCATCATATGCCCCTATTCCTCTTCTGATGCATGCCATGACTCTATTTGCCTTCGTAGCTGCTGCCTGACACTGGGCACTCCAATTTAATTTGCTATTAACCAAGACGCCAAGGTCCTTCTCCATGTCAGATTTCCCCAAAGGTTTCCCATTTAATATGTATGGGTGACTGCTGTTTTTCTTTCCCATGTGCATGACCTTATATTTATCGGCATTGAACCCCATTTGCCATTTTTTGGCCCAACTCCCCAATTTATCTAAATCCTCCTGTAGCTGTGCCCTATCCTCATCTGTATTAACTACTTTACAAAGTTTAGTATCATCTGCAAATATTGCTGTTTTACTATGCAACCCTTCCACTAGATCATTAATAAATATATTAAATAATATAGGGCCCCAGACAGACCCTTGAGGCACCCCGCAAGTAACCCTGACACACCCTGAGCTTACTCCATTGATAACCACCCTCTGCTTTCTATCACTCAGCCAGCTATTTACCCACTTGCACACATTATCCCCCAGACCAAGCATTCTTATTTTATAAACCAACCTTTTGTGTGGCACGGTATCAAACGCTTTGGAGAAGTCAAGGTATACAACATCCACTGACTCTCCCCGGTCCAGCTGTGAGCTCACCTCCTCGTAGAAGGCGATCAGGTTTGTTTGGCAGTAGCGATCCCTCATGAATCCATGTTGATATGGAGTTAGACAGTTATTATCATTAACATATTCTACAATACCATCTCTAAGAAATCCTTCAAACAATTTACCCACAACAGATGTTAAGCTTACTGGTCTATAGTTCCCAGAGTCACTTTTAGACCCCTTTTTGAATATTGGTACCACATTTGCTTGGCGCCAGTCTAGTGGGAAAGTCCCTGTCCATAAAGAGTGCTTGAATATAAGATACAGCGGCCTGTCTATCACATTACTTAATTCTTTTAGTACCAGGGGGTGTATGCCATCTGGGCCTGGTGAATTGTCTATTTTGATATTATTTAGGCGTTTCTGAACTTCCTCCTGGGTTAGGTGGGTGATATTTAGCGGAGGGTTTACTTTATCACTCTGCATTTCCTCCGATAAATTGTTTTCTTTGGTGAAAACAGTGGAGAAGAAGCTATTGAGTAGGTTTGCTTTACCCTCATCGCCCTCTATGATTTTAGCCAGGTTATTTTTCAATGGGCCAACTACATCAGTTTTAATCCTTTTACTGTTTATATAGTTATAGAACAGTTTGGGATTCGTTTTACTTTCCTTGGCAATTA
Organism: Phyllobates terribilis; assembly: GCF_046119375.1. NCBI lineage: Eukaryota > Metazoa > Chordata > Amphibia > Anura > Dendrobatidae > Phyllobates > Phyllobates terribilis. The sequence goes on from NW_027362763.1 coordinate 634,804,545, forward strand.
GTCTCTCTGTCTCCTCTTTTGCTATTCTTATTTGTTTCTTACATATTTAGTTTTTTTCCCTATAAGATATTAGCGCTTCCTCGCTGCCTTCTTGTTTAAGTTTACCGAAAGCCCTTTTTTTGTTTTTCATTGCCCTCTTGACTTCCTTATTTAGCCACATTGGCTTCCTCCTATTCCTAGCCCTTTTATTCCCATAAGGTATGTACCTTCTACAGTGACTATGTAGGACTGTTTTGAAAATTTCCCATTTTCTATCCGTGCTCCTATTACTAAAGATACTATCCCAGTCTATAAGGTGAAGGGCACCTTAGTTAATATTAAGTCTAAAAGGGCCGTCCCTCTAGTTGGTTCCTGCACAAGTTGTGACAAATAATTGTCTTTGATAATTGACAGAAACCTGTTTCCTTTCTGAGATCTACAGCTTTCGGTTTCCCAGTCTATATCGGGGTAGTTGAAGTCCCCCATAATAATCACCTCGTTATTTTTTGCTACTTCGTCTATTTGTCTCATTAATAGACTTTCTGTGGCTTCTGCTATATTTGGTGGTTTATAAGGACTCGACCTCCTCATTTCCCTCCCATACATCCTCCCGTATTGTAGGCTTTAGACACGTCTTTACATATAGACAGACTCCACCCCCTTTCCGACTTCTTCGATCCCTTCTAAACAGACTGTAACCCTGTAAGTTAGCTGCCCAGTCATAGCTTTCATCTAACCATGTCTCGGTTATTCCCACTATGTCATAGTTACCTGTAGATATTTCTGCTTCCAGTTCATCCATCTTGTTTGTCAGGCTCCTGGCATTTGCTAGCATGCAGTTTACACGATTTTGTTTTGTTCCAATCTTCTCCCTGTGGATTGTATTAGAAATTTTCTTACCTCCCTTCCAAGTATCTTGTCTTGGACCTTCTTTGTCGCACTTCATATCTTTCATTAGTATGTTCTCTGGTTGCATGTTTGTGTCCGGCATTTTTCTTCCCATCCCCTCTTCTTCTAGTTTAACACCCTCCTGATGAGTGTTGCGAGTCTCCTGGTGAATGTGTGTTTCCCGGGTTTGTTGAGGTGTAGTCCGTCTCTGGCAAGGAGTCCGTCATAGAGGTAATTCACACCGTGGTCCAGGAATCCAAATCCTTGTTGTCTGCACCATCGTCTCAGCCAGTTGTTCACATCAAGGATCCTGTTCCATCTCCTGACGCCATGCCCGTCTACTGGAAGGATAGAAGAAAAAAACTACCTGCGCATCCAGTTCTTTTACTTTCTTCCCCAATGCTTCAAAGTCCTTGCAGATTGTCGGTAGGTCCTTCTTTGCCGTGTCATTGGTGCCAACATGTATCAGAAGAAATGGGTGGACATACTTGGAACTGATGAGCTTCGGTATCCTATCGGTAACATCCTTGATCTTCGCCCCTGGGAGGCAGCATACTTCTCTTGCGGTTATGTCCGGTCGGCAGATAGCTGCTTCTGTTCCTCTCAGTAGTGAGTCTCCCACCACCACCACTCTTCTTCCCTTCTTGGCTGTCCTTTTTCTTGTCACTTCTGGGTGTTTCTGGGTGCTCTTTTCTTTTTTGCTTGCTGGTAGTTCCTCATCCTTAGGTGTGCCATCTTCGTCCTCCAAAAGTCCTTGGAATCTGTTTCTCAGTTGTGTGGTTGGTGGTGTCTCCATGGTCTTCTTGTTTCTTTTGGTCACTTGCCTCCACTTGTCTGCCTCTGGAGGTTCTCTGACGCTTCCTTCACTTTCCGTGACCAGTAGTGACGCTTCTGTTCTGTCCAGGAAGTCTTCATTTTCCTTGTTGAGTTTTAATGTCGCAATTCTTTCTTCCAGTCCCCGCACCTTTTCATCTAAAAGAACCAGTAGTCTACACTTCTGGCAGGTGAAGTTGGTTTCAGCTTCTGGTCGATCTGTGAACATGTAGCACATGTTGCAGCTCACCATGTAGGTTGTCACATCTGCCATGCTGCTCCTTGTCCCTGCTGACTTGATGTCTGTCTTCTTTCTTGTGATACCCTAGGATAAACAAATTAAACAAATTCGCGTGCCATAAGGCAGCTGATCCCGGCTGTACCCAACGATCTTCTAGCTGAAGGAGACTCTTCGCTTTTCCCAGAAGGCACCTGGAATATGCAAATTGTCCTCTTCAAGCTTCAATCCCTGGTTTGGCGATGCTTTCCAAGCAGCTGATCCCGGCTGTACCCAATGATATTCTAGCTGAACGAGACTCTTCGCTTTTCCCAGAAGGCACCTGGAATATGCAAATTGTCCTTTTCAAGCTTCAATCCCTGGTTTGGCGATGCTTTCCAAGCAGCTGATCCTGGCTGTACCCAACGATCTTCTAGCTGAACGAGACTCTTCGCTTTTCCCAGAAGGCACCTGGAATATGCAAATTGTCATCTTCAAGCTTCAATCCCTGGTTTGGCGATGCTTTCCAAGCAGCTGATCCCGGCTGTACCGAACGATCTTCTAGCTGAAGGAGACTCTTCGCTTTTCCCAGAAGGCACCTGGAATATTCAAATTGTCCTCTTCAAGCTTCAATCACTGGTCTGTGGGTAGACTATATATCCCACGGGGGTAAGAATGAAAAAAGTTGAAAAAAAAATTTTTTTAGACTTAGTCAATTTTCCAGCGTTTATCAGACTTTCAGAGAGGGGAAATGTCAGTGAGCGTTCTGATTTCAGTTCCAGAGCGATTCGCCCAATGAGTCCTTGATATTTGGTCATTTTCAGCCAATTTTCTGAATTTTTGAAAATTTCACTTTTTTGTGAAAATATCCACTAAATGAGGGAGTAATATGGGTGAGGGTACCACAGGAGAGTTCCAAATGTGTGTGGGTAGAATATATATCCCACGGGGGTAAAATTGAAAAAAAATTTTTTTTGTACTTAGTCATTTTTCTGGCGTTTATCAGACTTTCAGAGAGGGGAAATGTCAGTGAGCGTTCTGATTTCAGTTCCTGAGTGATTCGCCCAATGAGTCCTTGATATTTCGTCATTTTCAGCAAATTTTCAGAATTTTTGAAAATTTCACTTTTTTGTGAAAATATCCACTAAATGAGGGAGTAATATGTGTGAGGGTACCCCAGGAGAGTTCCAAATGTGTTTGGGTAGAATATATATCCCACGGGGGTAAAATTGAAAAAAGTTGAAAAAAAATTTTTTTGGACTTTTTCATTTTTCTGGCGTTTATCAGACTTTCAGAGAGGGGAGATGTCAGTGAGCATTCCGATTTCAGTTCCAGAGCGATTCGCCCAATAAGTCCTTGATATTTCATCGTTTTCAGCCAATTTTCTGAATTTTTGAAAATTTCACTTTTTTGTGAAAATATCCACTAAATGAGGGAATAATATGTGTGAGGGTACCCCAGGAGAGTTCTAAATGTGTATGGGTAGAATATATATCCCACGGGGGTAAAATTGAAAAAAGTTGAAAAAATATTTTTTTTGAACTTAGTCATTTTTCCGGCATTTATCAGACTTTCAGAGAGGGGAGATGTCAGTGAGCATTCCGATTTCAGTTCCAGAGCGATTCGCCCAATAAGTCCATGATGTTTAATCGTTTTCAGCCAATTTTCAGAATTTTTGAAAATTTCACTTTTTTGTGAAAATATCCACTAAATGAGGGAATAATATGTGTGAGGGTACCCCAGGAGAGTTCCAAATGTGTTTTGGTAGAATATATATCCCACGGGGGTAAAATTGAAAAAAGTTGAAAAAATATTTTTTTTGAACTTAGTCATTTTTCCGGCGTTTATCAGACTTTCAGAGAGGGGGAAATATCAGTGAGTATTCCGATTTCAGTTCCAAAGCGATTCGCCCAATGAGTCCTTGATATTTCATCGTTTTCAGCCAATTTTCTGAATTTTTGAAAATTTCACTTTTTTGTGAAAATATCCACTAAATGAGGGAATACTATGTGTGAGGGTACCCCAGGAGAGTTCCACATGTGTATGGGTAGAATATATATCCCAGGGGGGTAAGAATGAAAAAAGCTGAAAAAAAAATTTTTTGGACATAGTCATTTTTCCTGCGTTTATCAGACTTTCAGAGAGGGGAAATGTCAGTGAGCATTCCGATTTCAGTTCCAGAGCATTCGCCCAATGAGTCCTTGATATTACGTCGTTTTCAGCCAATTTTCTGAATTTTTGAAAATTTCACTTTTTTGTGAAAATATCCACTAAATGAGGGAATAATATGTATGAGGGTACCCCAGGAGAGTTCAAAATGTGTGTGGGTAGAATATATATCCCACGGGGGTAAGAATGAAAAAAGTTGAAAAAAAATTTTTTGGGACTTAGTAATTTTTCCAGCATTTATCAGACTTTCACAGAGGGGAAATGTCAGTGAGCATTCAGATTTCAGTTCCAGAGCGATTCGCTCAATGAGTCCTTGATATTACGTTGTTTTCAGCCAATTTTCTGAATTTTGGAAAATTTCACCTTTTTTGTGAATATATCCACTAAATGAGGGAATAATATGTGTGAGTGTACCCCAGGTGAGTTCCAAATGTGTTTTGGTAGAATATATATCCCACAGGGGTAAAATTGAAAAAAGTTGCAAAAAAAATTTTTGGGGAATTTTTCATTTTTCCGGCGTTTATCAGACTTTCAGAGAGGGGAAATGTCAGTGAGCGTTCCGATTTCAGTTCCATAGCGATTCGCCCAATGAGTCCTTGATATTTCGTCGTTTTCAGCCAATTTATCGGAATTTTTTAAAATTTCACTTTTTTGTGAAAATATTCACTAAATGAGGGAATAATATGTGTGAGGGTACCCCAGGAGAGCTCCAAATGTGTGTGGGTAGAATATATATCCCACGGGGGTAAAATTGAAAAAAGTTTAAAAAAAAATTTCTTTGGATTTAGTCATTTTTCTTGCGTTTATCAGACTTTCAGAGAGGGGAAATGTCAGTGAGTGTTCCGATTTCAGTTCCAGAGCGATTCGCCCAATGAGTCCTTGATATTTCGTCGTTTTCAGCCAATTTTCTGAATTTTTGAAAATTTCACTTTTTTGTGAAAATATCCACTAAATGAGGGAATACTATGTGTGAGGGTACCCCAGGAGAGTTCCAAATGTGTATGGGTAGAATATATATCCCACGGGGGTAAAATTGAAAAAAGTTGAAAAAATATTTTTTTTGAACTTAGTCATTTTTCCGGCATTTATCAGACTTTCAGAGAGGGGAGATGTCAGTGAGCATTCCGATTTCAGTTCCAGAGCGATTCGCCCAATAAGTCCATGATGTTTAATCGTTTTCAGCCAATTTTCAGAATTTTTGAAAATTTCACTTTTTTGTGAAAATATCCACTAAATGAGCGAATAATATGTGTGAGGGTACCCCAGGAGAGTTCCAATGTGTATGGGTAGAATATATATCCCACGGGGGTAAAATTGAAAAAAGTTGAAAAAATATTTTTTTGGACTTAGTCATTTTTCCGGCATTTATCAGACTTTCAGAGAGGGGGAAATGTCAGTGAGTATTCCGATTTCAGTTCCAAAGCGATTCGCCCAATGAGTCCTTGATATTTCGTCGTTTTCAGCCAATTTTCTGAATTTTTGAAAATTTCACTTTTTTGTGAAAATATCCACTAAATGAGGGAATAATATGTGTGAGGGTACCCCAGGAGAGTTCCAAATGTGTGTGGGTGGAATATATATCCCACGGGGGTAAGATTGAAAAAAGTTGTAAAAAAATTTTTTTGGGACTGAGTCATTTTTCCGGCGTTTATCAGACTTTCAGAGAGGGGAAATGTCAGTGAGCATTCCGATTTCAGTTCCAGAGCCATTCGCCCAATGAGTCCTTGATATTTTGTCGTTTTCAGCCAATTTTCTGAATTTTTGAAAATTTCACTTTTTTGTGAAAATATCCACTAAATGAGGGAGTAATATTTGTGAGGGTTCCCCAGGAGAGTTCCAAATGTGTGTGGGTAGAATATATATCACACAGGGGTAAAATTGAAAAAAGTTGAAAAAAAATTTTTTGGGAATTTTTCATTTTTCCGGCGTTTTTCAGACTTTCAGAGAGGGGAGATGTCAGTGAGCATTCCGATTTCAGTTCCAGAGCGATTCGCCCAATAAGTCGCTGATATTTCGTCATTTTCAGCCAATTTTGTGAATTTTTGAAAATTTCACCACTTTTTTGTGAAAATATCCACTGAATGAGGGAGTAATATGTGTGAGTGTACCCCAGTTGAGTTCCAAATGTGTTTTGGTAGAATATATATCCCACGGGGGTAAAATTGAAAAAAGTTGAAAAAAAAATTTTTGGACTTAGTCATTTTTCCGGCGTTTATCAGACTTTCAGAGAGGGGAAATGTCAGTGAGCGTTCTGATTTCAGTTCCAGAGCGATTCGCTCAATGAGTCCTTGATATTTCGTCGTTTTCAGCCAATTTTCTGAATTTTTGAAAATTTCACTTTTTTTGTGAAAATATCCACTAAATGAGGGAGTAATATGGGTAAGGGTACCCCAGGAGAGTTCCAAATGTGTGTGGGTAGAATATATATCCCACGGGAGTAAAATTGAAAAAAGTTGAAAAATTTTTTTTTTTGGACTTAGTCATTTTTCTGCCGTTTATCAGACTTTCAGAGAGGGGAAATGTCAGTGAGCATTCTGATTTCAGTTCCAGAGTGATTCGCCCAATGAGTCCTTGATATTTCGTCGTTTTCAGCCAATTTTCTGAATTTCTGAAAATTTCACTTTTTTGTGAAAATATCCACTAAATGAGGGTATAATATGTGTGAGGGTACCCCAGTAGAGTTCCAAATGTGTATGGGTACAATATATATCCCACGGGGGTAAGAATGAAAAAAGTTGAAAAAAAATTTTTTGGGACTTAGTAATTTTTCCAGCATTTATCAGACTTTCACAGAGGGGAAATGTCATTGAGCATTCAGATTTCAGTTCCAGAGCGATTCGCTCAATGAGTCCTTGATATTACGTTGTTTTCAGCCAATTTTCTGAATTTTTGAAAATTTCACTTTTTTGTGAAAATATCCACTAAATGAGGGAATAATATGTATGAGGGTACCCCAGGAGAGCTCCAAATGTGTGTGGGTAGAATATATATCCCACGGGGGTAAAATTGAAAAAAGTTGAAAAAAAATTTGGGGGGAATTTTTCATTTTTTCGGCATTTATAAGACTTTCAGAGAGGGGAAATGTCAGTGAGAGTTCTGATTTCTGTTCCTGAGCGATTCGACCAATGAGTCCTTGATATTTCGTCGTTTTCAGCCAATTTTCTGAATTTTTGAAAATTTCACTTTTTTGTGAAAATATCCACTAAATGAGGGAATAATATGTGTGAGGGTACCCCAGTAGAGTTCCAAATGTGTGTGGGTAGAATATATATCCCACGGGGGTAAAATTGAAAAAAAAATTTTTGGGAATTTTTCATTTTTTCGGCGTTTATCAGACTTTCAGAGAGGGGAAATGTCAGTGAGCGTTCTGATTTCAGTTCCAGAGTGATTCGCCCAATGAGTCCTTGATATTTTGTCGTTTTCAGCCAATTTTCTGAATTTTTGAAAATTTCACTTTTTTGTGAAAATATCCACTAAATGAGGGAATAATATGTGTGAGGGTACCCCAGGAGAGCTCCAAATGTGTGTGGGTAGAATATATATCCCACGGGGGTAAAAATGAAAAAAGTTGAAAAAAAATTTTTGGGGAATTTTTCATTTTTTCGGCGTTTATCAGACTTTCAGAGAGGGGAAATGTCAGTGAGCGTTCTGATTTCAGTTCCAGAGCGATTCGCCCAATGAGTCCTTGATATTTTGTCGTTTTCAGCCAATTTTCTGAATTTTTGAAAATTTCACTTTTTTGTGAAAATATCCACTAAATGAGGGAATAATATGTCTGAGGGTACCCCAGGAGAGTTCCAATGTGTATGGGTAGAATATATATCCCACGGGGGTAAAATTGAAAAAAGTTGAAAAAATATTTTTTTGGACTTAGTCATTTTTCCGGCATTTATCAGACTTTCAGAGAGGGGGAAATGTCAGTGAGTATTCCGATTTCAGTTCCAAAGCGATTCGCCCAATGAGTCCTTGATATTTCGTCGTTTTCAGCCAATTTTCTGAATTTTTGAAAATTTCACTTTTTTGTGAAAATATCCACTAAATGAGGGAATAATATGTGTGAGGGTACCCCAGGAGAGTTCCAAATGTGTGTGGGTGGAATATATATCCCACGGGGGTAAGATTGAAAAAAGTTGTAAAAAAATTTTTTTGGGACTGAGTCATTTTTCCGGCGTTTATCAGACTTTCAGAGAGGGGAAATGTCAGTGAGCATTCCGATTTCAGTTCCAGAGCCATTCGCCCAATGAGTCCTTGATATTTTGTCGTTTTCAGCCAATTTTCTGAATTTTTGAAAATTTCACTTTTTTGTGAAAATATCCACTAAATGAGGGAGTAATATTTGTGAGGGTTCCCCAGGAGAGTTCCAAATGTGTGTGGGTAGAATATATATCACACAGGGGTAAAATTGAAAAAAGTTGAAAAAAAATTTTTTGGGAATTTTTCATTTTTCCGGCGTTTTTCAGACTTTCAGAGAGGGGAGATGTCAGTGAGCATTCCGATTTCAGTTCCAGAGCGATTCGCCCAATAAGTCGCTGATATTTCGTCATTTTCAGCCAATTTTGTGAATTTTTGAAAATTTCACCACTTTTTTGTGAAAATATCCACTGAATGAGGGAGTAATATGTGTGAGTGTACCCCAGTTGAGTTCCAAATGTGTTTTGGTAGAATATATATCCCACGGGGGTAAAATTGAAAAAAGTTGAAAAAAAAATTTTTGGACTTAGTCATTTTTCCGGCGTTTATCAGACTTTCAGAGAGGGGAAATGTCAGTGAGCGTTCTGATTTCAGTTCCAGAGCGATTCGCTCAATGAGTCCTTGATATTTCGTCGTTTTCAGCCAATTTTCTGAATTTTTGAAAATTTCACTTTTTTTGTGAAAATATCCACTAAATGAGGGAGTAATATGGGTAAGGGTACCCCAGGAGAGTTCCAAATGTGTGTGGGTAGAATATATATCCCACGGGAGTAAAATTGAAAAAAGTTGAAAAATTTTTTTTTTTGGACTTAGTCATTTTTCTGCCGTTTATCAGACTTTCAGAGAGGGGAAATGTCAGTGAGCATTCTGATTTCAGTTCCAGAGTGATTCGCCCAATGAGTCCTTGATATTTCGTCGTTTTCAGCCAATTTTCTGAATTTCTGAAAATTTCACTTTTTTGTGAAAATATCCACTAAATGAGGGTATAATATGTGTGAGGGTACCCCAGTAGAGTTCCAAATGTGTATGGGTACAATATATATCCCACGGGGGTAAGAATGAAAAAAGTTGAAAAAAAATTTTTTGGGACTTAGTAATTTTTCCAGCATTTATCAGACTTTCACAGAGGGGAAATGTCATTGAGCATTCAGATTTCAGTTCCAGAGCGATTCGCTCAATGAGTCCTTGATATTACGTTGTTTTCAGCCAATTTTCTGAATTTTTGAAAATTTCACTTTTTTGTGAAAATATCCACTAAATGAGGGAATAATATGTATGAGGGTACCCCAGGAGAGCTCCAAATGTGTGTGGGTAGAATATATATCCCACGGGGGTAAAATTGAAAAAAGTTAAAAAAAAATTTGGGGGGAATTTTTCATTTTTTCGGCATTTATAAGACTTTCAGAGAGGGGAAATGTCAGTGAGAGTTCTGATTTCTGTTCCTGAGCGATTCGACCAATGAGTCCTTGATATTTCGTCGTTTTCAGCCAATTTTCTGAATTTTTGAAAATTTCACTTTTTTGTGAAAATATCCACTAAATGAGGGAATAATATGTGTGAGGGTACCCCAGTAGAGTTCCAAATGTGTGTGGGTAGAATATATATCCCACGGGGGTAAAATTGAAAAAAAAATTTTTGGGAATTTTTCATTTTTTCGGCGTTTATCAGACTTTCAGAGAGGGGAAATGTCAGTGAGCGTTCTGATTTCAGTTCCAGAGTGATTCGCCCAATGAGTCCTTGATATTTTGTCGTTTTCAGCCAATTTTCTGAATTTTTGAAAATTTCACTTTTTTGTGAAAATATCCACTAAATGAGGGAATAATATGTGTGAGGGTACCCCAGGAGAGCTCCAAATGTGTGTGGGTAGAATATATATCCCACGGGGGTAAAAATGAAAAAAGTTGAAAAAAAATTTTTGGGGAATTTTTCATTTTTTCGGCGTTTATCAGACTTTCAGAGAGGGGAAATGTCAGTGAGCGTTCTGATTTCAGTTCCAGAGCGATTCGCCCAATGAGTCCTTGATATTTTGTCGTTTTCAGCCAATTTTCTGAATTTTTGAAAATTTCACTTTTTTGTGAAAATATCCACTAAATGAGGGAATAATATGTCTGAGGGTACCCCAGGAGAGCTCCAAATGTGTGTGGGTAGAATATATATCCCACGGGGGTAAAAATGAAAAAAGTTGAAAAAAAATTTTTTGGGGAATTTTTCATTTTTTCGGCGTTTATCAGACTTTCAGAGAGGGGAAATGTCAGTGAGCGTTCTGATTTCAGTTCCAGAGCGATTCGCCCAATGAGTCCTTGATATTTCGTCGTTTTCAGCCAATTTTCTGAATTTTTGAAAATTTCACTTTTTTGTGAAAATATCCACTAAATGAGGGTATAATATGTGTGAGGGTACCCCAGTAGAGTTCCAAATGTGTATGGGTACAATATATATCCCACGGGGGTAAGAATGAAAAAAGTTGAAAAAAAATTTTTTGGGACTTAGTAATTTTTCCAGCATTTATCAGACTTTCACAGAGGGGAAATGTCATTGAGCATTCAGATTTCAGTTCCAGAGCGATTCGCTCAATGAGTCCTTGATATTACGTTGTTTTCAGCCAATTTTCTGAATTTTTGAAAATTTCACTTTTTTGTGAAAATATCCACTAAATGAGGGAATAATATGTATGAGGGTACCCCAGGAGAGCTCCAAATGTGTGTGGGTAGAATATATATCCCACGGGGGTAAAATTGAAAAAAGTTGAAAAAAAATTTGGGGGGAATTTTTCATTTTTTCGGCATTTATAAGACTTTCAGAGAGGGGAAATGTCAGTGAGAGTTCTGATTTCTGTTCCTGAGCGATTCGACCAATGAGTCCTTGATATTTCGTCGTTTTCAGCCAATTTTCTGAATTTTTGAAAATTTCACTTTTTTGTGAAAATATCCACTAAATGAGGGAATAATATGTGTGAGGGTACCCCAGTAGAGTTCCAAATGTGTGTGGGTAGAATATATATCCCACGGGGGTAAAATTGAAAAAAAAATTTTTGGGAATTTTTCATTTTTTCGGCGTTTATCAGACTTTCAGAGAGGGGAAATGTCAGTGAGCGTTCTGATTTCAGTTCCAGAGTGATTCGCCCAATGAGTCCTTGATATTTTGTCGTTTTCAGCCAATTTTCTGAATTTTTGAAAATTTCACTTTTTTGTGAAAATATCCACTAAATGAGGGAATAATATGTGTGAGGGTACCCCAGGAGAGCTCCAAATGTGTGTGGGTAGAATATATATCCCACGGGGGTAAAAATGAAAAAAGTTGAAAAAAAATTTTTGGGGAATTTTTCATTTTTTCGGCGTTTATCAGACTTTCAGAGAGGGGAAATGTCAGTGAGCGTTCTGATTTCAGTTCCAGAGCGATTCGCCCAATGAGTCCTTGATATTTTGTCGTTTTCAGCCAATTTTCTGAATTTTTGAAAATTTCACTTTTTTGTGAAAATATCCACTAAATGAGGGAATAATATGTCTGAGGGTACCCCAGGAGAGCTCCAAATGTGTGTGGGTAGAATATATATCCCACGGGGGTAAAAATGAAAAAAGTTGAAAAAAAATTTTTTGGGGAATTTTTCATTTTTTCGGCGTTTATCAGACTTTCAGAGAGGGGAAATGTCAGTGAGCGTTCTGATTTCAGTTCCAGAGCGATTCGCCCAATGAGTCCTTGATATTTCGTCGTTTTCAGCCAATTTTCTGAATTTTTGAAAATTTCACTTTTTTGGGAAAATATACACTAAATGAGGGAATAATATGTGTGAGGGTACCCCAGGAGAGTTCCAAATGTGTGTGGGTAGTGTATATATCCCACGGGGGTAAGAATGAAAAAAGTTGAAAAAAAAATTTTTTGGACATAGTCATTTTTCCGGCGTTTATCAGACTTTCAGAGAGGGGAAATGTCAGTGAGCATTCCGATTTCAGTTCCAGAGCGATTCGCCCAATGAGTCCTTGATATTATGTCGTTTTCAGCCAATTTTCTGAATTTTTGAAAATTTCACTTTTTTGTGAAAGTATCCACTAAATGAGGGAATAATATGTGTGAGGGTAACACAGGAGAGCTCAAAATGTGTGTGGGTAGAATATATATCCCACGGGGGTAAAATTGAAAAAAGTTGAAAACAAAATTTAGAGGAATTTTTCATTTTTTCGGCATTTATCAGACTTTCAGAAAGGGGAAATGTCAGTGAGTGTTCTGATCTCAGTTCCAGAGCGATTCGCCCAATGAGTCGTTGATATTTCGTCGTTTTCAGCCAATTTTCTGAATTTTTGAAAATTTCACTTTTTTTGTGAAAATATCCACTAAATGAGGGAATAATATGTGTGAGGGTACCCCAGTAGAGTTCCAAATGTGTGTGGGTAGAATATATATCCCACTCGGGTAAGAATGAAAAAAGTTGAAAAAAATTTTTTTTGGACTTTGTCATTTTTCCGGCGTTTATCAGACTTTCAGAGAGGGGAAATATCAGTGAATGTTCCGATTTCAGTTCCAGAGCGATTCGCTCAATGAGTCCTTGATATTTCGTCGTTTTCAGCCAATTTAATGAATTTCTGAAAATTTCACTTTTTTGTGAAAATATCCACTAAATGAGGGAATAATATGTGTGAGGGTACCCCAGGAGAGTTCAAAATGTGTGTGGGTAGAATATATATCCCACGGGGGTAAAATTGAAAAAAGTTGAAAAAAATTTTTGGGGGAATTTTCCATTTTTTCGGCGTTTATCAGACTTTCAGATAGGAGCAATGTCAGTGAGCGTTTTGATTTCAGTTCCAGAGCGATTCGCCCAATGAGTCCTTGATATTTCATCGTTTTCAGCCAATTTTCTGAATTTTTGAAAATTTCACTTTTTTGTGAAAATATCCACTAAATGAGGGAATAATATGTGTGAGGGTACTACAGGAGAGTTCCAAATGTGTGTGGGTAGAATATATATCCCATGGGGGTAAGAATGAAAAAAAGTTGAAAAAAAAAATTTTTTGGACTTAGTCATTTTTCCGGCATTTATCAGACTTTCAGAGACGGGAAATGTCAGTGAGCGTTCTGATTTCAGTTCCTGAGCGATTCGCACAATAACTCGTTGATATTTCGTCGTTTTCAGCCAATTTTCTGAATTTTTGAAAATTTCACTTTTTTGTGAAAATATCCACTAAATGAGGGAATAATATGTGTGAGGGTACCCCAGGAGAGTTCAAAATGTGTGTGGGTAGAATATATATCCCACGGGGGTAAAATTGAAAAAAGTTGAAAAAAATTTTTGGGGGAATTTTCCATTTTTTCGGCGTTTATCAGACTTTCAGATAGGAGCAATGTCAGTGAGCGTTTTGATTTCAGTTCCAGAGCGATTCGCTCAATGAGTCCTTGATATTACGTTGTTTTCAGCCAATTTTCTGAATTTTTGAAAATTTCACTTTTTTGTGAAAATATCCACTAAATGAGGGAATAATATGTATGAGGGTACCCCAGGAGAGCTCCAAATGTGTGTGGGTAGAATATATATCCCACGGGGGTAAAATTGAAAAAAGTTGAAAAAAAATTTGGGGGGAATTTTTCATTTTTTCGGCATTTATAAGACTTTCAGAGAGGGGAAATGTCAGTGAGAGTTCTGATTTCTGTTCCTGAGCGATTCGACCAATGAGTCCTTGATATTTCGTCGTTTTCAGCCAATTTTCTGAATTTTTGAAAATTTCACTTTTTTGTGAAAATATCCACTAAATGAGGGAATAATATGTGTGAGGGTACCCCAGTAGAGTTCCAAATGTGTGTGGGTAGAATATATATCCCACGGGGGTAAAATTGAAAAAAAAATTTTTGGGAATTTTTCATTTTTTCGGCGTTTATCAGACTTTCAGAGAGGGGAAATGTCAGTGAGCGTTCTGATTTCAGTTCCAGAGTGATTCGCCCAATGAGTCCTTGATATTTTGTCGTTTTCAGCCAATTTTCTGAATTTTTGAAAATTTCACTTTTTTGTGAAAATATCCACTAAATGAGGGAATAATATGTGTGAGGGTACCCCAGGAGAGCTCCAAATGTGTGTGGGTAGAATATATATCCCACGGGGGTAAAAATGAAAAAAGTTGAAAAAAAATTTTTGGGGAATTTTTCATTTTTTCGGCGTTTATCAGACTTTCAGAGAGGGGAAATGTCAGTGAGCGTTCTGATTTCAGTTCCAGAGCGATTCGCCCAATGAGTCCTTGATATTTTGTCGTTTTCAGCCAATTTTCTGAATTTTTGAAAATTTCACTTTTTTGTGAAAATATCCACTAAATGAGGGAATAATATGTCTGAGGGTACCCCAGGAGAGCTCCAAATGTGTGTGGGTAGAATATATATCCCACGGGGGTAAAAATGAAAAAAGTTGAAAAAAAATTTTTTGGGGAATTTTTCATTTTTTCGGCGTTTATCAGACTTTCAGAGAGGGGAAATGTCAGTGAGCGTTCTGATTTCAGTTCCAGAGCGATTCGCCCAATGAGTCCTTGATATTTCGTCGTTTTCAGCCAATTTTCTGAATTTTTGAAAATTTCACTTTTTTGGGAAAATATACACTAAATGAGGGAATAATATGTGTGAGGGTACCCCAGGAGAGTTCCAAATGTGTGTGGGTAGTGTATATATCCCACGGGGGTAAGAATGAAAAAAGTTGAAAAAAAAATTTTTTGGACATAGTCATTTTTCCGGCGTTTATCAGACTTTCAGAGAGGGGAAATGTCAGTGAGCATTCCGATTTCAGTTCCAGAGCGATTCGCCCAATGAGTCCTTGATATTATGTCGTTTTCAGCCAATTTTCTGAATTTTTGAAAATTTCACTTTTTTGTGAAAGTATCCACTAAATGAGGGAATAATATGTGTGAGGGTAACACAGGAGAGCTCAAAATGTGTGTGGGTAGAATATATATCCCACGGGGGTAAAATTGAAAAAAGTTGAAAACAAAATTTAGAGGAATTTTTCATTTTTTCGGCATTTATCAGACTTTCAGAAAGGGGAAATGTCAGTGAGTGTTCTGATCTCAGTTCCAGAGCGATTCGCCCAATGAGTCGTTGATATTTCGTCGTTTTCAGCCAATTTTCTGAATTTTTGAAAATTTCACTTTTTTTGTGAAAATATCCACTAAATGAGGGAATAATATGTGTGAGGGTACCCCAGTAGAGTTCCAAATGTGTGTGGGTAGAATATATATCCCACTCGGGTAAGAATGAAAAAAGTTGAAAAAAATTTTTTTTGGACTTTGTCATTTTTCCGGCGTTTATCAGACTTTCAGAGAGGGGAAATATCAGTGAATGTTCCGATTTCAGTTCCAGAGCGATTCGCTCAATGAGTCCTTGATATTTCGTCGTTTTCAGCCAATTTAATGAATTTCTGAAAATTTCACTTTTTTGTGAAAATATCCACTAAATGAGGGAATAATATGTGTGAGGGTACCCCAGGAGAGTTCAAAATGTGTGTGGGTAGAATGTATATCCCACGGGGGTAAAATTGAAAAAAGTTGAAAAAAATTTTTGGGGGAATTTTCCATTTTTTCGGCGTTTATCAGACTTTCAGATAGGAGCAATGTCAGTGAGCGTTTTGATTTCAGTTCCAGAGCGATTCGCCCAATGAGTCCTTGATATTTCATCGTTTTCAGCCAATTTTCTGAATTTTTGAAAATTTCACTTTTTTGTGAAAATATCCACTAAATGAGGGAATAATATGTGTGAGGGTACTACAGGAGAGTTCCAAATGTGTGTGGGTAGAATATATATCCCATGGGGGTAAGAATGAAAAAAAGTTGAAAAAAAAAATTTTTTGGACTTAGTCATTTTTCCGGCATTTATCAGACTTTCAGAGACGGGAAATGTCAGTGAGCGTTCTGATTTCAGTTCCTGAGCGATTCGCACAATAACTCGTTGATATTTCGTCGTTTTCAGCCAATTTTCTGAATTTTTGAAAATTTCACTTTTTTGTGAAAATATCCACTAAATGAGGGAATAATATAGGTGAGGGTACCCCAGGAGAGCTCCAAATGTGTGTGGGTAGAATATATATCCCACGGGGGTAAAATTGAAAAAAGTTGAAAAAAATTTTTGGGGAATTTTTCATTTTTCCGGCGTTTATCAGACTTTCAGAGAGGGGAAATGTCAGTGAGCGTTCCGATTTCAGTTCCAGAGCGATTCGCCCAATGAGTCCTTGATATTTTGTCGTTTTCAGCCAATTTATCGGAAGTTTTGAAAATTTCACTTTTTTGTGAAAATATCCACTAAATGAGGGAATAATATGTGTGACGGTATCCCAGGAGAGCTCCAAATGTGTGTGGGTAGAATATATATCCCACGGGGATAAAATTGAGAAAAGTTGAAAAAATTTTTTTTTTGGACTTAGTCATTTTTCCGGCATTTATCAGACTTTCAGATAGGGGAAATGTCAGTGAGCATTCAGATTTCAGTTCCAGACCGATTCGCCCAATGAATCCTTGTTATTACGTCATTTTCAGCCAATTTTCTGAATTTTTGAAAATTTCACTTTTTTTGTGAAAATATCCACTAAATGAGGGAATAATATGTGTGAGGGTACCCCAGGAGAGTTCAAAATGTGTTTGGGTAGAATATATATCCCACGGAGGTAAAATTGAAAAAAGTTGAAAAAAAATGTTTTTTGGACTTACTCATTTTTCCGGCTTTTATCAGACTTTCAGAGAGGGGAAATATCAGTGAGCGTTCTGATTTCAGTTCCAGAGCGATTCGCCCAATGAGTCCTTGATATTTCGTCGTTTTCAGCCAATTTTCTGAATTTTTGAAAATTTCACTTTTTTTGTGAAAATATCCAGTAAATGAGGGAAGAATGTGAGTGAGGGTACCCCAGGAGAGTTCCAAATGTGTGTGGGTAGAATATATATCCCACAGGGGTAAAATTGAAAAAAGTTGAAAAAAAAATTTAGGGGAATTTTTCATTTTTTCGGCGTTTATCAGACTTTCAGAGAGGAGAAATGTCAGTGAGTGTTCTGATTTCAGTTCCAGAGCGATTCGCCCAATGAGTCGTGGATATTTCGTCGTTTTCAGCCAATTTTCTGAATTTTTGAAAATTTCACTTTTTTGTGAAAATATCCACTAAATGAGGGAATAAGATGTGTGAGGGTACCCCAGTAGAGTTCCAAATGTGTGTGGGTAGAATATATATCCCACGCGGGTAAGAATGAAAAAAGTTGAAAAAAATTTTTTTTGGACTTAGTCATTTCTCCGGCGTTTATCAGACTTTCAGAGAGGGGAAATGTCAGTGATTGTTCCGATTTCAGTTCCAGAGCGATTCGCCCAATGAGTCCTTGATATTTCGTCGTTTTCAGCCAATTTTCTGAATTTCTGAAAATTTCACTTTTTTGTGAAAATATCCACTAAATGAGGGAATAATATGTGTGAGGGTACCCCAGTAGAGTTCCAAATGTGTGTGGGTAGAATATATATCCCACGGGGGTAAAATTGAAGAAAGTTGAAAAAAAATTTTTTTTGGACTTAGTCATTTTTCCGGCATTTATCAGACTTTCACAGAGGGGAAATGTCAGTGAGCATTCAGATTTCAGTTCCAGAGCGAATCGCCCAATGAGTCCTTGATATTACGTCGTTTTCAGCCAATTTTCAGAATTTTGGAAAATTTCACTTTTTTGTGAAAATATCCACTAAATGAGGGAATAATATAGGTGAGGGTACCCCAGGAGAGTTCCAAATGTGTGTGGGGAGAATATATATCCCACGGGGGTAAGAATGAAAAAAAGTTGGAAAAAAAAATTTTTTGGACTTAGGCATTTTTTCGGCATTTATCAGACTTTCAGAGACCGGAAATGTCAGTGAACGTTCTGATTTCAGTTCCAGAGCGATTCGCCCAATGAGTCCTTGATATTTCGTCATTTTCAGCCAATTTTCTGAATTTTTGAAAATTTAACTTTTTTGTGAAAATATCCACTAAATGAGGGAATAATATGTATGAGGGTACCCCAGAAGAGTTCAAAATGTGTGTGGGTAGAATATATATCCCACGGGGGTAAAATTGAAAAAAGTTGAAAAAAAATTTGGGGGGAATTTTTCATTTTTCCGGCGTTTATCAGACTTTCAGAGAGGGGAAATGTCAGTGAGCGTTCCGATTTCAGTTCCAGAGCGATTCGCCCAATGAGTCCTTGATATTTCGTCGTTTTCAGCCAATTTATCGGAAGTTTTGAAAATTTTACTTTTTTGTGAAAATATCCACTAAATGAGGGAATAATATGTGTGAGGGTACCCCAGGAGAGCTCCAAATGCGTGTGGGTAGAATATATATCCCACGGGGATAAAATTGAAAAAAGTTGAAAAAAATTTTTTTTTGGACTTAGTCATTTTTCCGGCGTTTATCAGACTTTCAGAGAGGGGAAATATCAGTGAGTGTTCCGATTTCAGTTCCAGAGCGATTCGCTCAATGAGTCCTTGATATTACGTCTTTTCAGCCAATTTTCTGAATTTCTGAAAATTTCACTTTTTTGTGAAAATATCCACTAAATGAGGGAATAATATGTGTGAGGGTACCCCAGTAGAGTTCCAAATGTGTGTGGGTAGAATATATATCCCAAGGGGGTAAGAATGAAAAAAGTTGAAAAAAATATTTTTTGGACTTAGTCATTTTTCCGGCATTTATCAGACTTTCAGAGAGGGGAAATGTCAGTGAGCATTCAGATTTCAGTTCCAGACCGATTCGCCCAATGAATCCTTGTTATTACGTCATTTTCAGCCAATTTTCTGAATTTTTGAAAATTTCACTTTTTTTGTGAAAATATCCACTAAATGAGGGAATAATATGTGTGAGGGTACCCCAGGAGAGTTCAAAATGTGTTTGGGTAGAATATATATCCCACGGGGGTAAAATTGAAAAAAGTTGAAAAAAAATGTTTTTTGGACTTACTCATTTTTCCGGCTTTTATCAGACTTTCAGAGAGGGGAAATATCAGTGAGCGTTCTGATTTCAGTTCCAGAGCGATTCGCCCAATGAGTCCTTGATATTTCGTCGTTTTCAGCCAATTTTCTGAATTTTTGAAAATTTCACTTTTTTTGTGAAAATATCCAGTAAATGAGGGAAGAATGTGAGTGAGGGTACCCCAGGAGAGTTCCAAATGTGTGTGGGTAGAATATATATCCCACAGGGGTAAAATTGAAAAAAGTTGAAAAAAAAATTTAGGGGAATTTTTCATTTTTTCGGCGTTTATCAGACTTTCAGAGAGGAGAAATGTCAGTGAGTGTTCTGATTTCAGTTCCAGAGCGATTCGCCCAATGAGTCGTGGATATTTCGTCGTTTTCAGCCAATTTTCTGAATTTTTGAAAATTTCACTTTTTTGTGAAAATATCCACTAAATGAGGGAATAAGATGTGTGAGGGTACCCCAGTAGAGTTCCAAATGTGTGTGGGTAGAATATATATCCCACGCGGGTAAGAATGAAAAAAGTTGAAAAAAATTTTTTTTGGACTTAGTCATTTCTCCGGCGTTTATCAGACTTTCAGAGAGGGGAAATGTCAGTGATTGTTCCGATTTCAGTTCCAGAGCGATTCGCCCAATGAGTCCTTGATATTTCGTCGTTTTCAGCCAATTTTCTGAATTTCTGAAAATTTCACTTTTTTGTGAAAATATCCACTAAATGAGGGAATAATATGTGTGAGGGTACCCCAGTAGAGTTCCAAATGTGTGTGGGTAGAATATATATCCCACGGGGGTAAAATTGAAGAAAGTTGAAAAAAAATTTTTTTTGGACTTAGTCATTTTTCCGGCATTTATCAGACTTTCACAGAGGGGAAATGTCAGTGAGCATTCAGATTTCAGTTCCAGAGCGAATCGCCCAATGAGTCCTTGATATTACGTCATTTTCAGCCAATTTTCAGAATTTTGGAAAATTTCACTTTTTTGTGAAAATATCCACTAAATGAGGGAATAATATAGGTGAGGGTACCCCAGGAGAGTTCCAAATGTGTGTGGGGAGAATATATATCCCACGGGGGTAAGAATGAAAAAAAGTTGGAAAAAAAAATTTTTTGGACTTAGGCATTTTTTCGGCATTTATCAGACTTTCAGAGACCGGAAATGTCAGTGAACGTTCTGATTTCAGTTCCAGAGCGATTCGCCCAATGAGTCCTTGATATTTCGTCATTTTCAGCCAATTTTCTGAATTTTTGAAAATTTAACTTTTTTGTGAAAATATCCACTAAATGAGGGAATAATATGTATGAGGGTACCCCAGAAGAGTTCAAAATGTGTGTGGGTAGAATATATATCCCACGGGGGTAAAATTGAAAAAAGTTGAAAAAAAATTTGGGGGGAATTTTTCATTTTTCCGGCGTTTATCAGACTTTCAGAGAGGGGAAATGTCAGTGAGCGTTCCGATTTCAGTTCCAGAGCGATTCGCCCAATGAGTCCTTGATATTTCGTCGTTTTCAGCCAATTTATCGGAAGTTTTGAAAATTTTACTTTTTTGTGAAAATATCCACTAAATGAGGGAATAATATGTGTGAGGGTACCCCAGGAGAGCTCCAAATGCGTGTGGGTAGAATATATATCCCACGGGGATAAAATTGAAAAAAGTTGAAAAAAATTTTTTTTTGGACTTAGTCATTTTTCCGGCGTTTATCAGACTTTCAGAGAGGGGAAATATCAGTGAGTGTTCCGATTTCAGTTCCAGAGCGATTCGCTCAATGAGTCCTTGATATTTCGTCTTTTCAGCCAATTTTCTGAATTTCTGAAAATTTCACTTTTTTGTGAAAATATCCACTAAATGAGGGAATAATATGTGTGAGGGTACCCCAGTAGAGTTCCAAATGTGTGTGGGTAGAATATATATCCCAAGGGGGTAAGAATGAAAAAAGTTGAAAAAAATATTTTTTGGACTTAGTCATTTTTCCGGCATTTATCAGACTTTCAGAGAGGGGAAATGTCAGTGAGCATTCAGATTTCAGTTCCAGACCGATTCGCCCAATGAATCCTTGTTATTACGTCATTTTCAGCCAATTTTCTGAATTTTTGAAAATTTCACTTTTTTTGTGAAAATATCCACTAAATGAGGGAATAATATGTGTGAGGGTACCCCAGGAGAGTTCAAAATGTGTTTGGGTAGAATATATATCCCACGGGGGTAAAATTGAAAAAAGTTGAAAAAAAATGTTTTTTGGACTTACTCATTTTTCCGGCTTTTATCAGACTTTCAGAGAGGGGAAATATCAGTGAGCGTTCTGATTTCAGTTCCAGAGCGATTCGCCCAATGAGTCCTTGATATTTCGTCGTTTTCAGCCAATTTTCTGAATTTTTGAAAATTTCACTTTTTTGTGAAAATATCCACTAAATGAGGGAATAATATGTATGAGGGTACCCCAGAAGAGTTCAAAATGTGTGTGGGTAGAATATATATCCCACGGGGGTAAAATTGAAAAAAGTTGAAAAAAAATTTGGGGGGAATTTTTCATTTTTCCGGCGTTTATCAGACTTTCAGAGAGGGGAAATGTCAGTGAGCGTTCCGATTTCAGTTCCAGAGCGATTCGCCCAATGAGTCCTTGATATTTCGTCGTTTTCAGCCAATTTATCGGAAGTTTTGAAAATTTTACTTTTTTGTGAAAATATCCACTAAATGAGGGAATAATATGTGTGAGGGTACCCCAGGAGAGCTCCAAATGCGTGTGGGTAGAATATATATCCCACGGGGATAAAATTGAAAAAAGTTGAAAAAAATTTTTTTTTGGACTTAGTCATTTTTCCGGCGTTTATCAGACTTTCAGAGAGGGGAAATATCAGTGAGTGTTCCGATTTCAGTTCCAGAGCGATTCGCTCAATGAGTCCTTGATATTTCGTCTTTTCAGCCAATTTTCTGAATTTCTGAAAATTTCACTTTTTTGTGAAAATATCCACTAAATGAGGGAATAATATGTGTGAGGGTACCCCAGTAGAGTTCCAAATGTGTGTGGGTAGAATATATATCCCAAGGGGGTAAGAATGAAAAAAGTTGAAAAAAATATTTTTTGGACTTAGTCATTTTTCCGGCATTTATCAGACTTTCAGAGAGGGGAAATGTCAGTGAGCATTCAGATTTCAGTTCCAGACCGATTCGCCCAATGAATCCTTGTTATTACGTCATTTTCAGCCAATTTTCTGAATTTTTGAAAATTTCACTTTTTTTGTGAAAATATCCACTAAATGAGGGAATAATATGTGTGAGGGTACCCCAGGAGAGTTCAAAATGTGTTTGGGTAGAATATATATCCCACGGGGGTAAAATTGAAAAAAGTTGAAAAAAATTTTTTTTTGGACTTAGTCATTTTTTCGCCGTTTATCAGACTTTCAGAGAGGGGAAATGTCAGTGAGCGTTCTGATTTCAGTTCCAGAGCGATTCGCTCAATGAGTCCTTGATATTTCGTCGTTTTCAGACAATTTTCTGAATTTCTGAAAATTTCACTTTTTTGTGAAAATATCCACTAAATGAGGGAATAATATGTGTGAGGGTACCCCAGTAGAGTTCCAAATGTGTGTGGGTAGAATATATATCCCACGGGGGTAAAATTGAAGAAAGTTGAAAAAAAATTTTTTTTGGACTTAGTCATTTTTCCGGCGTTTATCAGACTTTCAGAGAGGGGAAATATCAGTGAGCGTTCCGATTTCAGTTCCAGAGCGATTCGCCCAATGAGTCCTTGATATTTCGTCGTTTTCAGCCAATTTATCGGAAGTTTTGAAAATTTCACTTTTTTGTGAAAATATCCACTAAATGAGGGAATAATATGTGTGAGGGTACCCCAGGAGAGCTCCAAATGTGTGTGGGTAGAATATATATCCCACGGGGATAAAATTGAAAAAAGTTGAAAAAATTTTTTTTTTGGACTTAGTCATTTTTCGGCGTTTATCAGACTTTCAGAGAGGGGAAATATCAGTGAGTGTTCCGATTTCAGTTCCAGAGCGATTCGCTCAATGAGTCCTTGATATTTCGTCTTTTCAGCCAATTTTCTGAATTTTTGAAAATTTCACTTTTTTTGTGAAAATATCCACTAAATGAGGGAATAATATGTGTGAGGGTACCCCAGGAGAGTTCAAAATGTGTTTGGGTAGAATATATATCCCACGGGGGTAAAATTGAAAAAAGTTGAAAAAAATTTTTTTTTGGACTTAGTCATTTTTTCGCCGTTTATCAGACTTTCAGAGAGGGGAAATGTCAGTGAGCGTTCTGATTTCAGTTCCAGAGCGATTCGCTCAATGAGTCCTTGATATTTCGTCGTTTTCAGACAATTTTCTGAATTTCTGAAAATTTCACTTTTTTGTGAAAATATCCACTAAATGAGGGAATAATATGTGTGAGGGTACCCCAGTAGAGTTCCAAATGTGTGTGGGTAGAATATATATCCCACGGGGGTAAAATTGAAGAAAGTTGAAAAAAAATTTTTTTTGGACTTAGTCATTTTTCCGGCGTTTATCAGACTTTCAGAGAGGGGAAATATCAGTGAGTGTTCTGATTTCAGTTCCAGAGCGATTCGCTCAATGAGTCCTTGATATTTCATCATTTTCAGCCAATTTTCTGAATTTTTGAAAATTTAACTTTTTTGTGAAAATATCCACTAAATGAGGGAATAATATGTATGAGGGTACTCCAGAAGAGTTCAAAATGTGTGTGGGTAGAATATATATCCCACGGGGGTAAAATTGAAAAAAGTTGAAAAAAAATTTTGGGGGAATTTTTCATTTTTCCAGGGTTTATCAGACTTTCAGAGAGGGGAAATGTCAGTGAGCGTTCCGATTTCAGTTCCAGAGCGATTCGCCCAATGAGTCCTTGATATTTCGTCGTTTTCAGCCAATTTATCGGAAGTTTTGAAAATTTCACTTTTTTGTGAAAATATCCACTAAATGAGGGAATAATATGTGTGAGCGTACCCCAGGAGAGCTCCAAATGTGTGTGGGTAGAATATATATCCCACGGGGATAAAATTGAAAAAAGTTGAAAAAATTTTTTTTTTGGACTTAGTCATTTTTCCGGCGTTTATCAGACTTTCAGAGAGGGGAAATATCAGTGAGTGTTCCGATTTCAGTTCCAGAGCGATTCGCTCAATGAGTCCTTGATATTTCGTCTTTTCAGCCAATTTTCTGAATTTCTGAAAATTTCACTTTTTTGTGAAAATATCCACTAAATGAGGGAATAATATGTGTGAGGGTACCCCAGTAGAGTTCCAAATGTGTGTGGGTAGAATATATATCCCACGGGGGTAAAATTGAAAAAAGTTGAAAAAAAATTTTGGGGAATTTTTCATTTTTCCGGCATTTATCAGACTTTCACAGAGGGGAAATGTCAGTGAGCATTCAGATTTCAGTTCCAGAGCGATTCGCCCAATGAGTCCTTGATATTTCGTCGTTTTCAGCCAATTTTCTGAATTTCTGAAAATTTCACTTTTTTTGTGAAAGTATCCACTAAATGAGGGAGTAATATGTGTGAGGGTACCCCAGTAGAGTTCCAAATGTGTGTGGGTAGAATATATATCCCACGGGGGTAAGAATGAAAAAAGTTGAAAAAAAATTTTTTTTGGACTTAGTCATTTTTCCGGCATTTATCAGACTTTCACAGAGGGGAAATGTCAGTGAGCATTCAGATTTCAGTTCCAGAGCGAATCGCCCAATGAGTCCTTGATATTACGTCGTTTTCAGCCAATTTTCAGAATTTTGGAAAATTTCACTTTTTTGTGAAAATATCCACTAAATGAGGGAATAATATAGGTGAGGGTACCCCAGGATAGTTCCAAATGTGTGTGGGGAGAATATATATCCCACGGGGGTAAGAATGAAAAAAAGTTGAAAAAAAAAATTTTTTGGACTTAGGCATTTTTTCGGCATTTATCAGACTTTCAGAGACCGGAAATGTCAGTGAACGTTCTGATTTCAGTTCCAGAGCGATTCGCCCAATGAGTCCTTGATATTTCGTCATTTTCAGCCAATTTTCTGAATTTTTGAAAATTTAACTTTTTTGTGAAAATATCCACTAAATGAGGGAATAATATGTATGAGGGTACCCCAGAAGAGTTCAAAATGTGTGTGGGTAGAATATATATCCCACGGGGGTAAAATTGAAAAAAGTTGAAAAAAAATTTTGGGGGAATTTTTCATTTTTCCGGCGTTTATCAGACTTTCAGAGAGGGGAAATGTCAGTGAGCGTTCTGATTTCAGTTCCAGAGCGATTCGCCCAATGAGTCCTTGATATTTCGTCGTTTTCAGCCAATTTATCGGAAGTTTTGAAAATTTCACTTTTTTGTGAAAATATCCACTAAATGAGGGAATAATATGTGTGAGCGTACCCCAGGAGAGCTCCAAATGTGTGTGGGTAGAATATATATCCCACGGGGATAAAATTGAAAAAAGTTGAAAAAATTTTTTTTTTGGACTTAGTCATTTTTCCGGCGTTTATCAGACTTTCAGAGAGGGGAAATATCAGTGAGTGTTCCGATTTCAGTTCCAGAGCGATTCGCTCAATGAGTCCTTGATATTTCGTCTTTTCAGCCAATTTTCTGAATTTCTGAAAATTTCACTTTTTTGTGAAAATATCCACTAAATGAGGGAATAATATGTGTGAGGGTACCCCAGTAGAGTTCCAAATGTGTGTGGGTAGAATATATATCCCAAGGGGGTAAGAATGAAAAAAGTTGAAAAAAATATTTTTTGGACTTAGTCATTTTTCCGGCATTTATCAGACTTTCAGAGAGGGGAAATGTCAGTGAGCATTCAGATTTCAGTTCCAGACCGATTCGCCCAATGAATCCTTGTTATTACGTCATTTTCAGCCAATTTTCTGAATTTTTGAAAATTTCACTTTTTTTGTGAAAATATCCACTAAATGAGGGAATAATATGTGTGAGGGTACCCCAGGAGAGTTCAAAATGTGTTTGGGTAGAATATATATCCCACGGGGGTAAAATTGAAAAAAGTTGAAAAAAATTTTTTTTTGGACTTAGTCATTTTTTCGCCGTTTATCAGACTTTCAGAGAGGGGAAATGTCAGTGAGCGTTCTGATTTCAGTTCCAGAGCGATTCGCTCAATGAGTCCTTGATATTTCGTCGTTTTCAGACAATTTTCTGAATTTCTGAAAATTTCACTTTTTTGTGAAAATATCCACTAAATGAGGGAATAATATGTGTGAGGGTACCCCAGTAGAGTTCCAAATGTGTGTGGGTAGAATATATATCCCACGGGGGTAAAATTGAAGAAAGTTGAAAAAAAATTTTTTTTGGACTTAGTCATTTTTCCGGCGTTTATCAGACTTTCAGAGAGGGGAAATATCAGTGAGTGTTCCGATTTCAGTTCCAGAGCGATTCGCTCAATGAGTCCTTGATATTTCATCGTTTTCAGCTAATTTTCTGAATTTTTGAAAATTTCACTTTTTTTTTAAAATATCCACTAAATGAGGGAATAATATGTGTGAGGGTACCCCAGGAGAGTTCAAAATGTGTGTGGGTAGAATATATATCCCACGGGGGTAAAATTGAAAAAAGTTGAAAAAAAATTTTGGGGAATTTTTCATTTTTCCGGCATTTATCAGACTTTCACAGAGGGGAAATGTCAGTGAGCATTCAGATTTCAGTTCCAGAGCGATTCGCCCAATGAGTCCTTGATATTTCGTCGTTTTCAGCCAATTTTCTGAATTTCTGAAAATTTCACTTTTTTTGTGAAAGTATCCACTAAATGAGGGAGTAATATGTGTGAGGGTACCCCAAATGTGTGTGGGTAGAATATATATCCCACGGGGGTAAGAATGAAAAAAGTTGAAAAAAAATTTTTTTTGGACTTAGTCATTTTTCCGGCATTTATCAGACTTTCACAGAGGGGAAATGTCAGTGAGCATTCAGATTTCAGTTCCAGAGCGAATCGCCCAATGAGTCCTTGATATTACGTCGTTTTCAGCCAATTTTCAGAATTTTGGAAAATTTCACTTTTTTGTGAAAATATCCACTAAATGAGGGAATAATATAGGTGAGGGTACCCCAGGAGAGTTCCAAATGTGTGTGGGGAGAATATATATCCCACGGGGCTAAGAATGAAAAAAAGTTGAAAAAAAAAATTTTTTGGACTTAGGCATTTTTTCGGCATTTATCAGACTTTCAGAGACCGGAAATGTCAGTGAACGTTCTGATTTCAGATTTCAAATGAGGGAATAATATGTATGAGGGTACCCCAGAAGAGTTCAAAATGTGTGTGGGTAGAATATATATCCTACGGGGGTAAAATTGAAAAAAGTTGAAAAAAAATTTTGGGGGAATTTTTCATTTTTCCGGCGTTTATCAGACTTTCAGAGAGGGGAAATGTCAGTGAGCGTTCCGATTTCAGTTCCAGAGCGATTCGCCCAATGAGTCCTTGATATTTCGTCGTTTTCAGCCAATTTATCGGAAGTTTTGAAAATTTCACTTTTTTGTGAAAATATCCACTAAATGAGGGAATAATATGTGTGAGGGTACCCCAGGAGAGTTCCAAATGTGTGTGGGTAGAATATATATCCCACGGGGGTAAAATTGAAAAAAGTTGAAAAAAAATTTTGGGGAATTTTTCATTTTTCCGGCATTTATCAGACTTTCACAGAGGGGAAATGTCAGTGAGCATTCAGATTTCAGTTCCAGAGCGATTCGCCCAATGAGTCCTTGATATTTCGTCGTTTTCAGCCAATTTTCTGAATTTCTGAAAATTTCACTTTTTTTGTGAAAGTATCCACTAAATGAGGGAGTAATATGTGTCAGGGTACCCCAGTAGAGTTCCAAATGTGTGTGGGTAGAAAATATATCCCACGGGGGTAAGAATGAAAAAAGTTGAAAAAAAATTTTTTTTGGACTTAGTCATTTTTCCGGCATTTATCAGACTTTCACAGAGGGGAAATGTCAGTGAGCATTCAGATTTCAGTTCCAGAGCGAATCGCCCAATGAGTCCTTGATATTACGTCGTTTTCAGCCAATTTTCAGAATTTTGGAAAATTTCACTTTTTTGTGAAAATATCCACTAAATGAGGGAATAATATGTGTGAGGGTACCCCAGGAGAGTTCCAAATGTGTGTGGGTAGAATATATATCCCACGGGGGTAAAATTGAAAAAAGTGGAAAAAAAGTTTTTTTTGGATTTAGTAATTTTTCCGGCGTTTATCAGACTTTCAGAGAGGGGAAATATCAGTGAGTGTTCCGATTTCAGTTCCAGAGCGATTCGCTCAATGAGTCCTAGATATTTCGTCGTTTTCAGCCAATTTTCTGAATTTCTGAAAATTTCACTTTTTTGTGAAAATATCCACTAAATCAGGGAATAATATGTGTGAGCGTACCCCTGGAGTGTTCAAAATGTGTGTGGGTAGAATATATATCCCACGGGGGTAAAATTGAAAAAAGTTGAAAAAAATTTTTTTTTGGACTTAGTCATTTTTCCGGCGTTTATCAGACTTTCAGAGAGGGGAAATGTCAGTGAGCGTTCTGATTTCAGTTCCAGAGCGATTCGCTCAATGAGTCCTTGATATTTCGTCGTTTTCAGCCAATTTTCTGAATTTTTGAAAATTTCACTTTTTTTTTAAAATATCCACTAAATGAGGGAATAATATGTGTGAGGGTACCCCAGGAGAGTTCAAAATGTGTGTGGGTAGAATATATATCCCACGGGGGTAAAATTGAAAAAAGTTGAAAAAAAATTTGGGGGAATTTTTCATTTTTCCGGCATTTATCAGACTTTCAGAGAGGGGAAATGTCAGTGAGCATTCAGATTTCAGTTCCAGAGCGATTCGCCCAATGAGTCCTTGATATTTCGTCGTTTTCAGCCAATTTTCTGAATTTCTGAAAATTTCACTTTTTTTGTGAAAGTATCCACTAAATGAGGGAGTAATATGTGTGAGGGTACCCCAGTAGAGTTCCAAATGTGTGTGGGTAGAATATATATCCCACGGGGTAAAATTGAAAAAAGTTGAAAAAAAATTTTTGGGGAATTTTTCATTTTTTCGGCGTTTATCAGACTTTCAGATAGGGGAAATGTCAGTGAGAGTTTTGATTTCAGTTCCAGAGCGATTCGCCCAATGAGTCCTTGATATTTCGTTGTTTTCAGCCAATTTTCAGAATTTTTGAAAATTTCACTTTTTTATGAAAATATCCACTAAATGAGGGAATAATATGTGTGAGGGTACCCAAGTTGAGTTACAAATGTGTGTGGGTAGAATATAGATCCCACGGGGGCAAAATTGAAAAAAGTTTTAAAAATTTTTTTTTGGGACTTAGTTATTTTTCCGGCGTTTATCAGACTGTCAGAGAGGGGAAATGTTAGTGAGTATTCCGATTTCAGTTCCAAAGCGATTCACCCAATGAGTCCTTGATATTACGTCGTTTTCAGCCAATTTTCAGAATTTTTTAAAATTTCACTTTTTTGGGAAAATATCCACTAAATGAGGGAATAATATGTGTGAGGGTACCCCAGGAGAGTTCAAAATGTGTGTGGTTAGAATATGCATCCCACGGGGGTAAAATTGAAAAAAGTTTAAAAAAATTTTTTGGGGAATTTTTCACTTTTCCGATGTTTATCAGACTTTCAGAGAGGGGAAATATCAGTGAGTGTTCCGATTTCAGTTCCAAAGCGATTCGCCCAATGAGTCCTTGATATCTGGTCGTTTTCAGCCAATTTTCTGAATTTTTGAAAATTTCACTTTTTTGTGAAAATATCCACTAAATGAGGGAATAATATGTGTGAGGGTACCACAGGAGAGTTCCAAATGTGTGTGGGTAGAATATATATCCCACGGTGGAAAAATTGAAAAAAGTTGAATTTTTTTTTTTTTCGACTCAGTCATTTTTCCGGCGTTTATCAGACTTTCAGAGAGGGGAAATGTCAGTGAGCACTCCGATTTCAGTTCCAGAGCGATTCGCCCAATGAGTACTTGATATTTCGTCGTTTTCAGCCAATTTTCTGAATTTTTGAAAATTTCACTTTTTTTGTGAAAATATCCACTAAATAAGGGAATAATATGTGTGAGGGTACCCCAGGAGAGTTCAAAATGTGTGTGGGTAGAATATGTATCCCTCAGGGGTAGTGTTGAGCATTCCGATACTGAAATATCGGGTATCGGCCGATATTCACTGTATCGGAATTCCGATACTTAATTCCGATACTTTTATAATATCGAATACCGGAATCGGAAGTTCCCATAATGCCTGCGCTCTGCAGTGTCTCTGAAGGATGACAAGCTGGATGGCAGCGCTCAGCTGCGATCCAGCTTGTCATCAGAATGCCATCCCAGCGTGGGAGAATTCTCCTGATTGTTTAAAAGCCGGCGCGGTAAAAAGCCGCCGGCTTTTAAACAATCACGCAGCCCCATACTGCTTCCCCGCAGCCTCCCACCCCGATCCTCCGCTCCCCTCGCCACCTCCCATCCCGATCGTAAATTAGGACCGGACGGGGAGCGCAGCACCAAGGAGCGAAGGACCCGGGCGGGGAAGCCGGCAGTGAAAAGACTTCACCGCCGGCTTTCCCGTTCTGTGCTGCGCTTTCCCGCCGGTTATTTCAAATGAACAGCTGAGGTATCAGGTGATTCCGATCAGCTGTTCATTTGAAGTAGCCGCGGTGCCCTCAGAGGGTTCATGTGAGTTCATGCTTGACTGCATGAACTCACATCAACTTTCCCACGGCCGCACAGGTCAGCCTCACCTCCCGGACCCGTCATGATTAGTGTGTGCGGGGTGTGTGTGTGTGCGGGGTGTGTGTGCGGGTGTGTGTGCGGGGTGTGTGTGTGCGGGTGTGTGTGCGGGTGTGTCTGCGGGCAGACATAGGCCGATGTGACACTACTACTCCCATCGGCCTATGTCTGTCCCCCGTCCACTCCTGCCAGCAGGATCAGCTCGATGGGAGCAGTAGTTCCCATCAGCCTGATCCTGCTATTTAAATTGCCCTACTGTGTCCCCAATAAATGTTAAATACATGTCATTGGTGGCCAGTGGTTACCTAAAAGAAATTAGTTCATACATTACCTGTCCCCGCCGATCGCCACCTAAAATAAAGTAAAAAATAAAAAACTACACCTATACTCACCAAGACACCTAATTCCCCGAAGCCATCGATCTCCTGTAATAAAATATAAAATAATAAACCACAACCTTATCCTTACCCCTCTGTAGTAGTCCACGAGTGTCCCACGAAGATCTCCAGTTCAGAGCAGCCACATAGAATGTGACCGCTCTGAACCGCTGCCGCCGCTAGAATGACGGGGCCGTAAGGGTTCACCGGAGTTCAGGCAGCGCTGCTCCGGTTAGCTCCTTTACGGCACTGCTGTATCGTGAGAAATTCCCACGGTACAGCACTGCCGTAAAGGAGGTCTCCGGAGCTGCGCTGCCTGAATGCACTCCGGTGACCTCAGTCAGTGGCTCCCGCTGCCGGGAGCGGACGTGTTCCCGGCAGCGTGAGCTTACAGCAGCCATGCACAGCTGTCACCATCTCCAGATGTGACAGCTGTGCATGGGAGATCAGCGCAGGAACGTGGACAGGTAACTATTTTTTTTTTAGTAAACTAAGAATTAAATAAAATGGTGTTTTATTTCAAATAAATTATTTTTTTCTGGGTGTAGTGTGTTTTTTCTTTTTAACACTTTGTAGGTTAGTAATGGGGGTGTCATATAGACGGCCATCATTACTAACCTGGGCTTCATGGCAGCTGGCGCTGACATGAACCCCACCACTATTACCCCCTGCCACCGCACCAGGGCAGCGTGGAAGAGCGAGGCTAAGTGCCAGAATTGGCGCATCCTATGGATGCGCCATTTCTGGGGCGGCTGACGGCTGGTGTTTCTAGCCTGGGAGGGGGCCAATATTCATGGCACCCTTCCTGAGCTATTAATATCAGCCCCCAGCTGTCTGCCTAGCCTTTGCTAGCTATTAAAATAGAGGGGACCCCACGTCATTTTTTTTGGGGGGGTCCCCCATTTTAATAGCTAGTAAAGGCTAGGTATTCAGCTGGGGGCTGATATTAGTAGCCTGGGAAGCTCCGTGGGTTTTACCCACTTCCCAGGCTTCAAACATCTGCCCCAGCCGTCTGCTTAACCTCCGCTAGAGACTAAAATTATGGGGGATCCCACGCCATTTTTTTTTTAAATAAATCCTTTATTTTAACACTAAATGACATTTGAGGACTTAATAAAGATGCAGTCCCTAAATTATTATTTATTTTTTAATAAATTTTTCCCAAAACTTTTGACGTGGGCTTCGCCATATTTTTGTATGCCAGCCAGGTACAGCATCCAGCTTCTATGAACGCGCCATTTTCCGGGGCGGCCGCGGACTGCAATTTTCAGCGGGGGGGGAGGGCAGAAAGCTTGGGCCTCCCTGCGCTGCAGATTCCATCCCCCAGCTGCCTAGTTGTACCTGGCTGGACACAAAAATAGGGAGAAGCTCCACGTTTTTTTTTTTTAATTATTTCATGAAATTCATGGAATAATTAAGAAAAAAAGGGCTTCCCTATATTGTTGTGTCCGGCTAGGTACAAATAGGCAGCTGGTGGTTGGGGGCAGCCCGTTCCTGCCTGCTGTACCTGGCTGGACACAAATATAGTGTGAAGCCCCACGTCAATTTTTTTTTAATTATTTCAGGAAATTCATGAAATAATTAAAAAAAAATTATGTGGGGCTTCGCCCTATAATTGTGTCCAGCCAGGTACAGCAGGCAGGAACGGGCTGCCCCCAACCACCAGCTGCCTATTTGTACCTAGCCGGACACAACAATATAGGGAAGCCCTTTTTTTCTTAATTATTCCATGAATTTCATGAAATAATTAAAAAAAAAAATGTGTGGCGCTTCGCCCTATTTTTGTGTCCAGCCAGGTACAACAAGGCAGCTGGGGGCTGGAATCTGCAGCGCAGGGAGACCCAAGCTTTCTGGGCCCCACCCGCTGCAAATTGCAGTCCGCAGCCGCCCCGGAAAATGGCGCGTTCATAGAAGCGCCATCTTCTGGCGCTGTACCCAACTCATCCAGGGCCCTGGTGCGGTGGCTCACTGGGTAATAAAGGGGTTAAGGCCAGCTTGGCATTATCAGCTGGCCCTAAGCCCGAAATTCATGGGGTCACGCCAATATTAGACATGACCGCCATGAATTTCTAGTAAAGTATTTAAAAAAAACACAAACACCCAGAAAAAAGTCCTTTAATTGAAATAAAGACACAATTCTTTATTGTTCTAAATTAAACCATACTTACCGCCACGCCCATTCCAGCTGAAGCCAACGATCTCCTGCAATAAAAGTAAAATAATAAAGCAACCTCATCCTTACCTTTCCATGGTTCCCAGGACAGCTTCAGCTCTGCTACATCGAGATGACAGGCTGGACCGCAGCAGAACGCTGCCATCCAGCCTGTCATCCCGCGGACACTGAGAAGCGCAGGCATGCTTGCGCTCCTCAGTGTCTCTCTGTGACGTCATCCAGATGAGCCGAGGTCATGTCCAATGAACTCAGCTCACCTCATGCACGTCACTGACAGCGTGGGAAAATTCTCCTGCACTCAGCGCTTCAGCGTGAGAATTCTCCCACGCTGTCAGTGACGTGCATGAGGTGCGCCGAGTTCATTGGACATGACCTCACCTCATGCACGTCACTGACAGCGTGGGAAAATTCTCACGCTGAAGCGCTGAGTGCAGGAGAATTCTCCCACGCTGTCAGTGACGTACATGAGGTGAGCCGAGTTCATTGTCGGCTCATCTGGATGCCGTCACAGCCAGACACTGAGGAGTGGAAGTATGCCTGCGCTTCTCAGTCTCTGCGGGATGACAGGCTGGATGGCAGCGTTCTGCTGCGGTCCAGCCTGTCATCTCGATGTAGCAGAGCTGGAGCCGTCGTGGGAGCCATGGAAAGGTAAGGATGAGGTTGCTTTATTATTTTTCTTTTATTGCAGGAGATCGTTGGCTTCAGCTGGAATGGGCGTGATGGTAAGTATGGTTTAATTTAGAACAATAAAGAATTGTGTGTTTATTTCAATTAAAGGACTTTTTTCAGGGTGTTTGTGTTTTTTTTAAATACTTTACTAGAAATTCATGGTGGTCATGTCTAATATTGGCGTGACCCCATGAATTTCGGGCTTAGGGCCAGCTGATAATGCCAAGCTGGCCTTAACCCCTTTATTACCCAGTGAGCCACCGCATCAGGGCCCTGGATGAGTTGGGTACAGCGCCAGAAGATGGCGCTTCTATGAACGCGCCATTTTCCGGGGCGGCTGCGGACTGCAATTTGCAGCGGGTGGGGCCCAGAAAGCTTGGGCCTCCCTGCGCTGCAGATTCCAGCCCCCAGCTGCCTAGTTGTACCTGGCTGGACACAAAAATAGGGCGAAGCTCCACGTTTTTTTTTTTTAAATTCATGAAATTCATGGAATAATTAAGAAAAAAAGGGCTTCCCTATATTGTTGTGTCCGGCTAGGTACAAATAGGCAGCTGGTGGTTGGGGGCAGCCCGTTCCTGCCTGCTGTACCTGACTGGACACAAATATAGGGCGAAGCCCCACATCAATTTTTTTAAATTATTTCATGAATTTCCTGAAATGATTTAAAAAAAATTGACGTGGGGCTTCGCACTATATTTGTGTCCAGCCAGGTACAGCAGGCAGGAACGGGCTGCCCCCAACCACCAGCTGCCTATTTGTACCTGGTTGGACACAACAATATAGGGAAGCCCTTTTTTTCTTAATTATTTCATGAATTTCATGAAATAATTTAAAAAAAAAAATACGTGAAGCTTCTCCCTATTTTTGTGTCCAGCCAGGTACAACTAGGCAGCTGGGAGATGGAATCTGCAGCGCAGGGAGGCCCAAGCTTTCTGCCCCCCCCCCTCCCCCCGCTGAAAATTGCAGTCCGCAGCCACCCCGGAAAATGGCGCGTTCATAGAAGCTGGATGCTGTACCTGGCTGGCATACAAAAATATGGCGAAGCCCACGTCAAAAGTTTTGGGAAAAATTAATTAAAAAATAAATAATAATTTAGGGACTGCATCTTTATTAACTCCTCAAATGTCATTTAGTGTTAAAATAAAGGACTTATTTTAAAAAAAATTGACGTTGGGCTTCGCCCTATATTTGTGTCCAGCCAGGTACAGCAGGCAGGAACAGGCTGCCCCCAACCACCAGCTGCCTATTTGTACCTGGCCGGACACAACAATATAGGGAAGCCCTTTTTTAAAAAAATTATTTCATGAAATAATTAAAAAAAAATTGACGTGGGGCTTCGCACTATATTTGTGTCCAGCCAGGTACAGCAGGCAGGAATGGGCTGCCCCCAACCACCAGCTGCCTATTTGTACCTGGTTGGACACAACAATATAGGGAAGCCCTTTTTTTCTTAATTATTCCATGAATTTCATGAAATAATTTAAAAAAAAAATGCGTGGGGCTTCGCCCTATTTTTGTGCCCAGCCAGATACAACTAGGCAGCTGGGGGCTGGAATCCGCAGCGCAGGGAGACCCAAGCTTTCTGGGCCACCCCCGCTGCAAATTGCAGTCCGCAGCCGCCCCAGAAAATGGCGCGTTCATAGAAGCGCCATCTTCTGGCGCTGTACCCAACTCATCCAGGGCCCTGGTGCGGTGGCTCACTGGGTAATAAAGGGGTTAAGGCCAGCTTGGCATTATCAGCTGGCCCTAAGCCCAAAATTCATGGGGTCACGCCAATATTAGACATGACCACCATGAATTTCTAGTAAAGTATTTAAAAAAACACAAACACCAAGAAAAAAGTCCTTTAATTGAAATAAACACACAATTCTTTATTGTTCTAAATTAAACCATACTTACCACCCCGCCCATTCCAGCTGAAGCCAACGATCTCCTGCAATAAAAGTAAAATAATAAAGCAACCTCATCCTTACCTTTCCATGGCTCCCACGACAGCTTCAGCTCTGCTACATCGAGATGACAGGCTGGACCGCAGCAGAACGCTGCCATCCATCCTGTCATCCCGCAGACACTGAGAAGCGCAGGCATACTTCCACTCCTCAGTGTCTGGCTGTGACGGCATCCAGATGAGCCGAGGTCATGTCCAATGAACTCCGCTCACTTCATGTACGTCACTGACAGCGTGGGAAAATTCTCCTGCACTCAGCACTTCAGCGTGAGAATTTTCCCACGCTGTCAGTGACGTGCATGAGGTGAGCTGAGTTCATTGGACATGACCTCACCTCATGTATGTCACTGACAGCGTGGGAGAATTCTCACGCTGAAGCGCTGAGTGCAGGAGAATTTTCCCACGCTGTCAGTGACGTGCATGAGGTGAGCTGAGTTCATTGGACATGAACTCGGCTCATCTGGATGACGTCACAGAGAGACACTGAGGAGCGCAAGCATGCCTGCGCTTCTCAGTGTCTGCGGGATGACAGGCTGGATGGCAGCTTTCTGCTGCGGTCCAGCCTGTCATCTCGATGTAGCAGAGCTGGAGCTGTCCTGGGAACCATCGAAAGGTAAGGATGAGGTTGCTTTATTATTTTTCTTTTATTGCAGGAGATCGTTGGCTTCAGCTGGAATGGGCGTGATGGTAAGTATGGTTTAATTTAGAACAATAAAGAATTGTGTCTTTATTTCAATTAAAGGACTTTACTCTGGGTGTTTGTGTTTTCTTTTAACTTTGACTATGGGGTTAGTAATGGGGGTGTCTTATAGACGCCTCTCCATTACTAACCTGGGCTTGATGTCAGCTGGCATTATAAGCTGACATCAACCCCAACCCTATTACCCCCTGCCACCGCACCAGGGCAGCGTGGAAGAGCGAGGCTAAGTGCCAGAATTGGCGCATCCTATGGATGCGCCATTTCTGGGGCGGCTGACGGCTGGTGTTTCTAGCCTGGGAGGGGGCCAATATTCATGGCACCCTTCCTGGGCTATTAATATCAGCCCCCAGCTGTCTGCCTAGCCTGTGCTAGCTATTAAATTAGGGGGGACCCCACGTCATTTTTTTTGGGGGGTCCCCCATTTTAATAGCTAGTAAAGGCTAGGTATTCAGCTGGGGGCTGATATTAGTAGCCTGGGAAGCTCCGTGGGTATTACCCCCTTCCCAGGCTTCAATCATTTGCCCCAGCTGTCTGCTTAACCTCCGCTAGAGCCTAAAATTAAGGGGAACCCCACGCCAATTTTTTTTTAAATAAATCCTTTATTTTAACACTAAATGACAAGTACAGTAATCAACACTGTCACTGTACTTCATATATATGTGACTGACATGTTTCTATCTATCTAATCTATGTGTGATTCTCTATTCCTTCTATTCTAAATTGTCGGGTACAGATGCTGAATTGCCGGCCGGCTTTCTTAAAGAGACGGTGCATGAAAACACTATTATTTTTTTAAATAAATCCTTTACACTAAATGACAAGTTCTGTAAGCAACACTGTCACTGTACTTCTTATATATGTGACTGACATGTTTCTATCTATCTAATCTATGTGTGAAGCTCTATTCTGTCTGTTATAAATTGTCGGGTACAGATGCTGAATTGCCGGCCGGCTTTTTTAAAGAGACGGTGCACGAAAACACTAATATTTTTTTTAATAAATCCTTTACACTAAATGACAAGTACAGTAAGCAACACTGTCACTGTACTTCATATATATGTGACTGACATGTTTCTATCTATCTAATCTATGTGTGAAGCTCTATTCTTTCTGTTGTAAATTGTCGGGTACCGGTGAATGCCGCTGATGAATTGCCGGCTTTTCATGTCATTCTACATTATTCTTAGTTGTTTTACTTCATGTAGAATTAACCTACAAGGAAAGAAAGGGTTTATTTTCATTCCGATATTTGTGTCCCATTGACTTGCATTGGTTTCCGGTATCGGAATCGGCGATATCCGATACTTTTTGGGTATCGGCCCGATCCAATCCGATACGATATTTCCTGATATCGGAAGGTATCGCTCAACACTACTCAGGGGTAAAATTGAAAAAAGTTTTAAAAATTTTTTTTGGGAATTTTCACTTTTCCGGCATTTATCAGACTTTCAGAGAGGGGAAATATCAGTGAGTGTTCCGATTTCAGTTCCAGAGCGATTCGTCCAATAAGTCGTTGATATTTCGTAATTTTTAGCCAATTTTCTGAATTTTTGAAAATTTCACTTTTTTGTGAAAATATCCACTAAATGAGGGAATAATATGTGTGAGGGTACCACAGGAGAGTTCCAAATGTGTGTGGGGAGAATATATATCCCACGGGGGTAAGAATGAAAAAAGTTGAAAAAAAATTTTTTGATTTTTTGGGAATTTTTCATTTTTCCGTTGTTTTCCAGACTTTCAGAGAGGGGAGATGTCAGTGAGCATTCCGATTTCAGTTCCAGAGCGATTCGCCCAATAAGTCATTGATATTTCATCGTTTTCAGCCAATTTTCTGAATTTTTGAAAATTTCCCTTTTATGTGAAAATATCCACTAAATGAGGGAATAATATGTGTGAGGGAACCCCAGGAGAGTTCGAAATGTGTGTGGGTAGAATATATATCCCACGGGGGTAAGAATGAAAAAAAGTTGAAAAAAAAAATTTTTTGGACTTAGTCATTTTTCCGGCATTTATCAGACTTTCAGAGACGGGAAATGTCAGTGAGCGTTCTGATTTCAGTTCCTGAGCGATTCGCCCAATAAGTCATTGATATTTCATCGTTTTCAGCCAATTTTTTGAATTTTTGAAAATTTCACTTTTATGTGAAAATATCCACTAAATGAGGCAATAATATGTGTGAGGGAACCCCAGGAGAGTTCCAAATGTGTGTGGGTAGAATATATATCCCACGGGGGTAAAATTGAAAAAAGTGGATAAAAAGTTTTTTTTGGATTTAGTAATTTTTCCGGCGTTTATCAGACTTTCAGAGAGGGGAAATATCAGTGAGTGTTCCGATTTCAGTTCCAGAGCGATTCGTTCAATGAGTCCTAGATATTTCGTCGTTTTCAGCCAATTTTCTGAATTTCTGAAAATTTCACTTTTTTGTGAAAATATCCACTAAATCAGGGAATAATATGTGTGAGCGTACCCCAGGAGTGTTCAAAATGTGTGTGGGTAGAATATATATCCCACGGGGGTAAAATTGAAAAAAGTTGAAAAAAATTTTTTTTTGGACTTAGTCATTTTTCCGGCGTTTATCAGACTTTCAGAGAGGGGAAATGTCAGTGAGTGTTCTGATTTCAGTTCCAGAGCGATTCGCTCAATGAGTCCTTGATATTTCGTCGTTTTCAGCCAATTTTCTGAATTTTTGAAAATTTCACTTTTTTTTTAAAATATCCACTAAATGAGGGAATAATATGTGTGAGGGTACCCCAGGAGAGTTCAAAATGTGTGTGGGTAGAATATATATCCCACGGGGGTAAAATTGAAAAAAGTTGAAAAAAAATTTGGGGGAATTTTTCATTTTTCCGGCATTTATCAGACTTTCAGAGAGGGGAAATGTCAGTGAGCATTCAGATTTCAGTTCCAGAGCGATTCGCCCAATGAGTCCTTGATATTTCGTCGTTTTCAGCCAATTTTCTGAATTTCTGAAAATTTCACTTTTTTTGTGAAAGTATCCACTAAATGAGGAAGTAATATGTGTGAGGGTACCCCAGTAGAGTTCCAAATGTGTGTGGGTAGAATACATATCCCACGGGGGTAAAATTGAAAAAAGTTGAAAAAAAATTTTTGGGGAATTTTTCATGTTTTTGGCGTTTATCAGACTTTCAGATAGGGGAAATGTCAGTTAGAGTTTTGATTTCAGTTCCAGAGCGATTCGCCCAATGAGTCCTTGATATTTCGTTGTTTTCAGCCAATTTTCAGAATTTTTGAAAATTTCACTTTTTTATGAAAATATCCACTAAATGAGGGAATAATATGTGTGAGGGTACCCAAGTTGAGTTACAAATGTGTGTGGGTAGAATATAGATCCCACGGGGGCAAAATTGAAAAAAGTTTTAAAAAATTTTTTTTGGGACTTAGTTATTTTTCCGGCGTTTATCAGACTGTCAGAGAGGGGAAATGTTAGTGAGTATTCCGATTTCAGTTCCAAAGCGATTCACCCAATGAGTCCTTGATATTACGTCGTTTTCAGCCAATTTTCTGAATTTTTTAAAATTTCACTTTTTTGGGAAAATATCCACTAAATGAGGGAATAATATGTGTGAGGGTACCCCAGGAGAGTTCAAAATGTGTGTGGTTAGAATATGCATCCCACGGGGGTAAAATTGAAAAAAGTTTAAAAAAAATTTTGGGGGAATTTTTCACTTTTCCGATGTTTATCAGACTTTCAGAGAGGGGAAATATCAGTGAGTGTTCCGATTTCAGTTCCAAAGCGATTCGCCCAATGAGTCCTTGATATCTGGTCGTTTTCAGCCAATTTTCTGAATTTTTGAAAATTTCACTTTTTTGTGAAA
This sequence comes from Phyllobates terribilis, assembly GCF_046119375.1. NCBI lineage: Eukaryota > Metazoa > Chordata > Amphibia > Anura > Dendrobatidae > Phyllobates > Phyllobates terribilis. The sequence continues at coordinate 634,845,154 of NW_027362763.1, forward strand.
ATATCCACTAAATGAGGGAATAATATGTGTGAGGGTACCACAGGAGAGTTCCAAATGTGTGTGGGGAGAATATATATCCCACGGGGGTAAGAATGAAAAAAGTTGAAAAAAAATTTTTTGGGAATTTTTCATTTTTCCGGTGTTTTCCAGACTTTCAGAGAGGGGAGATGTCAGTGAGCATTCCGATTTCAGTTCCAGAGCGATTCGCCCAATAAGTCATTGATATTTCATCGTTTTCAGCCAATTTTCTGAATTTTTGAAAATTTCCCTTTTATGTGAAAATATCCACTAAATGAGGGAATAATATGTGTGAGGGAACCCCAGGAGAGTTCGAAATGTGTGTGGGTAGAATATATATCCCACGGGGGTAAGAATGAAAAAAAGTTGAAAAAAAAAATTTTTTGGACTTAGTCATTTTTCCGGCATTTATCAGACTTTCAGAGACGGGAAATGTCAGTGAGCGTTCTGATTTCAGTTCCTGAGCGATTCGCCCAATAAGTCATTGATATTTCATCGTTTTCAGCCAATTTTCTGAATTTTTGAAAATTTCACTTTTATGTGAAAATATCCACTAAATGAGGGAATAATATGTGTGAGGGAACCCCAGGAGAGTTCCAAATGTGTGTGGGTAGAATATATATCCCACGGGGGTAAAATTGAAAAAAGTTGAAAAAAAAAATTTTTTGGACTTAGTCATTTTTCCGGGGTTTATCAGACTTTCAGAGAGGGGAAATGTCAGTGAGTATTCCGATTTCAGTTCCAGATCGATTCGCCCAATGAATCCTTGATATTACGTCGTTTTCAGCCAATTTTCTGAATTTTTGAAAATTTCACTTTTTTTTTAAAATATCCACTAAATGAGGGAGTAATATGGGTGAGAGTACCCCAGTAGAGTTCCAAATGTGTGTGGGTAGAATATATATCCCACGGGGGTAAAATTGAAAAAAGTCTTAAAAAAATTTTTTTTGGACTTAGTCATTTTTCCGGTGTTTATCAGACTGTCAGAGAGGGGAAATGTCAGTGAGTATTCCAATTTCAGTTCCAAAGCGATTCGCCCAATGAGTTCTTGATATTTTGTCGTTTTCAGCCAATCTTCTGAATTTTTTAAAATTTCACTTTTTTGTGAAAATATCCACTAAATGAGGGAATAATATGTGTGAGGGTACCCCAGGAGAGTTCCAAATGTGTTTTGGTAGAATACATATCCCACGGGGGTAAAATTGAAAAAAGTTGAAAAAAAAAATTTTTTGGACTTAGTCATTTTTCCGGCATTTATCAGACTTTCAGAGAGGGGAAATGTCAGTGAGCATTCCGATTTCAGTTCCAGAGCGATTCACCTGATGAGTGTTTGATATTTATTCGTTTTCAGGCAATTTTCTGAATTTCTGAAAATTTCACTTTTTTGTGAAAATATCCACTAAATGAGGGAATAATATGTGTGAGGATACCTCAGTAGTGTTCCGAATGTGTGTGGGTAGAATATATATCCCACGGAGGAAAAATTGAAATAGTTGAAAAAAATTTTTTGGGGGACTTAGTCATTTTTCCGACGTTTATCAGACTTTCAGAGAGGGGCAATGTCAGTGAGTGTTCCAATTTCAGTTCCAGAGCGATTCGCCGAATGAGTCATTGATATTTCGTCGTTTTCAGCAAATTTTCTGAATTTTTGAAAATGTCACTTTTTTGTGAAAATATTGTCTACATGAGGGAATAATATGTGTGAGGGTACCCCAGGAGAGTTCCAAATGTGTGTGGGTAGAATATATATCCCACGGGGGTAAATTTGAAAAAAGTAAAAAAAAAATTTTTGGGGGTCTTAGTCATTTTTCCGGCGCGTATCAGATTTTCAGAGAGGGGCAATGTCAGTGAGTTTTCCCATTTCAGTTCCAGAGCGATTCCCCCAATGAGTCCTTGATATTTCGTCGTTTTCAGCCAATTTTCTGAATTTTTGAAAATGTCACTTTTTTGTGAAAATATCGTCCACATGAGGGAATAATATGTGTGAGGGTACCCCAGGAGAGTTCCAAATGTGTCTGGGTAGAATATATATCCCACGGGGGTAAAATTGGAAAAAGTTAAAAAAAATTTTTAGAGGCTTTTAGTCATTTTTCCGGCGCGTACCAGACTTTCAGAGAGGGGAAATGTCAGTGAGTTTTCCCATTTCAGTTCCAGAGTGATTCGCCCAATGAGTTCTTGATATTTCGTCATTTTCAGCCAATTTTCTGAATTTTTGAAAATTTCACTTTTTTGTCAAAACATTCACTAAATGAGGGAGTAATATGTGTGAGGGTACCCCAGGAGAGTTCCAAATGTGTGTGGGTAGAATACAGTCATGGCCAAAAGTTTTGAGAATGACACCAAAATTATATTTTCACATGATCTGCTGGCCTCTGGTTTTTATTAGTGTTTGTTTGATGTTTATATCACATACAGAAATATAATTGCAATCATATTATGAGTACCAATAGGTTATATTGACAGTTAGAATGAGTTAATGCAGCAAGTCAATATTTGCAGTGTTGCCCCTTCTTCTTCAAGACCTCTGTAATTCTCCCTGGCATGCTCTCAATCAACTTTTGGACCAAATCCTTACTGATAGCAGTCCATTCTTGCATAATCAATGCTTGCATTTTGCCAGAATTTGTTGGTTTTTGTTTGTCCACCCGTCTCTTGATGATTGACCACAAGTTCTCAATGGGATTAAGATCTGGGGAGTTTCCAGGCCATGGACCCAAAATCTCTATGTTTTGTTCCATGAGCCATTTTGTTATCACCTTTGCTTTATGGCAAGGTGCTCCATCATGCTGGAAAAGGCATCTTTGGGCACCAAACTGCTCTTGGATGGTTGGGAGAAGTTGCTCTTGGAGGACATTCTGGTACCATTCTTTATTCATGGCTGTGTTTTTAGGCAAGACTGTGAGTGAGCCGATTCCCTTGACTGAGAAGCAACCCCACACATGAATGGTTTCAGGATGCTTTACAGTTGGCATGAGACAAGACTGGTGGTAGCGCTCACCTCTTCTTCTCCGAATAAGCTGTTTTCCAGATGTCCCAAACAATCGAAAAGGGGATTCATCAGAGAAAATAACTTTGCCCCAGTCCTCAGCAGTCCACTCCCTGTACCTTTTGCAGAATATCAGTCGGTCCCTGATGTTTTTTCTGGAGAGAAGTGGCTTCTTTGCTGCCCTCCTTGAAATCAGCCCTTGCTCAAAGAGTCTCCGCCTCACAGTGCGTGCAGAAGCACTCACACCAGCCTGCTGCCATTCCTGAGCAAGCTCGGCACTGCTGGTAGTCCGATCCCGCAGCTGAAACAGTTTTAAGATACGGTCCTGGCGCTTGCTGGTCTTTCTTGGGCGCCCTGGAGCCTTTTTGACAACAATGGAATCTCTCTCCTTGGAGTTCTTGATGATGCGATAGATTGTTGGCTGAGGTGCAATCTTTGTAGCTGCGATACTCTTCCCTGTTAGGCCATTTTTGTGCAGTGCAATGATGGCTGCACGTGTTTCTTTAGAGATAACTATGGTTAACTGAAGAGAAACAATGATACCAAGAACCAACCTCCTTTTAAAGTGTCCAGTGATGTCATTCTTACTTAATCATGACTGATTGATCGCCAGCCCTGTCCTCATCAACACCCACACCTGTGTTAATGGATCAATCACTAAAACGATGTTAGCTGCTCCTTTTAAGGCAGGACTGCAATGATGTTGAAATGTGTTTTGGGGGTTAAAGTTCATTTTCTGGGCAAATATTGACTTTGCAAGTACAGTAATTGCTGTTAAGCTGATCACTCTTTGACATTCAGGAGTATATGCAAATTGCCATTACAAAAAAATGAAGCAGTAAACATTGGAAAAATTACTATTTGTCTCATTCTCAATACTTTTGGCCATGACTGTATATATCCCACGGGGGTAAAATTGAAAAAAGTTGAAAAAAAATTTTTTTGGACTTAGTAATTTTTCCGTCGTTTATCAGACTTTCAGAGAGGGGAAATGTCAGTGAGTATTCCGATTTCAGTTCCAAAGCGAGTTGCCCAATAAGTCCTTGATATTTTGTCGTTTTCAGCCAATTTTCTGAATTTATGAAAATTTCACTTTTTTGTGAAAATATCCACTGAATGAGGGAGTAATATGTGTGAGTGTACCCCAGGTTAGTTCCCAAAGTGTTTTGGTAGAATACATATCCCACGGGGGTAAAATTGAAAAAGTTTAAAAAAAATTTTTTGTTGACTTAGTCATTTTTCCAGCATTTATCAGACTTTCAGATAGGGGAAATGTCAGTGAGTATTCCGATTTCAGTTGCAAAGTGAGTCACCCAATGAGTCCTTGATATTTTGTCGTTTTCAGCCAATTTTCTGAATTTTTGAAAATTTCACTTTTTGTGAAAATGTCCACTAATTGAGGGAGTAATATGTGTGAGGGTACCCTAGGAGAGTTACAAATGTGTGTGGGTAGAATATATATCCCACGGGGGTTAAATTTGAAAAAGTAGAAAAAAAATTTTTTGGACTTGTCATTTTTCCGGCGTTTATCACACTTTCAGACAGGGGAAATGTCAGTGAGTGTTCTGATTTCAGTTCCAGAGCGATTCGCCCAATGAGTCCTTGATATTTCGTCGCTTTCAGCCAATTTCCTAAATTTTTGAAAATTTCACTTTTTTGTGAAAATATCCACTAAATGAGGGAGTAATATGTGTGAGGGTACACCAGGAGAGTTCCAAATGTGTGTGGGTAGAATATATATCCCACGGGGGTAAAATTGAAAAAAGTTGAAAAAAAAATTTTTTGGACTTAGTCATTTTTCCGTCGTTTATCAGACTTTCAGAGAGGGGAAATGTCAGTGAGCGTCCCAATTTCAGATCTAGAGCAATTCGCCCAATGAGTCCTTGATATTTCGTCATTTTCAGCCAATTTTCTGAATTTTTCAAAATTTCACTTTTTTGTGAAAATATCCACTAAATGAGGGAAGAAAATGTGTGAGGGTACCCCAGGAGAGTTCCAAATGTGTGTGGGTAGAATATATATCCCACGGGGGTAAGAATGAAAAAAGTTGAAAAAAATTTTTTTTTGGACTTACTCATTTTTCCGGCATTTATCAGACTTTCAGAGAGGGGAAATGTCAGTGAGTATTCCGATTTCAGTTCCAAAGTGAGTCGCCCAATGAGTCCTTGATATTTTGTCGTTTTCAGCCAATTTTCTGAATTTTTGAAAATTTCACTTTTTTTGTGAAAATATCCACTAATTGAGGGAGTAATATGTGTGAGGGTACCCTAGTAGAGTTCCAAATGTGTGTGGGTAGAATATATATCCCACGGGGGTTAAATTTGAAAAAGTAGAAAAAAAATTTTTTGGACTTAGTCATTTTTCTGGCGTTTATCAGACTTTCAGAGAGGGGAAATGTCAGTGAGCGTTCTGATTTCAGTTCCAGAGCGATTCGCCCAATGAGTCCTTGATATTTTGTCGTTTTCAGCCAATTTTCTGAATTTTTGAAAATGTCACTTTTTTGTGAAAATATCAACTAAATGAGGGAATAATATGTGTGAGGATACCTCAGTAGTGTTCCAAATGTGTGTGAGTAGAATATATATCCGACGGGGGTAAAATTGAAAAAAGTTGTAAAATTTTTTGGGGGGTCTTAGTCATTTTTCCGGCGTTTATCAGACTTTGAGAGAGGGGAAATGTCAGTGAGTTTTCCCATTTCAGTTCCAGAGCGATTCGCCCAATGAGTCCTTGATATTTTGTGGTTTTTAGGCAATTTTCAGAATTTTTGAAAATTTCACATTTTTTGTGAAAATATCCACTAAATGAGGGAGTAATATGTGTGAGGGTACCCCAGGAGAGTTCCAAATGTGTGTGGGTAGAATGTATATCCCACTTGGGTAAGAATGAAAACAGTTGAAAAAAAAAATTTTTTGGACTTAGTCATTTTTCCGGCGTTTATCACACTTTCAGAGAGGGGAAATGTCGGTGAGCGTTCTGATTTCAGTTCCAGAGCGATTCGACCAATGAGTCCTTGATATTTCATCGTTTTGAGCCAATTTTCTGAATTTCTGAAAATTTCACTTTTTTGTGAAAATATCCACTAAATGAGGGAATAATATGTGTGAGGGTACTCCAGTAGAGTTAAAATGTGTGTGGGTAGAATACATATCCCACGGGGCAAAATTGAAAAAAGTTGAAAAAATTTTTTTTTGTAATTTTTCATTTTTCCGGCGTTTATCAGACTTTCAGAGAGGGGAGATGTCAGAGAGCATTTCGATTTCAGTTTGAGAGCGATTCGCCCAATAAGTCTTTGATATTTAGTCGTTTTCAGCCAATTTTCTGAATTTCTGAAAATTTCACTTTTTTGTGAAAATATCCACTAAATGAGGGAATAATATGTGTGAGGATACCTCAGCAGTGTTCCAAATGTGTGTGGGTAGAATATATATCCCACGGGGGTAAGAATGAAAAAAGTTGCAAAAAAATTTTTTTGGGACTAATTCATTTTTCCGGCGTTTATCAGACTTTCAGAGAGCGGAAATGTCAGTGTGTGTTCCGATTTCAGTTCCAGAGCGATTCGCCCAATGAGTCGTTGGTATATCGTCGTTTTCAGCCAATTTTGTGAATTTTTGAAAATTTCACTTTTTTGTGAAAATATCCACGAAATGAGGGAGTAATATGTGTGAGGGTACCCCAGGAGAGTTCCACATGTGTGTGGGTAGAAATATATTGCACGGGGGTAATATTGAAAAAAGTTGAAAAAATTTTTTTTTTGGACTTAGTCATTTTTCCGGCGTTTATCAGACTTTCAGAGAGGGGAAATGTCAGTGAGTGTTCCGATTTCTGTTCCCAAGTGATTCGCCCAATGAGTCCATGATATTTTGTCGTTTTCAGCCAATTTTCTGAATTTTTGAAAATTTCACTTTTTTGTGAAAATATCCACTAAATGAGGGAGTAATATGTGTGAGGGTACCCCAGGAGAGTACCAAATGTGTGTGGGTAGAATATATATCCCACGGGGTAAAATTGAAAAAAGTTGAAAAAAAAAATTTTTTGGAGTTAGTCATTTTTCCGGCGTTTATCAGACTTTCAGAGAGGGTAAATGTCAGTGAGCGTTCCGATTTCAATTCCAGAGCGATTCGACCAAAGAGTCCTTGATATTTCATCGCTTTCAGCCAATTTTCTGAAGTTTTGAAAATTTCACTTTTTTGTGAAAATATCCAATAAATGAGGGAATAAGATGTGTGAGGGTACCCCAGGAGAGTTCCATATGTGTCTGGTTAGAATATATATCCCAATGGGGTAAAATTGAAATAAGTTAAAAAAAAAATTTTTTGGGATTGGCAATTTTCCGGCGTTTCTCAAACTTTCAGCGAGGGGAAATGTCAGTGAGCGTTCTGATTTCAGTTCCAGAGTTATTCGCCCCATGAGTCCTTGATATTTTGTCGTTTTTAGCCAATTTTCTGAATTTTTTAAAATTTCACTTTTTTGTGAAAGTATCCACTAAATGAGGGAGTAATATGTGGGAGGGAACCACAGGAGAGTACCAAATGTGTGTGGGTAGAATATATATCCCACGGGGGTAAAATTGAAAAAAGTTGCAAAAAAATTTTTTTGGGACTTTTTCATTTTTCCAGCGTTTATCAGCCTTTCAGATAGGGGAAATGTCAGTGAGTGTTCCGATTTCTGTTCCAAAGCGATTCGCCCAATGAGTCCATGATGTTTCGTCGTTTTCAGCCAATTTTCTGAATTTTTGAAAATTTCACTTTTTTGTGAAAATATCCACTAAATGAGGGAGTAATATGTGTGAGGGTACCCCAGTAGAGTTCCAAATGTGTGTGGGTAGAATATATATCCTACGGGGGTAAAATTGAAAAAAGTTGAAAAAAATTTTTTGGGGACTTTTTCATTTTTCCAGCGTTTATCAGACTTTCAGAGAGGGGAAATGTCAGTGAGCGTCCCGATTTCAGTTCTAGAGAGATTCACCCAATGAGTCCTTGATATTTCGTTGTTTTCATCCAATTTTCTGAATTTTTGAAAATTTCACTTTTTTGTGAAAATATCCGCTAAATGAGGGAGTAATATGTGTGAGGGTACCTCAGGTGAGTTCCAAATGTGTGTGGGTACAATATATATCCCACGGGGGTAAGAATGAAAAAAGTTGAAAAAAAATTTTTTTTCGACTTAGTCATTTTTCCGGCGTTTATCAGCCTTTCAGAGAGGGGAAATGTCAGTGAGCGTTTCGATTTCAATTCCAGAGCGATTCGATCAATGAGTAGAGATGAGCGTTGTTCTACTCGAACTGTTCGCCAATCTCAAATTCGAGCTGTTTTGGGCGGTGCTCGATCCGTTCGGCGAACACGAACGATTTGAGAAAAATTCGGCTGTTCGAGGTTATGTTCGATAACTGTTCGTGCACCAAAATCATAACTGGATTTTTTCTCAGTAATGATGAAAATTAATGTTAATACGCAGTTTGAGTGTACAGCGGGGTGGGGGGAGGGGCAGGGGATGGATCTCTGTAGGAATAATGAAGATCTCCATTTTTTTTTCTCTTTCCCGCATTTACAGTGGAGAGGTGCAATCTGTCAGCCTATCAGCAGCGCACACACGGAGCGAAGTGCTTTTTTCACACAAGCAAGGGCATGTGTCATTGGCAGTGTATGTCACATGTCCTTGCCCTATAAGACCAAGCCATTTTCCCCGTCGCCACCATTTTCTCACTGCTGCAGCTGCGTGTTAGACGGCACCGCTGTTGCTGTGTGCGCTATACCTTGTTAATTTCAAGCCAATTTTCGCACAAATCTACAGATAGCTTGGGAGTAGGGAATAGTTGTGATTGCAGTCCTTTTAAGGACTAGGTTACAGCATTTCCTACGACTTTTATCAGGCAGGTCTGTGCTCTTAAATAGATAGATTGTGGGAGTAAAGACTAATTGTAATTGCAGTCCTTTTCAGGACTAGGTTACATCAGTTCCTATCAGTTTTTGCCAGGCAGGTCTGTGCCAGTGCTGTGCAAGTTTTTTTCACAGCATTTGGCTGAATCTAGCAAAGCTAATCCTTTTTGGCCTATTGCAGAGTGTGTTAGTCAGTGGAGTAGCCTATCTGTGTTGCAAGATATACCACCTGTATATAGAATACCAATTTTTTTACTGCACCTAGTGAAGTAAAATCTTTTGGGCGTAGCATCATTCTATTAGTCCATCTATACTGACCTCCATCAGGTTGCAAACTGAATATATTTTTTTTCTGCATCTACCTCTGAAAAAATATTGGGCTTCTAGCTGTGTGTGGGACTTGTTCTATTAATCCATCTATACAGACCTCCATCAGGTTGCAAACTGAATATAATTTTTTTCTGCATCTACCTCTGAAAAAATATTTGGGCTTCTAGCTTTGTGTGGGACTTGTTCTATTAGTCCATCTATACTGACCTCCATCAGGTTGCAAATTAAAAATAATTTTTATCTGCATCTACCTCTGAAAAAATATTTGGGCTTCTAGCTGTGTGTGGGACTTGTTCTATTAGTCCATCTATACTGACCTCCATCAGGTTGCAAACTGAATATAATTTTTTTCTGCATCTAGCTCTGAAAAAATATTTGGCCTTCTAGCAGTGTGTGGGACTTTCTCTATTAGTCCATCTATACTGAGATCCATCAGGTTGCAAATTAAAAATAATTTTTTGTCTGCATCTAGCTCTGAAAAAATATTTGGCCTTCTAGCAGTGTTTGGGACTTTCTCTATTAGTCCATCTATACTAACCTCCATCAGGTTCCAAATTAAAAATAATTTTTATCTGCATCCAGCTCTGAAAAAATATTTGGCCTTCTAGCAGTGTGTGGGACTTTCTCTATTAGTCCATCTATACTGACCTCCATCAGGTTGCAAATTAAAAATAATTTTTTGTCTGCATCTAGCTCTGAAAAAATATTTGGCCTTCTAGCAGTGTGTGGGACTTTCTCTATTAGTCCATCTATACTGACCTCCATCAGGTTGCAAACTGAATATATTTTTTTTCTGCCTCTACCTCTGAAAAAATATTGGGCTTCTAGCTGTGTGTGGGACTTGTTCTTTTAATCCATCTATACAGACCTTCATCAGGTTGAAAACTAAATATAATTTTTTTCTGCATATACCTCTGAAAAAATATTTGGGCTTCTAGCTGTGTGTGGGACTTGTTCTATTAGTCCATCTATACTGACCTCCATCAGGTTGCAAACTGAATATAATTTTTTTCTGCATCTAGCTCTGAAAAAATATTTGGCCTTCTAGCAGTGTGTGGGACTTTATCTTTTAGTCCATCTATATTGACCTCCATCAGGTTGCAAATTTAAAATAATTTTTATCTGCATCTACCTCTGAAAAAATATTTGGGCTTCTAGCTGTGTGTGGGACTTGTTCTATTATTCCAACTATACTGACCTCCATCAGGTTGCAAACTGAATATAATTTTTTTCTGCATCTAGCTCTGAAAAAATATTTGGCCTTCTAGCAGTGTGTGGGACTTTGTCTATTAGTCCATCTATACGGACCTCCATCAGGTTGCAAATTAAAAAAATTTTTTATCTGCATCCAGCTCTGAAAAAATATTTGGCCTTCTAGCAGTGTGTGGGACTTTCTCTATTAGTCCATCTATACTGACCTCCATCAGGTTGCAAATTAAAAATAATTTTTTGTCTGCATCTAGCTCTGAAAAAATATTTGGCCTTCTAGCAGTGTGTGGGACTTTCTCTATTAGTCCATCTATTCTGACCTCCATCAGGTTGCAAACTGAATATATTTTTTTTCTGCATCTACCTCTGAAAAAATATTGGGCTTCTAGCTGTGTGTGGGACTTGTTCTATTAATCCATCTATACTGACCTCCATCAGGTTGCAAACTGAATATAATTTTTTTCTGCATCTACCTCTGAAAAAATATTTGGGCTTCTAGCTGTGTGTGGGACTTGTTCTATTAGTCCATCTATACTGACCTCCATCAGGTTGCAAACTGAAAATAATTTTTTGTCTGCATCTAGCTCTGAAAAAATATTTGGCCTTCCAGCTGTGTGTGGGACTTCCTCTATTAGTCCATCTATACTGAACTCCATCAGGTTGCAAACTGAATATATTTTTTTCTGCATCTACCTCTGAAAAAATATTGGGCTTCTAGCTGTGTGTGGGACTTGATCTATTAATCCATCTATACAGACCTCCATCAAGTTGCAAACTGAATATCATTTTTTTCTGCATCTACCTCTGAAAAAATATTTGGGCTTCTAGCTGTGTGTGGGACTTGTTCTATTAGTCCATCTATACTGACCTCCATCAGGTTGCAAACTGAATATAATTTTTTTCTGCATCTAGCTCTGAAAAAATATTTGGGCTTCTAGCTGTGTGTGGGACTTTCTCTATTAGTCCATCTATACTGACCTCCATCAGGTTGCAAATTAAAAATAATTTTTATCTGCATTTACCTCTGAAAAAATATTGGGTTTCTAGCTGTGTGTGGGACTTGTTCTATTAATCCATCTATACAGACCTCCATCAGGTTGCAAACTGAAAATAATTTTTTGTCTGCATCTAGCTCTGAAAAAATATTGGGCTTCTAGCTGTGTGTGGGACTTGTTCTATTAGTCCATCTATACTGACCTCCATCAGGTTGCAAATTAAAAATAATTTTTTTCTGCATCTACCTCTGAAAAAATATTTGGGCTTCTAGCTGTGTGTGGGACTTTCTCTAGTAGTCCATCTATACTGACCTCCATCAGGTTGCAAATTGAATATAATTTTTTTTTGCATCTAACCCAGCCAATAGTTTTGGCCTAATACCACAGTTTGGCCACTCAGCTCTGCTCGGTTCCCATCCATTGTTTTTTTGTGCAAACAACTCCAGAGTTGTGAATTAGTTAACCACCAAAATGAGTGGAAAAAGGCCTGCTGCTGGTGGAAAGGGGAATAGGCGTGTTGGGAAGGGGAAAAAAGGTTGTGTCCGTGGGGTAGGTGTTAAAGCAACAGTAACATCTGCAGAAGAAAGACCATCTTCCAGCCAAACTAAAATGTCTACTTCTTTTAGCAGACAATGTGATAAGATCCCTTTCTTACGGCCACGCCAATCGCTACAAATTCCAGATGAGGCACAAAAACAGCAGGTGCTTCAACGGATATCAAGTGCTCCTTTAAGTGGGCTCTCCTCCACATCAATTTCAACATCACAAATACTCCAGTCCTCAAAGGTGTCACCCCAATCGCACTTGCTTCCTCACAGCTCCCAAATCTCCAGATGCCCATCTGAGTATGAGGTAGAACAGATGGTTGAGTCTGCAGAGCTGTTTACTCATACTATAGCCTGGGAATCAGAGGTCGACTCCAGCTCTTCTGTGAATCCAGACGAGGAAATGATCTGCACTGATGCCCAGAATCTTTATGAATCGGATCCAGGACCAGACGCAGAAGGTTCTGACCATAATGTAGACCCTCATTCCCAAACTGTAACTCCTGTTGGTGGAGACAATGAGGAAGACGATGATGAGACTCAAATACCTGATTGGAGCGACAACTTTAGTTTTGTGTCAGGGCAGGAACAGGTTGGCTCTGAGGACGACGGGTGTGATAACGCACAGGGTGATGATGATGAGGTTCGAGATCCCACTTACTGTCAACCCACAGTCAGCCAAGAGATGAGGTCAGCAGAGGAGGTGGAGGAAGATGCTAGTGACGACGAGGTCAGGTTGCGCCTTCCTGGACAGAGACGTAGTACTGGAAGCACGTCAACAACTGCATCCTCAAACACAACTCTGCCTCTCACCACAAGTCGTGGTGGCTCTTCTGGTCGCATGGGTGCTAAGCCTTGCATAGCCTGGGCATTTTTTCAGATCGATAAAGATGACCCAACTCGTGTTATCTGTAACATTTGTCAGCAAAAGCTAAGTAGAGGCCAAAAAATACATAGTTTGAGTACTTCATGCATGAACCGGCACATGGACATGAAGCATAAGTTGCAGTGGGAAGCTCAGTGTGCTACAATGCGGCCTAGCCGGCCGGGCCAACCACCGTCTGCCATATCTTATGCATCCGCGGCCTCTTCATCCTCTGTGACTGGGGGGACAGCAGTCACACCTGTTTTGGGGCGCAGACCTGCCACCTCTTTACCCGCAACAGCAAGCGTGATTGGCAGGTCATCATTTTCTTTGGAGGTGGTAACACCAGCTGGTGTTGAGCGCTGTCCAACATCGATAGCACGACCTTTGGATCAAGGCAACCTAACATGTCCGCCTGCATCTTCCTCACAGACCGGCAGTTTGCCGGGGACACCCTTATCAACCCCGTCTAAGCACAATAGCCAGCCCTCGGTCCCTCAGATGTGGACAAGTAAAAGACCATTTCCTCCTAGCCATGAGAAAGCTAAGAGGTTGAATTTCACCATCTGCAAGCTCTTGGCTACAGAAATGCTGCCTTTCCGCCTGGTGGACACAGAGGATTTTCGAGACCTTATGTCCGTCGCAGTGCCCCAGTACCAGATGCCCAGTCGGCACCACTTCTCAAAGAAAGGTGTGCCTGCGCTCCACCAGCATGTCGCACACAACATCACCGCTACTTTGAGAAACTCTGTGTGTGACAGGGTGCATTTCACCACAGACACTTGGACGAGTAGGCATGGACAGGGGCGTTACATGTCGCTGACTGGGCACTGGGTAACTATGGTGACAGCAGGACAAGGGGCTGCTGTCCAAGTCTTGCCGTCCCCACGAGTTGTGCGTCAATCCTCTTTATGTCAAAGTTCCTCCACTACTTCTGCCTCCTCAACCTCCTCTCGGTCTTCCACCTGCACCCAAAGCCTGTCTGGTCATGCCACAAGCTTTCTAACTGCACAGAAGGGATCCTGCACACCTCCTTACTATGCTGGCAGTAGGGCTCAACGTCATCAGGCGGTTTTTACTTTGAAATGTCTGGGAAATGTGAGTCACACAGCTGAGGAGTTGTGGTCAGCTCTGGAGAACCAATTTCATGAATGGTTGTCTCCACTGGACCTGAAACCAGGAAAGGCCGTGTGCGACAATGCTGCAAACCTGGGTGCGGCCCTTTGCCGGGGCAATGTCACACACGTGCCTTGTATGGCTCACGTGTTGAACCTGGTTGTCCAGCAATTTTTAGCCCACTATCCCAGACTAGATGGCCTTCTGCAAAGGGCACGGTCGCTGTGTGCTCACTTCCGCCGTTCGCATCCTGCAGCTCAGCGACTTACATCTCTACAGAAGTCGTTAGGCCTGCCACTTCACCGACTAAAATGCGATGTGCCTACCCGGTGGAATTCAACTCTGCACATGTTGCAGCGACTGTGGCAGCACCGACAAGCCCTGGTGCAATACGTTCTGACGTATAGCCTGGGCCAACGAGATCCGGAGGTGGGGCAAATCACGCTGGAGGAGTGGTCTCAGATCAGGGACCTATGCACCCTTCTGCACAGTTTTGAAATGGCGACGAAGATGTTTAGTGCTGACGATGCCATTATCAGCATGACTATTCCGGTGATTTACATGCTGGAGCACATGTTAAACAGAATTCGGAGTCAGGTGGTGGCACAAGAGGACGTGGAGGAAGTAGAGGAGGAGGAGTTGTATGCGGAAGGGCTAACATCTGCAAGGTCCAGACGGTCGGCAGCACCAAGGCGGCAGGCATGTGAGGGTGGGGGAGATGGTTTTACCAGGGCGCATGGTAGCAGCCAAACTAGTGAGGAAGGTGCAGGAGCCCAGGAAGAAGTGGAGGACGAACTGATGGAAGACTCATCAGATGAGGGAGACCTTGATCACATTTCTGTTGTGCGAGGTTGGGGGGAGAGGACAGAGGAAGGAAGCATGATTGTTACCTCGCCACCAACACAACAGGGACTTGGTGCTCCTGGATGCGCAACACAGATGAGTGCCTTCTTGCTGCACTACCTGCAACATGACCCTCGAGTTGTGAGAATTAGAAATAATCCTGACTACTGGGTTGCCACACTGTTAGATCCCCGGTACAAAAGTAAATTTGAAGAAATTATTCCTGCCATAGAAAGGGATGCACGCATGCAGGAGTATCAGCAGAGACTGTTGCAGAATCTTACATGTGCTTTTCCACAAAACACCAGTGGTGCACGTAGTGAATCTCACAGTTCCAACTTGCCAACCGTGGGACCGTCAAGTGTTCAGCACTCAAACCGTAACAGAACCACAGTATCTGCTGGTAACATCAATTTTGCGCAATCATTTCACCACTTTTTTAGCCCATCCTTTGCAAGGCCACAGGAGACAAGAAGTCTGACACATAGTCAACGCCTAGAGATGATGGTAAAGGAGTATCTCCAAGTATACATTGAAGCCATGACTGTGTCACTGGACCCTTGCTCTTTTTGGGCTTCCAATCTGGATAAATGGCCGAAGCTAGCCACTTACGCCTTGGAGATCTTGTCACGCCCCGCAGCCAGCGTTCTGTCTGAACGTGTGTTCAGCGCTGCTGGTGGTGTGCTGACAGATAAGTGCACGCGGCTCTCCACTGATAATGTAGACAGACTCACGTTCATAAAGATGAACAAATCATGGATCCGAAACGACTTTTCTACCCCTGTGTCATCCTGGGGAGAGTAAAAGCTTGATGATTGGTTAAAATCACCCTACCAACCGTTTTAAGCTTTCAAATTACTAATCATGTTTATCTGTATCTTGACTGGAAAATAATTTGGGCTTTGTAGCAGTGTGCAGCACTGATCCTATTAGCCCATCTATACTTAGCTCCACCAGATTTAAAATTAATAATAATTTTTAGCTGCATCTAGCCCGGAAAATAATTTTGGGGCTCCGAGATGCGCAAGACACATAAGTGCCTTCTTGCTGCACTACCTGCAACATGACCCTCATATTGTCAGAATTCGAAGTAATCATGACTACTGGGTTGCCACACTCTTAGATCCCCCAAACTTTTCGATCAACCTTTTCATTTTAATAAAGACCAAAAAAATGGTCATTTTTGAAATTATAAGCATTAGCAGGTTGTTAGAAACTGAAATCAAACAGTTTTCAACTCAAAACTTTATTCTAGGTGATGTTACATTTTCACATAGGACCCCTTGTTCGAAAGGAGCTTCTGAACTCTCTCGTCCATTGAATTTGTCAGGTTTTGGATGGTTTCTGCTTCAATTGTTTTGCATGAGGACAGAATACCCTCCCAGAGCTGTTGCTTAGATGTGAACTGCCTCCCGCCATCATAGACACTCCTTTTGATGATGCTCCAGAGGTTCTGAATGGGGTAGAGGTCAGGGGAGCATGGGGGTCACACCATAAGTTTGTCCCCTTTTATGCCCATATCAGCCAGAGATGCAGATGTTTTATGTGCAGCATGAGATGGTGCATTATCATGCAATAAAATGATCTTGCTGTGAAATACATGGTTCTTCTTCTTGAACCATGGCAGGAAGTGCTGTTTGAGAAAATCCACATACATTATGGAGTTCATCTTTAGCGCCGTCTGGGATCCTAAAGGGGCCGACAATCTCTCTCCCCATGATTCCAGCCCAAAACATTACTCCACCTCCTCCTTGTTGGCGCTGTAGCCGTGTTTGCGTGGGGTGTCCATCAACCAGCCATCCTCCACTCCATCCATCTGGACCATTGAGCGCTGCACGGCACTCATCCGTGAACAAAACGGTTTTGAAATCAGTCTTCATGTAATGTTTGGCCCACTGAAGCCGTTTCTGCTTGTGTGAAGTGGATAGAGGAGGTCGACAGGATGGCATATGCACAGCTGCAAACCTCTGAAGGACCCTGCATCTTGTTGTTCGGGGGACGTTGGAGGTACCAGCAGCTTCAAAAACTTGTCTGCTGCTATGACAAGGCTTTTTTGCCGCTGCTCTTTTAACCTGACATAATTGCCTGTAGGAAAGAGTCCTCAATTTGCCCTTATCAGCACGCACACGTGTGTACTGTGAATCAGCTACATACTTCTTGATTGACAAGACACTTCATCCTGATCGTCGCACAATGTTGATTGTAGTCATGCCTTGACCTAAACACTCCACAATTTGTTGCTTCTCAGCAGCCGACACATCCTTTTTCTTTCCCATTTTGGCAGAAAATGTAGGCTGCTTAATAATGTGAGACAGCCTTCTTAAGTAGTCTTGCCTTTCATTGGACACACCTGCCAAACTAATTAGCACAGGTGTCTGCAATTGCTTACAGTGATATAAAGAGCCCTGACACACATCACCATCAATGAGTTTAACTGACAAACAAACAAATTCTTCCCTTATCACTCCTAAACACTTTTTGCATAATAATTTGGAACACAGTGTACATGTGCTTTTCCACAAAACACCAGTGGTTCACGTAGTGAATCTTACAGTTCTAACTTGC
The DNA here is from genome assembly GCF_046119375.1 of Phyllobates terribilis. Taxonomy (NCBI): domain Eukaryota; kingdom Metazoa; phylum Chordata; class Amphibia; order Anura; family Dendrobatidae; genus Phyllobates; species Phyllobates terribilis. Next base: position 634,862,502 of record NW_027362763.1, read on the forward strand.
CAACCGTGGTCTGTATGGAGTTGTTCAATAAAGGGCCCAAAATTAAGATAACATAGATGGGAGAGGTCTCTATGAATAGGAATTCCTAAGTATTTGATAACCTGTGAGGGCCAGGCAAAGGGAAAGTTGGACTGGATGGAATCCTTTATGGATTTGGGGAGGGAGACATCGAGGGCCTCAGACTTCGCTGCATTGATTTTAAAATTTAACCATGTAACAAAGTGATCTATTTCAGCCATAACAGCATGGATGGATATATGTGATTGAGTGATATATACTAGGACATCATCAGCAAATAGAGAGCACTTGTACTCGGTGCCTCCCACCTCAATCCACCTAATATTGGGGTTATGGCGAATTGATGAGAGCAGGTGCTCCGTCACTAGGATGTATAAGAGAGGGGACAGAGGACATCCCTGCCTTGTCCCATTGGTGATTGTGAAAGGTGATGAAAATGTTCTGATGCACCCCCTGGGCCTTGGGACACCCGGAGCCGGACCCTTTTTGGTGGATGCTGGTGGTTGTAGTCTTCGTGGCGGCGACCCGGTTCCGTGGCTCAGGGTGGTCAAACCAGTGGCGGAACTATTTATGTGGTATTGATGTTTAAATGTCCGACTACGCTGCCCGTGGATTGCGGTCAGAGTGAACCGCCGCTGCAGGGCAGACCGCTGAGGCTGGTGTTGTGTGTGCAGCAGAGCGTAGCATAACTCCCCACGGGAGGAGTATAGCCTCAGGGCAGTGTATGCGGAGGATGGGGGTGATGGTGCAGGGCAGCAGCAGTAACGACACGGAGTCAGTGATGCAGTCCAGGGCCTTTACTCACAGTTCTTATTATCCAGACCACGTCTGCAGGTAACGGCTGCCCACGTCGTACTGTACTCACCATGTGAGGGGCTCAGACAACTCCCAGATAACTTTGGAGCGCTTCACAGGACCCCCTTTGTGTGTCCTTTGTCTGGCCTTTCTTACCAACCCTTCTGTCCGGCTGCCTCGGGCCTCCCCTTGGTAAACTTGGCGCCAGTTTCCCTGACCCTATGTGCTGCCCTCCTAGCGGGTGTAGCGAGGGGCTGCGCCACATAAAATGTCACAGCCTCCGGTTTCTAGCTGAGGGTCGTTTCCTGCCTCCACTAGTTTCGGGGACCGGTCTCCCCCTTTGACCTGACCCCTCCATGCAGGTGGATTCGGGCGTGCGGTGGCAACTCGCCCGTCCGCACCCCTGGGATCCCTTCGTTCCTCGTTCCTGGAGCCTTCTCCGCTCCTCTTCCTTCCTTCTCCCTCTTCCAGGCTTGGGCCTCTGTTACTAGGCCCGCCTCCGGAGCAGAGCTCATGCAGAGCCCCTGCTCCCTGCCACTTCTACTCAGACTTCTCTGCACTGAACTAAGATGGTGCCCACCTTTTATACTCCCTTCTCAATGCACCCAGGAACTGCTTCCTCCCTGCTCCTGCACTACAGGGTTCCCCTTCCTCAGTGTTCCCTCCCCCCACTCCAGCCAGGGACAGGGACTGTCGTGCCCATCTCAGGGGCATATTGGTCGCCCTGCCCCACGGCAATGTGGTGTAATGCATGCAGGTGTCGGGTCCTGATCCACACTCCATCCTTACCTGAGAGTGAGATATCACACCTCTGGGTGAGGTGCAATACCTCTGTAGCAACCGAGCCCTCAGGGTGCTACAGTTCCATTTATCTTCAGCCTAGGTGACGTATTGCGATACAGGGCCGTGATTTTGGCTATAAAAGGGTCCCCTACCCCAAGCTTTTTAATAGAATAATATATAGCGTGCCAGGAGACTCTATGGAATGCTTTCTCAGCATCCAACGAGAGTATCTAATTACAAATTTTTAACTGCATCTAGCCCAGGAAATACTTTGTGCCTAGTAGCAGTGTCTGCTAGTCAGCGGATTATCCCGGCTGTTAAGCAAGCTACACCACCTGTAGTTTGGACACTTAATTTTTTCAAAGGAAATGCTTCGGGACGACGGGATACTCAGTGAAGAGCATCAGGAGGCATCCCAAGGCATAGGGGCTGGGACTGGCAGTAGGATGCCTTGCGGTGGACAGCCGAGCTCGATCCTTATAAAAGCTTTTTAACTGCAGCAGCTTTAGTGGACGCTACTGGAGCTGGAATTACGCGGCTGCTGGCATGAGACTTGCCCTCCAATAGATCCTTGTAAATGGATTTAAAGTGTAATCATTCAAATTAGAGAGACAATTTAAATTAAAAAGCTTAGAGCTGCCTCCACCACAGGGGGGCTCGCTCGACCCACCAGCGGACAGGCACCAGTATTGGGAGAGGGGGGCTGGCCGTCAGGGTTCACCGCGGCTCTGGAACAAACCCGGCGACACGGAGGTGACACGGGCAGGAGCGGACTGAACGTGTCGGCTTCTCACTTTTTGGATTTTAGAAGGGCATGACATGCCTATATCTGTGTCTCCCCCTCCTTTTACTCCTCCACCTCTTTTCTTTTCTCATGACTATATGTACTTGTCACTTTTCCATGTGTTAGTTGTGTCTTCTGAGCAGTTTGTCAGCTTTTGGACACCTTTGAAGGTGTTTTCTATGTGTTTTTGTTTGCCTGCCATTGGTTTTAACGGTGCTCGAAGGTGTTCGACGAACCGAACCGAACTCGAACACTACGGGGGTGGCTCAACACTACCAATGAGTCCTTGATATTTCATCGTTTACAGCCAATTTTCTGAAGTTTTGAAAATTTCACTTTTTTGTGAAAATATCCAATAAATGAGGGAATAAGATGTGTGAGGGTACCCCAGGAGAGTTCCAAATGTGTGTGGTTAGAATATATATCCCACTGGGGTAAAATTGAAATAAGTTAAAAAAAAATTTTTTGGACTGTCAATTTTCCGGCGTTTCTCAAACTTTCAGCGAGGGGAAATGTCAGTGAGCGTTCTGATTTCAGTTCTAGAGTTATTCACCCCATGAGTCCTTGATATTTCGTCGTTTTCAGCCAATTTTCTGAATTTCTGAAAATTTCACTTTTTTGTGAAAATATCCACTAAATGAGGGAATAATATGTGTGAGGGTACCCCAGGAGAGTTCCAAATGTGTGTGGGAAGAATATATATCCCACGGGGGTAAAATTGAAAAAAGTTGAAAACATTTTTTTTTTGGACTTAGTCATTTTTCCGCCGTTTATAAGACTTTCAGAGAGGGGAAATGTCAGTGAGCACTCCGATTTTAGTTCCAGAGCGATTCTCCCAATGAGTCCTTGATATTTCGTCATTTTCAGCCAATTTTCTGAATTTCTGAAAATTTCACTTTTTTGTGAAAATATCCACTAAATGAGGGGAATAATATGTGTGAGGGTACCCCAGTAGAGTTCCAAATGTGTGTGGGTAGAATATATATCCCACGGGGGTAAAATTGAAAAAAGTTGAAAAAATTTTTTTTGGGACTTTTTCATTTTTCCAGTGTTTATCAGCCTTTCAGAGAGGGGAAATGTCAGTGAGCGTCCCGATTTCAGATCTAGAGCGATTCACCCAATGAGTCCTTGATATTTCGTTGTTTTCATCCAATTTTCTGAAAAATATGAACTAAATGAGGGAATAATATGTGTGAGGGTACCCCAGTAGGGTTTAAAATGTGTGTGGGTAGAATATATATCCCATGGGGGTAAGAATGAAATAAGTTGAAAAAAATTTTTTTTGGGACTAAGTCATTTTTCCGGTGTTTATCAGACTTTCAGAGAGGGGAAATGTCAGTGAGTGTTCAGATTTCAGTTCCAGAGCGATTAGTCCAATGAGTCCTTGGTATATAGTCGTTTTCAGCCAATTTTCTGAATTTTTGAAAATTTCACTTTTTTGTGAAAATATCCAATAAATGAGGGAATAATATGTGTGAGGGTACCCCAGGAGAGTTCCAAATGTGTGTGGTTAGAATATATATCCCACGGGGGTAAGAATGAAAAAAGTTTAAAAAAAATTTTTTTTGGACTAAATCATATTTCCGGTGTTTATCAGACTTTCAGAGAGGAGAAATGTCAGTGAGCGTTCCGATTTCAGTTCCAGAGCGATTCGCCCAATGAGTCCTTGATATTCTTTCGTTTTCAGCCAATTTTCTGAATTATTGAAAATTTCACTTTTTTGTGAAAATATCCACTAAATGAGGGAATAATATGTGTGAGGGTACCCCAGTAGGGTTTAAAATGTGTGTGGGTAGAATATATATCCCACGGGGGTAAGAATGAAATAAGTTGAAAAAAATTTTTTTTGGGACTAAGTCATTTTTCTGGCATTGATCAGACTTTCAGAGAGGGGAATTGTCAGTGAGTGTTCCGATTTCAGTTCCAGAGCGATTAGTCCAATGAGTCCTTGATATTTTGTCTTTTTCAGCCAATTTTCTGAATTTCTGAAAATTCCACTTTTTTTGTGAAAATATCCACTAAATGAGGGAGTAATATGTGTGAGTGTAACCCAGGTGAGTTCCAAATGTGTTTGGGTAGAATATATATCCCACGGGTGTAAGAATGAAAAAAGTTGAAAAATAAATTTTTTTGAACTGTCAATTTTCCGGCGTTTATCAGACTTTCAGAGAGTGGAAGTGTCAGTGAGCTTTCTGATTTCAGTTCCAGAGTTATTCGCCCGATGATCCTTGATAATTCGTCGCTTTCAGCCAATTTTCTGAATTATTGAAAATTTCACATTTTTGTGAAAATATCCACTAAATGAGGGAGTAATATGTGTGAGGGTACCCCAGGAGAGTTCCAAATGTGTGTGGGTAGAATATATATCCCACGGGGGTAAGAATGAAATAAGTTGAAAAAAAATTTTTTGGGGACTAAGTCATTTTTCCGCTGTTTATCAGACTTTCAGAGAGGGGAAATGTCAGTGAGCATTTCGATTTCAGTTCCAGAGCGATTCGCCCAATGAGTCCTTGATATTTTGTCATTTTCAGCCAATTTTCAGAATTTTTGTAAATATTACTTTTTTGTGAAAATATCCACTGAATGAGGGAGTAATATGTGTGAGGGTACCCCAGGAGAGTACCAAATGTGTGGGGGTAGAATATATATCCCACTGGGGTAAAATTGAAATAAGTTAAAATAAAATAATTTTTGGACTGTCAATTTTCCGGCGTTTATCAAGCTTTCAGAGAGCGGAAGTGTCAGTGAGCGTTCTGATTTCAGTTCCAGAGTGATTCACCCAATGAGTCCTTGATATTTTGTCGTTTTCAGACAATTTTCTGAATTTTTGAAAATTTCACTTTTTTTGTGAAAATATCCACTAAATGAGTGAGTAATATGTGAGAGGGTACCCCAGGAGAGTTCCAAATGTGTATGCGTAGAATATATATCCCACGGGGGTGAAATTGAAAAAAGTTGAAAAAATATTTTTTTGGACTTACTCATTTTTCCGGTGTTTATCAGACTTTCAGAGAGGGGAAATGTGAGTGAGCGTTCTGATTTCAGTTCCAGAGTGATTCGCCCAATGAGTCCTTGATATTTTGTCGTTTTCAAACAATTTTCTGAATTTCTGAAAATTTCACTTTTTTGTGAAAATATCCACTAAATGAGTGAGTAATATGTGAGAGGGTACCCCAGGAGAGTTCCAAATGTGTGTGCGTAGAATATATATCCCACGGGGGTGAAATTGAAAAAAGTTGAAAAAAATTTTGGGGGGATTTTTTCATTTTTCCAGCGTTTATCAGCCTTTCAGAGAGGGGAAATGTTAGTGAGCGTCCCGATTTCAGTTCTAGAGCGATTCACCCAATGAGTCCTTGATATTTTGTCGTTTTCAGCCAATTTTCTGAATTTTTGAAAATTTCACTTTTTTGTGAAAATATCCACTAAATGAGTGAGTAATATGTGAGAGGGTGCCCCAGGAGAGTTCCAAATGTGTGTGGGTAGAATATATATACCACGGGGGTGAAATTGAAAAAAGTTGAAAAAAAATTTTTTGGGACTTTTTCATTTTTCCGGTGTTTATCAGACTTTCAGAGAGGGGAAATGTCAGTGAGTGTGCCTATTTCAGTTCTAGGGCGATTCACCCAATGAGTCCATGATATTTCGTCGTTTTCAGCCACTTTTCTGAATTTTTGAAAATTTCACTTTTTTGTGAAAATATCCACTAAATGAGGGAGTAATATGTGGGAGGGTACCCCAGGAGAGTTCCAAACGTGTGTGGGTAGAATATATATCCCACGGGGGTGAAATTGAAAAAAGTTGAAAAAAATTTTTTTGGGACTTTTTCATTTTTCCACCATTGATCAGCCTTTCAATTAGGGGAAATGTCTGTGAGCGTCCCGATTTTAGTTCCAGAGCGATTCGCCCTATGAGTCCTTGATATTTCGTCGTTTTCAGCCAATTTTCTTCATTTTTGAAAATTTCACTTTTTTGTTTAAATATCCACTGAATGAGGGAGTAATATGTGTGAGGGTACCCCAAGAGAGTTCCAAATGTGTGTGGGTAGAATAAATATCCCACGGAGGTGAAATTGAAAAAAGTTGAAAAAAAAAATTTTTCGGGGACTTTTTCATTTTTCCGGCGTTTATCACCCTTTCAAAGATGGGAAATGTCAGTGAGCATCCAGATTTCAGTTCCAGAGCGATTCGCCCTATGAGTCCTTGATATTTCGTCGTTTTCAGCCAATTTTCTTAATTTTTGAAAACTTCACTTTTTTGTTTAAATATCCTCTGAATGAGGGAATAATATGTGTAAGGGTACCCCAGGAGAGTTCCAAATGTGTGTGGGTAGAATATAAAGCCCACATGCGTAAAATTGCAAAAAGTTGAAAAAAATTTTTTTTATACTTAGTAATTTTTCCGGCGTTTATCAGACTTTCAGAGAGGGGAAATGTCAGTGAGTGTTCCGATTTCAGTTCCAGAGCAATTCGCCCAATGAGTCCTTGATATTTCATAGTTTTCAGCCAATTTTCTGAATTTTTGAAAATTTCTCTTTTTTGTGAAAATATCCACTAAATGAGGGAGTAATATGTGTGAGGGTACCCCAGGAGAGTTCCAAATGTGTGTGGGTAGTATATATATTCCACGTGGGTAAAATTAAAAAAAGTTTAAAAAAAAATTTTTTGGACTGTCATTGTCCTGGCGTTTATCAAATTTCAGAGAGGGGAAAGGTCAGTGAGCGTTCTGATTTCAATTCGAGAGTTATTGGCCCATGAGTCCTTGACATTTCATCATTTTCAGCCAATTTTCAGAATTTTTGAAGATGTCACTTTTATATGAAAACATCCACTAAATGAGGGAATAATATGTGTGAGGGCACCCCAGGTGAGTTACAAATGTGTGTGGGTAGAATATATATCCCACGGGGGTAAAATTGAAAAAAGTTGAAAAGAAATTTTTTTTGGACTTAGTCATTTTTCCGTCGTTTATCAGACTTTCAGAGAGGGGAAATGTCAGTGAGCGTTCCGATTTCAGATCCAGAGCGATTCGCACAATGAGTCCTTGATATTTCGTCGTTTTCAGCCAATTTTCTGAATTTTTGAAAATTTCACTTTTTTGTGAAAATATCCACTAAATGAGGGAATAATATGTGTGAGGGTACCCCTGGAGAGTTCCAAATGTGTGTGGGTAGAATATAAATCCCACGGTGGTAAAATTGAAGAAAATTGAAAAAAAATTTTTTGGACTTCGTAATTTTTCCGGCGTTTATCAGACTTCAGAGAGGGGAAATGTCAGTGAGCGCTCCAAATTCAGTTTCAGAGCGATTCACCCAATAAGTCCTTGATATTTCGTCGTTTTCAGCCAATTTTCAGAATTTTTGAAAATTTCACTTTTTTGTGAAAATATCCACTAAATGAGGGAATTTTATGTGGGAGGGTACCCCAGGTGAGTTCCAAATGTGTGTGGGTAGAATATATATCACACGGGGGTAAAATTGAAGAAAATTGAAAAAAAAATGTTTGGACTAAGTCATTTTTCCGGCATTTATCAAACTTTCAGAGTGGGGAAATATCAGTGAGCGTTCCGATTTCAGTTCCAGAGCGATTCTCCCAATGAGTCCTTGATATTTCGTCGTTTTCAGCCAATTTTCTGAATTTTTGAAAATTTCACTTTTTTGTGAAAATATCCAACTAAATGAGGGAGTAATATGTGTGAGGGTGCCCCTGGAGAGTTCCAAATGTGTGTGGGTAGAATATATGTCCCACGGGGGTGAAATTGAAAAAAGTTGAAAAATTTTTTTTCTGGACTTAGTCATTTTTCCGCCGTTTATAAGACTTTCAGAGAGGGGAAATGTCAGTGAGCACTCCGATTTTAGTTCCAGAGCGATTCTCCCAATGAGTCCTTGATATTTCGTCATTTTCAGCCAATTTTCTGAATTTCTGAAAATTTCACTTTTTTGTGAAAATATCCACTAAATGAGGGGAATAATATGTGTGAGGGTACCCCAGTAGAGTTCCAAATGTGTGTGGGTAGAATATATATCCCACGGGGGTAAAATTGAAAAAAGTTGAAAAAATTTTTTTTTGGACTTTTTCATTTTTCCAGTGTTTATCAGCCTTTCAGAGAGGGGAAATGTCAGTGAGCGTCCCGATTTCAGATCTAGAGCGATTCACCCAATGAGTCCTTGATATTTCGTTGTTTTCATCCAATTTTCTGAAAAATATGAACTAAATGAGGGAATAATATGTGTGAGGGTACCCCAGTAGGGTTTAAAATGTGTGTGGGTAGAATATATATCCCATGGGGGTAAGAATGAAATAAGTTGAAAAAAATTTTTTTGGGGACTAAGTCATTTTTCCGGTGTTTATCAGACTTTCAGAGAGGGGAAATGTCAGTGAGTGTTCAGATTTCAGTTCCAGAGCGATTAGTCCAATGAGTCCTTCGTATATAGTCGTTTTCAGCCAATTTTCTGAATTTTTGAAAATTTCACTTTTTTGTGAAAATATCCAATAAATGAGGGAATAATATGTGTGAGGGTACCCCAGGAGAGTTCCAAATGTGTGTGGTTAGAATATATATCCCACGGGGGTAAGAATGAAAAAAGTTTAAAAAAAATTTTTTTTGGACTAAATCATATTTCCGGTGTTTATCAGACTTTCAGAGAGGAGAAATGTCAGTGAGCGTTCCGATTTCAGTTCCAGAGCGATTCGCCCAATGAGTCCTTGATATTCTTTCGTTTTCAGCCAATTTTCTGAATTATTGAAAATTTCACTTTTTTGTGAAAATATCCACTAAATGAGGGAATAATATGTGTGAGGGTACCCCAGTAGGGTTTAAAATGTGTGTGGGTAGAATATATATCCCACGGGGGTAAGAATGAAATAAGTTGAAAAAAATTTTTTTTGGGACTAAGTCATTTTTCTGGCATTGATCAGACTTTCAGAGAGGGGAATTGTCAGTGAGTGTTCCGATTTCAGTTCCAGAGCGATTAGTCCAATGAGTCCTTGATATTTTGTCTTTTTCAGCCAATTTTCTGAATTTCTGAAAATTCCACTTTTTTTGTGAAAATATCCACTAAATGAGGGAGTAATATGTGTGAGTGTAACCCAGGTGAGTTCCAAATGTGTTTGGGTAGAATATATATCCCACGGGTGTAAGAATGAAAAAAGTTGAAAAATAAATTTTTTTGAACTGTCAATTTTCCGGCGTTTATCAGACTTTCAGAGAGTGGAAGTGTCAGTGAGCTTTCTGATTTCAGTTCCAGAGTTATTCGCCCGATGATCCTTGATAATTCGTCGCTTTCAGCCAATTTTCTGAATTATTGAAAATTTCACATTTTTGTGAAAATATCCACTAAATGAGGGAGTAATATGTGTGAGGGTACCCCAGGAGAGTTCCAAATGTGTGTGGGTAGAATATATATCCCACGGGGGTAAGAATGAAATAAGTTGAAAAAAAATTTTTTGGGGACTAAGTCATTTTTCCGCTGTTTATCAGACTTTCAGAGAGGGGAAATGTCAGTGAGCATTTCGATTTCAGTTCCAGAGCGATTCGCCCAATGAGTCCTTGATATTTTGTCATTTTCAGCCAATTTTCAGAATTTTTGTAAATATTACTTTTTTGTGAAAATATCCACTGAATGAGGGAGTAATATGTGTGAGGGTACCCCAGGAGAGTACCAAATGTGTGGGGGTAGAATATATATCCCACTGGGGTAAAATTGAAATAAGTTAAAATAAAATAATTTTTGGACTGTCAATTTTCCGGCGTTTATCAAGCTTTCAGAGAGCGGAAGTGTCAGTGAGCGTTCTGATTTCAGTTCCAGAGTGATTCACCCAATGAGTCCTTGATATTTTGTCGTTTTCAGACAATTTTCTGAATTTTTGAAAATTTCACTTTTTTTGTGAAAATATCCACTAAATGAGTGAGTAATATGTGAGAGGGTACCCCAGGAGAGTTCCAAATGTGTATGCGTAGAATATATATCCCACGGGGGTGAAATTGAAAAAAGTTGAAAAAAATTTTTGGGGGATTTTTTCATTTTTCCAGCGTTTATCAGCATTTCAGAGAGGGGAAATGTCAGTGAGCGTCCCGATTTCAGTTCTAGAGCTATTCTCACAATGAGTCCTTGATATTTTGTCGTTTTCAGCCAATTTTCTGAATTTTTGAAAATTTCATTTTTTGTGAAAATATCCACTAAATGAGGGAATAATATGTGTGAGGGTACCCCAGGAGAGTTCCACATGTGTGTGGGTAGAATATATATCCCACAGGTGTAAAATTGAAAAAAGTTGAAAAAAATGTTTTTTTGGACTTAGTCATTTTTTCGTCGTTTATCAGACTTTCAGAGAGGGGAAATGTCAGTCAGTGTTCCGATTTCAGATCCAGAGCGATTCGCACAATGAGTCCTTGATATTTCGTCGTTTTCAGCCAATTTTCAGAATTTTGGAAAATTTCACTTTTTTTGTGAAAATATCCACTAAATGAGGGAATAATATGTGTGAGGGTACCCCAGGAGAGTTCCAAATGTGTGTGGGTAGAATATATATCCCACGGGGTTAAGAATGAAAAAAGTTGAAAAAAAAATTTTTTTGGACTTAGTCATTTTTCCGGCGTTAATCTGACTTTCAGAGAGGGGAAATGTCAGTGAGTGTTCCGATTTCAGTTCCAGAGCGATTTCCCCAATGAGTCCTTGATATTTCGTCGTTTTCAGCCAATTTTCTGAATTTCTGAAAATTTCACTTTTTTGTGAAAATATCCACTAAATGAGGGAATAATATGTGTGAGGGTACCCCTGGAGAGTTTCAAATGTGTGTGTATAGAATATATATCCCACGGTGGTAAAATTGAAGAAAATTAAAAAAAAAATTTTTGGACTTCGTAATTTTTCCGGCGTTTATCAGATTTCAGAGAGGGGAAATGTCAGTGAGCGCTCCAAATTCAGTTTCTGAGCGATTCGCCCAATGAGTTCTTGATATTTCGTCGTTTTCAGCCAACTTTCTGAATTTCTGAAAATTTCAGTTTTTTGTGAAAATATCCACTAAATGAGGGAATAATATGTGTGAGGGTGCCCCTGGAGAGTTCCAAATGTGTGTGGGTAGAATATATGTCCCACGTGGGTGAAATTGAAAAAAGTTGAAAAATTTTTTTTCTGGACTTAGTCATTTTTCTGGCGTTTATTAGACTTTCAGAGAGGGGACATGTCAGTGAGCGTTCCGATTTCAGTTCCAGAGCGATTCTCCCAATGAGTCCTTGATATTTCGTCGTTTTCAGCCAATTTTCTGAATTTTTGAAAATTTCACTTTTTTGTGAAAATATCCAACTAAATGAGGGAGTAATATGTGTGAGGGTGCCCCTGGAGAGTTCCAAATGTGTGTGGGTAGAATATATGTCCCACGGGGGTAAAATTGAAAAAAGTTGAAAAAATTTTTTTTTGGACTTTTTCATTTTTCCAGTGTTTATCAGCCTTTCAGAGAGGGGAAATGTCAGTGAGCGTCCCGATTTCAGATCTAGAGCGATTCACCCAATGAGTCCTTGATATTTCGTTGTTTTCATCCAATTTTCTGAAAAATATGAACTAAATGAGGGAATAATATGTGTGAGGGTACCCCAGTAGGGTTTAAAATGTGTGTGGGTAGAATATATATCCCATGGGGGTAAGAATGAAATAAGTTGAAAAAAATTTTTTTTGGGACTAAGTCATTTTTCCGGTGTTTATCAGACTTTCAGAGAGGGGAAATGTCAGTGAGTGTTCAGATTTCAGTTCCAGAGCGATTAGTCCAATGAGTCCTTGGTATATAGTCGTTTTCAGCCAATTTTCTGAATTTTTGAAAATTTCACTTTTTTGTGAAAATATCCAATAAATGAGGGAATAATATGTGTGAGGGTACCCCAGGAGAGTTCCAAATGTGTGTGGTTAGAATATATATCCCACGGGGGTAAGAATGAAAAAAGTTTAAAAAAAATTTTTTTTGGACTAAATCATATTTCCGGTGTTTATCAGACTTTCAGAGAGGAGAAATGTCAGTGAGCGTTCCGATTTCAGTTCCAGAGCGATTCGCCCAATGAGTCCTTGATATTCTTTCGTTTTCAGCCAATTTTCTGAATTATTGAAAATTTCACTTTTTTGTGAAAATATCCACTAAATGAGGGAATAATATGTGTGAGGGTACCCCAGTAGGGTTTAAAATGTGTGTGGGTAGAATATATATCCCACGGGGGTAAGAATGAAATAAGTTGAAAAAAATTTTTTTTGGGACTAAGTCATTTTTCTGGCATTGATCAGACTTTCAGAGAGGGGAATTGTCAGTGAGTGTTCCGATTTCAGTTCCAGAGCGATTAGTCCAATGTGTCCTTGATATTTTGTCTTTTTCAGCCAATTTTCTGAATTTCTGAAAATTCCACTTTTTTTGTGAAAATATCCACTAAATGAGGGAGTAATATGTGTGAGTGTAACCCAGGTGAGTTCCAAATGTGTTTGGGTAGAATATATATCCCACGGGTGTAAGAATGAAAAAAGTTGAAAAATAAATTTTTTTGAACTGTCAATTTTCCGGCGTTTATCAGACTTTCAGAGAGTGGAAGTGTCAGTGAGCTTTCTGATTTCAGTTCCAGAGTTATTCGCCCGATGATCCTTGATAATTCGTCGCTTTCAGCCAATTTTCTGAATTATTGAAAATTTCACATTTTTGTGAAAATATCCACTAAATGAGGGAGTAATATGTGTGAGGGTACCCCAGGAGAGTTCCAAATGTGTGTGGGTAGAATATATATCCCACGGGGGTAAGAATGAAATAAGTTGAAAAAAAATTTTTTGGGGACTAAGTCATTTTTCCGCTGTTTATCAGACTTTCAGAAAGGGAAATGTCAGTGAGCATTTCGATTTCAGTTCCAGAGCGATTCGCCCAATGAGTCCTTGATATTTTGTCATTTTCAGCCAATTTTCAGAATTTTTGTAAATATTACTTTTTTGTGAAAATATCCACTGAATGAGGGAGTAATATGTGTGAGGGTACCCCAGGAGAGTACCAAATGTGTGGGGGTAGAATATATATCCCACTGGGGTAAAATTGAAATAAGTTAAAATAAAATAATTTTTGGACTGTCAATTTTCCGGCGTTTATCAAGCTTTCAGAGAGCGGAAGTGTCAGTGAGCGTTCTGATTTCAGTTCCAGAGTGATTCACCCAATGAGTCCTTGATATTTTGTCGTTTTCAGACAATTTTCTGAATTTTTGAAAATTTCACTTCTTTTGTGAAAATATCCACTAAATGAGTGAGTAATATGTGAGAGGGTACCCCAGGAGAGTTCCAAATGTGTATGCGTAGAATATATATCCCACGGGGGTGAAATTGAAAAAAGTTGAAAAAATATTTTTTTGGACTTACTCATTTTTCCGGTGTTTATCAGACTTTCAGAGAGGGGAAATGTGAGTGAGCGTTCTGATTTCAGTTCCAGAGTGATTCGCCCAATGAGTCCTTGATATTTTGTCGTTTTCAAACAATTTTCTGAATTTCTGAAAATTTCACTTTTTTGTGAAAATATCCACTAAATGAGTGAGTAATATGTGAGAGGGTACCCCAGGAGAGTTCCAAATGTGTGTGCGTAGAATATATATCCCACGGGGGTGAAATTGAAAAAAGTTGAAAAAAATTTTGGGGGGATTTTTTCATTTTTCCAGCGTTTATCAGCCTTTCAGAGAGGGGAAATGTTAGTGAGCGTCCCGATTTCAGTTCTAGAGCGATTCACCCAATGAGTCCTTGAAATTTTGTCGTTTTCAGCCAATTTTCTGAATTTTTGAAAATTTTACTTTTTTGTGAAAATATCCACTAAATGAGTGAGTAATATGTGAGAGGGTGCCCCAGGAGAGTTCCAAATGTGTGTGGGTAGAATATATATACCACGGGGGTGAAATTGAAAAAAGTTGAAAAAAAATTTTTTGGGACTTTTTCATTTTTCCGGTGTTTATCAGACTTTCAGAGAGGGGAAATGTCAGTGAGCGTCCCGATTTCAGTTCCAGAGCGATTCGCCCTTCTGAGTCCTTGATATTTCATCATTTTCAGCCAATTTTCTGAATTTTTGAAAATTTCACTTTTTTGTGAAAATATCCACTAAATGAGGGAGTAATATGTGTGAGGGTACCCCAGGAGAGTTCCAAATGTGTGTGGGTAGAATATATATCCCACGGGGGTAAAATTGAAAAAAGTTGAAAAAAAATTTTTTTTCGACTTAGTCATTTTTCCGGCGTTTATCAGACTTTCAGAGAGGGGAAATGTCAGTGAGTGTGCCTATTTCAGTTCTAGGGCGATTCACCCAATGAGTCCATGATATTTCGTCGTTTTCAGCCACTTTTCTGAATTTTTGAAAATTTCACTTTTTTGTGAAAATATCCACTAAATGAGGGAGTAATATGTGGGAGGGTACCCCAGGAGAGTTCCAAACGTGTGTGGGTAGAATATATATCCCACGGGGGTGAAATTGAAAAAAGTTGAAAAAAATTTTTTTGGGACTTTTTCATTTTTCCACCATTGATCAGCCTTTCAATTAGGGGAAATGTCAGTGAGCGTCCCGATTTTAGTTCCAGAGCGATTCGCCCTATGAGTCCTTGATATTTCGTCGTTTTCAGCCAATTTTCTTCATTTTTGAAAATTTCACTTTTTTGTTTAAATATCCACTGAATGAGGGAGTAATATGTGTGAGGGTACCCCAGGAGAGTTCCAAATGTGTGTGGGTAGAATAAATATCCCACGGAGGTGAAATTGAAAAAAGTTGAAAAAAAAAATTTTTTGGGGACTTTTTCATTTTTCCGGCATTTATCACCCTTTCAAAGATGGGAAATGTCAGTGAGCATCCCGATTTCAGTTCCAGAGCGATTCGCCCTATGAGTCCTTGATATTTCGTCGTTTTCAGCCAATTTTCTTAATTTTTGAAAACTTCACTTTTTTGTTTAAATATCCTCTGAATGAGGGAGTAATATGTGTAAGGGTACCCCAGGAGAGTTCCAAATGTGTGTGGGTAGAATATAAATCCCACATGGGTAAAATTGCAAAAAGTTGAAAAAAAATTTTTTTATACTTAGTAATTTTTCCGGCGTTTATCAGACTTTCAGAGAGGGGAAATGTCAGTGAGCGCTCCGATTTCAGTTCCAGAGCGATTCGCCCAATAAGTCCTTGATATTTCGTTGTTTTCAGCCAATTTTCTGAATTTCAGAAAATTTCACTTTTTTGTGAAAATATCCAATAAATGAGGGAATAATATGTGTGAGGGTACCCCAGGAGAGTTCCAAATGTGTGTGGGTAGAATATATATCCCACGGGGGTAAAATTGAAAAAAGTTGAAAAAAAATTTTTTTGGACTTAGTCATTTTTCCGGCGTTTATCAGACTTTCAGAGTGGGGAAATGTCAGTGAGTGTTCCTATTTCAGTTCCAGAGCAATTCGCCCAATGAGTCCTTGATATTTCGTAGTTTTCAGCCAATTTTCTGAATTTTTGAAAATTTCTCTTTTTTGTGAAAATATCCACTAAATGAGGGAGTAATATGTGTGACGGTACCCCAGGAGAGTTCCAAATGTGTGTGGGTAGAACATATATCTCACTGGGGTAAAATTGAAAAAAGTAAAAAAAAAATTTTGGGGACTATTTCATTTTTCCGGCGTTTATCAGACTTTCAGAGAGGGGAAATGTCAGTGAGTGTTCCTGTTTCAGTTCTAGGACCATTCACCCAATGAGTCCTTGATATTTCGTCGTTTTCAGCCAATTTTCTGGATTTTTGAAAATTTCACTTTTTTGTGAAAATATCCAATAAATGAGGGAATAATATGTGTGAGGGTACCCCAGGAGAGTTCCAAATGTGTGTGGGTAGTATATATATTCCACGTGGGTAAAATTAAAAAAAGTTTAAAAAAAAATTTTTTGGACTGTCATTGTCCTGGCGTTTATCAAATTTCAGAGAGGGGAAAGGTCAGTGAGTGTTCTGATTTCAATTCGAGAGTTATTGGCCCATGAGTCCTTGACATTTCATCATTTTCAGCCAATTTTCAGAATTTTTGAAGATGTCACTTTTATATGAAAACATCCACTAAATGAGGGAATAATATGTGTGAGGGCACCCCAGGTGAGTTCCAAATGTGTGTGGGTAGAATATATATCCCACGGGGGTAAAATTGAAAAAAGTTGAAAAGAAATTTTTTTTGGACTGTCATTTTTCGTCGTTTATCAGACTTTCAGAGAGGGGAAATGTCAGTGAGCGTTCCGATTTCAGATCCAGAGCGATTCGCACAATGAGTCCTTGATATTTCGTCGTTTTCAGCCAATTTTCTGAATTTTTGAAAATTTCACTTTTTTGTGAAAATATCCACTAAATGAGGGAATAATATGTGTGAGGGTACCCCTGGAGAGTTCCAAATGTGTGTGGGTAGAATATAAATCCCACGGTGGTAAAATTGAAGAAAATTGAAAAAAAATTTTTTGGACTTCGTAATTTTTCCGGCGTTTATCAGACTTCAGAGAGGGGAAATGTCAGTGAGCGCTCCAAATTCAGTTTCAGAGCGATTTGCCCAATAAGTCCTTGATATTTCGTCGTTTTCAGCCAATTTTCAGAATTTTTGAAAATTTCACTTTTTTGTGAAAATATCCACTAAATGAGGGAATTTTATGTGGGAGGGTACCCCAGGTGAGTTCCAAATGTGTGTGGGTAGAATATATATCACACGGGGGTAAAATTGAAGAAAATTGAAAAAAAAATGTTTGGACTAAGTCATTTTTCCGGCATTTATCAAACTTTCAGAGTGGGGAATTGTCAGTGAGTGTTCCGATTTCAGTTGCAGAGCGATTCGCCCAATGAGTCCTTGATATTTCGTCGTTTTCACTCAATTTTCAGAATTTTGGAAAATTTCACATTTTTTGTGAAAATATCCACTAAATGAGGGAGTAATATGTGTGAGGGTACCCAAGGAGAGTTCCAAATGTGTGTGGGTAGAATAAATATACCACGGGGGTGAAATTGAAAAAAGATGAAAAAAAATTTTTGGGGACTTTTTCATTTTTTCCAGCGTTCATCAGCCTTTCAGAGAGGGGAAATGTCAGTGAGCGTCCCGATTTCAGCTCTAGAGCGATTCGCCCAATGAGTCCTTGATATTTCGTCGTTTTCAGCCAATTTTCTGAATTTTTGAAAATTTCACTTTTTTATGAAAATATCCACTAAATGAGGGAATAATATGTGTGAGGGTACCCCAGGTGAGTTCCAAATGTGTGTGGGTAGAATATAAATCCCACTGGGGTAAAATTGAAAAAAGTTTAAAAAAAAATTTTTTTGGACTTAGTCATTTTTCCGGCGTTAATCTGACTTTCAGAGAGGGGAAATGTCAGTGAGTGTTCCGATTTCAGTTCCAGAGCGATTTCCCCAATGAGTCCTTGATATTTCGTCGTTTTCAGCCAATTTTCTGAATTTCTGAAAATTTCACTTTTTTGTGAAAACATCCACTAAATGAGGGAATAATATGTGTGAGGGTGCCCCTGGAGAGTTCCAAATGTGTGTGGGTAGAAAATATGTCCCACGGGGGTGAAATTGAAAAAAGTTGAAAAATTTTTTTTCTGGACTTAGTAATTTTTCCGTCGTTTATCAGACTTTCAGAGAGGCGAAATGTCAGTCATTGTTCCGATTTCAGATCCAGAGCGATTTGCACAATGAGTCCTTTATATTTCGTCGTTTTCAGCCAATTTTCTGAATTTTTGAAATTTTCACTTTTTTGTCAAAATATCCACTAAATGAGGGAGTAATATGTGTGAGGGTACCCCAGGTGAGTTCCAAATGTGTGTGGGTAGAATATATATCCCACGGGGTTAAGAATGAAAAAAGTTGAAAAAAAATTTTTTTTGGACTTAGTCATTTTTCCGGCGTTAATCTGACTTTCAGAGAAGGAAAATGTCAGTGAGTGTTCCGATTTCAGTTCCAGAGCGATTTCCCCAATGAGTCCTTGATATTTCGTCGTTTTCAGCCAATTTTCAGAATTTCTGAAAATTTCACTTTTTTGTGAAAATATCCACTAAATGAGGGAATAATATGTGGGAGGGTACCCCAGGAGAGTTCCAAATATGTGTGGGTAGAATATATATCCCACAGGGGTAACATTGAAAAAAGTAAAAAAAATTTTTTTTTGGACTTTTTCATTTTTCCAGCGTTTATCAGCCTTTCAGAGAGGGGAAATGTCAGTGAGCGTCCCGATTTCAGATCTAGAGCGATTCACCCAATGAGTCCTTGATATTTCCTTGTTTTCATCCAATTTTCTGAATTTTTGAAAATTTCACTTTTTTGTGAAAATATCCACTAAATGAGGGAATAATATGTGTGAGGGTACCCCAGGAGAGTTCCAAATGTGTGTGGGTAGAATA
Source organism: Phyllobates terribilis (assembly GCF_046119375.1). NCBI lineage: Eukaryota > Metazoa > Chordata > Amphibia > Anura > Dendrobatidae > Phyllobates > Phyllobates terribilis. The sequence continues at coordinate 634,881,247 of NW_027362763.1, forward strand.
TATGTCCCACGGGGGTGAAATTGAAAAAAGTTGAAAAAAATTTTTTTTTGGACTTAGTCATTTTTCGGGCGTTTATTAGACTTTCAGAGATGGGACATGTCAGTGAGCGTTACGATTTCAGTTCCAGAGCGATTCTCCCTATGAGTCCTTGATATTTCATCGTTTTCAGCCAATTTTCTGAATTTTTGAAAATTTCACTCTTTTGTGAAAATATCCAACTAAATGAGGGAATAATATGTGTGAGGGTACCCCTGGAGAGTTCCAAATGTGTGTGGGTAGAATATATATCCCACGGGGGTAAAATTGAAAAAAGTTTAAAAAAAAATTTGGGGGACTTTTTCATTTTTCCAGCGTTTATCAGACTTTCAGAGAGTGGAGATGTCAGTGAGAGTTCCTATTTCAGTTCCAAAGCGATTCGCCCAATAAGTCCTTGATATTTCGTCGTTTTCAGCCAATTTTCTGAATTTTTGAAAATTTCACTTTTTTGTGAAAATATCCAACTAAATGAGGGAGTAATATGTGTGAGGGTGCCCCTGGAGAGTTCCAAATGTGTGTGAGTTGAATATATATCCCACGAGGGTAAAATTGAAAAAAGTTGGAAAAAAATGTTTTTTTGGACTTAGTAATTTTTCCGTCGTTTATCAGACTTTCAGAGAGGGGAAATGTCAGTCATTGTTCCGATTTCAGATCCAGAGCGATTTGCACAATGAGTCCTTTATATTTCGTCGTTTTCAGCCAATTTTCTGAATTTTTGAAATTTTCACTTTTTTGTCAAAATATCCACTAAATGAGGGAGTAATATGTTTGATGGTACCCCAGGTGAGTTCCAAATGTGTGTGGGTAGAATATATATCTCACGGGGGTAAAATTGTAGAAAATTGAAAAAAAATTTTGGACGAAGTCATTTTTCTGGCATTTATCAGACTTTCAGAGAGGGGAAATGTCAGTGAGCGCTCCAAATTCAGTTTCTGAGCGATTCGCCCAATGATTCCTTGATATTTCGTCCTTTTCAGCCAATTTTCTGAATTTCTGAAAATTTCACTTTTTTTTGTGAAAATATCCACTAAATGAGGGAATAATATGTGTGAGGGTACCCCAGGAGAGTTCCAAATGTGTGTGGGTAGAATATATATCCCACAGGGGTAAAATTGAAAAAAGTTAAAAAAATTTTTTTTTGGACTTTTTAATTTTTCCAGCGTTTATCAGCCTTTCAGAGAGGGGAAATGTCAGTGAGCGTCCCGATTTCAGATCTAGAGCGATTCACCCAATGAGTCCTTGATATTTCCTTGTTTTCATCCAATTTTCTGAATTTTTGAAAATTTCACTTTTTTGTGAAAATATCCACTAAATGAGGGAATAATATGTGTGAGGGTACTCCAGTAGGGTTCAAAATGTGTGTGGGTAGAATATATATCCCACGGGGTTAAGAATGAAAAAAGTTTTAAAAAAAATTTTTTTGGACTTAGTCATTTTTCCGGCGTTAATCTGACTTTCAGAGAGGGGAAATGTCAGTGAGTGTTCCGATTTCAGTTCCAGAGCGATTTCCCCAATGAGTCCTTGATATTTCGTCGTTTTCAGCCAATTTTCTGAATTTCTGAAAATTTCACTTTTTTTTGAAAATATCCACTAAATGAGGGAATAATATGTGTGAGGGTACACCAGGAGAGTTCCAAATGTGTGTGGGTAGAATATATATCCCACGGTGGTAAAATTGATGAAAATTGAAAAAAAAATGCTTTGGACTAAGTCATTTTTCTGGCATTTATCAGACTTTCAGAGAGGGGAAATGTCATTGAGCGCTCCAAATTCAGTTTCTGAGAGATTCTCCCAATGAGTCCTTGATATTTCGTCGTTTTCAGCCAATTTTCTGAATTTTTGAAAATTTCACTTTTTTGGGAAAATATTCAACTAAATGAGAGAATAATATGTGTGAGGGTATCCCTGGAGAGTTTCAAATGTGTGTGGGTAGAATATATATCCCACGGGGGTAAAACTGAAAAAAGTTGAAAAAAAATTTTTGGGGACTTTTTCATTTTTCCAGCGTTTATCAGACTTTCAGAGAGGGGAGATGTCAGTGAGCATTCCGATTTCAGTTCCAGAGCGATTCGCCCAATAAGTCCTTGATATTTCGTCGTTTTCAGCCAATTTTCAGAATTTTTGAAAATTTCACTTTTTTGTGAAAATATCCACTAAATGAGGGAATAATATGTGGGAGGGTACCCCAGGAGAGTTCCAAATGTGTGTGGGTAGAATATATATCCCACAGGGGTAAAATTGAAAAAAGTTGAAAAAAATGTTTTTTTGGACTTAGTCATTTTTCCGATGTTTATCAGACTTTCAGAGAGGGGAAATGTCCGTGAGTGTTCAGATTTCAGTTCCAGAGCGATTCGCCCAATGAGTCCTTGATATTTCGTCATTTTCATCCAATTTTCAGAATTTTTGAAAATTTCACTTTTTTTGTGAAAATATCCACTAAATGAGGGAGTAATATATTTGATGGCACCCCAGGAGAGTTCCAAATGTGTGTGGGTAGAATATATATCCCTCGGGGTTAAAATTGAAAAAATTTGAAAAATAAAATTTTTGGACTTAGTCATTTTTCTGGCGTTTATCAGATTTTCAGAGAGGGGAAATGTCAGTGAGCGTTCCGATTTCAGTTCCAGAGCGATTCTCCCAATGAGTCCTTGATATTTCGTCGTTTTCAGCCAATTTTATGAATTTTTGAAAATTTCACTTTTTTGTGAAAATATCCACTAAATGAGGGAGTAATATGTATGATGGTACCCCAGGAGAGTTCCAAATGTGTGTGGGTAGAATATATATCCCACGGGGGTAAAATTGAAAAAATTTGAAAAATAAAATTTTTGGACTTTGTCATTTTTCCGGCGTTTATCAGACTTTCAGAGAGGGGAATTGTCAGTGAGTGTTCCGATTTCAGTTCCAGAGCGATTCGCCCAATGAGTCCTTGATATTTCGTCGTTTTCACTCAATTTTCAGAATTTTGGAAAATTTCACATTTTTTGTGAAAATATCCACTAAATGAGGGAGTAATATGTGTGAGGGTACCCCAGGAGAGTTCCAAATGTGTGTGGGTAGAATAAATATACCACGGGGGTGAAATTGAAAAAAGTTGAAAAAAAATTTTTGGGGACTTTTTCATTTTTCCAGCGTTTATCAGCCTTTCAGAGAGGGGAAATGTCAGTGAGCGTCCCGATTTCAGCTCTAGAGCGATTCGCCCAATGAGTCCTTGATATTTCGTCGTTTTCAGCCAATTTTCTGAATTTTTGAAAATTTCACTTTTTTATGAAAATATCCACTAAATGAGGGAATAATATGTGTGAGGGTACCCCAGGTGAGTTCCAAATGTGTGTGGGTAGAATATAAATCCCACTGGGGTAAAATTGAAATAAGTTAAAAAATATAAATTTTTGGACTGTCAATTTTCCGGCGTTTATCAAGCTTTCAGAGAGGGGAAATGTCAGTGAGTGTTCCGATTTCAGTTCCAGAGTAGTGTTGAGCCACACCGGTAGTGTTCGAGTTCGGTTTGGTTTGTCGAACACCCGTGTGTTCGTCTAACTGTTCGTCGAACACCTTCGAACACCGTTAAAACCAATGGCAGGCAAACAAAAACACATAGAAACACATAGAAAACACCTTCAAAGGTGTCCAAAAGCTGACAAACTGCTCAGAAGACACAACTAACACATGGAAAAGTGACAAGTACATATAGTCATGCGAAAAGAAAAGAGGTGGAGGAGTAAAAGGAGGGGGAGACACAGATATAGGCATGTCATGCCCTTCTAAAATCCAAAAAGTGAGAAGCCGACACGTTCAATCCGCTCCTGCCCGTGCCACCTCCGTGTCGCCGGGTTTGTGCCAGAGCCGCGGTGAACCCTGACGGCCAGCCCCCCTCTCCCATTACTGGTGTCTGTCCGCTGGTGGGTCGAGCGAGCCCCCCTGTGGTGGAGGCAGCTCTAAGCTTTTTAATTTAAATTGTCTCTCTAATTTGAGTGAATACACTTTAAATCCATTTACAAGGATCTATTGGAGGGCAAGTTTGATGCCAGCAGCCGCATAATTCCAGCTCCGGTAGCGTCCACTAAAGCTGCTGCAGTTAAAAAGCTTTTATAAGGATCGAGCTCGGCTGTCCACCGCAAGGCATCCTACTGCCAGTCCCAGCCCCTATGCCTTGGGGTGCCTCCTGATGCTCTTCACTGAGTATCCCGTGGTCCCGAAGCATTTCCTTTGAAAAAAGTGTCCAAACTACAGGTGGTGTAGCTTGCTTAACAGCCGGGATAATCCGCTGACTAGCAGACACTGCTACTAGGCACAAAGTATTTCCTGGGCTAGATGCAGTTAAAAATTTGTAATTAGATACTCTCGTTGGATGCTGAGAAAGCATTCCATAGAGTCTCCTGGCACGCCATATATTATTCTCTTAAAAAGCTTGGGGTAGTGGTCTAGGTGTCCCTTTTATAGCCAAAATCACGGCCCTGTATCGCAATAGGTCACCTAGGCTGAAGATAAATGGAACTGTAGCACCCTGAGGGCTCGGTTGCTACAGAGGTATTGCACCTCACCCAGAGGTGTGATATCTCACTCTCAGGTAAGGATGGAGTGTGGATCAGGACCCGACACCTGCATGCATTACACCACATTGCCGTGGGGCAGGGCGACCAATATGCCCCTGAGATGGGCACGACAGTCCCTGTCTCTGGCTGGAGTGGGGGGAGGGAACACTGAGGAAAGGGAACCCTGTAGTGCAGGAGCAGGGAGGAAGCAGTTCCTGGGTGCATTGAGAAGGGAGTATAAAGGTGGGCACCATCTTAGTTCAGTGCAGAGAAGTCTGAGCAGAAGTGGCAGGGAGCAGGAGCTCTGCATGAGCTCTGCTCCGGAGGCGGGCCTAGTAACAGAGGCCCAGGCCTGGAAGAGGGAGAAGGAAGGAAGAGGAGTTGGGAAGGCTCCAGGAACAAGGAACGAAGGGATCCCAGGGGTGCGGACGGGCGAGTCGCCATCGCACGCCCGAATCCACCTGTGTGGAGGGGTCAGGCCAAAGGGGGAGACCGGTCCCCGAAACTAGTGGAGGCAGGAAACGACCCTCAGCTAGAAACCGGAGGCTGTGACATTTTATGTGGCGCAGCCCCTCGCTACACCCGCTAGGAAGGCACCACATAGGGTCAGGGAAACTGGCGCCAAGTTTACCAAGAGGAGGCCCGAGGCAGTCGGACAGAAGGGGTGGTAAGAAAGGCAAGACAAAGGACACACAAAGGGAGTCCTGTGAAGTGCTCCAAAGTTATCTGGGAGTTGTCTGAGCCCCTCACCTGGTGAGCACAGTACGACCTGATCAGCCGTTACCTGCAGACGTGGTCTGGATAATAAGAACTGTGAGTAAAGGCCCTGGACTGCATCACTGACTCCGTGTCATTACTGCTGCTGCCCTGCACCATCACCCCCATCCTCCGCATACACTGCCCTGAGGCTATACTCCTCCCGTGGGGAGTTATGCTACGCTCTGCTGCACCCACAACACCAGCCTCAGCGGTCTGCCCTGCAGCGGCGGTTCACTCTGACCGCAATCAACGGGTGGCGTAGTCGGACATTTAAACATCAAAACCACATAAATAGTTCCGCCATTGCTTTGACCGCCCTGAGCCACGGAACCGGGTCGCCGCCATGGAGACTACAACCACCAGCATCCACCAAAAAGGGTCCGGCTCCAGGTGTCCCAAGGCCCAGGGGGTGCATCAGAACATTTTCATCACCTTTCACAATCACCAATGGGACAAGGCAGGGATGTCCTCTGTCCCCTCTCTTATACATCCTAGTGACGGAGCACCTGCTCTCATCAATTCGCCATAACCCCAATATTAGGTGGATTGTGGTGGGAGGCACCGAGTACAAGTGCTCTCTATTTGCTGATGATGTCCTAGTATATATCACTCAATCACATATATCCATCCATGCTGTTATGGCTGAAATAGATCACTTTGTTACATGGTCAAATTTTAAAATCAATGCAGCGAAGTCTGAGGCCCTCGATGTCTCCCTCCCCAAATCCATACAGGATTCCATCCAGTCCAACTTTCCCTTTGTCTGGCCCTCACAGGGTATCAAATACTTAGGAATTCCTATTCATAGAGACCTCTCCCATCTATGTTATCTTAATTTTGGGCCCTTTATTGAACAACTCCATACAGAACACGGATGGCAAGTTAAAACTGTAAGATTCACTACGTGAACCACTGGTGTTTTGTGGAAAAGCACATGTACACTGTGTACCAAATTATTATGAAAAAAGTGTTTAGGAGTGATAAGGGAAGAATTTGTTTGTTTGTCAGTTAAACTGATTGATGGTGATGTGTGTCAGGGCTCTTTATATCACTGTAAGCAATTGCAGACACCTGTGCTAATTAGTTTGGCAGGTGTGTCCAATGAAAGGCAAGACTACTTAAGAAGGCTGTCTCGCATTATTAAGCAGCCTACATTTTCTGCCAAAATGGGAAAGAAAAAGGATGTGTCGGCTGCTGAGAAGCAACAAATTGTGGAGTGTTTAGGTCAAGGCATGACATTGTGCGATGATCAGGATGAAGTGTCTTGGCAATCAAGAAGTATGTAGCTGATTCACAGTACACACGTGTGCGTGCTGATAAGGGCAAATTGAGGGCTCTTTCCTACAGGCAATTACGTCAGGTTAAAAGAGCAGTGGCAAAAAAGCCTTGTCATAGCAGCAGACAAGTTTTTGAAGCTGCTGGTGCCTCCAACGTCCCCCGAACAACAAGATGCAGGGTCCTTCAGAGGTTTGCAGCTGTACATACGCCATCCTCTCGACCTCCTCTATCCACTTCACACAAGCAGAAACGGCTCCAGTGGGCCAAACATTACATGAAGACTGATTTCAAAACTGTTTTGTTCACGGATGAGTGCCGTGCAGCGCTCGATGTTCCAGATGGATGGAGTGGAGGATGGCTGGTTGATGGACACCCCACGCAAACACGGCTACAGCGCTAACAAGGGGGAGGTGGAGTAATGTTTTGGGCTAGAATCATGGGGAGAGAGATTGTCGGCCCCTTTAGGATTCCTGAAGGGGTAAAGATGAACTCCATAATGTATGTGGATTTTCTCAAACAGCACTTCCTGCCATGGTTCAAGAAGAAGAACTGTGTATTCCACAGCAAGATCATTTTTATGCATGAAAATGCACCATCTCATGCTGCACATAACACATCTTCATCTCTGGCTGATATGGGCATAAAAGGGGACAAACTTATGGTGTGACCCCCATGCTCCCCTGACCTCTACCCCACTCAGAACCTCTGGAGCATCATCAAAAGGAGTGTCTATGATGGCGGGAGGCAGTTCACATCTAAGCAACAGCTCTGGGAGGGTATTCTGTCCTCATGCAAAACAATTGAAGCAGAAACCATCCAAAACCTGACAAATTCAATGGACGAGAGAGTTCAGAAGCTCCTTTCGAACAAGTGGTCCAATGTGAAAATGTAACATCACCTAGAATAAAGTTTTGAGTTGAAAACTGTTTGATTTCAGTTTCTAATAACCTGCTAATGCTTATAATTTGAAAAATGACCATTTTTTTGGTCTTTATTAAAATGAAAAGGTTGATCGAAAAGTTTGGGGGATCTAAGAGTGTGGCAACCCAGTAGTCATGATTACTTCGAATTCTGACAATATGAGGGTCATGTTGCAGGTAGTGCAGCAAGAAGGCACTTATGTGTCTTGCGCATCTCGGAGCCCCAAAATTATTTTCCGGGCTAGATGCAGCTAAAAATTAAAAATTATTATTAATTTTAAATCTGGTGGAGCTTAGTATAGATGGCCTAATAGGATCAGTGCTGCACACTGCTACAAAGCCCAAATTATTTTCCAGCCAAGATACAGATAAACATGATTAGTAATTTTAAATCTGGTGGAGCTTATTATAGATGGCCTAATATAATCAGTGCTGCACACTGCTACAAAGCCCAAATTATTTTCCAGCCAAGATACAGATAAACATGATTAGTAATTTGAAAGCTTAAAACGGTTGGTGAGGTGATTTTAACCAATCATCAAGCTTTTACTCTCCCCAGGATGACACAGGGGTAGAAAAGTTGTTTCGGATCCATGATTTGTTCATCTTTATGAACGTGAGTCTGTCTACATTATCAGTGGAGAGCCGCGTGCGCTTATCTGTCAGCACACCACCAGCAGCGCTGAACACACGTTCAGACAGAACGCTGGCTGCGGGGCATGACAAGATCTCCAAAGCGTAAGTGGCTAGCTCCAGCCATTTATCCAGATTGGAAGCCCAAAAAGAGCAAGGGTCCAGTGACACAGTCATGGCTTCAATGTTTACTTGGAGATACTCCTGTACCATCATCTCTAGGCGTTGACTATGTGTCAGACTTCTTGTCTCCTGTGGCCTTGCAAAGGATGGGCTAAAAAAGTGGTGAAATGATTCCGCAAAATTGATGTTACCAGCAGATACTGTGGTTCTGTTACGGTTTGAGTGCTGAACACTTGACGGTCCCACGGTTGGCAAGTTGGAACTGTGAGATTCACTACGTGCACCACTGGTGTTTTGTGGAAAAGCACATGTAAGATTCTGCAACAGTCTCTGCTGATACTCCTGCATGCGTGCAACCCTTTCTATGGCAGGAATAATTTCTGCAAATTTACTTTTGTACCGGGGATCTAACAGTGTGGCAACCCAGTAGTCAGGATTATTTCTAATTCTCACAATTCGAGGGTCATGTTGCAGGTAGTGCAGCAAGAAGGCACTCATGTGTGTTGCGCATCCAGGAGCACCAAGTCCCTGTTGTGTTGGTGGCGAGGTAACAATCATGCTTCCTTCCTCTGTCCTCTCCCCCCTACCTCGCACAACAGAAATGTGATCAAGGTCTCCCTCATCTGATGAGTCTTCCATCAGTTCGTCCTCCATTTCTTCCTGGGCTCCTGCACCTTCCTCACTAGTTTGGCTGCTACCATGCGCCCTGGTAAAACCATCTCCCCCACCCTCACATGCCTGCCGCCTTGGTGCTGCCGACCGTCTGGACCTTGCAGATGTTAGCCCTTCCGCATACAACTCCTCCTCCTCTACTTCCTCCACCTCCTCTTGTGCCACCACCTGACTCCGAATTCTGTTTAACATGTGCTCCAGCATGTAAATCACCGGAATAGTCATGCTGATAATGGCATCGTCAGCACTAAACATCTTCGTCGCCATTTCAAAACTGTGCAGAAGGGTGCATAGGTCCCTGATCTGAGGCCACTCCTCCAGCGTGATTTGCCCCACCTCTGGATCTCGTTGGCCCAGGCTATACGTCAGAACGTATTGCACCAGGGCTTGTCGGTGCTGCCACAGTCGCTGCAACATGTGCAGAGTTGAATTCCACCGGGTAGGCACATCGCATTTTAGCCGGTGAAGCGGCAGGCCCAGCGACTTCTGTAGAGATGTAAGTCGCTGAGCTGCGGGATGCGAACGGGGGAAGTGAGCACACAGCGACCGTGCCCTCTGCAGAAGTCCATCTAGTCTGGGATAGTGGGCTAAAAATTGCTGGACAACCAGGTTCAACACGTGAGCCATACAAGGCACATGTGTGACATTGCCCCGGCGAAGGGCCGCACCCAGGTTTGCAGCATTGTCGCACACGGCCTTCCCTGGTTTCAGGTCCAGTGGAGACAACCATTCATGAAATTGGTTCTCCAGAGTTGACCACTCAGAAATGTCCCCAGACATTTCAAAGTAAAAACCGCCTGATGACGTTGAGCCCTACTGCCAGCATAGTAAGGAGGTGTGCAGGATCCCTTCTGTGCAGTTAGAAAGCTTGTGGCATGACCAGACAGGCTTTGGGTGCAGGTGGAAGACCGAGAGGAGGTTGAGGAGGCAGAAGCAGTGGAGGAACTTTGACATAAAGAGGATTGACGCACAACTCGTGGGGACGGCAAGACTTGGACAGCAGCCCCTTGTCCTGCTGTCACCATAGTTACCCAGTGCCCAGTCAGCGACATGTAACGCCCCTGTCCATGCCTACTCGTCCAAGTGTCTGTGGTGAAATGCACCCTGTCACACACAGAGTTTCTCAAAGAAGCGGTGATGTTGTGTGCGACATGCTGGTGGAGCGCAGGCACACCTTTCTTTGAGAAGTAGTGCCGACTGGGCATCTGGTACTGGGGCACTGCGACGGACATAAGGTCTCGAAAATCCTCTGTGTCCACCAGGCAGAAAGGCAGCATTTCTGTAGCCAAGAGCTTGCAGATGGTGAAATTCAACCTCTTAGCTTTCTCATGGCTAGGAGGAAATGGTCTTTTACTTGTCCACATCTGAGGGACCGAGGGCTGGCTATTGTGCTTAGACGGGGTTGATAAGGGTGTCCCCGGCAAACTGCCGGTCTGTGAGGAAGATGCAGGCGGACATGTTAGGTTGCCTTGATCCAAAGGTGGTGCTATCGATGTCGGACAGCGCTCAACACCAGCTGGTTTTACCACCTCCAAAGAAAATGATGACCTGCCAATCACGCTGGCTGTTGCGGGTAAAGAGGTGGCAGGTCTGCGCCCCAAAACAGTTGTGACTGCTGTCCCCCCAGTCACAGAGGATGAAGAGGCCGCGGATGCACAAGATATGGCAGACGGTGGTTGGCCCGGCCGGCTAGGCCGCATTGTAGCACACTGAGCTTCCCACTGCAACTTATGCTTCATGTCCATGTGCCGGTTCATGCATGAAGTACTCAAACTATGTATTTTTTGGCCTCTACTTAGCTTTTGCTGACAAATGTTACAGATAACATGAGTTGGGTCATCTTTATTGATCAGAAAAAATGCCCAGGCTATGCAAGGCTTAGCACCCATGCGACCTGAAGAGCCACCACGACTTGTGGTGAGAGGCAGAGTTGTGTTTGAGGATGCAGTTGTTGACATGCTTCCAGTACTACGTCTCTGTCCAGGAAGGCGCAACCTGACCTCGTCGTCACTAGCATCTTCCTCCACCTCCTCTGCTGACCTCATCTCTTGGCTGACTGTGGGTTGACAGTAAGTGGGATCTTTAACCTCATCATCATCACCCTGTGCGTTATCACACCCGTCGTCCTCAGAGCCAACCTGTTCCTGCCCTGACAAAAAACTAAAGTTGTCGCTCCAATCAGGTATTTGAGTCTCATCATCATCTTCCTCATTGTCTCCACCAACAGGAGTTACAGTTTGGGAATGAGGGTCTACATTATGGTCAGAACCTTCTGCGTCTGGTCCTGGATCCGACTCATAAAGATTCTGGGCATCAGTGCAGATCATTTTCTCGTCTGGATTCACAGAAGCGCTGGAGTCGACCTCTGATTCCCAGGCTATAGTATGAGTAAACAGCTCTGCAGACTCAACCATCTGTTCTACCTCATACTCAGACGGGCAGCTGGAGATTTGGGAGCTGTGAGGAAGCAAGTGCGATTGGGGTGACACCTTTGAGGACTGGAGTATTTGTGATGTTGAAGTTGATGTGGAGGAGAGCCCACTTAAAGGGGCACTTGATATCCATTGAAGCACCTGCTTTTTTTGTGCCTCATCTGGAATTTGTAGCGATTGGCGTGGCCGTAAGAAAGGGATCTTATCACATTGTCCGCTAAAAGAAGTAGACATTTTAGTTTGGCTGGAAGATGGTCTTTCTTCTGCAGATGTTACTGTTGCTTTAATTCCTACCCCACGGACACAACCTTTTTTCCCCTTCCCAACACGCCTTTTCCCCTTTCCGCCAGCAGCAGGCCTTTTTCCACTCATTTTGGTGGTTAAATAATTCACAACTCTGGAGTTGTTTGCACAAAAAAACAATGGATGGGAACCGAGCAGAGCTGAGTGGCCAAACTGTGGTATTAGGTCAAAACTATTGGCTGGGTTAGATGCAGAAAAAAATTATATTCAATTTGCAACCTGATGGAGGTCAGTATAGATGGACTAATAGAACAAGTCCCACACACTGCTAGAAGGCCAAATATTTTTTCAGAGCTAGATGCAGAAAAAAATTATATTCAGTTTACAACCTGATGGAGGTCAGCATAGATGGACTAATAGAACAAGTCCCACACACAGCTAGAAGCCCAAATATTTTTTCAGAGGTAGATGCAGATAAAAATTATTTTTAATTTGCAACCTGATGGAGGTCAGTATAGATGGACTAATAGAGAAAGTCCCACACACTGCTAGAAGGCCAAATATTTTTTCAGAGCTAGATGCAGACAAAAAATTATTTTGAATTTGCAGCGTCATGGAGGTCAGTATAGATGGACTAATAGAACAAGTCCCACACACTGCTAAAAGGCCAAATATTTTTTCAGAGCTAGATGCAGAAAAAAATTATATTCAATTTGCAACCTGATGGAGGTCAGTATAGATGGACTAATAGAATGATGCTATGCCCAAAAGATTTTACTTCACTAGGTGCAGTAAAAAAATTGGTATTCTATACACAGGTGGTATATCTTGCAACACAGATAGGCTACTCCACTGACTATCACACTCTGTAATAGGCCAAAAAGGATTAGCTTTGCTAGATTCAGCCAAATGCTGTGAAAAAAACTTGCACAGCACTGGCACAGACCTGCCTGGCAAAAACTGATAGGAACTGATGTAACCTAGTCCTGAAAAGGACTGCAATTACAATTAGTCTTTACTCCCACAATCTATCTATTTAAGAGCACAGACCTGCCTGATAAAAGTCATAGGAAATGCTGTAACCTAGTCCTTAAAAGGACTGCAATCACAACTATTCCCTACTCCCAAGCTATCTGTAGATTTGTGCGAAAATTGGCTTGAAATTAACAAGGTATAGCGCACACAGCAACAGCGGTGCCGTCTAACACGCAGCTGCAGCAGTGAGAAAATGGTGGCGACGGGGAAAATGGCTTGGTCTTATAGGGCAAGGACATGTGACATACACTGCCAATGACACATGCCCTTGCTTGTGTCAAAAAAAGCACTTCGCTCCGTGTGTGCGCTGCTGATAGGCTGACAGATTGCACCTCCCCACTGTAAATGCGGGAAAGAGAAAAAAAAATGGAGATCTTCATTGTTCCTACAGAGATCCATCCCCTGCCCCTCCCCCAACCCCACTGTACACTCAAACTGAGTATTAACATTAATTTTCATCATTACTGAGAAAAAATCCAGTTATGATTTTGGTGCACGAACAGTTATCGAACATAACCTCGAACAGCCGAATTTTTCTCAAATCGTTCGTGTTCGCCGAACGGCTCGAACACCGCCCAAAACAGCTCGAATTTGAGATTGGCGAACAGTTCGAGTAGAACAACGCTCATCTCTATTCCAGAGCGATTCGTTCAATGCGTCCTTGATATTTCGTCGTTTTCATCCAATTTTCTGAATTTTTGAAAATTTCACTTTTTTGTGAAAATATCCACTAAATGAGGGAGTAATATGTGTGAGGGTACCCCAGGAGAGTTCCAAATGTGTGTGGGTAGAATATTCATCCCACAGGGGTAAAATTGAAAAAGTTGAAAAAAATTTTTTTTTGGACTTACTCATTTTTCCGGCGTTTATCAGACTTTCAGAGAGGGGAAATGTCAGTGAGTGTTCCGATTTCAGTTCGAGAGCGATTCGCCGAATGAGACCTTGATATTTCGTCGTTTTCATCCAATTTTCTGAATTTTTGAAAATTTCACTTTTTTGTGAAAATATCTGCTAAATGAGGGAATAAAATGTGTGTGGGTACCCCAGGAGAGTTCCAAATGTGTGTGGGTAGAATATTTTCCCAGGGGGGTAAAATTCAATTAAGTTTAAAAAAAATTTTTTTTTGGACTTATTCATTTTTTGGGCGTTTATCAGACTTTCAGAGTGGGGAAGTGTCAGTGAGCGTTCCGATTTCAGTTCCAGAGCGATTTCCCCAATGAGTCCTTGATATTTTCTCGTTTTCAGCCAATTTTCTGAATTTCTGAAAATTTCACTTTTTTGCGAAAATATCCACTAAATGAGGGAATAATATGTGTGAGGTACCCCAGGAGAGTTCCAAATGTGTGTGGGTAGAATATATATCCAACGAGGTTAAGAATGAAAAAAGTTGAAAAAAATTTTTTTTTGGACTTAGTCATTTTTCCGTAATTAATCGGACTTTCAGAGAGGGGAAATGTCAGTGAGTGTTCCGATTTCAGTTCCAGAGCGATTTCCCCAATGAGTCCTTGATATTTTCTCGTTTTCAGCCAATTTTCTGAATTTCTGAAAATTTCACTTTTTTGTGAAAATATCCACTAAATGAGGGAATAATATGTGTGAGGTACCCCAGGAGAGTTATAAATGTGTGTGGGTAGAATATATATCCCACTGTGGTAAAATTGAAAAAAAAATTTTTTGGACTTCGTCATTTTTCCGGCATTTATCAGACTTCAGAGAGGGGAAATTTCAGTGAGCGCTCCAAATTCAGTTTCTGATCGATTCGCCCAATGAGTCCTTTATATTTTGTCGTTTTCAGCCAATTTTCTGAATTTCTGAAAATTTCACTTTTTTGTGAAAATATCCACTAAATGAGGGAATAATATGTGTGAGGGTACCCCTGGAGAGTTCCAAATGTGTGTGGGTAGAATAAATATCCCACGGGGGTAAAATTGAAAAAAGTTGAAAAAAAAATTTAGGGGACTTTTTCATTTTTCCAGCGTTTATCAGACTTTCAGAGAGGGGAGATGTCAGTGAGCGTTCCGATTTCAGTTCCAGAGCGATTCGCCCAATGAGTCCTTGATATTTCGTCGTTTTCAGCCAATTTTCAGAATTTTTGAAAATTTCACTTTTTTCTGAAAATATCCACTAAATGAGGGAATAATATGTGTGAGGGTACCCCAGGACAGTTCCAAATGTGTGTGGGTAGAATATATATCCCACAGGGGTAAAATTGAAAAAAGTTGAAAAAAATGTTTTTTTGGACTTAGTCATTTTTCCGGCATTAATCTGACTTTCAGAGAGGGGAAATGTCAGTGAGTGTTCCGATTTCAGTACCAGAGCGATTTCCCCAATGAGTCCTTGATATTTCGTCGTCTTCAGCCAATTTTGTGAATTTCTGAAAATTTCACATTTTTGTGAAAATATCCACTACATGAGGGAATAATATGTGTGAGGGTACCCCAGGAGAGTTCCAAATGTGTGTGGGTAGAATATATATCCCACGGGGGTAGAATTGAAAAAAATTGAAAAAAAATTTTTTTGGACTTAGTCATTTTTCTGGCGTTTATCAAACTTTCAGCGGGGGGAAATGTCAGTGAGCGTTCTGATTTCAGTTCCAGAGTTATTTGCCCCATGAGTCCTTGATATTTCGTCGTTTTTAGCTAATTTTCTCAATTTTTGAAAATTTCACATTTTTGGGAAAATATCCACTAAATGAGGGAGTAATATGTGTGAGGGTACCCCAGTAGAGTTCCAAATATGTGTGGGTAGAATATATATCCCACGGGGGTAAAATTGAAAAAAGTTGAAAAAAATTTTTTGGGACTTTTTCATTTTTCCAGCGTTTATCAGCCTTTCAGAGAGGGGAAATGTCAGTGAGAGTCCCAATGTCAATTCCAGAGCGATTCGACCAATGAGTCCTTGATATTTCATCGTTTTCAGCCAATTCTCTGAAGTTTTGAAAATTTCACTTTTTTGTGCAAATATCCACTAAATGAGGGAATAATATGTGTGAGGGTACCCCAGGAGAGTTCCAAATTTGTGTGGGTGGAATATATATCCCACAGGGGTAAAATTGAAAAAAGTTGAAAAAAATGTTTTTTTGGACTTAGTCATTTTTCCGGCATTAATCTGACTTTCAGAGAGGGGAAATGTCAGTGAGTGTTCCGATTTCAGTTCCAGAGTGATTTCCCCAATGAGTCCTTGATATTTCGTCGTTTTCAGCCAATTTTCTGAATTTCTGAAAATTTCACTTTTTTGTGAAAATATCCACTACATGAGGGAATAATATGTGTGAGGGTACCCCAGGAGAGTTCCAAATGTGTGTGGGTAGAATATTTATCCCACGGTGGTAAAATTGAAGAAAATTGAAAAAAAAATTTTTTGGTCTTCGTCATTTTTCCGTCGTTTATCAGACTTTCAGAGAGGGGAAATGTCAGTGAGCGCTCCAAATTCAGTTTCTGAGCGATTCTCCCAATGAGTCCTTGATATTTCGTCGTTTTTAGCCAATTTTCTGAATTTCTGAAAATTTCACTTTTTTGTGAAAATATCCACTAAATGAGGGAATAATATGTGTGAGGGTACCCCTGGAGAGTTCCAAATGTGTGTGGGTAGAATATATATCGCACGGGGGTAAAGTTGAAAAAAGTTGAAAAAAAAATTTTGGGGACTTTTTCATTTTTCCAGCGTTTATCAGACTTTCAGAGAGGGGAGATGTCAGTGAGCGTTCCGATTTCAGTTCCAGAGCGATTCGCCCAATGAGTCCTTGATATTTCGTCGTTTTCAGCCAATTTTCAGTATTTTTGAAAATTTCACTTTTTTCTGAAAATATCCACTAAATGAGGGAATAATATGTGTGAGGGTACCCCAGGACAGTTCCAAATGTGTGTGGGTAGAATATATATCCCACAGGGGTAAAATTGAAAAAAATTGAAAAAAAATTTTTTTTTGACTTAGTCATTTTTCTGGCGTTTATCAAACTTTCAGCGGGGGGAAATGTCAGTGAGCGTTCTGATTTCAGTTCCAGAGTTATTTGCCCCATGAGTCCTTGATATTTCGTCGTTTTTAGCCAATTTTCTGAATTTTTGAAAATTTCACATTTTTGTGAAAATATCCACTAAATGAGGGAGTAATATGTGTGAGGGTACCCCAGTAGAGTTCCAAATGTGTGTGGGTAGAATATATATCCCATGGGGGTAAAATTGAAAAAAGTTGAAAAAAAATTTTTTGGGACTTTTTCATTTTTCCAGCGTTTATCAGCCTTTCAGATTGGGGAAATGTCAGTGAGAGTCCCAATTTCAATTCCAGAGCGATTCGACCAATGAGTCCTTGATATTTCATCGTTTTCAGCCAATTCTCTGAAGTTTTGAAAATTTCACTTTTTTGTGCAAATATCCACTAAATGAGGGAATAATATGTGTGAGGGTACCCCAGGAGAGTTCCAAATGTGTGTGGGTAGAAATATATTGCACGGGGGTAAAATTGAAAAAAGTTGAAAAAATTTTTTTTTTGTACTTAGTCATTTTTCCGGCGTTTATCAGACTTTCAGAGAGGGTAAATGTCAGTGAGCGTTCCGATTTCAATTCCAGAGCGATTCGACCAATGAGTCCTTGATATTTCATCGCTTTCAGCCAATTTTCTGAAGTTTTGAAAATTTCACTTTTTTGTGAAAATATCCAATAAATGAGGGAATAAGATGTGTGAGGGTACCCTAGGAGAGTTCCAAATGTGTCTGGTTAGAATATATATCCCAATGGGGTAAAATTTAAAAAAGTTAGAAAAAACATTTTTTGGGACTGTCAATTTTCCGGCGTATCTCAAACTTTCAGCGAGGGGAAATGTCAGTGAGCGTTCTGATTTCAGTTCCAGAGTTATTCGCCCCATGAGTCCTTGATATTTCGTCGTTTTTAGCCAATTTTCTGAATTTTTTAAAATTTCACTTTTTTGTGAAAGTATCCACTAAATGAGGGAGTAATATGTGGGAGGGAACCACAGGAGAGTACCAAATGTGTGTGGGTAGAATATATATCCCACGGGGGTAAAATTTAAAAAAATTGAAAAAAAATTTTTTTTGGAATTAGTCATTTTTCCGCCATTTATCAGACTTTCAGAGAGGGGATATGTCAGTGAGCGCTCCGATTTTAGTTCCAGAGCTATTCGCCCAATGAGTCCTTGATATTTCGTCATTTTCAGCCAATTTTCTGAATTTCTGAAAATTTCACTTTTTTGTGAAAATATCCAATAAATGAGGGAATAAGATGTGTGAGGGTACCCCAGGAGAGTTCCAAATGTGTGTGGTTAGAATATATATCCCACTGGGGCAAAATTGAAATAAGTTAAAAAAAAAATTTTTTTGGACTGGCAATTTTCTGGCGTTTATCAAACTTTCTGTGGGGGGAGATGTCTGTGAGCGTTCTGATTTCAGTTCCAGAGTTATTTGCCCCATGAGTCCTTGATATTTCGTCGTTTTTAGACAATTCTCTGAATTTTTGAAAATTTCACTTTTTTGTGAAAATATCCACTAAATGAGGGAGTAATATGTGTGAGGGTACCCCAGGAGAGTTACAAATGTGTGTGGGAAGAATATATATCCCACGGGGGTAAAATTTAAAAAAGTTTAAAAAAATTTTTTTTGGACTTAGTCATTTTTCCGCCGTTTATCAGACTTTCAGAGAGGGGAAATGTCAGTGAGCTTCCCAATTTCAGTTCTAGAGCGATTCACCCAATGAGTCCTTGATATTTCGTCGTTTTCATCCAATTTTCTGAATTTTTGAAAATTTCACTTTTTTGTGAAAATATCCGCTAAATGAGGGAGTAATATGTGTGAGGGTACCCCAGGAGAGTTCCAAATGTGTGTGGGTAGAATATATATCCCACGAGGGTAAAATTGAAAAAAGTTTAAAAAAAAATTTTTTTGGACTTAGTCATTTTTCCGGCGTTTATCAGACTTTCAGAGAGGGTAAATGTCAGTGAGCGTTCCGATTTCAATTCCAGAGCGATTCGACCAATGAGTCCTTGATATTTCATCGTTTTCAGCCAATTTTCTGAAGTTTTGAAAATTTCACTTTTTTGTAAAAATATCCAATAAATGAGGGAATAATATGTGTGAGGGTACCCCAGGAGAGTTCCAAATGTGTGTGGGTAGAATATATATCCCACGGTGGTAAAATTGAAATAAGTTGAAAAAAAAATTTTTTGGGACTGTCAATTTTCCGGCGTTTCTCAAACTTTCAGCGAGGGGAAATGTCAGTGAGCGTTCTGACTTCAGTTCCAGAGTTATTCGCCCCATGAGTCCTTGATATTTCGTAGTTTTTAGCCAATTTTCTGAATTTTTTAAAATTTCACTTTTTTGTGAAAGTATCCACTAAATGAGGGAGTAATATGTGGGAGGGAACCACAGGAGAGTACCAAATGTGTGTGGGTAGAATATATATCCCAAGGAGGAAAAAATTGAAAAAAGTTGAAAAAAAATTTTTTTTAGACTTGGTCATTTTTCCGGCGTTTATCAGCCTTTCAGAGAGGGGAAATGTCAGTGAGTCTACCGATTTCAGTTCTGGAGAGATTCACCCAATGAGTCCTTGATATTTCGTCATTTTCAGCCAATTTTCTGAATTTCTGAAAATTTCACTTTTTTGTGAAAATATCCACTAAATGAGGGAATAATATGTGTGAGGGTACCCCAGTAGAGTTCCAAATGTGTGTGGGTAGAATATATATCCCACGGGGGTAAAATTGAAAAAAGTTAAAAAAAAATTTTTTGGGACTTTTTCATTTTTCAAGCGTTTATCAGCCTTTCAGAGAGGGGAAATGTCAGTGAGTGTTCCGATTTCTGCTCCAAAGCGATTCGCCCAATGAGTCCATGATATTTCGTCGTTTTCAGCCAATTTTCTGAATTTTTGAAAATTTCACTTTTTTGTGAAAATATCCACTAAATGAGGGAGTAATATGTGTGAGGGTACCCCAGGAGAGTACCAAATGTGTGTGGGTAGAATATATATCCCACGGGGGTAAAATTGAAAAAAGTTGAAAAAAAAATTTTTTTGGACTTAGTCATTTTTCCGGCGTTTATCAGACTTTCAGAGAGGGTAAATGTCAGTGAGCGTTCCGATTTCAATTCCAGAGCGATTCGACCAATGAGTCCTTGATATTTCATCGCTTTCAGCCAATTTTCTGAAGTTTTGAAAATTTCACTTTTTTGTGAAAATATCCAATAAATGAGGGAATAAGATGTGTGAGGGTACCCCAGGAGAGTTCCAAATGTGTCTGGTTAGAATATATATCCCAATGGGGTAAAATTGAAATAAGTTAGAAAAAAAATTTTTTGGGACGGTCAATTTTCCAGCGTTTCTCAAACTTTCAGCGAGGGGAAATGTCAGTGAGCGTTCTGATTTCAGTTCCAGAGTTATTCGCCCCATGAGTCCTTGATATTTCGTCGTTTTTAGCCAATTTTCTGAATTTTTTAAAATTTCACTTTTTTGTGAAAGTATCCACTAAATGAGGGAGTAATATGTGGGAGGGAACCACAGGAGAGTACCAAATGTGTGTGGGTAGAAAATATATCCCACGGGGGTAAAATTGAAAAAAGTTGAAAAAAAAATTTGGGGGACTTTTTCATTTTTCCAGCGTTTATCAGACTTTCAGAGAGGGGAGATGTCAGTGAGCATTCCTATTTCAGTTCCAGAGCGATTCGCCCAATAAGTCCTTGATATTACGTCGTTTTCAGCCAATTTTCAGAATTTTTGAAAATTTCACTTTTTTGTGAAAATATCCACTAAATGAGGGAATAATATGTGGGAGGGTACCCCAGGAGAGTTCCAAATGTGTGTGGGTAGAATATATATCCCACGGTGGTAAAATTGAAAAAAAATTTTTTTGGACTTCGTCATTTTTCCGTCGTTTATCAGACTTTCAGAGAGGGGAAATGTCAGTGAGCGCTCCAAATTCAGTTTCTGAGCGATTCTCCCAATGAGTCCTTGATATTTCGTCGTTTTTAGCCAATTTTCTGAATTTCTGAAAATTTCACTTTTTTGTGAAAATATCCACTAAATGAGGGAATAATATGTGTGAGGGTACCCCTGGAGAGTTCCAAATGTGTGTGGGTAGAATATATATCCCACGGGGGTAAAGTTGAAAAAAGTTGAAAAAAAAATTTTGGGGACTTTTTCATTTTTCCAGCGTTTATCAGACTTTCAGAGAGGGGAGATGTCAGTGAGCGTTCCGATTTCAGTTCCAGAGCGATTCGCCCAATGAGTCCTTGATATTTCGTCGTTTTTAGCCAATTTTCTGAATTTTTTAAAATTTCACTTTTTTGTGAAAGTATCCACTAAATGAGGGAGTAATATGTGGGAGGGAACCACAGGAGAGTACCAAATGTGTGTGGGTAGAATATATATCCCACGGGGGTAAAATTGAAAAAAGTTGAAAAAAATTTTTTTTGGACTTTTTCATTTTTCAAGCGTTTATCAGCCTTTTAGAGAGGGGAAATGTCAGTGAGTGTTCCGATTTCTGTTCCAAAGCGATTCGCCCAACGAGTCCATGATATTTCGTCGTTTTCAGCCAATTTTCTGAATTTTTGAAAATTTCACTTTTTTGTGAAAATATCCACTAAATGAGCGATTAATATGTGGGAGGGTACCCCAGGAGAGTACCAAATGTGTGTGGGTAGAATATATATAGAATACATATCCCACGGGGGTAAAATTGAAAAAAATTGCAAACATTTTTTTTTGGACTTAGTCATTTTTCCGGCGTTTATCAGACTTTCAGAGAGGGGAAATGTCAGTGAGTGTTCCGATTTCAGTTCCAGAGCGATTCGCCCAATGTGTCCTTGATATTTCGTCGTTTTCAGCAAATTTTCTGAATTTTTTAAAATTTCACTTTTTTGTGAAAATATCCACTAAATGAGGGAGTAATCTGTGTGAGGGTACCCCAGGAGAGTTCCAAATGTGTGTGGGTAGAATATATATCCCACGAGGGTAAAATTGAAAAAAGTTTAAAAAAAAATTTTTTGGACTTAGTCATTTTTCCGGCGTTTATCATTTTTTCCGAGAGGTTAAATGTCAGTGAGCGTTCCGATTTCAATTGCAGAGCGATTCGACCAATGAGTCCTTGATATTTCATCGTTTTCAGCCAATTTTCTGAAGTTTTGAATATTTCACTTTTTTGTAAAAATATCCAATAAATGAGGGAATAATATGTGTGAGGGTACCCCAGGAGAGTTCCAAATGTGTGTGGTTAGAATATATATCCCATTGGGGCAAAATTGAAAAAAGTAGAAAAAAATTTTTTTGGGACTTTTTCATTTTTCCAGCGTTTATCAGCCTTTCAGAGAGGGTAAATGTCAGTGACAATTCCGATTTCAGTTCCAGAGCGATTCGCCCAATGAGTCTTTGATATTTCGTCGTTTTCAGCCAATTTTCTGAATTTTTGAAAATTTCACTTTTTTCTGAAAATATCCACTAAATGAGGGAGTAATATGTTTGAGGGTACCCCAGGAGAGTTCCAAATGTGTGTGGGTAGAATATATATCCCACAGGGGTGAAATTGAAAAAAGTTTAAAAAAATTTTTTTGGGACTTTTTCATTTTTCCAGCGTTTATCAGACTTTCAGAGAGGGGAAATGTCATTGAGCACTCCAAATTCAGTTTCAGAGCGATTCGCCCAAATGAGTCCTAGATATTTCGTCGTTTTCAGGCAATTTTCAGAATTTTTTAAAATTTCACATTGTGTGTGAAAATATCCACTAAATGAGGGAGTAATATGTGTGAGGGTACCCCAGGAGAGTTCCAAATGTGTGTGGGTAGAATATATATCCCACGGGGGTAAAATTGAAAAAAGTTGAAAAAAATTTTTTGGGGACTTTTTCATTTTTCCAGTGTTTATCAGCCTTTCAGAGAGGGGAAATGTCAGTGAGCGTCCCAATTTCAGTTCTAGAGCGATTCACCCAATGAGTCCTTGATATTTCGTTGTTTTCATCCAATTTTCTGAATTTTTGAAAATTTCTCTTTTTTGTGAAAATATCCACTAAATGAGGTTGTAATTAGAGATGAGCGTTGTTCGACTCGAACTGTTCGCCAATCTCAAATTCGAGCTGGTTTGGGCGGTGTTCAAGCCGTTCGGTGAACACGAACGATTTGAGAAAAATTCGGCTGTTCGAGGTTATGTTCGATAACTGTTCGTGCACCAAAATCATAACTGGATTTTTTCTCAGTAATGATGAAAATTAATGTTAATACGCAGTTTGAGTGTACAGCAGGGTGGGGGGAGGGGCAGGGGATGGATCTCTGCAGGAATAATGAAGATCTCCATTTTTTTTTCTCTTTCCCGCATTAACAGTGGGGAGGTGCAATCTGTCAGCCTATCAGCAGCGCACACAGGGAGCGAAGTGCTTTTTTTCACACAAGCTATGGCATGTGTCATTGGCGGTGTATGTCACATGTCCTTGCCCTATAAGACCAAGCCATTTTCCTCGTCGCCACCATTTTCTCACTGCTGCAGCTGCGTGTCAGAGGGCACCGCCGTTGCTGTGTGCGCTATACCTTGTTAATTTCAAGCCAATTTTCGCACAAATCTACAGATAGCTTGGGAGTAGGGAATAGTTGTGATTGCAGTCCTTTTAAGGACTAGGTTACAGCATTTCCTACGACTTTTATCAGGCAGGTCTGTGCTCTTAAATAGATAGATTGTGGGAGTAAAGACTAATTGTAATTGCAGTCCTTTTCAGGACTAGGTTACATCAGTTCCTATCAGTTTTTGCCAGGCAGGTCTGTGCCAGTGATGTGCAAGTTTTTTTCACAGCATTTGGCTGAATCTAGCAAAGCTAATCCTTTTTGGCCTATTGCAGAGTGTGTTAGTCAGTGGAGTAGCCTATCTGTGTTGCAAGATATACCACCTGTGTATAGAATACCAATTTTTTTGATGCACCTAGTGAAGTAAAATCTTTTGGGCATAGCATCATTCTATTAGTCCATCTATACTGACCTCCATCAGGTTGCAAATTGAATATAATTTTTTTCTGCATCTAGCTCTGAAAAAATATTTGGGCTTCTAGCATTGTGTGGGACTTGTTCTATTAGTCCATCTATACTGACCTCCATCAGGTTGCAAACTGAATATAATTTTTTTCTGCATCTAGCTCTGAAAAAATATTTGGCCTTCTAGCAGTGTGTGGGACTTTCTCTATTAGTCCATCTATACTGACCTCCATCAGGTTGCAAACTGAATATATTTTTTTTCTGCATCTACCTCTGAAAAAATATTGGGCTTCTAGCTGTGTGTGGGACTTGTTCTATTAATCCATCTATACAGACCTCCATCAGGTTGCAAACTGAATATAATTTTTTTCTGCATCTACCTCTGAAAAAATATTTGGGCTTCTAGCTGTGTGTGGGACTTGTTCTATTAGTCCATCTATACTGACCTACATCAGGTTGCAAATTAAAAATAATTTTTATCTGCATCTACCTCTGAAAAAATATTTGGGCTTCTAGCAGTGTGTGGGACTTTCTCTATTAGTCCATCTATACTGACCTCCATCAGGTTGCAAATTAAAAATAATTTTTATCTGCATCCAGCTCTGAAAAAATATTTGTCCTTCTAGCAGTGTGTGGGACTTTCTCTATTAGTCCATCTATACTGACCTCCATCAGGTTGCCAATTAAAAATAATTTTTTGTCTGCATCTAGCTCTGAAAAAATATTTGGCCTTCTAGCAGTGTGTGGGACTTTCTCTATTAGTCCATCTATACTGACCTCCATCAGGTTGCAAACTGAATATATTTTTTTTCTGCATCTACCTCTGAAAAAATATTGGGCTTCTAGCTGTGTGTGGGACTTGTTCTATTAATCCATCTATACAGACCTCCATCAGGTTGCAAACTGAATATAATTTTTTTCTGCATCTAGCTCTGAAAAAATATTTGGCTTTCTATTAGTGTGTGGGACTTTCTCTATTAGTCCATCTATACTGACCTCCATCAGGTTGCAAATTAAAAATAATTTTTATCTGCATCTACCTCTGAAAAAATATTTGGGCTTCTAGCTGTGTGTGGGACTTGTTCTATTAGTCCATCTATACTGACCTCCATCAGGTTGCAAACTGAATATAATTTTTTTCTGCATCTAGCTCTGAAAAAATATTTGGCCTTCTATCAGTGTGTGGGACTTTCTCTATTAGTCCATCTATACTGACCTCCATCAGGTTGCAAATTAAAAATAATTTTTATCTGCTTCCAGCTCTGAAAAAATATTTGGCCTTCTAGCAGTGTGCGGGACTTTCTCTATTAGTCCATCTATACTGACCTCCATCAGGTTACAAATTAAAAATATTTTTTTGTCTGCATCTAGCTCTGAAAAAATATTTGACCTTCTAGCAGTGTGTGGGACTTTCTCTATTAGTCCATCTATACTGACCTCCATCAGGTTCCAAACTGAATATATTTTTTTTCTGCATCTACCTCTGAAAAAATATTGGGCTTCTAGCTGTGTGTGGGACTTGTTCTATTAATCCATCTATATAGACCTCCATCAGGTTGAAAACTGAATATAATTTTTTTCTGCATCTACCTCTGAAAAAATATTTGGGCTTCTAGCTGTGTGTGGGACTTGTTCTATTAGTCCATCTATACTGACCTCCATCAGGTTGCAAACTGAATATAATTTTTTTCTGCATCTAGCTCTGAAAAAATATTTGGCCTTCTATCAGTGTGTGGGACTTTCTCTATTAGTCCATCTATACTGACATCCATCAGGTTGCAAATTAAAAATAATTTTTATCTGCATCTACCTCTGAAAAAATATTTGGGCTTCTAGCTGTGTGTGGGACTTGTTCTATTAGTCCATCTATACTGACCTCCATCAGGTTGCAAACTGAATATAATTTTTTTCTGCATCTAGCTCTGAAAAAATATTTGGCCTTCTAGCAGTGTGTGGGACTTTCCCTATTAGTCCATCTATACTGACCTCCATCAGGTTGCAAATTAAAAATAATTTTTATCTGCATCCAGCTCTGAAAAAATATTTGGCCTTCTAGCAGTGTGTGGGACTTTCTCTATTAGTCCATCTATACTGACCTCCATCAGGTTGCAAATTAAAAATAATTTTTTGTCTGCATCTAGCTCTGAAAAAATATTTGACCTTCTAGCAGTGTGTGGGACTTTCTCTATTAGTCCATCTATACTGACCTCCATCAGGTTGCAAACTGAATATATTTTTTTTCTGCATCTACCTCTGAAAAAATATTGGGCTTCTAGCTGTGTGTGGGACTTGTTCTATTAATCCATCTATACAGACCTCCATCAGGTTGCAAACTGAATATAATTTTTTTCTGCATCTACCTCTGAAAAAATATTTGGGCTTCTAGCTGTGTGTGGGACTTGTTCTATTAGTCCATCTATACTGACCTCCATCAGGTTGCAAACTGAATATAATTTTTTTCTGCATCTACCTCTGAAAAAATTTTTGGGCTTCTAGCTGTGTGTGGGACTTTCTCTATTAGTCCATCTATACTGACCTCCATCAGGTTGCAAATTAAAAATAATTTTTTGTCTGCATCTAGCTCTGAAAAAATATTTGGCCTTCTAGCAGTGTGTGGGACTTTCTCTATTAGTCCATCTATACTGACCTCCATCAGGTTGCAAACTGAATATATTTTTTTTCTGCATCTACCTCTGAAAAAATATTGGGCTTCTAGCTGTGTGTGGGACTTGTTCTATTAATCCATCTATACAGACCTCCATCAGGTTGCAAACTGAATATAATTTTTTTCTGCATCTACCTCTGAAAAAATATTTGGGCTTCTAGCTGTGTGTGGGACTTGCTCTATTAGTCCATCTATACTGACCTCCATCAGGTTGCAAACTGAATATAATTTTTTTCTGCATCTAGCTCTGAAAAAATATTTGGCCTTCTATCAGTGTGTGGGACTTTCTCTATTAGTCCATCTATACTGACCTCCATCAGGTTGCAAATTAAAAATAATTTTTATCTGCATCTACCTCTGAAAAAATATTTGGGCTTCTAGCTGTGTGTGGGACTTGTTCTATTAGTCCATCTATACTGACCTCCATCAGGTTGCAAACTGAATATAATTTTTTTCTGCATCTAGCTCTGAAAAAATATTTGGCCTTCTAGCAGTGTGTGGGACTTTCTCTATTAGTCTATCTATACTGACCTCCATCAGGTTGCAAATTAAAAATAATTTTTATCTGCATCCAGCTCTGAAAAAATATTTGGCCTTCTAGCAGTGAGTGGGACTTTCTCTATTAGTCCATCTATACTGACCTCCATCAGGTTGCAAATTAAAAATAATTTTTTGTCTGCATCTAGCTCTGAAAAAATATTTGGCCTTCTAGCAGTGTGTGGGA
Source organism: Phyllobates terribilis (assembly GCF_046119375.1). Taxonomy (NCBI): domain Eukaryota; kingdom Metazoa; phylum Chordata; class Amphibia; order Anura; family Dendrobatidae; genus Phyllobates; species Phyllobates terribilis. The sequence continues at coordinate 634,908,250 of NW_027362763.1, forward strand.
CTTTCTCTATTAGTCCATCTATACTGACCTCCATCAGGTTGCAAACTGAATATATTTTTTTTCTGCATCTACCTCTGAAAATATATTTGTGCTTCTAGCTGTGTGTGGGACTTGTTCTATTAATCCATCTATACAGACCTCCATCAGGTTTCAAACTGAATACAATTTTTTTCTGCATCTACCTCTGAAAATATATTTGGGCTTCTAGCTGTGTGTGGGACTTGTTCTATTAGTCCATCTATACTGACCTCCATCAGGTTGCAAACTGAAAATAATTTTTTGTCTGCATCTAGCTCTGAAAAAATATTTGGCCTTCTAGCAGTGTGTGGGACTTTCTCTATTAGTCCATCTATACTGACCTCCATCAGGTTGCAAACTGAATATATATTTTTTCTGCATCTACCTCTGAAAATATATTTGTGCTTCTAGCTGTGTGTGGGACTTGTTCTATTAATCCATCTATACAGACCTCCATCAGGTTTCAAACTGAATACAATTTTTTTCTGCATCTACCTCTGAAAATATATTTGGGCTTCTAGCTGTGTGTGGGACTTGTTCTATTAGTCCATCTATACTGACCTCCATCAGGTTGCAAATTGAAAATAATTTTTTGTCTGCATCTAGCTCTGAAAAAATATTTGGCCTTCTAGCAGTGTGTGGGACTTTCTCTATTAGTACATCTATACTGACCTCCATCAGGTTGCAAACTGAATATATTTTTTTTCTACATCTACCTCTGAAAAAATATTGGGCTTCTAGCTGTGTGTGGGACTTGTTCTATTAATCCATCTATACAGACCTCCATCAGGATGCAAACTGAATATAATTTTTTTCTGCATCTACCTCTGAAAAAATATTTGGGCTTCTAGCTGTGTGTGGGACTTTCTCTATTAGTCCATCTATACTGACCTCCATCAGGTTGCAAACTGAATATATTTTTTTTCTGCATCTACCTCTGAAAAAATATTGGGCTTCTAGCTGTGTGTGGGACTTGTTCTATTAATCCATCTATACAGACCTCCATCAGGATGCAAACTGAATATAATTTTTTTCTGCATCTACCTCTGAAAAAATATTTGGGCTTCTAGCTGTGTGTGGGACTTTCTCTATTAGTCCATCTATACTGACCTCCATCAGGTTGCAAATTGAATATAATTTTTTTCTGCATCTAACCCAGCCAATAGTTTTGGCCTAATACCACAGTTTGGCCACTCAGCTCTGCTGGGTTCCCATCCATTGTTTTTTTGTGCAAACAACTCCAGAGTTGTGAATTAGTTAACCACCAAAATGAGTGGAAAAAGGCCTGCTGCTGGTGGAAAGGGGAATAGGCGTGTTGGGAAGGGGAAAAAAGGTTGTGTCCGTGAGGTAGGTGTTAAAGCAACAGTAACATCTGCAGAAGAAAGACCATATTCCAGCCAAACTAAAATGTCTACTTCTTTTAGCGGACAATGTGATAAGATCCCTTTCTTACGGCCACGCCAATCGCTACAAATTCCAGATGAGGCAGGTGCTTCAATGGATATCAAGTGATCCTTTAAGTGGGCTCTCCTCCACATCAACTTCAACATCACAAATACTCCAGTCCTCAAAGGTGTCACCCCAATCGCACTTGCTTCCTCACAGCTCACAAATCTCCAGCTGCCCGTCTGAGCATGAGGTAGAACAGATGGTTGAGTCTGTAGAGCTGTTTACTCTACTATAGCCTGGGAATCAGAGGTCGACTCCAGCGCTTCTGTGAATCCAGACGAGGAAATCATCTGCACTGATGCCCAGAATCTTTATGAATCAGATCCAGGACCAGACGCAGAAGGTTCTGACCATAATGTAGACCCTCATTCCCAAACTGTAACTCCTGTTGGTGGAGACAATGAGGAAGACGATGATGAGACTCAAATACCTGATTGGAGCGACAACTTTAGTTTTTTGTCAGGGCAGGAACAGGTTGGCTCTGAGGACGACGGGTGTGATAACGCACAGGGTGATGATGATGAGGTTGGAGATCCCACTTACTGTCAACCCACAGTCAGCCAAGAGATGAGGTCAGCATAGGAGGTGGAAGAAGATGCTAGTGACGACGAGGTCAGGTTGCGCCTTCCTGGACAGAGACATAGTACTGGAAGCACGTCAACAACTGCATCCTCAAACACAACTCTGCCTCTCACCACAAGTCGTGGTGGCTCTTCAGGTCGCATGTTTGCTAAGCCTTGCATAGCCTGGGCATTTTTTCAGATCGATAAAGATGACCCAACTCGTGTTATCTGTAACATTTGTCAGCAAAAGCTAAGTAGAGGCCAAAAAATACATAGTTTGAGTACTTCATGCATGAACCGGCACATGGACATGAAGCATAAGTTGCAGTGGGAAGCTCAGTGTGCTACAATGCGGCCTAGCCGGCCGGGCCAACCACCGTCTGCCATATCTTGTGCATCCGCGGCCTCTTCATCCTCTGTGACTGGGGGGACAGCAGTCACACCTGTTTTGGGGCGCAGACCTACCACCTCTTTACCTGCAACAGCCAGCGTGATTGGCAGGTCATCAATTTCTTTGGAGGTGGTAACACCAGCTGGTGTTGAGCGCTGTCCGACATCGATAGCACCACCTTTGGATCAAGGCAACCTAACATGTCCGCCTGCATCTTCCTCACAGACCGGCAGTTTGCCGGGGACACCCTTATCAACCCCGTCTAAGCACAATAGCCAGCCCTCGGTCCCTCAGATGTGGACAAGTAAAAGACCATTTCCTCCTAGCCATGAGAAAGCTAAGAGGTTGAATTTCACCATCTGCAAGCTCTTGGCTACAGAAATGCTGCCTTTCCGCCTGGTGGACACAGAGGATTTTCGAGACCTTATGTCCGTCGCAGTGCCCCAGTACCAGATGCCCAGTCGGCACTACTTCTCAAAGAAAGGTGTGCCTGCGCTCCACCAGCATGTCGCACACAACATCACCGCTTCTTTGAGAAACTCTGTGTGTGACAGGGTGCATTTCACCACAGACACTTGGACGAGTAGGCATGGACAGGGGCGTTACATGTCGCTGACTGGGCACTGGGTAACTATGGTGACAGCAGGACAAGGGGCTGCTGTCCAAGTCTTGCCGTCCCCACGAGTTGTGCATCAATCCTCTTTATGTCAAAGTTCCTCCACTGCTTCTGCCTCCTCAACCTCCTCTCGGTCTTCCACCTGCACCCAAAGCCTGTCTGGTCATGCCGCAAGCTTTGTAACTGCACAGAAGGGATCCTGCACACCTCCTTACTATGCTGGCAGTAGGGCTCAACATCATCAGGCGGTTTTTACTTTGAAATGTCTGGGAAATGTGAGTCACACAGCTGAGGAGTTGTGGTCAGCTCTGGAGAACCAATTTCATGAATGGTTGTCTCCACTGGACCTGAAACCAGGGAAGGCCGTGTGCGACAATGCTGCAAACCTGGGTGCGGCCCTTCGCCGGGGCAATGTCACACACGTGCCTTGTATGGCTCACGTGTTGAATCTGGTTGTCCAGCAATTTTTAGCCCACTATCCCAGACTAGATGACCTTCTGCAGAGGACACGGTCGCTGTGTGCTCACTTCCGCCGTTCGCATCCCGCAGCTCAGCGACTTACATCTCTACAGAAGTCGTTGGGCCTGCCACTTCACCGGCTAAAATGCGATGTGCCTACCCGGTGGAATTCACCTCTGCACATGTTGCAGCGACTGTGGCAGCACCGACAAGCCCTGGTGCAATACGCTCTGACGTATAGCCTGGGCCAATGAGATCTGGAGGTGGGGCAAATCACGCTGGAGGAGTGGTCTCAGATCAGGGACCTATGCACCCTTCTGCACAGTTTTGAAATGGCGACGAAGATGTTTAGTGCTGACGATGCCATTATCAGCATGAATATTCTGGTGATTTACATGCTGGAGCACATGTTAAACAGAATTCGGAGTCAGGTGGTGGCACAAGAGGAGGTGGAGGAAGTAGAGGAGGAGGAGTTGTATGCGGAAGGGCTAACATCTGCAAGGTCCAGACGGTCGGCAGCACCAAGGCGGCAGGCATGTGAGGGTGGGGGAGATGGTTTTACCAGGGCACATGGTAGCAGCCAAACTAGTGAGGAAGGTGCAGGAGCCCAGGAAGAAGCGGAGGACGAACTGATGGAAGACTCATCAGATGAGGGAGACCTTGATCACATTTCTGTTGTGCGAGGTTGGGGGGAGAGGACAGAGGAAGGAAGCATGATTGTTACCTCGCCACCAACACAACAGGGACTTGGTGCTCCTGGATGCTCAACACACATGAGTGCCTTCTTGCTGCACTACCAGCAACATGACCCTTGAATTGTGAGAATTAGAAATAATCCTGACTACTGGGTTGCCACACTGTTAGATCCCCGGTACAAAAGTAAATTTGCAGAAATTATTCCTGCCATAGAAAGGGATGCATGCATGCAGGAGTATCAGCAGAGACTGTTGCAGAATCTTACATGTGCTTTTCCACAAAACACCAGTGGTGCACGTAGTGAATCTCACAGTTCCAACTTGCCAACCGTGGGACCGTCAAGTGTTCAGCACTCAAACCGTAACAGAACCACAGTATCTGCTGGTAACATCAATTTTGCGCAATCATTTCACCACTTTTTTAGCCCATCCTTTGCAAGGCCACAGGAGACAAGAAGTCTGACACATAGTCAACGCCTAGAGACGATGGTACAGGAGTATCTCCAAGTTAACATTGAAGCCATGACTGTGTCACTGGACCCTTGCTCTTTTTGGGCTTCCAATCTGGATAAATGGCCGGAGCTAGCCACTTACGCCTTGGAGATCTTGTCATTCCCCGCAGCCAGCGTTCTGTCTGAACGTGTGTTCAGCGCTGCTGGTGGTGTGCTGACAGATAAGCGCACGCGGCTCTCCACTGATAATGTAGACAGACTCACGTTCATAAAGATGAACAAATCATGGATCCAAAACGACTTTTCTACCCCTGTGTCATCCTGGGGAGAGTAAAAGCTTGATGATTGGTTAAAATCACCCTACCAACCGTTTTAAGATTTCAAATTACTAATCATGTTTATCTGTATCTTGACTGGAAAATAATTTGGGCTTTGTAGCAGTGTGCAGCACTGATCCTATTAGCCCATCTATACTAAGCTCCACCAGATTTAAAATTAATAATAATTTTTAGCTGCATCGAGCCCGGAAAATAATTTTGGGGCTCCGAGATGCGCAAGACACATAAGTGCCTTCTAGCTGCACTACCTGCAACATAACCCTCATATTGTCAGAATTCGAAGTAATCATGACTACTGGGTTGCCACACTCTTAGATCCCCCAAACTTTTCGATCAACCTTTTCATTTTAATAAAGACCAAAAAAATGGTCATTTTTGAAATTAGAAGCATTAGCAGGTTATTAGAAACTGAAATCAAACAGTTTTCAACTCAAAACTTTATTCTAGGTGATGTTACATTTTCACATAGGACCCCTTGTTCGAAAGGAGCTTCTGAACTCTCTCGTCCATTGAATTTGTCAGGTTTTGGATGGTTTCTGCTTCAATTGTTTTGCATGAGGACAGAATATCCTCCCAGCGCTGTTGCTTAGATGTGAACTGCCTCCCGCCATCATAGACACTCCTTTTGATGATGCTCCAGAGGTTCTGAATGGGGTAGAGGTCAGGGGAGCATGGGGGTCACACCATAAGTTTGTCCCCTTTTATGCCCATATCAGCCAGAGATGCAGATGTTTTATGTGCAGCATGAGATGGTGCATTATCATGCAAAAAAATGATCTTGCTGTGAAATACATGGTTCTTCTTCTTGAACCATGGCAGGAAGTGCTGTTTGAGAAAATCCACATACATTATAGAGTTCATCTTTAGCGCCTTCAGGGATCCTAAAGGGGCCGACAATCTCTCTCCCCATGATTCCAGCCCAAAACATTACTCCACCTCCTCCTTGTTGACGCTGTAGCCGTGTTTGCGTGGGGTGTCCATCAACCAGCCATCCTCCACTCCATCTATCTGGACCATCGAGCGCTGCACGGCACTCATCCGTGAACAAAACAGTTTTGAAATCAGTCTTAATGTAATGTTTGGCCCACTGAAGCCGTTTCTGCTTGTATGAAGTGGATAGAGGAGGTCGACAGGATGGCATATACACAGCTGCAAACCTCTGAAGGACCCTGCATCTTGTTGTTCGGGGGACGTTGGAGGCACCAGCAGCTTCAAAAACTTGTCTGCTGCTATGACAAGGCTTTTTTGCCGCTGCTCTTTTAACCTGACGTAATTGCCTGTAGGAAAGAGTCCTCAATTTGCCCTTATCAGCACGCACACGTGTGTACTGTGAATCAGCTACATACTTCTTGATTGCCAATACACTTCATCCTGATCATCGCACTATGTTGATTGTAGTCATGCCTTGACCTAAACACTCCACAATTTGTTGTTTCTCAGCAGCCGACACATCCTTTTTTTTCCCATTTTGGCAGAAAAAGTAGGCTGCTTAATAATGTGAGACAGCCTTCTTAAGTAGTCTTGCCTTTCATTGGACACACCTGCCAAACTAATTAGCACAGGTGTCTGCAATTGCTTACAGTGACATAAAGAGCCCTGACACACATCACCATCAATGAGTTTAACTGACAAACAAACAAATTCTTCCCTTATCACTCCTAAACACTTTTTGCATAATAATTTGGAACACAGTGTACATGTGCTTTTCCACAAAACACCAGTGGTTCACGTAGTGAATCTTACAGTTCTAACTTGCCAACCGTGGTCTGTATGGAGTTGTTCAATAAAGGGCCCAAAATTAAGATAACATAGATGGGAGAGGTCTCTATGAATAGGAATTCCTAAGTATTTGATACCCTGTGAGGGCCAGGCAAAGGGAAAGTTGGACTGGATGGAATCCTATATGGATTTGTGGAGGGAGACATCGAGGGCCTCAGACTTCGCTGCATTGATTTTAAAATTTGACCATGTAACAAAGTGATCTATTTCAGCCATAACAGCATGGATGGATATATGTGATTGAGTGATATATACTAGGACATCATCAGCAAATAGAGAGCACTTGTACTCGGTTCCTCTCACCTCAATCCACCTAATATTGGGGTTATGGCGAATTGATGAGAGCAGGTGCTCCGTCACTAGGATGTATAAGAGAAGGGACAGAGGACATCCCTGCCTTGTCCCATTGGTGATTGTGAAAGGTGATGAAAATGTTCTGATGCACCCCCTGGGCCTTGGGACACCCGGAGCCGGACCCTTTTTGGTGGATGCTGGTGGTTGTAGTCTTCGTGGCGGCGACCCGGTTCCGTGGCTCAGGGTGGTCAAACCAGTGGCGGAACTATTTATGTGGTATTGATGTTTAAATGTCCGACTACGCCACCTGTGGATTGCGGTCAGAGTGAACCGCCGCTGCAGGGCAGACCGCTGAGGCTGGTGTTGTAGGTGCAGCAGAGCGTAGCATAACTCCCCACGGGAGGAGTATAGCCTCAGGGCAGTGTATGCGGAGGATGGGGGTGATGGTGCAGGGCAGCAGCAGTAACGACTAGAGATGAGCGTTGTTCTACTCGAACTGTTCGCCAATCTCAAATTCGAGCTGTTTTGGGCCGTGTTCGAGCCGTTCGGCGAACACGAACAATTTGAGAAAAATTCGGCTGTTCGAGGTTATGTTCGATAACTGTTCGTGCACCAAAATCATAACTGGATTTTTTCTCAGTAATGATGAAAATTAATGTTAATACGCAGTTTGAGTGTACAGCGGGGTGGGGGGAGGGGCAGGGGATGGATCTCTGCAGGAACAATGAAGATCTCCATTTTTTTTTCTCTTTCCCGCATTTGCAGTGGGGAGGTGCAATCTGTCAGCCTATCAGCAGCGCACACACGGAGCGAAGTGCTTTTTTTCACACAAGCAAGGGCATGTGTCATTGGCAGTGTATGTCACATGTCCTTGCCCTGTAAGACCAAGCCATTTTCCCCGTCGCCACCATTTTCTCACTGCTGCAGCTGCGTGTTAGACGGCACCGCTGTTGCTGTGTGTGCTATACCTTGTTAATTTCAAGCCAATTTTCGCACAAATCTACAGATAGCTTGGGAGTAGGGAATAGTTGTGATTGCAGTCCTTTTAAGGACTAGGTTACAGCATTTCCTACGACTTTTATCAGGGAGGTCTGTGCTCTTAAATAGATAGGTTGTGGGAGTAAAGACTAATTGTAATTGGAGTCCTTTTCAGGACTAGGTTACATCAGTTCCTATCAGTTTTTGCCAGGCAGGTCTGTGCCAGTGCTGTGCAAGTTTTTTTCACAGCATTTGGCTGAATCTAGCAAAGCTAATCCTTTTTGGCCTATTGCAGAGTGTGTTACTCAGTGGAGTAGCCTATCTGTGTTGCAAGATATACCACCTGTGTATAGAATACCAATTTTTTTACTGCACCTAGTGAAGTAAAATCTTTTGGGCATAGCATCATTCTATTAGTCCATCTATACTGACCTCCATCAGGTTGCAAATTAAAACTAATTTTTATCTGCATCTACAGTACCTCTGAAAAATATTGGGCTTCTAGCTGTGTGTGGGTCTTGTTCTATTAATCCATCTATACTGACCTCCATCAGGTTGCAAACTGAATATAATTTTTTTCTGCATCTAGCTCTGAAAAAATATTTGGGCTTCTAGCGGTGTGTGGGACTTGGTCTATTAGTCCATCTATACTGACCTCCATCAGGTTGCAAACTGAATATATTTTTTTCTGCATCTACCTCTGAAAAAATATTCGGCTTCTAGCTGTGTGTGGTACTTGGTCTATTAGTCCATCTATACTGACCTCCATCAGGTTGCAAACTGAATATATTTTTTTCTGCATCTACCTCTGAAAAAATATTGGGCTTCTAGCTGTGTGTGGGTCTTGTTCTATTAATCCATCTATACTGACCTCCATCAGGTTGCAAACTGAATATAATTTTTTTCTGCATCTAGCTCTGAAAAAATATTTGGGCTTCTAGCGGTGTGTGGGACTTGGTCTATTAGTCCATCTATACTGACCTCCATCAGGTTGCAAATTAAAAATATTTCTTTTCTGCATCTAGCTCTGAAAAAATATTTGGGCTTCTAGCAGTGTGTGGGACTTGTTCTATTAGTCCATCCATAGTGACCTCCATCAGGTTGCAAATTGAATAAAAAAAATTTCTGCATCTAGCTCTGAAAAAATATTTGGGCTTCTAGCAGTGTGTGGGACTTGGTCTATTAGTCCATCTATACTGACCTCCATCAGGTTGCAAATTAAAAATAATTTTTTTCTTCATTTAGCTCTGAAAAAATATTTGGGCTTCTAGCAGTGTGTGGGACTTGTTCTATTAGTCCTTCTATACTGACCTCCAGCAGGTTGCAAATTGAATATAATTTTTTTCTGCATCTAGCTCTGAAAAAATATTTGGGCTTCTAGCAGTGTGTGGGACTTGGTCTATTAGTCCATCTATACTGACCTCCATCAGGTTGCAAACTGAATATATTTTTTTCTGCATCTACCTCTGAAAAAATATTCGGCTTCTAGCTGTGTGTGGGACTTGGTCTATTAGTCCATCTATACTGACCTCCATCAGGTTGCAAACTGAATATATTTTTTTCTGCATCTACCTCTGAAAAAATATTGGGCTTCTAGCTGTGTGTGGGTCTTGTTCTATTAATCCATCTATACTGACCTCCATCAGGTTGCAAACTGAATATAATTTTTTTCTGCATCTACCTCTGAAAAAATATTCGGCTTCTAGCTGTGTGTGGGACTTGGTCTATTTGTCCATCTATACTGACCTCCATCAGGTTGCAAATTAAAAATAATTTTTTTCTTCATTTAGCTCTGAAAAAATATTTGGGCTTCTAGCAGTGTGTGGGACTTGTTCTATTAGTCCTTCTATACTGACCTCCAGCAGGTTGCAAATTGAATATAATTTTTTTCTGCATCTACCTCTGAAAAAATATTCGGCTTCTAGCTGTGTGTGGGACTTGTTGTATTAGTCCATCTATACTGACCTCCATCAGGTTGCAAACTGAATATATTTTTTTCTGCATCTACCTCTGAAAAAATATTGGGCTTCTAGCTGTGTGTGGGTCTTGTTCTATTAATCCATCTATACTGACCTCCATCAGGTTGCAAACTGAATATAATTTTTTTCTGCATCTTGCTCTGAAAAAATATTTGGGCTTCTAGCGGTGTGTGGGACTTGGTCTATTAGTCCATCTATAGTGACCTCCATCAGGTTGCAAATTGAATAAAAAAAATTTCTGCATCTAGCTCTGAAAAAATATTTGGGCTTCTAGCAGTGTGTGGGACTAGTTCTATTAGTCCATCTATAGTGACCTCCATCAGGTTGCAAATTGAATAAAAAAAATTTCTGCATCTAGCTCTGAAAAAATATTTGGGCTTCTAGCAGTGTGTGGGACTTGGTCTATTAGTCCATCTATACTGACCTCCATCAGGTTGCAAATTAAAACTAATTTTTATCTGCATCTACAGTACCTCTGAAAAAATATTTGGGCTTCTAGCTGTGTGTGGGACTTGTTGTATTAGTCCATCTATACTGACCTCCATCAGGTTGCAAACTGAAAATATTTTTTTCTGCATCTACCTCTGAAAAAATATTCGGCTTCTAGCTGTGTGTGGGACTTGTTGTATTAGTCCATCTATACTGACCTCCATCAGGTTGCAAATTCAAAATAATTTTTTTCTGCATCTAACCCAGCCAATAGTTTTGGCCTAATACCACAGTTTGGCCACTCAGCTCTGCTCGGTTACCATCCATTGTTTTTTTGTGCAAACAACTCCAGAGTTGTGAATTAGTTAACCACCAAAATGAGTGGAAAAAGGCCTGCTGCTGGTGGAAAGGGGAATAGGCGTGTTGGGAAGGGGAAAAAAGGTTGTGTCCGTGGGGTAGGTGCAGAAGAAAGACCATCTTCCAGCCAAACTAAAATGTCTACTTCTTTTAGCGGACAATGTGATAAGATCCCTTTCTTACGGCCACGCCAATCGCTACAAATTCCAGATGAGGCACAAAAACAGCAGGTGCTTCAACGGATATCAAGTGCTCCTTTAAGTGGGCTCTCCTCCACATCAACTTCAACATCACAAATACTCCAGTCCTCAAAGGTGTCACCCAAATCGCACTTGCTTCCTCACAGCTCCCAAATCTCCAGCTGCCCGTCTGAGTATGAGGTAGAACAGATGGTTGAGTCTGCAGAGCTGTTTACTCATACTATAGCCTGGGAATCAGAGGTCGACTCCAGCGCTTCTGTGAATCCAGACGAGGAAATGATCTGCACTGATGCCCAGAATCTTTATGAGTCGGATCCAGGACCAGACGCAGAAGGTTCTGACCATAATGTAGACCCTCATTCCCAAACTGTAACTCCTGTTGGTGGAGACAATGAGGAAGACGATGATAAGACTCAAATACCTGATTGGAGCGACAACTTTAGTTTTTTGTCAGGGCAGGAACAGGTTGGCTCTGAGGACGACGGGTGTGATAACGCACAGGGTGATGATGATGAGGTCGGAGATCCCACTTACTGTCAACCCACAGTCAGCCAAGAGATGAGGTCAGCAGAGGAGGTTGAGGAAGATGCTAGTGACGACGAGGTCAGGTTGCGCCTTCCTGGACAGAGACGTAGTACTGGAAGCACGTCAACAACTGCATCCTCAAACACAACTCTGCCTCTCACCACAAGTCGTGGTGGCTCTTCAGGTCGCATGGGTGCTAAGCCTTGCATAGCCTGGGCATTTTTTCAGATCGATAAAGATGACCCAAATCGTGTTATCTGTAACATTTGTCAGCAAAAGCTAAGTAGAGGCCAAAAAATACATAGTTTGAGTACTTCATGCATGAACCGGCACATGGACATGAAGCATAAGTTGCAGTGGGAAGCTCAGTGTGCTACAATGCGGCCTAGCCGGCCGGGCCAACCACCGTCTGCCATATCTTGTGCATCCGCGGCCTCTTCATCCTCTGTGACTGGGGGGACAGCAGTCACACCTGATTTGGGGCGCAGACCTGCCACCTCTTTACCTGCAACAGCCAGCGTGATTGGCAGGTCATCATTTTCTTTGGAGGTGGTAACACCAGCTGGTGTTGAGCGCTGTCCGACATCGATAGCACCACCTTTGGATCAAGGCAACCTAACATGTCCGCCTGCATCTTCCTCACAGACCGGCAGTTTGCCGGGGACACCCTTATCAACCCCGTCTAAGCACAATAGCCAGCCCTCGGTCCCTCAGATGTGGACAAGTAAAAGACCATTTCCTCCTAGCCATGAGAAAGCTAAGAGGTTGAATTTCACCATCTGCAAGCTCTTGGCTACAGAAATGCTGCCTTTCCGCCTGGTGGACACAGAGGATTTTCGAGACCTTATGTCCGTCGCAGTGCCCCAGTACCAGATGCCCAGTCGGCACTACTTCTCAAAGAAAGGTGTGCCTGCGCTCCACCAGCATGTCGCACATAACATCACCGCTTCTTTGAGAAACTCTGTGTGTGACAGGGTGCATTTCACCACAGACACTTGGACGAGTAGGCATGGACAGGGGCATTACATGTCGCTGACTGGGCACTGGGTAACTATGGTGACAGCAGGACAAGGGGCTGCTGTCCAAGTCTTGCCGTCCCCACGAGTTGTGCGTCAATCCTCTTTATGTCAAAGTTCCTCCACTGCTTCTGCCTCCTCAACCTCCTCTCGGTCTTCCACCTGCACCCAAAGCCTGTCTGGTCATGCCACAAGCTTTCTAACTGCGCAGAAGGGATCCTGCACACCTCCTTACTATGCTGGCAGTAGGGCTCAACGTCATCAGGCGGTTTTTACTTTGAAATGTCTGGGAAATGTGAGTCACACAGCTGAGGAGTTGTGGTCAGCTCTGGAGAACCAATTTCATGAATGGTTGTCTCCACTAGACCTGAAACCAGGGAAGGCCGTGTGCGACAATGCTGCAAACCTGGGTGCGGCCCTTCGCCGGGGCAATGTCACACACGTGCCTTGTATGGCTCACGTGTTGAACCTGGTTGTCCAGCAATTTTTAGCCCACTATCCCAGACTAGATGGCCTTCTGCAGAGGGCACGGTCGCTGTGTGCTCACTTCCGCCGTTCGCATCCCGCAGCTCAGCGACTTACATCTCTACAGAAGTCGTTGGGCCTGCCACTTCACCGGCTAAAATGCGATGTGCCTACCCGGTGGAATTCAACTCTGCACATGTTGCAGCGACTGTGGCAGCACCGACAAGCCCTGGTGAAATACGTTCTGACGTATAGCCTGGGCCAACGAGATTCAGAGGTGGGGCAAATCACGCTGGAGGAGTGGTCTCAGATCAGGGACCTATGCACCCTTCTGCACAGTTTTGAAATGGCGACGAAGATGTTTAGTGCTGACGATGCCATTATCAGCATGACTATTCCGGTGATTTACATGCTGGAGCACATGTTAAACAGAATTCGGAGTCAGGTGGTGGCACAAGAGGAGGTGGAGGAAGTAGAGGAGGAGGAGTTGTATGCGGAAGGGCTAACATCTGCAAGGTCCAGACGGTCGGCAGCACCAAGGCGGCAGGCATGTGAGGGTGGGGGAGATGATTTTACCAGGGCGCATGGTAGCAGCCAAACTAGTGAGGAAGGTGCAGGAGCCCAGGAAGAAGTGGAGGACGAACTGATGGAAGACTCATCAGATGAGGGAGACCTTGATCACATTTCTGTTGTGCGAGGTTGGGGGGAGAGGACAGAGGAAGGAAGCATGATTGTTACCTCGCCACCAACACAACAGGGACTTGGTGCTCCTGGATGCGCAACACACATGAGTGCCTTCTTGCTGCACTACCTGCAACATGACCCTCGAATTGTGAGAATTAGAAATAATCCTGACTACTGGGTTGCTACACTGTTAGATCCCCGGTACAAAAGTAAATTTGCAGAAATTATTCCTGCCATAGAAAGGGATGCACGCATGCAGGAGTATCAGCAGAGACTGTTGCAGAATCTTACATGTGCTTTTCCACAAAATACCAGTGGTGCACGTAGTAAATCTCACAGTTCCAACTTGCCAACCGTGGGACCGTCAAGTGTTCAGCACTCAAACCGTAACAGAACCACAGTATCTGCTGGTAACATCAATTTTGCGCAATCATTTCACCACTTTTTTAGCCCATCCTTTGCAAGACCACAGGAGACAAGAAGTATGACACATAGTCAACGCCTAGAGACGATGGTACAGGAGTATCTCCAAGTAAACATTGAAGCCACGACTGTGTCACTGGACCCTTGCTCTTTTTGGGCTTCCAATCTGGATAAATGGCCGGAGCTAGCCACTTACGCCTTGGAGATCTTGTCATGCCCCGCAGCCAGCGTTCTGTCTGAACGTGTGTTCAGCGCTGCTGGTGGTGTGCTGACAGATAAGCGCACGCGGCTCTCCACTGATAATGTAGACAGACTCACGTTCATAAAGATGAACAAATCATGGATCCGAAACGACTTTTCTACCCCTGTGTCATCCTGGGGAGAGTAAAAGCTTGATGATTGTTTAAAATCACCCTACCAACCGTTTTAAGCTTTCAAATTACTAGTCATGTTTATCTGTATCTTGACTGGAAAATAATTTGGGCTTGGTAGCAGTGTGCAGCACTAATCCTATTAGGCCATCTATACTAAAGCTTCACCAGATTTAAAATTAATAATAATTTTCAGCTGCATCTAGCCCGGAAAATAATTTTGGGGCTCCGAGATGCGCAAGACACATAAGTGCCTTCTTGCTGCACTACCTGCAGCATGACCCTCATATTGTCAGAATTCGAAGTAATCATGACTACTGGGTTGCCACACTCTTAGATCCCCCAAACTTTTCGATCAACCTTTTCATTTTAATAAAGACCAAAAAATGGTCATTTTTGAAATTATAAGCATTAGCAGGTTGTTAGAAACTGAAATCAAACAGTTTTCAACTCAAAACTTTATTCTAGGTGATGTTACATTTTCACATAGGACCCCTTGTTCGAAAGGAGCTTCTGAACTCTCTCGTCCATTGAATTTGTCAGGTTTTGGATGGTTTCTGCTTCAATTGTTTTGCATGAGGACAGAATACCCTCCCAGAGCTGTTGCTTAGATGTGAACTGCCTCCCGCCATCATAGACACTCCTTTTAATGATGCTCCAAAGGTTCTGAATGGGGTAGAGGTCAGGGGAGCATGGGGGTCACACCATAAGTTTGTCCCCTTTTATGCCCATATCAGCCAGAGATGCAGATGTTTTATGTGCAGCATGAGATGGTGCATTATCATGCAGAAAAATGATCTTGCTGTGAAATACACGGTTCTTCTTCTTAAACCATGGCAGGAAGTGCTGTTTGAGAAAATCCACATACATTATGGAGTTCATCTTTAGCGCCTTCAGGGATCCTAAAGGGGCCGACAATCTCTCTCCCCATGATTCCAGGCCAAAACATTACTCCACCTCCTCCTTGTTGGCGCTGTAGTCGTGTTTGCGTGGGGTGTCCATCAACCAGCCATCCTCCACTCCATCCATCTGGACCAGCGAGCGCTGCACGGCACTCATCCGTGAACAAAACAGTTTTGAAATCAGTCTTCATGTAATGTTTGGCCCACTGGAGCCGTTTCTGCTTGTGTGAAGTGGATAGAGGAGGTCGACAGGATGGCGTATGCACAGCTGCAAACCTCTGAAGGACCCTGCATCTTGTTGTTCGGGGGACGTTGGAGGCACCAGCAGCTTCAAAAACTTGTCTGCTGCTATGACAAGGCTTTTTTGCCGCTGCTCTTTCAACCTGACGTAATTGCCTGTAGGAAAGAGTCCTCAATTTGCCCTTATCAGCACGCACACGTGTGTACTGTGAATCAGCTACATACTTCTTGATTGCCAAGACACTTCATCCTGATCATCGCACAATGTTGATTGTAGTCATGCCTTGACCTAAACACTCCACAATTTGTTGCTTCTCAGCAGCCGACACATCCTTTTTCTTTCCCATTTTGGCAGAAAATGTAGGCTGCTTAATAATGTGAGACAGCCTTCTTAAGTAGTCTTGCCTTTCATTGGACACACCTGCCAAACTAATTAGCACAGGTGTCTGCAATTGCTTACAGTGATATAAAGAGCCCTGACACACATCACCATCAATGAGTTTAACTGACAAACAAACAAATTCTTCCCTTATCACTCCTAAACACTTTTTGCATAATAATTTGGAACGCAGTGTACATGTGCTTTTCCACAAAACACCAGTGGTTCACGTAGTGAATCTTACAGTTCTAACTTGCCAACCGTGGTCTGTATGGAGTTGTTCAATAAAGGGCCCAAAATTAAGATAACATAGATGGGAGAGGTCTCTATGAATAGGAATTCCTAAGTATTTGATACCCTGTGAGGGCCAGGCAAAGGGAAAGTTGGACTGGATGGAATCCTATATGGATTTGGGGAGGGAGACATCGAGGGCCTCAGACTTCGCTGCATTGATTTTAAAATTTGACCATGTAACAAAGTGATCTATTTCAGCCATAACAGCATGGATATATGTGATTGAGTGATATATACTAGGACATCATCAGCAAATAGAGAGCACTTGTACTCGGTGCCTCCCACCTCAATCCACCTAATATTGGGGTTATGGCGAATTGATGAGAGCAGGTGCTCCGTCACTAGGATGTATAAGAGAGGGGACAGAGGACATCCCTGCCTTGTCCCATTGGTGATTGTGAAAGGTGATGAAAATGTTCTGACGCACCCCCTGGGCCTTGGGACACCTGGAGCCGGACCCTTTTTGGTGGATGCTGGTGGTTGTAGTCTTCGTGGCGGCGATCCGGTTCCGTGGCTCAGGGCGGTCAAACCAGTGGCGGAACTATTTATGTGGTTTTGATGTTTAAATGTCCGACTACGCCACTCGTGGATTGCGGTCAGAGTGAACCGCCGCTACAGGGCAGACCGCTAAGGCTGGTGTTGTGGGTGAAGCAGAGCGTAGCATAACTCCCCACGGGAGGAATATAGCCTCAGGGCAGTGTATGCGGAGGATGGGGGTGATGGTGCAGGGCAGCAGCAGTAACGACACGGAGTCAGTGATGCAGTTCAGGGCCTTTACTCACAGTTCTTATTATCCAGACCACGTCTGCAGGTAACGGCTGCCCACGTCGTACTGTGCTCACCAGGTGAGGGGCTCAGACAACTCCCAGATAACTTTGGAGCGCTTCACAGGACCCCCTTTGTGTGTCCTTTGTCTGGCCTTTCTTACCAACACTTCTGTCCAGCTGCCTCGGGCCTCCTCTTGGTAAACTTGGCGCCAGTTTCCCTGACCCTATGTGGTGCCTTCCTAGCGGGTGTAGCAAGGGGCTGCGCCATATAAAATGTCAGAGCCTCCGGTTTCTAGCTGAGGGTTGTTTCCTGCCTCCACTAGTTCGGGGACCGGTCTCCCCCTTTGGCCTGACCCCTCCACGCAGGTGGATTCGGGCGTGCGGTGGCGACTCGCCCGTCCGCACCCCTGGGATCCCTTCATTCCTCGTTCCTGGAGCCTTCTCCGCTCCTCTTCCTTCCTTCTCCCTCTTACAGGCCTGGGCCTCTGTTACTAGGCCCGCCTCCGGAGCAGAGCTCATGCAGAGCCCCTGCTCCCTGCCACTTCTGCTCAGACTTCTCTGCACTGAACTAAGATGGTGCCCACCTTTTATACTCCCTTCTCAATGCACCCAGGAACTGCTTCCTCCCTGCTCCTGCACTGCAGGGTTCCCCTTCCTCAGTGTTCCCTCCCCCCACTCCAGCCAGGGACAGGGACTGTCGTGCCCATCTCAGGGGCATATTGGTCGCCCTGCCCCACGGCAATGTGGTGTAATGCATGCAGGTGTCGGGTCCTGATCCACACTCCATCCTTATCTGAGAGTGAGATATCACACCTCTGGGTGAGGTGCAATACGTCTGTAGCAACCGAGCCCTCAGGGTGCTACAGTTCCATTTATCTTCAGCCTAGGTGACGTATTGTGATACAGGGCCGTGATTTTGGCTATAAAAGGGTCCCCTAGACCCCTACCCCAAGCTTTTTAAGAGAATCATATATGGCGTGCCAGGAGACTCTATGGAATGCTTTCTCCGCATCCAACGAGAGTATCTACTTACAAATTTTTAACTGCATCTAGCCCAGGAAATACTTTGTGCCTAGTAGCAGTGTCTGCTAGTCAGCGGATTATCCCGGCTGTTAAGCAAGCTACACCACCTGTAGTTTGGACACTTAATTTTTTCAAAGGAAATGCTTCGGGACCACGGGATACTCAGTGAAGAGCATCAGGAGGCACCCCAAGGCATAGGGGCTGGGACTGGCAGTAGGATGCCTTGCGGTGGACAGCCGAGCTTGATCCTTATAAAAGCTTTTTAACTGCAGCAGCTTTAGTGGACGCTACTGGAGCTGGAATTACGCGGCTGCTGGCATGAGACTTGCCCTCCAATAGATCCTTGTAAATGGATTTAAAGTGTATTCATTCAAATTAGAGAGACAATTTAAATTAAAAAGCTTAGAGCTGCCTCCACCACAGGGGGGCTCGCTCGACCCACCAGCGGACAGGCACCAGTATTGGGAGAGGGGGGCTGGCCGTCAGTGTTCACCGCGGCTCTGTCACAAACCCGGCGACACGGAGGTGGCACGGGCAGGAGCGGACTGGCCGTGTCGGCTTCTCACTTTTTGGATTTTAGAAGGGCATGACATGCCTATATCTGTGTCTCCCCCTCCTTTTACTCCTCCACCTCTTTTCTTTTCGCATGACTATATGTACTTGTCACTTTTCCATGTGTTAGTTGTGTCTTCTGAGCAGTTTGTCAGCTTTTGGACACCTTTGAAGGTGTTTTCTATGTGTTTCTATGTGTTTTTGTTTGCCTGCCATTGGTTTTAACGGTGTTCGAAGGTGTTCGTCGAACAGTTCGACGAACAGTTCGGCGAACACACGGCTGTTCGACGAACCGAACCGAACTCGAACACTACGGGGGTGGCTCAACACTAGTAACGACACGGAGTCAGTGATGCAGTCCAGGGCCTTTACTCACAGTTCTTATTATCCAGACCACGTCTGCAGGTAACGGCTGCCCACGTCGTACTGTGCTCACCAGGTGAGGGGCTCAGACAACTCCCAGATAACTTTGGAGCACTTCACAGGACCCCCTTTGTGTGTCCTTTGTCTGGCCTTTCTTACCAACCCTTCTGTCCGGCTCTCTCGGGCCTCCTCTTGGTAAACTTGGCGCCAGTTTCCCTGACCCTATGTGCTGCCCTCCTAGCGGGTGTAGCTAGGGGCTGCGCCACAAAAAATGTCACAGCCTCCGGTTTCTAGCTGAAGGTCGTTTCCTGCCTCCACTAGTTTCGGGGACCGGTCTCCCCCTTTGGCCTGACCCCTCCATGCAGGTGGATTCGGGCGTGCGGTGGCGACTCGCCCGTCCGCACCCCTGGGATCCCTTCGTTCCTCGTTCCTGGAGCCTTCTCCGCTCCTCTTCCTTCCTTCTCCCTCTTCCAGGCCTGGGCCTCTGTTACTAGGCCCGCCTCCGGAGCAGACCTCATGCAGAGCCCCTGCTCCCTGCCACTTCTGCTCAGACTTCTCTGCACTGAACTAAGATGGTGCCCACCTTTTATACTCCCTTCTCAATGCACCCAGGAACTGCTTCCTCCCTGCTCCTGCACTACAACATTCCCCTTCCTCAGTGTTCCCTCCCCCCACTCCAGCCAGGGACAGGGACTGTCGTGCCCATCTCAGGGGCATATTGGTCGCCCTGCACCACGGCAATGTGGTGTAATGCATGCAGGTGTCGGGTCCTGATCCACACTCCATCCTTACCTGAGAGTGAGATATCACACCTCTGGGTGAGGTGCAATACCTCTGTAGCAACCGAGCCCTCAGGGTGCTACAGTTCCATTTATCTTCAGCCTAGGTGACGTATTGCGATACAGGGCCGTGATTTTGGCTATAAAAGGGTCCCCTAGACACCTACCCCAAGCTTTTTAAGAGAATCATATATGGCGTGCCAGGAGACTCTATGGAATGCTTTCTCAGCATCCAACGAGAGTATCTAATTACAAATTTTTAACTGCATCTAGCCCAGGAAATACTTTGTGCCTAGTAGCAGTGTCTGCTAGTCAGCGGATTATCCCGGCTGTTAAGCAAGCTACACCACCTGTAGTTTGGACACTTAATTTTTTCAAAGGAAATGCTTCGGGACCACGGGATACTCAGTGAAGAGCATCAGGAGGCACCCCAAGGCATAGGGCCTGGGACTGGCAGTAGGATGCCTTGCGGTGGACAGCCGAGCTTGATCCTTATAAAAGCTTTTTAACTGCAGCAGCTTTAGTGGACGCTACTGGAGCTGGAATTACGCGGCTGCTGGCATGAGACTTGCCCTCCATTGGATCCTTGTAAATGGATTTAAAGTGTATTCATTCAAATTAGAGAGACAATTTAAATTTAAAGGCTTAGAGCTGCCTCCACCACAGGGGGGCTCGCTCGACCCACCAGCGGACAGGCACCAGTATTGGGAGAGGGGGGCTGGCCGTCAGGGTTCTCCGCGGCTCTGGCACAAACCCGGCGACACGGAGGTGGCACGGGCAGGAGCGGACTGAACGTGTCGGCTTCTCACTTTTTGGATTTTAGAAGGGCATGACATGCCTATATCTGTGTCTCCCCCTCCTTTTACTCCTCCACCTCTTTTCTTTTCTCATGACTATATGTACTTGTCACTTTTCCATGTGTTAGTTGTGTCTTCTGAGCAGTTTGTCAGCTTTTGGACACCTTTGAAGGTGTTTTCTATGTGTTTCTATGTGTTTTTGTTTGCCTGCCATTGGTTTTAACGGTGTTCGAAGGTGTTCGACGAACAGTTCGACGAACAGTTCGGCGAACACACGGGTGTTCGACGAACCGAACTCGAACACTACGGGGGTGGCTCAACACTACCAATGAGTCCTTGATATTTCATCGTTTTCAGCCAATTTTCTGAAGTTTTGAAAATTTCCCTTTTTTGTGAAAATATCCAATAAATGAGGGAATAAGATGTGTGAGGGTACCCCAGGAGAGTTCCAAATGTGTGCGGTTAGAATATATATCCCACTGGGGTAAAATTGAAATAAGTAAAAAAAAAATTTTTTTGGACTGTCAATTTTCCGGCGTTTCTCAAAGTTTCAGCGAGGGGAAATGTCAGTGAGTGCTCCGATTTCAGTTCCAGAGCGATTCGCCCAATGAATCCTTGATATTTCGTCGTTTTCATCCAATTTTCTGAATTTCTGAAAATTTCACTTTTTTGTGAAAATATCCACTAAATGAGGGAATAATATGTGTGAGGGTACCCCAGGAGAGTTCCAAATGTGTGTGTGAAGAATATATATCCCACGGGGGTAAAATTGAAAAAAGTTGAAAAAAATTTTTTTTTGGACTTAGTCATTTTTCCGCCGTTTATCAGACTTTCCGAGAGGGGAAATGTCAGTGAGCACTCCGATTTTAGTTCCAGAGCGATTCGCCCAAGAGTCCTTGATATTTCGTCATTTTCATCCAATTTTCTGAATTTTTGAAAATTTCACTTTAATATGTGTGAGGGTACCCCAGTAGAGTTCCAAATGTGTGTGGGTAGAATATATATCCCACGGGGGTAAGAATGAAATAAGTTGAAAAAAATTTTTTTGGGGACTAAAACATTTTTCCGGTGTTTATCAGACTTTCAGAGAGGGGAAATGTCAGTGAGTATTCCGATTTCAGTTCCAGAGCGATTACTCCAATGAGTCCTTGGTATATAGTCGTTTTCAGCCAGTTTTCTGAATTTTTTAAAATTTCACTTTTTTGTGAAAATATCCAATAAATGAGGGAATAATATGTGTGAGGGTACCCCAGGAGAGATAAAATATAACTTTTAATGGGATAATTAAAATCTAAAATAGTATCTAGATACACACAAACAAACATAAATAGGGATGTTATTCACCCAGTAGGGTGGACTAGTTCAGAAAATACAACAGGAGATATATGTTCCTTAATTTACTACAATAATGTTTACTCCTTAATAGTAGAGAGAGACTATCATATGCAAACAGTGGAAATTCATAAGTAGAAAGAAAAGGAACAATCTCACCGGTCCTGCAGCACGAATTTCTCCACAGAATAGCACAGGGTTAATCCAGCGGTCATCCACCTCTGACCCTAAAATGCCCTGTTCTCTTATGCTGTCCCTAGGACCCCAAAGCTCCCGCCCTGACAAGGGCAGTCCACAGCTGACCCTAAAGATCTGATCAGCCCTACATAGACCCTACAGAAGTTTCCCAACGCGTTTCCTCACCATCAAGTGATTCATCAGGGGAGTAACAGAAAAATTATTATCAATGGTCTAGGGTATGGTAACCCTCCATGCAGGTATATAGAAAAGGCAGTGGCAAAATGGCCACAGGTTGATTGCCTTAAGTATGTTCAGGTACAATTAATCCAAATAATTCCCATGTGTGTACCTTGAGACACATCTGGTCTCATTGGATAACACCGTAAATAGCAGCAAACTTTAGCCAATTAAAGCTCGTATATGCAAATGCCCCCTGCAGGAGCTAAACCCACCCACACATACATGCCCCAGCGATCCACAAACGCCCCATAAAGGGCAGACAGCGATCCCCTACCCCCCAAGGCAGGATCCCCCCGAGGAGACACATTTAAGACCCCCACAAAGAAAAATCCATTATAAGACCCCCTGAAAACGAGACAATCTAACACTTCCCATGCAGTATGCTCCATTCCCATGCCGTGGAACGCTGTTTGCGCTCCACCGATGTTACTTCCGGGCATGTGATCCACACCGCGGCGTCACTTCCAGTTTCTTGGAACGCAAGCCTGCGCTCCACCGCCGTCATTTCCGGTTTTGTGGAACGCAAGCCTGCGCTCCACCGCCCCATAGCCATCTCACAGACCCAAAATCAGTGGTCTCAGCAAACATAGCACAATGACCGACCACAAAGAGCATCCCCACTATGTCATAAAGCCTGCACAATGCCCCTAAAGAGGGAATGTGCAAATGACAGAAAGGGGGGGGGGGGGAAACGCCTCGTATACATAAGATCTATAAGACACACCCCCTATATATATATATATATACCTCATAAGCTTAAAGCCACACAACCTCCAGTGGGAGGATAAAAATGCAAAGAGTGAGGATATGTACAGGGGTTTATAAACGATCTTAGATAGCATGGGATAAGAGGGCATAATCAGTATATTAAAAACGAATAAGTGGTGAAAAGGGGGGGGTGAAGATGGAGAGGAGGGGGGGGGGGAAAGGAAGAAGGGAACGGGAGGGGGACAAAAAAGCTCAACTCACAGGGAGAATATATAAGTAGATTTGCATATAGGGATTCAGAGCCATATCCCTGTTCACTCTATCTCATACACATATGAAAAAGAAAAGGTGTATTTATACATTGATGTCCAAGCAGGTTCAAAAGAAGGTTATGTAATATCTAGTTCCAAAGAGTAAAAGAAAGTCCAAGCCTAAGGAAGCCAGCAGTATCGGGAGAAAAATACAAGAGTTTACTCATCTATAAAGCAGTTGAATGTAAGTTGTTCATTCAGCCCCATAGGGGCCATAGTTTTAAGTCGGAAAATCCACCTTGTTTCCTTCTGTAGGATTACACGATCCCAGTTACCTCCCCTATGGGGTTTAGGGACCTTTTCAATCCCCATGAACAAAATGGCCTTCTTGTCCCCTCCATGAAACTCATTAACGTGTCTCGCAATGGGTGTTTCCCTATGATGTTCAATGTCCCCCAAATGCTCGCCTATCCTCCATCTCAATTCACGTTTTGTTTTACCAACGTATTCAAGGCCGCATTTACAGGTACCTTTATAAACCACCCCTTGTGTACGGCAGTTAATAAAGTACAGCACCCGAAATTCCCTGTCAATGTTATTGCCTCGGAATGTTTTACCACACTGTATCGATGAGCAGACCACACATTTTCCACATTTATAGCATCCCTTAGTCAAAGAGCCAAGCCAATTATCCTGTCTAGGTGCAGAGTAGTGACTATGTACCAAACGGTCCCGGAGAGAGCGGCCTTTTTTATATGTAACATGGGGGAACCCCCCAAGGTATGGAGATATATCTCCATCCATTTCCAAGATAGGCCAATACTTGTTAAGGATCTCCTTCGCCTCCCTAGCTCCGTTTCTAAAGGTTGTAATAAACCTAACCACTTCTCCATCATCACCCTTAGGTTTAGAAGTCAACAGGCTGGACCTTCTTCTGGACCTACTCTTGAGGTATGCTTGATGTACCACATCTCTAGGGTAACCCCTTTCATGGAATCTATTGTGGAGGTCGGCAGCCTGCTCCTCAAAAGCAAGATTGGTGGTACAATTTCTGCGAACTCGCAGATATTGGCCTGTAGGGATACCTCTCTTCAGGGGAACAGGATGATGACTTTCCCATCGAAGCAATGAGTTGGTCGCTGTAGGTTTTCGAAATGTACTCATTTCCACAAGACCACCTCTACCCTTGCGAATCAAAACGTCAAGAAAAGGAAGACAAGTAGAGTCTGCTTCACACGTAAATCTCAGGCCAATCGGATTTTTATTAAGCCCCTCGACGAGGAGCTGAAATTCCTGAACGGAGCCCCTATATATGACAAATACGTCATCTAAATACCGTGCCCACATTTCAATCCTCTCTACGCCTGAGCAGACTCCCTCCCCAAAGACCATTGTTTCCTCCCACCAGCCCAGGAGCAGAATAGCATAGGTAGGTGCACAAGGGCTACCCATCGCAGTGCCCCTGAGCTGGTGGAAGTACTTATGGTCAAAAGTAAAGAAATTTTTAGTCAAACAAAATTCAAGCGCTTTCAGCAGAAACCCATTATGGGCCCGACACTGCATACTCCTTGTGGATAGATAGTACTGTACTGCCTTCAGACCCATATCATGTGGTATGGAGGAATACAGTGCCTCTACATCCACACTTGCCAAAATGACCTCGGGTCCCAGTGTCACCCCATCCAACTTACGAAGCAAGTCTGCTGTATCTCTGGTGTAAGATGGTAATGCAAGAACAAAAGGGCGTAGCACCTGATCGAGGTATATGCCTAGGTTCTGACAAAGACCACCCACCCCCGATACTATCGGCCTACCTCTAAGGGGATTAATTCCTTTGTGTATTTTAGGTAGGCAATAGAATGTCGCCATCACCGGATGTTGAGGCAGCATAAAATCAAATTCATTTTTGTCAATCAGTTTATCTCTCAGGCCTTTTTTCAATAACTCTGTTAATTCACCCAGAAAGGCCGACATTGGGTTTTCAGAAAGGATCGCATACCCCTGCCTGTCCTTTAACAAATCCAAACACATCCTACAGTATTTTTCGACATCCATGACCACCACATTACCCCCTTTATCTGAAGGTTTGATAACAATGTGGTGGTCCTGTTCAAGATGTCTAATAGCCATTATTTCATCTCTACTACAGTTATACTTATAGAATGTGTTTGTTCTATCAAGTGCCAACAGTTCTCTAGTAACCATATTCACTAACGTGTCAATTGAAGACACGTCTCTCTGTACAGGTGGCATCCTAGTACTCTTCTTCTTAAGGGTAGAGAAAGGTCCCAGTCCCCTAGAATTAGGTTCGGGGATTTCTAGGTTACTGAGGAGGCGCACATCAGGCAAGATATCAAGAGGAATATCAAACTCCTCACACGATTTTTGATCCTGTCTTGCGAAGAATTTTCGCCACCTCAATTTCCTCGCAAAGAGATGCAGGTCCTTTATATATTCAAAGAAATCAAAATCAGAGGTGGGCACAAATGAGAGACCCTTATTAAGTACTGCTAATTCCACGGATCTCAATGTTCTCGATGAGAGATTTATAACTCTTGTATCAGATTCAGAGGTTAGGGTCTTCCCTGATTGATCTGATTCCTCAGGGGGTATGTTGAATCTAAAAAATGAGTATTTTGTACTACATATTGTTGTCTCCCCCTGCCCGGACCATGAGCACGTCCCCCAACCCTCTGTCGCCCCCTACCTGATTTACTCCTACTATCAGTATCTGAGAATTCAGTATCAGTAGAGGAGATATCTGTCTCTCGTTCAACCGATACAGGTTTATTATTCAGAAAAAGATAGGCCTTATTTTCTTTAAAGTCCTGTGAATCTCTCAGAAATTGTTTGTGTTTCCTTTCTTTAATATGATACTGGAACCTTTCAATATCAGCTTGAAGTTTAGCCTCCCTTGTCCCAAAGTCAGTCTCCTGTGAGAATTTTTTGGTGAGTTCTATTTGCTCCCTCAATTTATCATCGAGAGTCAGTAAGGTTTGTTTCTCCTCCTCCAACAATAATGTCATAAGACGTAGGGAGCTAGCAGTCACCTCCCGTTCCCATCTAGAGATAAACCCTGTATTACTGTGTCTATTGCCCGGATTAAGAGTGATTCTAAGTCCCCTTGGTACAATCCCTGCCTTGATATAGTTATCCAAACTCTGTACTTCCCACCAAGAGGATATTTTATCCTTATAGGCCCTAGTCAGCTCTCTGAATGCAGCCTTATACGTGGGTGTATATTTCTTTTAAGTAAACACTTGTTCTGAAAAGACCTCCTTAGCCTCCACTAGCCACTGTTCTGTGTCAAAATTCATGGAGAGAAAACCTGCCATACCAATATCAGATTCTATACAATAAACAGCAAATACATACAAATCTCAAAAAAAGGCCATCTGGCCACAAAAAATCCGCCAACAAGAATCGGACATATACAGCAAAAAATGGCAGAATTAAAATATAACTTTTAATGGGATAATTAAAATCTAAAATAGTATCTAGATACACACAAACAAACATAAATAGGGATGTTATTCACCCAGTAGGGTGGACTAGTTCAGAAAATACAACAGGAGATATATGTTCCTTAATTTACTACAATAATGTTTACTCCTTAATAGTAGAGAGAGACTATCATATGCAAACAGTGGAAATTCATAAGTAGAAAGAAAAGGAACAATCTCACCGGTCCTGCAGCACGAATTTCTCCACAGAATAGCACAGGGTTAATCCAGCGGTCATCCACCTCTGACCCTATAATGCCCTGTTCTCATATGCTGTCCCTAGGACCTCAAAGCTCCCGCCCTGACAAGGGCAGTCCACAGCTGACCCTAAAGATCTGATCAGCCCTACATAGACCCTACAGAAGTTTCCCAATGCGTTTCCTCACCATCAAGTGATTCATCAGGGAAGTAACAGAAAAATTATTATCAATGGTCTAGGGTATGGTAACCCTCCATGCAGGTATATAGAAAAGGCAGTGGCAAAATGGCCACAGGTTGATTGCCCTAAGTATGTTCAGGTACAATTAATCCAAATAATTCCCATGTGTGTACCTTGAGACACATCTGGTCTCATTGGATAACATTGAACATCATAGGGAAACACCTATTGCGAGACACGTTAATGAGTTTCATGGAGGGGACAAGAAGGCCATTTTGTTCATGGGGATAGAAAAGGTCCCTAAACCCCATAGGGGAGGTAACTGGGATCGTGTAATCCTACAGAAGGAAACAAGGTGGATTTTCCGACTTAAAACTATGGCCCCTATGGGGCTGAATGAACAACTTACATTCAACTGCTTTATAGATGAGTAAACTCTTGTATTTTTCTCCCGATACTGCTGGCTTCTTTAGCCTTGGACTTTCTTTTACTCTTTGGAACTAGATATTACATAACCTTCTTTTGAACCTGCTTGGACATCAATGTATAAATACACCTTTTCTTTTTCATATGTGTATGAGATAGAGTGAACAGGGATATGGCTCTGAATCCCTATATGCAAATCTACTTATATATTCTCCCTGTGAGTTGAGCTTTTTTGTCCCCCTCCCGTTCCCTTCTTCCTTTTCCCCTCCCCCCCTCCTCTCCATCTTCACCCCCCCCTTTTCACCACTTATTCGTTTCTAATGTACTGATTATGCCCTCTTATCCCATGCTATCTAAGATCGTTTATAAACCCCTGTACATATCCTCACTCTTTGC
Source organism: Phyllobates terribilis (assembly GCF_046119375.1). Classification (NCBI taxonomy): domain Eukaryota; kingdom Metazoa; phylum Chordata; class Amphibia; order Anura; family Dendrobatidae; genus Phyllobates; species Phyllobates terribilis. The sequence continues at coordinate 634,936,242 of NW_027362763.1, forward strand.
ATTTTTATCCTCCCACTGGAGGTTGTGTGGCTTTAAGCTTATGAGGTATATATATATATATATAGGGGGTGTGTCTTATAGATCTTATGTATACGAGGCGTTCCCCCCCCCCCTTTTCTGTCATTTGCACATTCCCTCTTTAGGGGCATTGTGCAGGCTTTATGACATAGTGGGGATGCTCTTTGTGGTCGGTCATTGTGCTATGTTTGCTTAGACCACTGATTTTGGGTCTGTGAGATGGCTATGGGGCGGTGGAGCGCAGGCTTGCGTTCCACGAAACCGGAAATGACGGCGGTGGAGCGCAGGCTTGCGTTCCAAGAAACTGGAAGTGACGCCGCGGTGTGGATCACATGCCCGGAAGTGACATCGGTGGAGCGCAAACAGCGTTCCACGGTGTGGGAATGGAGCATACTGCATGGGAAGTGTTAGATTGTCTCGTTTTCAGGGGGTCTTATAATGGATTTTTCTTTGTGGGGGTCTTAGATGTGTCTCCTCGGGGGGATCCTGCCTTGGGGGGTAGGGGATCGCTGTCTGCCCTTTATGGGGCGTTTGTGGATCGCTGGGGCATGTATGTGTGGGTGGGTTTATCTCCTGCAGGGGGCATTTGCATATACGAGCTTTAATTGGCTAAAGTTCGCTGCTATTTACGGTGTTATCCAATGAGACCAGATGTGTCTCAAGGTACACACATGGGAATTATTTGGATTAATTGTACCTGAACATACTTAAGGCAATCAACCTGTGGCCATTTTGCCACTGCCTTTTCTATATACCTGCATGGAGGGTTACCATACCCTAGACCATTGATAATAATTTTTCTGTTACTCCCCTGATGAATCACTTGATGGTGAGGAAACGCATTGGGAAACTTCTGTAGGGTCTATGTAGGGCTGATCAGATCTTTAGGGTCAGCTGTGGACTGCCCTTGTCAGGGTGGGAGCTTTGGGGTCCTAGGGACAGCATATGAGAACAGGGCATTATAGGGTCAGAGGTGGATGACCGCTGGATTAACCCTGTGCTATTCTGTGGAGAAATTCGTGCTGCAGGACCGGTGAGATTGTTCCTTTTCTTTCTACTTATGAATTTCCACTGTTTGCATATGATAGTCTCTCTCTACTATTAAGGAGTAAACATTATTGTAGTAAATTAAGGAACATATATCTCCTGTTGTATTTTCTGAACTAGTCCACCCTACTGGGTGAATAACATCCCTATTTATGTTTGTTTGTGTGTATCTAGATACTATTTTAGATTTTAATTATCCCATTAAAAGTTATATTTTAACTCTGCCATTTCTTGCTGTATATGTCCGATTCTTGTTGGCGGATTTTTTGTGGCCAGATGGCCTTTTTTTGAGATTTGTATGTATTTGCTGTTTATTGTACCCCAGGAGAGTTCCAAATGTGTGTGGTTAGAATATATATCCCACGGGGGTAAGAATGAAAAAAGTTGAAAAAAATTTTTTTTTGGACTTAATCATTTTTCCGGTGTTTATCAGACTTTCAGAGAGGGGAAATGTCAGTGAGCGCTCCGATTTCAGTTCCAGAGCGATTCTCCCAATGAGCCCTTGATATTTTGTCGTTTTCAGCCAATTTTCTGAATTTCTGAAAATTCCACTTTTTTTGTGAAAAAATCCACTAAATGAGGGAGTAATATGTGTGAGTGTAACCCAGGTGAGTTCCAAATGTGTGTGGGTAGAATATATATCCCACGGGGGTAAGAATGAAAAAAGTTGAAAAATAAATTTTTTTGGACTGTCAATTTTCCGGCGTTTATCAGACTTTCAGAGAGTGGAAATGTCAGTGAGCGTCCCGATTTCAGTTCCAGAGCGATTCGCCCAATGAGTCCTTGATGTTTCGTCGTTTTCAGCCAATTTTCTGAATTTTTAAAAATTTCACTTTTTTGTGAAAATATCCACTTAATGAGGGAGTAATATGTGTGAGGGTACCCCAGGAGAGTACCAAATGTGTGTGGGTAGAATATAAATCCCAAGGGGGTAAAATTGAAAAAAGTTGCAAACACTTTTTTTTTGGACTTAATCATTCTTCCGTTGTTTATCAGACTTTCAGAGAGGGGAAATGTCAGTGAGCGTTCCGATTTCAGTACCAGAACGATTCGCCTAATGAGTCCTTGATATTTTGTCGTTTTCAGCCAATTTTCTGAATTTTTGAAAATTTCACTTTTTTGTGAATATATCCACTAAATGAGGGAGTAATATGTGTGAGGGTACCCCAGTAGAGTTCCAAATGTGTGTGGGTAGCATATATATATCCCACGGGGGTAAGAATGAAAAAATTTGAAAACAATTTTTTTTAGGACTTAGTCATTTTTCCGGTGTTTATCAGACTTTCAGAGAGGGGAAATGTCAGTGAGTGTTCCGATTTCAGTTCCAGAGCGATTCGCCTAATGAGTCCTTGATATTTTGTCATTTTCAGCCAATTTTCTGAATTTTTGAAAATTTCACTTTTTTGTGAATATATCCACTGAATGAGGGAGTAATATGTGTGAGGGTACCCCAGGAAAGTTCCAAATGTGTGTGGGTAGAATATAAATCCCACGGGGGTAAAATTGAAAAAAGTTGCAAACATTTTTTTTTTGGACTTAATCATTCTTCCGTTGTTTATCAGACTTTCAGAGAGGGGAAAAGTGAGTGAGCGTTCTGATTTCAGTTCCAGAGTGATTCGCCCAATGAGTCCTTGATATTTTGTCATTTTCAGCCAATTTTCTGAATTTTTGAAAATTTTATTTTTTGTGAAAATATCCACTGAATGAGGGAGTAATATGTGTGAGGGTACCCCAGGAGTGTTCCAAATGTGTGTAGGTAGAATATATATCCCACGGAGGTAAAATTGAAAAAAGTTTTAAAAAATTTTTTTTTGGCTTACTAATTTTTCCAGTGTTTATCAGACTTTCAGAGAGGGGAAATGTGAGTGAGCGTTCTGATTTCAGTTCCAGAGTGATTCGCCCAATGAGTCCTTGATATTTTGTCGTTTTCAGCCAATTTTCTGAATTTCTGAAAATTTCACTTTTTTGTGAAAATATCCACTAAATGAGGTAGTAATATGTGTGAGTGTACCCCAGGAGAGTTCCAAATGTGTGTGGGTAGAATATATATCCCACGGGGGTGAAATTGAAAAAAGTTGAAAAAAATTCTTTTGGGATTTTTTCATTTTTCCAGCGTTTATCAGCCTTTCAGAGAGGGGAATTGTCAGTGAGCGTCCCGATTTCAGTTCTAGAGCGATTCACCTGATGAGTCCTTGATATTTTGTCGTTTTCAGCCAATTTTCTGAATTTTTGAAAATTTTACTTTTTTGTGAATATATCCACTGAATGAGGGAGTAATATGTGTGAGGGTACCCCAGGAGAGTTCCAAATGTGTGTGGATAGAATATATATCCCACGGGGGTAAAATTGAAAAAAGATGAAAAAATTTTTTTTTGGACTTAGTCATTTTTCCGGCGTTTATAAGACTTTCAGAGAGGGGAAATGTCAGTGAGCATTCCGATTTCAGTTCCAGAGCGATTCGCCCAATGAGTCCTTGATATTTTGTCGTTTTCAGCCAATTTTCTGAATTTTTGAAAATTTTATTTTTTGTGAAAATATCCACTGAATGAGGGAGTAATATGTGTGAGGGTACCCCAGGAGTGTTCCAAATGTGTGTAGGTAGAATATATATCCCACGGAGGTAAAATTGAAAAAAGTTTTAAAAAATTTTTTTTTGGCTTACTAATTTTTCCAGTGTTTATCAGACTTTCAGAGAGGGGAAATGTGAGTGAGCGTTCTGATTTCAGTTCCAGAGTGATTCGCCCAATGAGTCCTTGATATTTTGTCGTTTTCAGCCAATTTTCTGAATTTCTGAAAATTTCACTTTTTTGTGAAAATATCCACTAAATGAGGTAGTAATATGTGTGAGTGTACCCCAGGAGAGTTCCAAATGTGTGTGGGTAGAGTATATATACCACGGGGGTGAAATTGAAAAAAGTTGAAAAAAATTCTTTTGGGATTTTTTCATTTTTCCAGCGTTTATCAGCCTTTCAGAGAGGGGAATTGTCAGTGAGCGTCCCGATTTCAGTTCTAGAGCGATTCACCTGATGAGTCCTTGATATTTTGTCGTTTTCAGCCAATTTTCTGAATTTTTGAAAATTTTACTTTTTTGTGAATATATCCACTGAATGAGGGAGTAATATGTGTGAGGGTACCCCAGGAAAGTTCCAAATGTGTGGGGGTAGAATATATATCCCACTGGGGTAAAAATGAAAAAATTAGAAAAAAATATTTTTTTGGACTTACTCATTTTTCCGGTGTTTATCAGACTTTCAGAGAGGGGAAATGTGAGTGAGCGTTCTGATTTTAGTTCCAGAGTGATTCGCCCAATGAGTCCTTGATATTTTGTCGTTTTCAGCCAATTTTCTGAATTTTTGAAACTCACTTTTTTGTGAAAATATCCATTAATGAGTGAGTAATATGTGAGAGGGTACCCCAGGAGAGTTCCAAATGTGTGTGGGTAGAATATATATCCCACGGGGGTGAAATTGAAAAAAGTTGAAAAAAAATTTTTTTGGACTTTTTCATTTTTGCAGCATTTATCAGCCTTTCAGAGAGGGGAAATGTCAGTGAGCGTTCCGATTTCAGTTCTAGAGCGATTCACCCAATGAGCCCTTGATATTTTGTCGTTTTCAGCCAATTTTCTGAATTTTTAAAAATTTCACTTTTTTGTGAAAATATCCACTAAATGAGGGAGTAATATGTGGGAGGGTACCCCAGGAGAGTTCCAAATGTGTGTGGGTAGAATATATATCCCACGGGGGTAAAAATGAAAAAAGTAGAAAAAATATTTTTTTGGACTTACTAATTTTTCCGGCGTTTATCAGACTTTCAGAGAGGGGAAATGTCAGTGAGCATTCCGATTTCAGTTCCAGAGCGGATCGACCAATGAGTCCTTGATATTTCGTCGTTTTCAACTAATTTTCTGAATTTCTGAAAATTTCACTTTTTTGTGAAAATATCCACTAAATGAGGGAGTAATATGTGTGAGGGTACCCCAGGAGAGTTCTAAATGTGTGTGGGTAGAATATATATCCCACGGGGGTAAAAATGAAAAAAGTTTAAAATATTTTTTTTGGACTTACTCATTTTTCCGATGTTTATCAGACTTTCAGAGAGGGGAAATGTGAGTGAGCATTCTGATTTCAGTTCCAGAGTGATTCGCCCAATGAGTCCTTGATATTTTGTCGTTTTCAGCCAATTTTCTGAATTTTTGAAACTCACTTTTTTGTGAAAATATCCATTAATGAGTGAGTAATATGTGAGAGGGTACCCCAGGAGAGTTCCAAATGTGTGTGGGTAGAATATATATCCCACGGGGGTGAAATTGAAAAAAGTTGAAAAAAAATTTTTTTGGACTTTTTCATTTTTGCAGCATTTATCAGCCTTTCAGAGAGGGGAAATGTCAGTGAGCGTTCCGATTTCAGTTCTAGAGCGATTCACCCAATGAGCCCTTGATATTTTGTCGTTTTCAGCCAATTTTCTGAATTTTTAAAAATTTCACTTTTTTGTGAAAATATCCACTAAATGAGGGAGTAATATGTGGGAGGGTACCCCAGGAGAGTTCCAAATGTGTGTGGGTAGAATATATATCCCACGGGGGTAAAAATGAAAAAAGTAGAAAAAATATTTTTTTGGACTTACTAATTTTTCCGGCGTTTATCAGACTTTCAGAGAGGGGAAATGTCAGTGAGCATTCCGATTTCAGTTCCAGAGCGGATCGACCAATGAGTCCTTGATATTTCGTCGTTTTCAACTAATTTTCTGAATTTCTGAAAATTTCACTTTTTTGTGAAAATATCCACTAAATGAGGGAGTAATATGTGTGAGGGTACCCCAGGAGAGTTCTAAATGTGTGTGGGTAGAATATATATCCCACGGGGGTAAAAATGAAAAAAGTTTAAAATATTTTTTTTGGACTTACTCATTTTTCCGATGTTTATCAGACTTTCAGAGAGGGGAAATGTGAGTGAGCATTCTGATTTCAGTTCCAGAGTGATTCGCCCAATGAGTCCTTGATATTTTGTCGTTTTCAGCCAATTTTCTGAATTTTTGAAAATTTCACTTTTTTGTGAAAATATCCACTAAATGAGGGAGTAATATGTGTGAGGGTACCCCAGGTGAGTTCCAAATGTGTGTGGGTAGAATATATATCCCACGGGGGTAAAATTGAAAAAAGTTGAAAAAAAAATTTTTGGGGACTTAGTCATTTTTCCGGCCTTTATCAGACTTTCAGAGAGGGGAAATGTCAGTGAGCGTTCCGATTTCAGTTCCAGAGCGGTTCAACCAATGAGTCCTTGATATTTCGTCGTTTTCAACCAATTTTCTGAATTTCTGAAAATTTTACTTTTTTGTGAAAATATCCACTAAATGAGGGAGTAATATGTGTGAGGGTACCCCAGGAGAGTTCCAAATGTGTGTGGGTAGAATATATATTCCACGGGGGTAAAAACGAAAAAAAGTTGCAAAAATTTTTTTTTTTTACTTAGTCATTTTTCCGGAGTTTATCAGACTTTCAGAGAGGGGAAATGTCAGTGAGTGTTCCGATTTCAGTTCCAGAGCGATTCGCCACGGGGGTAAAAATGAAAAAAGTTTAAAATATTTTTTTAGGACTTACTCATTTTTCCGATGTTTATCAGACTTTCAGACAGGGGAAATGTGAGTGAGCGTTCTGATTTCAGTTCCAGAGTGATTCGCCCAATGAGTCCTTGATATTTTGTGGTTTTCGGCCAATTTTCTGAATTTTTGAAAATTTCACTTTTTTGTGAAAATATCCACTAAATGAATGAGTAATATGTGAAAGGGTACCCCAAGAGAGTTCCAAATGTGTGTGGGTAGAATATATATCCCACAATGGTGAAATTGAAAAAAGTTGAAAAATTTTTTTCGGGGACTTTTTCATTTTTGCAGCGTTTATCAGCCTTTGAGAGATGGGAAATGTCAGTGAGCGTCCCGATTTCATTTCTAGAGCGATTCACCCAATGAGTCCTTGATATTTTGTCGTTTTCAGCCAATTTTCTGAATTTTTGAAAATTTCACTTTTTTGTGAAAATATCCACTAAATGAGGGAGTAATATGTGTGAGGGTACCCCAGGTGAGTTCCAAATGTGTGTGGGTAGAATATATATCCCACGGGGGTAAGAATGAAAAAAGATGAAAAAAAAATTTTTTTGGGACTTAGTCATTTTCCGGTGTTTATCAGACTTTCAGAGAGGGGAAATGTGAGTGAGTGTTCCGATTTCAGTTCCAGAGCGATTCGCCCAATGAGTCCTTGATATTTCGTCGTTTTCAGCCAATTTTCTGAATTTTTGAAAATTTCACTTTTTTGTGAAAATATCCACTAAATGAGGGAGTAATATGTGTGAGGGTACCCCAGGTGAGTTCCAAATGTGTGTGGGTAGAATATATATCCCACAGGGGTAAGAATGAAAAAAGTTGAAAAAAAAATTTTTTTGGACTTAGTCATTTTTCCGGCGATTATCAGACTTTCAGAGAGGGGAAATGTCAGTGAGTGTTCCGATTTCAGTTCCAGAGCGATTCGCCCAATGAGTCCTTGATATTTCGTCTTTTTCAGCCAATTTTCTGAATTTTTGAAAATTTCACTTTTTTGTGAAAATATCCACTAAATGAGGGAGTAATATGTGTGAGGGTACCCCAGGAGAGTCCTAAATGTGTGTGGGTAGAATATATATCCCACTGGGGTAAAAATGAAAAAAGTTTAAAATATTTTTTTTTGGACTTACTCATTTTTCCGATGTTTATCAGACTTTCAGAGAGGGGAAATGTGAGTGAGCGTTCTGATTTCAGTTCCAGAGTGATTCGCCCAATGAGTCCTTGATATTTTGTGGTTTTCAGCCAATTTTCTGAATTTTTGAAAATTTCACTTTTTTGTGAAAATATCCACTAAATGAGTGAGTAATATGTGAGAGGGTACCCCAAAAGAGTTCCAAATGTGTGTGGGTAGAATATATATCCCAAAAGGGTGAAATTGAAAAAAGTTGAAAAATTTTTTTGGGGGACTTTTTCATTTTTCCAGCGTTTATCAGCCTTTCAGAGAGGGGAAATGTCAGTGAGCGTCCCGATTTCAGTTCTAGAGCGATTCAACCAATGAGTCCTTGATATTTCATCATTTTCAGCTAATTTTCTTAATTTCTGAAAATTTCACTTTTCTGTGAAAATATCCACTAAATGAGGTAGTAATATGTGTGAGGGTACCCCCGGAGAGTTCCAAATGTGTGTGGGTACAATATATATCCCACGGAGGTAAAAATGAAAAAAGTTGCAAAAATTTTTTTTTTGGACTTAGTCATTTTTCCAGCGTTTATCAGACTTTCAGAGAGGGGAAATGTCAGTGAGTGTTCCGATTTCAGTTCCAGAGCGATTCGCCCAATGAGTCATTGATATTTCGTCGTTTTCAGCCAATTCTCTGAATTTTTGAAAATTTCACTTTTTTGTGAAATTATCCACTAAATGAGGGAGTAATATGTGTGAGGGTACCAGAGGAGAGTTCTAAATGTGTGTGGGTAGAATATATATCCCACGGGGGTAAGAATGAAAAAAGTAAAAAAAAAAATTTTTTGGACTAAGTCATTTTTCCGGCGTTTATCAGACTTTCAGATAGGGGAAATGTCAGTGAGCGTTCCGATTTCAGTTCCAGAGCGGTTCAACCAATGAGTCCTTCATATTTCGTCGTTTTCAACCAATTTTCTTAATTTCTTTAAATTTCACTTTTTTGTGAAAATATCCACTAAATGAGGGAGTAATATGTGTGAGGGTACCCCAGGAGAGTTCCAAATGTGTGTGGGTAGAATATATATCCCACGGGGGTAAAAATGAAAAAAGTTGCAAAAATTTTTTTTTTGGACTTAGTCATTTTTCCAGAGTTTATCAGACTTTCAGAGAGAGGAAATGTCAGTGAGTGTTCCCATTTCAGTTCCAGAGCGATTCGCCCAATGAGTCATTGATATTTCGTTGTTTTCAGCCAATTTTCTGAATTTTTGAAAATTTCACTTTTTTGTGAAATTATCCACTAAATGAGGGAGTAATATGTGTGAGGGAACCCCAGGAGAGTTCCAAATGTGTGTGGGTAGAATATATATCCCACGGGGCTAAAAATGAAAAAAGTACAAAAAAATATTTTTTTGGACTTACTCATTTTTCTGGTGTTTATCACACTTTCAGAAAGTGGAAATGTGAGTGAGCGTTCTGATTTCAGTTCCAGAGCGATTCGCCCAATGAGTCCTTGATATTTTGTCGTTTTCAGCCAATTTTCTGAATTTTTGAAAATTTTACTTTTTTGTGAAAATATCCACTGAATGAGGGAGTAATATGTGTGAGGGTACCCCAGGAGAGTTCCAAATGTGTGTGGGTAGAATATATATCCCATGGGAGTGAAGATGAAAAAAGTTTAAAAAAATTTTTGGGGGACTTTTTCATTTTTCCAGCGTTTATCAGCCTTTCAGAGAGGGGAGATGTCAGTGAGCGTCCCGATTTCAGTTCTAGAGCGATTCAACCAATGAGTCCTTGATATTTCATCATTTTCAGCTAATTTTCTTAATTTCTGAAAATTTCACTTTTTTGTGAAAATATCCACTAAATGAGGTAGTAATATGTGTGAGGGTACCCCCGGAGAGTTCCAAATGTGTGTGGGTAGAATATATATCCCACGGGGGTAAAAATGAAAAAAGTTGCAAAAAATTTTTTTTTGGACTTAGTCATTTTTCCGGAGTTTATCAGACTTTCAGATAGGGGAAATGTCAGTAAGTGTTCCAATTTCAGTTCCAGAGCGATTCGCCCAATGAGTCATTTATATTTCGTCGTTTTCAGCCAATTTTCTGAATTTTTGAAAATTTCACTTTTTTGTGAAATTATCCACTAAATGAGGGAGTAATATGTGTGAAGGAACCCCAGGAGAGTTCCAAATGTGTGTGGGTAGAATATATATCCCACGGGGGTAAAAATGAAAAAAGTAGAAAAAAATATTTTTTTGGACTTACTCATTTTTCTGGTGTTTATCAGACTTTCAGAGAGGGGAAATGTGAGTGAGCGTTCTGATTTCAGTTCCAGAGCGATTCGCCCAATGAGTCCTTGATATTTTGACGTTTTCAGCCAATTTTCTGAATTTTTTAAAATTTAACTTTTTTGTGAAAATATCCACTGAATGAGGGAGTAATATGTGTGAGGGTACCCCAGGAGAGTTCCAAATGTGTGTGGGTAGAATATATATCCCACGGGGGTAAAATTGAAAAAAGTTTAAAAAAAAATTTTTTGGACTTAGTCATTTTTCCAGCGTTTCTCAGACTTTCAGAGAGGGGAAATGTCAGTGAGCGTTCCGATTTCAGTTCCAGAGCGGTTCGACCAATGAGTCCTTGATATTTCGTCGTTTTCAACCAATTTTCTGAATTTCTGAAAACTTCACTTTTTTGTGAAAATATCCACTAAATGAGGGAGTAATATGTGTGAGGGTACCCCAGGAGAGTACCAAATGTGTGTGGGTAGAATATATATCCCACGGGGGTGAAATTGAAAAAAGTTTAAAAATTTTTTTGGGGGACTTTTTCATTTTTCCAGCGTTTATCAGCCTTTCAGAGAGGGGAAATGTCAGTGAGCGTCCCGATTTCAGTTCTAGAGCGATTCAACCAATGAGTCCTTGATATTTCATCATTTTCAGCTAATTTTCTTAATTTCTGAAAATTTCACTTTTCTGTGAAAATATCCACTAAATGAGGTAGTAATATGTGTGAGGGTACCCCCGGAGAGTTCCAAATGTGTGTGGGTAGAATATATATCCCACGGGGGTAAAAATGAAAAAAGTTGCAAAAATTTTTTTTTTGGACTTACTCATTTTTCCGGTGTTTAACAGACTTTCAGAGAGGGGAAATGTCAGTGAGCATTCCGATTTCAGTTCCAGAGCGATTCGCCCAATGAGTCCTTGATATTTTGTCGTTTTCAGCCAATTTTCTGAATTTTTTAAAATTTTACTTTTTTGTGAAAATATCCACTGAATGAGGGAGTAATATGTGTGAGGGTACCCCAGGAGAGTTCCAAATGTGTGTGGGTAGAATATATATCCCACGGGGGTAAAAATGAAAAAAGTAGAAAAAAATATTTTTTTGGACTTACTCATTTTTCTGGTGTTTATCAGACTTTCAGAGAGGGGAAATGTGAGTGAGCGTTCTGATTTCAGTTCCAGAGCGATTCGCCCTATGAGTCCTTGATATTTTGTCGTTTTCAGCCAATTTTCTGAATTTTTTAAAATTTTACTTTTTTGTGAAAATATCCACTGAATGAGGGAGTAATATGTGTGAGGGTACCCCAGGAGAGTTCCAAATGTGTGTGGGTAGAATATATATCCCACGGGGGTAAAATTGAAAAAAGTTTAAAAAAATTTTTTGGGGACTTTTTCATTTTTGCAGCATTTATCAGCCTTTCAGAGAGGGTAAATGTCAGTGAGCGTCCCGATTTCAGTTCTAGAGCGATTCACCCAATGAGTCCTTGATATTTTGTTGTTTTCAGCCAATTTTCTGAATTTTTGAAAATTTCACTTTTTTGGGAAAATATCCACTAAATGAGGGAGTAATATGTGTGAGGGTACCCCAGATGAGATCCAAATGTGTGTGGGTAGAATATATATCCCACGGGGGTAAGAGAATGAAAAAAGGTGAAAAAAAAAATTTTTTTTGACTTAGTCATTTTCCGGTGTTTATCAGACTTTCAGAGAGGGGATATGTCAGTGAGTGTTCCGACTTCAGTTCCAGAACGATTCGCCCAATGAGTCCTTGATATTTAGTTGTTTTCAGCCAATTTTCTGAATTTTTGAAAATTTCACTTTTTTGTGAAAATATCCACTAAATGAGGGAGTAATATGTGTGAGGGTACCCCAGGTGAGTTCCAAATGTGTTTGGGTAGAATATATATGCCACGGGGGTAAGAATGAAAAATGTTGAAAAAAAATTTTTTTTGGACTTAGACATTTTTCCGGCGTTTATCAGCCTTTCAGAGAGGGGAAATGTCAGTGAGCGTCCCGATTTCAGTTCTAGAGCGATTCGCCCAATGAGTCCTTAATATTTCGTCGTTTTCAGCCAATTTTCTGAATTTTTGAAAATTTCACTTTTTTGTGAAAATATCCACTAAATGAGGGAGTAATATGTGTGAGGGTACCCCAGGAGAGTACCAAATGTGTGTTGGTAGAATATATATCCCACGGGGGTAAAATTGAAAAAAGTTGCCAAATTTTTTTTTTGTACTTAGTCATTTTTCCGGTGTTTATCAGAATTTCAGAGAGGGGAAATGTCAGTGAGCGTTCTGATTTCAGTTCCAGAGTGATTCGCCCAATGAGTCCTTGATATTTTGTCGTTTTCAGCCAATTTTCTGAATTTTTGAAAATTTCACTTTTTTGTGAAAATATCCACTGAATGAGGGAGTAATATGTGTGAGGGTACCCCAGGAGAGTTCCAAATGTGTGTGGGTAGAATATATATCCCACGGGGGTAAAATTTAAAAAAGTAAAAAAAAAAATTTTTTGGACTTAGTCATTTTTCCGGCATTTATCAGACTTTCATAGAGGGTAAATATCAGTGAGCGTACCGATTTCAGTTACAGAGCGATTCGCTAAATGAGTACTTGATATTTCGTCGTTTTCAGACAATTTTCTGAATTTCTGAAAATTTCTCTTTTTTGTGAAAATATCCACTAAATGAGGTAGTAATTAGAGATGAGCGCTGTTCGACTCGAACTGTTCGCCAATCTCAAATTCGAGCTGTTTTGGGCGGTGTTCGAGCCCTTCGGCGAACACGAACGATTTGAGAAAAATTCGGCTGTTCGAGGTTATGTTCGATAACTGTTCGTGCACCAAAATCATAACTAGATTTTTTCTCAGTAATGATGAAAATTAATGTTAATACGCAGTTTGAGTGTACAGCGGGGTGGGGGGAGGGGCAGGGGATGGATCTCTGCTGGAATAATGAAGATCTCCATTTTTTTTTCTCTTTCCAACATTTACAGTCGGGAGGTGCAATCTGTCAGCCTATCAGCAGCACACACACGGAGCGAAGTGCTTTTTTCACACAAGCAAGTGCATGTGTCATTGGCAGTGTATGTCACATGTCCTAGCCCTATAAGACCAAGCCATTTTCCCCGTCGCCACCATTTTCTCACTGCTGCAGCTGCGTGTTAGACGGCACCGCTGTTGCTGTGTCCGCTATACCTTGTTAATTTCAAGCCAATTTTCGCACAAATCTACAGATAGCTTGGGAGTAGGGAATAGTTGTGATTGCAGTCCTTTTAAGGACTGGGTTACAGCATTTCCTACGACTTTTATCTGGCAGGTCTGTGCTCTTAAATAGATAGATTGTGGGAGTAAAGACTAATTGTAATTGCAGTCCTTTTCAGGACTAGGTTACATCAGTTCCTATCAGTTTTTGCCAGGCAGGTCTGTGCCAGTGCTGTGCAAGTTTTTTTCACAGCATTTGGCTGAATCTAGCAAAGCTAATCCTTTTTGGAATATTGCAGAGTGTGTTAGTCAGTGGAGTAGCCTATCTGTGTTGCAAGACATACCACCTGTGTATAGAATACCAATTTTTTTACTGCACCTAGTGAAGTAAAATTTTTGGGCATAGCATCATTCTATTAGTCCATCTATACTGACCTCCATCAGGTTGCAAATTGAATATAATTTTTATCTGCATCTAGCTCTGTAAAAATATTTGGCCTTCTAGCAGTGTGTGGGACTTTCTCTGTTAGTCCATCTATACTGACCTCCATCAGGTTGCAAATTAAAAATAATTTTTATCTGCATCTAGCTCTGAAAAAATATTTGGCCTTCTAGCAGTGTGTGGTACTTTCTCTGTTAGTCCATCTATACTGACCTCCATCAGGCTGCAAATTAAAAATAATTTTTATCTGCATCTGGCTCTGAAAAAATATTTGGCCTTCTAGCAGTGTGTGGGACTTTCTCTATTAGTCCATCTATACTGACCTCCATCAGGTTGCAAATTAAAAATAATTTTTATCTGCATCTAGCTCTGAAAAAATATTTGGCCTTATAGCAGTGTGTGGGACTTTCTCTATTAGTCCATCTATACTGACCTCCATCAGGTTGCAAATTAAAAATAATTTTATCTGCATCTAGCTCTGAAAAAATATTTGACCTTCTAGCAGTGTGTAGGACTTTCTCTATTAGTCCATTTATACTGACCTCCATCAGGTTGCAAATTAAAAATATTTTTTTGTCTGCATCTAGCTCTGAAAAAATATTTGGCCTTCTAGCAGTGTGTGGGACTTTCTCTATTAGTTCAACTATACTGACCTCCATCAGGTTGCAAATTAAAAATAATTTTTATCTGCATCTACCTCTGAAAAAATATTTGGGCTTCTAGCTGTGTGTGGGATTTGTTCTATTAGTCCATCCATACTGACCTCTATCAGGTTGCAAACTGAATATAATTTTTTTCTGCATCTAGCTCTGAAAAAATATTTGGCCTTCTAGCAGTGTGTGGGACTTTCTCTATTAGTCCATCTATACTGACCTCCATCAGGTTGCAAATTAAAAATAATTTTTATCTGCATCTAGCTCTGAAAAAATATTTGGCCTTCTAGCAGTGTGTGGGACTTTCTCTATTAGTCCATCTATACTGACCTCCATCAGGTTGCAAATTAAAAATATTTTTTTCTCTGCATCTAGCTCTGAAAAAATATTTGGTCTTTTAGCAGTGTGTGGGACTTTCTCTATTAGTCCATCTATACTGACCTCCATCAGGTTGCAAGCTGAATATATTTTTTTTCTGCATCTACCTCTGAAAAAATATTTGGGCTTCTAGTTGTGTGCGGGACTTGTTCTATTAGTCCATCTATACTGACCTCCATCAGGTTGCAAACTGAATATAATTTTTTTCTGCATCTAGCTCTGAAAAAATATTTGGCCTTCTAGCAGTGTGTGGGACTTGTTCTATTAATCCATCTATACTGACCTGCATCAGGTTGCAACTTAAAAATAATGTATATCTGCATCTAGCTCTGAAAAAATATTTGGCCTTCTAGCAGTGTGTGGGACTTTCTCTATTAGTCCATCTATACTGACCTCCATCAGGTTGCAAATTAAAAATAATTTTTATTTGCATCTACCTCTGAAAAAATATTTGGCCTTCTAGCTGTGTGTGGGACTTGTTCTATTAGTCCATCTATACTGACCTCCATCAGGTTGCAAACTGAACATAATTTTTTTCTGCATCTAGCTCTGAAAAAATATTTGGCCTTCTAGAAGTGTGTGGGACTTGTTCTATTAGTCCATATATACTGACCTCCATCAGGTTGCAAACTGAATACAATTTTTTTCTGCATCTACCTCTGAAAAAATATTTGGGCTTCTAGCTGTGTGTGGGACTAGTTCTATTAGTCCATCTATACTGACCTCCATCAGGTTGCAAATTGAATATAATTTTTTTCTGCATCTAACCCAGCCAATAGTTTTGGCCTAATACCACAGTTTGGCCACTCAGCTCTGCTCGGTTCCCATCCATTGTTTTTTTGTGCAAACAACTCCAGAGTTGTGAATTAGTTAACCACCAAAATGAGTGGAAAAAGGCCTGCTGCTGGTGGAAAGGGGAATAGGCGTGTTGGGAAGGGGAAAAAAGATTGTGTCCGTGGGGTAGGTGTTAAAGCAACAGTAACATCTGCAGAAGAAAGACCATCTTCAAGCCAAACTAAAATGTCTACTTCTTTTAGCGGACAATGTGATAAGATCTCTTTCTTACGGCCACGCCAATCGCTGCAAATTCCAGATGAGGCACAAAAACAGCAGGTACTTCAACGGATATCAAGTGCTCCTTTAAGTGGGCTCTCCTCCTACCGCCACTCGCATTTTG
Organism: Phyllobates terribilis; assembly: GCF_046119375.1. Lineage (NCBI taxonomy): Eukaryota > Metazoa > Chordata > Amphibia > Anura > Dendrobatidae > Phyllobates > Phyllobates terribilis. The sequence continues at coordinate 634,952,147 of NW_027362763.1, forward strand.
AAGCTTTTTTTTTAAGCTTTTTTCACTGTTTTCAGAACATTAACAATAAGAACATGGAAGAGTCCAGGAGCCATTTGGTGAGCTGCATATCCTGCTACATGTTCACAGACTTGCCAGTGGAAAAGCCAAACTTCACATGCCTGAAATGCAAGCTTGTGTCCCTGTTGGAGGAAAAGTTGCGAAATCTAGAAGAGAGGTTAACTTCCTTGAAAATCATTAAGGAAGGTGAAGAGTTCTTAGACAGAGCAGAATTATCTCTTCATGATTCAGAAAGAGAAGAAATTCGAACTGCACCTGACGAAACAGAGGAATGGAAGCATGTAACCCACAGAAGCAGGAGGATCGAGAGGCAGTCAGCACCCATACTGCTCAGGAACCAGTACCAGGCTCTCACGCAGGAGAACCATGAAGAAATACAGCAAAATAAGACTTTGCCAACAATGAATAACCTTGTAAGCCCTCAGAATCCTCCTGGATGGAGAAAGAAGAATGTTGTGAAGAAAAAACGGAGAGTGGTGGTCATGGGGGATTCCCTGTTAAGAGGAACAGAGGCCGCTATCTGCAGACCAGACATAACCTCAAGAGAAATGTGCTGTCTTCCAGGAGCAAAAATTAAAGATGTGTCTGACAGCATATCAAGACTCTTCAGACCTACAGATCACTACCCATTCCTGCTATTACATGTGGGGACAAATGACACCGCAAGAAAGGACCTGGAAACCATCTGCAGTGACTTTGAAGACTTAGGCAAGAAAGTGAAAGAATTGGGAGCGCAGGTGGTCTTCTCATCCATCCTCCCAGTGGATGGCCATGGAACAATGAGGTGGAATAAGATTCTACAGGTGAACAACTGGCTACGTCGATGGTGCCGTCAACAAGGATTTGGATTTCTGGATCACGGAATGAATTACCTATACGATGGACTAGTTGCTAGAGATGGGGTGCACCTTACGAAGACTGGAAAACATGTATTTGGAAGTCGCCTTGCTACACTCATCAGAAGAGCTTTAAACTAGAACAATGTGGGAAGGGAAGCAAAAGGCCAGAAAAAGCCATACAGCTGACAAATACTATTGAGATCTCTGCTACTGGAAGTGGAAAGGAAGAACAAAGACAAAACAATTTAAATAATAAAAATATGGGAGGAAGAGAAACCAATCACAAACTAAAATGTTTTTATACAAATGCACAAAGCATGGGCAACAAACAAGGAGAATTGGAACTACTAATGCAGGAAAAGGAATATGATGTCATTGGAATCACTTAAACTTGGTGGGACGATACACATGATTGGAATAAAAGGCTAAAAGGATACAACTTATTTGCAACAAACAGACTTGATAAACGAGGAGGAGGTGTTGCATTGTATGCTAGAAAAGCGTATATCTGCACAGAGATTGAAGCTTCAGAGACTGGGAGTTCTGTGGAAACTGTTTGGGTAAGAATACAAGGAGAGAACAATGGAAAGGACACCATTGTAGGCATTTACTACAGGCCACCTGGGCAAGCTGAAGATATGGATGAACTCTTTATGTATCAAATGACCAAGTTCTCCAAAAAATATGACGTAGTGGTCATGGGAGATTTCAACTATCCAGACATTTGTTGGGAATCTCTCTCAAGTAAAACTAACAGGTCAAGCAAATTCTTATCCTCTCTTGCTGACAACTTTATCTTCCAAAAGGTAGGGGAGAAAACAAGGGGATCTGCTACTTTGGATCTAATCCTTATAAACAGGGAGGAAATGGTTGAGGAGGTAAAGGTGGCTGGGACCCTAGGAGGCAGCGATCATGCTATTATAGAATTTTGGATAACTAGAGGAGGAAGACATGTGAAGACTCAAACTTCAAGGTTAGATTTTAGAAAGGCAGATTTTAAGAGACTCAGAAAGAGAATAGGAGGGATCCAATCGCTGGATGTCCTTAAGGACAAAAATGTCCAGGAAGGATGGGAAATTTTTAAAAATGAGATTCTCAAAGCACAATCGTTAACAATCCCGAAAAGTAGGAAGAATGGGAAGCATTTAAGGAAACCAGGATGGATGAACACAGAACTTAAACACATGCTAAAAAGAAAGAAAGAAATGTTTATTAAATGGAAAGAGGGAGGCATATCTAAAGAAGATTATAATGCAGTCTGCAGATCCTGCAGGGCACGTATCAGGTTAGCTAAAGCTGACAATGAATTAAGGCTTGCAAGAGATGTCAAAAGCAATAAAAAAGGATTTTGGGGGTATGTCAAAAGTAAAAGAAAAGTCAAAGATGCTATAGGATTTTTACAGGATGAAAATGGAGAAATGGTAAGAGAGGATCTTGAGAAGGCCGAACTTTTTAATTCCTATTTTGCATCTGTTTTCTCGCAGAAAGAAAATGTAACATCAACTGATCTTCACTGTCCTTTTAAAGGAATAGAGGAATCCAAGTTATCTGTAAACAGAAAGATTGTGAGGGAATATTTAGCTAACATAAATGAGTTCAAGTCTCCAGGTCCAGATGAATTACACCCCAGAGTACTGAAGGAGATCGTGGAAGAAATTTTAGAACCACTCTCCATAATCTTTGAAAATTCTTGGAGAACAGGAGAAGTCCCAGAAGACTGGAGAAGAGCAAATGTTGTTCCTATCTTCAAAAAGGGGAAGAAGGTGGACCCAGGTAACTATAGGCCGGTGAGTCTGACTTCTATACCAGGAAAGATCTTTGAACAAATTATTAAACAACATGTATGTAAGTACATGGATAAGAATGAAGTGACTAACCAGAGTCAGCAGGGTTTGTAACTAACAAGTCATGTCAGACTAACTTAATTTCCTTCTATGACAGAATCACTGACTGGGTGGATCAGGGAAATGCTGTAGATATAGTATATCTTGACTTCAGCAAAGCATTTGACAAAGTATCTCACACCATCCTTATTGAAAAAATGACCAAGTATGCAATGGACCAGGCAACTGTTAGGTGGATTCATAACTGGTTTAGTGATCGGACTCAAAGGGTGGTTGTAAATGGCTTCACATCCAGCTGGATGAATGTCTCAAGTGGGGTACCACAGGGCTCCGTCCTGGGACCTGTATTGTTCAACATCTTTATCAATGATTTAGATGAAGGAATTGAGGGTAAACTGATTAAATTTGCTGATGACACAAAGCTAGGAGGGATAGCTAATACTAGAGAAGAGAGAGAGAGGATTCAAAAAGACCTAAATAAACTGGAGCAGTGGGCAGCAACCAACAGAATGGTTTTTAACAGGGAAAAATGCAAAGTACTACATCTGGGCAATAAAAATGAAAAAAGCATATACAGAATGGGAGGAATAGAGCTAAGCAACAGTACATGTGAAAAAGACTTAGGTATACTAATAGATCATAGACTGAACATGAGTCAACAGTGTGATGCAGCAGCAAAAAAGGCAAATACAATTCTGGGATGTATTAACAGAAGCATACAGTCTAGATCACGTGAAGTCATTATCGGTCTTTACTCCTCTTTGGTCAGACCTCATCTGGAATACTGTGTACAGTTTTGGGCACCACATTTTAAAAAAGACATAGACAAACTGGAGCAAGTTCAGAGAAGAGCGACCAGAATGGTGACTGGTCTGCAAACCATGTCCTATGAGGAACGGTTGCAGGATTTGGGAATGTTTAGCTTGCAAAAAAGAAGACTGAGAGGAGACTTAATAGCTGTCTACAAATATGTCAAGGACTGTCGCATTGTAGAAGGATCATCTTTATTCTCATTTGCACAAGGAAAGACTAGAAGCAATGGGATGAAACTAAATGGGAGGAGACACAGATTAGATATTAGAAAAAACTTTTTGACAGTTAGGATGATTAATGAGTGGAACAGGCTGCCACGAGAGGTGGTGAGTTCTCCTTCAATGGACGTCTTCAAACAGAGGCTGGACAGACATCTGTCTGAGATGATCTAGTGAATCCTGCTTTGAGCAGGGGGTTGGACCAGATTACCCAGGAGGTCCCTTCCAACTCTACCATTCTATGATTCTATGATTCTATGATTCTATGATCAACTTCAACATCACAAATACTCCAGTCCTCAAAGGTGTCACCCCAATCACACTTGCTTCCTCACAGCTCCCAAATTTCCAGCTGCCCGTCTGAGTATGAGGTAGAACAGATGGTTGAGTCTGCAGAGCTGTTTACTCATACTATAGCCTGGGAATCAGAGGTCGACTCCAGCGCTTCTGTGAATCCAGACGAGGAAATGATCTGCACTGATGCCCAGAATCTTTATGAGTCGGATCCAGGACCAGACGCAGAAGGTTCTGACCATAATGTAGACCCTCATTCCCAAACTGTAACTCCTGTTGGTGGAGACAATGAGGAAGACGATGATGAGACTCAAATACCTGATTGGAGCGACAACTTTAGTTTTTTGTCAGGGCAGGAACAGGTTGGCTCTGAGGACGACGGGTGTGATAACTCACAGGGTGATGATGATGAGGTTGGAGATCCCACTTACTGTCAACCCACAGTCAGCAAAGAGATGAGGTCAGCAGAGGAGGTGGAGGAGGATGCTAGTGACGACAAGGTCAGGTTGCGCCTTCCTGGACAGAGACGTAGTACTGGAAGCACGTCAACAACTGCATCCTCAAACACAACTCTGCCTCTCACCACAAGTCATGGTGGCTCTTCAGGTCGCATGGGTGCTAAGCCTTGCATAGCCTGGGCATTTTTTCAGATCGATAAAGATGACCCAACTCGTGTTATCTGTAACATTTGTCAGCAAAAGCTAAGTGGAGGCCAAAAAATACATAGTTTGAGTACTTCATGCATGAACCGGCACATGGACATGAAGCATAAGTTGCAGTGGGAAGCTCAGTGTGCTACAATGCGGCCTAGCCGGCCGGGCCAACCACCGTCTGCCATATCTTGTGCATCCGCGGCCTCTTCATCCTCTGTGACTGGGGGTACAGCAGTCACACCTGTTTTGGGGCACAGATCTGCCACCTCTTTACCCGCAACAGCCAGCGTGATTGGCAGGTCATCATTTTCTTTGGAGGTGGTAACACCAGCTGGTGTTGAGCGCTGTCCGACATCGATAGCACCACCTTTGGATCAAGGCAGCCTAACATGTCCGCCTGCATCTTCCTCACAGACCGGCAGTTTGCCGGGGACACCCTTATCAACCCCGTCTAAGCACAATAGCCAGTCCTCGGTCCCTCAGATGTGGACAAGTAAAAGACCATTTCCTCCTAGCCATGAGAAAGCTAAGAGGTTGAATTTCACCATCTGCAAGCTCTTGGCTACAGAAATGCTGCCTTTCCGCCTGGTGGAGACAGAGGATTTTCGAGACCTTATGTCTGTCGCAGTGCACCAGTACTAGATACCCAGTCGGCCCTACTTCTCAAAGAAAGGTGTGCCTGCGCTCCACCAGCATGTCGCACACAACATCACCGCTTCATTGAGAAACTCTGTGTGTGACAGGGTGCATTTCACCACAGACACTTGGACGAGTAGGCATGGACAGGGGCATTACATGTCGCTGACTGGGCACTGGGTAACTATGGTGACAGCAGGACAAGGGGCTGCTGTCCAAGTCTTGCCGTCCCCACGAGTTGTGCGTCAATCCTCTTTATGTCAAAGATCCTCTACTGCTTCTGCCTCCTCAACCTCCTCTCGGTCCTCCACCTGAACCCAAAGCCTGTCTGGTCATGCCACAAGCTTTCTAACTGCGCAGAAGGGATCCTGCACACCTACTTACTATGCTGGCAGTAGGGCTCAATGTCATCAGGCGGTTTTTACTTTGAAATGTCTGGGAATTGTGAGTCACACAGCTGAGGAGTTGTGGTCAGCTCTGGAGAACCAATTTCATGAATGGTTGTCTCCACTGGACCTGAAACGTGTTGAACCTGGTTGTCCAGCAATTTTTAGCCCACTATCCCGGACTAGATGGCCTTCTGCAGAGGGCACCGTCGCTGTGTGCTCACTTCCGCCATTCGCATCCTGCAGCTCAGCGACTTACATCTCTACAGAAGTCGTTGGGCCTGCCACTTCACCGGCTAAAATGCGATGTGCCTACCCGGTGGAATTCAACTCTGCACATGTTGCAGCGACTGTGGCAGCACCGACAAGCCCTGGTGCAATACGTTCTGATGTATAGCCTGGGCCAACGTGATCCAGAGGTGGGGCAAATCACGCTGGAGGAGTGGTCTCCGATCAGGGACCTATGCACCGTTCTGCACAGTTTTGAAATGGCGATGAAGATGTTTAGTGCTGACGATGCCATTATCAGCATGACTATTCCGGTGATTTACATGCTGGAGCACTACCTGCAACATGACCCTCGAATTGTGAGAATTAGAAATAATCCTGACTACTGGGTTGCCACACTGTTAGATCCCCGGTACAAAAATAAATTTGCAGAAATTATTCCTGCCATAGAAAGGGATGCACGCATGCAGGAGTATCAGCAGAGACTGTTGCAGAATCTTACATGTGCTTTTCCACAAAACACCCGTGGTGCACGTAGTGAATCTCACAGTTCCAACTTGCCAACCGTGGGACCGTCGAGTGTTCAGCACTCAAACCGTAACAGAACCACAGTATCTGCTGGTAACATCAATTTTGCGGAATCATTTCACCACTTTTTTAGCCCATCCTTTGCAAGGCCACAGGAGACAAGAAGTCTGACACATAGTCAACGCCTAGAGACGATGGTACAGGAGTATCTCCAAGTAAACATTGAAGCCATGACTGTGTCACTGGACCCTTGCTCTTTTTGGGCTTCCAATCTGAATAAATGGCCGGAGCTAGCCACTTACGCCTTGGAGATCTTGTCATGCCCCGCAGCCAGCGTTCTGTCTGAACGTGTGTTCAGCGCTGCTGGTGGTGTGCTGACAGATAAGCGCACGCAGCTCTCCACTGATAATGTAGACAGACTCACGTTCATAAAGATGAACAAATCATGGATCCGAAACGACTTTTCTACCCCTGTGTCATCCTGGGGAGAGTAAAAGCTTGATGATTGGTTAAAATCACCTCACCAACCGTTTTAAGCTTTCAAATTACTAATCATGTTTATCTGTATCTTGGCTGGAAAATAATTTGGGCCTTGTAGCAGTGTGCAGCACTGATTCTATTAGGCCATCTATAATAAGCTCCACCAGATTTAAAATTACTAATCATGTTTATCTGTATATTGGCTGGAAAATAATTTGGGCTTTGTAGCAGTGTGCAGCACTGATCCTATTAGGCCATCTATACTAAGCTCCACCAGATTTAAAATTAATAATAATTTTTAGCTGCATCTAGCCCGGAAAATAATTTTGGGGCTCCGAGATGCGCAAGACACATAAGTGCCTTCTTGCTGCACTGCCTGCAACATGACCCTCATATTGTCAGAATTCGAAGTAATCATGACTACTGGGTTGCCACACTCTTAGATCCCCCAAATTTTTCGATCAACCTTTTCATTTTAATAAAGACCAAAAAAATGGTCATTTTTGAAATTATAAGCATTAGCAGGTTATTAGAAACTGAAATCAAACAGTTTTCAACTCAAAACTATATTCTAGGTGATGTTACATTTTCACATAGGACCCCTTGTTCGAAAGGAGCTTCTGAACTCTCTCGTCCATTGAATTTGTCAGGTTTTGGATGGTTTCTGCTTCAATTGTTTTGCATGAGGACAGAATACCCTCCCAGAGCTGTTGCTTAGATGTGAACTGCCTCCCGCCATCATAGACACTCCTTTTGATGATGCTCCAGAGGTTCTGAATGGGGTAGAGGTCAGGGGAGCATGGGGGTCACACCATAAGTTTGTCCCCTTTTATGCCCATATCAGCCAGAGATGCAGATGTTTTATGTGCAGCATGAGATGGTGCATTATCATGCATAAAAATGATCTTGGTGTGGAATACACGGTTCTTCTTCTTGAACCATGGCAGAAAGTGCTGTTTGAGAAAATCCACATACATTATGGAGTTCATCTTTACCCCTTCAGGGATCCTAAAGGGGCCGACAATCTCTCTCCCCATGATTCCAGCCCAAAACATTACTCCACCTCCTCCTTGATGGCGCTGTAGCCGTGTTTGCATGGGGTGTCCATCAACCTGCCATCCTCCACTCCATCCATCTGGACCATCGAGCGCTGCATGGCACTCATCCGTGAACAAAACAGTTTTGAAATCAGTCTTCATGTAATGTTTGGCCCACTGGAGCCGTTTCTGCTTGTGTGAAGTGGATAGAGGAGGTCGACAGGATGGCGTATGCACAGCTGCAAACCTCTGAAGGACCCTGCATCTTGTTGTTCGGGGGACGTTGGAGGCACCAGCAGCTTCAAAAACTTGTCTGCTGCTATGACAAGGCTTTTTTGCCGCTGCTCTTTTAACCTGACGTAATTGCCTGTAGGAAAGAGTCCTCAATTTGCCCTTATCAGCACGCACACGTGTGTACTGTGAATCAGCTACATACTTCTTGATTGCCAAGACACTTTATCCTGATCATCGCACAATGTTGATTGTAGTCATGCCTTGACCTAAACACTCCACAATTTGTTGCTTCTCAGCAGCCGACACTTCCTTTTTCTTTCCCATTTTGGCAGAAAATGTAGGCTGCTTAATAATGTGAGACAGCCTTCTTAAGTAGTCTGGCCTTTCATTGGACACACCAGCCAAACTAATTAGCACAGGTGTCTGCAATTGCTTACAGTGATATAAAGAGCCCTGACACACATCACCATCAACGAGTTTAACTGACAAACAAACAAATTCTTCCCTTATCACTCCTAAACACTTTTTGCATAATAATTTGGAACACAGTGTACATGTGCTTTTCCACAAAACACCAGTGGTTCACGTAGTGAATCTTACAGTTCTAACTTGCCAACCGTGGTCTGTATGGAGTTGTTCAATAAAGGGCCCAAAATTAAGATAACATAGATGGGAGAGGTCTCTATGAATATGAATTCCTAAGTATTTGATACCCTGTGAGGGCCAGGCAAAGGGAAAATTGGACTGGATGGAATCCTGTATGGATTTGGGGAGGGAGACATCGAGGGCCTCAGACTTCGCTGCATTGAATTTAAAATTTGACCATGTAACAAAGTGATCTACTTCAGCCATAACAGCATGGATGGATATATGTGATTGAGTGATATATACTAGGACATCATCAGCAAATAGAGAGCACTTGTACTCGGTGCCTCCAATCTCAATCCACCTAATATTGGGGTTATGGCGAATTGATGAGAGCAGGTGCTCCGTCACTAGGATGTATACGAGAGGGGACAGAGGACATCCCTGCCTTGTCCCATTGTTTTTTTGTGAAAGGTGATGAAAATGTTCTGATGCACCCCCTGGGCCTTGGGACATCCGGAGCCGGACCCTTTTTGGTGGATGCTGGTGGTTGTAGTCTCCGTGGCGGCGACCCGGTTCCGTGGCTCAGGGCGGTCAAACCAGTGGCGGAACTATTTATGTTGTTTTGATGTTTAAATGTCCGACTACGCCACCCGTGGATTGTGGTCTGAGTGAACCGCCGCTGCAGGGCAGACCGCTGAGGCTGGTGTTGTGGGTGCAGCAGAGCGTAGCATTACTCCCCACGGGAGGAGAATAGCCTCAGGGCAGTGTATGCGGAGGTTGGGGGTGATGGTGCAGGGCAGCAGCAGTAATGACACGGAGTCAGTGATGCAGTCCAGGGCCTTTACTCACAGTTCTTATTATCCAGACCACGTCTGCAGGTAACGGCTGCCCACGTCGTACTGTGCTCACCAGGTGAGGGGCTCAGACAACTCCCAGATAACTTTGGAGCGCTTCACAGGACCCCCTTTGTGTGTCCTTTGTCTGGCCTTTCTTACCAACCCATCTGTCCGGCTGACTCGGGCCTCCTCTTGGTAAACTTGGCGCCAGTTTCCCTGACCCTATGTGGTGCCTTCCTAGAGGGTGTAGCGAGGGGCTGCGCCACATAAAATGTCACAGCCTCCGGTTTCTAGCTGAGGGTCGTTTCCTGCCTCCACTAGTTTCGGGGACCGGTCTCCCCCTTTGGCCTGACCCCTCCACGCAGGTGGATTCGGGCATGCGGTGGCGACTCGCCCGTCCGCACCCCTGGGATCCCTTCGTTCCTCGTTCCTGGAGCCATCTCCGCTCCTCTTCCTTCATTCTCCCTCTTCCAGGCCTGGTCCTCTGTTACTAGGCCTGCCTCCGGAGCAGAGCTCATGCAGAGCCCCTGCTCCCTGCCACTTCTGCTCAGACTTCTCTGCACTGAACTAAGATGGTGCCCACCTTTTATACTCCCTTCTCAATGCACCCAGGAACTGCTTCCTCCCTGATCCTGCACTACAGGGTTCCCCTTCCCCAGTGTTCCCTCCCCCCAATCCAGCCAGGGACAGGGACTGTCGTGCCCCTCTCAGGGGCATATTGGTCGCCCTGCCCCACGGCAATGTGGTGTAATGCATGCAGCTGTCGGGTCCTGATCCACACTCCATCCTTACCTGAGAGTGAGATATCACACCTCTGGGTGAGGTGCAATACCTCTGTAGCAACCGAGCCCTCAGGGTGCTACAGTTCCATTTATCTTCAGCCTAGGTGACGTAAACTGGAGCTGGAATTACGCGGCTGCTGGCATGTAAATGGATTTAAAGTGTATTCATTCAAATTAGAGAGACAATTTAAATTAAAAAGCTTAGAGCTGCCTCCACCACAGGGGGGCTTGCTCGACCCATCAGCGGACAGGCACCAGTGTTGGGAGAGAGGGGCTGGCCGTCAGGGTTTACCGCGGCTCTGGCACAAACCCGGCGACACGGAGGTGGCACGGGCAGGAGCGGACTGAACGTGTCGGCTTCTCACTTTTTGGATTTTAGAAGGGCATGACATGCCTATATCTGTGTCTCCCCCTCCTTTTACTCCTCCACCTCTTTTCTTTTCGCATGACTATATGTACTTGTCACTTTTCTATGTGTTAGTTGTGTCTTCTGAGCAGTTTGTCAGCTTTTGGACACCTTTGAAGGTGTTTTCTATGTGTTTCTATGTGCTTTTGTTTGCCTGCCATTGGTTTTAACGGTGTTCGAAGGTGTTCGACGAACAGTTCGACGAACAGTTCGGCGAACACACGGGTGTTCGACGAATCGAACCGAACTCGAACACTACGGGGGTGGCTCAACACTAGTAGTAATATGTGTGAGGGTACACAAGGAGAGTTCCAAATGTGTGTGGGTAGAATATACATCCCACGGGGATAAGAATGAAAAAAGTTGAAAAAAATTTTTTTTGGACTAAGTCATTTTTGCGGTGTTTATCAGACTTTCAGAGAGGGGAAATGTCAGTGAGTGTTCCGATTTCAGTTCCAGAGCGATTCGCCCAATGAGTGAGTCCTTTATATTTTGTCGTTTTCAGCCAATTTTCTGAATTTTTTAAAATTTTACTTTTTTGTGAAAATATCCACTGACTGAGAGAGTAATATGTGTAAGGGTACCCCTGGAGAGTTCCAAATGTGTGTGGGTAGAATATATACCCCACGGGGGTAAAAATGAAAAAAGTTGAAAAAAAAATTTTTTGGACTAAGTCATTTTTGCGGTGTTTATCAGACTTTCAGAGAGGGGAAATGTCAGTGAGTGTTCCGATTTCAGTTCCAGAGCGATTCGCCCAATAAGTCCTTGGTATTTCGTCGTTTTCAGCCAATTTTCTGAATTTTTGAAAATTTCACTTTTTTATGAAAATATCCACTAAATGAGGGAATAATATGTGTGAGGTTACCCCAGTAGGGTTCCAAATGTGTGTGGGTAGATTATATATTCCACGGGGGTAAAATTGAAAACAGTTGAAAAAAATTTTTTTTTTGGACTTACTCATTTTTCTGCGTTTATCAGACTTTCAGAGAGTGGAAATGTCAGTGAGTGTTCCGATTTCAGTTCCAGAGCGATTTGCCCAATAAGTCCTTGATATTTCGTCGTTTTCAGCCAATTTTCTGAATTTTTGAAAATTTCACTTTTTTATGAAAATATCCACTAAATGAGGGAGTAATATGTGGGAGGGTACCCCAGGAGAGTTCCAAATGTGTGTGGGTAGAATATATATCCCACGGGGGTAAAATTGAAAAAAGTTTAAAAAAATTTTTTTTTGGACTGGCATTTTTCCGGCGTTTATCAGACTTTCAGAGAGTGGAAATGCCAGTGAGCGTTCTGATTTCAGTTTCAGAGTTATTCGCCCGATGAGTCCTTGATATTTCGTCGTTTTCAGCCATTTTTCTGAATTTTTGAAAATTTCACTTTTTTATGAAAATATCCACTAAATGAGAGAGTAATATGTGGGAGGATACCCCCGGAGAGTTCCAAATGTGTGTAGGTAGAATATATATCCCACTGGGTAAAATTGAAATAAATGAAAAAAAAAAATTTTTTGGACTGTCAATTTTCCGGCGTTTATCAAGCTTTCAGAGAGGGGAAATGTCAGTGAACGTTCTGATTTCAGTTCCAGAGTTATTCGCCCGATGAGTCCTTGATATTTCGTCGTTTTCAGCCAATTTTCTGAATTTTTGAAAATTTCACTTTTTTATGAAAATATCCACTAAATGAGGGAGTAATATGTGGGAGGGTACCCCAGGAGAGTTCCAAATGTGTGTGGGTAGAATATATATCCCACGGGGGTGAAATTGAAAAAAGTTGAAAAAAATTTTTTTGGGACTTTTTCATTTTTCCGGTGTTTAGCAGCCTTTCAAAGAGGGGAAATGTCAGTGAGCGTTCTGATTTCAGTTCCAGGGTTATTCGCACGATGAGTCCTTGATATTTCATCGTTTTCAGCCAATTTTCTTAATTTTTGAAAATTTCACTTTTTTGTTTAAATATCTACTGAATGAGGGAGTAATATGTGTGAGGGTACCCCAGGAGAGTTCCAAATGTGTGTGGGTAGAATAAATATCCCACGGGAGTGAAATTGGAAAAAGTTTAAAAAAAATTTTTGGGGACTTTTTCATTTTTCCGGCGTTTATCAGACTTTCAGAGAGTGGAAATGTCAGTGAGCGCTCCGATTTCAGTTCCAGAGCGATTCGCCCAATGAGTCCTTGATATTTCGTTGTTTTCAGCCAATTTTCTGAATTTCAGAAAATTTCATTTTTTTGTGAAAATATCCACTAAATGAGGTAATAATATGTGTGAGGTTACTCCAGTAGAGTTCCAAATGTGTGTGGGTAGAATATATATCCCACGGGGGTTAGAATGAAAAAAGTTGCAAAAATTTTTTTTTGGGACTTAGTCATTTTTCCGGAGTTTATCAGACTTTCAGAGAGGGGAAATGTCAGTGAGTGTTCTGATTTCAGTTCCAGAGTTATTCGCGCGATGAGTCCTTGATATTTCGTCGTTTTCAGCCAATTTTCTGAATTTCAGAAAATTTCACTTTTTTGTGAAAATATCCACTAAATCAGGTAATAATATATGTGTGAGGTTACTCCAGTAGAGTTCCAAATGTGTGTGGGTAGAATATATATCCCACTGGGGTAAAATTGAAATAAGTTAAAAAAAAAAAAAATTTTAACTTACAATTTTCCGGCGTTTATCAAACTTTCAGAGACGGGAAATGTTAGTGAGCGTTCTGATTTCAGTTCCAGAGTAATTTGCCCTATGAGTCCTTGATATTTCGTCATTTTCAGCCAATTTTATGAATTTTTGAACATTTAACTTTTTTGTGAAAATATCCACTGAATGAAGGAATAATATGTGTGAGGGTACACCTGGAGAGTTCCAAATATGTGTGGGTAGAATATATATCCCACGGGGGTAAAATTGAAAAAAGTTAAAAAAAAAATTTTTGAACTGTAATTTTTCTGGCGTTTATCAGACTTTCAGAGAAATGTCAGTGTGCGCTCCGATTTCAGTTTCAGAGCGATTCGCCCAATGAGTCCTTGATATTTCGTCGTTTTCAGCCAATTTTCTGAATTTTTGAACATTTAACTTTTTTGTGAAAATATCCACTGAATGAGGGAGTAATATGTGTAAGTGTACCCAGGAGAGTTCCAAATGTGTGTGGGTAGAATATATATCACACGCGGGTAAAATTGAAAAAAGTTGAAAAAAATTTTTTCTTGAACTTAGTCATTTTTCCGGCGTTTATCAGACTTTCAGAGAGGGTAAATATCAGTGAGCATTCCGATTTCAGTTCCAGAGCGATTCGCCCAATGAGTCTTTGATATTTCGTCGTTTTCAGCCAATTTTATGAATTTTTGAAAATTTCACTTTTTTGTGAAAATATCCACTAAATGAGGGAGTAATATGTGTGAGGGTACCCCAGGAGAGTTCCAAATGTGTGTGGGTAGAATATATATCACACGCGGGTAAAATTGAAAAAAGTTGAAAAAATTTTTTTCTTGGACTTAGTCATTTTTCCGGCGTTTATCAGACTTTCAGAGAGGGTAAATATCAGTGAGCGTTCCGATTTCAGTTCCAGAGCGATTCGCCCAATGAGTCTTTGATATTTCGTCGTTTTCAGCCAATTTGATGAATTTTTGAAAATTTCACTTTTTTGTGAAAATATCCACTAAATGAGGGAGTAATACGTGTGAGGGTACCCCAGGAGAGTTCCAAATGTGTGTGGGTAGAATATAAATCCCACGGGGGTAGAATTGAAAAAAGTTGAAAAAATTTTTTTCTTGGACTTAGTCATTTTTCTGGCGTTTATGAGACTTTCAGAGGGTGGAAATTTCAGTGAGTGTTCCGATTTCAGTACCAGAGCGATTCGCCCCAATGAGTCCTTGATATTTCGTCGTTTTTAGACAATTTTCTGAATTTTTGAAAATTTCACTTTTTTGTGAAAATATCCACTGAATGGGGGAGTAATATGTGTAAGGGTACCCCAGCAGAGTTCCAAATGTGTGTGGGTAGAATATATATCCCACGGGGGTAAGAATGAAAAAAGTTGAAAAAAAAAATTTTTTGTACCTAGTCATTTTTCCGGCGTTTATCAGACTTTCAGAGAGGGGAAATGTCAGTTAGTGTTCCGATTTCAGTTCCAGAGCGATTCGCCCAATGAGTCCTTAATATTTCGTCGTTTTCAGCCAATTTTCTGAATTATTGAAAATTTCACTTTTTTGTGAAAATATCCACTAAATGAGAAAGTAATATGTGGGAAGGGTACCCCAGGAGAGTTCCAAATGTGTGTGGGTAGAATATATATCCCAACGGGGTAAAATTGAAAAAATGTAAAAAAAAAAAATTTTTTAACTTTCAATTTTCCGGCGTTTATCAAACTTTCAGAGACAGGAAATGTTAGTGAGCGTTCTGATTTCAGTTCCAGAGTAATTTGCCCGATGAGTCCTTGATATTTCGTCATTTTCAGCCAATTTTCTGAATTTTTGAAAATTTCAATTTTTGTGAAAATATCCACTAAATGAGGGAGTAATATGAGTGAGGGTACCCCAGGAGAGTTACAAATGTGTGTGGGTAGAATATATATCCCACGGGGGTAAAATTGAAAAAAGTTGAAAAAAATTTTTTTATGGACTTAGTCATTTTTCCGGCGTTCATCAGAATTTCAGAGAGGGGACATGTCAGTGAGTGTTCCTATTTCAGTTCCAGAGCAATTCGGCCAATGAGTCCTTGATATTTCGTCGTTTTCAGCCAATTTTCAGAATTTTTGGAAATTTCACTTTTTTGTGAAAATATCCACTAAATGAGGGAGTAATATGTGTGAGGGTACCCCAGGAGAGATGCAAATGTGTGTGGGTAAAATATATATCTCACTGGGGTAAAATTGAAAAAAGTTGAAAAAATTTTTTTGGTGACTTTTTCATTTTTCCGGCGTTTATCAGACTTTCAGAGAGGTGAAATGTCAGTGAGTGTTCCGATTTCAGTCCTAGGGCGATTCACCCAATGAGTCCTTGATATTTCATCGTTTTCTGCCAATTTTCTGAATTTTTGAAAATTTCACTTTTTTGTGAAAATATCCAACTAAATGAGGGAATAATATGTGTGAGGGTGCCCCTGGAGAGTTCCAAATGTGTGTGGGTAGAATATATATCCCACAGGGGTAAAATTGAAAAAAGTTGAAAAAAATGTTTTTTGGATTTAGTCATTTTTCCGGCGTTTATCAGACTTTCAGAGAGGGGAAATGTCAGTCAGTGTTCCGATTTCAGATCCAGAGCGATTCGCACAATGAGTCCTTGATATGTCGTCGTTTTCAGCCAATTTTCTGAATTGTTGAAAATTTCACTTTTTTGTGAAAATATCCACTAAATGAGGGAGTAATATGTGTGAGGGTACCCCAGGTGAGTTCCAAATGTGTGTGGGTAGAATATACATCCCACGGGGGTAAAATTGAAGAAAATTGAAAAAAAAATGTTTGGACTAAGTCATTTTTCCGGCATTTATCAGACTTTCAGAGAGGGGAAATGTCAGAGAGCGCTCCAAATTCAGTTTCTGAGCGATTCACCCAATGATTCCTTGATATTTCGTCGTTTTCATCCAATTATCAGAATTTTTGAAAATTTCACTTTTTTGTGAAAATATCCACTAAATGAGGGAGTAATATGTGTGAGTGTACCCCTGGAGAGTTCCAAATGTGTGTGGGTAGAATATATATCCCACGGGGGTAAAATTAAAAAAAGTTGAAAAAAAAAATTTTTTGGACTCAGTCATTTTTCGGCGTTTATCAAACTTTCAGAGTGGGGAAATGTCAGTGAGCGTTCTGATTTCAGTACCAGAGCGATTCGCCCAATGAGTCCTTGATATTTCGACGTTTTCAGACAATTTTCTGAATTTTTGAAAATTTCACTTTTTTGTGAAAATATTCACTAAATGAGGGAGCAATATGTGGGAGGGTACCCCAGGAGAGTTCCAAATGTGTGTGGGTAGAATATATATCTCACGTGGGTAAAATTAAAAAAAGTTGAAAAAAAAATTTTTTGGACTGTCATTTTTCTGGCGTTTATCAAATTTCAGAGAGGGGAAATGTCAGTGAGCGTTCTGATTTCAATTCGAGAGTTATTCGCCCGATGAGTCCTTGACATTTCATCATTTTCAGCCAATTTTCAGAATTTTTGAAGATGTCACTTTTATATGAAAACATCCACTAAATGAGGGAATAGTATGTGTGAGGGTACCTTAGGAGAGTTCCACATGTGTGTGTGTAGAATATATATCCCAGGGGGGTAAAATTGAATTAAGTTTAAAAAAAAATTTTTTTTGGACTTATTCATTTTTTGTGCGTTTATCAGACTTTCAGAGAGGGGAAATGTCAGTGAGCATTCCGATTTCAGTTCCAGAGTGATTCGCCCAATGTATCCTTGATATTTCGTCGTTTTCAGCCAATTTTCTGAATTTTTGAAAATTTCACTTTTTTGTGAAAATATCCACTAACTGAGGGAATAATATGTGTGAGGGTACCCCAGGTGAGTTCCAAATGTGTGTGGGTAGAATATATATCCCACTGGGGTAAAATTGAAAAAAGTTGAAAACAATTTTTTTTTTATACCTAGTCATTTTTCCAGCGTGTATCAGACTTTCACATAGGGGAAATGTCAGTGAGCGTTGCGTTATCAGTTCCAGATCGATTCGCCCAATGAGTCCTTGATATTTTGTTGTTTTCAGCCAATTTTCAGAATTTTTGAAAATGTCACTTTTTTGTGAAAATATCCACTAACTGAGGGAATAATATGTGTGAGGGTACCCCAGGAGTGTTCCAAATGTGTGTGGGTAGAATATATATCCCAAGGGGTTAAGAATGAAAAAAGTTGAAAAAAAAATTTTTTTGGACTTAGTCATTTTTCCGGTGTTTATCAGACTTTCAGAGAGGGGAAATGTCAGTGAGCGTTCCGATTTCAGTTCCAGAGCGATTCTCCCAATGAGTCCTTGATATTTCGTCGTTTTCAGCCAATTTTATGAATTTTTGAAAATTTCACTTTTTTGTGAAAATATCCACTAAATGAGGGAGTAATATGTGTGATGGTACCCCAGGAGAGTTCCAAATGTGTGTGGGTAGAATATATATCCCACGGGGGTAAAATTGAAAAAATTTGAAAAATAAAATTTTTGGACTTAGTCATTTTTCCGGCGTTTATCAGACTTTCAGAGAGGGGAATTGTCAGTGAGTGTTCCGATTTCAGTTCCAGAGCGATTCGCCGAATGAGTCCTTGATATTTCGTCGTTTTCAGGCAATTTTCTGAATTTTGGAAAATTTCACATTTTTTGTGAAAATATCCACTAAATGAGGGAGTAATATGTGTGAGGGTACCCCAGGAGAGTTCCAAATGTGTGTGGGTAGAATAAATATCCCACGGGGGTGAAATTGAAAAAAGTTGAAAAAATTTTTTTGGGGACTTTTTCATTTTTCCAGCGTTTATCAGCCTTTCAGAGAGGGGAAATGTCAGTGAGCGTCCCGATTTCATTTCTAGAGCGATTCGCCCAATGAGTCCTTGATATTTCGTCGTTTTCAGCCAATTTTCAGAATTTTTGAAAATTTCACTTTTTTATGAAAATATCCACTAAATGAGGGAATAATATGTGTGAGGGTACCCCAGGTGAGTTCCAAATGTGTGTGGGTAGAATATAAATCCCACTGGGGTAAAATTGAAATAAGTTAAAAAAAATAAATTTTTGGACTGTCAATTTTCCGGCGTTTATCAAGCTTTCAGAGAGGGGAAATGTCAGTGAGTGTTCCGATTTCAGTTCCAGAGTAGTGTTGAGCCACCCCCGTAGTGTTCGAGTTCGGTTCGTCGAACACCCGTGTGTTCGCCGAACTGTTCGTCGAACAGCTTCGAACACCGTTAAAACCAATGGCAGGCAAAAAAAAACACATAGAAACACATAGAAAACACCTTCAAAGGTGTCCAAAAGCTGACAAACTGCTCAGAAGACACAACTAACACATGGAAAAGTGACAAGTACATATAGTCATGCGAAAAGAAAAGAGGTGGAGGAGTAAAAGGAGGGGGAGACACAGATATAGGCATGTCATGCCCTTCTAAAATCCAAAAAGTGAGAAGCCGACACGTTCAGTCCGCTCCTGCCCGTGCCACCTCCGTGTCGCCGGGTTTGTGCCAGAGCCGCGGTGAACCCTGACGGCCAGCCCCCCTCTCCCAATACTGGTGCCTGTCCGCTGGTGGGTCGAGCGAGCACCCCTGTGGTGGAGGCAGCTCTAAGCTTTTTAATTTAAATTGTCTCTCTAATTTGAATGAATACACTTTAAATCCATTTACAAGGATCTATTGGAGGGCAAGTCTCATGCCAGCAGCCGCGTAATTCCAGCTCCAGTAGCGTCCACTAAAGTTGCTGCAGTTAAAAAGCTTTTATAAGGATCGAGCTCGGCTGTCCACCGCAAGGCATCCTACTGCCAGTCCCAGCCCCTATGCCTTGGGGTGCCTCCTGATGCTCTTCACTGAGTATCCCGTGGTCCCGAAGCATTTCCTTTGAAAAAATTAAGTGTCCAAACTACAGGTGGTGTAGCTTGCTTAACAGCCGGGATAATCCGCTGACTAGCAGACACTGCTACTAGGCACAAAGTATTTCCTGGGCTAGATGCAGTTAAAAATTTGTAATTAGATACTCTCATTGGATGCTGAGAAAGCATTCCATAGAGTCTCCTGGCACGCCATATATTATTCTCTTAAAAAGCTTGGGGTAGGGGTCTAGGGGTCCCTTTTATAGCCAAAATCACTGCCCTATATCGCAATACGTCACCTAGGCTGAAGATAAATGGAACTGTAGCACCCTGAGGGCTCGGTTGCTACAGAGGTATTGCACCTCACCCAGAGGTGTGATATCTCACTCTCAGGTAAGGATGGAGTGTGGATCAGGACCCGACACCTGCATGCATTACACCACATTGCCGTGGGGCAGGGCGACCAATATGCCCCTGAGATGGGCACGACAGTCCCTGTCTCTGGCTGGAGTGGGGGGCGGGAACACTGAGGAAAGGGAACCCTGTAGTGTAGGAGCAGGGAGGAAGCAGTTCCTGGGTGCATTGAGAAGGGAGTATAAAAGGTGGGCACCATCTTAGTTCAGTGCAGAGAAGACTGAGCAGAAGAGCCAGGGAGCAGGAGCTCTGCATGAGCTCTGCTCCGGAGGCGGGCCTAGTAACAGAGGCCCAGGCCTGGAAGAGGGAGAAGGAAGGAAGAGGAGCGGAGAAGGCTCCAGAAACAAGGAACGAAGGGATCCCAGGGGTGCGGACGGGCGAGTCGCCATCGCACGCCCGAATCCACCTGCGTGGAGGGGTCAGGCCAAAGGGGGAGACCGGTCCCCGAAACTAGTGGAGGCAGGAAACGACCCTCAGCTAGAAACCGGAGGCTGTGACATTTTATGTGGTGCAGCCCCTCGCTACACCCGCTAGGAAGGCACCACATAGGGTCAGGGAAAATGGCGCCAAGTTTACCAAGAGGAGGCCCGAGGCAGTCGGACAGAAGGGGTGGTAAGAAAGGCAAGACAAAGTACACACAAAGGGAGTCCTGTGAAGCGCTCCAAAGTTATCTGGGAGTTGTCTGAGCCCCTCACCTGGTGAGCACAGTACGACGTGGGCAGCCGTTACCTGCAGACGTGGTCTGGATAATAAGAACTGTGAGTAAAGGCCCTGGACTGCATCACTGACTCGGTGTCGTTACTGCTGCTGCCCTGCACCATCACCCCCATCCTCCGCATACACTGCCCTGAGGCTATACTCCTCCCGTGGGGAGTTATGCTACGCTCTGCTGCACCCACAACACCAGCCTCAGCGGTCTGCCCTGCAGCGGCGGTTCACTCTGACCGCAATCCACAGGTGGCGTAGTCGGACATTTAAACATCAAAACCACATAAATAGTTCCGCCACTGGTTTGACCGCCCTGAGCCATGGAACCGGGTCGCCGCCATGGAGACTACAACCACCAGCATCCACCAAAAAGGGTCCGGCTCCGGGTGTCCCAAGGCCCAGGGGGTACATCAGAACATTTTCATCACCTTTCACAATCACCAATGGGACAAGGCAGGGATGTCCTCTGTCCCCTCTCTTATACATCCTAGTGACGGAGCACCTGCTCTCATCAATTCGCCATAACCCCAATATTAGGTGGATTGAGGTGGGAGGCACCGAGTACAAGTGCTCTCTATTTGCTGATGATGTCCTAGTATATATCACTCAATCACATATATCCATGCTGTTATGGCTGAAATAGATCACTTTGTTACATGGTCAAATTTTAAAATCAATGCAGCGAAGTCTGAGGCCCTCGATGTCTCCCTCCCCAAATCCATACAGGATTCCATCCAGTCCAACTTTCCCTTTGTCTGGCCCTCACAGGGTATCAAATACTTAGGAATTCCTATTCATAGAGACCTCTCCCATCTATGTTATCTTAATTTTGGGCCCTTTTTTGAACAACTCCATACAGAACACGGATGGCAAGTTAGAACTGTAAGATTCACTACGTGAACCACTGGTGTTTTGTGGAAAAGCACATGTACACTGTGTTCCAAATTATTATGAAAAAAGTGTTTAGGAGTGATAAGGGAAGAATTTGTTTGTTTGTCAGTTAAACTCATTGATGGTGATGTGTGTCAGGGCTCTTTATATCACTGTAAGCAATTGCAGACACCTGTGCTAATTAGTTTGGCTGGTGTGTCCAATGAAAGGCCAGACTACTTAAGAAGGCTGTCTCACATTATTAAGCAGCCTACATTTTCTGCCAAAATGGGAAAGAAAAAGGATGTGTCGGCTGCTGAGAAGCAACAAATTGTGGAGTGTTTAGGTCAAGGCATGACTACAATCAACATTGTGCTATGATCAGGATGAAGTGTCCTGGCAATCAAGAAGTATGTAGCTGATTCACAGTACACACGTGTGCATGCTGATAAGGGCAAATTGAGGACTCTTTCCTACAGGCAATTACGTCAGGTTAAAAGAGCAGTGGCAAAAAAGCCTTGTCATAGCAGCAGACAAGTTTTTGAAGCTGCTGGTGCCTCCAACGTCCCCCGAACAACAAAATGCAGGGTCCTTCAGAGGTTTGCAGCTGTTCATACGCCATCCTATCGACCTCCTCTATCCACTTCACACAAGCAGAAACGGCTCCAGTGGGCCAAACATTACATGAAGACAGATTTCAAAACTGTTTTGTTCACGGATGAGTGCCGTGCAGCGCTCGATGGTCTAGATGGATGGAGTGGAGGATGGCTGGTTGATGGACACCCCACGCAAACACGGCTACAGCGCCAACAAGGAGGAGGTGGAGTAATGTTTTGGGCTAGAATCATGGGGAGAGAGATTGTCGGCCCCTTTAGGATACCTGAAGGGGTAAAGATGAACTCCATAATGTATGTGGATTTTCTCAAACAGCACTTCCTGCCATGGTTCAAGAAGAAGAACCGTGTATTCCACAGCAAGATCATTTTTATGCATGAAAATGCACCATCTCATGCTGCACATAACACATCTTCATCTCTGGCTGATATGGGCATAAAAGGGGACAAACTTATGGTGTGACCCCCATGTTCCCCTGACCTCTACCCCATTCAGAACCTCTGGAGCATCATCAAAAGGAGTGTCTATGATGGCGGGAGGCAGTTCACATCTAAGCAACAGCTCTGGGAGGGTATTCTGTCCTCATGCAAAACAATTGAAGCAGAAACCATCCAAGACCTGACAAATTCAATGGACGAGAGAGTTCAGAAGCTCCTTTCGAACAAGTGGTCCTATGTGAAAATGTAACATCACCTAGAATAAAGTTTTGAGTTGAAAACTGTTTGATTTCAGTTTCTAATAACCTGCTAATGCTTATAATTTCAAAAATGACCATTTTTTTGGTCTTTATTAAAATGAAAAGGTTGATAGAAAAGTTTGGGGTATCTAAGAGTGTGGCAACCCAGTAGTCATGATTACTTCGAATTCTGACAATATGAGGGTCATGTTGCAGGTAGTGCAGCAAGAAGGCACTTATGTGTCTTGCGCATCTCGGAGCCCCAAAATTATTTTCCGGGCTAGATGCAGCTAAAAATTATTATTAATTTTAAATCTGGTGGAGCTTAGTATAGATGGCCTAATAGGATCAGTGCTGCACACTGCTACAAAGCCCAAATTATTTTCCAGCCAAGATACAGATAAACATGATTAGTAATTTTAAATCTGGTGGAGCTTATTATAGATGGCCTAATAGAATCAGTGATGCACACTGCTACAAAGCCCAAATTATTTTCCAGCCAAGATACAGATAAACATGATTAGTAATTTGAAAGCTTAAAACGGTTGGTGAAGTGATTTTAACCAATCATCAAGCTTTTACTCTCCCCAGGATGACACAGGGGTAGAAAAGTCGTTTCGGATCCATGATTTGTTCATCTTTATGAACGTGAGTCTGTCTACATTATCAGTGGAGAGCCGCGTGCGCTTATCTGTCAGCACACCACCAGCAGCGCTGAACACACGTTCAGACAGAACGCTGGCTGCGGATCATGACAAGATCTCCAAGGCGTAAGTGGCTAGCTCCGGCCATTTATCCAGATTGGAAGCCCAAAAAGAGCAAGGGTCCAGTGACACAGTCATGGCTTCAATGTTTACTTGGAGATACTCCTGTACCATCGTCTCTAGGCGTTGACTATGTGTCATACTTCTTGTCTCCTGTGGCCTTGCAAAGGATGGGCTAAAAAAGTGGTGAAATGATTCCGCAAAATTGATGTTACCAGCACATACTGTGGTTCTGTTACGGTTTGAGTGCTGAACACTTGACGGTCCCACGGTTGGCAACTTGGAACTGTGAGATTCACTACGTGCACCACTGGTGTTTTGTGGAAAAGCACATGTAAGATTCTGCAACAGTCTCTGCTGATACTCCTGCATGCGTGCATCCCTTTCTATGGCAGGAATAATTTCTGCAAATTTACTTTTGTACCGGGGATCTAACAGTGTGGCAACCCAGTAGTCAGGATTATTTCTAATTCTCACAATTCGAGGGTCATGTTGCAGGTAGTGCAGCAAGAAGGCACTCATGTGTGTTGCGCATCCAGGAGCACCAAGTCCCTGTTGTGTTGGTGGCGAGGTAACAATCATGCTTCCTTCCTCTGTCCTCTCCCCCCTACCTCGCACAACAGAAATGTGATCAAGGTCTCCCTCATCTGATGAGTCTTCCATCAGTTCGTCCTCCACTTCTTCCTGGGCTCCTGCACCTTCCTCACTAGTTTGGCTGTTACAATGCGCCCTGGTAAAACCATCTCCCCCACCCTCACATGCCTGCCGCCTTGGTGCTGCCGACCGTCTGGACCTTGCAGATGTTAGCCCTTCCGCATACAACTCCTCCTCCTCCACTTCCTCCACCTCCTCTTGTGCCAACACCTGACTCCGAATTCTCTTTAACATGTGCTCCAGCATGTAAATCACCGGAATAGTCATGCTGATAATGGCATCGTCAGCACTAAACATCTTCGTCGCCATTTCAAAACTGTGCAGAAGGGTGCATAGGTCCCTGATCTGAGACCACTCCTCCAGCGTGATTTGCCCCACCTCTGGATCTCGTTGGCCCAGGCTATACGTCAGAACGTATTGCACCAGGGCTTGTCGGTGCTGCCACAGTCGCTGCAACATGTGCAGAGTTGAATTCCACCGGGTAGGCACATAGCATTTCAGCCGGTGAAGTGGCAGGCCCAACGACTTCTGTAGAGATGCAAGTCGCTGAGCTGCGGGATGCGAATGGCGGAAGTGAGCACACAGCGACCGTGCCCTCTGCAGAAGGCCATCTAGTCTGGGATAGTGGGCTAAAAATTGCTGGACAACCAGGTTCAACACGTGAGCCATACAAGGCACATGTGTGACATTGCCCCGGCGAAGGGCCGCACCCAGGTTTGCAGCATTGTCGCACACGGCCTTCCCTGGTTTCAGGTCCAGTGGAGAAAACCATTCATGAAATTGGTTCTCCAGAGCTGACCACAACTCCTCAGCTGTGTGACTCGCATTTCCCAGACATTTCAAAGTAAAAACCGCCTGATGACGTTGAGCCCTACTGCCAGCATAGTAAGGAGGTATGCAGGATCCCTTCTGTGCAGTTAGAAAGCTTGTGGCATGACCAGACAGGCTTTGGGTGCAGGTGGAAGACCGAGAGGAGGTTGAGGAGGCAGAAGCAGTGGAGGAACTTTGACATAAAGAGGATTGACGCACAACTCGTGGGGACGGCAAGACTTGGACAGCAGCCCCTTGTCCTGCTGTCACCATAGTTACCCAGTGCCCAGTCAGCGACATGTAACGCCCCTGTCCATGCCTACTCGTCCAAGTGTCTGTGGTGAAATGCACCCTGTCACACACAGAGTTTCTCAAAGAAGCGGTGATGTTGTGTGCGACATGCTGGTGGAGCGCAGGCACACCTTTCTTTGAGAAGTAGTGCCGACTGGGCATCTGGTACTGGGGCACTGCGACGGACACAAGGTCTCGAAAATCCTCTGTGTCCACCAGGCGGAAAGGCAGCATTTCTGTAGCCAAGAGCTTGCAGATGGTGAAATTCAGCCTCTTAGCTTTCTCATGGTTGGGAGGAAATGGTCTTTTACTTGTCCACATCTGAGGGACCGAGGGCTGGCTATTGTGCTTAGACGGGGTTGATAAGGGTGTCCCCGGCAAACTGCCGGTCTGTGAGGAAGATGCAGGCGGACATGTTAGGTTGCCTTGATCCAAAGGTGGTGCTATCGATGTCGGACAGCGCTCAACACCAGCTGGTTTTACCACCTCCAAAGAAAATGATGACCTGCCAATCACGCTGGCTGTTGCGGGTAAAGAGGTGGCAGGTCTGCGCCCCAAAATAGGTGTGACTGCTGTCCCCCCAGTCCAAGAGGATGAAGAGGCCACGTATGCACAAGATATGGCAGACGGTGGTTGGCCCGGCTGGCTAGGCCGCATTGTAGCACACTGAGCTTCCCACTGCAACTTATGCTTCATGTCCATGTGCCGGTTCATGCATGAAGTACTCAAACTATGTATTTTTTGGCCTCTACTTAGCTTTTGCTGACAAATGTTACAGATAACACGAGTTGGGTCATCTTTATCGATCTGAAAAAATGCCCAGGCTATGCAAGGCTTAGCACCCATGCGACCTGAAGAGCCACCACGACTTATGGTGAGAGACAGAGTTGTGTTTGAGGATGCAGTTGTTGACGTGCTTCCAGTACTACGTCTCTGTCCAGGAAGGTGCAACCTGACCTCGTCGTCACTAGCATCTTCCTCCACCTCCTCTGCTGACCTCATCTCTTGGCTGACTGTGGGTTGACAGTAAGTGGGATCTTCAACCTCATCATCATCACCCTGTGCGTTATCACACCCGTCGTCCTCTGAGCCAACCTGTTCCTGCCCTGACAAAAAACTAAAGTTGTCGCTCCAATCAGGTATTTGAGTCTCATCATCGTCTTCCTCACTGTCTCCACCAACAGGAGTTACAGTTTGGGAATGAGGGTCTACATTATGGTCAGAACCTTCTGCGTCTGGTCCTGGATCCGACTCATAAAGATTCTGGGCATCAGTGCAGATCATTTCCTCGTCTGGATTCACAGAAGCGCTGGAGTCGACCTTCTGATTCCCAGACTATAGTATGAGTAAACAGCTCTGCAGACTCAACCATCTGTTCTACCTCATACTCAGTAGCGCAGCTGGAGATTTGGGAGCTGTGAGGAAGCAAGTGCGATTGGGGTGACACCTTTGAGGACTGGAGTATTTGTGATGTTGAAGTTGATGTGGAGGAGAGCCCACTTAAAGGAGCACTTGATATCCGTTGAAGCACCTGCTGTTTTTGTGCCTCATCTGGAATTTGTAGCGATTGGCGTGGCCGTAAGAAAGGGATCTTATCACATTGTCCGCTAAAAGAAGTAGACATTTTAGTTTGGCTGGAAGATGGTCTTTCTTCTGCAGATGTTACTGTTGCTTTAACACCTACCCCACGGACACAACCTTTTTTCCGCTTCCCAACACGCCTATTCCCCTTTCCACCAGCAGCAGGCCTATTTCCACTCATTTTGGTGGTTAACTAATTCACAACTCTGGAGTTGTTTGCACAAAAAAACAATGGATGGGAACCGAGCAGAGCTGAGTGGCCAAACTGTGGTATTAGGCCAAAACTATTGGCTGGGTTAGATGCAGAAAAAAATTATATTCAATTTGCAACCTGATGGAGGTCAGTATAGATGGACTAATAGAGAAAGTCCCACACACAGCTAGAAGCCCAAATATTTTTTCAGAGCTAGATGCAGAAAAAAATTATATTCAGTTTGCAACCTGATGGAGGTCAGTATAGATGGACTAATAGAACAAGTCCCACACACAGCTAGAAGGCCAAATATTTTTTCAGAGATAGATGCAGATAAAAATTATTTTTAATTTGCAGCCTGATGGAGGTCAGTATAGATGGACTAATAGAGAAAGTCCCACACACTGCTAGAAGGCCAAATATTTTTTCAGAGCTAGATGCAGAAAAAAATTATATTCAGTTTGCAACCTGATGGAGGTAAGTATAGATGGACTAATAGAACAAGTCCCACACACAGCTAGAAGCCCAAATATTTTTTCAGAGGTAGATGCAGAAAAAAATTATATTCAGTTTGCAACCTGATGGAGGTCTGTATAGATGGATTAATAGAACAAGTCCCACACACAGCTAGAAGCCCAATATTTTTTCAGAGGTAGATGCAGAAAAAAAATATATTCAGTTTGCAACCTGATGGAGGTCAGTATAGATGGACTAATAGAGAAAGTCCCACACACTTCTAGAAGGCCAAATATTTTTTCAGAGCTAGATGCAGATATAAATTATTTTTAATTTGCAACCTGATGGAGGTCAGTATAGATGGACTAATAGAACAAGTCCCACACACTGCTAGAAGGCCAAATATTTTTTCAGAGCTAGATGCAGAAAAAAATTATATTCAGTTTGCAAACTGATGGAGGTCAGTATAGATGGACTAATAGAACAAGTCCCACACACAGCTAGAAGGCCAAATATTTTTTCAGAGGTAGATGCAGATAAAAATTATTTTTAATTTGCAGCCTGATGGAGGTCAGTATAGATGGACTAATAGAGAAAGTCCCACACACTGCTAGAAGGCCAAATATTTTTTCAGAGCTAAATGCAGACAAAAAAATATTTTTAATTTGCAACCTGATGGAGGTCAGTATAGATGGACTAATAGAGAAAGTCCCACACACTGCTAGAAGGCCAAATATTTTTTCAGAGCTAGATGCAGATAAAAATTATTTTTAATTTGCAACCTGATGGAGGTCAGTATAGATGGACTAATAGAGAAAGTCCCACACACTGCTAGAAGGCCAAATATTTTTTCAGAGCTAGATGCAGAAAAAAATTATATTCAGTTTGCAACCTGATGAAGGTCAGTATAGAT
Source organism: Phyllobates terribilis (assembly GCF_046119375.1). Classification (NCBI taxonomy): domain Eukaryota; kingdom Metazoa; phylum Chordata; class Amphibia; order Anura; family Dendrobatidae; genus Phyllobates; species Phyllobates terribilis. Next base: position 634,980,406 of record NW_027362763.1, read on the forward strand.
GGACTAATAGAACAAGTCCCACACACAGCTAGAAGCCCAAATATTTTTTCAGAGGTAGATGCAGATAAAAATTATTTTTAATTTGCAACCTGATGGAGGTCAGTATAGATGGACTAATAGAGAAAGTCCCACACACTGCTAGAAGGCCAAATATTTTTTCAGAGCTAGATGCAGACAAAAAATTATTTTGAATTTGCAGCGTGATGGAGGTCAGTATAGATGGACTAATAGAACAAGTCCCACACACTGCTAGAAGGCCAAATATTTTTTCAGAGCTAGATGCAGAAAAAAATTATATTCAGTTTGCAACCTGATGGAGGTCAGTATAGATGGACTAATAGAACAAGTCCCACACACTGCTAGAAGCCCAAATATTTTTTCAGAGCTAGATGCAGATAAAAATTATATTCAATTTGCAACCTAATCTAGGTCAGTATAGATGGACTAATAGAATGATGCTATGCCCAAAAGATTTTACTTCACTAGGTGCAGTAAAAAATTGGTATTCTATACACAGGTGGTATATCTTGCAACACAGATAGTCTACTCCACTGACTAACACACTCTGCAATATTCCAAAAAGGATTAGCTTTGCTAGATATAGCCAAATGCTGTGAAAAAAACTTGCACAGCACTGGCACAGACCTGCCTGGCAAAAACTGATAGGAACTGATGTAACCTAGTCCTGAAAAGGACTGCAATTACAATTAGTCTTTACTCCCACAATCTATCTATTTAAGAGCACAGACCTGCCTGATAAAAGTCGTAGGAAATGCTGTAACCTAGTCCTTAAAAGGACTGCAATCACAACTATTTCCTACTCCCAAGCTATCTGTAGATTTGTGCGAAAAATTGGCTTGAAATTAACAAGGTATAGCGCACACAGCAACAGCGGTGCCGTCTAACACGCAGCTGCAGCAGTGAGAAAATGGTGCGACAGGGAAAATGGCTTGGACATATAGGGCAAGGACATGTGACATACACTGCCAATGACACATGCCCTAGCTTGTGTGAAAAAAAGCACTTCGCTCCGTGTGTGCGCTGCTGATAGGCTGACAGATTGCACCTCCCCACTGTAAATGTTGGAAAGAGAAAAAAAAATGGAGATCTTCATTGTTCCTGCAGAGATCCAGACCCTGCCCCTCCCCCCACACTCAAACTGCGTATTAACATTAATTTTCATCATTACTGAGAAAAAATCCAGTTACGATTTTGGTGCACGAACAGTTATCGAACATAACCTCGAACAGCCGAATTTTTCTCAAATCGTTCGTGTTCGCCGAACGGCTCGAACACCGTCCAAAACAGCTCGAAGTTGAGATTGGCGAACAGTTCGAGTAGAACAACGCTCATCTCTATTCCAGAGCGATTAGTCCAATGAGTCCTTGATATTTCGTCGTTTTCATCCAATTTTCTGAATTTTTGAAAATTTCACTTTTTTGTGAAAATATCCACTAAATGAGGGAGTAATATGTGTGAGGGTACCCCAGGAGAGTTCCAAATGTGCGTGGGTAGAATATATATCCCACGGGGGTAAAATTTAAAAAAGTTGAAAAAATTTTTTTTTTGGACTTAGTCATTTTTCCGGCGTTTATCAACGTTTCAGAGAGGGGAAATCTCAGTTAGCGTTCCGATTTCAGTTCCAGAGCGATTCACCCAATGAGTCCTTGATATTTCGTCGTTTTCAGCCAATTTTATGAATTTCTGAAAATTTCACTTTTTTGTGAAAATATCCACTAAATGAGGGAATAATATGTGTGAGGGTACCCCAGGAGAGTTCCAAATGTGTGTGGGTAGAATATACATCCCACGGGGATAAAATTGAAAAAAGTTGAAAAAAAATTTTTTTTGGACTTAGTCATTTTTCCGGCGTTTATCACACTTTCAGAGAGGGGAATTGTCAGTGAGTGTTCCGATTTCAGTTCCAGAGCGATTCGCCGAATGAGTCCTTGATATTTCGTCGTTTTCAGCCAATTTTTTGAATTTTTTAAAATTTCTCATTTTTTGTGAAAATATCCACTAATTGAGGGAGTGATATGTGTGAGGATACCCCAGGAGAGTTCCAAATGTGTGTGGGTAGAATAAATATCCCACGGGGGTGAAATTGAAAAAAGTTGAAAAAAAATTTTTGGGGACTTTTTCATTTTTCCAGCGTTTATCAGCATTTCAGAGAGGGGAAATGTCAGTGAGCGTCCCGATTTCAGTTCTAGAGCGATTCGCCCAATGAGTCCTTGATGTTTCGTCGTTTTCAGCCAATTTTCTGAATTTTTGAAAATTTCACTTTTTTGTGAAAATATCCACTAAATGAGGGAGCAATATGTGTGAGGGTACCCCTGGAGAGTTCCAAATGTGTGTGGGTAGAATATATATCACACCAGGGTATAATTGAAAAAAGTAAAAAAAAAAAAATTTTTGGACTGTCATTTTTCTGGCGTTTAGCAAACTTTCAGAGAGGGGAAATGTCAGTGAGCGTTCTGATTTCAATTCAAGAGTTATTCGCCCGATGAGTCCTTGACATTTCATCATTTTCAACCTATTTTCAGAATTTTTGAAGATGTCACTTTTTTGTGAAAATATCCAACTAAATGAGGGAATAATATGTGTGGGGGTACCCCTGGAGAGTTTCAAATGTGTGTGGGTAGAATATATATCCCATGGGGGTAAAATTGAAGAAAATTGAAAAAAAAATTTTTTGAACTTCGTCATTTTTCCGGCGTTTATCAAACTTTCAGAGAGGGGAAATGTCAGTGAGCGTTCTGATTTCAATTCGAGAGTTATTCGCCCGATTAGTCCTTGACATTTCATCATTTTCAACCTATTTTCAGAATTTTTGAAGATGTCACTTTTATATGAAAACATCCACTAAATGAGGGAATAATAAGTGTGAGGGTACCCCAGGAGAATTCCAAATGTGTGTGGGTTGAATATATATCCCACGGGGGTAAAATTGAAAAAAAAATTTTGGGGACTTTTTCATTTTTCCAGCGTTTATCAGACTTTCAGAGAGGGGAGATGTCAGTGAGCGTTCCAATTTCAGTTCCACAGCGATTCGCCCAATGGGTCCTTGATATTTTGTCGTTTTCAGCCAATTTTATGAATTTGTGAAAATTTCACTTTTTTGTGAAAATATCCACTAAATGAGGGAGCAATATGTGTGATGGTACCCCAGGAGAGTTCCAAATGTGTGTGGGTAGAATATATATCCCACGGGGGTAAAATTTATAAAAGTTGAAAAATAAAATTTTTGGACTTAGTCATTTTTCCGGCGTTTATTAGACTTTCAGAGAGGGGAAATGTCAGTGAGCATTCCGATTTCAGTTCCAGAGCGATTCGCCCAATGAGTCTTTGATATTTCGTCGTTTTCAGCCAATTTTCTGAATTTTTGAAAATTTCACTTTTTTGTGAAAATATCCACTAAATGAGGGAGTAATATGTGTGAGGGTACCCCAGGAGAGTTCCAAATGTGTGTGGGTAGAAAAAATATCCCACGGGGGTAAAATTGAAATAAGGTAAAAAAAAAATAATTTTGGACTGTCAATTCTCCGGCGTTTATCAAACTTTCAGAGAGGGGAAATGTCAGTGAGCGTTCTGATTTCAGTTCCAGAGTTATTCGCCCGATGAGACCTTGATATTTCGTCGTTTTCAGCCAATTTTCTGAATTTTTGAAAATGTCTCTTTTTTATGAAAATATCCACTAAATGAGGGAATAATATGTGTGAGGGTACTCCAGGAGAGTTCCAAATGTGTGTGGGTAGTTGTAACATACCTGGCGGCGTCCTTGCATAGTGGTCCATCTCCCACTGTGCAAGAGCGCGCACTTGATCTCCTGTCCAGAATGTCTCTCTGGCTTCCCTCCATGCTGTCTGTTTGTGTCTGTTTCTGCTGCTTAAGGGCGGCGCCCGATCACTTCCTGCTTTTTGTACCTGCTGTGGGTCACACCCCTTGTGCGTCCTCAGCCTATTGCTGTCTGTCACCTGGTATATAGCTCAGCTGCTCCAATCAATCCCTGCCTGAGCATAGTGTTTCATTCAGTGTGTGCTTGCACCCTGAAGGTGCCAGGTCCCGTTCTGTGTTCTCTTGTCTGCCTATCCTGGAGGCTGTATTTCCAGGTCTGTCTGAACACGCTCCTAGCCTGTTCCTCCTGCCTTCTAGGGGCCGATTACCTAGACCCGCTCCTGTATCTTGTCTGACCTGTCTGAACTCGCTCCTAGCCTGTTCCTCCTGCCTTCTAGGGGCCGATTACCTAGACCCGCTCCTGTATCTTGTCTGTCCTGTCTGAACACGCTCCTTGCCTGTTCGTCCTGCCTCTCTGGCGGCCGTATTCCCAGACCCGCTCCTGTATTCCGCTGCAGTGTCGGTCTCCTCCGTACACTCAGTTCCAGTCTGAACTCTCTCCTATCCTTTACCTGTTTTGCCTCTATGTCCGTTCCCTTCCTTTTTCTGCAGAGTCTGAACTCGTACCTAACTCCTGCTTGTTGTCTCTGTACTCCCGTTTGTGAGTTTGTGGTCCACTCGCTACTTCACTGCAAGTACCCTGTGGGTATCTGGCTCTGCCTTTCCCTTCCTGTCTGTTCCGTGTGAACAGAGCCCTGTACCCCCTGCTCAGTCTAGCCTGCTCCGACTCCTCTGCTCACCGCTCCGGCGGGTCTAGCCTGCTCCGACTCCTCTGCTCACCGCTCCAGCGGTTCTAGCCTGCTCTGACTTCTTTGCTCACCGCTCCGGCGGTTCTAACCTGCTCTGACTCCTTTGCTCACCGCTCCGGCAGTTCTAGCCTGCTCTGACTCCTTTGCTCACCGCTCCGGCGGTTCTAGCCTGCTCTGACTCCTTTGCTCACCGCTCCGGCAGTTCTAGCCTGCTCTGACTCCTTTGCTCGCTGCTCCGGCAGCCTTGCTCCGCTCTGACCCTTTTGCCCACTGCTCCGGCAGTGTCGCTTTGCTCTTATCCTTTTGCTCACTGCTCCGGCAGTCTTGCTCCACTCTTGCTCACCGCTCCAGGCGGTCTTGTCCTGCTTTACTCTTGCTCACTGCTCCGGCAGTCTCGCTCAGCTCTGACCCTTTGCTCACCGCTCCTGGCGGCCTTGTCCTGCTCTACTCTTGCTCACCGCTCAGGCGGTCTTGTCCTGCCCTGTTCTCGCTCACCTCTCTGGGCGGCCTCACTCTGCTGTGTTTGTCTGCCACATCTGTGGTTCTGTTCCTGAGTCCCAGTGTGTACTGGGTCCTATCCCGCCAGTGTCCCTACCTGCTAGTGCCTACCTGTCTGCACTCTAGCGGTGCTTGCCTGTACCCCTCTGCCTGTATTGTTCCTGAGTCCCAGTGTGTACTGGGTCCTATCCCGCCTGTGTTCCTACCTGCTAGTGCCTCCCTGTCTGCACTCTAGCTGTGCTTGCCTGTACCCCCCTGCCTGCATACCCGCCTGCCTGCATACCAGTCGTGCCTGCCTATACCCACCAGTCTGTGCGCCAGCCTAACCAGCCTGTTCCTGTATTCCCCTGTGTGGGTCAACAGCCGTGTCCGGGGTCTGTCCTGGAGTAGCACCTGGTCCCTCTGCTCGGTTCCTCCTTGGTGCACTGGCGTCGTATGCCGTCGTGCGACCCTGGTCGGATCGGGTGAATACCTAGTTACGCCCCTCCAGGCATTCACTCTCCGGCACGGTCCAGTGGAATCACACGCACACGCCGCTCAGCCCGGGCGTGTGCATTACAGTAGTATATATATCCCACGGGGTAAGAATGAAAAAAGTTGAAAAAAATATTTTTTTGGATTAAGTCATTTTTCCGGCGTTAATCTGACTTTCAGAGAGGGGAAAGGTCAGTGAGAGTTCCGATTTCAGTTCCAGAGCGATTCCCCCAATGAGTCCTTGATATTTCTTCGTTTTCAGCCAATTTTCTGAATTTCTGAAAATTTCACTTTTTTGTGAAAATATCCACTAAATGAGGGAATAATATGTGTGAGGGTACCCCAGGGGAGTTCCAAATGTGTGTGGATAGAATATATATCCGACTGGGGTAAAATTGAAAAAAGTAAAAAAAAAAAATTTTGGACTGTCATTTTTCTGGCGTTTATCAGACTTTCAGGGAGGGGAAATGTCAGTGAGCCTTCTGATTTCAATTCGAGAGTTATTCGCCCGATGATTCCTTGACATTTCATCATTTTCAGCCAATTTTCAGAATTTTTGAAGATGTCACTTTTATATGAAAACATCCACTAAATGAGGGAATAATATGTGTGAGTGTACCCCAGGAGAGTTCCAAATGTGTGTGGGTAGAATATATATCCCACTGGGGTAAACTTGAAAAAAGTTAAAAAAAAAAAAAATTTTTGGACTGTCATTTTTCTGGCGTTTATCAGACTTTCAGAGAGGGGAAATGTCAGTGAGAGCTCCAATTTCAGTTTCAGAGCAATTCGCCCAATGAGTACTTGATATTTCGTCGTTTTCAGCCAATTTTCAGAATTTTTGAAAACTTCACTTTTTTGTGAAAATATCCACTAAATGAGGGAGTAATATGTGTGAGGGTACCCCAGGATAGTTTCCAAATGTGTGTGGATAGAATATATATCCCACGGGGGTAAAATTGAAAAAAGTTTAAAAAAATTTTTTTTGGACTTACTCATTTTTACGGAGTTTATCAGACTTTCAGAGAGGTTAAATGTCAGTGAGCGCTCTGATTTCAATTCGAGAGTTATTCGCCCAATGAGTCCTTGATATTTCATCGTTTTCAGCCAATTTTATGAATTTTTGAAAACTTCACTTTTTTGTGAAAATATCCACTAAATGAGGGAGCAATATGTGTGATGGTACCCCAGGAGAGTTCCAAATGTGTGTGGGTAGAATATATATCCCACGGGGGTAAAATAGAAAAAAGTTGAAAAATAAAATTTTTGGACTTAGTCATTTTTCCGGCGTTTGTTAGACTTTCAGAGAGGGGAATTGTCAGTGAGTGTTCCGATTTCAGTTCCAGAGCGATTCGTCGAATGAGTCCTTGATATTTCGTCGTTTTCAGGCAATTTTCTTAATTTTTAAAAATTTCACATTTTTTCTGAAAATATCCACTAAATGAGGGAGTAATATGTGTGAGTGTACCCCAGGAGAGTTCCAAATGTGTGTGGGTAGAATATATATCCCACGGGGGTGAAATTGAAAAAAGTTAAAAAAAAATTTTTGGGGACTTTTTCATTTTTCCAGCGTTTATCAGCTTTTCAGAGAGGGGAAATGTCAGTGAGCGTCCCGATTTCAGTTCTAGAGCGATTCGCCCAATGAGTCCTTGATGTTTCGTCGTTTTCAGCCAATTTTCTGAATTTTTGAAAATTTCACTTTTTTTCTGAAAATATCCACTAAATGAGGAAGCAATATGTATGAGGGTACCCCAGGAGAGTTCCAAATGTGTGTGGGTTAAAATTGAAAAAAGTTGAAAAAAATTTTTTTTTGGACTTAGTCATTTTTCCTGTCTTTATCAGACTTTCAGAAAGCGGAAATGTCTGTGAGCATTCCGATTTCAGTTCCAGAGCGATTCGCCCAATGAGTCCTTGATATTTTGCCGTTTTCATCCAAATTTCTGAATTTTTGAAAATTTCACTTTTTTGTGAAAATATCCACTAAATGAGGGAATAATATGTGTGAGGGTACCCCAGGAGAGTTCCAAATGTGTGTGGGTAGAATATATATCCCACGGGGGTAAAATTGAAAAAAGTTGAAAAAAAAAATTTGGTGGGGGACTTAGTCATTTTTCCGGCGTTTATCACACTTTCAGAGACAGGAAATGTCAGTGAGCATTCCGATTTCAGTTCCAGAATGATTCGTCCAATGAGTCCTTGATATTTCGTCGTTTTCAGCCAATTTTCTGAATTTTTGAAAATTTCACTTTTTCGTGAAAATATTCGTTTAATGAGGGAATAATATGTGTGAGGGTAACCCAGGAGAGTTCCAAATGTGTGGGAAGAATATATTTCCCACGGGGGTAAAATTGAAAAAAGTTTTAAAAATTTTTTTTTTAAACTTAGTCATTTTTCTGGCATTTATCAGACTTTCAGAGAGGGGAAATGTCAGTGAGTGTTCCGATTTCAGTTCCAGAGTGATTCGCCCATTGAATGTTTCGTCGTTTTCAGACAATTTTCTGAATTTTTGAAAATTTCACTTTTTTTCTGATAATATCCACTAAATGAGGGAGTAATATGTGTGAGGGTACCCCAGGAGAGTTCCAATTGTGTGTGGGTAAAAATTGAAAAAAGTTGAAAAAAATTTTTTTGGGACTTAGTCATTTTTCCGGCGTTTATCAGACTTTCAGAGAGGGGAAATGTCAGTGAGCGTTCCGATTTCAGTTCCAGAATGATTCGCCCAATGAGTCCTTGATGTTTTGTCGTTTTCAGCAAATTTCCTGAATTTTTGAAAATTTCACTTTTTTTGTGAAAATATCCACTAAATGAGGGAATAATATGTGTGAGGGTACCCCAGGAGAGTTCCAAATGTGTGTGGGTAGAATATATATCCCATGGGGGTAAAATTGAAAAAAGTTTAAAAAATTTTTTTTTGGGACTTAGTCATTTTTCTGGCGTTTATCAGACTTTCAGAGAGGGGAAAATTCAGCGTGTGTTCCAATTTCAGTTCCAGAGCGATTCACCCAATGAGTCCTTGATATTTCGTCGTTTTCAGCGAATTTTCAGAATTTTTGAAAATTTTACTTTTTCTTGAAAATATCCGCTAAATGAGGGAATAATATGTGTGAGGGTACCCCAGGAGAGTTCCAAATGTGTGTGGGTAGAATATTTATCCCACGTAGGTAAAATTTAAAAATGTTGAAAAAAAAATGTTTGGGACTTATTCACTTTTCCGGCGTTTATCACACTTTCAGAGACAGGAAATGTCATTGAGCATTCCAATTTCAGTTCCAGAGCGATTCGCCCAATGAGACCTTGATATATCGTCGTTTTCAGCCAATTTTCAGAATTTTTGAAAATTTTACTTTTTTGTGAAAATATCCACTAAATGAGGGAATAATATGTGTGAGGGTACCCCAGGAGAGTTCCAAATGTGTGTTTGTAGAATATATATCCCACTGGGGTAAAATTGAAAAAGGTTTAAAAAAATTTTTTTTTGGACTTCGTCATTTTTCCCCCGTTTATCAGGCTTTCAGAGAGGGGAAATGTCAGTGAGTGTTCTGATTTCAGTTCCAGAGCGATTTGCCCATTGATTCCTTGATATTTCGTCGTTTTCAGCCAATTTTTTTAATTTTTGAAAATTACACTTTTTTGTGAAAATATCCACTAAATGAGAGAATAATATGTGTGAGGGTAACCCCAGGAGAGTTCCAAATGTGTGTGGCTAGAATATATATTCCACAGAGGTAAAATTGAAAAAAGTTGAAAAAAAATTTTTTTTGGACTTAGTCATTTTTCTGGCTTTTATCAGACTTTCATAGAGGGGAAATGTCAGTGAGTGCTCCGATTTCAGTTCCTGAGCGATTCGAACAATGAGTCCTTGATGTTTCGTCGTTTTCAGCCAATTTTCTGAATTTTTGAAAATTTCACTTTTTTTCTGAAAATATCCACTAAATGAAGGAGTAATATGTGTGAGGGTACCCCAGGAGAGTTCCAAATGTGTTTGGGTAGAATATATATCCCACAGGTGTAAAATTGAAAAATGTTTTAAAATTTTTTTTTTCGGACTTAGTCATTTTTCCGGTGTTTATCAGACTTTCAGAGAGGGGAAAGTCAGTGAGCGTTCCGATTTCAGTTCCAGAGTGATTCGCCCAATGAGTCCTTGATGTTTCGTCGTTTTCAGCCAATTTTCTGAATTTTTGAAAATGTCACTTTTTTGTGAAAATATCTACTAAATGAGGAAGTAATGTGTGTAAGGGTACCCCAGGAGAGTTCCAAATGTGTGTGGGTAGAATATATATCCCACGGGGGTAAAATTGAAAAAGGTTGAAAAAAATTTTTTTGGGGACTTAGTGATTTTTCCAGCGTTAATCAGACTTTCAGAGAGGGGAAATGTCAGTGAGAGTTCCGATTTCAGTTCCAGAGCAACTCGACCAATGAGTCCTTGATGTTTTGTCATTTTCAGCCAATTTTCTGAATTTTTGAAAATTTCACTTTTTCGTGAAAATATCCGCTAAATGAGGGAATAATATGTGTGAGGGTACCCCAGGAGAGTTCCAAATGTGTGTGGGTAGAATATTTATCCCACGTAGGTAAAATTTAAAAATGTTGAAAAAAAAATGTTTGGGACTTATTCACTTTTCCGGCGTTTATCACACTTTCAGAGACAGGAAATGTCAGTGAGCATTCCAATTTCAGTTCCAGAGCGATTCGCCCAATGAGACCTTGATATTTCGTCGTTTTCAGCCAATTTTCAGAATTTTTGAAAATTTCACTTTTTTGTGAAAATATCCACTAAATGAGGGAATAATATGTGTGAGGGTACCCCAGGAGAGTTCCAAATATGTGTGGGTAGAATATATATCCCACGAGGGTAAAATTGAAAAAGGTTGAAAAAAATTTTTTTTTAGTCTTAGTCATTTTTCCGGCGTTTATCAGACTTTCAGAGAGGGGAAATGTCAGTGTGTGTTCCGATTTCAGTTCCAGAGCGATTCATCCAATGAGTCTTTGATATTTCGTCGTTTTCAGCCAATTTTCAGAATTTTTGAAAATTTCACTTTTTGTGAAAATATCCACTAAATGAGGGAATAATATGTGTGAGGGTACCCCAGGAGAGTTCCAAATATGTGTGGGTAGAATTTATATCCCACGAGGGTAAAATTGAAAAAGGTTGAAAAAAATTTTTTTTTAGTCTTAGTCATTTTTCCGGCATTTATCAGACTTTCAGAGAGGGGAAATGTCAGTGTGTGTTCCGATTTCAGTTCCAGAGTGATTCGCCCAACGAGACCTTGATATTTCGTCGTTTTCAGCGAATTTTCAGAATTTTTGAAAATGTCACTTTTTTGTGAAAATATCCACTAAATGAGGGAATAATATGTGTGAGGTACCCAAGGAGAGTTCCAAATGTGTGTGGGTAGAATATATATCCCACGGGGGTAAAATTGACAAGAGTTAAAAAAAAAATTTTTTTGAACTTCGTAATTTTTCTGCCGTTTGTCAGACTTTCAGAGAGGGGAAATGTCAGTGAGTGTTCCGATTTCAGTTCCAGAACGATTCGCCCAATGAGTCCTTGATGTTTTGTCGTTTTCAGCAAATTTCTGAATTTTTGAAAATTTCACTTTTTTTGTGAAAATATCTACTAAATGAGGGAGTAATATGTGTGAGGGTACCCCAGGAAAGTTCCAAATGTGTGTGGGTAGAATAAATATCCCACAGGTGAAAAAATGGAAAAATGTTTTAAAAATTTTTTTTTTGGACTTAGTCATTTTGCCGGAGTTTATCAGACTTTCAGAGAGGGGAAATATCAGTGAGCATTCCGATTTCAGTTCCAGAGCGATTCGCCCAATGAGTCCTTGATGTTTTGTCGTTTTCAGCAAATTTCTGAATTTTTGAAAATTTCACTTTTTTTGTGAAAATATCTACTAAATGAGGGAGTAATATGTGTGAGGGTACCCCAGGAAAGTTCCAAATGTGTGTGGGTAGAATATATATCCCATGGGGGTAAAATTGAAAAAAGTTAAAAAAAATTTTTTTTGGGACTTAGTCATTTTTCTGGCATTTATCAGACTTTCAGAGAGGGGAAAATTCAGCGTGTGTTCCGATTTCAGTACCAGAGCGATTCACCCAATGAGTCCTTGATATTTCGTCGTTTTCAGCGAATTTTCAGAATTTTTGAAAATTTCACTTTTTTGTGAAAATATCCACTAAATGAGGGAATAATATGTGTGAGGGTACCCCAGGAGAGTTCCAAATGTGTGTGGGTAGAATATTTATCCCACGTAGGTAAAATTTAAAAATGTTGAAAAAAAAATGTTTGGGACTTATTCACTTTTCCGGCGTTTATCACACTTTCAGAGACAGGAAATGTCAGTGAGCATTCCAATTTCAGTTCCAGAGCGATTCGCCCAATGAGACCTTGATATTTCGTCGTTTTCAGCCAATTTTCAGAATTTTTGAAAATTTCACTTTTTTGTGAAAATATCCACTAAATGAGGGAATAATATGTGTGAGGGTACCCCAGGAGAGTTCCAAATGTGTGTGGGTAGAATATATATCCCTCGGGGGTAAAATTGAAAAAAGTTGAAAAAAATGTTTTTTTGGGAATAAGTCATTTTTCCGGCATTTATCACACTTTCCGAACGGGGAAATGTCAGTGAGCATTCCAATTTCAGTTCCAGAATGATTCGCCCGATTAGTCCTTGATATTTTGTCGTTTTCAGCCAATTTTCGGAATTTTTGAAAATTTCACTTTTTCGTGAAAATATCCACTAAATGAGAGAATAATATGTGTGTTGGAACCCCAGGAGAGTTCCAAATGTGTGTGGGTAGAATAAATATCCCACAGGTGTAAAATTGAAAATTGTTTTAAAAATTTTTTTTTTTGGACTTAGTCATTTTGCCGGAGTTTATCAGACTTTCAGAGAGGGGAAATATCAGTGAGCATTCCGATTTCAGTTCCAGAGCGATTCGCCCAATGAGTCCTTGATGTTTTGTCGTTTTCAGCGAATTTCCTGAATTTTTGAAAATTTCAATTTTTTGGGGAAAATATCCACTAAATGAGGGAGTAATATGTGTGAGGTTACCCCAGGAGAGTTCCAAATGTGTGTGGGTAGAATATATATCCCACGGGGGTAAAACTGAAAAAAGTTTAAAAAAAAATTTTTTTTGGACTTAGTCATTTTTCCGGCATTTATCAGACCTTTTAGAGAGGGGAAAATTGAGTGTGTGTTCCGATTTCAGTTCCACAGCGATTCGCCCAATGAGACCTTGATATTTCGTCGTTTTCAGCCAATTTTCTGAATTTTTGAAAATTTCTCTTTTTCGTGAAAGTATCCGCTAAATGAGGGAATAATATGTGTGAGGGTACCCTAGGAGAGTTACAAATGTGTGTGGGTAGAATATATATCCCACGTAGATAAAATTGAAAAAAGTTGAAAAAAATATTTTTTTGGGACAAAGTCATTTTTCCGGCGTTTATCACACTTTCAGAAAGGGGAAATGTCAGTGAGCGTTTCAATTTAATTTCCAGAATGATTCGCCCAATGAAACCTTGCAATTTCGTCGTTTTCAGCCAATTTTCTGAATTTTTGAAAATTTCACTTTTTTGTGAAAATATCCACTAAATGAGGGAGTAATAGGTGTGAGGGTACCCCAGGAGAGTTCCAAATGTGTGTGGGTAGAATATATATCCCACGGGGGTAAAATTGAAAAAAGTTTAAAAAAATTTTTTTTTGGACTTAGTCATTTTTCTGGTGTTTGTCACACTTTCAGATAGGGGAAATGTCAGTGGTCGTTCCGATTTCAGTTCCAGAGCCATTCTCCCAATGGGTCCTTGATATTTAGTCATTTTCAGGCAATTTTCAGAATTTTTGAAAATTTCACTTTTTTGTGAAAATATCCACTAAATGAGGGAGTAATATGTGTGAGGGTACCTCAAGGAGAGTTCCAAATGTGGGTGGGTAGAATATATATCCCACGGGGGTAAAATTGACAAGAGTTTAAACAATTTTTTTTGAACTTAGTCATTTTTCTGGCATTTATCAGACTTTCAGAGAGGGGAAATGTCAGTGAGTGTTCCGATTTCAGTTTCAGAGCGATTCGCCCAATGAGTCCTTGATATTTAGTCGTTTTCAGCCAATTTTCAGAATTCTTGAAAATTTCAATTTTTCGTGAAAATACCCGCTAAATGAGAGAATAATATGTGTGTGGGAACCCCAGGAGAGATCCAAATGTGTGTGGGTAGAATAAATATCCCACAGGTGTAAAATTGAAAAATGTTTTAAAAAATTTTTTTTTGGACTTAGTCATTTTGACGGAGTATATCAGACTTTCAGAGAGGGGAAATATCAGTGAGCATTCCAATTTCAGTTCCAGAGCGATTCGCCCAATGAGTCCTTGATGTTTTGTAGTTTTCAGCGAATTTCCTGAATTTTTGAAAATTTCTCTTTTTTCGTGAAAATATCCACTAAATGAGGGAGTAATATGTTTGAGGGTACCCCAGGAGAGTTCCAAATGTGTGTGGGTAGAATATATATCCCACGGGGGTAAAACTGAAAATAGTTGAAAAAAAGATTTTTTTGGACTTAGTCATGTTTCTGGCGTTTATCAGTCTTTCAGAGAGGGGAAATGTCAGTGAGTGTTCCGATTTCAGTTCCAGAGCCATTCGCCCAATGAGTCCTTGATATTTAGTCGTTTTCAGACAATTTTCAGAATTTTTGAAAATTTCAATTTTTCACGAAAATACCCGCTAAATGAGAGAATAATATGTGTGTGGGAACCCCAGGAGAGTTCCAAATGTGTGTGGGCAGAATAAATATCCCACAGGTGTAAAATTGAAAAATGTTTTTTTGGACTTAGTCATTTTGCCAGAGTTTATCACACTTTCAGAAAGGGGAAATGTCAGTGAGCGTTCCGATTTCAGTTCCAGAATGATTCGCCCAAAGAGTCCTTGATATTTCGTCGTTTTCAGCCAATTTTCTGAACTTTTGAAAATTTCACTTTTTCGTGAAAATATCCGCTAAATGAGCGAATAATATGTGTGAGGGTAACCAGGAGAGTTCCAAATGTGTATGGGTAGAATATATTTCCCACGGGGGTAAAATTGAAATATTAAGAAAAAAATTTTTTTGGACTTAGTCATTTTTTCGGCGATTAACAGACTTTCAGAGAGGGGAAATGTCAGTGTTCGTTCCGATTTCAGTTCCAGAGCGATTCGCCCGATGAGTCTTTGATATTTAGTAGTTTTCTGCCAATTTTCTGACTTTTTGAAAATTTTACTTTTTGGTGAAAATATCCATTAAATGAGGGAATAATATGTGTGAGGGTACCCCAGGAGTGTTCCAAATGTGTGTGGGTAGAATTTAAATCCCACAGGGGTAAAATTGAAAAAAGTTTTACAATTTTTTTTTTTACTTTGTCATTTTTCCGGCATTTTTCAGACTTTCAGAGCAGGGAAAATGTCAGCGAGTGTTCCGATTTCAGTTCCAGAGCGATTCGCCCGATTATTCCTTGATATTTAGTCGTTTTCAGCCAATTTTCAGACTTTTTGAAAATTTCACTTTTTGGTGAAAATATCCATTAAATGAGGGAATAATATGTGTGAGGGTACCGCAGGAGAGTTCCAAATGTGTGTGGGTAGAATATATATATATCGATCGTAAAATTGAAAAAAGTTGACAAAAAATTTTGGGGGTCTTAGTCATTTTTCCGGCATTTGTCAGACTTATAGAGAGGGGAAAATGTCAGTGTGCTTTCCGAATTCAGTTCCAGAGCGATGCTCCGGATGAGTCCTTGATATTTATTAGTTTTCAGCCAGTTTTCAGACTTTTTGAAAATTTCACGTTTTGGTGAAAATATCCATTAAATGAGGGAAAAATATGTCTGAGGGTACCCCAGGAGAGTTCCAAATGTGTGTGGGTAGAATATATATCCCACGGGGGTAAAATTGAAAAAAGTTGAAAAATTTTTTTTTGGACTTAGTCATTTTTCCGTTGTTTGTCAGACTTTCAGAGAGGGAAAAATGTCAGTGAGCATTGCGCTTTCAGTTCCAGAGCGATTCTCCCGATGAGTCCTTCAAATTTATTCGTTTTCAGCCAATTTTCTGACTTTTTGAAAATTTCACTTTTTGGTGAAAATATCCATTAGGGTAAGGGTTAGGGTTAGGGTTCCAAATGTTTTTGGGTAGAATATATATATAACGGGGGTAAAATTGAAAAAAGTAAAAAAAAGGTTTTTTTGGACTTAGTCATTTTTCCCATGTTTGTCAGACTTTCAGAGAGGGGAAAATGTCAGTGAGCATTCCGATTTTAGTTCCATAGCGATTTGCCCGATGAGTCCTTGATAATTAGTCGTTTTCAGCCAATTTTCTGACTTTTTGAAAATTTCACTTTTTGGTGAAAATATCCATTAGTGTTTGGGTTAGGGTTACTGTTAAGGTTCCAAATATTTGTGGGTAGAAAATATATATAACGGGGTAAAGTTGAAAAAAAAATTTTTGGGACTTAGTCATTTTTCCCGTGTTTGTCAGACTTTCTGAGAGGGGAAAATGTCAGTGAGAGTACCGATTTCAGTTCCAGAGTGATTCGCCCGATGTGTCCTTGATATTTAGCTGTTTTCAGCCAATTTTCTGACTTTTTGAAAATTTCACTTTTTAATGAAAATGTCCTTTAGGGTTAGGGTTAGGGTTAGGGTTGGGTTAGGGTTAGGTTCCAAATGTTTGAGGGTAGAATATATATATATATAACGGGGGTAAAATTGAAAAAAGTTGAAAACATTTTTTTTTGGACTTCGTCATTTTTACGTTGTTTGTCAGACTTTCAGAGAGGGAAAAATGTCAGTGAGAGTTCCGATTTCAGTTCCAGAGCGATTCGCCCTATGAGTCCTTGATATTTAGTCGTTTTCAGATAATTTTCTGACTATTCGAAAATTTCACTTTTTGGTGAAAATATCTATTAGGGTTAGGGTTCCAAATGTTTGTGGGTAGAATATATATATATAACGGGGGTAAAATTGAAAAAAGTTGAAAAAAGTTTTTTTTGGACTTAGTCATTTTTCCGCCATTTGTCAGATTTTCAGAGAGGGGAAAATGTCAGTGAACATTCCGATTTCAGTGCCAGAGCGATTCTCCCGATGAGTCCTTGATATTTTGTCGTTTTCAGCCAATTTTCTGACTTTTTGAAAATTTCACTTTTTGGTGAAAATATTCATTAGGGTTAGGGTTAGGGTTAGGGTTGGGTTAGGGTTAGGGTTCCAAATGTTTGTGGGTAGAATATATATATAACGGTGGTAAAATTGAAAAAATTTGAAAAAAGTTTTTCTGGGCTTATTCATTTTTCCATCGTTTGTCATTCTTTCAGAGAGTGGAAAATGTCAGTGAGCATTCCGATTTCAGCTCCAGTGCGATTCGCCTGATGAGTCCTTGATGTTTAGTCGTTTTCAGCCAATTTTCTGTCTTTTTGAAAATTTCACTTTTTGGTGCAAATATCCATTAGGTTTGGGCTTAGGGTTAGGGTAAGAGTTCTAAATGTTTGTGGGTAGAATATATAGATAACGGGGGTAAAATTGAAAAAAGGTGAAAAAAAATTTTTTGGGACAAGGTCATTTTTCCCGCGTTTGTCAGACTTTCAGAGAGGGGAAAGTGTCAGTGAGCATTCCGATTTCAGTTCCAGAGTGATTCGCCCGATGAGACCTTGACATTTAGTCATTTTCAGCCAACTTTCTGACTTTTAGAAGATTTCACTTTTTGGTGAAAATATCCATTAGGGTTAGGGTTAGGGTTAGGGTTCCAAATGTTTGTGGGTAGAATATATATATGGCGGGGGTAAAATTGAAAAAAGTTGAGAAATTTTTTTTGCAATTATTCATTTTTCCTGCGTTTGTCAGACTTTCAGAGAATGGAAAATGTCAGTGAGCATTCCGATTTCAGTTCCAGAGCGATTCACCTGATGAGTCCTTGATATTTAGTCGTTATCAGCCAATTTTCTGACTTTTTGAAAATTTCACTTTTTGGTGAAAATATCCATTAGGGTTAGGGTTAGAGTTCCAAATGTTTGTGGGTAGAATATATATAACGGGGGTAAAATTGAAAAAAATTGAAAAAATTTTTTTGGGGCTTAGTCATTTTTCCAGCATTTGTCAGTCTTTCAGAGAGTGGAAAATGTCAGTGAGCATTCCAATTTCAGTTCCAGAGCGATTCACCCGATTAGTCCTTGATATTTAGTCGTTTTCAGCCAATTTTCAGACTTTTTGAAAATTTCCCTTTTTGGTGAAAATATCCATTAGGGTTAGGGTTAGGGTTAGGGTTAGAGTTCCAAATGTTTGTGGGTAGAATATATATAACGAGGGTAAATTTGAAAAAAGTTGAAAAAGTTTTTTTGGGCTTATTCATTTTTCCAGCTTTTGTCAGTCTTTCAGAGAGTGGAAAATGTCAGTGAGCATTCCGATTTCAGTTCCAGTGCGATTCGCCTGATGAGTCCTTGATGTTTAGTCGTTTTCAGCCATTTTTCTGACTTTTTGAAAATTTCACTTTTTGGTGCAAATATCCATTAGGTTTGGGGTTAGGGTTAGGGTTATAGTTCCAAATGTTTGTGGGTAGAATATATATATAATGGGGGTAAAATTGAAAAAAGTTGAAAATTTTTTTTTGGGCTTAGTCATTTTTCCCGCATTTGTCAGTCTTTCAGAGAGTGGAAAATGTCAGTGAGCATTCCGATTTCAGTTCCAGAGCGATTTGCCCGATGAGTACCTGATATTTAGTCGTTTTCAGCCAATTTTCTGACTTTTTGAAAATTTAACTTTTTGTTGAAAATATCCATTAGGGTTAGGGTTAGGGTTCCAAATGTTTGTCGGTAGAATACATATATAAAAGGTGGTAAAATTGAAAAAAGTTGAAAAAATTTTTTTTGGGACTTAGTCATTTTTCCGCCATTTGTCAGATTTTCAGAGAGGGGAAAATGTCAGTGAACATTCCGATTTCAGTGCCAGAGCGATTCGCCCGATGAGTCCTTGATATTTTGTCGTTTTCAGCCAATTTTCTGACTTTTAGAAAATTTCACTTTTTGGTGAAAATATCAATTAGGGTTAGGGTTAGGATTAGGGTTCCAAATGTTTGTGGGTAGAATATATATATCGCGGGGGTAAAATTGAAAAAAGTTGAAAAATTTTTTTTGCAATTATTCATTTTTCCTGCGTTTGTCAGACTTTCAGAGAATGGAAAATGGCAGTGAGCATTCCGATTTCAGTTCCAGAGCGATTTGCCCGATGAGTCCTTGATATTTAGTCGTTTTCAGCCATTTTTCTGACTTTTAGAAAATTTCACTTTTTGATGAAAATATCCATTAGGGTTGGGGTTAGGGTTAGGGTTACAAATGTTTGTGGGTAGAATATATATATAACGGGGGTAAAATTGAAAAAAGTTGAAAAAAGTTTTTTTGGGCTTAGTCATTTTTCCAGCGTTTGTCAGTCTTTCAGAGAGTGGAAAATGTCAGTGAGCATCCGATTTCAGTACCAGAGCGATTCGCCTGATGAGTCTTTGATATTTAGTCGTTTTCAGCCAATGTTCTGACTTTTTGAAAATTTCACTTTTTGTTGAAAATATCCATTAGGGTTGTCGTCAGGGTTAGGGTTAGAGTTCCAAATGTTTGTGGGTAAAATATATAGATAACGGGGGTAAAATTGAAAAAAGTTGAAAAAATTTTTTTGGGTACAAGGTCATTTTTCCCACGTTTGTCAGACTTTCAGAGAGGGGAAAATGTCAGTGAGCATTCCGATTTCAGTTCCAGAGCGATTTGCCCGATGAGTCCTTGACATTTAGTAATTTTCAGCCAATTTTCTGACTTTTTGAAAATTTCACTTTTTGGTGAAAATACCCATTAGGGTTAGTGTTAGGGTTAGGGTTCCAAATGTTTGTGGGTAGAATATATATATAACGTGTGTAAAATTGAAAAAAGTTGAAACATTTTTTTTTGGGCTTAGTCATTTTTCCAGCGTTTGTCAGTCTTTCAGAGAGTGGAAAATGTCAGTGAACATTCCGATTTCAGTGCCAGAGCGATTTGCCCGATGAATCCTTGATATTTAGTCATTTTCAGCCAATTTTCTGACTTTTTGAAAATTTCACTTTTTGTTGAAAATATCCCTTAGGGTTAGGGTTGGGTTAGGGTTAGGGTTCGGATTCCAAATGTTTGTGGGTAGAATATATATATAACGTGTGTAAAATTGAAAAAAGTTGAAAAATTTTTTTTTGGGCTTAGTCATTTTTCCAGCGTTTGTCAGTCTTTCAGAGAGTGGAAAATGTCAGTGAGCATTCCGATTTCAGTTCCAGAGCGATTCACCTGATTGGTCCTTGATATTTGTCGTTTTCAGACAATTTTCAGACTTTTTGAAAATTTCACTTTTTGGTGAAAATATCCATTAGGGTTAGGGTTAGGGTTATGGTTCCAAATATTTGTGGGTAGAATATATATATAACGGTGGTAAAATTGAAAAAAGTTGAAAAATATTTTTTTGGGACTTAGTCATTTTTCCGGCGTTTGTCAGATTTTCAGAGAGGGGAAAATGTCAGTGAACATTGCGATTTCAGTGCCAGAGCGATTCTCCCGATGAGTCCTTGATATTTAGTCATTTTCAGCCAATTTTCTGACTTTTTGAAAATTTCACTTTTTGGTGAAAATATCCATTAGGGTTAGGGTTATATTTATGGTTGGGTTAGGGTTAGGGTTCCACATGTTTGTGGGTAGAATATAACGGGGGTAAAAGTGAAAAAAGTTTAAAAAAATTTTTTTGGACTTAGTGATATTTCCCGCGTTTGTCAGACTTTCAGAGAGGGGAAAATGTCAGTGAGCATTCCTATTTCAATTCCAGTGCGATTCGCCCCATGAGTCCTTGACATTTAGTCGTTTTCAGGCAATTTTCAGACTTTTTGAAAATGTCACTTTTTGGTGAATATATCCATTAGGGTTCTGGTTAGGGTTAGGGTTATAGTTCCAAATGTTTGTGGGTAGAATATATATAAAACGGGGGTAAAATTGAAAAAAGTTGAAAATTTTTTTTGGGCTCAGTCATTTTTCCAGCGTTTGTCAGTCTTTCAGAGAGTGAAAAAATGTCTGTTAGTTAGGGTTAGAGTTCCAAATGTTTGTGGGTAGAATATATAGATAACGGGGGTAAAATTGAAAAAAGTTGAAAAAATTTTTTTGGGGACAATGTCATTTTTCCAGTGTTTGTCAGACTTTCAGAGAGGGGAAAATGTCAGTGAGAGTTCCGATTTCAGTTCCAGAGCGATTCGCGCAATGAGTCCTTAATATTCAGCCGTCTTCAGCCAATTTTTCCCGCATTTGTCAGACTTTCAGAGAGGGGAACATGTCAGTGAGCATTCCGATTTCAGTACCAGAGCGATTCGCCCGATGAGTCCTTGATATTTAGTCGTTTTCAGCCAATTTTCTGACTTTTTGAAAATTTCAGTTTTTGGTGAAAATATCTATTAGGGTTAGGGTTAGGGTTCCAAATGTTTGTGGGTAGAATATATATATACAACGGGGTAAAATTGAAAAAAGTTGAAAAAAATTTTTTTTGGACTTAGGAATTTTTCCCGCGTTTGTCAGATTTTCAAAGAGGGAAAAATGTCAGTGAACATTACAATTTCAGTGCCACAGCGATTCGCGCGATGAGTCCTTGATATTTAGTCGTTTTCAGCCAATTTTCTGACTTTTTGAAAATTTCACTTTTTGGTGAAAATATCCATTAGGGTTAGGGTTAGGGTTAGGGTTCCAAATGTTTGTGGGTAGAAAATAGATATAACGGTGGTAAAATTGAAAAAAGTTGAAAAATTTTTTTTTGGGATTTAGTCATTTTTCCGTTGTTTGTCAGACTTTCAGAGAGAGAAAAATGTCAGTGAGAGTTCCGATTTCAGTTCCAGAGCGATTCGCCCAATGAGTCCTTGATATTTAGTAATTTTCAGTCAATCTTCTGACTTTTTGAAAATTTCACTTTTTGGTGAAAATATCCATTAGGGTTAGGGTTATTGTTAGGGTTCCAAATGTTTGTGGGTAGAATATATATATAACTGGGGTAAAATTGAAAAAAGTTGAAAAAAATTTTTTTGGGACTTAGTTATTTTTTCGGCGTTTGTCAGATTTTCAAAGAGGGGAAAATGTCAGTGAACATTCCGATTTCAGTACCAGAGCGATTCGCCCGATGGGTCCTTGATATTTAGTCGTTTTCAGCCAATTTTCTGACTTTTTGAAAATTTCACCTTTTGGTGAAAATATCCATTAGGGTTAGGGTTAGGGTTCCAAATGTTTGTGGGTAGAATATATATATAACGGTTGCAAAATTGAAAAAAGTTAAAAAAAAATTTTTTTGGACTTAGTTATTTTTTCGGTGTTTGTCAGATTTTCAGAGAGGGGAAAATGTCAGTGAACATTCCGATTTCAGTACCAGAGCGATTCGCCCGATGAGTCCTTAATATTTAGTTGATTTCAGCCAATTTTCTGACTTTTTGAAAATTTCACTTTTTGGTGAAAATATCCATTAGGGTTAGGGTTAGGGTTGGGGTTAGGGTTCCAAATGTTTGTGGGTAGAATATTTATATAACGGGTATAAAATAGAAAAAAGTTTAAAAAATTTTTTTGGGGACATAGTCATTTTTCCCGCGTTTGTCAGACTTTCAGAGAGTGAAAAATGTCAGTGAGCATTCCGATTTCAGTTCCATAGCGATTCTTAGGGTTAGGGTTAGGATTCCAAATGTTTTTGGGTAGAATATATATATATAATGTGGGTAAAATTGAAAAAAGTTGAAACAAGGGTTTTTTGGACTTAGTCATTTTTCCGTCGTTTGTCAGACTTTCAGAGAGGGGAACATGTCAGTGAGAATTCTGATTTCAGTACCAGAGCGATTCGCCCGATGAGTCCTTGATATTTAGTCATTTTCAGCCAATTTTTTTACTTTTTGAAAGTTTCACTTTGTGGTGAAAATATCCATTAGGGTTAGGGTTAGGGTTAGGGTTAGAGTTCAAATGTTTGTGGGTAGAATATATATATAACGGGGGTCAAATTTAAAGTTGAAAACATTTTTTTTTGTGCTTAGTCATTTTTCCAGCGTTTGTCAGTTTTTCAGAGAGTGGAAAATGTCAGTGAGCATTCCGATTTCAGTTCCAGTGCAATTCGCCTGATGAGTCCTTGATATTTAGTCGTTTTCAGGCAATTTTCTGACTTTTTGAAAATTTCACTCTTTGGTGAAAATATCCATAGGGGTTGTGGTTAGGGTTTGGGTTAGAGTTCCAAATGTTTGTGGGTAGAATATATAGATAACGGGGGTAAAATTGAAAAAAGTTGAAAAAAATTTTTTGGGGACAAGGTCATTTTTCCCATGTTTGTCAGACTTTCAGAGAGGGGAAAATGTCAGTGAACATTCCGATTTCAGTTCCAGTGCAATTCGCCTGATGGGTCCTTGATATTTAGTCGTTTTCAGCCAATTTTCTGACTTTTTGAAAATTTCACTTTTTGGTGAAAATATCCATTAGGGTTGGGGTTAGGGTTAGGGTTAAGGTTAGTGTTCCAAATATTTGTGGGTAGAATATATACATAACGGGGGTAAAATTGAAAAAAGTTGAAAAATTTTTTTTTAGGACAAGGTCATTTTTCCCGTGTTTGTCAGACTTTCAGAGAGGGGAAAATGTCAGTGAGAGTTCTGATTTCAGTTCCAGAGTGATTCGCCCGATGAGTCCATGATATTTAGTCATTTTCAGCCAATTTTATGACTTTTTGAAAATTTCACTTTTTGGTGAAAATATCCATTAGGGTTAGGGTTAGGGTTCCAAATGTTTGTGGGTAGAATATATATATATAACGGTGGTAAAAATGAAAAAAGTTGAAAAAATAATTTTTTGGACTTACTCATTTTTCTGGCGTTCTTCAGACTTCAGAGAGGTGAAAATGTCAGTGAACATTCCGATTTCAGTACCAGAGCGATTCGCCCGATAAGTTTTTGATATTTATTCATTTTCAGCCAATTTTTTGACTTTTTGAAAATTTCACTTTTTGGTGAAAATATTCATTAGGGTTAGGGTTAGGGTACCAAATGTTTGTGGGTAGAATATATATATAACGGGGGTAAAATTGAAAAAAGTTGAAAAAAGTTTTTTTGAACTAGGTCATTTTTCCAGCGTTTGTCAGACTTTAAGAGAGTGGAAAATGTCAGTGAGCATTCCGATTTCAGTTTCAGTGCGATTCGCCTGATAAGTCCTTGATATTTATTCGTTTTCAGCCAATTTTCTGACTTTTTGAAAATTTCACTTTTTGGTGAAAATATCCATTAGGGTTAGGGTTGGGGTTAGGGTTAGGGTTCCAATTGTTTGTGGGTAGAATATACATATAACGGGGGTAAAATTGAAAAAAGTTGAAAAAAATTATTTTTGGACTTATTCTTTTTTCCGGTGTTTGTCAGACTTTCAGAGAGTGGAAAATGTCAGTGAGCATTCCGATTTCAGTTCCAGAGCGATTTTCCTGATGAGTCCTTGATATTTAGTCGTTTTCAGTAGTGTTGAGCGAGCACTAAAATGCTCGGGCGCTCAAAGCTCGGGCCGAGCTCGCCGTGATACTCGGGTGCTTGACCCGAGCAATGAGCCCAATGTTAGTCTATGGGAGACTCGAGCATTTTTGCGGTGGCACCCCCGGCAGTCTTTTAAAAGCCTAACAAATGCCCAAAACGATAGTGACAGTGCTCAAATGACATGGGGACAGCATGGGGATCGCCCCAGGAAGCATTTCTGACCCCCAGGTCACTGCTGTCAACAACATGGTCAGAGGTATTAAGCCACTTTTACAGGCTCACAATAAAATGTTCAAAAACGAAAGTGAAACTTTTTTACTGTGAAATATGTTAAGGAACATCCTTTCCAGAGAAAAGACTTGTGTATAAGTTAAAATAAATGACCAAAAACAAAAATACTCCTCCACACCTTCGGCTATGTTCACAAGTAGCATTTTTTATGCGTTTTTGCACTTTTGTATTGCTTTCAACTATGACAAATGCATTCACCGTGAAATGTCATTTTAACATTTTACAACCTTATCTGGCCATGTGCTGTGTGACACATGCATAAAGTGTGGAAAAGACAAGGGAACAGCATGGGGAAGTCCCCTGGAAGCATCTCTGACTCCCAGGTCACTGTCTAAAAGTGTGACCATCTTAAGTGATCCTTACCGCATCAGAAGATGCAGACTTGCAACTATCCTCATGCAAGTTCTAGTCCCAGGGCAGTGTTCAATTGTACCTCCCCCATTCCTTGCAATACAAGCTCAAGTATGCAGCCTGCCACCCACCCACCCCCAGGCTGCAATACCATACTGCTTGCTTGCTTGAACTTGAAATTGGGCCTTTTA
This sequence comes from Phyllobates terribilis, assembly GCF_046119375.1. NCBI lineage: Eukaryota > Metazoa > Chordata > Amphibia > Anura > Dendrobatidae > Phyllobates > Phyllobates terribilis. The sequence continues at coordinate 635,005,371 of NW_027362763.1, forward strand.
GGGATGTGGAGGCGGAATCTGGCCACCACGTCATGGCTGTGTTGGAGGCCTGGAATCGATACTCAGTCCCCAGCCGCCCGGCGGCCAGGTGTCCATACTCGGTCCCCAGCCGCCCCGCGGCCGGGTGTCCACACACGGTCCCCAGCCGCCTGGGGGCAGCCGGGTGTCCATAAACGGTCCCCAGCCGCCCCTATTTCTCCTTGGAACATCCCCCCACACACTTTTCCTAGCCTGGCCTGCTTTAGGCAGCATTGGACGAGCCCACCAGAGAACCCGACTCCTCCGGTGGGCCCTGTCTTCTCCATCGGTGGAGTTGAGAGTGCCAAGGTGAGGAGCATGATGTTGATGACAGAAGTTAGCATCTGCTATGTTTTCATTTAATGCAAGTGTAAGTGTGCAGCCTGCCATCCACCCACCCCCAGACTGCAATTCCATACTGCTAGCTTGCACTTGAAATGGGGCCTTTTAGTTTGGAGGAGGCCGAAGCTGGCCACTACCTCATGGCTGCTTCGGCAGCGAGGTATCCATACTCAGTCCCCAGCCGCCCATATTTGTCCTGGTGGGCCTTATACATAAGATTAAACGCGTATACCAAAACATTACCTGTGCCCTCCCCAGTGCATTTAGTGGGAAGGAGAGCCTATGCCCCTGTAGTGTGTGCATGCCAAACCCCTGTTCATGGTACATGCGAAGATGCCTCCCACCTTGCACCTGTCGTTGCAGACTTGCAACTATCCCCATTCAAGTCCTTGTCCCAGGGCAGTGTTCAATTGTACCTCTCCCATTTATTGCAATGCAAGCGCAAGTATGCAGCCTGCCACCCACCCACCCCCAGGCTGCAATTCCATACTGCTTGCTTGCACTTTAAATTGGGCCTTTTAGGCATGTGGAGGCGGAATCTGGCCACCACGCCATGGCTGTGTCGGCGGCCTGGTATCCATACTCAGTCCCCAGCCGCCTGGTGGCCGGGTGTCCCCGCTTGCTCCCCAGCCTCCAGGGGGTGGCCAGGTGTCCATACTCGGTCCCCAGCCACCCCTATTTGTCCCGGTAACCTTTCCCACAATTTTCTTAGCCTGGCCTGCTTTAGGGCAGAATTGGCCGAGCCCACCGGACTATCAGACTAATCCGGTGGGCCCTGGCTTCTCCATCAGGGAATTGAGAGTGCCAAGGTGAGGAGCATGATGAGGATGATAGAAGTTAGCATCTGCTTTGTTTTGTTGTAATGCAAGCGCATGTATGTAGTAGCAGCTAGGCCTGAGGTGGTCAGCATTTTGCCGCATATCCTACCTCCTCTGAGGATTGCTGGATGTTTTCCTGCTACTATCCAAGTTCTATGACTCCCGTTAAAACAAAGCTTCAGGTGATAAATGATGGATGAGGTAGTGGCAAAGGAGAAAGAGCAGGAGGAACAGGGACCATTCACATCAATATCAGGCCAGTCAACCAGATATGTCTTGTAGGATATGTTTCTGTAACAAAAGGAGCGGTTCAGCTACACAGTTATAGGGCATACAGTGAGTGCAATGCCTACCAAAAATTTCGAGCCCCTCCAATGCCCCTTGGAAATGACATGGAGGTCAGAGTGCGTTAACTAAACCTTTTTTTCCATTTATAGCAACTGGGTCTCCCGTGCACTGTTGGCCTAAGCAGTGAATGGAAGGCTTTCCAAAAATTATGAGGAACTGCAATGCCCCTTACAAGAGCCATGTGTGGCACCCCAGGGGTCTGGTCACCACAGTAATAGAGATATTACGTCGGAGAGCAAGTGGGAGGTTTCCTGGTCAGGATCCCTTAAACATGCAACATCCTCCTGCCCCAATCCTGGGAGGGTAGAATTCTGCCCTTTTAAACTGGATCTGGGGCGGTGTTGAGTGAGTCAGAAAACAGTCAGAGTCAGAGTGAGAGCAAGGGAAAGTAACAGAAAGAAGCTCTGTAGGAGCTAGGAGCTAAAGACCAGGGGCAGAAAGCTGAGCAGAGCTCGCCGTGGCAGAAGACAATAGGAACCGGACACAGGAGTCCGAAGCTGTGAGGACTTATATATCCAGCAGCAGAAACCAGCCGGCAGGGGATTTCAGGTCCTCTGGCCATAGAAGCCTGGAGGCTCAGTCACAAGCAAGGGACCAGCACCGCCGTCGTGGAGCAGAGGCTAACAGAAGGCCCCAAGTCACCAGCCATACGGGTGAGCACTACACGGTACACTCAGGGACGTGGGCTACTTCTACCCGCTTCCATCAAGGTAGCCAGGAAGAGTGCAGACAGACGGGGAGGCCTACAACTCCACCTGGCCAGGGGAACTCCTGCTTGCTCACAGACTGACCAGGCCTCTTATGCTAGCCAGTACTCCCGGGAGGGTCTACCTCATAATCATCAGTAAAGACCCTGAACTGCACTGCAAAGACTCTGAGTCATTCCTGCTGCGCTCGTGCACCATCACCCCCATCATCCACACTCACTGTCCTGAGGCTATTCTCCTCCCGATGGGAGTTATCCCATTCTATGCTGCGCACACAACACCAGCCTGAGGGGTCTGCCTCGCTGCGGTGGTACTCCCTGACCGCAATCCATGGGTGGCGCAGTCGGACAATTAACCTCAAATCCTAAGAAAGACTGCCACTGGTTTGACCAGCCTGAGCCAAGGGACAGGGTCACCACCACGGAGACTACAGACCCCAGAGACACAGCACCGGGTATCCCACACACGTGTACACACAGCCCAGGGGGCGCGTCACATGCAGTACAGCATATTACAAACATAAGTCCCATTATTGGGGAGTGGGTGTCCCATAGTATTTGCTTATGCTTTCCAAGCAAAAGCTGCCAAAAATTAGAACGGAGCAACTTGCAATGCCCCTTACAAGAGCCATGCAGTACAGCATATTACAAACATAAGTCCCATTATTGGGGAGTGGGTGTCCCATAGTATTTGCTTATGCTTTCCAAGCAAAAGCTGCCAAAAATTAGGATGGAGCAACTTGCAATGCCCCTTACAAGAGCCATGCAGTACAGCATATTACAAACATAAGTCCCATTATTGGGGAGTGGGTGTCCCATGGTATTTGCTTATGCTTTCCAAGCAAAAGCTGCCAAAAATTAGGACGGAGCAACTTGCAATGCCCCTTACAAGAGCAATGCAGTACAGCATATTACAAACATAAGTCCCATTATTGGGGAGTGGGTGTCCCATAGTATTTGCTTATGCCTTGCAAGCAAAAGCTGCCAAAAATTAGGACGGAGCAACTTGCAATGCCCCTTACAAGAGCCATGCAGTCCAGCATATTACAAACATAAGTCCCATTATTGGGGAGTGGGTGTCCCATGGTATTTGCTTATGCTTTCCCAGCAAAAGCTGCCAAAAATTAGGATGGAGCAACTTGCAATGCCCCTTACAGTAGCCATGCAGTACAGCATATTACAAACATAAGTCCCATTATTGGGGAGTGGGTGTCCCATAGTATTTGCTTATGCTTTCCCAGCAAAAGCTGCTAAAAATTAGGACGGAGCAACTTGCAATGCCCCTTACAAGAGCCATGCAGTACAGCATATTACAAACATAAGTCCCATTATTGGGGAGTGGGTGTCCCATAGTATTTGCTTATGCCTTGCAAGCAAAAGCTGGCAAAAATAAGGACGGAGGAACTTGCAATGCTGGCACCCTGGTGGTATAGTGGTGGTGGAGGCTGAGGATAAGGAGAAGAAGATTAAACAGCCGAAACGAGGAACCATATACCCATGTGTGGGTGTGAAGCGGTGCATGTGAATACACCTCCCGAAATAACACAGTGGATTTGACTTTATGTTACTCTGCTGTCATTTGGTGGTGATGAGAAGTCTGGCCCAATTCAGCCCTTGTTCATTTTGATAAGGGTCAGCTTGTCAGCATTGTCAGTTGACAGGCGAGTGCGCTTATCAGTTATAATTCCCCCAGCGGCACTTAAAACACGCTCCGATAACACACTAGCGGCAGGGCAGGCCAGGACCTCCAAGGCGTACAGATCGAGTTCATTCCAAGCGTCCAGCTTGGATACCCAATAATTAAAAGGCAAAGAGGAATCACGGAGGATGCTGGTACGATCGGCAAGGTACTCCCTCACCATCTTTTGAAACTTTCCACTCCTTGTGAGAGTACCCCGCGCCTCAGGGCCTGTAAGCTGGGCGGGTGTCAGAAAACTGTCCCAGAACGTTGACAGTGTTCCCCTGCCTCTGCTGGATTGGAGTTAAATCTCTCTCGCCTGTACGCCTTGGTTGGGCAATGAACTGTGACCTCTGCCGCTAGCGTGTTCAGATGGGAATTTTTTTAAGAGTTCTGCAGCAAGGGCCTTCTTGTATTGCCCCATTTTTGTAGACCTCTCCACCTCAGGAATAAGAGAGTGAAAGTTCTCCTTGTAGCGGGGGTCTACAAGTGTCACAAACCAGTAATGACAGTCACCCAACATTTTGACAACGCGAGGGTCACGGTTAAGGCAGCGTAACTTAAAGTCAGCCATGCGTGCCAGACTGGTAACGGGCAAGATTTCCATGTCCTCACCAAGATGACGTAGAGAAGAACGCAGCACAACTGGACCGGGGTGCACGAGTAGGATCCAAGACCGTAATATCAATAGTAAAATCTCGGCACACCAATGGTTAGAATTTTACTGAATTTTATTTAGAGCAGTCCACATTAACGTTTCGGTCCGGTTGTTGGACCTTCATCAGTGTACTGCAGGTGAGAAAGATTAACAAAAAAAGATTGTAGCTTTTACAAATGACAATTAAAATGCAAGTGTAACAATATAGGTCAAAATGTGCCTAGATAAGTTAATACATTAACAGACTCGGTAGAAGGATGATTGATCAACAATATCAAAGCTGCAAAATATATAATTGATACATGATGGATACGGTGGATATCGCATGCCCTCACACCTACTCTTATCAGCGCTCAGGTTCCCTATTAGGAACACAGCGTCTCTCATTCCTTTCCTTTTTGTCCCCTTCCTCTTCTCCACACTCAGTAAGTGTGTATCAATTATATATTTTGCAGCTTTGATATTGTTGATCAATCATCCTTCTACCGAGTCTGTTAATGTATTAACTTATCTAGGCACATTTTGACCTGTATTGTTACACTTGCATTTTAATTGTCATTTGTAAAAGCTACAATCTTTTTTTGTTAATCTTTCTCACCTGCAGTACACTGATGAAGGTCCAACAACCGGACCGAAACGTTAATGTGGACTGCTCTAAATAAAATTCAGTAAAATTCTAACCATTGGTGTGCCGAGATTTTACTATTGATCTCACCAAGATGACGACTGACCATGCTCTCCTCCTCCTCCTCTTCCTCCTCCCCCCTGTCCTCAGGTCACCAACGCTGAACCGACGGTATGACACTTGTACAGGTACTACCGTCTACAACGCATGATAGCAGCTCCTGTTCTTCCTCCTCCTCTTCCTCCTCCTCTCCCTCATTGTCCCCCAATGGATGTTGGGATGAGATGAGGCTGAGATGTGTGTAATCGCCCGCTATGGCTTCTTGATCCATCTCATCATACTCTGGCTGCAATGCCTCCTCTTTAGTTCTCTGCAGAGAGCGTTGCAAAAGACAGACAAGTGGGATGCTGACACTAATGATGGCGTCAACGCCACTCACCATCTTGGTGGCCTCCTCAAAGTTTGTCAGGATGGTACATATGTCTGACATCCAGGTCCACTCCTGAGGTCTTATGTGTGGAGTCTAACCTAAATATCGACGGCCTTGTTGCAGCTGGTACTCCACAACTGCTCTCTTCTGCTCACAAATCCTTTGCAACATGTGGGGGGTAGAGTTCCAATGTGTGGGGACATCACACACCAGTCGGTGTGCCGGAAGCTGCAAACGCTGCTGCAACACAGCAAGGGTGGCGGAAGCTGTAGCCGACTTGCGAAAATGAGCTGACAGGCGGCGTACTTTCACGAGCAGATCTGGCAACTCGGGGTACGATTTAAGAAACCGCTGAACCACGAGGTTAAGCACATGAGCCAGGCATGGTACGTGTGTGATCTCACCTCACCTCAGAGCCACCACCAGGTTACGGCCATTGTCACACACGACCATGCCGGGATGTAGGTTCAGCGGTCTCAGCCACAGATCTGCCTGCTCTTTCACAGCTGTCCACCGCTCACAAGCAGTGTGAGGTTTATCACCTAAGCTTATGAGTTTCAGCACAGCCTGTTGCCGCTTGGCGGAGGCAGTGCTGCAATGCTTTCAGCTTGTAACTGATGTGGTGATATCTGAGATAGAGGCTGAACATGAGGAGGAGGAGGAGGAGGATGCGCAGGAGCTGTACACTGTGGGGGCAACTCTGACTGACATAGGGCCCGCAATCCCCAGTGTGGGGAGGATGTGTTCCGTCCCAAGGTCTGACTGGGTCCCGGCTTCTACTATGTTTACCCAGTGTGCCGTCAGAGAGATGTACCGTCCCTGGCCACAAGCACTTGTCCACGTGTCCGTTGTCAGGTGGACTCTCCCAGTAACTGCGTTGTTGAGGGCACGGCAGATGCTTTGGGACACGTGCTTGTGTAGTACGGGGATGGCACACCGGGCAAAATAGTGTCAGCTGGGGACCGAGTACCGAGGGACGGCCACCGCCATAAGATTGCGGAAGGATTCCGTCTCCACCAGCCTAAAAAGCAGCATTTCCAATGCAAGCAGTCGTGAAATGTGCGAATTTAGGACTGTGGCCTGTGGGGTGTTAGCTGCGAATTTCCGCTTTCGTTCAAAGGTCTGGGATATGGACAATTGAATGCTGCAGTGGGACGTGGACGTGGACGTTGATGCTGTTTCTTGAGAAACTTCCATAACAAGTGAAGACTGAGAGGAGGGGGCATCTTTACATGCAGTATGGACAGGGGATTGCCTTGCACACACAACAGGGGGTTCTATTGCACGCACAACAGTGGAAGAAGCAGTGGTGACACCCGCTGACACTGGTCGTGGACCCTGGGTTTCGCCCCACAAAGTTGGGTGCTTTGCTGCCATGTGCCTGATCATGCTGGTGGTGGTCAGGCTGGTAGGTTTGTCACCCCTCCTGATGCTGGCATGGCAGGTGGAACATATGGCCTTTTTGGGGTTATCAGCAGAGTCTTTAAAAAAATTCCAGACTCTGGAAGACCTACCACTTGTACTGGCAACGTCCCTCGTGTTGGTGTTACGGGGAACAGTTGCCTGCCTTCTGTCTGCGGCCACCACACTGCTTCTTCCTGCCTGTTGGGGTACTCTGCCTCCCTCCCCCTGTGTGCTGCTGGCCTCACTCTGCATGTCCTCCTTCCACGTTGGGTCAGTTACTAGATCATCCACCACCTCCTCCTCTTCCACTTGCGCATCACGATTCTCCTCCTCACTTCCTGGCAATTGTGTCTCATCATCGTCCACCTCTTGTGACAGATTGACAAGGTCGACTTCCTGTGACCGTGGCTGTTCAAATATTTGGGCATCGCAACATGGGATCTCCTCTTCCACCACTTCAAGCGTATCAGGCGAGGGGCCCAAATATGGAAATGGACCAGTGAACAGCTCTTCAGAGTGTCCAAGTGTGGGATCACTTGCTGTCTGACGACACTCGGCATGGTGGGAGGAAGGAGCATCAGGGTGAGGAGGAGTATGCGGTCGAGACTCACGGCTACTAAGAGTTGACCGTGTGGAAGACAGACCGGAGGTGGTGGTGCCCAGGTAACTGGAAGTATTATCTGCTATCCAATTAATAACCTGTTCACACTGATCAGTTCTCAATACTGGTGTTGTTCTGTGCTTCCCTAGTAATTTTGTCAAGAAGTGGAAGCGAGAAGATGTGGCTGTTGGTTGTGGCACATTTTCAGCTTGGCCACGGCCGCGTCCTCTGCACGAACCATCACCAGAACGTCCACTTCCACGTCCCTTGCCACGCGCCTTGCCCATTGTAAATGAAGTAAAATAGCTTACACTATCAATGGAAAAAGGGTAATAAAGAGTAGATTAGAACCGTGGAAGAGGAAAACCACAGTTATTGTTTGCTGGGGTATACCACACTTTTTTAAATAGAGATATTTGCGGCTGAACAGTGAGCGACATATTCAAACTGCTTTTTTTTTTAGATACCAAATGCCCAAAACTGAATAGAACAGCTATTTGACCTGTGGAACTGCGAAACCACACTGGGATGGCGGGCCTACACAAGACTATTTTCAACAGATATATTTTTGTGTCACAACAGTCAGGAGACACTACTGTTTTTCTTTACGGAAAAAACTACCAAAAGCTGAATAATAGAGATTTTTTACCGTGGGATGGCAAAACCACAGTTATTGTTTACTGGGGTATACCACACTTTTTTAAATAGAGATATTTGCGGCTGAACAGTGAGCGACACACTCAAACTGCTTTTTTTTATATACCAAAGGCCTAAAACTGGAAAGTACAGCGATTTGACCCGTGGAACTGCGAAACCACACTGGGATGTCGGGCCTAAACAAGACTATTTTCAACAGATATATTTTTGTGTCACAACAGTCAGGAGATACTACTGTTTTTCTTTACGGAGAAAACTACCAAAAGCTGAATAATAGATATTTTTTATCGTGGGATGGCAGAACCACAGTTATTGTTTTCTGGGGTATACCACACATTTTTAAATAGAGATATTTGCGGCTGAACAGTGAGCGACACACTCAAACTGCATTTTTTTAGATACCAAAGGCCCAAAACTGGATAGTACAGCGATTTGACCCGAGGAACTGCGAAACCACACTGGAATGTCGGGCCTACACAAGACTATTTTCAACAGATATATTTTTGTGTCACAACAGTCAGGAGACACTACTGTTTTTCTTTACGGAAAAAACTACCAAAAGCTGAATAATAGAGATTTTTTACCGTGGGATGGCAAAACCACAGTTATTGTTTACTGGGGTATACCACACTTTTTTAAATATAGATATTTGCGGCTGAACAGTGAGCGACACACTCAAACTGCTTTCTTTTATATACCAAAGGCCCAAAACTGGATAGTACAGCGATTTGACCCGTGGAACTGCGAAACCACACTGGGATGTCGGGCCTACACAAGACTATTTTCAACAGATATATATTTGTGTCACAACAGTCAGGAGATACTACTGTTTTTCTTTACGGAGAAAACTACCAAAAGCTAAATAATAGAGATTTTTTAACGTGGGATGGCAAAACCACAGTTATTGCTTTCTGGGGTATACCACACATTTTTAAATAGAGATATTTGCGGCTGAACAGTGAGCGACACACTCAAACTGCTTTTTTTTTTAGATACCAAAGGCCCAAAACTGGATAGTACAGCGATTTGACCCGTGGAACTGTGAAACCACACTGGGATGTCGGGCCTACACAAGACTATTTTCAACAGAAATATTTTTGTGTCACAACAGTCAGGAGACACTACTGTTGTTCTTTACGGAAAAAACTACCAAAAGCTGAATAATAGAGATTTTTTACCGTGGGATGGCAAAACCACAGTTATTGTTTACTGGGGTATACCACAGTATTTTAAATAGAGATATTTGCTGCTGAACAGTGAGCGACACACTCAAACTGCTTTTTTTTAGATACCAAAGGCCCAAAACTGGATAGTACAGCGATTTGACCCGTAGAACTGCGAAACCACACTAGAATGTCGGGCCTACACAAGACTATTTTCAACAGATATATTTTTGTGTCACAACAGTCAGGAGACACTACTGTTTTTCTTTACGGAAAAAACTACCAAAACCTGAATAATAGAGATTTTTTACCGTGGGATGGCAAAACCACAGTTATTATTTACTGGGGTATACCACACTTTTTTAAATAGAGATATTTGCGGCTGAACAGTGAGCGACACACTGAAACTGCTTTTTTTTTAGATACCAAAGGCCTAAAACTGGATAGTACAGCGATTTGACCCGTGGAACTGCGAAACCACACTGGGATGTCGGGCCTGCGCAAGACTATTTTCAACAGATATATTTTTGTGTCACAACAGTCAGGAGACACTACTGTTTTTCTTTACGGAAAAAACTACCAAAAGCTGAATAATAGAGATTTTTTACCTTGGGATGGCAAAACCACAGTTATTGTTTACTGGGGTATACCACACTTTTTTAAATGGAGATATTTGTGGCTGAACAGTGAGCGACACACTCAAACTGCTTTTTTTTTAGATACCAAAGGCCCAAAACTGGACAGTACAGCGATTTGACCCGTGGAACTGCGAAACCACACTGGGATGTTGGGACTTCACAAGACTATTTTCAACAGATATATTTTTGTGTCACAACAGTCAGGAGACACTACTGTTTTTCTTTACGGAAAAAACTACCAAAAGCTGAATAATAGAGATTTTTTTACCTTGGGATGGCAAAACCACAGTTATTGTTTACTGGGGTATACCACGCTTTTTTAAATAGAGATATTTGCGGCTGAACAGTGAGCGACACACTCAAACTGCTTTTTTTATAGATACCAAAAGCCCAAAACTGGACAGCACAGCAATTTGACCCGTGGAACTGCGAAACCACACTGGGATGTCGGGCCTACACAAGACTATTTTCAACAGATATATTTTTGTGTCACAACAGTCAGGAGACACTACTTTTTTTCTTTACAGAAAAAACTACCAAAACCTGAATAATAGAGATTTTTTACCTTGGGATGGCAAAACCACAGTTATTGTTTACTGGGGTATACCACACTTCTTTAAATAGAGATATTTGCGGCTGAACAGTGAGCGACACACTCAAACTGTTTTTTTTTTAGATAACAAAGGCCCAAAACTGGAAAGTACAGCGATTTGACCCGTGGAATTGCGAAACCACACTGGGATGTCGGGCCTGCACAAGACTATTTTCAACAGATATATTTTTGTGTCACAACAGTCAGGAGACACTACTGTTTTTCTTTACGGAAAAAACTGCCAAAACCTGAATAATAGAGGTTTTTTACCTTGGGATGGCAAAACCACAGTTATTGTTTACTGGGGTATACCACACTTTTTTAAATAGAGATATTTGCGGCTGAACAGTGAGCGACACACTCAAACTGCTTTTTTTTTAGATACCAAAGGCCCAAAACTGGATAGTACAGCGATTTGACCCGTGGAACTGCGAAACCACTCTGGGATGTCGGGCCTACACAAGACTATTTTCAACAGATATATTTTTGTGTCACAACAGTCAGGAGACACTACTTTTTTTCTTTACGGAAAAAACTACCAAAAGCTGAATAATAGAGATTTTTTACCGTGGGTTGGGAAAACCACAGTTATTGTTTACTGGGGTATACCACACTTTTTTAAATAGAAATATGTGCGGCTGAACAGTGAGCGACACACTCAAACTGTTTTTTTTTTTAGATACAAATGGCCCAAAATGAATAATACAGAGGTTTGAACCGTGGAAGTGCAAAACAACACTTCTGTTTCTCTAGCCTACACCAGACTATTTTCAACAGTTATATTTGTGTCTGAAAAATCAGAGACACGCTTTTTTTTTGGGGGGGGACACACAAAAAGGTTAATAAAACGGGTATTTGTATAGTGTGAAGGAGGAAAAAAAAAGGAGGATTTAGATGAAAAAAAAAGGATTTTTCCTGGCCCTAAGTCCAGCAATTTCAGCAACAGGAGCACAAAGGACTGTAATGCAGCATTTGCTGGTATAACCACTGTGCCTCCTATACAGCCTGCCTGCCTGGTATCTTGGATTGATATTCGTCCTGAAAAGGACTGTTTGTTTGTTCTGGCAGCCTTTACAGACCCTACACTAACTATTTTGCAGTTTATATCTCTCCCTAAATCAGCAGCGCTGTCTCTACACTGTCTAATCCGGAGCGACTGTGACCAAGATGGCGGCGCCCCGTTTTAAATACTCGAGGTGACGCTGTGCGGCCAGCCAATCACTGTAATGCCCACAACCAACGTGGCTGCAGCATTACAGTGACTGGCTGGCAATCCCTGCATGTTCATGGGCTCTGTAAAGAGCGCCAAACATGCAGGGCGGAGACCCGAGCTCCCGCCCGAGTAACCCGGAAATGCTCGGTGCTCGCCGAACATCCCGAGTAGCGTGATGCTCGGGCAAGTACCGAGCATGTTCACTCAACACTAGTTTTCAGCCAATTTTCTGACTTTTTGAAAATTTCACTTTTTGGTGAAAATATCCATTAGGGTTAGGGTTAGGGTTAAGGTTAGGGCTGGGTTAGGGTTAGGGTTCCAAATGTTTGTGGGTAGAATATATATATAACGGGGGTAAAATTGAAAAAAGTTTAAAAAAAATTTTTTTGGGCTTAGTCATTTTTCCGGCGTTTGTCAGTCTTTCAGAGAGTGGAAAATGTCAGTTAGCATTCCGATTTCAGTTCCAGTGCGATTAGCCTGATGAGTCCTTGATATTTTTGTTATTTTCAGCCAATTTTCTGACTTCTTGAAAATTTCACTTTTTGGTGAAAATATCCATTAGGGTTAGGGTTGGGGTCAGGGGTAGGGTTCCAATTGTTTTTGGGTAGAATAGATATATAACGGGGGTAAAATTGAAAAAAGTTAAAAAAAAATACTTTTGGACTGTCATTTTTCCCGTGTTTGTCAGACTTTCAGAGAGTGGAAAATTTCAGGGAGAGTACCGATTTCAGTTCCAGAGCGATTCGCCCGATGAGTCCTTGATATTTAGTCGTTTTCAGCCAATTTTCTTACTTTTTGAAAATTTCACTTTTTGGTGAAAATATCCATTAGAGTTAGGGTTAGGGTTCCAAATGTTTGTGGGTAGAATAAATATATATAACGGGGGTAAAAGTGAAAAAAGTTGAAAAAAATTATTTTTGGACTTAGTCATTTTTCCCGTGTTTGTCAGACTTTCAGTTCCAGAGCTATTCGCCCGATGAGTCCTTGATATTTAGTCGTTTTCAGCCAATTTACTGACTTTTTGAAAATTTAACTTTTTGGTGAAAATATCGATTAGGGTTTTGGTTAAGGCTAGGGTTAGGGTTAGGGTTCTAAATGTTTGTGGGTAGAATATAAATATAACGGGGGTAAAACTGAAAAAAAATTTTTTGGGACTGTCATTTTTCTGGCGTTTGTAAGATTTTCTGAGAGGGAAAAATGTCAGTAAACATATCGATTTCAATACCAGAGCGATTCGCACGATAATTCCTTGATATTTAGTCGTTTTCAGCCAATTTTCTGACTTTTTGAAAATTTCTCTTTTGGTGAAAATATCCAATAGGGTTAGGGTTAGGGTTAGAGTTCCAAATGTTTGTGGGTAGAATATATATATAACGGGGGTAAAAGTGAAAAAAGTTGAAAAATTTATTTTTTGGACTTAGTCATTTTTCCCGTGTTTGTCAGACTTTCAGAGAGGGGAAAATGTCAGTGAGCATTCCAATTTCAGTTCCAGAGCAATTCGCCCTATGAGTCCTTGATATTTAGTCGTTTTCAGACAATTTTCTGACTTTTTGAAAATTTCACTTTTTGGTGAAAATATCAATTAGGGTTAGGGTTAGTGTTAGGGTTCCAAATGTTTGCGGGTAGAATATATAATATATATAACGGTGGTAAAAGTGAAAAAAGCTGAAAAATTTTTTTTTTGGACTTAGTCATTTTTCCCGTGTTTGTCAGACTTTCAGAGAGGGTAAAATGTCAGTGAGCATTCCGATTTCAGTTCCAGAGCTATTCGCCCAATGAGTCCTTGATAATTAGTCGTTTTCAGCCAATTTTCTGACTTTTTGAAAATTTCACTTTTTGGTGAAAATATCCATTAGCGTTAGGGTCAGGGTTAGGGTTCCAAATGTTTGTGGGTAGAATATATATATAATGGTGGTAAAATTGAAAAAAGTTGAAAAAAATTTTTTTTGGAACTAGTCATTTTTCCAGCGTTTTTCAGATTTTCAGAGAGGGGAAAATGTCATTAAACATTTCGATTTCTGTTCCAGAGTGAGTCGCCCGATGAGTCCTTGATATTTAGTCGTTTTCAGGCAATTTTCTGACTTTTTGAAAATTTCACTTTTTGGTGAAAATATCCATTAGGGTTAGGGTTAGGGTTAGGGTTGGGTTAGGCTTAGGGTTAGAGTTAGGATTCCAAATGTTTGTGGGTAGAATATATATATAACGGGGGTAAAATTGAAAAAAGTTTAAAAAAATTTTTTTTTAGCTTAGTCATTTTTCCCGCTTGTGTCAGACTTTCAGAGATGGGAAAATGTCAGTGAGAGTTCCGATTTCAGTTACAGAGCAATTCGCCCGATGAGTCCTTGAAATTTAGTCATTTTCAGCCAATTTTCTGACTTTTTGAAAACTTTACTGTTTGGTGAAAATATCCATTAGGGTTAGGGTTAGGGTTCCAAATGTTTGTGGGTAGAATATATATATAATGGGGGTAAAATTGAAAAAAGTTGAACATTTTTTTTTTGGACTTAGTCATTTTTCCGGCGTTTGTCAAACTTTCAAAGAAGGGAAAATGTCAGTGAGTGTTCCGATTTCAGTTGTAGAGCGATTCGCCCGATGAGTCATTGTTATTTAGTCATTTTCAGCCAATTTTCAGACTTTTTGAAAACTTTACTGTTTGGTGAAAATTTCCATTAGGGTTAGGGTTAGGGTACTAAATGTTTGTGGGTAGAATATATATATAACTGGGGTAAAATTGAAAAAAGTTGAAAACTATTTTTTTTGGACTTAGTAATTTTTCCGGCATTTTTCAGATTTTCAGAGAGGGGAAAATGTCAGTGAACATTCCGATTTCAGTACCAGAGCGATTCGCCCGATGACTCCTTGTTATTTAGTCGTTTTCAACCAGTTTTCGGACTTTTTGAAAATGTCACTTTTTGGTGAAAATATCCATTAGGGTTAGGGTTAGGGTTGGGCTAAGGTTAGGGTTAGGGTTAGGGTTCTAAATTTTTGTGGGTAGAATATATATCACACAGGGGTAAAATTGAAAAAAGTTGAAAAAAATTTTTTTTGGACTTACTCATTTTTCCGGCATTTTTCAGACTTTCAGAGAGGGGAAAATGTCAGTGAGTGTTCTGATTTCAGCTCCAGAGTGATTCGCCCGATGAGTCCTTGCTCTTTATTCATTTTCAGCCAGTTTTCTGACTTTTTGAAAATTTCACTTTTTGGTGAAAATATCCACAATATGAGGGAATAATATGTGTGAGGGTACCCCAGGAGAGTTCCAAATGTGTGTGGGTAGAATATATATCCCACAGGGGTAAAATTGAAAAAAGTTGAAAAAAATTTTTTGGGGACTTACTCATTTTTCCGGCATTTGTCAGACTTTCAGAGAGGGGAAAATGTCAGTGAGCGTTACCGATTTCAGTCCCAGAGCGATTCGCCCGATGAGTCCTTGATATTTTGTAGTTTTCAGCCAATTCTCTGACTTTTTGGAAATTTCACTTTTTGGTGAAAATATCCATTAACTCAGGGAATAATATGTGTGAGGGTACCCCAGGAGAGTTCCAAATGTGTTTGGGTAGAATTTATATCCCACGGAGGTAAAATTGAAAAAAGTTGAAAACATTTTTTTTTGGACTTAGTCATTTTTCCGCCGTTTATCAGACTTTCAGAGAGGGGAAATGTCAGTGATCATTACGATTTCAGTTCCAAAGCGATTCGCCCGATGAGTCCTTGATATTTATTCGTTTTCAGCCAATTTTCTGAATATTTTAAAATTTCACTTTTTTTGTGAAAATATCCACTAAATGAGGGAATAATATGTGTCAGGGTACCCCAGGAGAGTTCCAAATGTGTGTGGGTAGAATATATATCCTACGGGGGTAAAATTGAAAAAAGTTGAATAAAATTTATTTTTGGACTTAGTCATTTTTATGGCGTTTATCAGACTTTCAGATAGGGGAAATGTCAGTGATCATTACGATTTCAGTTCCAAAGCGATTCGCCCGATGAGTCCTTGATATTTAGTCCTTTTCAGCCAATTTTCTGAATATTTTAAAATTTCACTTTTTTGTGAAAATATCCATTAAATGAGGGAATAATATCTGTGAGGCTACCCGAGGAGATGTGGGTGGGTAGAATATAATGTGGGTGGGTAGAATATATATCACACAGGGGTAAAATTGAAAAAAGTTGAAAAAATTTTTTTTTGGACTTACTCATTTTTCTGGCATTTTTCAGACTTTCAGAGAGGGGAAAATGTCAGTGAGTGTTCTGATTTCAGCTGCATAGTGATTCTACCGATGAGTCCTTGATATTTAGTTATTTTTTGCCAATTTTCTGACTTTTTGAAAATTTCACTTTGTTTGTGAAAATATCCACTAAATGAGGGAAAAATATGTGTGAGAGTACCCCAGGAAAGTTTCAAATGTGTGTGGGTAGAATATATATCCCACAGGGGTAAAATTGAAAAAAGTTGAAAAAAAATTTTTTGGGACTTCGTAATTTTTCTGGCATTTTTCAGACTTTCAGAGAGGGGAAAATGTCAATGCACATTCCGATTTCAGTTCCAGAGCGATTCGCCCGATGAGTCCTTGCTCCTTAGTCGTTTTCAGCCAGTTTTCTGACTTTTTGAAAATTTCACTTTTTGGTGAAAATATCCACAATATGAGGGAATAATATGTGTGAGGATACCCGAGGAGAGTTCAAATGTGGGTGGGCAGAATATATATCACACAGGGGAAAAATTGAAAAAAGATGAAAAAAATTTTTCTTGGACTTATTCATTTTTCCGGCATTTGTCAGACTTTCAGAGAGGGGAAAATGTCAGTGAGCGTTACCGATTTCAGTCCCAGAGCGATTCGCCCGATGAGTTCTTGATATTTAGTAGTTTTCAGCCAATTTTCTGACTTTTTAAAAATTTCACTTTTTGGTGAAAATATCCATTAACTGACGGAATAATATGTGTGAGGGTACCCCAGGAGAGTTCCAAAT
The DNA here is from genome assembly GCF_046119375.1 of Phyllobates terribilis. Taxonomy (NCBI): domain Eukaryota; kingdom Metazoa; phylum Chordata; class Amphibia; order Anura; family Dendrobatidae; genus Phyllobates; species Phyllobates terribilis. Next base: position 635,022,233 of record NW_027362763.1, read on the forward strand.
GTGTGTGGGGTAGAATACATATCCTACGGGGGTAAAATTGAAAAAGTAAAAAAAAATTTTTTTGGACTTAGTAATTTTTCTGGCATTTTTCAGACTTTCAGAGAGGGGAAAATGTCAGTGAGCATTCCGATTTCAGTTCCAGAGTGATTCGCCCGATGAGTCCTTGCTCTTTAGTTGTTTTCAGCCAGTTTTCTGACCTTTTGAAAATTTCACTTTTTGGTGAAAATATCCAGTAAATGAGGGAATAATATATGTGAGGGTACCCCAGGAGAGGTCCAAATGTGTGTGGGTAGAATCCCACAGGGGTAAAATTGAAAAGAGTTGAAAAAAAATTTTTTTGGACTTACTAATTTTTCTGGCATTTTTCAGACTTTCAGAGAGGGGAAAATGTCAGTGAGCGTTCCGATTTCAGTTCCAGAGCGATTCGCCCGATGAGTCCTTGCTCTTTAGTTGTTTTCAGCCAGTTTTCTGACTTTTTGAAAATTTCACTTTTTGGTGAATATATCCATTAAATGAGGGAATAATATGTGTGAGGGAACCCCAGGATAGTTCCAAATGTGTGTAGGTAGAATTTATATCCCACAAGGGTAAAATTGAAAAATTTGAAAAAACATTTTTTTGGACTTACTTGTTTTTCCAGCATTTTTCAGACTTTCAGAGAGGGGAAAATGTCAGTGAGCGTTACGATTTCAGTTCCAGAGCGACTCACCCAATGAGTCCTTGATATTTAGTCGTTTTCATCCAATTTTCTAACTCTTTGAAAATTTCACTTTTTGGTGAAAATATCCATTAAATGAGGGAATAATATGTGTGAGGGTACCCCAGGAGAGTTCCAAATGTGTGTGGATAGAATATATATCCCACGGGGTAAAATTGAAAAAAGTTGAAAAAAAAATTTTTTGGACTTACTCATTTTTCCGGCATTTTTCAGACTTTCAGAGAGGGGAAAATGTCAGTGAGTGTTCCGATTTCAGTTCCAGAGCGATTCACCCAATGAGTCCTTGATATTTAGTCATTTTCAGCCAATTTTCTGACTCTTTGAAAATTTCACTTTTTGGTGAAAATATCCAATAAATGATGGAATAATATGTGTGAGGGTACCCCAGGAGAGTTCCAAATGTGTTTGGGGTAGAATATATATCCCACGGGGGTAAAATTGAAAAAATAAAAAAAAAGTGTTTTTGGACTTAGTCATTTTTCCGGCATTTTTCAGACTTTCAGAGAGGGGAAAATGTCAGTGAGCATTCCGATTTCAGTTCCAGGGCGATTCTCCCGATGTGTCCTTGCTCTGTAGTCGTTTTCAGCAATTTTTCTGACTTTTTGAAAATTTCACTTTTTGGTGAAAATAACCAAAAAATGAGGGAATAATATGTCTGAGGGTACCCCAGGAGAGTTCCAAATGTGTGTGAGTAGAATATATATCCCACAGGGGTAAAATTGAAAAAAAAATTTTTGGACTTCCTCATTTTTCTGGCATTTTTCAGACTTTCAGAGAGGGGAAAATGTCAGTGAGCGTTCCGACTTCAGTTCCAGAGTGATTCGCACGATGAGTCCTTGATATTTAGTAGTTTTCAGACAGTTTTCTGACTTTTTGAAAATTTCACTTTTTGGCGAAAATATCCACTAAATGAGGGTATAATATGTGTGAGGGTACCCCAGGAAAGTTCCAAATGTGTGTGAGTAGAATATTTATCCCATGGGAAAAATAAAAAAAAAGTTGAAAACAATTTTTTGGGGACTTACTCATTTTTACTGCATTTTTCAGACTTTCAGAGAGGGGAAAATGTTAGTGAACGTTCTGATTTCAGCTCCAGAGTGATTTGCCCAATGAGTCCTTGATATTTAGTCATTTTTAGCCAATTTTCTGACTTTTTGAAAATTTCACTTTTTTTGTGAAAATATTCACTATATGAGGGAAAAATATGTGTGAGGGTACCCCAGGAGAGTTTCAAATGTGTGTGGGTAGCTTATATATCCCACAGGGGTAAAATTGAAAAAAAAAATTTTTGAACTTACTCATTTTTCTGGCATTTTTCAGACTTTCAGAGAGGGGAAAATGTCAGTGAGCGTTCCGACATCAGTTCCAGAGCGATTCGCCCGATGAGTCCTTGATATTTAGGAGTTTTCAGCCAGATTTCTGACTTTTTGAAAATTTCACTTTTTGGTGAAAATATCTACTAAATGAGGGAATAATATGTGTGAGGGTACCCCAGGAGAGTTCCAAATGTGTGTGAGTAGAATATATATCCCACAGGGGAAAAATTGAAAAAAGTTGAAAATAATTCTTTGGGGACTTACTCAATTTTTCCGGCATTTTTCAGACTTTCAGAGAAGGGAAAATGTCTGTGAGCGTTCCGACTTCAGTTCCAGAGCGATTCGCCCGATGAGTCATTGATATTTAGTAGTTTTCAGCCAGTTTTCTGGCTTTTTGAAAATTTCACTTTTTTTTGTGACTTAGTCATTTTTCCCACGTTTGTCAGACTTTCAGAGAATGGAAAAAGTCAGGGAGCGTTCCGATTTCAGTTCCAGAGCGATACGCCCGATGAGTACTTGATATTTAGTCATTTTCAGCCAATTTTCTAACTTTTTGAAAATTTCACTTTTTGGTGAAAATATCCATTAGGGTTAGTGTTAGGGTTAGGGTTAGGGTTCCAAATGTTTGTGAGTAAAATATATATATAACGGTGGTAAAATTGAAAAAAGTTTAAAAAAAATTTTTTTGGACCTACTCATTAATCTGGCGTTCTTCAGATTTTCAGAGAGGGGAAAATGTCAGTGAACATTTCGAATTCTCTTCCAGAGCGAGTAGCCCGATGAGTCCTTGATATTTAGTCGTTTTCAGCCAATTTTCAGACTTTTTGAAAATGTCACTTTTTGGTGAAAATATCCATTAGGGTTAGGGTTAGGGTTAGCGTTCCAAATGCTTTTGGGTAGAATATATACATAACGGTGGTAAAAGTGAAAACAGTTGAAAAAAATTTTTTTGGGACTTAGTCATTTTTCTGGCGTTTTTCAGACTTTCAGAGAGGGGAAAATGTCAGTGAACTTTCCTATTTCAGTACCAGAGCGATTTGCCCAATGAGTCCTTGATATTTAGTCGTTTTCAGCCAATTTTTGGACTTTTTGAATATATCACTTTTTGGTGAAAATATCCATTAGGGTTAGGGTTAGGGCTAGGGTTAGGGTTAGAGTTCCAAATGTTTGTGGGTAGAATATATATATAACGGGGGTAAAATTGAAAAAAGTTGAAAAATTTTTTATTCGGACTTAGTCATTTTTCCGGCGTTTGTCAGACTTACAGAGAGGGGAAAATGTCAGTGAGCATTCCTTTTTCAGTTCCAGAGCGATTCGCCCGATGAGTCCTTGATATTTAGTCGTTTTCAGCCAATTTTCTGACTTTTTGAAAATTTCACTTTTTGGTGAAAATATCCATTAGGGTTAGGGTTAGGGTTAGGTTACCAAATGTTTGTCGGTAGAATATATATATAACGGGGGAAAAATTGAAAAGTGGAAAAAAATTTTTTTGGGACTTAGTCATTTTTCCCACGTTTCTCAGACTTTCAGAGACTGGAAAGTGTCAGGGAGAGTTCCGATTTCAGTTCCAAAGCGATTCGCCCGATGAGTCCTTGATAGTCGTTTTCAGCCAATTTTCTGACTTTTTGAAAATTTCACTTTTTGGTGAAAATATCTATTAGGGTTAGGGTTAGGGCTATGGATAGGGTTCCAAATGTTTGTGGGTAGAATATATATATAACGGGGGTAAAAGTGAAAAAAGTTGAAAACATTTTTTTTTTGGACTTAGTCATTTTTCCCGTGTTTGTCAGACTTTCAGAGAGGGGAAAATGTCAGTGAGCATTCGAATTCAGGACCAGAGAGATTCGCCCGATGAGTCTTTGATATTTAGTCATTTTCAGCCAATTTTCCGACTTTTTGAAAATTTCACTTTTTGGTGAAATTATCCATTAGGGTTAGGGTTAGGGTTAGGGTTCCAAATGTTTGTGGGTAGAATATATATATAACGGGGGTAAAATTGAAAAAAGTTTAAAAAAGTTTTTTTTGGACTTAGTCATTTTTCCCGCGTATGTCAGACTTTCAGAGAGGGGAAAATGTCAGTGAGCAAGCCGTTTTCAGTTCCAGAGCGATTCACCCGATGAGTACTTGATATTTAGTCGTTTTCAGCCAATTTTTTGACTTTTTGAAAATTTCACTTTTTAGTGAAAATATCAATTAGGGTTAGTGTTAGGGTTAGGGTTTCAAATGTTTGTGGGTAGAATATATATATAACGGGCGTAAAATTGAAAAAAGTTGCAAAAATTTTTTGGGGGACTTAGTCATTTTTCCGGCATTTTTCAGAATTTCAGAGATTGAAAAATGTCAGTGAGCGTTCCGATTTCACTTCCAGAGCGATTCCCCGATGAGTCCTTGATATTTAGTCATTTTCAGCAAATTTTCTGACTGTTTGAAAATTTCACTTTTTGGTGAAATTATCCATTAGGGTTAGGGTTAGGGTTCCAAATGTTTTTGGGTAGAATATATATATAATGGGGGTAAAATTGAAAAAAGTTGAAAAAAATTATTTTTCAACTTAGTCATTTTTCCGGTGTTTGTCAGACTTTCAGAGAGTGGAAAATGTCAGTGAGCATTCCGATTTGAGTTCCAGAGCGATTTGCCTGATGAATCCTTGATATTTAGCAGTTTTCAGCCAATTTTCTGACTTTTTGAAAATTTCACTTTTTGGTGAAAATATCCATTAGGTTTAGGGTTAGGGTTACAGTTAGGGTTAGAGTTCCAAATGTTTGTGGGTAGAATATATATATATTATGGGGGTAAAAATGAAAAAAGTTGAAAAATTTTTTTTTGGGACTTAGTCATTTTTCCCACGTTTGTCAGACTTTCAGAGAGTGGAAAATGTCAGGGAGAGTTACGAATTCAGGTCCAGAGTGATTCGCCCGATGAGTACTTGATATTTAGTCGTTTTCAGCCAATTTTTTGACTTTTTGAAAATTTCACTTTTTAGTGAAAATATCAATTAGGGTTAGTGTTAGGGTTAGGGTTTCAAATGTTTGTGGGTAGAATATATATATAACGGGCGTAAAATTGAAAAAAGTTGCAAAAATTTTTTGGGGGACTTAGTCATTTTTCCGGCATTTTTCAGAATTTCAGAGATTGGAAAATGTCAGTGAGCGTTCCGATTTCACTTCCAGAGCGATTGACCGATGAGTCCTTGATATTTAGTCATTTTCAGCAAATTTTCTGACTGTTTGAAAATTTCACTTTTTGGTGAAATTATCCATTAGGGTTAGGGTTAGGGTTCCAAATGTTTTTGGGTAGAATATATATATAACGGGGGTAAAAGTGAAAAAAGTTGAAAACATTTTTTTTTTGGACTTAGTCATTTTTCCCGTGTTTATCAGACTTTCAGAGAGGGGAAATTGTCAGTGAGCGTTTCGAATTCAGGTCCAGAGCGATTCGCCCGATGAGTCCTTGATATTTAGTCATTTTCAGCCAATTTTCCGACTTTTTGAAAATTTCACTTTTTGGTGAAATTATCCATTAGGGTTAGGGTTAGGGTTAGGGTTCCAAATGTTTGTGGGTAGAATATATATATAAAGGGGGGAAAATTGAAAAAAGTTGAAAAAAATTTTTTTGGGACTAAGTCATTTTTCCAGAATTTGTCAGATTTTCAGAGAGGAGAAAATGTCAGTGAACATACCGATTTCAGTAACAGAGCGATTCGCCCGATGAGTCCTTGATACTTAGTCATTTTCAGCCAATTTTCTGACTTTTTGAAAATTTCACTTTTTGGTGAAAACATCCATTAGGGTTAGGGTTAGGGTTGGGTTAGGGTTAGGGTTCCAAATGTTTGTGGGTAGAATATATATATAACGGTAGTAAAATTGAAAAAAGTTGAAAAAAATTATTTTTGGACTAAGTCATTTTTCCGGTGTTTGTCAGACTTTCAGAGAGTGGAAAATGTCAGTGAGCATTCCGATTTCAGTTCCAGAGCAATTTGCCTGATGAATCCTTGATATTTAGTAGTTTTCAGCCAATTTTCTGACTTTTTGAAAATTTCACTTTATGGTGAAACTATCTATTAGGGTTAAGGTTAGGGTTAGAGTTCCAAATGTTTGTGGTTAGAATATATATATAACGGGGGTAAAAGTGAAAAAAGTTGAAAAATTGTTTTTTTGGACTTAGTCATTTTTCCGTGTTTGTCAGACTTTCAGAGAGGGGAAAATGTCAGTGAGAATTTCGATTTCAGTTCCAGAGCTATTTGCCCAATGAGTCCTTGATATTTAGTCGTTTTCAGCCAATTTTCTGACTTTTTGAAAATTTCACTTTTTGGTGAAAATATCCATTAGGTTTAGGGTTAGGGTTACAGTTAGGGTTAGAGTTCCAAATGTTTGTGGGTAGAATATATATATAACGGGGGTATATAAAGGGGGTAAAATTGAAAAAAGTTGAAATTTTTTTTTTTGAACTTAGTCATTTTTCCGGCGTTTGTCAGACTTTCAGAGGGAGGAAAATGTCAGTGAGCGTTCCGGTTTCAGTTCCAGAGCGATTCGCCCAATGAGTCCTTGCTTTTTAGGCGCTTTCAGACAGTTTTCTGACTTTTTGAAAATTTCACTTTTTGGTGACAATATCCACTACACGAGGGAAAAAATATGTGTGAGGGTACTCCAGGAGAGTTCCAAATGTGTGTGGATAGAATATATATATAACGGGGGTAAAAATGAAAAAAGTTGAAAAAATTTTTTTGGGACTTAGTCATTTTTCCTGCGTTTGTCAGACTTTCAGAGAGGGGAAAATGTCAGTGAGCTTTCTGAATTCTGTTCCAGAGCGATTCGCCCGATGAGTCCTTGATATTTAGTCGTTTTCAGCCAATTTTCTGACTTTTTGAAAATTTCACTTTTTGGTGAAAATATCCATTAGGGTTAGAGTTAGGGTTAGGGTATCAAATGTTTGTGGGTAGAATATATATATAACGGGGGTAAAATTGAAAAAAAATTGAAAAATATTTTTTTGGGACTTAGTCATTTTTCCGATGTTTGTCAGACTTTCAGAGAGTAGAAAATGTCAGTGAACATACCGATTTCAGTAACAGAGCGATTCGCCCGATGAGTCCTTGATATTTAGTCGTTTTCAGCCAATTTTCTGACTTTTTGAAAATTTCACTTTTTGGTGAAAATATCCATTAGGGTTAGGGTTAGGGTTAGGTTACCAAATGTTTGTCGGTAGAATATATATATAACGGGGGAAAAATTGAAAAGTGGAAAAAAATTTTTTTGGGACTTAGTCATTTTTCCCACGTTTCTCAGACTTTCAGAGACTGGAAAGTGTCAGGGAGAGTTCCGATTTCAGTTCCAAAGCGATTCGCCCGATGAGTCCTTGATAGTCGTTTTCAGCCAATTTTCTGACTTTTTGAAAATTTCACTTTTTGGTGAAAATATCTATTAGGGTTAGGGCTATGGATAGGGTTCCAAATGTTTGTGGGTAGAATATATATATAACGGGGGTAAAAGTGAAAAAAGTTGAAAACATTTTTTTTTTGGACTTAGTCATTTTTCCCGTGTTTGTCAGACTTTCAGAGAGGGGAAAATGTCAGTGAGCATTCCGAATTCAGGACCAGAGCGATTCGCCCGATGAGTCTTTGATATTTAGTCATTTTCAGCCAATTTTCCGACTTTTTGAAAATTTCACTTTTTGGTGAAATTATCCATTAGGGTTAGGGTTAGGGTTAGGGTTCCAAATGTTTGTGGGTAGAATATATATATAACGGGGGGAAAATTGAAAAAAGTTGAAAAAAATTTTTTTGGGACTAAGTCATTTTTCCAGAAATTGTCAGATTTTCAGAGAGGAGAAAATGTCAGTGAACATACCGATTTCAGTAACAGAGCGATTCGCCCGATGAGTCCTTGATACTTAGTCATTTTCAGCCAATTTTCTGACTTTTTGAAAATTTCACTTTTTGGTGAAAACATCCATTAGGGTTAGGGTTAGGGTTGGGTTAGGGTTAGGGTTAGGGTTCCAAATGTTTGTGGGTAGAATATATATATAACAGTAGTAAAATTGACAAAAGTTTAAAAAAATTATTTTTGGACTTAGTCATTTTTCCGGTGTTTGTCAGACTTTCAGAGAGTGGAAAATGTCAGTGAGCATTCCGATTTCAGTTACAGAGCAATTTGCCTGATGAATCCTTGATATTTAGTAGTTTTCAGCCAATTTTCTGACTTTTTGAAAATTTCACTTTATGGTGAAACTATCCATTAGGGTTAAGGTTAGGGTTAGAGTTCCAAATGTTTGTGGGTAGAATATATATATATAACGGGGGTAAAAATGAAAAAAGTTGAAAACATTGTTTTTGCGACTTAGTCATTTTTCCGGTGTTTGTCAGACTTTCAGAGAGTGGAAAATGTCAGGGAGAGTTCCGAATTCAGGTCCAGAGCGATTCGCCCGATGAGTCCTTGATATTTAGTCATTTTCAGCCAATTTTCTGACTTTTTGAAAATTTCACTTTTTGGTGAAAATATCCATTAGGGTTAGGGTTGGGGTTAGGGTTAGGGTACCACATGTTTGTGGGTAGAATATATATAACGGGGTAAAATTGCAAAGTGGAAAAAATTTTTTTTGGGACTTAGTCATTTTTCCCACGTTTGTCAGACTTTCAGAGACTGGAAAATGTCAGGAAGAGTTCACATTTCAGTTCCAAAGCGATTCGCCCGATGAGTACTTGATATTTAGTCGTTTTCAGCCAATTTTCTGACTTTTTGAAAATTTCGCTTTTTGGTGAAAATATCTATTAGGGTTAGGGTTACAGTTAGGGTTAGAGTTCCAAATGTTTGTGGGTAGAAAATATATACAGTACAGACCAAAAGTTTGGACACTCCTTCTCATTTAACGATTTTTCTGTATTTTTATGACTATGAAAATTGTACATTCACACTAAAGGCATCAAAACTATGAATTAACACATGTGGAATTATATACATAACAAAAAAATGTGAAACAACTGAAAATATGTCTTATATGCTAGGTTCTTCAAAGTAGCCACCTTTTGCTTTGATGACTGCTTTCCACACTCTTGGCATTCTCTTGATGAGTTTCAAGTGGTAGTCACCGGAAATGGTCTTCCAACAATCTTGAAGGAGTTCCCAGAGATGCTTAGCACTTGTTGGCCCTTTTGCTTTCACTCTGCGGTCCAGCTCACCCCAAACCATCTCGATTGGGTTCAGGTCTGGTGACTGTCGAGGCCAGGTCATCTGGCGTAGCACCCCATCACTCTCCTTCTTGGTCAAATAGCCCTTACACAGCCTGCAGGTGTGTTTGATGTCATTATCCTGTTGAAAAATAAATAATAGCCCAACTAAACGCAAACCGGATGTAATAGCATGCCGCTGCAAGATGCTTTGGTAGCCATGCTGGTTCAGTATGCCTTCAATTTTGAATAAATCCCCAACAGTGTCACCAGAAAAGCACCCCCACACCATCACATCTCCTCCTCCATGCTTCACGGTGGGAACCAGGCATGTAGAGTCCATCCGTTCACCTTTTCTGCGTTGCACAAAGACACGGTGGTTGAAACCAAAGATCTCAAATATGGACTCATCAGACCAAAGCACAGATTTCCACTGGTCTAATGTCCATTCCTTGTGTTCTTTAACCCAAACAAGTCTCTTCTGCTTGTTGCCTGTCCTTAGCAGTGGTTTCCTAGCAGCTATTTTACCATGAAGGCCTGCTGCACAAGTCTTATCTTAACAGTTGTTGAAGAGATGTGTCTGCTGCTAGAACTCTGTGTGGCATTGACCTGGTCTCTAGTCTGAGCTGCTATTAACCTGTGATTTCTGAGGCTGGTGACTCGGATAAACTTATCCTCAGAAGCAGAGGTGACTCTTGGCCTTCCTTTCCTGGGGCGGTCCTCATGTGAGCCAGTTTCTATGTAGCGCTTGATGGTTTTTGCAACTGCACTTGGGGACACTTTCAAAGTTTTCCCAATTTTTCACACTGACTGACCTTCATTTCTTAAAGTAATGATGGCCACTCGTTTTCCTTTACTTAGCTGCTTTTTTCTTGCCGTAATGCAAATTCTAACAGTCTATTCAGTAGGACTGTCAGCTGTCTATCCACCAGACTTCTGCACAACACAACTGATGGTCCCAACACCATTTATAAGGCAAGAAATCCCACTTATTAAACCTGACAGTGCACATCTGTGAAGTGAAAACCATTTCCGGTGACTACCACTTGAAGCTCATCAAGAGAATGCCAAGAGTGTGCAAAGCAGTCATCAAAGCAAAAGGTGGCTACTTTGAAGAACCTAGAATATAAGACATATTTTCAATTGTTTCACACTTTTTTGTTAAGTATATAATTCCACATGTGTTAATTCATAGTTTTGATGCCTTCAGTGTGAATGTATAGTTTTCAAAGTCATGAAAATACAGAAAAATCTTTAAATGAGTACGTGTGTCCAAATTTTTCATCTGTACTGTATATAACAGGGGTAAAATTGAAAAAAGTTGAAAAATTTTTTTTGAGGACTTTGTCATTTTTCCCACGTTTGTCAGACTTTCAGAGAGTGGAAAATGTCAGGGAGAGTTCCGAATTCAGTTCCAGAGCGATTTGCCCGATGAGTCCTTGATATTTAGTCATTTTCAGCCAATTTTCTGTCTTTTTGAAAATTTCACTTTTTGGTGAAAATATCCATTAGGGTTAGGGTTACGGTTAGGGTTCCAAATGTTTGTGGGTAGAATATATATATAACGGTAGTAAAATTGAAAAAAGTTGCAAAAAATTTTTTGGGGACTTAGTCATTTTTCCGGTGTTTGTCAGACTTTCAGAGAGTGGAAAATGTCAGTGAACCTACCGATTTCAGTAACAGAGCGATTCGCCAGATGAGTCCTTGATATTTAGTCGTTTTCAGCCAATTCTCTGACTTTTTGAAACTTTCACTTTTTGGTGAAAATATCCATTAGGGTTAGGGTTAGGGCTAGGGATAGGGTTCCAAATGTTTGTGGGTAGAATATATATATAAAAGGGGGAAAAGTGAAAAAAGTTGAAAAAAATTTTTTTTTGGACTTAGTCATTTTTCCCATGTTTGTCAGACTTTCAGAGAGGGGAAAATGTAAGTAAGCGTTCAGAATTCAGGTCCAGAGCGATTCGCCCGATGAGTCCTTGAAATTTAATCGTTTTCAGCCAATTTTCTGATTTTTTGAAAATGTCACTTTTTGGTGAAAATATTTATTAGGTTTAGGGTTAGGGTTACAGTTAGGGTTAGGGTTCCAAATGTTTGTGGGTAGAATATATATATAACGGGGGTAAATTGAAAAGTGGAAAAAATTTTTTTTAGGACTTAGTCATTTTTCCCACGTTTGTCAGACTTTCAGAGACTGGAAAATGTCAGGAAGAGTTCCGATTTCAGTTCCAAAGCGATTCGCCCAATGAGTCCATGATATTTAGTCGTTTTCAGCCAATTTTCTGACTTTTTGAAAATTTTGCTTTTTGGTGAAAATATCCATTAGGGTTAGGGTTACAGTTAGGGTTAGAGTTCCAAATGTTTGTGGGTAGAATATATATATATATCAGGGGTAAAATTGAAAAAAGTTAAAAAAATTTTTTTGGGGACTTAGTCATTTTTCCTGTGTTTGTCAGTCTTTCAGAGAGTGGAAAATGTCAGTGAGCATTCCGATTTCAGTTCCAGAGCGATTTGCCTGATGAATCCTTGATATTTAGTCGTTTTCAGCCAATTTTCAGACTTTTTGAAAATTTCACTTTTTGGTGAAAATATCCATTAGGGTTAGGGTTTGGGCTAGGGTTAGGGTTCCAAATGTCTGTGTGGTAGAATATATATATAACTGGGGTAAAATTGAAAAAAAATTGAAAAATAATTTTTTTGGACTTAGTCATTTTTCCGTGTTTGTCAGACTTTCAGAAAGGGGAAAATGTCAGTGAGCGTTTCGAATTCAGGTCCAGAGCGATTCGCCCGATGAGTCCTTGATATTTAGTCATTTTCAGCAAATTTTCTGACTGTTTGAAAATTTCACTTTTTGGTGAAATTATCCATTAGGGTTAGGGTTAGGGTTCAAAATATTTGTGGGTAGAATATATATATAATGTGGGTAAAATTGAAAAAAGTTGAAAAAAAATTTTTTTGGACTAAGTCATTTTTCTGGAATTTGTCAGATTTTCAGAGAGGAGAAAATGTCAGTGAACATACCAATTTCAGTAACAGAGCGATTCGCCCGATGAGTCCTTGATATTTAGTCGTTTTCAGCCAATTTTCTGACTTTTTGAAAATTTCACTTTTTGGTGAAAATATCCATTAGGGTTAGGGTTGGGGTTAGGGTTCCAAATGTTTGTGGGTAGAATATATATATAACTGGGGTAAAATTGAAAAAAAATTGAAAAATTTTTTTTTTGGACTTAGTCATTTTTCCGGTGTTTGTCAGACTTTCAGAGAGTGCAAAATGTCAGTGAACATACCGATTTCAGTAACAGAGCGATTCGCCCGATGAGTCCTTGATATTTAGTCGTTTTCAGCCAATTTTCTGACTTTTTGAAAATTTCACTTTATGGTGAAAACATCCATTAGGGTTAGGGTTAGGGTTAGAGTTCCAAATGTTTGTGGGTAGAATATATATATAACGGGGGTAAAAGTGAAAAAAGTTGAAAAATTGTTTTTTTGGACTTAGTCATTTTTCCCGTGTTTGTCAGACTTTCAGAGAGGGGAAAATGTCAGTGAGAATTTCGATTTCAGTTCCAGAGCGATTTGCCTGATGAATGCTTGAAATTTAGTAGTTTTCAGCCAATTTTCTGACTTTTTGAAAATTTCACTTTATGGTGAAAATATCCATTAGGGTTAGGGTTAGGGTTAGAGTTCCAAATGTTTGTGGGTAGAATATATATATATAACGGGGGTAAAAATGAAAAAAGTTGAAAAAATTTTTTTTGGGACTTAGTCATTTTTCCCACATTTGTCAGACTTTCAGAGACTGGAAAATGTCAGGAAGAGTTCCGATTTCAGTTCCAAAGCGATTCGCCCGATGAGTACTTGATATTTAGTCATTTTCAGCCAATTTTCTGACTTTTTGAAAATTTTGCTTTTTGGTGAAAATATCCATTAGGTTTAGGGTTCCAAATGTTTGTGGGTAGAATATATATATAACAGGGGTAAAATTGAAAAAAGTTGAAACATTTTTTTTGGGGACTTAGTCATTTTTCCTGTGTTTGTCAGTCTTTCAGAGAAGGGAAAATGTCAGTGAGCGTTCCGAATTCAGGTCCAGAGCGATTCGCCCGATGAGTCCTTGATATTTAGTCATTTTCAGTCAATTTTCTGACTGTTTGAAAATTTCACTTTTTGGTGAAATTATCCGTTACGGTTAGGGTTAAGGTTAGGGTTCCAAATGTTTGTGGGTAGAATATATATATAATGGGGGTAAAATTGAAAAAAGTTGAAAAAAAATTTTTTGGAACTAAATTATTTTTCCGGAATAAGTCAGTATTTCAGAGAGGAGAAAATGTCAGTGAACATACCGATTTCAGTAACAGAGAGATTCGCACGATGAGCCCTTGATATTTAGTCGTTTTCAGCCAATTTTCTGACTTTTTGAAAATTTCACTTTTTGGTGAAAATATCCTTTAGGGTTAGGGTTGGGTTAGGGTTAGGGTTCCAAACGTTTGTGGCTAGAATATGTATATAACGGTAGTAAAATTGAATAAAGTTGAAAAAAAATATTTTTGCACTTAGTCATTTTTCCGGTGTTTGTCAGACTTTCAGAGAGTGGAAAATGTCAGTGAGCATTCCGAAATCAGTTCCAGAGAGATTCGCCAGATGAGTCCTTGATATTTAGTCGTTTTCAGCCAATTTTCAGACTTTTTGAAAATTTCACTTTTTGGTTTAAATATCCATCAGGGTTAGGGCTAGGGTTAGGGTACCAAATGTTTGTGGGTAGAATATATATATAACGGGGGTAAACGTGAAAAAAGGTGAAAAATTTTTTTTTGCACTTAGTCATTTTTCCCGTTTTTGTCAGACTTTCAGAGAGGGGACAATGTCAGTGAGCATTCCGATTTCAGTTCCAGAGCTATTTGACCAATGAGTCCTTGTTATTTAGTCATTTTCAGCCAAGTTTTTGACTTTTTGAAAATTTCACTTTTTGGTGAAAATATCCATTAGGGTTAGGGTTAGGGCTAGGGATAGGGTTCCAAATGTTTGTGGGTAGAATATATATATAACGGGGGTAAAAGTGAAAAAAGTTGAAAACATTTTTTTTTTGGACTTAGTCATTTTTCCCGTGTTTGTCAGACTTTCAGAAAGGGGAAAATGTCAGTGAGCATTCCGATTTCAGTTCCAGAGCTATTTGCCTGATGAATCCTTGATATTTAGTAGTTTTCAGCCAATTTTATGACTTTTTGAAAATTTCACTTTTTGGTGAAAATATCCATTAGGGTTAGGGTTAAGGTTAGGGTTAGGGTTAGGGTTCCAAATGTTTGTGGGTAGAATATATATATAACGGGGGTAAAATTGAAAACAGTTGCAAAAAAATTTTTTGGACTTAGTCATTTTTCCTGCGTTTGTCAGACTTTCAGAGAGGGGAAAATGTCAGTGAGCTTTCTGAATTCTGTTCCAGAGAGATTCGCCCGATGAGTCCTTGATATTTAGTCGTTTTCAGCCAATTTTCTGACTTTTTGAAAATTTCACTTTTTGGTGAAAATATACATTAGGGTTAGGGTTAGGGTTAGGGTATCAAATGTTTGTGGGTAGAATATATATATAACAAGGGTAAAATTGAAAAAAGTTTAAAAAAGTTTTTTTTAGACTGTCATTTTTCCCACTTTTGTCAGACTTTCAGAGATTGGAAAATGTCAGTGAGAATTCCAATTTCATTTCCAGAGCTATTTGACCGATGAGTCCTTGTTATTTAGTCGTTTTCAGCCAATTTTCTGACTTTTTGAAAATTTCACTTTTTGGTGAAAATATCCATTAGGGTTAGGGTTAGGGCTAGGGATAGGGTTCCAAATGTTTGTGGGTAGAATATATATATAACGGGGGTAAAAGTGAGAAAAGTTGAAAAAATTTTTTTTTTGGACTTAGTCATTTTTCCTGTGTTTGTCAGACTTTCAGAGAAGGGAAAATGTCAGTGAGCGTTCCGAATTCAGGTCCAGAGCGATTCGCCCGATGAGTCCTTGATATTTAGTCATTTCAGCCAATTTTCTGACTGTTTGAAAATTTCATTTTTTGGTGAAATTATCCATTACGGTTAGGGTTAGGGTTGGGTTAGGGTTAGGGTTAGGGTTCCAAATGTTTGTGGGTAGAATATATATATAATGGTAAAATTGAAAAAAGTTGAAAAAAAATTTTTTGGGACTAATTTATTTTTCCGGAATTTTTCAGATTTTCAGAGAGGAGAAAATGTCAGTGAACATACCGATTTCAGTAACAGAGCGATTTGTACGATGAATCCTTGATATTTAGTCATTTTCAGCCAATTTTCTGACTTTTTGAAAATTTCACTTTCTGGTGAAAATATCCATTAGGGTTAGGGTTGGGGTTAGGGCTCCAAATGTTTGTGGGTAGAATATATATATAACGGTAGTAAAATTGAAAAAAGTTGAAAAAAATTATTTTTGGACTTAGTCATTTTTACGGTGTTTGTCAGACTTTCACAGAGTGGAAAATGTCAGTGAACATACCGATTTCAGTAACAGAGCGATTCGCCCGCTGAGTCCTTGATATTTAGTCATTTTCAGCCAATTTTCTGACTTTTTGAAAATTTCAGTTTTGGTGAAAATATCCATTAGGGTTAGGGTTAGGGTTGGGTTAGGGTTAGAGTTCCAAATGTTTGTGGGTAGAATATATATAACGGGGGGTAAAAGTGAAAGAAGTTGAAAAATTTTTTTTTTGGACTTAGTCATTTTTCCCGTGTTTGTCAGACTTTCAGAGAGGAGAAAATGTCAGTGAGAATTCCGATTTCAGTTCCAGAGCAATTCGCCTGATGAGTCCTTGATATTTTGTCGTTTTTAGCCAATTTTCTGACTTTTTGAAAATTTCACTTTTGGGTGAAAATATTCATTAGGGTTAGGGTTAGGGTTCCAAATGTTTGTGGTTAGAATATATATATAAAGGGGGTAAAATTGAAAAAAGTTGAAATTTTTTTTTTGAACTTAGTCATTTTTCCGGCGTTTGTCAGACTTTCAGAGGGAGGAAAATGTCAGTGAGCGTTCCGGTTTCAGTTCCAGAGCGATTCGCCCAATGAGTCCTTGCTTTTTAGGCGCTTTCAGACAGTTTTCTGACTTTTTGAAAATTTCACTTTTTGGTGACAATATCCACTACACGAGGGAAAAATATGTGTGAGGGTACCCCAGGAGAGTTCCAAATGTGTGTGGATAGAATATATATATAATGGGGGTAAAATTGAAAAAAGTTGAAATTTTTTTTTTGGAACTTAGTCATTTTTCCGGCGTTTGTCAGACTTTCAGAAAGGGAAAAATGTCAGTGAGCGCTTCGATTTCAGTTCCAGAGCCATTCGCCCGAAGAGTCCTTGATATATAGTCATTTTCAACCAATTTTATGACTTTTTGAAAATTTCACTTTTTGGTGAAAATATCCATTAAATCAGGGAATAACATGTGTGAGAGTACCCCAGGAGAGTTCCAAATGTGTGTGGGTAGAATATATATATAACTGGGGTAAATTTGAAAAGAGTTGAAAAAATTTTGGGGGGGACTTAGTCATTTTTCCGGCGTTTGTCAGAATTTCAGAAAGGGGGAAATGTAAGTGACCATTCCAATTTCAGTTCCAGAGCAATTCGCCTGATGAGTCCTTGATATTTAGTCGTTTTTAACCAATTTTCTGACTTTTTGAAAATTTCACTTTTTTTGTGAAAATATCCACTGAATGAAGGAATAATATGTGTGAAGGTACACCAGGAGAGTTCCAAATGTGTGTGGGTAGAATATATATCCCAAGGGAGTTAAATTGAAAAAAGTTTAAAAAATTTTTTGGGGACTTAGTCATTTTTCCGGCGTTTGTCAGTCTTTCAGAGAGGGGAAAATGTCAGTGAGCATTCCAATTTCAGTTCCAGAGCAATTTGACCGATGAGTCCTTGATATTTCGTCATGTTAAGCCAATTTTCTGACTTTTTGAAAATTTCACTTTTAGGTGAAAATATCCAATAAATGAGGGAATAATATGTGTGAGGGTACCCAAGTAGAGTTCCAAATGTGTGTGGGTAGAATAAATATATAACGGGGGTAAAATTGAAAAGAGTTGAAAAAAATTTTTTTTGCACTTAATCATTTTTCCGGCATTTTTCAGACTGTCAGGGAGAGGAAAATGTCAGTGAGTGTTCCGATTTCAGTCCCAGAGCAATTCGCCTGATGAGTCCTTGATATTTAGTCGTTTTTAGCCAATTTTCTGACTTTTTGAAAATTTCACCTTTTGGTGAAAATATCCATTAAATGATGGAATAATATGTGTGAGGGTACCCCATGAGAGTTCTAAATGTGTGTGGGTAGAATATATATCCCACGGGGGTAAAATTGAATAAAGTTGAAAACAAAATTTTTTAGACTTAGTCATTTTTCCGGCATTTTTCAGACTGTCAGTGAGAGGAAAATGTCAGTGAGTGTTCCGATTTCAGTTCCAGAGCGATTCGCCCAATGAGTCCTTGATATTTCGTTGTTTTCAGCCAATTTTCTGAATTTCAGAAAATTGCACTTTTTTGTGAAAATATCCACTGAATGAGGGAGTAATATGTGTAAGTGTACCCAGGAGAGTTCCAAATGTGTGTGGGTAGAATATATATCCCACGGGGGTTAGAATGAAAAAAGTTGCAAAAATTTTTTTTTGGGACTTAGTCATTTTTCCGGAGTTTATCAGACTTTCAGAGAGGGGAAATGTCAGTGAGTGTTCCGATTTCAGTTCCAGAGTTATTCGCCCGATGAGTCCTTGATATTTCGTCGTTTTCAACCAATTTTCTGAATTTTTGAACATTTAACTTTTTTGTGAAAATATCCACTGAATGAGGGAGTAATATGTGTAAGTGTACCCAGGAGAGTTCCAAATGTGTGTGGGTAGAATATATATCCCATTGGGGTAAAATTGAAATAAGTTAAAAAAAAAAAAATTTTAACTTACAATTTTCCGGCATTTATCAAACTTTCAGAGACGGGAAATGTTAGTGAGCGTTCTGATTTCAGTTCCAGAGTAATTTGCCCGATGAGTCCTTGATATTTCGTCATTTTCAGCCAATTTTATGAATTTTTGAAAATGTCACTTTTTTGTGAAAATATCCACTAAATGAAGGAATAATATGTGTGAGGGTACACCTGGAGAGTTCCAAATGTGTGTTTGTAGAATATATATCCCACGGGGGTAAAATTGAAAAAAGTAAAAAAAAAAATTTTTGAACTGTAATTTTTCTGGCGTTTATCAGACTTTCAGAGAAATGTCAGTGTGCGCTCCGATTTCAGTTTCACAGCGATTCGCCCAATGAGTCCTTGATATTTCGTCGTTTTCAGCCAATTTTCTGAATTCTTGAAAATTTCACTTTTTTGTGAAAATATCCACTAAATGAGGGAGTAATATGTGTGAGGGTACCCCAGGAGAGTTCCAAATGTGTGTGGGTAGAATATATATCACACGCGGGTAAAATTGAAAAAAGTTGAAAAAAATTTTTTCTTGGACTTAGTCATTTTTCCGGCGTTTATCAGACTTTCAGAGAGGGTAAATATCAGTGAGCGTTCCGATTTCAGTTCCAGAGCGATTCGCCCAATGAGTCTTTGATATTTCGTCGTTTTCAGCCAATTTTATGAATTTTTGAAAATTTCACTTTTTTGTGAAAATATCCACTAAATGAGGGAGTAATATGTGTGAGGGTACCCCAGGAGAGTTCCAAATGTGTGTGGGTAGAATATATATCCCACGGGGGTAAAATTGAAAAAAGTTGAAAAAATTTTTTTCTTGGACTTAGTCATTTTTCCAGCGTTTATCAGACTTTCAGAGAGGGTAAATGTCAGTGAGCGTTCCGATTTCACTTCCAGAGCGATTCGCCCAATGAGTCTTTGATATTTAGTCGTTTTCAGCCAATTTTATGAATTTCTGAAAATTTCACTTTTTTGTGAAAATATCCATTAAATGAGGGAATAATATGTGTGAGGGTACCCCTGGAGAGTTCCAAATGTGTGTGGGTAGAATATATATCCCACGGTGGTAAAATTCAAGAAAGTTGAAAAAAAATTTTTTGGACTTCGTCATTTTTCTGGCGTTTATGAGACTTTCAGAGGGTGGAAATTTCAGTGAGTGTTCCGATTTCAGTTCCAGAGCGATTCGCCCAATGAGACCTTGAAATTTCTCCGTTTTCATCCAATTTTCTGCATTTTTGAAAATTTCACTTTTTTGTGAAAATATTCACTAAATGAGGGAGCAATATGTGGGAGGGTACCCCACGAGATATCCAAATGTGTGTGGGTAGAATATATATCTCACGGGGGTAAAATTAAAAAAAAGTTGAAAAAAAAATTTTTTGGACTTAGTAATTTTTCCGGCGTTTATCAGACTTTCAGATAGGGGAAATGTCTGTGAGCGTTCCGATTTCAGTTCCAGAGCGATTCGCCCAATGAGTCCTTGATATTTTGTCGTTTTCAGCCAATTCTCTGAATTTTTGAAAATTTTACTTTTTTGTGAAAATATCCACTGAATGAGGGAGTGATATGTGTAAGGGTACCCCAGGAGAGTTCCAAATGTGTGTGGGTAGAATATATATCCCACGGGGGTAAGAATGAAAAAAGTTGAAAAAAAAAATTTTTTGTACCTAGTCATTTTTCCGGCGTTTATCAGACTTTCAGAGAGGGGAAATGTCAGTTAGTGTTCCGATTTCAGTTCCAGAGCGATTCGCCCAATGAGTCCTTGATATTTCGTCGTTTTTAGCCAATTTTCTGAATTATTGAAAATTTCACTTTTTTGTGAAAATATCCACTAAATGAGGAAGTAATATGTGGGAAGGGTACCCCAGGAGAGTTCCAAATGTGTGTGGGTAGAATATATATCCCACCGGGGTAAAATTGAAAAAATGTAAAAAAAAAAATTTTTTTAACTTTCAATTTTCCAGCGTTTATCAAACTTTCAGAGAGAGGAAATGTTAGTGAGCGTTCTGATTTCAGTTCCAGAGTAATTTGCCCGATGAGTCCTTGATATTTCGTCATTTTCAGCCAATTTCATGAATTTTTGAAAATTTCACTTTTTTGTTTAAATATCCTCTGAATGAGGGAGTAATATGTTTAAGGGTACCCCAGGAGAGTTCCAAATGTGTGTGGGTAGAATATAAATCCCACATGGGTAAAATTGCAAAAAGTTGAAAAAAAATTTTTTTGGACTTAGTAATTTTACCGGCGTTTATCAGACTTTCAGAGAGGGGAAATGTCAGTGAGCGCTCTGATTTCAGTTCCAGAGCAATTCGCCCAATGAGTCCTTGATATTTCGTCGTTTTCAGCCAATTTTCTGAATTTTTGAAAATTTCACTTTTTTGTGAAAATATCCACTAAATGAGGGAGTAATATGTGTGAGGGTACCCCAGGAGAGTTACAAATGTGTGTGGGTAAAATATATATCCCACGGGGGTAAAATTAAAAAAAGTTGAAAAAAAAATTTTTTTGACTTAGTCATTTTTCCTGCGTTTATCAAACTTTCAGAGAGGGGAAATGTCAGTGAGCGTTCCAATTTCAGTTCCAGAGCGATTCGCCCAATGAGTCCTTGATATTTCGTCGTTTTCAGCCAATTTTATGAATATTTGAAAATTTCACTTTTTTGTGAAAATATCCAGCTAAATGAGGGAGTAATATGTGTGATGGTACCCCAGGAGAGTTCCAAATGTGTGTGGGTAGAATATATATCCCACGGGGTGTAAAATTGAAAAAATTTGAAAAATAAAATTTTTGGACTTAGTCATTTTTCCGGCGTTTATCAGACTTTCAGAGAGGGGAAATGTCAGTGAGCGTTCCGATTTCAGTTCCAGAGCGATTCGCCCAATGAGTCCTTGATATTTTGTCGTTTTCAGCCAATTTTATGAATTTTTGAAAATTTCACATTTTTTGTGAAAATATCCACTAAATGAGGGAGTAATATGTGTGAGGGTACCCCAGGAGAGTTCCAAATGTGTGTGGGTAGAATAAATATCCCACGGGGTGAAATTGAAAAAAGTTGAAAAAAAATTTTTGGGGATTTTTTCATTTTTCCAGCGTTTATCAAGCTTTCAGAGAGGGGAAATGTCAGTGAGTGTTCCGATTTCAGTTCCAGAGTAGTGTTGAGCCACCCCCGTAGTGTTCGAGTTCGGTTCGGTTCGTCGAACACCTTCGAACACCGTTAAAACCAATGGCAGGCAAACAAAAACACATAGAAACACATAGAAAACACCTTCAAAGGTGTCCAAAAGCTGACAAACTGCTCAGAAGACACAACTAACACATGGAAAAGTGAGGAGACACAGATATAGGCATGTCATGCCCTTCTAAAATCCAAAAAGTGAGAAGCCGACATGTTCAGTCCGCTCCTGCCCGTGCCACCTCCGTGTCGCCGGGTTTGTGCCAGAGCCGCGGTGAACCCTGACGGCCAGCCCCCCTCTCCCAATACTGGTGCCTGTCCGCTGGTGGGTCGAGCGAGCACCCCTGTGGTGGAGGCAGCTCTAAGCTTTTTAATTTAAATTGTCTCACTAATTTGAATGAATACACTTTAAATCCATTTACAAGGATCTATTGGAGGGCAAGTCTCATGCCAGCAGCCGCGTAATTCCAGCTCCAGTAGCGTCCACTAAAGCTGCTGCAGTTAAAAAGCTTTTTAAAGGATCGAGCTCGGCTGTCCACCGCAAGGCATCCTACTGCCAGTCCCAGCCCCTATGCCTTGGGGTGCCTACTGATGCTCTTCACTGAGTATCCTGTGGTCCCGAAGCATTTCCTTTGAAAAAATTAAGTGTCCAAACTACAGGTGGTGTAGCTTGCTTAACAGCCGGGATAATCCGCTGACTAGCAGACACTGCTACTAGACACAAAGTATTTCCTGGGCTAGATGCAGTTAAAAATTTGTAATTAGATACTCTCGTTGGATGCTGAGAAAGCATTCCATAGAGTCTCCTGGCACGCCATATATTATTCTCTTAAAAAGCTTGGGGTAGGGGTCTAGGGGTCCCTTTTATAGCCAAAATCACGGCCCTGTATCGCAATACGTCACCTAGGCTGAAGATAAATGGAACCTTAGCACCCTGAGGGCTCGGTTGCTACAGAGGTATTGCACCTCACCCAGAGGTGTGATATCTCACTCTCAGGTAAGGATGGAGTGTGGATCAGGACCCGACACCTGCATGCATTACACCACATTGCCGTGGGGCAGGGCGACCAATATGCCCCTGAGATGGGCACGACAGTCCCTGTCTCTGGCTGGAGTGGGGGGAGGGAACACTGAGGAAAGGGAACCCTGTAGTGCAGGAGCAGGGAGGAAGCAGTTCCTGGGTGCATTGAGAAGGGAGTATAAAAGGTGGGCACCATCTTAGTTCAGTGCAGAGAAGTCTGAGCAGAAGTGGCAGGGAGCAGGAGCTCTGCATGAGCTCTGCTCCGGAGGCAGGCCTAGTAACAGAGGCCCAGGCCTGGAAGAGGGAGAAGGAAGGAAGAGGAGCGAAGAAGGCTCCAGGAACAAGGAACGAAGGGATCCCAGGGGTGCGGACGGGCGAGTCGCCATCGCACGCCCGAATCCACCTGCGTGGAGGGGTCAGGCCAAAGGGGGAGACCGGTCCCCGAAACTAGTGGAGGCAGGAAACGACCCTCAGCTAGAAACCGGAGGCTGTGACATTTTATGTGGCACAGCCCCTCGCTACACCCGCTAGGAAGGCACCACATAGGGTCAGGGAAAATGGCGCCAAGTTTACCAAGAGGAGGCCCGAGGCAGTCGGACAGAATGGGTGGTAAGAAAGGCAAGACAAAGTACACACAAAGGGAGTCCTGTGAAGCGCTCCAAAGTTATCTGAGAGTTGTCTGAGCCCCTCACCTGGTGAGCACAGTACGACGTGGGCAGCCGTTACCTGCAGACGTGGTCTGGATAATAAGAACTGTGAGTAAAGGCCCTGGACTGCATCACTGACTCGGTGTCGTTACTGCTGCTGCCCTGCACCATCACCCCCATCCTCCGCATACACTGCCCTGAGGCTATACTCCTCCCGTGGGGAGTTATGCTACGCTCTGCTGCACCCACAACACCAGCCTCAGCGGTCTGCCCTGCAGCGGCGGTTCACTCTGACCGCAATCCACGGGTGGCATAGTCGGACATTTAAACATCAAAACCACATAAATAGTTACGCCACTGGTTTGACCGCCCTGAGCCACGGAACCGGGTCGCCGCCATGGAGACTACAACCACCAGCATCCACCAAAAAGTGTCCGGCTCCGGGTGTCCCAAGGCCCAGGGGGTACATCAGAACATTTTCATCACCTTTCACAATCACCAATGGGACAAGGCAGGGATGTCCTCTGTCCCCTCTCTTATACATCCTAGTGACGGAGCACCTGCTCTCATCAATTCGCCATAACCCCAATATTAGGTGGATTGAGGTGGGAGGCACCGAGTACAAGTGCTCTCTATTTGCTGATGATGTCCTAGTATATACAGTTATATGAAAAAGTTTGGGCACCCCTATTAATCTTAAGCTTGATGTTTTATAAAAATTGGTGTTTTTGCAACAGCTATTTCAATTTGATATATGTAATAACAGTTGGACACAGTAATGTTTCTGCCTTGAAATGAGGTTTATTGTACTAACAGAAAATGTGCAATCTGCATTCAAACAAAATTTGACAGGTGCATAAGTATGGGCACCTCACCAGAAAAGTGACATTAATATTTAGTAGATCCTCCTTTTGCAAAAATAGCAGCCTCTAGTCACTCCTGTAGCTTTTAATGATTTCCTGGATCCTGGATGAAGGTATTTTTGACCATTCCTCTTTACAAAACAATTCCAGTTCAGTTAAGTTTGATGGTCGCCGAGCATGGACAGCCCTCTTCAAATGATCCCACAGATGTTCAATGATATTCAGGTCTGGGGACTGGGATGGCCATTCCAGAACATTGTAATTGTTCCTCTGCATGAATGCCTGAGTAGATTTGGAGCGATGTTTTGGATCATTGTCTTGCTGAAAGATCAATCCCCTGCGTAACTTCAACTTTGTCACTGATTCTTGAACATTATTGTCAAGAATCTGCTGATACTGAGTAGAATCCATGCGTCCCGCAACTTTAACAAGATTCCCGGTGCCGGCATTGGCCACACAGCCCCAAAGCATGATGGAACCTCCACCAAATTTTACTGTGGGTAGCAAGTGTTTTCTTGGAATGCTGTGTTTTTTTGCCGCCATGCATATCGCCTTTTTGTATGACCAAACAACTCAATCTTGGCTTCATCAGTCCACAGGACCTTATTCCAAAAATAAATTGGCTTCTCCAAATGTGCTTTTGCATGCCTCAGCCGACTCTGCTTGTGGCGTGCTTGCAGAAACGGCTTCTTTCGCATCACTCTCCCATACAGCTTCTCCTTGTGCAAAGTGCGTTGTATAGTTGACCGATGCACAGTGACACCATCTGCAGCAAGTTGATGCTGCAGCTCTCTGGAGGTGGTCTGAGGATTGTCCTTGACTGATCTCACCATTCTTCTTCTCTGCCTTTCTGATGTTTTTCTTGGCCTGCCACTTCTGGCCTTAACAAGAACTGTCCCTGTGTTCTTCCATTTCCTTACTATGTTCCTCACAGTGGAAACTGACAGGTTAAATCTCTGAGACAGCTTTTTGTATCCTTCCCCTGAACAACTATGTTCAATAATCTTTGTTTTTAGATCATTTGACAGTTGTTTTGAGGAGCCCATGATGCCACTCTTCAGAGGAGATTCAAACAGGAGAACAACTTGCAAGTGGCCACTTTAAGTAGCTTTTCTCATGATTGCATACACCTGGCTATGAAGTTCAAAGCTCAATGAGGTTACAAAACCAAAAAAGTGCTTTAGTAAGTCAGTAAAAAGTAGGTAGGAGTATTTAAAACAAGAAAATGATAAGGGTGCCCATACTTATGCACCTGTCAAATTTTGTTTGAATGCAGATTGCACATTTTCTGTTAGTACAATAAACCTCATTTCAAGGCAAAAACATTACTGTGTCCAACAGTTATTACATATATCAAACTGAAATAGCTGTTGCAAAAACACCAATTTTTCTAAAACATTAAGATTAAGATTAATAGGGGTGCCCAAACTTTTTCATATAACTGTATCACTCAATCACATATATCCATCCATGCTGTTATGGCTGAAATAGATCGCTTTGTTACATGGTCAAATTTTAAAATCAATGCAGCGAAGTCTGAGGCCCTCGATGTCTCCCTCCCCAAATCCATACAGGATTCCATCCAGTCCAACTTTCCCTTTGTCTGGCCCTCACAGGGTATCAAATACTTAGGAATTCCTATTCATAGAGACCTCTCCCATCTATGTTATCTTAATTTTGGGCCCTTTATTGAACAACTCCATACAGAACACGGATGGCAAGTTAGAACTGTAAGATTCACTACGTGAACCACTGGTGTTTTGTGGAAAAGCACATGTACACTGTGTTCCAAATTATTATGAAAAAAGTGTTTAGGAGTGATAAGGGAAGAATTTGTTTGTTTGTCAGTTAAACTCATTGATGGTGATGTGTGTCAGGGCTCTTTATATCACTGTAAGCAATTGCAGAAACCTGTGCTAATTAGTTTGGCAGGTGTGTCCAATGAAAGGCAAGACTACTTAGGAAGGCTGTCTCACATTATTAAGCAGCCTACATTTTCTGCCAAAATGGGAAAGAAAAAGGATGTGTTGGCTGCTGAGAAGCAACAAATTGTGGAGTGTTTAGGTCAAGGCATGACTACAATCAACATTGTGCTATGATCAGGATGAAGTGTCTTGGCAATCAAGAAGTATGTAGCTGATTCACAGTACACACGTGTGCATGCTGATAAGGGCAAATTGAGGACTCTTTCCTACAGGCAATTACGTCAGGTTAAAAGAGCAGTGGCAAAAAAGCCTTGTCATAGCAGCAGACAAGTTTTTGAAGCTGCTGGTGCCTCCAACGTCCCCCGAACAACAAAATGCAGGGTCCTTCAGAGGTTTGCAGCTGTTCATACGCCATCCTATCGACCTCCTCTATCCACTTCACACAAGCAGAAACGGCTCCAGTGGGCCAAACATTACATGAAGACTGATTTCAAAACTGTTTTGTTCACGGATGAGTGCCGTGCAGCACTCGATGGTCTAGATGGATGGAGTGGAGGATGGCTGGTTGATGGACACCCCACGCAAACACGGCTACAGCGCCAACAAGGAGGAGGTGGAGTAATGTTTTGGGCTAGAATCATGGGGAGAGAGATTGTCGGCCCCTTTAGGATCCCTGAAGGGGTAAAGAAGAACTCCATAATGTATGTGGATTTTCTCAAACAGCACTTCCTGCCATGGTTCAAGAAGAAGAACCGTGTATTCCACAGCAAGATCATTTTATGCATGAAAATGCACCTTCTCATGCTGCACATAGCACATCTTCATCTCTGGCTGATATGGGCATAAAAGGGGACAAACTTATGGTGTGATCCCCATGCTCCCCTGACCTCTACCCTATTCAGAACCTCTGGAGCATCATCAAAAGGAGTGTCTACGATGGCGGGAGGCAGTTCACATCTAAGCAACAGCTCTGGGAGGGTATTCTGTCCTCATGCAAAACAATTGAAGCAGAAACCATCCAAGACCTGACAAATTCAATGGACGAGAGAGTTCAGAAGCTCCTTTCGAACAAGTGGTCCTATGTGAAAATGTAACATCACCTAGAATAAAGTTTTGAGTTGAAAACTGTTTGATTTCAGTTTCTAATAACCTGCTAATGCTTATAATTTCAAAAATGACCATTTTTTTGGTCTTTATTAAAATGAAAAGGTTGATCGAAAAGTTTGGGGTATCTAAGAGTGTGGCAATCCAATAGTCATGATTACTTCAAATTCTGACAATATGAGGGTCATGTTGCAGGTAGTGCAGCAAGAAGGCACTTATGTGTCTTGCGCATCTCGGAGCCCAAAAATTATTTTCCGGGCTAGATGCAGCTAAAAATTATTATTAATTTTAAATCTGGTGGAGCTTAGTATAGATGGCCTACTAGGATCAGTGCTGCACACTGCTACAAAGCCCAAATTATTTTCCAGCCAAGATACAGATAAACATGATTAGTAATTTTAAATCTGGTGGAGCTTATTATAGATGGCCTAATAGAATCAGTGCTGCACACTGCTACAAAGCCCAAATTATTTTCCAGCCAAGATACAGATAAACATGATTAGTAATTTGAAAGCTTAAAACCGTTGGTGAAGTGATTTTAACCAATCATCAAGCTTTTACTCTCCCCAGGATGACACAGGGGTAGAAAAGTCGTTTCGGATCCATGATTTGTTCATCTTTATGAACGTGAGTCTGTCTACATTATCAGTGGAGAGCCGCGTGCGCTTATCTGTCAGCACACCACCAGCAACGCTGAACACACGTTCAGACAGAACGCTGGCTGCGGGGCATGACAAGATCTCCAAGGCGTAAGTGGCTAGCTCCGGCCATTTATCCAGATTGGAAGCCCAAAAAGAGCAAGGGTCCAGTGACACAGTCATGGCTTCAATGTTTACTTGAAGATACTCCTGTACCATCGTCTCTAGGCGTTGACTATGTGTCAGACTTCTTGTCTCCTGTGGCCTTGCAAAGGATGGGCAAAAAAAGTGGTGAAATGATTCCGCAAAATTGATGTTACCAGCAGATACTGTGGTTCTGTTACGGTTTGAGTGCTGAACACTTGACGGTCCCACGGTTGGCAACTTGGAACTGTGAGATTCACTACGTGCACCACTGGTGTTTTGTGGAAAAGCACATGTAATATTCTGCAACAGTCTCTGCTGATACTCCTGCATGCGTGCATCCCTTTCTATGGCAGGAATAATTTCTGCAAATTTACTTTTGTACCGGGGATCTAACAGTGTGGCAACCCAGTAGTCAGGATTATTTCTAATTCTCACAATTCGAGGGTCATGTTGCAGGTAGTGCAGCAAGAAGGCACTCATGTGTGTTGCGCATCCAGGAGCACCAAGTCCCTGTTGTGTTGGTGGCGAGGTAACAATCATGCTTCCTTCCTCTGTCCTCTCCCCCCTACCTCGCACAACAGAAATGTGATCAAGGTCTCCCTCATCTGATGAGTCTTCCATCAGTTCGTCCTCCATTTCTTCCTGGGCTCCTGCACCTTCCTCACTAGTTTGGCTGCTACCATGCGCCCTGGTAAAACCATCTCCCCCACCCTCACATGCCTGTCGCCTTGGTGCTGCCGACCGTCTGGACCTTGCAGATGTTAGACCTTCCGCATACAACTCCTCCTCCTCCACTTCCTCCACCTCCTCTTGTGCCACCACCTGACTCCGAATTCTGTTTAACATGTGCTCCAGCATGTAAATCACCGGAATAGTCATGCTGATAATGGCATCGTCAGCACTAAACATCTTCGTCGCCATTTCAAAACTGTGCAGAAGGGTGCATAGGTCCCTGATCTGAGACCACTCCTCCAGCGTGATTTGCCCCACCTCTGGATCTCGTTGGCCCAGGCTATACGTCAGAACGTATTGCACCAGGGCTTGTCGGTGCTGCCACAGTCGCTGCAACATGTGCAGAGTTGAATTCCACCGGGTAGGCACATAGCATTTTAGCCGGTGAAGTGGCAGGCCCAACGACTTCTGTAGAGATGTAAGTCGCTGAGCTGCGGGATGCGAATGGCAGAAGTGAGCACACAGCGACCGTGCCCTCTGCAGAAGGCCATCTAGTCTGGGATAGTGGGCTAAAAATTGCTGGACAACCAGGTTCAACACGTGAGCCATACAAGGCACATGTGTGACATTGCCCCGGCGAAGGGCCGCACCCAGGTTTGCAGCATTGTCGCACACGGCCTTCCCTGGTTTCAGGTCCAGTGGAGACAACCATTCATGAAATTGGTTCTCCAGAGCTGACCACAACTCCTCAGCTGTGTGACTCG
Source organism: Phyllobates terribilis (assembly GCF_046119375.1). Classification (NCBI taxonomy): domain Eukaryota; kingdom Metazoa; phylum Chordata; class Amphibia; order Anura; family Dendrobatidae; genus Phyllobates; species Phyllobates terribilis. The sequence continues at coordinate 635,051,330 of NW_027362763.1, forward strand.
CATTTCCCAGACATTTCAAAGTAAAAACCGCCTGATGACGTTGAGCCCTACTGCCAGCATAGTAAGGAGGTATGCAGGATCCCTTCTGTGCAGTTAGAAAGCTTGTGGCATGACCAGACAGGCTTTGGGTGCAGGTGGAAGACCGAGAGGAGGTTGAGGAGGCAGAAGCAGTGGAGGAACTTTGACATAAAGAGGATTGACGCACAACTCGTGGGGACGGCAAGACTTGGACAGCAGCCCCTTGTCCTGCTGTCACCATAGTTACCCAGTGCCCAGTCAGCGACATGTAACGCCCCTGTCCATGCCTACTCGTCCAAGTGTCTGTGGTGAAATGCACCCTGTCACACACAGAGTTTCTCAAAGAAGCGGTGATGTTGTGTGCGACATGCTGGTGGAGCGCAGGCACACCTTTCTTTGAGAAGTAGTGCCGACTGGGCATCTGGTACTGGGGCACTGCGACGGACACAGGGTCTCGAAAATCCTCTGTGTCCACCAGGCGGAAAGGCAGCATTTCTGTAGCCAAGAGCTTGCAGATGGTGAAATTCAACCTCTTAGCTTTCTCATGGTTGGGAGGAAATGGTCTTTTACTTGTCCACATCTGAGGGACCGAGGGCTGGCTATTGTGCTTAGACGGGGTTGATAAGGGTGTCCCCGGCAAACTGCCGGTCTGTGAGGAAGATGCAGGCGGACATGTTAGGTTGCCTTGATCCAAAGGTGGTGCTATCGATGTCGGACAGCGCTCAACACCAGCTGGTTTTACCACCTCCAAAGAAAATGATGACCTGCCAATCACGCTGGCTGTTGCGGGTAAAGAGGTGGCAGGTCTGCGCCCCAAAACAGGTGTGACTGCTGTCCCCCCAGTCAAAGAGGATGAAGAGGCCGCGGATGCACAAGATATGGCAGACGGTGGTTGGCCCGGCTGGCTAGGCCGCATTGTAGCACACTGAGCTTCCCACTGCAACTTATGCTTCATGTCCATGTGCCGGTTCATGCATGAAGTACTCAAAGTATGTATTTTTTGGCCTCTACTTAGCTTTTGCTGACAAATGTTACAGATAACATGAGTTGGGTCATCTTTATTGATCTGAAAAAATGCCCAGGCTATGCAAGGCTTAGCACCCATGCGACCTGAAGAGCCACCACGACTTATGGTGAGAGGCAGAGTTGTGTTTGAGGATGCAGTTGTTGACGTGCTTCCAGTACTACGTCTCTGTCCAGGAAGGCGCAACCTGACCTGTCATCACTAGCATCTTCCTCCACCTCCTCTGCTGACCTCATCTCTTGGCTGACTGTGGGTTGACAGTAAGTGGGATCTTCAACCTCATCATCATCACCCTGTGCGTTATCACACCCGTCGTCCTCTGAGCCAACCTGTTCCTGCCCTGACAAAAAACTAAAGTTGTCGCTCCAATCAGGTATTTGAGTCTCATCATCGTCTTCCTCACTGTCTCCACCAACAGGAGTTACAGTTTGGGAATGAGGGTCTACATTATGGTCAGAACCTTCTGCGTCTGGTCCTGGATCCGACTCATAAAGATTCTGGGCATCAGTGCAGATCATTTCCTCGTCTGGATTCACAGAAGCGCTGGAGTCGACCTCTGATTCCCAGACTATAGTATGAGTAAACAGCTCTGCAGACTCAACCATCTGTTCTACCTCATTCTCAGTAGGGCAGCTGGAGATTTGGGAGCTGTGAGGAAGCAAGTGCGATTGGGGTGACACCTTTGAGGACTGGAGTATTTGTGATGTTGAAGTTGAAGTTGATGTGGAGGAGAGCCCACTTAAAGGAGCACTTGATATCCGTTGAAGCACCTGCTGTTTTTGTGCCTCATCTGGAATTTGTAGCGATTGGTGTGGCCGTAAGAAAGGGATCTTATCACATTGTCTGCTAAAAGAAGTAGACATTTTAGTTTGGCTGGAAGATGGTCTTTCTTCTGCAGATGTTACTGTTGCTTTAACACCTACCCCACGGACACAACCTTTTTTCCGCTTCCCAACACGCCTATTCCCCTTTCCACCAGCAGCAGGCCTATTTCCACTCATTTTGGTGGTTAACTAATTCACAACTCTGGAGTTGTTTGCACAAAAAAACAATGGATGGGAACCGAGCAGAGCTGAGTGGCCAAACTGTGGTATTAGGCCAAAACTATTGGCTGGGTTAGATGCAGAAAAAAATTATATTCAATTTGCAACCTGATGGAGGTCAGTATAGATGGACTAATAGAGAAAGTCCCACACACAGCTAGAAGCCCAAATATTTTTTCAGAGGTAGATGCAGAAAAAAATTATATTCAGTTTGCAACCTGATGGAGGTCTGTATAGATGGATTAATAGAACAAGTCCCACACACAGCTAGAAGCCCAATATTTTTTCAGATAAAAATTATTTTGAATTTGCAGCGTGATGGAGGTCAGTATAGATGGACTAATAGAACAAGTCCCACACACTGCTAGAAGGCCAAATATTTTTTCAGAGCTAGATGCAGAAAAAAATTATATTCAGTTTGCAACCTGATGGAGGTCAGTATAGATGGACTAATAGAACAAGTCCCACACACAGCTAGAAGCCCAAATATTTTTTCAGAGGTAGATGCAGAAAAAAAATATATTCAGTTTGCAACCTGATGGAGGTCAGTATAGATGGACTAATAGAGAAAGTCCAACACACTGCTAGAAGGCCAAATATTTTTTCAGAGCTAGATGCAGACAAAAAATTATTTTTAATTTACAACCTGATGGAGGTCAGTATAGATGGACTAATAGAGAAAATCCCACACACTGCTAGAAGGCCAAATATTTTTTCAGAGCTAGATGCAGATATAAATTATTTTTAATTTGCAACCTGATGGAGGTCAGTATAGATGGACTAATAGAGAAAGTCCCACACACTGCTAGAAGGCCAAATATTTTTTCAGAGCTAGATGCAGAAAAAAATTATATTCAGTTTGCAACCTGATGGAGGTCAGTATAGATGGACTAATAGAACAAGTCCCACACACAGCTAGAAGGCCAAATATTTTTTCAGAGGTAGATGCAGATAAAAATTATTTTTAATTTGCAGCCTGATGGAGGTCAGTATAGATGGACTAATAGAGAAAGTCCCACACACTGCTAGAAGGCCAAATATTTTTTCAGAGCTAGATGCAGACAAAAATCAGTTTGAATTTGCAACCTGATGGAGGTCAGTATAGATGGACTAATAGAGAAAGTCCCACACACTGCTAGAAGGCCAAATATTTTTCCAGAGCTAGATGCAGACAAAAAATTATTTTTAATTTGCAACCTGATGGAGGTCAGTATAGATGGACTAATAGAGAAAGTCCCACACACTGCTAGAAGGCCAAATATTTTTTCAGAGCTAGATGCAGAAAAAAATTATATTCAGTTTGCAACCTGATGGAGGTAAGTATAGATGGACTAATAGAACAAGTCCCACACACAGCTAGAAGCCCAAATATTTTTTCAGAGGTAGATGCAGAAAAAAATTATATTCAGTTTGCAACCTGATGGAGGTCTGTATAGATGGATTAATAGAACAAGTCCCACACACAGCTAGAAGCCCAATATTTTTTCAGAGGTAGATGCAGAAAAAAAATATATTCAGTTTGCAACCTGATGGAGGTCAGTATAGATGGACTAATAGAGAAAGTCCCACACACTGCTAGAAGGCCAAATATTTTTTCAGAGCTAGATGCAGATATAAATTATTTTTAATTTGCAACCTGATGGAGGTCAGTATAGATGGACTAATAGAGAAAGTCCCACACACTGCTAGAAGGCCAAATATTTTTTCAGAGCTAGATGCAGAAAAAAATTATATTCAGTTTGCAAACTGATGGAGGTCAGTATAGATGGACTAATAGAACAAGTCCCACACACAGCTAGAAGGCCAAATATTTTTTCAGAGGCAGATGCAGATAAAAATTATTTTTAATTTGCAGACTGATAGAGGTCAGTATAGATGGACTAATAGAGAAAGTCCCACACACTGCTAGAAGGCCAAATATTTTTTCAGAGCTAGATGCAGACAAAAAATTATTTTTAATTTGCAACCTGATGGAGGTCAGTATAGATGGACTAATAGAGAAAGTCCCACACACTGCTAGAAGGCCAAATATTTTTTCAGAGCTAGATGCAGATAAAAATTATTTTTAATTTGCAACCTGATGGAGGTCAGTATAGATGGACTAATAGAGAAAGTCCCACACACTGCTTGAAGGCCAAATATTTTTTCAGAGCTAGATGCAGAAAAAAATTATATTCAGTTTGCAACCTGATGGAGGTCAGTATAGATGGACTAATAGAACAAGTCCCACACACAGCTAGAAGCCCAAATATTTTTTCAGAGGTAGATGCAGATAAAAATTATTTTTAATTTGCAACCTGATGGAGGTTAGTATAGATGGACTAATAGAGAAAGTCCCACACACTGCTAGAAGGCCAAATATTTTTTCAGAGCTAGATGCAGACAAAAAATTATTTTGAATTTGCAGCGTGATGGAGGTCAGTATAGATGGACTAATAGAACAAGTCCCACACACTGCTAGAAGGCCAAATATTTTTTCAGAGCTAGATGCAGAAAAAAATTATATTCAGTTTGCAACCTGATGGAGGTCAGTATAGATGGACTAATAGAACAAGTCCCACACACTGCTAGAAGCCCAAATATTTTTTCAGAGCTAGATGCAGAAAAAAATTATATTCAATTTGCAACCTGATGGAGGTCAGTATAGATGGACTAATAGAATGATGCTATGCCCAAAAGATTTTACTTTACTAGGTGCAGTAAAAAAATTGGTATTCTATACACAGGTGGTATATCTTGCAACACAGATAGGCTACTCCACTGACTAACACACTCTGCAATAGGCCAAAAAGGATTAGCTTTGCTAGATTCAGCCAAATGCTGTGAAAAAAACTTGCACAGCACTGGCACAGACCTGCCTGGCAAAAACTGATAGGAACTGATGTAACCTAGTCCTGAAAAGGACTGCAATTACAATTAGTCTTTACTCCCACAATCTATCTATTTAAGAGCACAGACCTGCCTGATAAAAGTCGTAGGAAATGCTGTAACCTAGTCCTTAAAAGGACTGCAATCACAACTATTCCCTACTCCCAAGCTATCTGTAGATTTGTGCGAAAATTGGCTTGAAATTAACAAGGTATAGCGCACACAGCAACAGCGGTGCCGTCTAACACGCAGCTGCAGCAGTGAGAAAATGGTGGCGACGGGGAAAATGGCTTGGTCTTATAGGGCAAGGACATGTGACATACACTGCCAATGACACATGCCATAGCTTGTGTGAAAAAAAGCACTTCGCTCCGTGTGTGCGCTGCTGATAGGCTGACAGATTACACCTCCCCACTGTATATGCGGTAAAGAGAAAAAAAAATGGAGATCTCCATTGTTCCTGCAGAGATCCAGACCCTGCTCCTCCCCCCACCCCGCTGTACACTCAAACTGCGTATTAACATTAATTTTCATCATTACTGAGAAACAATCCAGTTACGATTTTGGTGCACGAACAGTTATCGAACATAACCTCGAACAGCCGAATTTTTCTCAAATCGTTCGTGTTCGCCGAACGGCTCGAACACCGTCCAAAACAGCTCGAATTTGAGTTGGTGAACAGTTCGAGTAGAACAACGCTCATCTCTTTTCCAGAGCGATTAGTCCAATGAGTCCTTGATATTTCGTCGTTTTCATCCAATTTTCTGAATTTTTGAAAATTTCACTTTTTTGTGAAAATATCCAACTAAATGAGGGAATAATATGTGTGAGGGTACCCCTGGAGAGTTTCAAATATGTGTGGGTAGAATATATATCCCACGGGGGTAAAATTGAAAAAAGTTGAAAAAAAAATTTTGGGGACTTTTTCATTTTTCCAGCGTTTATCAGACTTTCAGAGAGGGGAGATGTCAGTGAGCGTTCCGATTTCAGTTCCAGAGCGATTCGCCCAATAAGTCCTTGATATTTCGTCGTTTTCAGCCAATTTTCTGAATTTTTGAAAATGTCACTTTTTTGTGAAAATATCCACTAAATGAGGGAGTAATATGTGTGAGGATACCCCAGGAGAGTTCCAAATGTGTGTGGGTAGAATATATATCCCACAGGGTTAAAATTGAAAAAAGTTAAAAAAAATTTTTTTTTGGACTTAGTCATTTTTCTGGCGTTCATTAGACTTTCAGAGAGGGGAAATGTCAGTGAGTATTTCGATTTCAGTTCCAAAGCAATTCGCCCAATGAGTCCTTGATATTTCGTCGTTTTCAGCCAATTTTCTGAATTTTTGAAAATTTCACTTTTTTGTGAAAATATCCACTAAATGAGGGAGTAATATGTGTGAGGGTACCCCAGGAGAATTCCAAATGTGTGTGGGTAGAATAAATTTCCCACGGGGGTGAAATTGAAAAAAGTTGAAAAAAAATTTTTGGGGACTTTTTCATTTTTCCAGCGTTTATCAGCCTTTCAGAGAGGGGAAATGTCAGTGAGCGTCCCGATTTCAGTTCTAGAGCGATTCGCCCAATGAGTCCTTGATGTTTCGTCGTTTTCAGCCAATTTTCAGAAATTTTGAAAATTTCACTTTTTTATGAAAATATCCACTAAATGAGGGAATAATATGTGTGAGGGTACCCCAGGAGAGTTCCAAATGTGTGTGGGTAGAATAAATATCCCACGGGGGTGAAATTGAAAAAAGTTAAAAAAAAAAATTTTTTGACTGTCATTTTTCTGGCGTTTATCAAACTTCAGAGATGGGAAATGTCAGTGAGCGTTCTGATTTCAATTCGAGAGTTATTCGCCCAATGAGTCCTTGACATTTCATCATTTTCTGCCAATTTTCAGAATTTTTGAAGATGTCACTTTTATATGAAAACATCCACTAAATGAGGGAATAATATGTGTGAGGGTACCCCAGGAGAGTTCCACATATGTGTGGGTAGAATATATATCTCAGGGGGGTAAAATTGAAAAAAGTTAAAAAAAAAATTTTTTTGGACTTATTCATTTTTTGGGCGTTTATCAGACTTTCAGAGAGGGGAAATGTCAGTGAGCATCCCGATTTCACTTCCAGAGTGATTCGCCCAATGTATCCTTGATATTTCGTCATTTTCAGCCAATTTTCTGAATTTTTGAAAATTTCACTTTTTTGTGAAAATATCCAACTAAATGAGGGAATAATATGTGTGGGGGTACCCCTGGAGAGTTTCAAATGTGTGTGGGTAGAATATATATCCCACGGTGGTAAAATTTAAGAAAATTGAAAAAAAATATTTTTGGACTTCGTCATTTTTCCAGCGTTTATCAGACTTTCAGAGAGGGGAAATGTCAGTGAGCGTCCCGATTTCAGTTCTAGAGCGATTCGCCCAATGAGTCCTTGATATTTCGTCGTTTTCAGCCAATTTTCTGAATTTTTGAAAATTTCACTTTTTTGTGAAAATATCCACTAAATGAGGGAGTAATATGTGTGAGGGTACCCCAGGAGAGTTCCAAATGTGTATGGGTAGAATATATATCCCACGGGGGTAAAATGGAAAAAAGTTAAAAAAAAAAATTTTTGGACTGTCATTTTTCTGGCGTTTATCAAACTTCAGAGAGGGGAAATGTCAGTGAGCGTTCAGATTTCAATTCGAGAGTTATTCGCAAGATGAGTCCTTGACATTTCATCGTTTTCAGCCAATTTTCTGAATTTCTGAAAATTTCACTTTTTTGTGAAAATATCCACTACATGAGGGAATAATATGTGTGAGGGTACCCCAGGAGAGTTCCAAATGTTTGTGGGTAGAATATACATCCCACTGTGGTAAAATTGAAGAAAATTGAAAAAAAAATTTTTTGGACTTCGTCATTTTTCCGGCGTTTATCAGACTTCAGAGAGGGGAAATGTCAGTGAGCGTTCCTATTTCAGTTCCAGAGCGATTCGCCCAATAAGTCCTTGATATTTCGTCGTTTTCAGACAATTTTCAGAATTTTTGAAAATTTCACTTTTTTCTGAAAATATCCACTAAATGAAGGAATAATATGTGTGAGGGTACCCCAGGAGAGTTCCAAATGTGTGTAGGTAGAATATATATCCCACAGGGGTAAAATTGAAAAAAAAATTTTGGGGACTTTTTAATTTTTCCAGCGTTTATCAGACTTTCAGAGAGTGGAAATGTCAGTGAGCACTCCAAATTCAGTTTCAGAGCGATTCGCCCAATGAGTCCTTGATATTTTGTCGTTTTCAGCCAATTTTCAGAATTTTTGAAAATTTCACTTTTTTATGAAAATATCCACTAAATGAGGGAATAATATGTGTGAGGGTACCCCAGGTGAGTTCCAAATGTGTGTGGGTAGAATATATATCACACGGGGGTAAAATTGAAAAAAGTTGAAAAATAAAATTTTTGAACTTAGTCATTTTTCCGGCGTTTATCAGGCTTTCAGAGAGGGGAAACGTCAGTGAGTGTTCCGATTTCAGTTCCAGAGCGATTCTCCCAATGAGGCCTTGATATTTCGTCGTTTTCAGCCAATTTTCTGAATTTTTGAAAATTTCACTTTTTTGTGAAAATATCCACTAAATGAGGGAGTAATATGTGTGAGGGTACCCCAGGAGAGTTCTAAATGTGTGTGGGTAGAATATATATCCCGCGGGGGTAAAATTAAAAAAAGTTGAACAAAAATTTTTTTGGACTTAGTCATTTTTCCTGCATTTATCAAACTTTCAGAGAGGGGAAATGTCAGTGAGCGTTCTGATTTCAGTTCCAGAGCGATTCGCCCAATGAGTCCTTGATATTTCGTCGTTTTCAGCTAATTTTATGAATTTTTGAAAATTTCACTTTTTTGTGAAAATATCCACTAAATGAGGGAGTAATATGTGTGAGGGTACCCCAGGAGAGTTCCAAATGTGTGTGGATAGAATATATATCCCACGGGGGTAAAATTGAAAAAAGTTAAAAAAAATTTTTTTTGGACTTACTCATTTTTACGGAGTTTATCAGACTTTCAGAGAGGGGAAATGTCAGTGAGCGTTCTGATTTCAATTCGAGAGTTATTCGCCCGATGAGTCCTTGACATTTCATCATTTTCAGCCAATTTTCAGAATTTTTGAAGATGTCACTTTTATATGAAAACATCCACTAAATGAGGGAATAATATGTGTGAGTGTACCCCAGGAGAGTTCCAAATGTGTGTGGGTAGAATATATATCCCACGGGGGTAAAATTGAAAAAAGTTGAAAACAATTTTTTTTTATACTTAGTCATTTTTCCAGCGTTTATCAGACTTTCAGATAGGGAAAATGTCAGTGAGCGTTCCGTTATCAGGTCCAGAGCGATTCGCCCAATGGGTCCTTGATATTTCGTCGTTTACAACAAATTTTCAACATTTTTGAAAATTTCACTTTTTTGTGAAAATATCCAACTAAATGAGGGAATAATATGTGTGATGGTACCCCAGGAGAGTTCCAAATGTGTGTGGGTAGAATATATATCCCACGGGGGTAAAATAGGAAAAAGTTGAAAAATAAAATTTTTCCGGCGTTTGTTAGACTTTCAGAGAGGGGAATTGTCAGTGAGTGTTCCGATTTCAGTTCCAGAGCGATTCGCCGAATGAGTCCTTGATATTTCGTCGTTTTCAGGCAATTTTCTTAATTTTTGAAAATTTCACATTTTTTCTGAAAATATCCACTAAATGAGTGAGTAATATGTGTGAGTTTACCCCAGGAGAGTTCCAAATGTGTGTGGGTATAATATATATCCCACAGGGGTGAAATTGAAAAAAAGTTAAAAAAAAATTTTTGGGGACTTTTTCATTTTTCCAGCGTTTATCAGCCTTTTTAGAGAGTGGAAATGTCAGTGAGCCCTCCAAATTCAGTTTCAGAGCGATTCGCCCAATGAGTCCTTGATATTTCGTCGTTTTCAGGCAATTTTCTGAATTTTTTAAAATTTCACATTTTTTGTGAAAATATCCACTAAATGAGGGAGTAATATGTGTGAGGGTACCCCAGGAGAGTTCCAAATGTGTGTGAGTAGAATAAATATCCCACGGGGGTGAAATTGAAAAATGTTGAAAAAAATTTTTTGGGGACTTTTTCATTCTTCCAGCGTTTATCAGCCTTTCAGAGAGGGGAAATGTCAGTGAGCGTCCCGATTTCAGTTCTAGAGCGATTCGCCCAATGAGTCCTTGATATTTCGTCGTTTTCAGCCAATTTTCTGAATTTTTGAAAATTTCACTTTTTTATGAAAATATCCACTAAATGAGGGAATAATATGTGTGAGGGTACCCCAGGAGAGTTTCAAATGTGTGTGGGTAGAATATTTATCACACGGTGGTAAAATTGAAGAAAATTGAAAAAAAAAATTTGGGGACTTCGTCATTTTTCCGCCGTTTATCAGACTTTCAGAGAGGGGAAATGTCAGTGAGCGCTCCAAATTCAGTTTCACAGCGATTCGCCCAATGAGTCCTTGATATTTCGTCATTTTCAGCCAATTTTCTGAATTTCTGAAAATTTCACTTTTTTGTGAAAATATCCACTAAATGAGGGAATAATATGTGTGAGGGTACCCCAGGAGAGTTCCAAATGTGTCTGGATAGAATATATATCCCACGGGGGTGAAATTGAAAAAAGTTTAAAAAAAAATTTTTTTGGACTTAGTCATTTTTCTGGCGTTTATTAGACTTTCAGAGAGGGGAAATGTCAGTGAGCGATCCGATTTCAGTTTCAGAGCGATTCGCCCAATGAGTCCTTGATATTTCGTCGTTTTCAGCCAATTTTCTGAATTTCTGAAAATTTCACTTTTTTGTGAAAATATCTACTAAATGAGGGAATAATATGTGTGAGGGTACGCCAGGAGAGTTCCAAATGTGTGTGGGTAGAATATATATCCCACGGGGGTGAAATTGAAATAAGTTAAAAAAAAAATAATTTTGGACTGTCAATTCTCCGGCGTTTATCAAGCTTTCAGAGAGGGGAAATGTCAGTGAGCGTTCTGATTTCAGTTCCAGAGTGATTCGCCCAATGAGTCCTTGATATTTCGTCGTTTTCATCCAATTTTCTGAATTTTTGAAAATTTCACTTTTTTGTGAAAATATCCACTAAATGAGGGAGTAATATGTGTGAGGGTACCCCAGGAGAGTTCCAAATGTGTTTGGGTAGAATATATATCCCACGGGGGTAAAATTGAAAAAAGTTTTAAAAAAAAATTTTTGGACTGTCATTTTTCTGGCGTTCATCATACTTTCAGAGAGGGGAAATGTGAGTGTTCCGATTTCAGTTCCAGAGCGATTCCCCCGATGAGTCCTTGATATTTCGTCATTTTCAGGCAATTTTCTGAATTTTTGAAAATTTCACATTTTTTCTGAAAATATCCACTAAATGAGGGAGTAATATGTGTGAGGGTACCCCAGGAGAGTTCCAAATGTGTGTGGGTAGTATATATATCCCACGGGGGTAAGAATGAAAAAAGTTGAAAAAATTTTTTTTGTTGGATTAAGTCATTTTTCCGGCGTTAATCTGACTTTCAGAGAGGGGAAAGGTCAGTGAGTGTTCTGATTTCAGTTCCAGAGAGATTCCCCCAATGAGTCCTTGATATTTAGTCATTTTCAGGCAATTTTCTGAATTTTTGAAAATTTCACTTTTTTGTGAAAATATCCACTAAATGAGGGAATAATATGTGTGAGGGTACCCCAGTAGAGTTCCAAATGTGTGTGGGTAGAATATATATCCCACGGGGGTAAACTTAAATAAAGTTGAAAAAAAATGTTTTTTTGACTTAATCATTTATCCGGCGTTTATCAAACTTTCAGATAGGGGAAATGCAGTGAGCGTTCTGATTTCAGTTCCAGAGTTATTAGCCCGATGAGTCCTTGATATTTCGTCATTTTCAGCCAATTTTCTGATTTTTTGAAAATTTCACTTTTTTCTGAAAATATCCACTAAATGAAGGAATACTATGTGTGAGGGTACCCCTGGAGACTTCCAAATGTGTGTGGGTAGAATATATATCCCACCGGGGTAAAATTGAAAAAAGTTAAAAAAAAAAAAATTTTTGGACTGTCATTTTTCTGGCGTTTATCAGACTTTCAGAGAGGGGAAATGTCATTGAGAGCTCCAATTTCAGTTTCAGAGCAATTCGCCCAATGAGTACTTGATATTTCGTCGTTTTCAGCCAATTTTCTGAATTTCTGAAAATTTCACTTTTTTGTGAAAATATCCACTAAATGAGGGAATAATATGTGTGAGGGTACCCCAGGAGAGTTCCAAATGTGTGTGGGTAGAATATATATCAAACGGGGGTAAAATTAAAAAAAGTTGAGAAAAATTTTTTTGGGACTCAGTCATTTTTACGGAGTTTATCAGACTTTCAGAGAGGTTAAATGTCAGTGAGCGTTCTGATTTTAATTCGAGAGTTATTCGCCCGATGAGTCCTTGACATTTCATCATTTTCAGCCAATTTTCAGAATTTTTGAAGATGTCACTTTTATATGAAAACATCCACTAAATGAGGGAATAATATGTGTGAGTGTACCCCAGGAGAGTTCCAAATTTACCCACGGGGGTAAAATTGAAAAAAGGTGAAAACAATTTTTTTTTTATACTTAGTCATTTTTCCAGCGTTTATCAGACTTTCAGATAGGGAAAATGTCAGTGAGCGTTCCGATTTCAGTTCCAGAGCGATTCGCCCAATGAGTCCTTGATATTTCATCGTTTTCAGCCAATTTTATGAATTTTTGAAAACTTCACTTTTTTGTGAAAATATCCACTAAATGAGGGAGCAATATGTGTGATGGTACCCCAGGAGAGTTCCAAATGTGTGTGGGTAGAATATATATCCCACGGGGGTAAAATAGAAAAAAGTTGAAAAATAAAATTTTTGGACTTAGTCATTTTTCCGGCGTTTGTTAGACTTTCAGAGAGGGGAATTGTCAGTGAGTGTTCCGATTTCAGCTCCAGAGCGATTCGCCGAATGAGTCCTTGATATTTCGTCGTTTTCAGGCAATTTTCTGAATTTTTTAAAATTTCACATTTTTTGTGAAAATATCCACTAAATGAGGGAGTAATATGTGTGAGGGTACCCCAGGAGAGTTCCAAATGTGTGTGAGTAGAATAAATTTCCCACGGGGGTGAAATTGAAAAAAGTTGAAAAAAATTTTTTGGGGACTTTTTCATTCTTCCAGCGTTTATCAGCCTTTCAGAGAGGGAAAATGTCAGTGAGCGTTCCGTTATCAGGTCCAGAGAGATTCGCCCAATGGGTCCTTGATATTTCGTCGTTTTCAACCAATTTTCTGAATTTTTGAAAATTTCATTTTTTTGTGAAAATATCCACTAAATGAGGGAATAATATGTGTGAGGGTACCCCTGGAGAGTTCCAAATGTGTGTGGGTAGAATATATATCCCACGGGGGTAAAATTGAAAAAAGTTTAAAAAAAAAATTTTTGGACTGTCATTTTTCTGGCGTTTATCAAACTTTCAGAGAGGGGAAATGTCAGTGAGCGTTCTGATTTCAGTTCCAGAGTTATTAGCCCGATGAGTCCTTGATATTTCATCGTCAGCCAATTTTTTGAATTTTTGAAAATTTCACTTTTTTCTGAAAATATCCACTAAATGAAGGAATACTATGTGTGAGGGTACCCCTGGAGAGTTTCAAATGTGTTTGGGTAGAATACATATCCCACTGGGGTAAAATTGAAAAAAGGAAAAAAAAAAAAAAAATTTGGGACTGTCATTTTTCTGGCGTTTATCAGACTTTCAGAGAGGGGAAATGTCAGTGAGCGCTCCACTTTCAGTTCCAGAGCAATTCGCGCAATTCGCCCAATGAGTCCTTGATATTTCATCGATTTCAGCCAATTTTCAGAATTTTTGAAAATTTCACTTTTTGTGAAAATATCCACTAAATGAGGGAATAATATGTGTGAGGGTAACCCCAGGAGAGTTCCAAATGTGTGTGGGTAGAATATATATTCCACAGGGGTAAAATTGAAAAAAGTTGAAATAAAATTTTTTTTGGACTGTCAATTTCCAACATTTATCAGACTTTCAGAGACGGGAAATGTCAGTGAGCGTTCCGATTTTAGTTCCAGAATGATTTGCCCGATGAGTCTTTGATATTTCTTCATTTTCAGCCAATTTCCTGAATTTTAGAAAATTTCACTTTTTACCCCAGGAGAGTTTCAAATGTGTGTGGGTGGAAAATATATCCCACGGGGGTAAAACTGAAAAAAGTTGGAAAAAAAAAATTTGGGGGACTTAGTCATTTTTCCGGCGTTCATCACACTTTCAGAGAGGGGAATTGTCAGTGAGTGTTCTGATTTCAGTTCCAGAGCGATTCGCCCAATTAGTCCTTGATATTTCGTCTTTTTCAGCCAAATTTCAGAATTTTTGAAAATTTCACTTTTTTGTGAAAATGTCCACTAAATGAGGTAGTAATATGTGTGAGGGTACCCCAGGAGAGTGCCAAATATGTGTGGGTAAAATATATACAGTTATATGAAAAAGTTTGGGCACCCTTATTAAACTTAAGCTTAATGTTTTATAAAAATTGGTGTTTTTGCAACAGCTATTTCAGTTTGATATATGTAATAACTGTTGGACACAGCTGATTAGTATATATGTAGCTTAGTACCCTATATTTATTATGCAACTTTGCTTTACATTTATATATAATGATGGTAGGGTATGAGATATATTTTTTTGTCTTTTGTAGGTTTTGCTTCTTTTTGCTAGTGTGAACATGCTCCTATTACTTGCATGTGTTCCATCTTAGACCTCAGTTCACATTGCTTGGTTTCTTGTCTAGTTTGCATTCTGTGCAATTTAAGGGTGTGGCATCCCCTTTGTTGAGCTGATTAGTATATATGTAGCTTACCACGGGCCTGGGTGGTCTGGAGTTGGGACCCGGTCCTATTTGTCTACCCTTTTATATGCATTACTTCAACTTTGATATACAGTTAGGTTTTTAATATAGACAGTATAGGTACCGTCCCAATTTAGGGTCACCTTGCCGCTGGTGGGATGGCTTGTATACTTTTTTTGATCAAAAATAGTTCACTAAGTAACCTATATTTATTATGCAACTTTGCTTTACATTTATATAAAATGATGGTAGGGTATGAGATATATTTTTTTGTCTTTTGTAGGTTTTGCTTCTTTTTGCTAGTGTGAACATGCTCCTATTACTTGCATGTGTTCCATCTTAGACCTCAGTTCACATTGCTTGGTAGCTCTATGGAGGTGGTCTGAGGAGGGTCCTTGACTGATCTCACCATTCTTCTTCTCTGCCTTTCTGATGTTTTTCTTGGCCTGCCACTTCTGGCCTTAACAAGAACAGTCCCTGTGTTCTTCCATTTCCTTACTATGTTTCTCACAGTGGAAACTAACAGGTTAAATCTCTGACACAGCTTTTTGTATCCTTCCCCTGAACAACTATGTTGAATAAACTTTGTTTTCAGATCATTTGACAGTTGTTTTGAGGAGCCCATGATGCCACTCTTCAGAGGAGATTCAAACAGGAGAACCACTTGCAAGTGGCCACTTTAAGTAGCTTTTCTCATGATTGTATACACCTGGCTATGAAGTTCAAAGCTCAATGAGGTTACAAAACCAAAAAAAGTGCTTTAGTAAGTCAGTAAAAAGTAGGTAGGAGTATTTAAAACATGAAAATGATAAGGGTGCCCATATTTATGCACCTGTCAAATTTTGTTTGAATGCAGATTGCACATTTTCTGTTAGTACAATAAACCTCATTTCAAGGCAGAAACATTACTGTGTCCAACAGTTATTACATATATCAAACTGAAATAGCTGTTGCAAAAACACCAATTTTTATAAAACATTAAGCTTAAGATTAATAGGGGTGCCCAAACTTTTTCATATAACTGTATCCCACAGGGGTAAAATTGAAAAAAGTTTAAAAAAAAATTTTTTTGGGACTTAGTCATTTTTCTGGCTTTTATCAGACTTTCAGAGAGGGGAAATGTCAGTGAGCACTCCGATTTCAGTTCCTGAGCGATTTGCCAATGAGTCCTTGATATTTCGTCGATTTCAGCCAATTTTCAGAATTTTTGAAAATTTAACTTTTTTGTGAAAATATCCGCTAAATTAGGTAATAATATGTGTGAGGGTACCCCAGGTGAGTTCCAAATGAGTGTGGCTAGAATATACATTCCAGAGGGGTGAAATTGAAAAAAGTTGAAAAAAATTTTTTTTTTGGACATAGTCATTTTTTTCTGGTTTATCAAACTTTCAGAGAGGGGAAATGTCAGTGAGTGTTCCAATTTCAGTTTCAGAGTGATTCGCCCAATGAGTCCTTTATATTTAGTCGTTTTCAGCCAATTTTCTGAATTTTTGAAAATTTCACTTTTTTTGTGAAAATATCCACTACATGAGAGAATAATATGTGTGAGGGTACCCCAGGAGAGTTCCAAATGTGTGTGGGTAGAATATATATCCCACGGGGGTAAAATTGAAAAAGGTTTAAAAAAAAAATTTTTTGGACTTAGTCATTTTTCTAGCGTTTATCAGACTTTCAGAGAGGGGAAATGTCAGTGAGCGTTCCGATTTCAGTTCCTGGGCAATTCGCCCAATGAGTCCTTGATGTTTTGTCGTTTTCAGCCAATTTTCTGAATTTTTGAAAATTTCACTTTTTATCTGAAAATATCCACTAAATGAGGAAGTAATATGTGTGAGTGTACCCCAGGAGAGTTCCAAATGTGTGTGGGTTAAAATTGAAAAAAGTTGAAAAAATTTTTTTTTTGGACTTAGTAATTTTTCCGGTCTTTATCAGACTTTCAGAAAGCGGAAATATCAGTGAGCATTCCGATTTCAGTTCCAGAGCGATTCGCCCAATGAGTGTTTGATATTTTGCCGTTTTCATACAAATTTCTGAATTTTTAAAAATTTCACTTTTTTGTGAAAATATCCACTAAATGAGGGAATAATATGTGTGAGGGTACCCCAGGAGAGTTCCAAATGTGTGTGGGTAGAATATATATCCCACGGGGGTAAAATTGAAAAAAGTTTAAAAAAAATTTTTTTAGTCTTAGTCATATTTCCGGCGTTTATCAGACTTTCAGAGAGGGAAGATGTCAGTGAGCGTTCCGATTTCAGTTCCAGAGCGATTCGCCCAATGAGTCCTTGATGTTTCGTCGTTTTCAGCCAATTTTCTGAATTTTTGAAAATGTCACTTTTTTGTGAAAATATCCACTAAATGAGGGAATAATATGTGTGAGGTACCCAAGGAGAGTTCCAAATGTGTGTGGGTAGAATATATATCCCACGGGGGTAAAATTGACAAGAGTTAAAAAAAATTTTTTTTAGTCTTAGTCATTTTTCCGGCGTTTATGAGACTTTCAGAGAGGGGAAATATCAGTGAGCATTCCGATTTGAGTTCCAGAGCGATTCGCCCAATGGGTCCCTGATATTTCGTCGCTTTCAGCCAATTTTCAGAATTTTTGAAAATATCACTTTTTTGTGAAAATATCTACTAAATGTGGAAGTAATGTGTGTAAGGGTACCCAAGGAGAGTTCCAAATGTGTGTGGGTAGAATATATATCCCACGGGGGTAAAATTGAAAAAGGTTGAAAAAAATTTTTTTTGGGACTTAGTGATTTTTCCAGCGTTAATCAGAATTTCAGAGAGGGGAAATGTCAGTGAGCGTACCGATTTCAGTTCCAGAGCAACTCGACCAATGAGTCCTTGATATTTTATCATTTTCAGCCAAATTTCAGAATTTTTGAGAATTTCACTATTTTGTGAAAATATCCAATAAATGAGGGAATAATATGTGTGAGGGTACCCCAGGAGAGTTCCAAATATGTGTGGGTAGAATATATATCCCACGAGGGTAAAATTGAAAAAGTTTGAAAAAAATTTTTTTTTAGTCTTAGTCATTTTTCCGGCATTTATCAGACTTTCAGAGAGGGGAAATGTCCGTGTGTGTTCCAATTTCAGTTCCAGAGTGATTCGCCCAATGAGACCTTGATATTTCGTCGTTTTCAGCGAATTTTCAGAATTTTTGAAAATGTCACTTTTTTGTGTAAATATCCACTAAATGAGGGAATAATATGTGTGAGGTACCCAAGGAGACTTCCAAATGTGTGTGGGTAGAATATATATCCCACGGGGGTAAAATTGACAAGAGTTAAAAAAAATTTTTTTTGGAACTTCGTAATTTTTCTGGCGTTTATCAGACTTTCAGAGAGGGGAAATATCAGTGAGCATTCCGATTTCAGTTCCAGAGCGATTCGCCCAATGAGTCCTTGATGTTTTGGGATTTTCAGCAAATTTCTGAATTTTTGAAAATTTCACTTTTTTTGTGAAAATATCCACTAAATGAGGGAGTAATATGTGTGAGGTACCCAAGGAGAGTTCCAAATGTGTGTGGGTAGAATAAATATCCCACAGGTGAAAAAATGTAAAAATGTTTTAAAAATTTTTTTTTTGGACTTAGTCATTTTGCCGGAGTTTATCAGACTTTCAGAGAGGGGAAATATCAGTGAGCATTCCGATGTCAGTTCCAGAGCGATTCGCCCAATGAGTCCTTGATGTTTTGTCGTTTTCAGCAAATTTCTGAATTTTTGAAAATTTCACATTTTTTGTGAAAATATCCACTAAATGAGGGAGTAATATGTGTGAGGTTACCCCAGGAGAGTTCCAAATGTGTGTGGGTAGAAAATATATCCCACGGGGGTAAAATTGAAAAAAGTTGAAAAAAAAAATTTTTGGGGGGACTTAGTCATTTTTCCGGCGTTTATCACACTTTCAGAGACAGGAAATGTCAGTGAGCATTCCGATTTCAGTTCCAGAATGATTCGCCCAATGAGTCCTTGATATTTCGTCGTTTTCAGCCAATTTTCTGAATTTTTGAAAATTTCACTTTTTCGTGAAAATATCCGTTTAATGAGGAAATAATATGTGTGAGGGTACCCCAGGAGAGTTCCAAATGTGTGTGGGTAGAATATATATCCCATGGGGGTAAAATTGAAAAAAGTTTAAAAAAATTTTTTTGGGACTTAGTCATTTTTCTGGCGTTTATCAGACTTTCAGAGAGGGGAAATGTCAGCGTGTGTTCCGATTTCAGTTCCAGAGCGATTCACCCAATGAGTCCTTGATATTTCGTCATATTCAGCGAATTTTCAGAATTTTTGAAAATTTCACTTTTTCGTGAAAATATCCGCTAAATGAGGAAGTAATATGTATGAGGGTACCCCAAGAGAGTTCCAAATGTTTGTGGGTAAAAATTGAAAAAAGTTGAAAAAAAATTTTTTTGGACTTAGTCATTTTTCTGGCGTTTATCAGACTTTCAGAGAGGGGAAATGTCAGCGTGTGTTCCGATTTCAGTTCCAGAGCGATTCACCCAATGAGTCCTTGATATTTCGTCATTTTCAGCGAATTTTCAGAATTTTTGAAAATTTCACTTTTTCGTGAAAATATCCACTAAATGAGGGAGTAATATGTGTGAGGGTACCCCAGGAGAGTTCCAAATGTGTGTGGGTAGAATAAATATCCCACGGGGGTGAAATTGAAAAAAGTTGAAAAAAATTTTTTGGAGACTTTTACATTTTTCCAGCGTTTATCAGCATTTCAGAGAGGGGAAATGTCAGTGAGCGTCCCGATTTCAGTTCTAGAGTGATTCGCCCAATGAGTCCTTGATATTTCGTCGTTTTCTGCCAATTTTCTGAATTTTTGAAAATTTCACTTTTTTATGAAAATATCCACTAAATGAGGGGATAATATGTGTGAGGGTACCCCAGGAGAGTTCCAAATGTGTGTGGGTAGAATATATATCCCACTTGGGTAAAATTGAAATAAGTTAAACAAAAAAATTTTTTGGACTGTCAATTTTCCGGCGTTTATCAGGCTTTCAGAGAGGGGAAATGTCAGTGAGCTTTCTGATTTCAGTTCTAGAGCGATTCCCCCAATGAGTCCTTGATATTTCGTCGTTTTCAGCCAATTTTCTGAATTTCTGAAAATTTCACTTTTTTGTGAAAATATCCACTAAATGAGGGAATAATATGTGTGAGGGTACCCCAGGAGAGTTCCAAATGTGTGTGGGTAGATTATATATCCCACGGGGGTAAAATTAAAAAAAGTTGAAAAAAATTTTTTTGGGACTCATTTTTCCGGCGTTTATCAAACTTTCAGAGAGGGGAAATGTCAGTGAGCGTTCTGATTTCAGTTCTAGAGCGATTCCCCCAATGAGTCCTTGATATTTCATCGATTTCAGCTAATTTTCAGAATTTTTGAAAATTTCACTTTTTGTGAAAATATCCACTAAATGAGGGAATAATATGTGTGAGGGTAACCCCAGGAGAGTTCCAAATGTGTGTGGGTAGAATATATATCCCACGGGGGTAAAATTGAAAAAGGTTTAAAAAAATTTTTTTTTGGACTTCGTCATTTTTCCGCCGTATATCAGGCTTTCAGAGAGGGGAAATGTCAGTGAGTGTTCTGATTTCAGTTCCAGAGCGATTTGCCCATTGAGTCCTTGATATTTCGTCGTTTTCAGCAAATTTTTAGAATTTTTGAAAATTTCACTTTTTTGTGAAAATATCCACTAAATGAGAGAATAATATGTGTGAGGGTAACCCCAGGAGAGTTCCAAATGTGTGTGGCTAGAATATATATTCCACAGAGGTAAAATTAAAAAAAGTTGAAAAAAATTTTTTTTTGGACTTAGTCATTTTTCTGGCTTTTATCAGACTTTCAGAGAAGGGAAATATCAGTGAGCACTCCAATTTCAGTTCCTGAGTGATTTGCCCAATGAGTCCTTGATATTTCGTCGATTTCAGCCAATTTTCAGAATTTTTGAAAATTTTACTTTTTCGTGAAAATATCTGCTAAATTAGGGAATAATATGTGTGAGGGTACCCCAGGTGAGTTCCAAATGTGTGTGGCTAGAATATACATTTCACAGGGGTGAAATTGAAAAAAGTTGAAAAAATTTTTTTTTGGACTTAGTCATTTTTCTGGCTTTTATCAGACTTTCAGAGAGGGGAAATGTCAGTGAGCGCTCCGATTTCAGTTCCTGAGCGATTCGCCCAATGAGTCCTTGATATTTTGTCGTTTTCAGCCAATTTTCTGAATTTTTGAAAATTTCACTTTTTTGTGAAAATATCCCCTAAATGAGGGAATAACATGTGTGAGGGTACCCCAGGAGAGTTCCAAATGTGTGTGGGTAGAATATATATCCCACGGGGGTAAAATTGAAAAAGGTTTAAAAAAATTTTTTTTTGGACTTCGTCATTTTTCCGGCGTTTATCAGGCTTTCAGAGAGGGGAAATGTCAGTGAGCTCTCCAATTTCAATTCCTGAGCGATTCGCCCTATGATTCCTTGATATTTCATCGATTTCAGCCAATTTTCAGAATTTTTGAAAATTTCACTTTTTGTGAAAATATCCTCTAAATGAGGGAATAATATGTGTGAGGGTACCCCAGGAGAGTTCCAAATGTGTGTGGGTAGAATATATATCCCATGGGGGTAAAATTGAAAAAAGTTGAAAAAATTTTTTTTTGGACTTAGTCATTTTTCCGGCGTTTATCAGACTTTCAGAGAGGGGAAATGTCAGTGAGCGCTCCACTTTCAGTTCCAGAGCGATTCGCCCAATGAGTCCTTGATATTTCATCGATTTCAGCCAATTTTCATAATTTTTGAAAATTTCACTTTTTGTGAAAATATCCACTAAATGAGGGAATAATATGTGTGAGGGTAACCCCAGGAGAGTTCCAAATGTGTGTGGGTACAATATATATTCTACAGGGGTAAAATTGAAAAAAGTTGAAATAAAATTTTTTTTTTGACTGTCAATTTCCAACATTTATCAGACTTTCAGAGACGGGAAATGTCAGTGAGCGTTCCGATTTTAGTTCCAGAATGATTTGCCCGATGAGTCTTTGATATTTCTTCATTTTCAGCCAATTTCCTGAATTTTAGAAAATTTCACTTTTTACCCCAGGAGAGTTTCAATTGTGTGTGGGTAGAAAATATATCCCACGGGGGTTAAACTGAAAAAAGTTGGAAAAAAAAAATTTGGGGGACTTAGTCATTTTTCCGGCGTTCATCACACTTTCAGAGAGGGGAAATGTCAGTGAGTGTTCTGATTTCAGTTCCAGAGCGATTCGCCCAATGAGTCCTTGATATTTCGTCTTTTTCAGCCAAATTTCAGAATTTTTGAAAATTTCACTTTTTTGTGAAAATGTCCACTAAATGAGGTAGTAATATGTGTGAGGGTACCCCAGGAGAGTGCCAAATATGTGTGGGTAAAATATATACAGTTATATGAAAAAGTTTGGGCACCCTTATTAAACTTAAGCTTAATGTTTTATAAAAATTGGTGTTTTTGCAACAGCTATTTCAGTTTGATATATGTAATAACTGTTGGACACAGCTGATTAGTATATATGTAGCTTACCACGGGCCTGGGTGGTCTGGAGTTGGGACCCGGTCCTATTTGTCTACCCTTTTATATGCATTACTTCAACTTTGATATACAGTTAGGTTTTTAATATAGACAGTATAGGTACCGTCCCAATTTAGGGTCACCTTGCCGCTGGTGGGATGGCTTGTATACTTTTTTTGATCAAAAATAGTTCACTAAGTAACCTATATTTATTATGCAACTTTGCTTTACATTTATATAAAATGATGGTAGGGTATGAGATATATTTTTTTGTCTTTTGTAGGTTTTGCTTCTTTTTGCTAGTGTGAACATGCTCCTATTACTTGCATGTGTTCCATCTTAGACCTCAGTTCACATTGCTTGGTAGCTCTATGGAGGTGGTCTGAGGAGGGTCCTTGACTGATCTCACCATTCTTCTTCTCTGCCTTTCTGATGTTTTTCTTGGCCTGCCACTTCTGGCCTTAACAAGAACAGTCCCTGTGTTCTTCCATTTCCTTACTATGTTTCTCACAGTGGAAACAAACAGGTTAAATCTCTGAGACAGCTTTTTGTATCCTTCCCCTGAACAACTATGTTGAATAATCTTTGTTTTCAGATCAATTGACAGTTGTTTTGAGGAGCCCATGATGCCACTCTTCAGAGGAGATTCAAACAGGAGAACCACTTGCAAGTGGCCACTTTAAGTAGCTTTTCTCATGATTTTATACACCTGACTATGAAGTTCAAAGCTCAATGAGGTTACAAAACCAAAAAAAGTGCTTTAGTAAGTCAGTAAATGTAGGTAGGAGTATTTAAAACATGAAAATGATAAGGGTGCCCATATTTATGCACCTGTCAAATTTTGTTTGAATGCAGATTGCACATTTTCTGTTAGTACAATAAACCTCATTTCAAGGCAGAAACATTACTGTGTCCAACAGTTATTACATATATCAAACTGAAATAGCTGTTGCAAAAACACCAATTTTTATAAAACATTAAGCTTAAGATTAATAGGGGTGCCCAAACTTTTTCATATAACTGTATCCCACAGGGGTAAAATTGAAAAAAGTTTTAAAAAAAATTTTTTTGGGACTTAGTCATTTTTCTGGCTTTTATCAGACTTTCAGAGAGGGGAAATGTCAGTGAGCACTACGATTTCAGTTCCAGAGCGATTCGCCCAATGAGTCCTTGATATTTCGTCGATTTCAGCCAATTTTCTGAATTTTTGAAAATTTTACTTTTTCGTGAAAATATCCGCTAAATTAGGGAATAATATGTGTGAGGGTACCCCAGTAGAGTTCCAAATGTGTGTGGGTAGAATATATATCCCATGGGGGTAAAATTGAAAAAAGTTGAAAAAAATTTTTTTTTGGACTTAGTCATTTTTCCGGCGTTTATCAGACTTTCAGAGAGGGGAAATGTCAGTGAGCGCTCCAATTTCAGTTCCTGAGCGATTCGCCCAATGAGTCCTTGATATTTCATCGATTTCAGCTAATTTTCAGAATTTTTGAAAATTTCACTTTTTGTGAAAATATCCACTAAATGAGGGAATAATATGTGTGAGGGTAACCCCAGGAGAGTTCCAAATGTGTGTGGGTAGAATATATATCCCACGGGGGTAAAATTGAAAAAGGTTTACAAAAAATTTTTTTTGGACTTCGGCATTTTTCCGCCGTTTATCAGGCTTTCAGAGAGGGGAAATGTCAGTGAGTGTTCTGATTTCAGTTCCAGAGCGATTTGCCCATTGAGTCCTTGATATTTCGTCGTTTTCAGCCAAATTTTTGAATTTTTGAAAATGTCACTTTTTTGTGAAAATATCCACTAAATGAGAGAATAATATGTGTGAGGGTAACCCCAGGAGAGTTCCAAATGTGTGTGGCTAGAATATATATTCCACAGAGGTAAAATTGTAAAAAGTTGAAAAAAATTTTTTTTTGGACTTAGTCATTTTTCTGGCTTTTATCAGACTTTCAGAGAGGGGAAATGTCAGTGAGCACTCCGATTTCAGTTCCTGAGCGATTCGCCCAATGAGTCCTTGATATTTCGTCATTTTCAGCCAATTTTCTGAATTTTTGAAAATTTCACTTTTTTGTGAAAATATCCACTAAATGAGGGAATAATACGTGTGAGGGTACCCCAGGAGAGTTCCAAATGTGTGTGGGTAGAATATATTTCCCACGGGGGTAAAATTGAAAAAGGTTTAAAAAAATTTTTTTTTGGACTTCGTCATTTTTCCGCCGTTTATCAGGCTTTCAGAGAGGGGAAATGTCAGTGAGTGTTCTGATTTCAGTTCCAGAGCGATTTGCCAATGAGTCCTTGATATTTCGTCGTTTTCAGCCAATTTTTTGAATTTTTGAAAATTTCACTTTTTTGTGAAAATATCCACTAAATGAGGGAATAATATGTGTGAGGGTAACTCCAGGAGAGTTCCAAATGTGTGTGGCTAGAATATATATTCCACAGAGGTAAAATTGAAAAAAGTTGAAAAAAAATTTTTTTTGGACTTAGTCATTTTTCTGGCTTTTGTCAGACTTTCAGAGAGGGGAAATGCCAGTGAGCGCTCCGATTTCAGTTCCTGAGCGATTCGACCAATGAATACTTGATATTTTGTCGTTTTCAGCCAATTTTCAGAATTTTTGAAAATTTCACTTTTTTGTGAAAATATCCACTAAATGAGGGAATAATATGTGTGAGGGTACCCCAGGAGAGTTCCAAATGTGTGTGGGTAGAATATATATTCCACAGGGGTAAAATTGAAAAAAGTTTAAAAAAAATTATTTTTTGGACAGTCATTTTTTTGTGGTTTATCAAACTTTCAGAGAGGGGAAATGTCAGTGAGTGTTCCGATTTCAGTTCCAGAGTGATTCGCCCAATGAGTCCTTTATATTTTGTCGTTTTCAGCCAATTTTCTGAATTTTTGAAAATTTCACTTTTTTTGTGAAAATATCCACTACATGAGAGAATAATATGTGTGAGGGTACCCCAGGAGAGTTCCAAATGTGTGTGGGTAGAATATATATCCCACGAGGGTAAAATTGAAAAAGGTTGAAAAAAATTTTTTTTTAGTCTTAGTCATTTTTCCGGCATTTATCAGACTTTCAGAAAGGGAAAATGTCAGTGTGTGTTCCGATTTCAGTTCCAGAGTGATTCGCCCAATGAGTCCTTGATGTTTTGTGGTTTTCAGTCAATTTTCTGAATTTTTGAAAATGTCACTTTTTTTCTGAAAATATCCACTAAATGAGGGAGTAATATGTGTGAGGGTACCCAAGGAGAGTTCCAAATGTGTGTGGGTAGAATAAATATCCCACAGGTGAAAAAATGGAAAAATGTTTTAAAAATTTTTTTTTTGGACTTAGTCATTTTTCCGGCATTTATCACACTTTCAGAGACAGGAAATGTCAGTGAGCATTCCGATTTCAGTTCCAGAATGATTCGCCCACTGAGTCCTTGATATTTCGTCGTTTTCAGCCAATTTTCTGAATTTTTTCATGAAAATATCCGCTTAATGAGGGAATAATATGTGTGAGGGTAACCCAGGAGAGTTCCAAATGTGTGGTAAGAATATATTTCCCACGGGGGTAAAATTGAAAAAAGTTTTAAAATTTTTTTTTTTGAACTTAGTCATTTTTCTAGCATTTATCAGACTTTCAGAGAGGGGAAATGTCAGTGAGTGTTCCGATTTCAGTTCCAGAGTGATTCGCCCATTGAATGTTTAGTCGTTTTCAGACAATTTTCTGAATTTTTGAAAATTTCACTTTTTTTCTGATAATATCCACTAAATGAGGGAGTAATATGTGTGAGGGTACCCCAGGAGAGTTCCAAATGTGTGTGGGTAGAATATATATCCCTCGGGGGTAAAATTGACAAGAGTTTAAACAATTTTTTTTTTGAACTTAGTCATTTTTCTGGCATTTATCAGACTTTCAGAGAGGGGAAATGTCAGTGAGTGTTCCGATTTCAGTTCCAGAGCGATTCGCCCAATGAGTCCTTGATATTTAGTCGTTTTCAGCCAATTTTCAGAATTCTTGAAAATTTAAATTTTTCGTGAAAATACCCACTAAATGAGAGAATAATATGTGTGTGGGAAACCCAGGAGAGATCCAAATGTGTGTGGGTAGAATAAATATCCCACAGGTGTAAAATTGAAAAATGTTTTTAAAAATTTTTTTTTGGACTTAGTTATTTTGACGGAGTCTATCAGACTTTCAGAGAGGGGAAATATCAGTGAGCATTCCGATTTCAGTTCCAGAGCGATTCGCCCAATGAGTCCTTGATGTTTTGTAGTTTTCAGCGAATTTCCTGAATTTTTGAAAATTTCACTTTTTTTGTGAAAATATCCACTAAATGAGGGAGTAATATGTGTGAGGGTACCCCAGGAGAGTTCCAAATGTGTGTGGGTAGAATATATATCCCACGGGGGTAAAACTGAAAATAGTTGAAAAAAAAATTTTTTTGGACTTAGTCATTTTTCCGGCATTTATCAGAATTTCAGAGAGGGGAAATGTCAGTGAGTGTTCCGATTTCAGTTCCAGAGTGATTCGCCCAATGAGTCCTTGATGTTTCGTCGTTTTCAGCCAATTTTCTGAATTTTTGAAAATTTCAATTTTTTCCCGAAAATACCCGCTAAATGAGAGAATAATATGTGTGTGGGAACCCCAGGAGAGTTCCAAATGTGTGTGGGTAGAATAAATATCCCACAGGTGTAAAATTGAAAAATGTTTTTAAAAATTTTTTTTTGGACTTAGTCATTTTGCCGAAGTTTATCAGTTTATGTGTGAGGGTACCCCAAGAGAGTTCCAAATGTGTGTGGGTAAAAATTGAAAAAAGTTTCAAAAAAATTTTTTTGGACTTAGTCATTTTTCTGGCGTTTATCAGTCTTTCAGAGAGGGGAAATGTCAGTGAGTGTTCCGATTTCAGTTCCAGAGCGATTCGCCCAATGAGTCCTTGATATTTAGTCGTTTTCAGACAATTTTCAGAATTTTTGATAATTTCACTTTTTCGTGAAAATATCCGCTAAATGAGGGAATAATATCTGTGAGGGTACCCCAGGAGAGTTCCAAATGTGTGTGGGTAGAATATATATCCCACGAGGGTAAAATTGAAAAAAGTTGAAAAAAAAATGTTTGGGACTTAGTCATTTTTCCGGCATTTATCACACTTTCAGAGAGGGGAAATGTCAGTGAGCGTTCCGATTTCAGTTCCAGAATTATTCGCCCAAAGAGTCCTTGATATTTCGTCGTTTTCAGCCAATTTTCTGAACTTTTGAAAATTTCACTTTTTCGTGAAAATATCCGCTAAATGAGCGAATAATATGAGTGAGGGTAACCCAGGAGAGTTCCAAATGTGAATGGGTAGAATATATTTCCCACGGGGGTAAAATTGAAACATTAAGAAAAAAATTTTTTTGGACTTAGTCATTTTTTCGGCGATTATCAGACTTTCAGAGAGGGGAAATGTCAGTGTTTGTTCCGATTTCAGTTCCAGAGCGATTCGCCCGATGAGTCTTTGATATTTAGTAGTTTTCTGCCAATTTTCTGACTTTTTGAAAATTTTACTTTTTGGTGAAAATATCCATTAAATGAGGGAAAAATATGTCTGAGGGTACCCCAGGAGAGTTCCAAATGTGTGTGGGTAGAATATATATCCCACGGGGGTAAAATTGAAAAAAGTTGAAAACATTTTTTTTTGGACTTAGTCATTTTTCCGGCATTTTTCAGAATTTCAGAGAGGGGAAAATGTCAGTGAGCGTTCCGATTTCAGTTCCAGAGCAATTCGCCCGATGAGTCCTTGATATGTAGTCGCTTTCAGCCAATTTTCTGAATTTTTGAAAATTTCACTTTTTTGTGAAAATATCCACTAAATGAGGGAATAATATGTGTGAGGGTACCCCAGCAGAGTTCCGAATGTGTGTGGGTAGAATAAATATATAACGGGGGTAAAATTGAAAAAAGTTTAAAAAATTTTTTTTGGGACTTAGTCATTTTTCCGGCATTTTTCAAAATTTCAGAGAGGGGAAAATGTCAGTGAGCGTTCCGATTTCAGTTCCAGAGCAATTCGCCCGATGAGTCCTTGTTATTAAGCCGTTTTGCAGCCAATTTTCTGACATTTTAAAAATTTCACTTTTCGGTGAAATATCCATTAAATGAGGGAATAATATGTGTGAGGGTACCCCAGGAGAGTTCCAAATGTGTGTGAGTAGAATATATATCCCACGGGGGTAAAATTGAAAAAAGTTGAAAAAAAATTTTTTGTAAGTAGAATATATATATAAAGGGGTTAAAATTGAAAAAAGTTGATACATTTTTTTTTGGACTTAGTCATTTTTCTGGCGTTTATCAGACTTTCAGAGAGGGGAAAATGTTAGTGAGCGTTCCGATTTCAGTTCCAGAGCGATTCGCCTGATGAGACCTTGATATTTAGTCGTTTTCAGCCAATTTTCTGACTTTTTGATCATTTCACTTTTTGGTGAAAATATCCCTTAGGGTTAGGGTTCCAAACGTTTGTGGGTAGAATATTTATATAATGGGGGTAAAAGTGAAAAAAAGGTGAAAATTTTTTTTTTTAGACTTAGTCATTTTTCCCACGTTTGTCAGACTTTCAGAGAGGGGAAAATGTCAGTGAGCATTCCAATTTTTGTTCCAGAGCGATTCGTCCGATGAGTCCTTGATATTTAGCTGTTTTCAGCCAATTTTCTGACTTTTTGAAAATTTCACTTTTTGGTGAAATTATCCTTTAGGGTTAGGGTTAGGATTGGGTTAGGGTTAGGGTTCCAAATGTTTGAGGGTAGAATAATATATATAACGGGGGTAAAATTGAAAAAAGTTGAAAAATTTTTTTTTGGACTTAGTCATTTTTCCGTTGTTTGTCAGACTTTCAGAGAGGGAAAAATGTCAGTGAGCATTGCGCTTTCAGTTCCAGAGCGATTCGCCCGATGAGTCCTTGAAATTTATTCGTTTTCAGCCAATTTTCTGACTTTTTGAAAATTTCACTTTTTGGTGAAAATATCCATTAGGGTAAGGATTAGGGTTAGGGTTCCAAATGTTTTTGGGTAAAATATATATATAACGGGGGTAAAATTGAAAAAAGTAAAAAAAAGGTTTTTTTGGACTTAGTCATTCTTCCCATGTTTGTCAGACTTTCAGAGAGGGGAAAATGTCAGTGAGCATTCCGATTTTAGTTCCATAGCAATTTGCCCGATGAGTCCTTGATAATTAGTCGTTTTCAGCCAATTTTCTGACTTTTTGAAAATTTCACTTTTTGGTGAAAATATCCATTAGTGTTTGGGTTAGGGTTACTGTTAAGGTTCCAAATATTTGTGGGTAGAAAATATATATAACGGGGGTAAAGTTGAAAAAAAAATTTTTGGGACTTAGTCATTTTTCCCGTGTTTGTCAGACTTTCAGAGAGGGGAAAATGTCAGTGAGAGTACCGATTTCAGTTCCAGAGCGATTCGCCCGATGTGTCCTTGATATTTAGCTGTTTTCAGCCAATTTTCTGACTTTTTGAAAATTTCACTTTTTAGTGAAAATGTCCTTTAGGGTTAGAGTTAGGGTTAGGGTTGGGTTAGGGTTAGGTTCCAAATGTTTGAGGGTAGAATATATATATATATAATGGGGGTAAAATTGAAAAAAGTTGAAAAAATTTTTTTTTGGACTTCGTCATTTTTACGTTGTTTGTCAGACTTTCAGAGAGGGAAAAATGTCAGTGAGAGTTCCGATTTCAGTTCCAGAGCGATTCGCCCTATGAGTCCTTGATATTTAGTCGTTTTCAGATAATTTTCTGACTATTCGAAAATTTCACTTTTTGGTGAAAATATCTATTAGGGTTAGGGTTCCAAATGTTTGTGGGTAGAATATATATATAACGGGGGTAAAATTGAAAAAAGTTGAAAAAAGCTTTTTTTGGACTTAGTCATTTTTCCCGCATTAGTCAGACTTTCAGAGAGTGGAAAATGTCAGTGAGCATTCCGATTTCAGTTCCAGAGCGATTCACCTGATGAGTCCTTGACATTTAGTCCTTTTCAGCCAATTTTCTGACTTTTTGAAAATTTCACTTTTTGGTGAAAATATACATTAGGGTTAGGGTTAGGGTTGGGTTAGGGTTAGGGTTCCAAATGTTTGTGGGTAGAATATATATATATAATGGTGGTAAAATTGAAAAAAGTTGAAAAAACATTTTTTTGGACTTAGTCATTTTTCCGGTGTTTGTCCGATTTTCATAGAGGGGAAAATGTCAGTGAACATTCCGATTTCAGTGCCAGAGCGATTCGCCCGATGAGTCCTTGATATTTCGTCCTTTTCACCCGATTTTCTGACTTTTTGAAAATTTCACTTTTTGGTGAAAATATCCATTTGGGTTGGGGTTAGGGTTAGGGTTAGAGTTCCAAATGTTTGTGGGTAGAATATATATAACGGGGGTAAAATTGAAAAAAATTGAAAAAATTTTTTTTGGGCTTAGTCATTTTTCCAGCATTTGTCAGTCTTTCAGAGAGTGGAAAATGTCAGTGAGCATTCCGATTTCAGTTCCAAAGCGATTCACCCGATGAGTCCTTGATATTTAGTCGTTTTCAGCCAATTTTCTGACTTTTTGAAAATTTCACTTTTTGTTGAAAATATCCATTAGGGTTAGGGTTAGTGTGCCAAATGTTTGTCGGTAGAATACATATATAACGGTGGTAAAATTGAAAAAAGTTGAAAAAATTTTTTTTGGGACTTAGTCATTTTTCCGCCATTTGTCAGATTTTCAGAGAGGGGAAAATGTCAGTGAACATTCCGATTTCAGTGCCAGAGCGATTCGCCCGATGAGTCCTTGATATTTTGTCGTTTTCAGCCAATTTTCTGACTTTTTGAAAATTTCACTTTTTGGTGAAAATATCCATTAGGGTTAGGGTTAGGGTTAGGGTTCCAAATGTTTGTGGGTAGAATATATATATGGCGGGGGTAAAATTGAAAAAAGTTGAAAAAAATTTTTTTGCAATTATTCATTTTTCCTGCGTTTGTCAGACTTTCAGAGAATGGAAAATGTCAGTGAGCATTCTGATTTCAGTTCCAGAGCGATTCACCTGATGAGTCCTTGATATTTAGTCGTTATCAGCCAATTTTCTGACTTTTTGAAAATTTCACTTTTTGGTGAAAATATCCATTAGGGTTAGGGTTAGGGTTATAGTTCCAAATGTTTGTGGGTAGAATATATATATAACGGGGGTAAAATTGAAAAAAGTAGAAAATTTTTTTTTGGGCTTATTCATTTTTCCAGCTTTTGTCAGTCTTTCAGAGAGTGGAAAATGTCAGTGAGCATTCCGATTTCAGTTCCAGTGCGATTCGCCTGATGAGTCCTTGATGTTTAGTCGTTTTCAGCCAATTGTCTGACTTTTTGAAAATTTCACTTTTTGGTGCAAATATCCATTAGGTTTGGGGTTAGAGTTAGGGTTAGAGTTCCAAATGTTTGTGGGTAGAATATATAGATAACGGGGGTAAAATTGAAAAAAGTTGAAAAAAAATTTTTTGGGACAAGGTCATTTTTCCTGCACTTGTCAGACTTTCAGAGAGTGGAAAATGTCAGTGAGCATTCCGATTTCAGTTCCAGAGCGATTCGCCCGATGAGTCCTTGACATTTAGTAATTTTCAGCCAATTTTCTGACTTTTTGAAAATTTCACTTTTTGGTGAAAATACCCATTAGGGTTAGTGTTAGGGTTCCAAATGTTTGTGGGTAGAATATATATACAACGGGGGTAAAATTGAGAAAAGTTGAACATTTTTTTTGGGGGACTTAGTCATTTTTCCGGCGTTTGTCAGATTTTCAGAGAGGGGAAAATGTCAGTGAACATTCCGATTTCAGTGCCAGAGCGATTTGCCCGATGAATCCTTGATATTTAGTCATTTTCAGCCAATTTTCTGACTTTTTGAAAATTTCACTTTTTGTTGAAAATATCCCTTAGGGTTAGGGTTGGGTTAGGGTTAGGGTTAGGGTTCGGATTCCAAATGTTTGTGGGTAGAATATATATATAACGTGTGTAAAATTGGAAAAAGTTGAAAAATTTTTTTTTGGGCTTAGTCATTTTTCCAGCGTTTGTCAGTCTTTCAGAGAGTGGAAAATGTCAGTGAGCATTCCGATTTCAGTTCCAGAGTGATTCACCTGATTAGACCTTGATATTTGTCGTTTTCAGACAATTTTCAGACTTTTTGAAAATTTCACCTTTTGGTGAAAAAATCCATTAGGGTTAGGGTTAGGGTTATGGTTCCAAATATTTGTGGGTAGAATATATATATAACGGTGGTAAAATTGAAAAAAGTTGAAAAATATTTTTTTGGGACTTAGTCATTTTTCCGGCGTTTGTCAGATTTTCAGAGAGGGGAAAATGTCAGTGAACATTCCGATTTCAGTGCCAGAGCGATTCTCCCGATGAGTCCTTGATATTTAGTCATTTTCAGCCAATTTTCTGACTTTTTGAAAATTTCACTTTTTGGTGAAAATATCCATTAGGGTTAGGGTTATATTTATGGTTGGGTTAGGGTTCCACATGTTTGTGGGTAGAATATATATATAACGGGGGTAAAAGTGAAAAAAGTTTAAAAAAATTTTTTTGGACTTAGTCATATTTCCCGCGTTTGTCAGACTTTCAGAGAGGGGAAAATGTCAGTGAGCATTCCTATTTCAATTCCAGTGCGATTCGCCCCATGAGTCCTTGACATTTAGTCGTTTTCAGGCAATTTTCAGACTTTTTGAAAATGTCACTTTTTGGTGAATATATCCATTAAGGTTCTGGTTAGGGTTAGGGTTATAGTTCCAAATGTTTGTGGGTAGAATATATATATAAGGGGGGTAAAATTGAAAAAAGTTGAAAATTTTTTTTGGGCTCAGTCATTTTTCCAGCGTTTGTCAGTCTTTCAGAGAGTGGAAAAATGTCTGTGAGCATTCCGATTTCAGTTCCAGTGCGATTCGCCTGATGAGTCCTTGATGTTTAGTTGTTTTCAGCCAATTTTCTGACATTTTAAAAATTTCACTTTTCGGTGAAATATCCATTAAATGAGGGAATAATATGTGTGAGGGTACCCCAGGAGAGTTCCAAATGTGTGTGGGTAGAATATATATCCCACGGGGGTAAAATTGAAAAAAGTTGAAAAAATTTTTTCTGTAAGTAGAATATATATATAAAGGGGTTAAAATTGAAAAAAGTTGATACATTTTTTTTTGGACTTAGTCATTTTTCTGGCGTTTATCAGACTTTCAGAGAGGGGAAAATGTTAGTGAGCGTTCCGATTTCAGTTCCAGAGCGATTCGCCTGATGAGACCTTGATATTTAGTCGTTTTCAGCCAATTTTCTGACTTTTTGATCATTTCACTTTTTGGTGAACATATCCATTAGGGTTAGGGTTCCAAACGTTTGTGGGTAGAATATTTATATAATGGGGGTAAAAGTGAAAAAAAGGTGAAAATTTTTTTTTTTAGACTTAGTCATTTTTCCCACGTTTGTCAGACTTTCAGAGAGGGGAAAATGTCAGTGAGCATTCCAATTTTTGTTCCAGAGCGATTCGTCCGATGAGTCCTTGATATTTAGCTGTTTTCAGCCAATTTTCTGACTTTTTGAAAATTTCACTTTTTGGTGAAATTATCCTTTAGGGTTAGGGTTAGGATTGGGTTAGGGTTAGGGTTCCAAATGTTTGAGGGTAGAATAATATATATAACGGGGGTAAAATTGAAAAAAGTTGAAAAATTTTTTTTTGGACTTAGTCATTTTTCCGTTGTTTGTCAGACTTTCAGAGAGGGAAAAATGTCAGTGAGCATTGCGCTTTCAGTTCCAGAGCAATTCGCCCGATGCGTCCTTCAAATTTATTCGTTTTCAGCCAATTTTCTGACTTTTTGAAAATTTCACTTTTTGGTGAAAATATCCATTAGGGTAAGGGTTAGGGTTAGGGTTCCAAATGTTTTTGGGTAAAATATATATATATAACTGGGGTAAAATTGAAAAAAGTAAAAAAAAGGTTTTTTTGGACTTAGTCATTCTTCCCATGTTTGTCAGACTTTCAGAGAGGGGAAAATGTCAGTGAGCATTCCGATTTTAGTTCCATAGCAATTTGCCCGATGAGTCCTTGATAATTAGTCGTTTTCAGCCAATTTTCTGACTTTTTGAAAATTTCACTTTTTGGTGAAAATATCCATTAGTGTTTGGGTTAGGGTTACTGTTAAGGTTCCAAATATTTGTGGGTAGAAAATATATATAACGGGGGTAAAGTTGAAAAAAAAATTTTTGGGACTTAGTCATTTTTCCCGTGTTTGTCAGACTTTCAGAGAGGGGAAAATGTCAGTGAGAGTACAGATTTCAGTTCCAGAGCGATTCGCCCGATGTGTCCTTGATATTTAGCTGTTTTCAGCCAATTTTCTGACTTCTTGAAAATTTCACTTTTTAGTGAAAATGTCCTTTAGGGTTAGGGTTAGGGTTAGGGTTGGGTTAGGGTTAGGTTCCAAATGTTTGAGGGTAGAATATATATATATATAACGGGGGTAAAATTGAAAAAAGTTTAAAAAATTTTTTTTTGGACTTCGTCATTTTTACGTTGTTTGTCAGATTTTCAGAGAGGGAAAAATGTCAGTGAGAGTTCCGATTTCAGTTCCAGAGCGATTCGCCCTATGAGTCCTTGATATTTAGTCGTTTTCAGATAATTTTCTGACTATTCGAAAATTTCACTTTTTGGTGAAAATATCTATTAGGGTTAGGGTTCCAAATGTTTGTGGGTAGAATATATATATAACGGGGGTAAAATAGAAAAAAGTTGAAAAAAGTTTTTTTTGGACTTAGTCATTTTTCCCGCATTAGTCAGACTTTCAGAGAGTGGAAAATGTCAGTGAGCATTCCGATTTCAGTTCCAGAGCGATTCACCTGATGAGTCCTTGACATTTAGTCCTTTAAAGCCAATTTTCTGACTTTTTGAAAATTTCACTTTTTGGTGAAAATATCCATTAGGGTTAGGGTTAGGGTTAGGGTTAGGGTTAGGGTTCCAAATGTTTGTGGGTAGAATATATATATAACGGTGGTAAAATTGAAAAAAGTTGAAAACATTTTTTTTTGGACTTAGTAATTTTTCCGCCATTTGTCAGATTTTCAGAGAGTGGAAAATGTCAGTGAACAATCCGATTTCAGTGCCAGAGTGATTCGCCCGATGAGTCCTTGATATTTTGTCGTTTTCAGCCAATTTTCTGACTTTTTGAAAATTTCACTTTTTGGTGAAAATATTTATTAGGGTTAGGGTTAGGGTTAGGGTTGGGTTAGGGTTAGGGTTCCAAATGTTTGTGGGTAGAATATATATATAACTGGGGTAAAATTGAAAAAATTTGAAAAAAGTTTTTTTGGGACTTAGTCATTTTTCCCGCGTTTGTCAGACTTTCAGAGAGTGGAAAATGACAGTGAGCAATCGGATTTCAGTTCCAGAGCGATTCGCCCGATGAGTCCTTGATATTTAGTCGTTTTCAGCCAATTTTCTGACTTTTTGAAAATTTCACTTTTTGGTGAAAATATCCATTAGGGTTAGGGTTAGGGTTCCAAATGTTTGTGGGTAGAATATATATATAACGGTGGTAAAAATGAAAAAATTTGAAAAAAGTTTTTCTGGGCTTATTCATTTTTCCAGCGTTTGTCATTCTTTCAGAGAGTGGAAAATGTAAGTGAGCATTCCGATTTCAGTTCCAGTGCGATTCGCCTGATGAGTCCTTGATGTTTAGTCGTTTTCAGCCAATTTTCTGTCTTTTTGAAAATTTCACTTTTTGGTGCAAATATCCATTAGGTTTGGGCTTAGGGTTAGGGTAAGAGTTCTAAATGTTTGTGGGTAGAATATATAGATAACGGGGGTAAAATTGAAAAAAGGTGAAAAAAAATTTTTTACGACAAGGTCATTTTTCCCGCGTTTGTCAGACTTTCAGAGAGGGGAAAGTGTCAGTGAGCATTCCGATTTCAGTTCCAGAGTGATTCGCCCGATGAGACCTTGACATTTAGTCATTTTCAGCCAATTTTCTGTCTTTTTGAAAATTTCACTTTTTGGTGAAAATATCCATTAGGGTTGGGGTTAGGGTTAGGGTTAGAGTTCCAAATGTTTGTGGGTAGAATATATATAACGGGGGTAAATTTGAAAAAAGTTGAAAAAGTTTTTTTGGGCTTATTCATTTTTCCAGCTTTTGTCAGTCTTTCAGAGAGTGGAAAATGTCAGTGAGCATTCCGATTTCAGTTCCAGTGCGATTCGCCTGATGAGTCCTTGATGTTTAGTCGTTTTCAGCCATTTTTCTGACTTTTTGAAAATTTTACTTTTTGGTGCAAATATCCATTAGGTTTGGGGTTAGGGTTAGGGTTATAGTTCCAAATGTTTGTGGGTAGAATATATATATAATGGGGGTAAAATTGAAAAAAGTTGAAAATTTTTTTTTGGGCTTAGTCATTTTTCCAGCGTTTGTCAGTCTTTCAGAGAGTGGAAAATGTCAGTGAGCATTCCGATTTCAGTTCCAGTGCGATTCGCCTGATGAGTCCTTGATGTTTAGTCGTTTTCAGCCATTTTTCTGACTTTTTGAAAATTTCACTTTTTGGTGCAAATATCCATTAGGTTTGGGGTTAGGGTTAGGGTTATAGTTCCAAATGTTTGTGGGTAGAATATATATATAATGGGGGTAAAATTGAAAAAAGTTGAAAATTTTTTTTTGGGCTTAGTCATTTTTCCAGCGTTTGTCAGTCTTTCAGAGAGTGGAAAATGTCAGTGAGCATTCCGATTTCAGTTCCAGAGCGATTTGCCCGATGAGTACCTGATATTTAGTCATTTTCAGCCAATTTTCTGACTTTTTGAAAAATTCACTTTTTGTTGAAAATATCCAGTAGGGTTAGGGTTAGGGTTCCAAATGTTTGTCGGTAGAATACATATATAACGGTGGTAAAATTGAAAAAAGTTGAAAAAATTTTTTTTGGGACTTAGTCATTTTTCCGCCATTTGCCAGATTTTCAGAGAGGGGAAAATGTCAGTGAGCATTCCGATTTCAGTTCCAGAGCGATTTGCCCGATGAGTACCTGATATTTAGTCATTTTCAGCCAATTTTCTGACTTTTTGAAAATTTCACTTTTTGGTGAAAATATCCATTAGGGTTAGGGTTATATTTATGGTTGGGTTAGGGTTAGGGTTCCACATGTTTGTGGGTAGAATATATATATAACGGGGGTAAAAGTGAAAAAAGTTTAAAAAAATTTTTTTGGACTTAGTCATATTTCCCGCGTTTGTCAGACTTTCAGAGAGGGGAAAATGTCAGTGAGCATTCCTATTTCAATTCCAGTGCGATTCTCCCCATGAGTCCTTGACATTTAGTCGTTTTCAGGCAATTTTCAGACTTTTTGAAAATGTCACTTTTTGGTGAATATATCCATTAGGGTTCTGGTTAGGGTTATAGTTCCAAATGTTTGTGGGTAGAATATATATATAAGGGGGATAAAATTGAAAAAAGTTGAAAATTTTTTTTGGGCTCAGTCATTTTTCCAGCGTTTGTCAGTCTTTCAGAGAGTGGAAAAATGTCTGTGAGCATTCCGATTTCAGTTCCAGTGCGATTCGCCTGATGAGTCCTTGATATTTAGACGTTTTCAGCCAGTTTTCTGACTTTTTGAAAATTTCACTTTTTGGTGAAAATATCCATTAGGGTTAGGGTTAGGGTTAGGGTTCCAAATGTTTGTGGGTAGAATGTATATATAACGGGGGTAAAATTGAAAAAAGTTGAAAAAAATTTTTTGGGGACTTAGTTATTTTTCCAGCGTTTGTCAGACTTTCAGAGAGGTGAAAAAGTCAGTGAGCGTTCCGATTTCAGTTCCAGTGCGATTCGCCCCATGAGTCCTTGAAATTTAGTCGTTTTCAGGCAATTTTCAGACTTTTTGAAAATTTCACTTTTTGGTGAATATATCCATTAGGGTTCGGGTTACGGTTAGGGTTAGAGTTCCAAATGTTTATGGGTAGAATATATAGATAACGGGGGTAAAATTGAAAAAAGTTGAAAAAAAATTTTTGGGGACAAGGTCATTTTTCCCGTGTTTTGTCAGACTTTCCAAGAGGGGAAAATGTCAGTGAGCTTTCTGATTTCAGTTCCAGAGCGATTCGCCCGATGAGTCCTTGATATTTAGTCGTTTTCAGCCAATTTTCTGAATTTTGAAAATTTCACTTTTTGGTGAAAATATCCATTAGGGTTAGGGTTATTGTTAGGATTCCAAATATTTTTGGGTAGAATATATATATAATGGGGGTAAAATTGAAAAAAGTTTTTTTTGAACTTAGTCATTTTTCCCGCATTTGTCAGACTTTCAGAGAGGGGAACATGTCAGTGAACATTCCGATTTCAGTTCCAGAGCGATTCACCTGATGAGTCATTGACATTTAGTAGTGTTTAGCCAATTTTCTGACTTTTTGAAAATTTCACTTTTTGGTGAATATATCCATTATGGTTCAGGTTAGGGTTCCAAATGTTTGTGGGTAAAATATATAGATAACGGGGGTAAAATTGAAAAAAGTTGAAAAAATTTTTTGGGGTACAAGGTCATTTTTCCCACGTTTGTCAGACTTTCAGAGAGGGGAAAATGTCAGTGAGCATTCCGATTTCAGTTCCAGAGCGATTTGCCCGATGAGTCCTTGACATTTAGTAATTTTCAGCCAATTTTCTGACTTTTTGAAAATTTCACTTTTTGGTGAAAATACCCATTAGGGTTAGTGTTAGGGTTAGGGTTCCAAATGTTTGTGGGTAGAATATATATACAACGGGGGTAAAATTGAGAAAAGTTGAAAATTTTTTTTGGGGGACTTAGTCATTTTTCCGGCTTTTGTCAGATTTTCAGAGAGGGGAAAATGTCAGTGAACATTCCGATTTCAGTGCCAGAGCGATTTGCCCGATGAATCCTTGATATTTAGTCATTTTCAGCCAATTTTCTGACTTTTTGAAAATTTCACTTTTTGGTGAAAATATCCCTTAGGGTTAGGGTTGGGTTAGGGTTAGGGTTAGGGTTCGGATTCCAAATGTTTGTGGGTAGAATATATATATAACGTGTGTAAAATTGGAAAAAGTTGAAAAAATTTTTTTTGGGCTTAGTCATTTTTCCAGCGTTTGTCAGTCTTTCAGAGAGTGGAAAATGTCAGTGAGCAATCTGATTTCAGTTCCAGAGCAATTCGCCCGATAAGTCCTTGATAGTTAGTCGTTTTCAGCCAATTTTCTGACTTTTTGAAAATTTCACTTTTTGGTGAAAATATCCATTAGGGTTAGGGTTAGGGTTAGGGTTCCAAATGTTTGTGGGTAGAATATATATATGGCGGGGGTAAAATTGAAAAAAGTTGAAAAAAATTTTTTTGCAATTATTCATTTTTCCTGCGTTTGTCAGACTTTCAGTGAATGGAAAATGTCAGTGAGCATTCTGATTTCAGTTCCAGAGCGATTCACCTGATGAGTCCTTGATATTTAGTCGTTATCAGCCAATTTTCTGACTTTTTGAAAATTTCACTTTTTGGTGAAAATATCCATTAGGGTTAGGGTTAGGGTTATAGTTCCAAATGTTTGTGGGTAGAATATATATATAACGGGGGTAAAATTGAAAAAAGTAGAAAATTTTTTTTTGGGCTTATTCATTTTTCCAGCTTTTGCCAGTCTTTCAGAGAGTGGAAAATGTCAGTGAGCATTCCGATTTCAGTTCCAGTGCGATTCGCCTGATGAGTCCTTGATGTTTAGTCGTTTTCAGCCAATTGTCTGACTTTTTGAAAATTTCACTTTTTGGTGCAAATATCCATTAGGTTTGGGGTTAGGGTTAGGGTTAGGGTTAGAGTTCCAAATGTTTGTGGGTAGAATATATAGATAACGGGGGTAAAATTGAAAAAAGTTGAAAACATTTTTTTGGGGACTATGTCATTTTTCCAGTGTTTGTCAGACTTTCAGAGAGGGGAAAATGTCAGTGAGAGTTCCGATTTCAATTCCAGAGCGATTCGCCCAATGAGTCCTTAATATTCAGCCGTCTTCAGCCAATTTTCTGACTTTTCGAAAATTTCACTTTTTGGTGAAAATATCCATTAGGGTTAGGGTTAGGGTTAGGGTTCCAAATGTTTGTGGGTAGAATGTATATATAACGGGGGTAAAATTGAAAAAAGTTGAAAAAAATTTTTTGGGGACAAGGTCATTTTTCCAGCGTTTGTCAGACTTTCAGAGAGGTGAAAAAGTCAGTGAGCGTTCCGATTTCAGTTCCAGTGCGATTCGCCCCATGAGTCCTTGAAATTTAGTCGTTTTCAGGCAATTTTCAGACTTTTTGAAAATTTCACTTTTTGGTGAATA
This sequence comes from Phyllobates terribilis, assembly GCF_046119375.1. Taxonomy (NCBI): domain Eukaryota; kingdom Metazoa; phylum Chordata; class Amphibia; order Anura; family Dendrobatidae; genus Phyllobates; species Phyllobates terribilis. Next base: position 635,092,001 of record NW_027362763.1, read on the forward strand.
TATCCATTAGGGTTCGGGTTACGGTTAGGGTTAGAGTTCCAAATGTTTATGGGTAGAATATATAGATAACGGGGGTAAAATTGAAAAAAGTTGAAAAAAAATTTTTGGGGACAAGGTCATTTTTCCCGTGTTTTGTCAGACTTTCCAAGAGGGGAAAATGTCAGTGAGCTTTCTGATTTCAGTTCCAGAGCGATTCGCCCGATGAGTCCTTGATATTTAGTCGTTTTCAGCCAATTTTCTGAATTTTGAAAATTTCACTTTTTGGTGAAAATATCCATTAGGGTTAGGGTTATTGTTAGGATTCCAAATATTTTTGGGTAGAATATATATATAATGGGGGTAAAATTGAAAAAAGTTTTTTTTGAACTTAGTCATTTTTCCCGCATTTGTCAGACTTTCAGAGAGGGGAACATGTCAGTGAACATTCCGATTTCAGTTCCAGAGCGATTCACCTGATGAGTCATTGACATTTAGTAGTGTTTAGCCAATTTTCTGACTTTTTGAAAATTTCACTTTTTGGTGAATATATCCATTATGGTTCAGGTTAGGGTTCCAAATGTTTGTGGGTAAAATATATAGATAACGGGGGTAAAATTGAAAAAAGTTGAAAAAATTTTTTGGGGTACAAGGTCATTTTTCCCACGTTTGTCAGACTTTCAGAGAGGGGAAAATGTCAGTGAGCATTCCGATTTCAGTTCCAGAGCGATTTGCCCGATGAGTCCTTGACATTTAGTAATTTTCAGCCAATTTTCTGACTTTTTGAAAATTTCACTTTTTGGTGAAAATACCCATTAGGGTTAGTGTTAGGGTTAGGGTTCCAAATGTTTGTGGGTAGAATATATATACAACGGGGGTAAAATTGAGAAAAGTTGAAAATTTTTTTTGGGGGACTTAGTCATTTTTCCGGCTTTTGTCAGATTTTCAGAGAGGGGAAAATGTCAGTGAACATTCCGATTTCAGTGCCAGAGCGATTTGCCCGATGAATCCTTGATATTTAGTCATTTTCAGCCAATTTTCTGACTTTTTGAAAATTTCACTTTTTGGTGAAAATATCCCTTAGGGTTAGGGTTGGGTTAGGGTTAGGGTTAGGGTTCGGATTCCAAATGTTTGTGGGTAGAATATATATATAACGTGTGTAAAATTGGAAAAAGTTGAAAAAATTTTTTTTGGGCTTAGTCATTTTTCCAGCGTTTGTCAGTCTTTCAGAGAGTGGAAAATGTCAGTGAGCAATCTGATTTCAGTTCCAGAGCAATTCGCCCGATAAGTCCTTGATAGTTAGTCGTTTTCAGCCAATTTTCTGACTTTTTGAAAATTTCACTTTTTGGTGAAAATATCCATTAGGGTTAGGGTTAGGGTTAGGGTTCCAAATGTTTGTGGGTAGAATATATATATGGCGGGGGTAAAATTGAAAAAAGTTGAAAAAAATTTTTTTGCAATTATTCATTTTTCCTGCGTTTGTCAGACTTTCAGTGAATGGAAAATGTCAGTGAGCATTCTGATTTCAGTTCCAGAGCGATTCACCTGATGAGTCCTTGATATTTAGTCGTTATCAGCCAATTTTCTGACTTTTTGAAAATTTCACTTTTTGGTGAAAATATCCATTAGGGTTAGGGTTAGGGTTATAGTTCCAAATGTTTGTGGGTAGAATATATATATAACGGGGGTAAAATTGAAAAAAGTAGAAAATTTTTTTTTGGGCTTATTCATTTTTCCAGCTTTTGCCAGTCTTTCAGAGAGTGGAAAATGTCAGTGAGCATTCCGATTTCAGTTCCAGTGCGATTCGCCTGATGAGTCCTTGATGTTTAGTCGTTTTCAGCCAATTGTCTGACTTTTTGAAAATTTCACTTTTTGGTGCAAATATCCATTAGGTTTGGGGTTAGGGTTAGGGTTAGAGTTCCAAATGTTTGTGGGTAGAATATATAGATAACGGGGGTAAAATTGAAAAAAGTTGAAAAAATTTTTTTGGGGACTATGTCATTTTTCCAGTGTTTGTCAGACTTTCAGAGAGGGGAAAATGTCAGTGAGAGTTCCGATTTCAATTCCAGAGCGATTCGCCCAATGAGTCCTTAATATTCAGCCGTCTTCAGCCAATTTTCTGACTTTTCGAAAATTTCACTTTTTGGTGAAAATATCCATTAGGGTTAGGGTTAGGGTTAGGGTTCCAAATGTTTGTGGGTAGAATGTATATATAACGGGGGTAAAATTGAAAAAAGTTGAAAAAAATTTTTTGGGGACAAGGTCATTTTTCCAGCGTTTGTCAGACTTTCAGAGAGGTGAAAAAGTCAGTGAGCGTTCCGATTTCAGTTCCAGTGCGATTCGCCCCATGAGTCCTTGAAATTTAGTCGTTTTCAGGCAATTTTCAGACTTTTTGAAAATTTCACTTTTTGGTGAATATATCCATTAGGGTTCGGGTTACGGTTAGGGTTAGAGTTCCAAATGTTTATGGGTAGAATATATAGATAACGGGGGTAAAATTGAAAAAAGTTGAAAAAAAATTTTTGGGGACAAGGTCATTTTTCCCGTGTTTTGTCAGACTTTCCAAGAGGGGAAAATGTCAGTGAGCTTTCTGATTTCAGTTCCAGAGCGATTCGCCCGATGAGTCCTTGATATTTAGTCGTTTTCAGCCAATTTTCTGAATTTTGAAAATTTCACTTTTTGGTGAAAATATCCATTAGGGTTAGGGTTATTGTTAGGATTCCAAATATTTTTGGGTAGAATATATATATAATGGGGGTAAAATTGAAAAAAGTTTTTTTTGAACTTAGTCATTTTTCCCGCATTTGTCAGACTTTCAGAGAGGGGAACATGTCAGTGAACATTCCGATTTCAGTTCCAGAGCGATTCACCTGATGAGTCATTGACATTTAGTAGTGTTTAGCCAATTTTCAGACTTTTTGAAAATTTCACTTTTTGGTGAATATATCCATTATGGTTCGGGTTAGGGTTCCAAATGTTTGTGGGTAAAATATATAGATAACGGGGGTAAAATTGAAAAAAGTTGAAAAAATTTTTTTGGGTACAAGGTCATTTTTCCCACGTTTGTCAGACTTTCAGAGAGGGGAAAATGTCAGTGAGCATTCCGATTTCAGTTCCAGAGCGATTTGCCCGATGAGTCCTTGACATTTAGTAATTTTCAGCCAATTTTCTGACTTTTTGAAAATTTCACTTTTTGGTGAAAATACCCATTAGGGTTAGTGTTAGGGTTAGGGTTCCAAATGTTTGTGGGTAGAATATATATACAACGGGGGTAAAATTGAGAAAAGTTGAAAATTTTTTTTGGGGGACTTAGTCATTTTTCCGGCTTTTGTCAGATTTTCAGAGAGGGGAAAATGTCAGTGAACATTCCGATTTCAGTGCCAGAGCGATTTGCCCGATGAATCCTTGATATTTAGTCATTTTCAGCCAATTTTCTGACTTTTTGAAAATTTCACTTTTTGGTGAAAATATCCCTTAGGGTTAGGGTTGGGTTAGGGTTAGGGTTAGGGTTCGGATTCCAAATGTTTGTGGGTAGAATATATATATAACGTGTGTAAAATTGGAAAAAGTTGAAAAAATTTTTTTTGGGCTTAGTCATTTTTCCAGCGTTTGTCAGTCTTTCAGAGAGTGGAAAATGTCAGTGAGCAATCTGATTTCAGTTCCAGAGCAATTCGCCCGATGAGTCCTTGATAGTTAGTCGTTTTCAGCCAATTTTCTGACTTTTTGAAAATTTCACTTTTTGGTGAAAATATCCATTAGGGTTAGGGTTAGGGTTAGGGTTCCAAATGTTTGTGGGTAGAATATATATATGGCGGGGGTAAAATTGAAAAAAGTTGAAAAAAATTTTTTTGCAATTATTCATTTTTCCTGCGTTTGTCAGACTTTCAGAGAATGGAAAATGTCAGTGAGCATTCTGATTTCAGTTCCAGAGCGATTCACCTGATGAGTCCTTGATATTTAGTCGTTATCAGCCAATTTTCTGACTTTTTGAAAATTTCACTTTTTGGTGAAAATATCCATTAGGGTTAGGGTTAGGGTAATAGTTCCAAATGTTTGTGGGTAGAATATATATATAACGGGGGTAAAATTGAAAAAAGTAGAAAATTTTTTTTTGGGCTTATTCATTTTTCCAGCTTTTGTCAGTCTTTCAGAGAGTGGAAAATGTCAGTGAGCATTCCGATTTCAGTTCCAGTGCGATTCGCCTGATGAGTCCTTGATGTTTAGTCGTTTTCAGCCAATTGTCTGACTTTTTGAAAATTTCACTTTTTGGTGCAAATATCCATTAGGTTTGGGGTTAGGGTTAGGGTTAGGGTTAGAGTTCCAAATGTTTGTGGGTAGAATATATAGATAACGGGGGTAAAATTGAAAAAAGTTTAAAAAAAATTTTTTGGGACAAGGTCATTTTTCCCGCGTTTGTCACACTTTCAGAGAGGGGAAAATGTCAGTGAGCATTCCGATTTCATTTCCAGAGCGATTCGCCCGATGAGTTTTTGACATTTAGTCATTTTCAGCCAATTTTCTGACTTTTAGAAAATTTCACTTTTTGGTGAAAATATCAATTAGGGTTAGGGTTAGGATTAGGGTTCCAAATGTTTGTGGGTAGAATATATATATCGCGGGGGTAAAATTGAAAAAAGTTGAAAACATTTTTTTGCAATTATTCATTCTTCCTGCGTTTGTCAGACTTTCAGAGAATGGAAAATGGCAGTGAGCATTCCGATTTCAGTTCCAGAGCGATTTGCCCGATGAGTCCTTGATATTTAGTCATTTTCAGCCAATTTTCTGACTTTTTGAAAATTTCACTTTTTGGTGAAAATATCCCTTAGGGTTAGGGTTGGGTTAGGGTTAGGGTTAGGGTTCGGATTCCAAATGTTTGTGGGTAGAATATATATATAACGTGTGTAAAATTGGAAAAAGTTGAAAAATTTTTTTTTGGGCTTAGTCATTTTTCCAGCGTTTGTCAGTCTTTCAGAGAGTGGAAAATGTCAGTTAGCATTCCGATTTCAGTTCCAGAGCGATTCACCTGATTAGACCTTGATATTTGTCGTTTTCAGACAATTTTCAGACTTTTTGAAAATTTCACTTTTTGGTGAAAATATCCATTAGGGTTAGGGTTAGGGTTATGGTTCCAAATATTTGTGGGTAGAATATATATATAACGGTGGTAAAATTGAAAAAAGTTGAAAAATATTTTTTTGGGACTTAGTCATTTTTCCGGCGTTTGTCAGATTTTCAGAGAGGGGAAAATGTCAGTGAACATTCCGATTTCAGTGCCAGAGCGATTCTCCCGATGAGTCCTTGATATTTAGTCATTTTCAGCCAATTTTCTGACTTTTTGAAAATTTCACTTTTTGGTGAAAATATCCATTAGGGTTGTGGTTAAGGTTAGGGTTAGAGTTCCAAATGTTTGTGGGTAGAATATATAGATAACGGGGGTAAAAGTGAAAAAAGTTTCAAAAAATTTTTTTGGACTTAGTCATATTTCCCGCGTTTGTCAGACTTTCAGAGAGGGGAAAATGTCAGTGAGCATTCCTATTTCAATTCCAGTGCGATTTGCCCCATGAGTCCTTGACATTTAGTCTTTTTCAGGCAATTTTCAGACTTTTTGAAAATGTCACTTTTTGGTGAATATATCCATTAGGGTTCTGGTTAGGGTTATAGTTCCAAATGTTTGTGGGTAGAATATATATATAAGGGGGGTAAAATTGAAAAAAGTTGAAAATTTTTTTTGGGCTCAGTCATTTTTCCAGCGTTTGTCAGTCTTTCAGAGAGTGGAAAAATGTCTGTGAGCATTCCGATTTCAGTTCCAGTGCGATTTGCCTGATGAGTCCTTGATATTTAGACGTTTTCAGCCAATTTTCTGACTTTTTGAAAATTTCACTTTTTGTTGAAAATATCCATTAGGGTTGTGGTTAGGGTTAGGGTTAGAGTTCCAAATGTTTGTGGGTAGAATATATAGATAACGGGGGTAAAATTGAAAAAAGTTGAAAAAATTTTTTTGGGGACAATGTCATTTTTCCAGTGTTTGTCAGACTTTCAGAGAGGGGAAAATGTCAGTGAGAGTTCCGATTTCAGTTCCAGAGTGATTCGCCCAATGAGTCCTTAATATTCAGCCGTCTTCAGCCAATTTTCTGACTTTTCGAAAATTTCACTTTTTGGTGAAAATATCCATTAGGGTTAGGGTTAGGGTTAGGGTTCCAAATGTTTGTGGGTAGAATGTATATATAACGGGGGTAAAATTGAAAAAAGTTGAAAAAATTTTTTTGAGGACAATGTCATTTTTCCAGCGTTTGTCAGACTTTCAGAGAGGGGAAAATGTCAGTGAGCGTTCCGATTTCAGTTCCAGAGTGATTCGCCCGATAAGTACTTGATATTTAGTCCTTTTCAGACAATTTTCTAACTTTTTGAAAATTTCACTTTTTGGTGAAAATATCCATTAGGGTTAGGGTTATGTTTATGGTTGGGTTAGGGTTAGGGTTCCACATGTTTGTGGGTAGAATATATATATAACGGGGGTAAAAGTGAAAAAAGTTTAAAAAAAATTTTTGGGACTTAGTCATATTTCCCGCGTTTGTCAGACTTTCAGAGAGGGGAAAATGTCAGTGAGCATTCCTATTTCAGTTCCAGTGCGATTCTCTCCATGAGTCCTTGAAATTTAGTCGTTTTCAGGCAATTTTCAGACTTTTTGAAAATTTCACTTTTTGGTGAATATATCCATTAGGGTTAGGGTTAGGGTTAGGGTTAGAGTTACAAATGTTTATGGGTAGAATATATAGATAATGGGGGTAAAATTGAAAAAAGTTGAAAAAAAATTTTTGGGGACAAGGTCATTTTTCCCGTGTTTTGTCAGACTTTCCAAGAGGGGAAAATGTCAGTGAGCTTTCTGATTTCAGTTCCAGAGCGATTCGCCCGATGAGTCCTTGATATTTAGTCGTTTTCAGCCAATTTTCTGAATTTTGAAAATTTCACTTTTTGGTGAAAATATCCATTAGGGTTAGGGTTATTGTTAGGATTCCAAATATTTTTGGGTAGAATATATATATAATGGGGGTACAATTGAAAAAAGTTGAAAAAAGTTTTTTTTGAACTTAGTCATTTTTCCCGCATTTGTCAGACTTTCAGAGAGGGGAACATGTCAGTGAGCATTCCGATTTCAGTACCAGAGCGATTCGCCCGATGAGTCCTTGATATTTAGTCATTTTCAGCCAATTTTCTGACTTTTTGAAAATTTCAGTTTTTGGTGAAAATATCTATTAGGGTTAGGGTTATAGTTCCAAATGTTTGTGGGTAGAATATATATATATAACGGGGTAAAATTGAAAAAAGTTGAAAAAAAATTTTTTTGGACTTAGGAATTTTTCCCGCGTTTGTCAGATTTTCAGAGAGGGAAAAATGTCAGTGAGCATTACAATTTCAGTGCCACAGCGATTCGCGCGATGAGTCCTTGATATTTAGTCGTTTTCAGCCAATTTTCTGACTTTTTGAAAATTTAACTTTTTGGTGAAAATATCCATTAGGGTTATGGTTAGGGTTAGGGTTCCAAATGTTTGTGGGTAGAAAATAGATATAACGGTGGTAAAATTGAAAAAAGTTGAACAATTTTTTTTTGGGATTTAGTCATTTTTCCGTTGTTTGTCAGACTTTCAGAGAGAGAAAAATGTCAGTGAGAGTTCCGATTTCAGTTCCAGAGCGATTCGCCCAATGAGTCCTTCATATTTAGTAATTTTCAGTCAATCTTCTGACTTTTTGAAAATTTCACTTTTTGGTGAAAATATCCATTAGCGTTAGGGTTAGGGTTAGGGTTCCAAATGTTTGTGGGTAGTATATATATATAACGGGGGTAAAATTGAAAAAAATGTAAAAAAAAGTCTTTTGGACTTAGTCATGTTTCCGGCGTTTGTCAGATTTTCAGAGAGGGGAATATGTCAGTGAACATTACGATGAGTCCTTGATATTTAGTCGTTTTCAGCCAATTTTCTGACTTTTTGAAAATTTCACTTTTTGGTGAAAATATCCATTAGGGTTAGGGTTAGGGTTAGGGTTCCAAATGTTTGTGGGTAGAAAATAGATATATTGGTGGTAAAATTGAAAAAAGTTGAAAACATTTTTTTTGGGACCTAGTTATTTTTCCGGCGTTTGTCAGATTTTCAGAGAGGGGAAAATGTCAGTGAACATTCCGATTTCAGTACCAGAGTGATTCGCCTGATGAGTCATTGATACAGTTATATGAAAAAGTTTGGGCACCTCTATTAATCTTAAGCTTAATGTTTTATAAAAATTGTAGTTTTTGCAACAGCTATTTCAGTTTGATATATGTAATATCTGTTGAACACAGTAATGTTTCTGCCTTGAAATTAGGTTTATTGTACTAACAGAAAATGTGCAATCTGCATTCAAACAAAATTTGACAGGTGCATAAGTATGGACACCTCACCAGAAAAGTAACATTAATATTTAGTAGATCCTCCTTTTGCAAAAATAACAGCCTCTGGTCGCTTCCTGTAGCTTTTAATGATTTCCTGGATCCTGGATGAAGGTATTTTTGACCATTCCTCTTTACAAAACAATTCCAGTTCAGTTAAGTTTGATGGTCGCCGAGCATGGACAGCCCTCTTCAAATAATCCCACAGATGTTCAATGATATTCAGGTCTGGGGACTGGGATGGCCATTCCAGAACATTGTAATTGTTCCTCTGCATGAATGCCTGCGTAGATTTGGAGCGGTGTTTTGGATCATTGTCTAGCTGAAAGATCCATCCCCTGTGTAACGTCAACTCTGTCACTGATTATTGAACATTATTGTCAAGAATCTGCTGATACTGAGTGGAATCCATGCGTCCCTCAACTTTAACAAGATTCCCAGTGCCGGCATTGGCCACACAGCCCCAAAGCATGATGGAACCTTCACCAAATTTTACTGTGGTTAGCAAGTGTTTTTCTTGGAATGCTGTGTTTTTTTTGCCGCCATGCATAATGCCTTTTTGTATGACCAAACAACTCAATCTTGGTTTCATCAGTCCACAGGACCTTCTTCCAAAAAGAAATTGGCTTCTCCAAATGTGCTTTTGCATACCTCAGCCGACTCTGTTTGTAGCGTGCTTGCAGAAATGGCTTCTTTCGCATCACTCTCCCATACAGCTTCTCCTTGTGCAAAGTGCATTGTATAGTTGACCGATGCACAGTGACACCATCTGCAGCAAGTTGATGCTGCAGCTCTCTGGAGGTGGTCTGAGGATTGTCCTTGACTGATCTCACCATTCTTCTTCTCTGCCTTTCTGATGTTTTTCTTGGCCTGCCACTTCTGGCCATAACAAGAACTGTCCCTGTGTTCTTCCATTTCCTTACTATGTTCCTCACAGTGGAAACTGACAGGTTAAATCTCTGAGACAGCTTTTTGTATCCTTCCCCTGAACAACTCTGTTGAATAATCTTTGTTTTCAGATCATTTGACAGTTGTTTTGAGGAGCCCATGATGCCACTCTTCAGAGGAGATTCAAACAGGAGAACAACTTGCAAGTGGCAACTTTAAGTAGCTTTTCTCATGATTGCATACACCTGGCTATGAAGCTCAATGAGGTTACAAAACAAAAAAAGTGCTTTAGTAAGTCAGTAAAAAGTAGGTAGGAGTATTTAAAACAAGAAAATGATAAGGGTGCCCATACTTATGCACCTGTCAAATTTTGTTTGAATGCAGATTACACATTTTCTGTTAGTACAATAAACCTCATTTCAAGGCAGAAACATTACTGTGTCCAACAGTTATTACATATATCAAACTGAAATAGCTGTTGCAAAAACACCAATTTTTATAAAACATTAAGCTTAAGATTAATAGCGGTGCCCAGACTTTTTCATATAACTGTATTTAGTTGTTTTCAGCCAATTTTCTGACTTTTTGAAAATTTCACTTTTTGGTGAAATTATCCATTTGGGTTAGGGTAAGGGTTAGGGATCCAAATGTTTGTGGGTAGAATATATATATAACGTGGGTAAAATTGATAAAAGTTGAAATTTTTTTTTTGAACTTAGTCATTTTTCCAGCATTTGTCAGACTTTCAGAGAGGGGAAAATGTCAGTGAGCGTTCCAGTTTCATTTCCAGAGCGATTCGCCTGATGAGTCCTTGATATTTAGTAGTTTTCAGCCAATTTTCTGACTTTTAGAAAATTTCACTTTTTGGTGAAATTATCCATTTGGGTTAGGGTAAGGGTTAGGGATCCAAATGTTTGTGGGTAGAATATATATATAACGTGGGTAAAATTGATAAAAGTTGAAAAATTTTTTTTGGGGACAAGGAAATTTTTCCTGTGTTTGTCAGACTTTCAGAGAGGGGAAAATGTCAGTGAGAGTTCCGATTTCAGTTCCAGAGCGATTCGCCCGATGAGGCCTTGATATTTAGTCGTTTTCAGCCAATTTTCTGACTTTTTGAAAATATCACTTTTTGGTGAAAATATCCATTAGGGTTAGGGTTATTGTTAGGATTCCAAATGTTTTTGGGTAGAATATATATATAAAGGGGGTAAAATTGAAAAAAGTTGAAAAAAGGTTTTTTGAACTTAGTCATTTTTCCCGCATTTGTCAGACTTTCAGAGAGGGGAACATGTTAGTGAGCATTCCGATTTCAGTACGAGAGCGATTCTCCCGATGAGTCCTTGATATTTAGTCATTTTCAGCCAATTTTCTGACTTTTTGATAATTTCACTTTTTGGTGAAAAAATCTATTAGGGTTAGGGTTAGGGTTCCAAATGTTTGTGGGTAGAATATATATATATAACGAGGGTAAAAGTGAAAAAAGTTGAAAAAAAATTTTTTTGGACTTAGTCATTTTTCCAACGTTTTTCAGATTTTCAGAGAGGGGAAAATGTCAGTGAACATTACAATTTCAGTGCCAGAGCGATTCGCCTGATGAGTCGTTGATATTTAGTAGTTTTCAGCCAATTTTCTGACTTTTTGAAAATTTCACTTTTTGTTGAAAATATCCTTTAGGCTTAGGGTTAGGGTTAGGGTTCCAAATGTTTGTGGGTAGAATATTGATATATAACGGGGGTAAAATTGAAAAAAGTTGAAAAAAAATTTTTTTAGACTTAGTCATTTTTCCCGCGTTTGTCAGACTTTCAGAGAGGGGAAAATGTCAGTGAGCATTCCGATTTCAGTTCCAGAGCGATTCGCCCGATAGGTCCTTGATATTTAGTCGTTTTCAGCCAATTTTCTGACTTTTTGAAAATTTCACTTTTTGGAGAAAATATCCATTAGGGTTAGGGTTAGGGTTAGGGTTCCAAATGTTTATGGGTAGAAAATAGATATAACGGTGGTAAAATTGAAAAAAGTTGAAAAATTTTTTTTTGGGATTTAGTCATTTTTCTGTTGTTTGTCAGACTTTCAGAGAGGGGAAAATGTCAGTGAGAGTTCCGATTTCAGTTCCAGAGAGATTCTCCCGATGAGTCCTTGATAATTAGTCATTTTCAGCCAATTTTCTGACTTTTTGAATATTTCACTTTTTGGTGAAAATATCCATTAGGGTTAGGGTCCCAAATGTTTGTGGGTAGAATATATATATAACGAGGGTAAAAGTGAAAAAAGTTGAAAAATTTTTTTTTTGGACCTAGTTATTTTTCCGGCGTTTGTCAGATTTTCAGAGAGGGGAAAATGTCAGTGAACATTCCGATTTCAGTACCAGAGTGATTCGCCTGATGAGTCCTTGATACAGTTATATGAAAAAGTTTGGGCACCCCTATTAATCTTAATCTTAATGTTTTATAAAAATTGTAGTTTTTACAACAGCTATTTCAGTTTGATATATGTAATAACTGTTGAACACAGTAATGTTTCTGCCTTGAAATTAGGTTTATTGTACTAACAGAAAATGTGCAATCTGCATTCAAACAAAATTTGACAGGTGCATAAGTATGGGCACCTCACCAGAAAAGTGACATTAATATTTAGTAGATCCTCCTTTTGCAAAAATAACAGCCTCTGGTCGCTTCCTGTAGCTTTTAATGATTTCCTGGATCCTGGATGAAGGTATTTTTGACCATTCCTCTTTAAAAAACAATTCCAGTTCAGTTAAGTTTGATGGTCGCCGTACATGGACAGCCCTCTTCAAATAATCCCACAGATGTTCAATGATATTCAGGTCTGGGGACTGGGATGGCCATTCCAGAACATTGTAATTGTTCCTCTGCATGAATGCCTGCGTAGATTTGGAGCGGTGTTTTGGATCATTGTCTTGCTGAAAGATCCATCCCCTGTGTAACTTCAACTTTGTCACTGATTATTGAACATTATTGTCAAGAATCTGCTGATACTGAGTGGAATCCATGCGTCCCTCAACTTTAACAAGATTCCCAGTGCCGGCATTGGCCACACAGCCCCAAAGCATGATGGAACCTTCACCAAATTTTACTGTCGGTAGCAAGTGTTTTTCTTGGAATGCTGTGTTTTTTTGCCGCCATGCATAATGCCTTTTTGTATGACCAAACAACTCAATCTTGGTTTCATCAGTCCACAGGACCTTCTTCCAAAAAGAAATTGGCTTCTCCAAATGTGCTTTTGCATACCTCAGCCGACTCTATTTGTAGCGTGCTTGCAGAAATGGCTTCTTTCGCATCACTCTCCCATAAAGCTTCTCCTTGTGCAAAGTGCATTGTATAGTTGACCGATGCACAGTGACACCATCTGCAGCAAGTTGATGCTGCAGCTCTCTGGAGGTGGTCTGAGGATTGTCCTTGACTGATCTCACCATTCTTCTTCTCTGCCTTTCTGATGTTTTTCTCGGCCTGCCACTTCTGGCCATAACAAGAACTGTCCCTGTGTTCTTCCATTTCCTTACTATGTTCCTCACAGTGGAAACTGACAGGTTAAATCTCTGAGACAGCTTTTTGTATCCTTCCCCTGAACAACTCTGTTGAATAATCTTTGTTTTCAGATCATTTGACAGTTGTTTTGAGGAGCCCATGATGCCACTCTTCAGAGGAGATTCAAACAGGAGAACAACTTGCAAGTGGCAACTTTAAGTAGCTTTTCTCATGATTGCATACACCTGGCTATGAAGCTCAAAGCTCAATGAGGTTACAAAACCAAAAAAGTGCTTTAGTAAGTCAGTAAAAAGTAGGTAGGAGTATTTAAAACAAGAAAATGATAAGGTTGCCCATACTTATGCACCTGTCAAATTTTGTTTGAATGCAGATTACACATTTTCTGTTAGTACAATAAACCTCATTTCAAGGCAGAAACATTACTGTGTCCAACATTTATTACATATATCAAACTGAAATAGCTGTTGCAAAAACACCAATTTTTATAAAACATTAAGCTTAAGATTAATAGCGGTGCCCAAACTTTTTCATATAACTGTATTTAGTTGTTTTCAGCCAAATTTTCTAACTTTTTGAAAATTTCACTTTTTGGTGAATATATCCATTAGGGTTCGGGTTAGGGTTAGGGTTCCAAATGTTTGTGGGTAGAATATATATATATCGGGGGTAAAATTGAAAAAAGTTGATATTTTTTTTTTGAACTTAGTCATTTTTCCAGCATTTGTCAGACTTTCATAGAGGGGAAAATGTCAGTGAGCGTTCCAGTTTCATTTCCAGAGCGATTCGCCTGATGAGTCCTTGATATTTAGTAGTTTTCAGCCAATTTTCTGACTGTTTGAAAATTTCACTTTTTGGTGAAATTATCCATTTGGGTTAGGGTAAGGGTTAGGGATCCAAATGTTTGTGGGTAGAATATATATATAACGGGGGTAAAATTGATAAAAGTTGAAAAAAAATTTTCGGGGACAAGGTAATTTTTCCTGTGTTTGTCAGACTTTCAGAGAGGGGAAAATGTCAGTGAGCATTCCGATTTCAGTTCCAGAGCGATTCGCCCGATGAGTCCTTGATATTTAGTCGTTTTCAGCCAATTTTCTGACTTTTTGAAAATTTCACTTTTTGGTGAAAATATCCATTAGGGTTAGGGTTATTGTTAGGATTCCAAATGTTTTTGGGTAGAATATATATATAAAGGGGGTAAAATTGAAAAAAGTTGAAAAAAGGTTTTTTTGAACGTAGTCATTTTTCCCGCATTTGTCAGACTTTCAGAGAGGGGAACATGTTAGTGAGCATTCCGATTTCAGTACGAGAGCGATTCGCCCGATGAGTCCTTGATATTTAGTCATTTTCAGCCAATTTTCTGACTTTTTGAAAATTTTACTATTTGGTGAAAATATCCATTAGGGTTAGGGTTAGGGTTCCAAATGTTTGTGGGTAGAATATATATATAACGGTTGCAAAATTGAAAAAAGTTAAAAAAAAATTTTTTTGGACTTAGTTATTTTTTCGGTGTTTGTCAGATTTTCAGAGAGGGGAAAATGTCAGTGAACATTCCGATTTCAGTACCAGAGCGATTCGCCCGATGAGTCCTTAATATTTAGTTGTTTTCAGCCAATTTTCTGACTTTTTGAAAATTTCACTTTTTGGTGAAAATATCCATTAGGGTTAGGGTTAGGGTTGGGGTTAGGGTTCCAAATGTTTGTGGGTAGAATATTTATATAACGGGTATAAAATAGAAAAAAGTTGAAAAAATTTTTTTGGGGACATAGTCATTTTTCCCGCGTTTGTCAGACTTTCAGAGAGTGAAAAATGTCAGTGAGCATTCCGATTTCAGTTCCAGAGCGATTCGCCCAATGAGTCCTTGATATTTAGTAGTTTTCAGCCAATTTTCTGACTTTTTGAAAATTTTACTTTTTGGTGAAAATATCCATTAGGGTTAGGGTTAGGGTTCCAAATGTTTGTGGGTAAAATATATATATATAACGGGGATAAAATTGAAAAAAGTTTCAAAAAAATTTTTTTGGACTTAGTCAGTTTTCCCTTGTTTGTCAGACTTTCAGAGAGGGGAAAATGTCAGTGAGAGTTCCGATTTTAGTTCCAGAGCGATTCGCCCGATGAGTCCTTGATATTTAGTCATTTTCAGCCAATTTTTTACCTTTTTGAAAATGTCACTTTTTGGTGAAAATATCCATTAGGGTTAGGGTTAGGGTCCCAAATGTTTGTGGGAAGAATATTTATATAACTGGTGTAAAATAGAAAAAAGTTGAAAGAAATTTTTTTTCGACTTAGTCATTTTTCACGCGTTTGTCAGACTTTCAGAGAGGGGAAAATGTCAGTGAGCTTTCCGATTTCAGTTCCAGAGCGATTCGCCTGATGAGTCCTTGATATTTAGTCGTTTTCAGCCAATTTTCTGACTTTTTGAAAATTTCACTTTTTGGTGAAAATATCCATTAGGGTTAGGTTTAGGGTTAGGGTTCCAAATGTTTGTGGGTAGAAAATAGATATAACGGTGGTAAAATTGAAAAAAGTTGAAAAAAATTTTTTTGGGACTTAGCTATTTATCTGGCGTTTGTCAGATTTTCAGAGAGGGGAAAATGTCAGTGAACATTCCGATTTCAGTACCAGAGCGATTCGCCTGATGAGTCCTTGATATTTAGTTGTTTTCAGCCAATTTTCTGACTTTTTGAAAATTTCACTTTTTGGTGAAAATATCCTTTAGGGTTAGGGTTAGGGTTGGGTTAGGGTTAGGGTTCCAAATGTTTGTGGGTGAAATATATATATATAACAGGTGTAAAACTGAAAAAAGTTGAAAAATTTTTTTTTTGGACTTAGTCATTTTTCCGTTGTTTGTCTGACTTTCAGAGAGGGAAAAATGTCAGTGAGAGTTCCGATTTCAGTTCCAGAGCAATTCGCCCGATGAGTCCTTGATATTTAGTCGTTTTCAGCCAATTTTCTGACTTTTCGAAAATTTCACTTTTTGGTGAAAATATCCATTAGGGTTAGGGTTAGGGTCCCAAATGTTTGTGGGAAGAATATTTATATAACGGGGGTAAAATTGAAAAAAGTTTAAAAAATTTTTTTTGGGACTTAGCTATTTTTCCGGCGTTTGTCAGATTTTCAGAGAGGGGAAAATGTCAGTGAACATTCCGATTTCAGTACCAGAGCAATTCGCCTGATGAGTCGTTGATATTTAGTTGTTTTCAGCCAATTTTCTGACTTTTTGAAAATTTCACTTTTTGGTGAAAATATCCGTTAGGGTTAGGGTTAGGGTTAGGGTTGGGTAAGGGTTAGGGTTCCAAATGTTTGTGGGTGAAATATATATATATATAACAAGGGTAAAACTGAAAAAAGTTGAAAAATTTTTTTTTTGGACTTAGTCATTTTTCCGTTGTTTGTCTGACTTTCAGAGAGGGAAAAATGTCAGTGAGAGTTCCGATTTCAGTTCCAGAGCGATTCGCCCGATGAGTCCTTGATATTTAGTCGTTTTGAGCCAATTTTCTTACTTTTCGAAAATTTCACTTTTTGGTGAAAATATCCATTAGGGTTAGGGTTAGGATTCCAAATGTTTTTGGGTAGAATATATATATATAATGTGGGTAAAATTGAAAAAAGTTGAAACAAGGGTTTTTTGGACTTAGTCATTTTTCCGTCGTTTGTCAGACTTTCAGAGAGGGGAACATGTCAGTGAGAATTCTGATTTCAGTACCAGAGCGATTCGCCCGATGAGTCCTTGATATTTAGTCATTTTCGGCCAATTTTTTTACTTTTTGAAAATTTCACTTTTTGGTGAAAATATCCTTTAGGGTTAGGGTTAGGGTTAGGGTTAGAGTTCAAATGTTTGTGGGTAGAATATATATATAACGGGGGTCAAATTTAAAGTTGAAAAAAAATTTTTTGTGCTTAGTCATTTTTCCAGCGTTTGTCAGTCTTTCAGAGAGTGGAAAATGTCAGTGAGCATTCCGATTTCAGTTCCAGTGCAATTCGCCTGATGAGTCCTTGATATTTAGTCGTTTTCAGACAATTTTCTGACTTTTTGAAAATTTCACTCTTTGGTGAAAATATCCATAGGGGTTGTGGTTAGGGTTTGGGCTAGAGTTCCAAATGTTTGTGGGTAGAATATATAGATAACGGGGGTAAAATTGAAAAAAGTTGAAAAAAATTTTTTGGGGACAAGGTCATTTTTCCCATGTTTGTCAGACTTTCAGAGAGGGGAAAATGTCAGTGAACATTCCGATTTCAGTTCCAGTGCAATTCGCCTGATGGGTCCTTGATATTTAGTCGTTTTCAGACAATTTTCTGACTTTTTGAAAATTTCACTTTTTGGTGAAAATATCCATTAGGGTTGGGGTTAGGGTTAGGGTTAAGGTTAGAGTTCCAAATATTTGTGGGTAGAATATATACATAACGGGGGTAAAATTGAAAAAAGTTGAAAAATTTTTTTTTAGGACAAGGTCATTTTTCCCGTGTTTGTCAGACTTTCAGAGAGGGGAAAATGTCAGTGAGAGTTCTGATTTCAGTTCCAGAGTGATTCGCCCGATGAGTCCATGATATTTAGTCATTTTCAGCCAATTTTATGACTTTTTGAAAATTTCACTTTTTGGTCAAAATATCCATTAGGGTTAGGGTTAGGGTTCCAAATGTTTGTGGGTAGAATATATATATATAACGGTGGTAAAAATGAAAAAAGTTGAAAAAAAAATTTTTTGGACTTACTCATTTTTCTGGCGTTCTTCAGACTTTCAGAGAGGTGAAAATGTCAGTGAACATTCCGATTTCAGTACCAGAGCGATTCGCCCGATAAGTCTTTGATATTTATTCATTTTCAGCCAATTTTTTGACTTTTTGAAAATTTCACTTTTTGGTGAAAATATTCATTAGGGTTAGGGTTAGGGTACCAAATGTTTGTGGGTAGAATATATATATAACGGGGGTAAAATTGAAAAAAGTTGAAAAATGTTTTTTTGAACTAGGTCATTTTTCCAGCGTTTGTCAGACTTTCAGAGAGGGGAAAATGTCAGTGAGCATTCCGATTTCAGTTTCAGTGCGATACGCCTGATAAGTCCTTGATATTTAGTTGTTTTCAGCCAATTTTCTGACTTTTTGAAAATTTCACTTTTTGGTGAAAATATCCATTAGGGTTAGGGTTGGGGTTAGGGTTAGGGTTCCAATTGTTTGTGGGTAGAATATATATATAACGGGGGTAAAATTGAAAAAAGTTGAAAAAAATTATTTTTGGACTTATTCATTTTTCCGGTGTTTGTCAGACTTTCAGAGAGTGGAAAATGTCAGTGAGCATTCCGATTTCAGTTCCAGAGCGATTTTCCTGATGAGTCCTTGATATTTAGTCGTTTTCAGTAGTGTTGAGCGAGCACTAAAATGCTCGGGCGCTCAAAGCTCGGGCCGAGCTCGCCGTGATACTCGGGTGCTTGACCCGAACAACGAGCCCAATGTTAGTCTATGGGAGACTCGAGCATTTTTGCGGTAGCACCCCCGGCAGTCTTTTAAAAGCCTAACAAATGCCCAAAACGATAGTGACAGTGCTCAAATGACATGGGGACAGCATGGGGATTGCCCCAGGAAGCATTTCTGACCCCCAGGTCACTGCTGTCAACAACATGGTCAGAGGTATTAAGCCACTTTTACAGGCTCACAATAAAACGTTCAAAAACGAAAGTGAAACTTTTTTCCTGTGAAATATGTTAAGGAACATCCTTTCCAGAGAAAAGACTTGTGTATAAGTTAAAATAAATGACCAAAAACAAAAATACTCCTCCACACCTTCGGCTATGTTCACAAGTAGCATTTTTTATGCGTTTTTGCACTTTTGTATTGCTTTCAACTATGAGAAATGCATTCACCGTGAAATGTCATTTTAACATTTTACAACCTTATCTGGCCATGTGCTGTGTGACACATGCATAAAGTGTGGAAAAGACAAGGGAAAAGCATGGGGAAGTCCCCTGGAAGCATCTCTGACTCCCAGGTCACTGTCTAAAAGTGTGACCATCTTAAGTGATCCTTACCGCATCAGAAGATGCAGACTTGCAACTATCCTCATGCAAGTTCTAGTCCCAGGGCAGTGTTCAATTGTACCTCCCCCATTCCTTGCAATACAAGCTCAAGTATGCAGCCTGCCACCCACCCACCCCCAGGCTGCAATACCATACTGCTTGCTTGCTTGAATTTGAAATTGGGCCTTTTAGGCATGTGGAGGCGGAATCTGGCCACCACGTCATGGCTGTGTTTGGAGGCCTGGAATCCATACTCAGTCCCCAGCCGCCCGGCGGCCAGGTGTCCATACTCGGTCCCCAGCCGCCCCGCGGCCGGGTGTCCACACACGGTCCCCAGCCGCCTGGGGGCAGCCGGGTGTCCATAAACGGTCCCCAGCCGCCCCTATTTCTCCTTGGAACATCCCCCCACACACTTTTCCTAGCCTGGCCTGCTTTAGGCAGCATTGGACGAGCCCACCAGAGAACCCGACTCCTCCGGTGGGCCCTGACTTCTCCATCGGTGGAGTTGAGAGTGCCAAGGTGAGGAGCATGATGTTGATGACAGAAGTTAGCATCTGCTATGTTTTCATTTAATGCAAGTGTAAGTGTGCAGCCTGTCATCCACCCACCCCCAGACTGCAATTCCATACTGCTAGCTTGCACTTGAAATGGGGCCTTTTAGTTTGGAGGAGGCCGAAGCTGGCCACTACCTCATGGCTGCTTCGGCAGCGAGGTATCCATACTCAGTCCCCAGCCGCCCATATTTGTCCTGGTGGGCCTTATACATAAGATTAAACGCGTATACCAAAACATTACCTGTGCCCTCCCCAGTGCATTTAGTGGGAAGGAGAGCCTATGCCCCTGTAGTGTGTGCATGCCAAACCCCTGTTCATGGTACATGCGAAGATGCCTCCCACCTTGCACCTGTCGTTGCAGACTTGCAACTATCCCCATTCAAGTCCTTGTCCCAGGGCAGTGTTCAATTGTACCTCTCCCATTTATTGCAATGCAAGCGCAAGTATGCAGCCTGCCACCCACCCACCCCCAGGCTGCAATTCCATACTGCTTGCTTGCACTTTAAATTGGGCCTTTTAGGCATGTGGAGGCGGAATCTGGCCACCACGCCATGGCTGTGTCGGCGGCCTGGTATCCATACTCAGTCCCCAGCCGTCTGGTGGCCGGGTGTCCCCGCTTGCTCCCCAGCCTCCAGGGGGTGGCCGGGTGTCCATACTCGGTCCCCAGCCACCCCTATTTGTCCCGGTAACCTTTCCCACAATTTTCTTAGCCTGGCCTGCTTTAGGGCAGAATTGGCCGAGCCCACCGGACTATCAGACTCCTCCGGTGGGCCCTGGCTTCTCCATCAGGGGAGTTGAGAGTGCCAAGGTGAGGAGCATGATGAGGATGATAGAAGTTAGCATCTGCTTTGTTTTGTTGTAATGCAAGCGCATGTATGTAGTAGCAGCTAGGCCTGAGGTGGTCAGCATTTTGGCCCATATCCTACCTCCTCTGAGGATTGCTGGATGTTTTCCTGCTACTATCCAAGTTCTATGACTCCCGTTAAAACAAAGCTTCAGGTGATCAATCATGGATGAGGTAGTGGCAAAGGAGAAAGAGCAGGAGGAACAGGGACCATTCACATCAATATCAGGCCAGTCAACCAGATATGTCTTGTAGGATATGTTTCTGTAACAAAAGGAGCGGTTCAGCTGCACAGTTATAGGGCATAGAGTGAGTGCAATGCCTACCAAAAATTTCGAGCCCCTCCAATGCCCCTTGGAAATGACATGGAGGTCAGAGGGCGTTAACTAAACCTTTTTTTCCATTTATAGCAACTGGGTCTCCTGTGCACTGTTGGCCTAAGCAGTGAATGGAAGGCTTTCCAAAAATTATGAGGAACTGCAATGCCCCTTACAAGAGCCATGTGTGGCACCCTAGCGGTCTGGTCACCACAGTAATAGAGATATTACGTCGGAGAGCAAGTGGGAGGTTTCCTGGTCAGGATCCCTTAAACATGCAACATCCTCCTGCACCAATCCTGGGAGGGGAGAATTCTGCCCTTTTAAACTGGATCTGGGGCGGTGTTGAGCGAGTCAGAAAACAGTCAGAGTCAGAGTGAGAGCAAGGGAAAGTAACAGAAAGAAGCTCTGTAGGAGCTAGGAGCTAAAGACCAGGGGCAGAAAGCTGAGCAGAGCTCGCCGTGGCAGAAGACAATAGGAACCGGACACAGGAGTCCGAAGCTGTGAGGACTTATATATCCAGCAGCAGAAACCAGCCGGCAGGGGATTTCAGGTCCTCTGGCCATAGAAGCCCGGAGGCTCAGTCACAAGCAAGGGACCAGCACCGCCGTCGTGGAGCAGAGGCTAACAGAAGGCCCCAAGTCACCAGCCATACGGGTGAGCACTACACGGTACACTCAGGGACGTGGGCTACTTCTACCCGCTTACATCAAGGTAGCCAGGAAGAGTGCAGACAGACGGGGAGGCCTACAACTCCACCTGGCCAGGGGAACTCCTGCTTGCTCACAGACTGACCAGGCCTCTTATGCTAGCCAGTACTCCCGGGAGGGTCTACCTTATAATCATCAGTAAAGACCCTGAACAGCACTGCAAAGACTCTGAGTCATTCCTGCTGCGCTCGTGCACCATCACCCCCATCATCCACACTCACTGTCCTGAGGCTATACTCCTCCCGATGGGAGCATGGATACGGTGGATACCGCATGCCCTCACACCTACTCTTATCAGCGCTCAGGTTCCCTATTAGGAACACAGCGTCTCTCATTCCTTTCCTTTTTGTCCCCTTCCTCTTCTCCACACTCAGTAAGTGTGTATCAATTATATATTTTGCAGCTTTGATATTGTTGATCAATCATCCTTCTACCGAGTCTGTTAATGTATTAACTTATCTAGGCACATTTTGACCTTTATTGTTACACTTGCATTTTAATTGTCATTTGTAAAAGCTACAATCTTTTTTTGTTAATCTTTCTCACCTGCAGTACACTGATGAAGGTCCAACAACCAGACCGAAACGTTAATGTGGACTGCTCTAAATAAAATTCAGTAAAATTCTAACCATTGGTGTGCCGAGATTTTACTATTGATCTCACCAAGATGACGACTGACCATGCTCTCCTCCTCCTCCTCTTCCTCCTCCCCCCTGTCCTCAGGCCACCAACGCTGAACCGACGGTATGACACTTGTACAGGTACTACCGTCTACAACGCATGATAGCAGCTCCTGTTCTTCCTCCTCCTCTTCCTCCTCCTCTCCCTCATTGTCCCCCAATGCATGTTGGGATGAGATGAGGCTGAGATGTGTGTAATCGCCCGCTATGGCTTCTTGATCCATCTCATCATACTCTGGCTGCAATGCCTCCTCTTTAGTTCTCTGCAGAGAGCGTTGCAAAAGACAGACAAGTGGGATGCTGACACTAATGATGGCGTCAACGCCACTCACCATCTTGGTGGCCTCCTCAAAGTTTGTCAGTATGGTACATATGTCTGACATCCAGGTCCACTCCTGAGGTCTTATGTGTGGAGTCTAACCTGAATATCGATGGCCTTGTTGCAGCTGGTACTCCACAACTGCTCTCTCAAGGGTGGCGGAAGCTGTAGCCGACTTGCGAAAATGAGCTGACAGGCGGCGTACTTTCACGAGCAGATCTGACAACTCGGGGTACGATTTAAGAAACCGCTGAACCACGAGGTTAAGCACATGAGCCAGGCATGGTATGTGTGTGATCTCACCTCACCTCAGAGCCACCACCAGGTTACGGCCATTGTCACACACGACCATGCCGGGATGTAGGTTCAGCGGTCTCAGCCACAGATCTGCCTGCTCTTTCACAGCTGTCCACAGCTCACAAGCAGTGTGAGGTTTATCACCTAAGCTTATGAGTTTCAGCATAGCCTGTTGCCCGTTTGGCGGAGGCAGTGCTGCAATGCTTTCAGCTTGTAACTGATGTGGTGATATCTGAGATAGAGGCTGAACATGAGGAGGAGGAGGAGGAGGATGCGCAGGAGCTGTACACTGTGGGGGCAACTCTGACTGACATAGGGCCCACAATCCTCGGTGTGGGGAGGATGTGTTCCGTCCCAAGGTCCGACTGGGTCCCGGCTTCCACTATGTTTACCCAGTGTGCCGTCAGAGAGATGTACCGTCCCTGGCCACAAGCACTTGTCCACGTGTCCATTGTCAGGTGGACTCTCCCAGTAACTGCATTGTTGAGGGCATGGCAGATGCTTTGGGACACGTGCTTGTGTAGTGCGGGGATGGCACACCGGGCAAAATAGTGTCAGCTGGGGACCGAGTACCGAGGGACGGCCACCGCCATAAGATTGCTGAAGGATTCCGTCTCCACCAGCCTAAAAAGCAGCATTTCCAATGCAAGCAGTCGTGAAATGTGCGAATTTAGGACTGTGGCCTGTGGGGCGTTAGCTGCGAATTTCCGCTTTCGTTCAAAGGTCTGGGATATGGACAATTGAACGCTGCAGTGGGACGTGGACGTGGACGTTGATGCTGTTTCTTGAGAAACTTCCATAACAAGTGAAGACTGAGAGGAGGGGGCATCTTTACATGCAGTATGGACAGGGGATTGCCTTGCACACACAACAGGGGGTTCTATTGCACGCACAACAGTGGAAGAAGCAGTGGTGACACCCGCTGACACTGGTCGTGGACCCTGGGTTTCGCCCCACAAAGTTGGGTGCTTTGCTGCCATGTGCCTGATCATGCTGGTGGTGGTCAGGCTGGTAGGTTTGTCACCCCTCCTGATGCTGGCATGGCAGGTGGAACATATGGCCTTTTTTGGGGTTATCAGCAGAGTCTTTAAAAAAATTCCAGACTCTGGAAGACCTACCACTTGTACTGGCAACGTCCCTCATGTTGGTGTTACGGGGAACAGTTGCCTGCCTTCTGTCTGCGGCCACCACACTGCTTCTTCCTGCCTGTTGGGGTACTCTGCCTCCCTCCCCCTGTTTGCTGCTGGCCTCACTCTGCATGTCCTCCTTCCACGTTGGGTCAGTTACTAGATCATCCACCACCTCTTTCACTTGCGCATCACGATTCTCCTCCTCACTTCCTGGCAATTGTGTCTCATCATCGTCCACCTCTTGTGACAGATTGACAAGGTCGACTTCCTGTGACCGTGGCTGTTCAAATATTTGGGCATCGCAACATGGGATCTCCTCTTCCACCACTTCAAGCGTATCAGGCGAGGGGCCCAAATATGGAAATGGACCAGTGAACAGCTCTTCAGAGTGTCCAAGTGTGGGATCACTTGCTGTCTGACGACACTCGGCATGGTGGGAGGAAGGAGCATCAGGGTGAGGAGGAGTATGCGGTCGAGACTCACGGCTACTAAGAGTTGACCGTGTGGAAGACAGACCGGAGGTGGTGGTGCCCAGGTAACTGGAAGTATTATCTGCTATCCAATTAATAACCTGTTCACACTGATCAGTTCTCAATACTGGTGTTGTTCTGTGCTTCCCTAGTAATTTGGTCAAGAAGTGGAAGCGAGAAGATGTGGCTGTTGGTTGTGGCACATTTTCACCTTGGCCACGGCCGCGTCCTCTGCACGAACCATCACCAGAACGTCCACTTCCACGTCCCTTGCCACGCGCATTGCCCATTGTAAATGAAGTAAAATAGCTTACACTATCAATGGAAAAAGGGTAATAAAGAGTAGTTTAGAACCGTGGAAGAGGAAAACCACAGTTATTGTTTGCTGGGGTATACCACACATTTTTAAATAGAGATATTTGCAGCTGAACAGTGAGCGACACACTCAAACTGCATTTTTTTAGATACCAAAGGCCCAAAACTGGATAGTACAGCGATTTGACCCGAGGAACTGCGAAACCACACTGGAATGTCGGGCCTACACAAGACTATTTTCAACAGATATATTTTTGTGTCACAACAGTCAGGAGACACTACTGTTTTTCTTTACGGAAAAAACTACCAAAAGCTGAATAATAGAGATTTTTTACCGTGGGATGGCAAAACCACAGTTATTGTTTACTGGGGTATACCACACTTTTTTAAATAGAGATATTTGCGGCTGAACAGTGAGCGACACACTCAAACAGCTTTTTTTTATATACCAAAGGCCCAAAACTGGATAGTACAGTGATTTGACCCGTGGAACTGTGAAACCACACTGGGATGTCGGGCCTACACAAGACTATTTTCAACAGATATATTTTTGTGTCACAACAGTCAGGAGACACTACTGTTGTTCTTTACGGAAAAAAATACCAAAAGCTGAATAATAGAGATTTTTTACCGTGGGATGGCAAAACCACAGTTATTGTTTACTGGGGTATACCACAGTTTTTTAAATAGAGATATTTGCTGCTGAACAGTGAGCGACACACTCAAACTGCATTTTTTTAGATACCAAAGGCCCAAAACTCTATAGTACAGCGATTTGACCCGTGGAACTGCGAAACCACACTGGAATGTCGGGCCTACACAAGACTATTTTCAACAGATATATTTTTGTGTCACAACAGTCAGGAGACACTACTGTTTTTCTTTACGGAAAAAACTACCAAAAGCTGAATAATAGAGATTTTTTACCGTGGGATGGCAAAACCACAGTTATTGTTTACTGGGGTATACCACACTTTTTTAAATAGAGATATTTGCGGCTGAACAGTGAGCGACACACTCAAACTGCTTTTTTTTATATACCAAAGGCCTAAAACTGGATAGTACAGCGATTTGACCCGTGGAACTGCGAAACCACACTGGGATGTCGGGCCTAAACAAGACTATTTTCAACAGATATATTTTTGTGTCACAACAGTCAGGAGATACTACTGTTTTTCTTTACGGAGAAAACTACCAAAAGCTGAATAATAGATATTTTTTATCGTGGGATGGCAAAACCACAGTTATTGTTTTCTGGGGTATACCACACATTTTTAAATAGAGATATTTGCAGCTGAACAGTGAGCGACACACTCAAACTGCATTTTTTTAGATACCAAAGGCCCAAAACTGGATAGTACAGCGATTTGACCCGAGGAACTGCGAAACCACACTGGAATGTCAGGCCTACACAAGACTATTTTCAACAGATATATTTTTGTGTCACAACAGTCAGGAGACACTACTGTTTTTCTTTACGGAAAAAACTACCAAAAGCTGAATAATAGAGATTTTTTACCGTGGGATGGCAAAACCACAGTTATTGTTTACTGGGGTATACCACACTTTTTTAAATAGAGATATTTACGGCTGAACAGTGAGCGACACACTCAAACTGCTTTCTTTTATATACCAAAGGCCCAAAACTGGATAGTACAGCGATTTGACCCGTGGAACTGCGAAACCACACTGGGATGTCGGGCCTACACAAGACTATTTTCAACAGATATATATTTGTGTCACAACAGTCAGGAGATACTACTGTTTTTCTTTACGGAGAAAACTACCAAAAGCTGAATAATAGAGATTTTTTATCGTGGGATGGCAAAACCACAGTTATTGCTTTCTGGGGTATACCACACATTTTTAAATAGAG
Source organism: Phyllobates terribilis (assembly GCF_046119375.1). Taxonomy (NCBI): domain Eukaryota; kingdom Metazoa; phylum Chordata; class Amphibia; order Anura; family Dendrobatidae; genus Phyllobates; species Phyllobates terribilis. Next base: position 635,118,310 of record NW_027362763.1, read on the forward strand.
ATATTTGCGGCTGAACAGTGAGCGACACACTCAAACTGCTTTTTTTTTTAGATACCAAAGGCCCAAAACTGGATAGTACAGCGATTTGACCCGTGGAACTGTGAAACCACACTGGGATGTCGGGCCTACACAAGACTATTTTCAACAGATATATTTTTGTGTCACAACAGTCAGGAGACACTACTGTTGTTCTTTACGGAAAAAACTACCAAAAGCTGAATAATAGAGATTTTTTACCGTGGGATGGCAAAACCACAGTTATTATTTACTGGGGTATACCACACTTTTTTAAATAGAGATATTTGCGGCTGAACAGTGAGCGACACACTCAAACTGCATTTTTTTAGATACCAAAGGCCTAAAACTGGATAGTACAGCGATTTGACCCGTGGAACTGCGAAACCACACTGGGATGTCGGGCCTGCACAAGACTATTTTCAACAGATATATTTTTGTGTCACAACAGTCAGGAGACACTACTGTTTTTCTTTACGGAAAAAACTACCAAAAGCTGAATAATAGAGATTTTTTACCTTGGGATGGCAAAACCACAGTTATTGTTTACTGGGGTATACCACACTTTTTTAAATGGAGATATTTGCGGCTGAACAGTGAGCGACACACTCAAACTGCTTTTTTTTAGATACCAAAGGCCCAAAACTGGACAGTACAGCGATTTGACCCGTGAAACTGCGAAACCACACTGGGATGTTGGGCCTTCACAAGACTATTTTCAACAGATATATTTTTGTGTCACAACAGTCAGGAGACACTACTGTTTTTCTTTACGGAAAAAACTACCAAAAGCTGAATAATAGAGATTTTTTACCTTGGGATGGCAAAACCACAGTTATTGTTTACTGGGGTATACCACGCTTTTTTAAATAGAGATATTTGCGGCTGAACAGTGAGCGACACACTCAAACTGCATTTTTTATAGATACCAAAAGCCCAAAACTGGACAGTACAGCAATTTGACCCGTGGAACTGCGAAACCACACTGGGATGTCGGGCCTACACAAGACTATTTTCAACAGATATATTTTTGTGTCACAACAGTCAGGAGACACTACTTTTTTTCTTTACAGAAAAAACTACCAAAACCTGAATAATAGAGATTTTTTACCGTGGGATGGCAAAACCACAGTTATTGTTTACTGGGGTATACCACACTTTTTTAAATAGAAATATGTGCGGCTGAACAGTGAGCAACACACTCAAACTGTTTTTTTTTTTAGATACAAATGGCCCAAAATGAATAATACAGAGGTTTGAACCGTGGAAGTGCAAAACAACACTTCTGTTTCTCTAGCCTACACCAGACTATTTTCAACAGTTATATTTGTGTCTGAAAAATCAGAGACACGCTTTTTTTTTGGGGGGGGACACACAAAAAGGTTAATAAAACGGGTATTTGTATAGTGTGAAGGAGGAAAAAAAAAGGATGATTTAGATGAAAAAAAAAGGATTTTTCCTGGCCCTAAGTCCAGCAATTTCAGCAACAGGAGCACAAAGGACTGTAATGCAGCGTTTGCTGGTCTAATCACTGTGCCTCCTATACAGCCTGCCTGCCTGGTATCTTGGATTGATATTCGTCCTGAAAAGGACTGTTTGTTTGTTCTGGCAGCCTTTACAGACGCTACACTAACTATTTTGCAGTTTATATCTCTCCCTAAATCAGCAGCGCTGTCTCTACACTGTCTAATCCGGAGCGACTGTGACCAAGATGGCGGCGCCCCGTTTTAAATACTCGAGGTGACGCTGTGCGGCCAGCCAATCACTGTAATGCCCACAACCAACGTGGCTGCAGCATTACAGTGACTGGCTGGCAATCCCTGCATGTTCATGGGCTCTGTAAAGAGCGCCAAACATGCAGGGCGGAGACCCGAGCTCCCGCCCGAGTAACCCGGAAATGATCGGTGCTCGCCGAACATCCCGAGTAGCGTGATGCTCGGGCAAGTACCGAGCATGTTCACTCAACACTAGTTTTCAGCCAATTTTCTGACTTTTTGAAAATTTCACTTTTTGGTGAAAATATCCATTAGGGTTAGGGTTAGGGTTAAGGTTAGGGCTGGGTTAGGGTTAGGGTTCCAAATGTTTGTGGGTAGAATATATATATAACGGGGGTAAAATTGAAAAAAGTTTAAAAAAAATTTTTTTGGGCTTAGTCATTTTTCCGGCGTTTGTCAGTCTTTCAGAGAGTGGAAAATGTCAGTTAGCATTCCGATTTCAGTTCCAGTGCGATTCGCCTGATGAGTCCTTGATATTTTTGTCGTTTTCAGCCAATTTTCTGACTTCTTGAAAATTTCACTTTTTGGTGAAAATATCCATTAGGGTTAGGGTTGGGGTCAGGGGTAGGGTTCCAATTGTTTTTGGGTAGAATAGATATATAACGGGGGTAAAATTGAAAAAAGTAAAAAAAAAATACTTTTGAACTGTCATTTTTCCCGTGTTTGTCAGACTTTCAGAGAGTGGAAAATTTCAGGGAGAGTACCGATTTCAGTTCCAGAGCGATTCGCCCGATGAGTGCTTGATATTTAGTAGTTTTCAGCCAATTTTCTGACTTTTTGAAAATTTTACTTTTTGGTGAAAATATCCATTAGAGTTAGGGTTAGGGTTAGGGTTAGGGTTCCAAATGTTTGTGGGTAGAATATATATATAACGGGGGTAAAAGTGAAAAAAGTTGAAAAATTTATTTTTTGGACTTAGTCATTTTTCCCGTGTTTGTCAGACTTTCAGAGAGGGGAAAATGTCAGTGAGCATTCCGATTTCAGTTCCAGAGCAATTCGCCCTATGAGTCCTTGATATTTAGTCGTTTTCAGACAATTTTCTGACTTTTTTAAAATTTCACTTTTTGGTGAAAATATCAATTAAGGTTAGGGTTAGTGTTAGGGTTCCAAATGTTTGTGGGTAGAATAAATATATATAACGGGGGTAAAAGTGAAAAAAGTTGAAAAAAATTATTTTGGACTTAGTCATTTTTCCCGTGTTTGTCAGACTTTCAGTTCCAGAGCTATTCGCCCAATGAGTCCTTGATATTTAGTCGTTTTCAGCCAATTTACTGACTTTTTGAAAATTTAACTTTTTGGTGAAAATATCGATTAGGGTTTTGGTTAAGGCTAGGGTTAGGGTTAGGGTTCTAAATGTTTGTGGGTAGAATATAGATATAACGCGGGTAAAACTGAAAAAAATTTTTTGGGACTGTCATTTTTCTGGCGTTTGTAAGATTTTCTGAGAGGGAAAAATGTCAGTAAACATATCGATTTCAATACCAGAGCGATTCGCACGATAATTCCTTGATATTTAGTCGTTTTCAGCCAATTTTCTGACTTTTTGAAAATTTCTCTTTTGGTGAAAATATCCAATAGGGTTAGGGTTAGGGTTAGAGTTCCAAATGTTTGTGGGTAGAATATATATATAACGGTGGTAAAATTGAAAAAAGTTGAAAAAAATTCTTTGGGACTTATTCATTTTTCCGGCGTTCTTCAGAGAGGGGAAAATGTCAGGGAGAGTACCGATTTCAGTTCCAGAGCGATTCGCCCGATGAGTGCTTGATATTTAGTCGTTTTCAGCCAATTTTCTGACTTTTTGAAAATTTAACTTTTTGGTGAAAATATCCATTAGAGTTAGGGTTAGGGTTAGGGTTAGGGTTCCAAATGTTTGTGGGTAGAATATATATATAACGGGGGTAAAAGTGAAAAAAGTTGAAAAATTTATTTTTTGGACTTAGTCATTTTTCCCGTGTTTGTCAGACTTTCAGAGAGGGGAAAATGTCAGTGAGCATTCCGATTTCAGTTCCAGAGCAATTCGCCCTATGAGTCCTTGATATTTAGTCGTTTTCAGACAATTTTCTGACTTTTTGAAAATTTCACTTTTTGGTGAAAATATCAATTAGGGTTAGGGTTAGGGTTCCAAATGTTTGTGGGTAGAATATATAATATATATAACGGGGGTAAAAGTGAAAAAAGTTGAACATTTTTTTTTTGGACTTAGTCATTTTTCCGGCGTTTGTCAAACTTTCAGAGAGGGGAAAATGTCAGTGAGTGTTCCGATTTCAGTTCCAGAGTGAATCGACCGATGAGTCCTTGAAATTTAGTTTTTTTCAGCCAATTTTCTGACTGTTTGAAAATTTCACTTTTTGGTGAAAATATCCATTAGGCTTAGGGTTAGGGTTGGGTTAGGCTTAGGGTTAAGGTTAGGATTCCAAATGTGTGTGGGTAGAATATATATATAATGGGGGTAAAATTGAAAAAAGTTTTAAAAAATTTTTTTTTAGCATAGTCATTTTTCCCGCTTGTGTCAGACTTTCAGAGAGGGTAAAATGTCAGTGAGAATTCCGATTTCAGTTGTAGAGCGATTCGTCCGATGAGTCATTGTTATTTAGTCGTTTTCAGCCAATTTTCAGACTTTTTGAAAACTTTACTGTTTGGTGAAAATATCCATTAGGGTTAGGGTTAGGGTACCAAATGTTTGTGGGTAGAATATATATATAACGGGGGTAAAATTGAAAAAAGTTGAAAACATTTTTTTTGGACTTAGTCAATTTTCCAGCGTTTATCAGACTTTCAGAGAGGGAAAAATGTCAGTGAGCGTTCCGATTTCAGTTCCAGAGCCAATCGCCCGATGAGTACTTGATATTTAGTAATTTTCAGCCAATTTTCTGACTTTTTGAAAATTTCACTTTTTGGTGAAAATATCCATTAGGGTTAGGGTTAGGGTTAGGGTTCCAAATGTCTGTGGGTAGAATATATTTATAACGGGGGTAAAAGTGACAAAAGTTGAAAACAATTTTTTTTGGACTTAGTAATTTTTCCGGTATTTTTCAGATTTTCAGAGAGGGGAAAATGTCAGTGTACATTCCGATTTCAGTACCAGAGCGATTCGCCCGATGACTCCTTGATATTTAGTCGTTTTCAACCAATTTTCGGACTTTTTGAAAATGTCACTTTTTGGTGAAAATATCCATTAGGGTTAGGGTTAGGGTTAGGGTTGGGCTAAGGTTAGGGTTAGGGTTCTAAATGTTTGTGGGTAGAATATATATATAACGGTGGTAAAATTGAAAAAAGCTGAAAATTTTTTTTTTTGGACTTAGTCATTTTTCCGGCATTTGTCAGACTTTCAGACAGGGGAAAATGTCAGTGAGCATTCCGAATTCAGTTCCAGAGCGATTCGCCCGATGATTCCTTGATATTTAGTCGTTTTCAGCCAATTTTCTGACTTTTTGAAAATTTCACTTTTTGGTGAAAATATCCATTAGGGTTAGGGTCAGGGTTAGGGTTCCAAATGTTTGTGGGTAGAATATATATATATAATGGTGGTAAAATTGAAAAAAGTTGAAAAAAATTTTTTTGGGAACTAGTCATTTTTCCAGCGTTTTTCAGATTTTCAGAGAGGGGAAAATGTCATTGAACATTTCGATTTCTGTTCCAGAATGAGTCGCCCGATGAGTCCTTGATATTTAGTCGTTTTCAGGCAATTTTCTGACTTTTTGAAAATTTCACTTTTTGGTGAAAATATCCATTAGGGTTAGGGTTAGGGTTAGGGTTGGGTTAGGCTTAGGGTTAGGGTTAGGATTCCAAATGTTTGTGGGTAGAATATATATATAACGGGGGTAAAATTGAAAAAAGTTTAAAAAAATTTTTTTTTAGCTTAGTCATTTTTCCCGCTTGTGTCAGAGATGGGAAAATGTCAGTGAGAGTTCAGGTTTCAGTTACAGAGCAATTCGCCCAATGAGTCATTGTTATTTAGTCGTTTTCAGCCAATTTTCTGACTTTTTGAAAACTTTACTGTGTGGTGAAAATATCCATTAGGGTTAGGGTTAGGGCTCCAAATGTTTGTGGGTAGAATATATATATAATGGGGGTAAAATTGAAAAAAGTTGAACATTTTTTTTTTGGACTTAGTCATTTTTCCGGCGTTTGTCAAACTTTCAGAGAAGGGAAAATGTCAGTGAGTGTTCCGATTTAAGTTCCAGAGTGAATCGACTGATGAGTCCTTGATATTTAGTTTTTTTCAGCCAATTTTCTGACTGTTTGAAAATTTCACTTTTTGGTGAAAATATCCATTAGGCTTAGGGTTAGGGTTTGGGTTGGGTTAGGCTTAGGGTTAGGATTCCAAATGTGTGTGGGTAGAATATATATATAACGCGGGTAAAATTGAAAAAAGTTTAAAAAATTTTTTTTTTAGCATAGTCATTTTTCCCGCTTGTGTCAGACTTTCAGAGAGGGCAAAATGTCAGTGAGAGTTCCGATTTCAGTTGTAGAGCGATTCGCCCGTTGAGTCATTGTTATTTAGTCGTTTTCAGCCAATTTTCAGACTTTTTGAAAACTTTACTGTTTGGTGAAAATATCCATTAGGGTTAGGGTTAGGGTACTAAATGTTTGTGGGTAGAATATATATATAACTGGGGTAAAATTGAAAAAAGTTGAAAACATTTTTTTTGGACTTAGTCATTTTTCCAGCGTTTATCAGACTTTCAGAGAGGGGAAAATGTCAGTGAGCGTTCCAATTTCAGTTCCAGAGCCATTCGCCCGATGAGTACTTGATATTTAGTAATTTTCAGCCAATTTTATGACTTTTTGAAAATTTCACTTTTTGGTGAAAATATCCATTAGGGTTAGGGTTAGGATTAGGGTTCCAAATGTCTGTTTGTAGAATATATTTATAACGGGGGTAAAAGTGACAAAAGTTGAAAACTATTTTTTTTGGACTTAGTAATTTTTCCGGCATTTTTCAGATTTTCAGAGAGGGTAAAATGTCAGTGAACATTCCGATTTCAGTACCAGAGCGATTCGCCCGATGACTCCTTGTTATTTAGTCGTTTTCAACCAGTTTTCGGACTTTTTGAAAATGTCACTTTTTGGTGAAAATATCCATTAGGGTTAGGGTTAGGGTTAGGGTTGGGCTAAGGTTAGGGTTAGGGTTCTAAATTTTTGTGGGTAGAATATATATCACACAGGGGTAAAATTGAAAAAAGTTGAAAAAATTTTTTTGGACTTACTCATTTTTCCGGCATTTTTCAGACTTTCAGAGAGGGTAAAATGTCAGTGAGTGTTCCGATATCAGCTCCAGAGTGATTCGCCCGATGAGTCCTTGATATTTAGTCGTTTTCAGACAATTTTCTGACTTTTTGAAAATTTCACTTTTTGGTGAAAATATCCATTAAATGAGGGAATAATATGTGTGAGGGTACCCCAGGAGAGTTCCAAATGTGTGTGGGGTACAATATATATCTCACGGGGGTAAAATTGAAAAAAGAAAAAAAAAATTTTTTTTGGACTTAGTAATTTTTCTGCCATTTATCAGACTTTCAGAGAGGGGAAAAAGTCAATGAGCGTTCCTATTTCAGTTCCAGTGCGATTCGCGCTATGAGTCCTTGCTCCATAGTCGTTTTCAGCCAGTTTTCTGACTTTTTGAAAATTTCACTTTTTGGTGAAAATATCCACAATATGAGGGAATAATATGTGTGAGGCTACCCGAGGAGAGTTCAAATGTGTGTGGGTAGAATATATATCACACAGGGGTAAAATTGAAAAAAGTTTAAAAAAAATTTTCTTGGACTTATTCATTTTTCCGGCATTTGTCAGACTTTCAGAGAGGGGAAAATGTCAGTGAGCGTTACCGATTTCAGTCCCAGAGCGATTCGCCCGATGAGTCCTTGATATTTTGTAGTTTTCAGCCAATTCTCTGACTTTTTGGAAATTTCACTTTTTGGTGAAAATATCCATTAACTCAGGGAATAATATGTGTGAGGGTACCCCAGGAGAGTTCCAAATGTGTTTGGGTAGAATTTATATCCCACGGAGGTAAAATTGAAAAAAGTTTAAAACATTTTTTTTTGGACTTAGTCATTTTTCCGGCGTTTATCAGACTTTCAGATAGGGTAAATGTCAGTGAGTGTTCCGATTTCAGTTCCAGAGCGATTCGCCCGATGAGTCCTTGATATTTAGTCGTTTTCAACCAATTTTCTGAATTTTTGAAATTTCACTTTTTTGTGAAAATATCCACTAAATGAGGGAATAATATGTGTGAGGGTACCCGAGGAGAGTTCCAAATGTGTGTGGGTAGAATTTATATCCCACGTTGGTAAAATTGAAAAAAGTTGAATAAAATTTATTTTTGGACTTAGTCATTTTTATGGCGTTTATCAGACTTTCAGATAGGGGAAATGTCAGTGATCATTACGATTTCAGTTCCAAAGCGATTCGCCCGGTGAGTCCTTGATATTTAGTCGTTTTCAGCCAATTTTCTGAATATTTTAAAATTTCACTTTTTTGTGAAAATATCCACTAAATGAGGGAATAATATCTGTGAGGCTACCCGAGGAGAGTTCAAATGTGGGTGGGTAGAATATATATCACACAGGAGTAAAATTGAAAAAAGTTGAAAAAAATTTTTTTTGGACTTACTCATTTTCGTGGCATTTTTCAGACTTTCAGAGAGGGGAAAATGTCAGTGAGTGTTCTGATTTCAGCTGCATAGTGATTCGACGGATGAGTCCTTGATATTTAGTAATTTTTTGCCAATTTTCTGACTTTTTGAAAATTTCACTTTGTTTGTGAAAATATCCACTAAATGAGGGAAAAATATGTGTGAGAGTACCCCAGGAAAGTTTCAAATGTGTGTGGGTAGAATCCCACAGGGGTAAAATTGAAAAGAGTTGAAAAAAAATTTTTTTGGACTTACTAATTTTTCCGGCATTTTTCAGACTTTCAGAGAGGGGAAAATGTCAGTGAGCGTTACGATTTCAGTTCCAGAGCGACTCACCCAATGAGTCCTTGATATTTAGTCGTTTTCATCCAATTTTCTAACTCTTTGAAAATTTCACTTTTTGGTGAAAATATCCATTAAATGAGGGAATAATATGTGTGAGGGTACCCCAGGAGAGTTCCAAATGTGTGTGGGGTAGAATAAAGATCCCACGGGGGTAAAATTGAAAAAATAAAAAAAAAATTTTTTTTTGAACTTAGTCATTTTTCTGGCATTTTTCAGACTTTCACAAAGGGGAAAATGTCAGTGAGCATTCCGACTTCAGTTCCAGAGCGATTCACCCGATGAGTCCCTGCTTTTTAGTCGTTTTCAGCCAGTTTTCTGACTTTTTGAAAATTTCACTTTTTGGTGAAAATATCCACTAAATGAGGGAATAATATGTGTGAGGGTACCCCAGGAGAGTTCCAAATGTGTTTGAGTAGAATATAGTGTATATCCCACAGGGGTAAAATTGAAAAAAGTTGTAAAAAAAAATTTTTGGACTTAGTCATTTTTCCGGCATTTGTCAGACTTTCAGAGAGGGGAAAATGTCAGTGAGCGTTCTGAGTTCAGTTCCAGAGCGATTCACCTGATGAGTCCTTGATATTTAGTAGTTTTCAGCCAGTTTTCAGACTTTTTGAAAATTTCACTTTTTGGTGAAAATATCCACTAAATGAAGGAATAATATGCGTGATGGTCCCCCAGGAGAGTTCCAAATGTGTGTGAGTAGAATATAGTGTATATCCCACAGGGGAAAAATTGAAAAAATTAAAAAAAAATTTTTTGTTGACTTATTAATTTTTCCGCCATTTTTCAGACTTTCAGAGAGGGGAAAATGTCAGTGAGCGCTCTAAATTCAGCTCCAGAGTGATTCGCCCGATGAGTCCTTGATATTTAGTCGTTTTCAGCCAATTTTCTGACTCTTTAAAAATTTCACTTTTTGGTGAAAATATCCAATAAATGATGGAATAATATTTGTGAGGGTACCCCAGGAGAGTTCCAAATGTGTTTGGGGTAGAATATATATCCCACGGGGGTAAAATTGAAAAAATAAAAAAAAGTGTTTTTGAACTTAGTCATTTTTCCGGCATTTTTCAGACTTTCAGAGAGGGGAAAATGTCAGTGAGCGTTCCGATTTCAGTTCCAGGGCGATTCTCCCGATGTGTCCTTGCTCTGTAGTCGTTTTCAGCCAATTTTCTGACTTTTTGAAAGTTTCACTTTTTGGTGAAAATAACCACAAAATGAGGGAATAATATGTCTTAGGGTACCCCAGGAGAGTTCCAAATGTGTGTGAGTAGAATATATATCCCACAGGGGAAAAATTGAAAAAAGTTGAAAATAATTCTTTGGGGACTTACTCAATTTTTCCGGCATTTTTCAGACTTTCAGAGAAGGGAAAATGTCTGTGAGCGTTCCGACTTCAGTTCCAGAGCGATTCGCCCGATGAGTCCTTGATATTTAGTAGTTTTCAGCCAGTTTTCTGGCTTTTTGAAAATTTCACTTTTTTTTGTGACTTAGTCATTTTTCCCACGTTTGTCAGACTTTGAGAGAGTGGAAAAAGTCAGGGAGCGTTCCAATTTCAGTTCCAGAGCGATACGCCCGATGAGTACTTGATATTTAGTCATTTTCAGCCAATTTTCTAACTTTTTGAAAATTTCACTTTTTGGTGAAAATATCCATTAGGGTTAGTGTTAGGGTTATGGTTAGGGTTCCAAATGTTTGTGAGTAAAATATATATATAACGGTGGTTAAATTGAAAAAAGTTAAAAAAAAATTTTTTTGGACCTAGTCATTAATCTGGCGTTCTTCAGATTTTCAGAGAGGGGAAAATGTCAGTGAACATTTCGAATTCTCTTATAGAGCGAGTAGCCCGATGAGTCCTTGATATTTAGTCGTTTTCAGCCAATTTTCAGACTTTTTGAAAATGTCACTTTTTGGTGAAAATATCCATTAGGGTTAGGGTTAGGGTTAGAGTTCCAAATGCTTTTGGGTAGAATATATACATAACGGTGGTAAAATTAAAAAAAGTTGAAAAAAATTTTTTTGGGACTTATTCATTTTTCTGGCGTTTTTCAGACTTTCAGAGAGGGGAAAATGTCAGTGAACATTCCTATTTCAGTACCAGAGCGATTTGCCCGATGAGTCCTTGATATTTAGTCGTTTTCAGCCAATTTTTGGACTTTTTGAAAATATCACTTTTTGGTGAAAATATCCATTAGGGTTAGGGTTAGGGCTAGGGTTAGGGTTAGAGTTCCAAATGTTTGTGGGTAGAATATATATATAACGGGGGTAAAATTGAAAAAAGTTGAAAAATTTTTTATTCGGACTTAGTCATTTTTCCGGCGTTTGTCAGACTTACAGAGAGGGGAAAATGTCAGTGAGCATTCCTTTTTCAGTTCCAGAGCGATTCGCCCGATGAGTACTTGATATTTAGTCGTTTTCAGCCAATTTTCTGACTTTTTGAAAATTTCACTTTTTGGTGAAAATATCCATAAGGGTTAGGGTTGGGTTAGGGTTAGGGTTGGGGTTAGGGTTAGTGTTCCAAATGTTTGTGGGTAGAATATATATATAACGGGGGTAAAATTGAAAAAAAATTGAAAAATATTTTTTTTGGACTAAGTCATTTTTCCGGTGTTTGTCAGACTTACAGAGAGTGGAAACTGTCAGTGAACATACCGATTTCAGTAACAGAGCGATTCGCCCGATGAGTCCTTGATATTTAGTCGTTTTCAGCCATTTTCTGACTTTTTGAAAATTTCACTTTTTGGTGAAAATATCCATCAGGGTTAGGGTTAGGGTAAGGGTTAGAGTTCCAAATGCGTGTGGGTAGAATATATATATAATGGTGGTAAAATTGAAAATAGTTGAAAACATTTTTTTGGGACTTAGTCATTTTTCTAGTGTTTGTCAGACTTTCAGAGAGTGGAAAATGTCAGTGAACATACCGATTTCAGTAACATAGCGATTCGCCCGATGAGTCCTTGACATTTAGTCGTTTTCAGCCAATTTTCTGACTTTTTGAAATTTCACTTTTTGGTGAAAATATCCATTAGGGTTAGGGTTAGGGTTAGAGTTCCAAATGTTTGTGGGTAGAATATATATATAACGGGGGTAAAATTGAAAAAAGTTTAAAAAAGTTTTTTTGGACTTAGTCATTTTTCCCGCATTTGTCAGACTTTCAGAGAAGGGAAAATGTCTGTGAGCAAGCCGTTTTCAGTTCCAGAGTGATTCGCCCGATGAGTCCTTGACATTTAGTCGTTTTCAGCCAATTTTCTGACTTTTAGAAAATTTCACTTTTTGGAGAAAATATCCATTAGGGTTAGGGTTGGGGTTAGAGTTAGGGTTAGGGTTATTGTTAGGGTTCCAAATGTTTGTGGGTAGAATATATATATAACGGGGGTAAAATTGAAAACAATTGAAAAATATTTTTTTTGGACTTAGTCATTTTTCCGGCGTTTGTCAGAATTTCAGAGAGTGGAAAATGTCAGTGAGCATTCCGATGTCAGTACCAGAGCAATTCGCCCGATGTGTCCTTGATATTTAGTCGTTTTAAGCCAATTTTCTGACTTTTTGAAAATTTCACTTTTTGGTGAAAATATCTATGAGGGTAAGGGTTAGGGTTAGGGTTCCAAATGTTTGTGGGTAAAATATATATATAACGGTGGTAAAATTGAAAAAAGTTGAAAAAAAATTTTTTTTGACCTAGTCATTAATCCGGCGTTTGTCAGATTTTCAGAGAGGGGAAAATGTCAGTGAGCATTCCTTTTTCAGTTCCAGAGCGATTCGCCCGATGAGTCCTTGACATTTAGTCGTTTTCAGCCAATTTTCAGACTTTTTGAAAATGTCACTTTTTGGTGAAAATATCCATTAGGGTTAGTGTTAGGGTTAGGGTTGGGGTTAGAGTTTCAAATGTTCGTGGGTAGAATATATATATAACAGGGGTAAAATTGAAAAAAGTTGAAAAAATTTTTTTTGGGACTTAGTCATTTTTCCCACGCTTGTCACAATTTCAGAGAGTGGAAAAAGTGAGGGAGAGTTCCGATTTCAGTTCCAGAGCGATACGCCCGATGAGTACTTGATATTTAGTCGTTTTCAGCCAATTTTCTGACTTTTTGAAAATTTCACTTTTTGGTGAAAATATCCATTAGGGTTAGGGTTAAGGTTAGGGTTAGGATTCCAAATGTTTGTAGGTAGAATATATATATAACGGCGGTAAAATTGAAAAAAGTTGCAAAAAATTTTTTTGGGACTTAGTCATTTTTCCGGCGTTCGTCAGACTTTCAGAGAGAGGAAAATGTCAGTGAGCTTTCTGAATTCAGTTCCAGAGCGATTCGCCAGATGAGTCCTTGATATTTAGTCGTTTTCAGCCAATTTTCTGACTTTTTGAAAATTTCACTTTTTGGTGAAAATATCCATTAGGGTTAGGGTTAGGGTTCCAAATGTTTGTGGGTAAAATATATATATAACGGGGGTAAAATTGAAAAAAGTTGCAAACATTTTTTTTTGGACTTAATCATTTTTCAGGCGTTTTTCAGACTTTCAAAGAGAGGAAAATATCAGTGAGCGTTCCGATTTCAATTCCATAGCGATTCGCCAGATGAGTCCTTGATATTTAGTCATTTTCAGCCAATTTTCAGACTTTTTGAAAATTTCACTTTTTGGTGAAAATATCCATTAGGGTTAGGGTTAGGGTATCAAATGTTTGTGGGTAGAATATATATATAACAGGGGTAAAATTTTAAAAAGTTTAAAAAAGTTTTTTTGGGACTTAGTCATTTTTCCCGCGTTTGTCAGACTTTCAGAGAGGGGAAAATGTCAGTGAGCAAGCCGTTTTCAGTTCCAGAGCGATTCACCCGATGAGTCCTTGATATTTAGTCGTTTTCAGCCAATTTTCAGACTTTTTGAAAATGTCACTTTTTGGTGAAAATATCCATTAGGGTTAGTGTTAGGGTTAGGGTTAGAGTTCCAAATGTTTGTTGGTAGAATATATATATAACGGGTAAAATTGAAAAAAGTTGAATTTTTTTTTTTTGGGACTTAGTCATTTTTCCCACGTTTGTCACACTTTCAGAGAGTGGAAAAAGTGAGGGAGAGTTCCGATTTCAGTTCCAGAGCAATACGCCCGATGAGTACTTGATATTTAGTCGTTTTCAGCCAATTTTCTGACTTTTTGAAAATTTCACTTTTTAGTGAAAATATCCATTAGAGTTAGGGTTAGGGTTAGGGTTAGGCTTCCAAATGTTTGTGGGTAGAATATATATATATAACGGGGGTAAAATTGAAAAAAGTTGCAAAAAATTTTTTTGGGACTTAGTCATTTTTCCGGCGTTCGTCAGACTTTCAGAGAGGGGAAAATGTCAGCGATAGTGTTGAGCGATACCCTCCGATATCAGGAAATATCGTATCGGATTGGATCGGACCGATACTCAAAAAGTATCGGGTATCGCCGATTCCGATACCGGAAAAAAATGCAAGTCAATGGGACACTAATATCCGAAAGAAAATAAACCCTTTCTTTCCTTGTAGGTTAATTCTACATGAAGTAAAACAACTAAGAATAATGTAGAATGTATTATGCGAAAAGCCGGCAATACATCAGCGCATACACCGGTACCCGACAATTTACAACAGAAAGAATAGAGCTTCACACATAGATTAGATAGATAGAAACATGTCAGTCACATATATATGAAGTACTGTGACAGTGTTGGTTACTGTACTTGTCATTTAGTGTAAAGGATTTCTTTAAAAAAATAATAGTGTTTTCATGCACCGTCTCTTTAAAAAAGCCGGCCGGCAATTCAGCATCTGTACCCGACAATTTAGAATAGAAAGAATAGAGAATCATACATAGATTAGATAGATAGAAACATGTCAGTCACATATATATGAAGTACAGTGACAGTGTTGATTACTGTACTTGTCATTTAGTGTTAAAATAAAGGATTTATTTAAAAAAAAATTGGCTTGGGGTTCCCCTTAATTTTAGTCTCTAGCGGAGGTTAAGCAGACAGCTGGGGCAGATGTTTGAAGCCTGGGAAGGGGGTAATACCCACGGAGCTTCCCAGGCTACTAATATCAGCCCCCAGCTGAATACATAGCCTTTACTAGCTATTAAAATGGGGGACCACCCCAAAAAAATGACGTGGGGTCCCCCCTAATTTAATAGCTAGCAATGGCTTGGCAGACAGCTGGGGGCTGATATTAATAGCCCAGGAAGGGAGCCATGAATATTGGCCCCCTCCCAGGCTAGAAACACCAGCCGTCAGCCGCCCCAGAAATGGCACATCCATAGGATACGCCAATTCTGGCACTTAGCCTCGCTCTTCCCACTGCCCTGTAGCGGTGGCAGTGGGGTAATAGGGCTGGGGTTGATGTCAGCTTATAATGCCAGCTGACATCAAGCCCAGGTTGGTAATGGAGAGGCGTCTATAAGACACCCCCATTACTAACCCCATAGTCAAAGTTAAAAAAAAACCAAACACCCAGAATAAAGTCCTTTAATTGAAATAAACACACAATTCTTTATTGTTCTAAATTAAACCATACTTACAGTCACGCCCATTCCAGCTGAAGCCAAAGATCTCCTGCAATAAAAGAAAAATAATAAACCAACATCATCCTTACCTTTCCATGGTTCCCACGATGGCTCCAGCTCTGCTACATCGAGATGACAGGCTGGACCGCAGCAGAACACTGCCATCCAGCCTGTCATCCCGCGGACACTGAGAAGCACAGGTATGCTTGCGCTCCTCAGTGTCTCTCTGTGACGTCATCCAGATGAGCCGACAATGAACTCAGCTCACCTCATGCACGTCACTGACAGCGTGGCATAATTCTCCTGCACTCAGCGCTTCAGCGTGAGAATTTTCCCACGCTGTCAGTGACGTGCATGAGGTGAGTTCATGTCCAATGAACTCTGCTCACCTCATGCACGTCACTGACAGCGTGGGAGAATTCTCACGCTGAAGCGCTGAGTGCAGGAGAATTTTCCCACGCTGTCAGTGACGTGCATGAGGTGAGCCGAGTTCATTGGACATGAAATCACCTCATGCACATCACTGACAGCGTGGGAAAATTCTCCTGCACTCAGCGCTTCAGCGTGAGAATTTTCCCACGCTGTCAGTGACGTGCATGAGGTGAGCTGAGTTCATTGGACATGAACTCGGCTCATCTGGATGCCGTCACAGAGAGACACTGTGGAGCGCAAGCATGCCTGCACTTCTCAGTGTCCGCGGGATGACAGGCTGGATGGCAGCGTTCTGCTGCGGTCCAACCTGTCATCTCGATGTAGCAGAGCTGGAGCCATCGTGGGAACCATGGGAAGGTAAGGATGATGTTGGTTTATTATTTTTCTTTTATTGCAGGAGATCGTTGGCTTCAGCTGGAATGGGCGTGATGGTAAGTATAGTTTAATTTAAAGAATTGTGTCTTTATTTGAATTAAAGGACTTTATTCTGGGTGTTGTGTTTTTTTTAAATATTTTACTAGAAATTCATGGTGGTCATGTCTAATATTGGGGTGACCCCATGAATTTCAGGCTTAGGGCCAGCTGATAATGCCAAGCTGGCCTTAACCCCTTTATTACCCAGTGAGCCACCGCACCAGGGCCCTGGATGAGTTGGGTACAGCGCCAGAAGATGGCGCTTCTATGAACGCGCCATTTTCCGGGGCGGCTGCGGACTGCAATTTGCAGCGGATGGGGCCCAGAAAGCTTGGGCCTCCCTGCGCTGCGGATTCCAGCCCCCAGCTACCTAGTTGTACCTGGCTGGACACAAAAATAGGGCGAAGCTCCACGTATTTTTTTTTTTAATTATTTCATGAAATTCATGAAATAATTAAGAAAAAAAGGGCTTCCCTATATTGTTGTGTCCGGCCAGGTACAAATAGGCAGCTGGTGGTTGGGGGCAGCCCGTTCCTGCCTGCTGTACCTGGCTGGACACAAATATAGGACGAAGCCCCACATCAATTTTTTTTTAATTATTTCATGAATTTCCTGAAATAATTAAAAAAAAATTGACGTGGGGCTTTGCACTATATTTGTGTCCAGCCAGGTACAGCAGGCAGGAACGGGCTGCCCAAAACCACCAGCTGCCTATTTGTACCTGGCCGGACACAACAATATAGGGAAGCCCTTTTTAAAAAAAATTATTTCATGAAATAATTAAAAAAAAAATGACGTGGAGCTTCGCACTATATTTGGGTCCAGCCAGGTACAGCAGGCAGGAACGGGCTGCCCCCAACCACCAGCTGCCTATTTGTACCTGGCCGGACACAACAATATAGGGAAGCCCTTTTTTTCTTAATTATTTCATGAATTTCATGAAATAATTAAATAAAAAAATACGTGGAGCTTCGCCCTATTTTTGTGTCCAGCCAGGTACAACTAGGCAGCTGGGGGATGGAATCTCCAGCGCAGGGAGGCCCAAGCTTTCTGGGCCCCACCCGCTGCAAATTGCAATCCACAGCCGCCCCATAAAATGTTGCGTTCATAGAAGCTGGATGCTGTACCTGGCTGGCATACAAAAATATGGCAAAGCCCACGTCAAAATTTTTGGGAAAAATTAATTAAAAAATAAATAATAATTTAGGGACTGCATCTTTATTAACTCCTCAAATGTCATTTAGTGTTAAAATAAAGGATTTATTTAAAAAAAAAATTGGCGTGGGATCCCCCATAATTTTAGTCTCTAGCGGAGGTTAAGCAGATGGCTGGGGCAGATGTTTGAAGCCTGGGAAGGGGGTAATACCCACGGAGCTTCCCAGACTACTAATATCAGCCCCCAGCTGAATACCTAGCCTTTACTAGCTATTAAAATGGGGGACCCCCCAAAAAAATGACGTGGGGTCCCCCCTATTTTAATAGCTAGCAAAGGCTAGGCAGACAGCTGGGGGCTGATATTAATAGCCCAGGAAGGGAGCCATGAATATTGGCCCCCTCCCAGGCTAGAAACACCAGCCGTCAACCGCCCCAGAAATGGCGCATCCATAGGATGCGCCAATTCTGGCACTTAGCCTCGCTCTTCCACGCTGCCCTGGTGCGGTGGCAGGGGGTAATAGTGGTGGGGTTCATGTCAGCGCCAGCTGCCATGAAGCCCAGGTTAGTAATGATGGGCGTCTATAAGACACCCCCATTACTAACCTACAAAGTGTTAAAGAGAAAAAACACACTACACCCAGAAAAAAATAATTTATTTAAACTAAAACACACCATTTTATTTAATTCTTAGATTACAAAAAAAAAATAGTTACCTGTCCACGTTCCTGCGCTGATCTCCCATGCACAGCTGTCACATCTGGAGATGGTGACAGCTGTGCATGGCTGCTGTCAGCTCACACTGCCGGGAACACGTCCGCTCCCGGCAGCGTGAGCCCCTGACTGAGGTCACCGGAGTGCAATCAGGCAGCGCAGCTCCGGAGACCTCCTTTACTGCACTGCTGTACCGTGGGAATTTCTCACGATACAGCAGGGCCGTAAAGCAGCTAACCGGAGCAGCGCTGCCTGAACTCCGGTGAACCCGCTTATGCAATGACGGGGCTGCTTTATGGCCCCGTCATTCTAGCGGCGGCAGCGGTTCAGAGCGGTCACATTCTATGTGGCTGCTCTGAACTGGAGATCATCGTGGGAAACTCGTGGACTACTACGGAGGGGTAAGGATAAGGTTGTGGTTTATTATTTTATATTTTATTACAGGAGATCGATGGCTTCGGGGAATTAGGTGTCTAGGTGAGTATAGGTGTAGTTTTTTATATTTTACTTTATTTTAGGTGGCGATCGGCGGGGACAGGTAATGTATGAACTAATTTAGTGTAGGTAACCACTGGCCACCAATGACATGTATTTAACATTTATTGGGGACCATGGGGCAATTTAAATAGCAGGATCAGGCTGATGGGAACAACTGCTCCCATCGAGCTGATCCTGCTGGCACGAGTGGACGGGGAACAGACATAGGCCGATGGGAGTAGTAGTGTCACATCGGCCTATGTCTGCCTGCACGCACACACCCCCAGACATCGCACAGACACCGCGCACACACACCCGCAGACATCGCACAGATACCGCGCACACCCGCACACACTCGCAGACATCGCACAGACACCGCGCACACCCCCGCAGACATCGCACAGACACCGCGCACACCCGCACACACTCGCAGACATCGCGCACACCCGCAGACATCGCACAGACACCGCACACACCCGCACAGATACCCACACACACCAATCATGACGGGTCTGGGAGGTGAGGCTGACCTGTGCGACCGTGGGAAAGTTCATGTGAGTTCATGCAATGCAGTCAAGCATGAACTCACATGAACCGTCCCAGGGCACCGCGGCGACTTCAAATGAACAGCTGATCGGCATCACCTGATACCTCAGCTGTTCATTTGAAATAACCGGCGGGAAAGCGCAGCACAGAACGGGAAAGCCGGCGGTGAAGTCTTTTCACTGCCGGCTTCCCCGCCCGGGTCCTTCGCTCCCCGCTCCTTGGGGCTGCGCTCCCCGCCCGGTCCTAACTTACGAACGGGATGGGAGGTGGCGAGGGGAGTGGAGGATCGGGGTGGGAGGCTGCGGGGAAGCAGTATGGGGCTGTGTGATTGTTTAAAAGCCGGCGGCTTTTTACCGCCCGCCGGCTTTTAAACAATCAGGAGAAATCTCCGACGCTGGGATGGCATTCTGATGACAAGCTGGATCGCAGCTGAGCGCTGCCATCCAGGTTGTCATACTTCAGAGACACTGCAGAGCGCAGGCATTATGGGAACTTCCAATTCCGGTATTCGATATTGTAAAAGTATCGGAATTAAGTATCGGAATTCCGATACCACGAATATCGGCTGATACCCGATATTTCAGTATCGGAATGCTCAACACTAGTCAGTGAGATTTCTGAATTCAGTTCCAGAGCGATTCGTCAGATGAGTCCTTGATATTTAGTCGTTTTCAGTCAATTTTCTGACTTTTTGAAAATTTCACTTTTTGGTGAAAATACCCATTAAATGAGGGAATAATATGTGTGAGGGTACCCCAGGAGAGTTCCAAATGTGTGTGGGTAGAATAAATATCCCACGGGGGTAAAATTGAAAAAAGTTGAAAAAATTTTTTGGGACTTAGTAATTTCTCCGGGATTTTTCAGACTGTCAGAGAGGGAAAAATGTCAGTGAGCGTTCTGATTTCAGTACCAGAGCGACTCGCCTGATGCGTCATTGATGTTTAGTTGTTTACAGCCAATTTTCTGACTTTTGGAAAATTTCACTTTTTGGTGAAAATATCCATTAAATGAGGGAATAATATGTGTGAGGGTACCCCAGGAGAGTTCCAAATGTGTGTGGGAAGAATATATATCCCATGGGGTAAAATTTAAAAAAGTTGAAAACAAAATTTTTTTGGACTTAGTCATTTTTCCGGCCTTTGTCAGACTTTCAGAGAGGGGAAAATGTCACTGAGCATTCCGATTTCAGTTCCAGAGCAATTCGCCTGATGAGTTCTTGATATTTAGTCATTTTTAGCCAATTTTCTGACTTTTTGAAAATTTCACTTTTTGGTGAAAATATCCATTAAATGAGGGAATAATATGTGTGAGGGTACCCCAGGAGAGTTCCAAATGTTTGGGTAGAATGTATATCACACGGGGGTAAAATTGAAAAAAGTTGAAAAAATTTTTTTTTGGACTTAGTCATTTTTCCGGCATTTTTCAGACTTTCAGAGAGTGGAAAATATCAGTGAGCGTTCTGATTTCAGTTCCAGAGCGATTCTCCCGATGAGACCTTGTTATTTAGTCGTTTTCAGCCAATTTTCTAACATTTTGAAAATTTCACTTTTTTTGTGAAAATATCTATTAAATGAGGGAATAATATGTGTGAGGGTACCCCAGGAGAGTTCCAAATGTGTGTGGGTAGAATATATATTTAACGGGGGTAAAATTGAAAAAAGTTGAAAAATTTTTGGGGGGTACTTCGTCATTTTTCCGCCATTTTTCAGACTTTCAGAGAGGGGAAAATGTCAGTGAGCGTTCTGATTTCAGTTCCAGAGCGATTCTCCCGATGAGACCTTGATATTTAGTCATTTTCAGCCAATTTTTTGACATTTTGAAAATGTCACTTTTTTGTGAAAATATCTATTAATAGAGGGAATAATATGTGTGAGGGTACCCCACAAGAGTTCCAAATGTGTGTGGGTTGAATATATATCCCACAGGGGTAAAAAAAATTTTAGGATATTGTCATTTTTCCGGTATTTGTCAGACTTTCAGAGAGGGGAAAATGTGAGTGAGCCTGCTGATTTCAGTTCCAGAGCGATTCGCCCATTGAGTCCTTGATATTTTGTCGTTTTCAGCCAATTTTCTGACTTTTTGAAAATTTTACTTTTTGGTGAAAATATCCATTAAATGAGGGAATAATATGTGTGAGGGTACCCCAGGAGAGTTCCAGATGTGCGTGGGTAGAATATATATATAACGGGGATAAAATTGAAAAAAGTTGAAAAAATTTTTTTTGGACGTAGTCATTTTTCTGCGTTTGTCAGACTTTCAGAGAGGGGAAAATGTCAGTGAGCTTTCAGATTTCAGTTGCAGAGCAATTCGCCCCATGAGCCCTTGATATTTAGTCATTTTCAGCCAATTTTCTGACTTTTTGAAAATTTAACTTTATGGTGAAAACATCTATTAAATGAGGGAATAATATGTGTGAGGGTACCCCAGGAGAGTTACAAATGTGTGTGGGTAGAATATTTATCACACGGGGGTAAAATTGAAAAATGTTGAAACATTTTTTTTTTGGAATTAGTAATTATTCTGACATTTTTCAGACTTTCAGAGAGGGGAAAATGTCAGTGAGCGTTCCGATTTCAGAACCAGAGCGACTCGCCTGATGAGTCCTTGTTATTTAGTCGTTTTCAGCCAATTTTCTGACTTTTTGAAAATTTCACTTTTTGGTGAAAATATCCATTAAATGAGGGAATAATTTGTGTGAGGGTACACCAGGAGAGTTCCAAATGTGTGTGGGTAGAATATATATCCCACGTGGGTAAAATTGAAAAAAGTTGAAAAAATTTTTTTGGATTTAGTCACTTTTCCGGCGTTTTTCATACTTTCAGAGAGGGGAAAATGTCTGTGAGTGTTCCAATTTCAATTAACAGAGCAATTTGCATGATGAGTTCTTGATATGTAGTCGGTTTTAGCCAATTTTCTGACTTTTTGAAAATTTCACTTTTTGGTGAAAATATCCATTAAATGAGGGAAAAATATGTGTGAGGGTACCCCAGGAGTGTTCCAAATGTGTGTGGGTAGAATATATATCCCACGGGGGTAAAATTGAAAAAAGTTGAAAAAATTTTTTAGCACTTAGTAATTTCTCCAGGATTTTTCAGACTGTCAGAGAGGGAAAAATGTCAGTGAGCCTTCCGATTTCAGTTCCAGAACGACTCGCCCGATGATTCCTTGATATTTAGTCGTTTACAGCCGATTTTCTGACTTTTTGAAAATTTCACTTTTTGGTGAAAATATCCATTAAATGAGGGAAAAATATGTGTGAGGGTACCCCATTAGAGTTCCAAATGTGTTTGGGTAGAATGTATATACCACGGGGGTAAGATTTAAAAAAGTTGAAAAAAAATTTTTTGGACTTCATTTTTCTGGCATTTTTAAGAGTTTCAGAGAGGGGAAAATGTCTGTGAGCATTCCGATTTCAGTTTCAGAACAATTCGCCTGATGAGTTCTTGATATTTAGTTGTTTTTAGACAATTTTCTGACTTTTTGAAAATTTCACTTTTTGGTGAAAATATCCATTAAATGAGGGAAAAATATGTGTGAGGCCACCCCAGGAGAATTCCAAATGTGTGTGGGTAGAATGTATATACCACGGGGGTAAGATTTAAAAACCTTTAAAAAATTTTTTTTGAACTTAGTAATTTTTCCTGCGTTTTTCATACTTTCAGAGAGGGGAAAATGTCAGTGAGCATTAGGATTTCAGTTCCAGAGCGATTCGCCCGATGAGTCCTTGATATTTAGTCATTTTCGGCCAATTTTCTGACTTTTTGAAAATTTCACTTTTTGGTAAAACTTTTCATTAAATGAGGGAATAATATGTGTCAGAGTACAACAGGAGCGGTCCAAATGTGTGTGGGTAGAATATATATCCCACGGGGGTTAAATTGAAAAAAGTTGAAAAATTTTTTTTTGGAGTTAGTCATTTTGCCAGCGTTTGTCAAACTTTCAGAGAGGGGAAAATGTCAGTGAGTGTTCTGATTTCAGTTCCAGAGCAATTTGCATGATGAGTCTGTGATATTTCGTCATTTTCAGCCAATTTTCTGACTTTTTGAAAATTTCTCTTTTTGGTGAAAATATCCATTAAATGAGGGAATAATATGTGTGAGGGTACCCCAGGAGAGTTCCAAATGTGTGTGAATAGAATATATATATAACGGGGATTAAATTGAAAAAAGTTAAAACAATTTTTTTGGGGATTTCCGCATTTTTCTGGCGTTTTTCAGACTTTCAGAGAGTGGAAAATGTCAGTGAGTGTTCCGATTTCAGTTACAGAGCGATTCGCCCGATGAGTCCTTGATATTTAGTCCTTTTCAGCCAATTTTCTGACTTTTTGAAAATTTCACTTTTTGGTGAAAATATCTATTAAATGAGGGAATAATATGTGTGAGGGAACCCCACGAGAGTTCCAAATGTGTGTGGGTAGACTATATATCCCACGGGGGTAAAATTGAAAAAAGTTGAAAAATTTTTTTTGGACTTCGTCATTTTTCCGGCGTTTTTCACATTTTCAGAGAGGGGAAAATGTCAGTGAGCATTCCGTTTTCAGTTCCAGAGAAATTTGCCTGATGAGTTCTTGATATTTAGTCGTTTTTAGCCAATTTTCTGACTTTTTGAAAATTTAGCTTTTGGTGAAAATATCCATTAAATGAGGGAATAATATGTGTGAGGGTACCCCAGGAGAGTTCCAAATGTGTGTGGGTAGAATATATATCCCACGAGGGTAAAATTGAAAAAAGTTTAAAACATTTTTTTTTGGACTTAATCATTTTTTAGGCATTTTTCAGACTTTCAGAGAGGGGAAAATGTCAGTGAGCGTTCCGATTTCAGTTCCAGAGCGATTCACTCGATGAGTCCTTGATATTTAGTCGTTTTCAGCCAATTTTCTGACTTTTTGAAAATTTCACTTTTTGGTTAAAATGTCCACTAAATGAGGGAATAATATGTGTGAGAGTACCGCAGGAGAGTTGCAAATGTGTGTGGGTAGAATATATATATAACGGGGTAAAATTGAAAAAAGGAAAAAAAGAAAAAAAAAATTTTTATGGACAAAGTCATTTTTCCGCCATTTGTCAGACTTTCAGAGAGGGGAAAATATGCACTAAATGAGGGAAAATATGTGTGAGGGTACCCCAGGAGAGTTCCACATGTGTGTGGGTAGAATATATATCCCACGGGGGTAAAATTGAAAAAAGTTGAAAAAAATTTTTTTTGGACAAAGTCATTTTTCCGGCATTTTGAGACTTTCAGAGAGGGGAAAATGTCAGTGAGCGTTCCGATTTCAGATCCAGAGCGATACGCCTGATGAGTCCTTGATATTTAATCGTTTTCAGCCAATTTTCTGACTATTTGAAAATTTCACTTTTTGGTGAAAATATCCATTAAGTGAGTGAATAATATGTGTGAGGGTACCCCAGGAGAGTTACAAATATGTGTGGGTAGAATATATACCCCACGGATGTAAAATTGAAAAAAGTTTAAAAAAATTAAAAATCTTTTTTTTGAACTTAGTAATTTTTCCGGCATTTTTCAGACTTTGAAATCGGAAAGCTAAAAGACATTTTCCCCTCTCTGAGTTCGAGTGTGATTAGCCCGATGAGTCCTTGATATTTAGTCGTTTTCAGCCAAATTTCTGACTTTTTGAAATTTTCACTTTTTGGTGAAAATATCCATTAAATGAGGGAATAATATGTGTGAGGGTACCTCAAGAGAGTTCCAAATGTGTGTGGGTAGAATATATATCCCACTGGGGTAAAATTGAAAAAAGTTGAATAAACTTTTTTTTGAACTTAGTCATTTTTCCGCCATTTTTCAGACTTTCAGAGAGGGGAAAATGTCAGTGAGTGTTCCAATTTCAGTTTCAGAGCAATTCACCTGATGAGTCCTTGATGTTTGGTAGTTTTTAGCCAATTTTCTGACTTTGTGAAAGTTTCACTTTTTTTGTGAAAATATCCTCTAAATGAGGGAAAAATATGTGTGAGGGTACCCCAGGAGAGTTCCAAATGTGTGTGGGTAGAACATCTATCCCACGGGGGTAAAATTGAAAAAAGGTGAAAAAATTTTTTTTTGCACGTAGTCATTTTTCCACCATTTTTTAGACTTTCAGAGAGGGGAAAATGTCAGTGAGCGTTCCGATTTCAGTTCCAGAGCGATTCGCCCGATGAGTCCTTGATATTTTATCGTTTTCAGCCAATTTTCTGACTTTTTGAAAATTTTACTATTTGGTGAAAATATCCACAAAATGAGGGAATAATATGTGTGAGGGTACCCCAGGAGAGTTCCAAATGTGTGTGAGTAGAATATATATAAAATGGGGGTAAAATTGAAAAAATGTAAAAAAAAATTTTTGGGACAAAGTCTATTTTCCCTCATTTTTGAGACTTTCAGAGAGGGGAAAATGTCAGTGAGCGTTCCGATTTCAGTTCCAGAGCAATTCGCTTGATGAGTCCTTGATATTTGGTCGTTTTAACCAATTTTCTGACTTTTTGAAACCTTCACTTTTATTGTGAAAATTTCCACTAAATGAGGGAAAAATATGTTTGATGGTACCTCAGGAGAGTTCCAAATGTGTGTGGGTAGAATATATCCCACGCGGGTAAAATTGAAAAAAGTTGAAAAAATTTTTTTGGGGACTTAGTCATTTTTCCGGCATTTTTCAGACTTTCAGAGAGGGGAAAATGTCAGTGAGCATTTCCATTTCAGTTCCAGAGTGATTCGCCCGATGAGTCCTTGATATTTAGTCGTTTTCAGCCAATTTTCTGACTTTTTGAAAATTTCACTTTTTTTTTGAAAATATCCACTAAATGAGGGAAAAATATGTGTGAGGGTACCCCAGGAGAGATCCAAATGTGTGTGGGTAGAATATGTATCCCGCGGGGGTAAAATTGAAAAAAGTTGAAAAATTTTTTTCTTGGACTTAGTCTTTTTTCTGCGTTTGTCAAGACTTTCAGAAAGGGGAAAATATCAGTGATCGTTCCGATATCAGTTCCAGAGCGATTCGCCCGAATAGTACTCGATATTTAGTCGTTTTCAGCCAATTTTCTGACTTTTTGAGAATTTCATTTATTTTGTGAAAATATCCACTAAATGAGGGAATAATATGTGTGAGGGTACCCCAGGAGAGTTCCAAATGTGTGTGGGTAGAATATATATCCCATGGGCCTAAAATTGAAAATTTGAAAAAAAAATGTTTTGAACTTAGTCATTTTTGCGCATTTTTCAGCCTTTCAGAGAGGGGAAAATGTCAGTGAGCTTTCCGATTTCAGTTCCAGAGCGATTCGCCCGATGAGTCCTTGATATTTAGTAGTTTTCAGCCAATTTTCTGACTTTTTGAAAATTTCACTTTTTTGTGAAAATATCCACTAAATGAGGGAAAAATATGTGTGAGGGTACCCCAGGAGAGTCCCAAATGTGTGTGGGTAGAATATATATACATAACGGGTGTAAAATTGAAAAAAGTTGAATAAAAATTTCTTTTGGACTTAGTCATTTTTCTGCCATTTTTGAGACTTTCAGAGAGGGGAAAATGTCAATGAGCGTTCCGATTTCTGTTCCAGAGCAATTCGCCCGATGAGTCGTTGATATTTAGTCGATTTCAACCAATTTTCTGACTTTTTGAAAATTTCACTTTTTGGTGAAAAGATCCATTAAATGAGGGAATAATATGTGTGAGGGTACCCCAGGAGAGTTACAAATGTGAGTGGGTAGAATATATATCCCACCGGGGTAAATTTGAAAAAAGTTGAAAAAAATAATTTTTGGGACTTTGACATTTTCCCCTTTCTGAAAGTCTGACAAACGCAGGAAAAATGACTGTGAGTATTCCAATTTATAATAATAATAATAATAGTTTATTTTTATATCGCCAACATATTCCGCAGCACTTTACAAATTTTAGGGGGGACTTATACAGACAATACAGAATAAGCATATCTCATATCGAAAGGAGTGAGGGCCCTGCTCGTGAGCTTACAGTCAATGAGGAAGTGGGGGAGACACAAAAGGTAAAAAGTACATATATTGTATAATGCAGCCTTGATATACTGAATAGGATAAATAATAATACATGGACTGGTCGCCAGCCAGTATGTGTGCAGTCCTGACAGAGGCTATTATGTGCATGGTTGGTTTGAACCCGAAGTTGAAGAAGATTTTAATATGGGGGAAAGCTGGGATGGACAGAGTGTGTTTAGGTGATACGCCAGTCTAAAGAAATGTGTTTTTAGGGTTCGCTTGAAACTGTGGGTATTGGGAATTAATCGAACTGTCCTGGGTAGTGCATTCCAGAGAATTGGCGCAGCACGCGAGAAATCTTGGAGACGGGAGTGGGAAGTTCGGATTATGGAGGATTTTAGTTTCAAGTCATTTGCAGAATGGAGGGCACGTGTAGGGTGGTAGACTGAAACAAGGGAGGAGATGTAGGGGGGTACTGAAGCATGGAGCGCTTTGTGGGTAAGCGTGATAAGTTTAAAATGAACTCTATATTGGATGGGCAACCAATGCAATGACTGGCACAGGGAAGAGGCATCTGAGTAGCGGTTGGCGAGGAATATGATCCTGGCTGCTGCGTTCAGGACGGATTGGAGAGGGGAGAGTTTAGTAAGAGGGAGACCGATTAGTAGAGCGTTGCAATAGTCAAGACGAGAATGAATAAGAGCTACAGTAAGAGTTTTTGCTGAGTCAAAGGTGAGAAAAGTCCTGATTCTTGAGATGTTTTTGAGGTGTAGATGACATGAACGAGCGAGTGATTTGATGTGAGGAGTGAAAGAAAGATCTGAATCAAAAATGACCCCAAGACAGAGGGATTGTTGCTGTGGTTGAGCCACAAACGGAAATGGCAATATTGGGCACAGGTAGGTTAGTGGAGGGAGGAAATACGAGTAGTTCAGTTTTTGACAGATTCAGTTTTAGGTAGAGGGAGGACATAGTGTTAGACACAGCAGAAAGACAATCACTGGTCTTTTGTAGTAATGCAGGGGTGATGTCCGGAGCAGAGGTGTATAATTGGGTGTCATCAGCATAGAGATGGTACTGAAAACCGAATCTACTGATTGTTTGTCCAATAGGAGCGGTGTATTAGGAGAAAAGAAGGGGGCCTAGGACTGAACCTTGAGGAACCCCGACAGTAAGAGGAAGTAGGGAGGAGGAGGAGCCGGCAAAAGACACAGAGAAGGAGCGGTCAGAGAGATAAGAGGAGAACCAATAGTGAGGCCAATAGTGCGGAGCATAGTGAGGAGGAGCTGGTGATCCACAGTGTCGAATGCTGCAGAGAGATCCAGGAGAATCAGCAGGGAGTAGTGACCATTAGATTTAGCTGTTAGTAGATCATTAGAGACTTTAATGACGGCAGTTTCAGTAGAATGTAAAGAGCGGAAACCAGATTGTAAAGGGTCAAGAAGAGAGTTGTCTGAGAGATAGCGGATTAGACTGGAATGGACCAGGCGTTCCAGGAGATTAGAGATAAAGGGAAGATTGAAAACAGGTCTGTAGTTGGCCGTGCAGTTCTGGTCGAGGGATGTCTTTTTAAGTAATGGTTGTATGCTGGCGTGTTTAAAAGAAAAATGACTGTGAGTGTTCCGATTTCAGTTCCATTTAATGGAAATTTTCACAAAAAAAGTGAAATTTTCAAAAAGTCAGAAAATTGGCTAAAAACGACTAAATATCAAGGACTCATCGGGTGAATCACTCTGGAACTGATATCGGAACGCTCACTGACATTTTCCCCTCTCTGAAAGTCTGACAAACGTCGGAAAAATGACTAAGTCCAAAAAGAAAATTTTTCAACTTTCTTCAATTTTACCCCGGTTATATATATTATCTACCCACACACATTTGGAACTCTCCTGGGGTACCCTCACTCATATTGTTCCCACATTTAGTACATATTTTCACAAAAAAAGTGAAATTTTCAAAAATTCAGAAAATTGGCTGATAACGACAAGATATCAAGGATTCATCGGCCGAATAAATCTGGAACTGAAATCGGAACCCTCACTGACATTTCCCCTCTCTGAAAGACTGACAAAAGCCGGAAAAATGACTAAGTCCAAATAATTTATTTTTTTCAACTTTTTTTCAATTTCCCCCCCGTAGGATGTATATTCTACCCACACACATTTGGAACTCTAATGGGGTGCCCTCACACATATTATTACCTCATTTAGCGGATATTTTCACAAAAAAAGTGAAATTTTCAAAAAGTCAGAGAATTGGCTGAAAACGACTAAATATCAAGGACTCATCGGGTGAATCACTCTGGAACTGAAATCGGACATGCTCACTGTCATATCCACTTATCTGAAAGTCGGACAAACACCGGAAAAATTACTAAGTCCAAAAAAAATTTTTTTTCAACTTTTTATCAATTTTACCCCAGTGGGATATATATTCTACCCCCACATATTTGGAACTCTCCTGGGGTACCCTCACGCATATTATTCCCTCATTTAGTGGATATTTTCACAAAAAAAGTGAAATTTTCCAAAATTCTGAAAATTGGCTGAAAACGACTAAATATCAAGTTCTCATCGGGTGAATCGCTCTGGAACTGAAATCGGACATGCTCACTAACACATCCCCCTCTCTGAAAGTCAGTCAAACGCCA
Source organism: Phyllobates terribilis (assembly GCF_046119375.1). Lineage (NCBI taxonomy): Eukaryota > Metazoa > Chordata > Amphibia > Anura > Dendrobatidae > Phyllobates > Phyllobates terribilis. Next base: position 635,147,925 of record NW_027362763.1, read on the forward strand.
GAAAAATGACTAAGTGCAAAAAAAATTTTTTCAACTCTTTATCAATTTTACCCCGGTGGGATATATATTCTACTTAATCACATTTGGAATTCTCCTGTGGTACCCTCACACACATTAATCCCTCATGTAGCGGAAATTTTCACAAAAAAAGTGAAAATTTCAAGAATTCAGAAAATTATCTGAAAACGACTAAATATCAAGAACTCATCAGGCGAATCGCTCTGGAACTGAAATCGGAATGCTCACTGACATTTACCCTCTCTGAAAGTCTGACATACGCAGGAAAAATGACTAAGTCCAGAAAAAATTTTTTTTTCAACTTTTTGTCAATTTTACCCCGGTGGGATATATATTCTACCCACACACATTTGGAATTCTCTTGGGGTACCCTCACACATATTAATCCCTCATGTAGTGGATATTTTCACAAAAAAATGAAATTTTCAAAAATTCAGAAAATTGGCTGAAAACGACTAAATATCAGGGACTCATCGGGCGAATCGCTCTGGAACTGAAATCGGACATGCTCACTGCCATATCCACCTCTCTGAAAGTCTGACAAACGCCGGAAAAATGACTAAGACAAAAAAAAATTTTTTTTCAACTTTTTGTCAATTTTACCCCGGTGGGATATATATTCTACCCACACACATTTGGAACTCTCTTGGGGTACCCTCACACATATTATTCCCTCATTTTGTGGATATTTTCACAAAAAAAGTGACATTTTCAAAAAGTCAGAAAATTGGCTGAAAACGACTAGATATCAAGGACTCATCGGGCGAATCGCTCTGGAACTGAAATCAGAACCCTCTCTGACATTTCCTCTCTCTGAAAGTCTGACAAACACCGGAAAAAGGACTAACTCCCCAAAAAATTTTTTTTAAAACTTTTTATCAATTTTACCCCCGTGTGTTATATATTCTACCCACACACATTTGGAACTCTCTTGGGGTACTCTCACACATATTATTTACTCATGTAGTGGATATTTTCACAAAAAAAGTGAAATTTTCAAAAAGTCAGAAAATTGGCTGGAAATGACAAAATATCAAGGAAGCAATGCGCGAATTGCTCTGGAACTGAAATCAGAATGCTCACTGACATTTCCCTTCTCTGAAAGTCTGACAAACGCCGGCAAAATGACTAAGTACAAAAAAAAAAATTCTCAACTTTTGTACAATGTTACCCCCGTTACTACCCACACACATTTGGAATTCTCCTGGGGTACCCTCACACATATTATTCCATCATTTAGTGGATATTATCAGCAAAAAAGTGAAATTTTCAAAAAGTCAGAAAATTGGCTGAAAATGAATAAATATCAAGGAATCATCGGGTGAATTGCTCTGGTACTGAAATCGAACATGCTCACTGTTATTTCCCCTCTCTGAAAGTCTGACAAACGCCGGAAAAATGACTAGGTCCAAAAAAATTTTTTTTTACTTTTTTTCAATTTTACCCCGGTGGGATATATATTCTATCCACTCTCATTTGGAATTCTCCTGGGGTACCCTCACACATATTAATCCCTCATTTAGCGGATATTTTCACAAAAAAGTGAAATTTTCAAAAATTCAGAAAATTGACTGAAAACGACTAAATATCTAGGACCCATCGGGTGAATCACTCTCGAGCTGAAATCGGACATGCTCACTGACATTTTCCCCTCTCTGAAAGTCTGACAAATGGCAGAAAAATTACTAAGTCCAAAAAAAAATTTTTTTCAACTTTTTTTCAATTTTACCCCCATGGGATATATATTCTACCCACACACATTTGGAACTCTCCTGGGGTACCATCACACATATTATTCCCTCATTTAGTGGATATTTTCACCAAAATAGTGAAATTTTCAAAAAGTCAGAAAATTGGCTGAAAATGACTAAATATCAATGACTCATCGGGTGAATCGCTCTGGTACTGAAATTGGACATGCTCACTGACATTTCCCACTCTCTGAAAGTCTGACAAATGCCGGAAAAATGACTACGTTCCTAAAAAAAAATTTTTCAACTTTTTGTCAATTTTACCCCGGTGGGAAATATATTCTACCCAAACACATTTGGAATTCTCCTGGGGTACCCTAACACATATTATTCCCTCATTTAGTGGATATTTTCACCAAAAAAGTGAAATTTTCAAAAAGTCAGAAAATTGGCTGAAAATGACTAAATATCAAGGAATCATCGGGTGAATTGCTCTGGTACAGAAATCGAACATGCTCACTGATATTTCCCCTCTCTGAAAGTCTGACAAACGCTAGAAAAATGACTAAGTCCAAAAAAATTTTTTTTAACTTTTTTTCAATTTTACCCCGGTGGGATATATATTCTATCCACTCTCATTTGGAATTCTCCTGGGGTACCCTCACACATATTAATCCCTCATGTAGAGGATATTTTCACAAAAAAGTGAAATTTCCAAAAACTCAGATAATTGGCTGAAAGCGACTAAATATCAAGGACCCATCGGGTGAATCACTCTCGAACTGAAATCGGACATGCTCACTGACATTTTCCCGTCTCTGAAAGTCTGACAAATGGCAGAAAAATTACTAAGTCCAAAAAAAAATTTTTCAACTTTTTTTCAATTTTACCCCCATGGGATATATATTCTACCCACACACATTTGGAACTCTCCTGGGGTACCATCACACATATTATTCCCTCATTTAGTGGATATTTTCACCAAAATAGTGAAATTTTCAAAAAGTCAGAAAATTGGCTGAAAATGACTAAATATCAATGACTCATCGGGTGAATCGCTCTGGTACTGAAATTGGACATGCTCACTGACATTTCCCACTCTCTGAAAGTCTGACAAATGCCGGAAAAATGACTACGTTCCTAAAAAAAAATTTTTCAACTTTTTGTCAATTTTACCCCGGTGGGAAATATATTCTACCCAAACACATTTGGAATTCTCCTGGGGTACCCTAACACATATTATTCCCTCATTTAGTGGATATTTTCACCAAAAAAGTGAAATTTTCAAAAAGTCAGAAAATTGGCTGAAAATGACTAAATATCAAGGAATCATCGGGTGAATTGCTCTGGTACAGAAATCGAACATGCTCACTGATATTTCCCCTCTCTGAAAGTCTGACAAACGCTAGAAAAATGACTAAGTCCAAAAAAATTTTTTTTAACTTTTTTTCAATTTTACCCCGGTGGGATATATATTCTATCCACTCTCATTTGGAATTCTCCTGGGGTACCCTCACACATATTAATCCCTCATGTAGAGGATATTTTCACAAAAAAGTGAAATTTCCAAAAACTCAGATAATTGGCTGAAAGCGACTAAATATCAAGGACCCATCGGGTGAATCACTCTCGAACTGAAATCGGACATGCTCACTGACATTTTCCCGTCTCTGAAAGTCTGACAAATGGCAGAAAAATTACTAAGTCCAAAAAAAAATTTTTCAACTTTTTTTCAATTTTACCCCCATGGGATATATATTCTACCCACACACATTTGGAACTCTCCTGGGGTACCCTCACACATATTATTCCCTCATTTAGTGGATATTTTCACCAAAATAGTGAAATTTTCAAAAAGTCAGAAAATTGGCTGAAAATGACTAAATATCAATGACTCATCGGGTGAATTGCTCTGGTACTGAAATCGGACATTCTCACTGACATTTCCCACTCTCTGAAAGTCTGACAAATGCCGGAAAAATGACTAAGTCCCCCAAATTTTTTTTTTAACTTTTTGTCAATTTTACCCCGGTGGGAAATATATTCTACCCATACACATTTGGAATTCTCCTGGGGTACCCTCACACATATTACTCCCTCATTTAGCGGATATTTTCATAAAAAAGTGAAATTTTCAAAAATTCTGAAAATTGGCTGAAAACGACTAAATATCAAGGACTCATCGGGCGAATCGCTCTGGAACTGAAATCGGAATGCTCACTGACATTTACCCTCTCTGAAAGACTGACAAATGCCGTAAAAATTATTAAGTCGAAGAAAAAATTTTTTTCAACTTTTTTACAATTTTACCCCCGTGGGATTTATATTCTACCCACACACATTTGGAGATCTCCTGGGGTACCCTCACACATATTATTCCCTCATTTAGTGGATATTTTCACAAAAATAGTGAAATTTTCAAAAATTCAGAAAATTGGCTGAAAACGACTAAATATCAAGGGCTCATCGGGTGAATCGCTCTGGAACTGAAATCGGACATGCTCACTGACATTTCCCCCTCTCTAAAAGTCTAACAAACGCCAGAAAAATGACTAAGCCCCAAAAAAATATTTTTTATTTTTTTTTCAATTTTACTCCGGAGAGCTATATATTCTACCCACACACATTTGGAACTCTCCTGGGGTATCCTCACACATATTATTCTGTCATTTAGGGGATATTTTCACAAAAAAGTGAAATTTTCAAACATTCAGAAAATTGGCTGAAAACGACTAAATATCAAGGACTCATCAGGCGAATCGCTCTGGAACTGAAATCGTTACCCTCACTGACATTTCCCCTCTCTGAAATTCTGACAAACGCCGGAAAAATGACTAAGTCGAAAAAAAAAAGTTTTCAATTTTTTAACAATTTTACCCCCGTGGAATATATATTCTACCCACACACAGTTGGAACTGTCCTGGGGTACCCTCACACATATTATTCCCTCATTAATGGATATTTTCACAAAAAAAGTGAAATTTTCAAAAAGTCAGAAAATTGGCTGAAAAAGACTAAACATCAAGGACTTATCGGGCGAATCGCTCTGGAACTGAAATCGGAACGCTCACTGACATTTCCCCTCTCTGAAAGTCTGACAAATGACTAAGTCCCCCCCAAAAAAATTTTCATCTTTTTTTCAATTTTATCCTGGTGGGATATATATTCTACCCACACACATTTGGAATTCTCCTGGGGTACCCCTCACACATATTATTCCCTCATTTAGCGGTTATTTTCACAAAAAAAATTAAATTTTCGAAAATTGGCTCAAAACGACTAAATGTCAGTGAGTCATCGGGCAAATCGCTCTGGAACTAAAATCGGACATGCTCAATGACATTTCCCCCTCTCTGAAAGACTGACAAACGCCGGAAAAATGACTAAGTCAAAAAAAAAAAAGTCCACACCTCCACACCTTCGGCAATTTTCACAAGTAGCATTTTTTATGCGTTTTTGCACTTTTGTATTGCTTTCAACTATGACAAATGCATTCACCGTGAAATGTCATTTTAACATTTTACAACCTTATCTGGCCATGTGCTGTGTGACACATGCATAAAGTGCTGAAAAGACAAGGGAACAGCATGGGGAAGACCCCTGGAAGCATCTCTGACTCCCAGGTCATTGTCTAAAAGTGTGCCCATCATAAGTGATCCTTACCGCATCAGAAGATGCAGACTTGCAACTATCCCCAAGCAAGTTCTAGTCCCAGGGCAGTGTTCAATTGTACCTCCCCCATTCCTTGCAATACAAGCTCAAGTATGCAGCCTGCCACCCACCCACCCCCAGGCTGCAATACCATGCTGCTTGCTTGCTTGAACTTGAAATTGGGCCTTTTAGGCATGTGGAGGTGGAATCTGGCCACCACGCCATGGCTGTGTCGGCGGCCTGGTATCCATAATCAGTCCCCAGCCGCCTGGTGGCTGTGTGTCCCCGCTTTCTCCCCAGCCTCCAAGGGGTGGACGGGTGTCAATACTCGGTCCCCATCCACCCCTATTTGTCCCGGTAACCTTTCCCACACTTTTCTTAGCCTAGCCTGCTTTAGGGCAGCATTGGCCGAGCCCACGGGACTCCTCCCGTGGGCCCTGGCTTCTCCATCAGGGGAGCTGAGAGTCCCAAGGTGAGGAGCATGATGAGGATGATAGAAGTTAGCATCTGCTTTGTTTTGTTGTAATGCAAGCGCATGTTTGTAGTAGCGGCTGGCTTGAGGTGGTCAGCGTTTTGGCGCATATCCTACCTCCTCCGAGAATTGCTGGATGTTTTCCTGCTACTATCCAAGTTCTATGACTCCCGTTAAAACAAAGCTTCAGGTGATAAATGATGGATGAGGTAGTGGCAAAGGAGAAAGAGCAGAAGGAACAGCGACCATTCACATCAATATCAGGCCAGTCAACCAGATATGTCTTGTAGGATATGTTTCTGTAACAAAAGGAGCGGTTCGGCTACACAGTTATAGGGCATACAGTGAGTGCAATGCCTACCAAAAATTTCGAGCCACTCCAATGCCCCTTGGAAATGACATGGAGGTCAGAGGGTGTTAACTAAACCTTTTTTTCCATTTATAGCAACTGGGTCTCCCGTGCACTGTTGGCCTAAGCAGTGAATGGAAGGCTTTCCAAAAATTATGAGGAACTGCAATGCCCCTTACAAGAGCCATGTGTGGCACCCCAGGGGTCTGGTCACAACAGTAATAGAGATATTACGTCGGAGAGCAAGTGGGAGGTTTCCTGGTCAGGATCCCTTAAACATGCAACATCCTCCTGCCCCAATCCTGGGAGGGGAGAATTCTGCCCTTATAAAGTGGATCTGGGGCGGGGTTGAGTGAGTTAGAGAACAGTCAGAGTCAGAGTGAGAGCAAGGGAAAGTAACAGCAAGGAGCTCTGTAGGAGCTAGGAGCTAAAGACCAGGGGCTGGAAGCTGAGCAGAGCTCGCCCTGGCAGAAGACAATAGGAACCGGACACAGGAGTCCGAAGCTGTGAGGACTTATATATCCAGCAGCAGAAACCAGCCGGCAGGGGATTTCAGGGCCTCTGGCCATAGAAGCCCGGAGGCTCAGTCACAAGCAAGGGACCAGCACCGCCGTCGTGGAGTGGAGGCTAACAGAAGGCCCCAAGTCACCAGCCATACGGGTGAGCACTACACGGTACACTCAGGGACGTGGGCTACTTCTACCCGCTTACAGCCAGGTAGCCAGGAAGAGTGCAGACAGACGGGGAGGCCTACAACTCCACCTGGCCAGGGGAACTCCTGCTTGCTCACAGACTGACCAGGTCTCTTATGCTAGCCAGTACTCCCGGGAGGGTCTACCTTATAATCATCAGTAAAGACCCTGAACAGCACTGCAAAGACTCTGAGTCATTCCTGCTGCGCTCGTGCACCATCACCCCCATCATCCACACTCACTGCCCTGAGGCTATACTCCTCCCGAGGGGAGTTATCCCATTCTATGCTGTGCACACAACACCAGCCTCAGCGGTCTGCCTCGCAGCGGTGGTACTCCCTGACCGCAATCCACGGGTGGCGCAGTCGGACAATTAACCTCAAAACCTAAGAAAGACTGCCACTGGTTTGACCAGCCTGAGCCACGGGATCGGGTCACCTGCCACGGAGACTACAGACCCCAGAGACCCGGCACCAGGTATCCCACACACGTGTACACACAGCCCAGGGGGCGCGTCACATGCAGTACAGCATATTACAAACATAAGTCCCATTATTGGGGAGTGGGTTTCCCATAGTATTTGCTTATGCCTTGCAAGCAAAAGCTTCCAAAAATTAGGACGGAGCAACTTGCAAAGCCCCTTACATGAGCCATGCAGTACAGCATATTACAAACATAAGTCCCATTATTGGGGAGTGGGTGTCCCATGGTATTTGCTTATGCTTTCCAAGCAAAAGCTGCCAAAAATTAGGACGGAGAAACTTGCAATGCCCCTTACAAGAGCCATGCAGTACAGCATATTACAAACATAAGTCCCATTGTTGGGGAGTGGGTGTCCCATAGTATTTGCTTATGCTTTCCCAGCAAAAGCTGCCAAAAATTAGGACGGAGCAACTTGCAATGCCCCTTACAAGAGCCATGCAGTACAGCATATTACAAACATAAGTCCCATTATTGGGGAGTGGTCGTCCCATAGTATTCGCTTATGCTTTCCCAGCAAAAGCGGCCAAAAATTAGGACGGAGCAACTTGCAATGCCCCTTACAAGAGCCATGCAGTACAGCATATTACTAACATAAGTCCCATTATTGGGAAGTGGGTGTCCCATGGTATTTGCTTATGCTTTCCAAGCAAAAGCTGCCAAAAATTAGGACAGAACAACTTGCAATGCCCCTTACAAGAGCCATGCAGTACAGCATATTACTAACATAAGTCCCATTATTGGGAAGTGGGTGTCCCATGGTATTTGCTTATGCTTTCCAAGCAAAAGCTGCCAAAAATTAGGACGGAGCAACTTGCAATGCCCCTTACAAGAGCCATGCAGTACAGCATATTACAAACATAAGTCCCATTATTGGGGAGTGGGTGTCCCATAGTATTTGCTTATGCCTTGCATACAAAAGCTGCCAAAAATAAGGACGGAGGAATTTGCAATGCTGGCACCCTGGTGGTATAGTGGTGGTGGAGGCTGAGGATAAGGAGAAGAAGATTAAACAGCCGAAACTAGGAAGCGTATTCCCATGTGTGGGTGTGAAGCGTTGCATGTGAATACACCTCCCGAAATAACACAGTGGATTTGACTTTATGTTACTCTGCTGTCATTTGGTGGTGATGAGAAGTCTGGCCCAATCCAGCCCTTGTTCATTTTGATAAGGGTCAGCTTGTCAGCATTGTCAGTTGACAGGCGAGTGTGCTTATCAGTTATAATTCCCCCAGCAGCACTAAAAACACGCTCCGATAACACGCTAGAGGCAGGGCAGGCCAGGACCTCCAAGGTTTACGGAGCAAGTTCATTCCAAGTGTCCAGCTTGGATACCCAATAATTAAAAGGCACAGAGGAATCATGGAGGATGCTGGTACGATCGGCAATATACTCCCTCACCATCTTTTGAAACTTTCCATTCCTTGTGAGAGTACCCCGCGCCTCAGGGCCTGTAAGCTGGGCGGGTGTCAGAAAACTGTCCCAGAACATTGACAGTGTTCCCCTGCCTCTGCTGGATTGGAGTTGCATCTCTCTCGCCTGTATGCCTTGGTTGGGCAACAAACTGTGACCTCTGCCGCTAGCGTGTTCAGATGGGAAATTTTTAAGAGTTCTGCAGCAAGGGCCTTCTGGTATTGCCCCATTTTTGTAGACCTCTCCACCTCAGGAATAAGAGAGGGAAAGTTCTCCTTGTAGCGGGGGACTACAAGTGTCACCAACCAGTAATGACTGTCACCCAACATTTTGACAACGCGAGGGTCACGGTTAAGGCAGTGTAACATAAAGTCAGCCATGCGTGCCAGACTGGTAACGGGCAAGATTTCCGTGTCCTCACCAAGATGACGACTGACCATGCTCTCCTCCTCCTCCTCCTCTTCCTCCTCCCCCCTGTCCTCAGGCCACCCACGCTGAACCGACGGTATGACACTTGTACAGGTACTACCGTCTACAACGCATGATAGCAGCTCCTGTTCTTCCTCCTCCTCCTCCTCTCCCTCATTGTCCCCCAATGCACGTTGGGATTAGATGAGGCTGGGCTGTGTGTAATCGCCCGCTACGGCTTCTTGATCCATCTCATCATACTCTGGCTGCAATGCCTCCTCTTTAATTCTCTGCAGAGAGCGTTGCAAAGACAGACAAGTGGGATGCTGACACTAATGATGGCATCATCGCCACTCACCATCTTGGTGGCCTCCTCAAAGTTTGTCAGGATGGTACATATGTCAGACATCCAGGTCCACTCCTGAGGTCTTATGTGTGGAGTCTGACCTGAATATTGACGGCCTTGTTGCAGCTGGTACTCCACAACTGCTCTCTTCTGCTCACAAATCCTTTGTAACATGTGGAGGGTAGAATTCCAACGTGTGGGGCCTCACACACCAGTCAGTGTGCCGGAAGCTGCAAACGCTGCTGCAACACAGCAAGGGCGGCGGAAGCTGTAGCCGACTTGTGAAAATGAGCTGACAGGCGGCGTACTTTCACGAGCAGATCTGGCAACTCGGTACGATTTAAGAAACCGCTGAACCACGAGGTTAAGCACATGAGCCAGGCATGCTATGTGTGTGATCTCACCTCGCCTCAGAGCCGCCACCAGGTTACGGCCATTGTCACACACGACCATGCCGGGATGGAGGTTCAGCGGTCTCAGCCACAGATCTGCCTGCTCTTTCACAGCTGTCCACAACTCACAAGCAGTGTGAGGTTTATCACCTAAGATTATGAGTTTCAGCACAGCCTGTTGCCGCTTGGTGGAGGCAGTACTGCAATGCTTCCAGCTTGTAACTGATGTGGTGATATCTGAGATGGTGGCTGAACATGAGGAGGAGGAGGATGCGCAGGAGCTGTACACTGTGGGGGCAACTCTGACTGACATAGGGCCCGCAATCCTCGGTGTGGGGAGGATGTGTTCCGTCCCAAGGTCCGACTGGGTCCTGGCTTCCACTATGTTTACCCAGTGTGCCGTCAGAGAGATGTACCGTCCCTGGCCACAAGCACTTGTCCACGTGTCCGTTGTCAGGTGGACTCTCCCAGTAACTGCGCTGTTGAGGGCACGGCAGATGCTTTGGGACACATGCTTGTGTAGTGCGGAGATGGCACACCGGGCAACATAGTGTCGGCTGGGGACCGAGTACCGAGGGACGGCCACCGCCATAAGATTGCGGAAGGATTCCGTCTCCACCAGCCTAAAAGGCAGCATTTCCAATGCAAGCAGTCGTGAAATGTGCGAATTTAGGACTGTGGCCTGTGGGGCATTAGCTGCGAATTTCTGCTTTCGTTCAAAGGTCTGGGATATGGACAATTGAAAGCTGCGGTGGGACGTGGACGTTGATGCTGTTTCTTGAGAAACTGCCATAACAAGTGAAGACTGAGAGAAGGGGGCATGTTTACATGCAGTATGGACAGGGGATTGCCTTGCACACACAACAGGGGGTTCTATTGCACGCACAACAGTGGAAGAAGCAGTGGTGACACCCGCTGACACTGGTCGTGGACCCTGGGTTTCGCCCCACAAAGTCGGGTGCTTTGCTGCCATGTGCCTGATCATGCTGGTGGTGGTCAGGCTGGTAGTTTTGTCACCCCTGCTGATGCTGGCATGGCAGGTGGAACATATGGCCTTTTTTGGGTTATCAGCAGAGTCTTTAAAAAAATTCCAGACTCTGGAAGACCTACCGCTTGTACTGGCAACGTCCCTCGTGTTGGTGTTAAGGGGAATGGTTGCCTGCCTTCTGTCAGCGGCCACCACACTGCTTCTTCCTGCCTGTTGGGGTACTCTGCCTCCCTCCCCCTGTGTGCTGCTGGCCTCACTCTGCATGTCCTCCTTCCACGTTGGGTCAGTTACTAGATCATCCACCACCTCCTCCTCTTCCACTTGCGCACCACGATCCTCCTCCTCACTTCCTGGCAATTGTGTCTCATCATTGTCCACCTCTTGTGACAGATTGCCAACGTCGGCTTCCTGTGGCCGTGGCTGTTCAAATATTTGGGCATCGCAACATGGGATCTCCTCTTCCACCACTTCAAGCGTATCAGGCGAGGGACCCAAATATGGAAATGGACCAGTGAACAGCTCTTCAAAGTGTCCAAGTGTGGGATCACTTGCTGTATGACGACACTCGGCATGGTGGTAGGAAGAAGCATCAGGGTGAGGAGGAGTATGCGGTCGAGACTCACGGCTACTAAGAGTTGACCGTGTGGAAGACAGACTGGAGGTGGTGGTGCCCAGGTAACTGGAAGTATTATCTGCTATATAATTAATAACCTGTTCACACTGATCAGTTCTCAATACTGGTGTTGCTCTGTGCTTCCCTAGTAATTCGGTCAAGAAGTGGGAGCGAGAAGATGTGGCTGTTGGTTGTGGCACATTTTCACCTTGGCCACGGCCGCGTCCTCTGCACGAACCATTACCAGAACGTCCACTTCCATGTTCCTTGCCATGCGCCTTGCCCATTGTAAATGAAGTAAAATAGCTTACACTTGCACTATCAATGGAAAAAGGGTAATAAAGAGTAGATTAGAACCGTGGAAGAGGAAAACCACAGTTATTGTTTACTGGGGTATACCACACTTTTTTAAATAGAGATATTTGCGGCTGAACAGTGAGCGACACACTCAAACTGCTTTTTTTTTTAGATACCAAAGGCCCAAAACTGGATAGTACAGCGATTTGACCCGTGGAACTGCGAAACCACACTGGGATGTCGGGCCTACACAAGACTATTTTCAACAGATATATTTTTGTGTCACAACAGTCAGGAGACACTACTGTTTTTCTTTACGGAAAAAACTAACAAAAACTAAATAATAGAGATTTTTTACCGTGGGATGGCAAAACCACAGTTATTGCTTACTGGGGTATACCACACTTTTTTAAATAGAGATATTTGCGGCTGAACAGTGAGCGACACACTCAAACTGTTTTTTTTTTAGATACAAATGGCCCAAAATGGATAATACAGAGGTTTGAACCGTGGAAGTGCAAAACAACACTTCTGTTTCTCTAGCCTACACCAGACTATTTTCAACAGTTATATTTGTGAAAAATCAGAGACACGCTTTTTTTTGGGGGGGGGGGACACACCAAAAGGTTAATAAGACGGGTATTTGTACAATGTGAAGGAGGAAAAAAAAAGGAGGATTTAGATAAAAAAAAAAGGATTTTTCCTGGCCCCCGACACCTGGTGCTAAGTCCCGCAATTTCAGCAACAGGAGCACACAAGACTGTAATGCAGCGTTTGCTGGTATAACCACTTTGTCTCTTATACAGCCTGCCTGCCTGGTATCTGGGATGGATATTAGTCCTGAAAAGGACTGTTTGTTTGTTCTGGCAGCCTTTACAGACCCTACACTAACTATTTTGCAGTTTATATCTCTCCCTAAATCAGCAGCGCTGTCCCTACACTGTCTAATCCGGAGCGACTGTGTCCAAGATGGCGGCGCCCCATTTTAAATACTCGAGGTGACGCTATGCGGCCAGCCAATCACTGTAATGCCCACAACCAACATGGCTGCAGCATTACAGTGACTGGTTGGCAATCCCTGCATGTTCATTGGCTCTGTAAGGAGCGCCAAACATGCAGGGCGGAGACCCGAGCTCCCGCCGGAGTAACCCGGAAATGCTCGGTGCTCGCCGAACATCCCGAGTAGCGTGATGCTCAGGCGAGTACCGAGCAGTGTCGAGCATGTTCGCTCAACACTAGAGATTTTCACAAAAAAGTGAAATTTTCAAAAAGTCTAAAAATTGGCTTAAAATGACTAAATATCAAGGACTCATCGGGTGAATCACTCTGGTACTGAAATCGGACATGCTCACTGACATTTCCCCATCTCTGAAAGTCTGACAAATGCCGGAAAAATGACTAAGTCCCCAAAAAAATTTTTTTCAACTTTTTTACAATTTTACCCCCCGTGGAATATATATTCTACCCACACACATTTGGAACTGTCCTGGGGTACCCTCACACATATTATTCCCTCATTAAGTGGATATTTTCACAAAAAAGTGAAATTTTCAAAAAGTCAGAAAATTGTCTGAAAACGACTAAATATGAAGGACTCATCGGGCGAATCGCTCTGGAACTGAAATCAGAACCCTCACTGACATTTCCCCTCTCTGAAAGTCTGACAAACGCCGGAAAAATGACTAAGGCCAAATAATTTTTTTTTTCAACATTTTTTCAATTTTACCCCGGTGGGATATATATTCTACCCACAGACATTTGGAACTCTCCTGGGGTACCCTCACACATATTATTCCCTCATTTAGTGGATACATTCACAAAAAAAGTAAAATTTTCAAAAAGTCAGAAAATTGGCTGAAAACGACTAAATATCAAGGACTCATCGGGCGAATCGCTATGGAACTGAAATCGCAATGCTCTCTGACATTTCCCCTCTATGAAAGTCTGACAAACGCCGGCAAAATGACTAAGTCCAAATAAAAAATGTTTAAAACTTTTTGTCAATTTTACCCTGGTGAGATATGTATTCTACCCACACACATTTGGAGTAGAGATGAGCGGTGTTCGACTAGAACTGTTCGCCAATCTCAAATTCGAGCTGTTTTGGGCGGTGTTCGAGTTGTTCGACGAACCCGAACGATTTGCAAAAAATTCGGCTGTTCGAGTTTATGTTCGATAACTGTTCGTGCACCAAAAGCGTGTCCTGCATGTCTGGCGCTATTTAGAGCACCAATCATGCAGGGATTGTCTGCCACTCACTGTAATGCCACAGCCATGGTGGTTGTGGCATTAGAGTGATTGCCCAAATCGATGGGAACTGTGATCACAGTGAAACATGAAAAGCCGGCAATTCAGCAGCGGCGTACACCGGTACCCGACAATTTAGAACCGAAAGAATAGAGCTTCACACATAGATTAGATAGATAGAAACAGGTCAGTCACATATATATGAAGTACAGTGACAGTGTTGCTTACTGTACTTGTCATTTAGTGTAAAGGATTTATTTAAAAAAATAATAGTGTTTTCATGCACTGTCTCTTTAAAAAAGCCGGCCGGCAATTCAGCAGCGGTACCCGACAATTTAGAATAGAAGGAATAGAGCTTCACACACAGATTAGATAGATAGAAACATGTCAGTCACATATATAATAAGTACAGTGATAGTGTTGATTACTGTACTTGTCATTTAGTGTTAAAATAAAGGATTTATTTAAAAAAAAATTGGCGTGGGGTTCCCCTTAATTTTAGGCTCTAGCGGAGGTTAAGCAGACAGCTGGGGCAGATGTTTGAAGCCTGGGAAGGGGGTAATACCCACGGAGCTTCCCAGGCTACTAATATCAGCCCCCAGCTGAATACCTAGCCTTTACTAGCTATTAAAATGGGGGACCCCCCAAAAAAATGACGTGGGGTCCCCCCTATTTTATTAGCTAGCAAAGGCTAGGCAGACAGCTGGGGGCTGATATTAATAACCCAGGAAGGGTGCCATGAATATTGGCCCCCTCCCAGGCTAGAAACACCAGCCGTCAGCCGCCCCAGAAATGGCGCATCCATAGGATGCGCCAATTCTGGCACTTAGCCTCGCTCTTCCCACTGCCCTGTAGCGGTGGCAGTGGGGTAATAGGGCTGGGGTTGATGTCAGCTTATAATGCCAGCTGACATCAAGCCCAGGTTAGTAATGGAGAGGCGTCTATAAGACACCCCCATTACTAACCCCGTAGTCAAAGTTAAAAAAAAACACAAACACCCAGAATAAAGTCCTTTAATTGAAATAAAGACACAATTCTTTATTGTTCTAAATTAAACCATACTTACAATCACGCCCATTCCAGCTGAAGCCAACGATCCCCTGCAATAAAAGAAAAATAATAAAGCAACATAATCCTTACCTTTCCATGGTTCCCATGACAGCTTCAGCTCTGCTACATCGAGATGACAGGCTGGACCACAGAAGAAAGCTGCCATCCAGCCTGTCATCCCGCAGGCACTGAGAAGCGCAGGCATGCTTGCGCTCCTCAGCGTCTCTCTGTGACGGCATAAAGATGAGCCGAGGTCATGTCCAATGAACTCGGCACACCTCATGCACGTCACTGACAGCGTGGGAAAATTTTTACGCTGAAGCGCTGAGTGCAGGAGAATTCTCCCACGCTGTCAGTGACGTGCATGAGGTGAGCTCATGTCCAATGAACTCAGTTCACCTCATGCACGTCACTGACAGCGTGGGAAAATTCTCCTGCACTCAGCGCTTCAGCGTGGGAATTCTCCCACGCTGAAGCGCTGAGTGCAGGAGAATTTTCCCACGCTGTCAGTGACGTGCATGAGGTGAGCCGAGTTCATTGGACATTAACTCGGCTCATCTGGATGCCCTCACAGAGAGACACTGTGGAGCGCAAGCAAGCCTGCGCTTCTCAGTGTCTTCGGGATGACAGGCTGGATGGCAGCGTTCTGCTGCGGTACAGCCTGTCATCTCGATGTAGCAGAGCTGAAGCTGATATGGGAACCATGGAAAGGTAAGGATGATGTTGGTTTATTATTTTTTTTTTATTTCAGGAGATCGTTGGCTTCAGCTGGAATGGGCGTGATGGTAATTTAGAACAATAAAGAATTGTGTGATTATTTCAATTAAAGGACTTTATTCTGGGTGTTGTGTTTTTTTAAAATACTTTACTAGAAATTCATGGTGGTCATGTCTAACTGGCTGCGGACTGCAATTTGCAGCGGGGGTGGCCCAGAAAGCTTGGTTCTCCCTGCGCTGCGGATTCCAGCCCCCAGCTGCCTAGTTATACGTGGCTGGACACAAAAACAGGGCGAAGCCCCACGTCAATTTTCTTTAAATTATTTCATGAAATAATTAAGAAAAAAAGGGCTTCCCTACATTGTTGTGTCCGGCCAGGTACAAATAGGCAGCTGTTGGTTGGGGGCAGCCCGGTCCTGCCTGCTGTACCTGGCTGGACCCAAATATAGTGCGAAGCCCCACCTCAATTTTTTTTTAATTATTTCATGAAATAATTAAAAAAAAAAGGTCTTCCCTATATTGTTGTGTCCGGCCAGATCATTGGACATGAACTCACCTCATGCACGTCACTGACAGCGTGGGAAAATTCTCACGCTGAAGCGCTGAGTGCAGGAGAATTTTCCCACGCTGTCAGTGACGTGCATGAGGTGAGCCGAGTTCATTGGACATGACCTCGGCTCATCTGGATGCCGTCACAGCGAGACACTGAGGAGCGAAGCAAGCCTGCTCTTCTCAGTGTCTGCGGGTTGACAGGCTGGATGGCAGCGTTCTGCTGCGGTCCAGCCTGTCATCTCGATGTAGCAGAGCTGGAGCTGTCCTGGGAACCATCGAAAGGTAAGGATGAGGTTGCTTTATTATTTTTCTTTTATTGCAGGAGATCATTGGCTTCAGCTGGAATGGGCGTGATGGTAAGTATGGTTTAATTTAGAACAATAAAGAATTGTGTGTTTATTTCAATTAAAGGACTTTATTCTGGGTGTTGTGATTTCTTTTAACTTTCACTATGGGGTTAGTAATGGGGGTGTCTTATAGACGCCTCTCCATTACTAACCTGGGCTTGATGTCAGCTGGCATTATAAGCTGACATCAACCCCAACCCTATTACCCCACTGCCACCGCTACAGGGCAGTGGGAAGAGCGAGGCTAAGTGCCAGAATTGGCGCATCCTATGGATGCGCCATTTCTGGGGTGGCTGACGGCTGGTGTTTCTAGCCTGGGAGGGGGCCAATATTCATGGCACCCTTCCTGGGCTATTAATATCAGCACCCAGCTGTCTGCCTAGCCTTTGCTAGCTATTAAATTAGGGGGGACCCCACGTCATTTTTTTGGGGGGTCCCCCATTTTAATAGCTAGTAAAGGCTAGGTATTCAGCTGGGGGCTGATATTAGTAGCCTGGGAAGCTCCGTGGGTATTACCCCCTTCCCAGGCTTCAAACATCTGTCCCAGCCATCTGCTTAACCTCCGCTAGAGACTAAAATTAAGGGGAACCCCACGCTAATTTTTTTTTTTAATAAATCCTTTATTTTAACACTAAATGACAAGTACAGTAACCAACACTATCACTGTACTTATTATATATCTGACTGACATGTTTCTATCTATCTAATCTATGTGTGATTCTCTATTCTTTCTGTTCTAAATTGTCGAGTACAGATGCTGAATTGCCGGCCGGCTTTTTTAAAGAGACAGTGCATGAAAACACTATTATTTTTTTAAATAAATCCTTTACACTAAATGACAAGTACAGTAAGCAACACTGTCACTGTACTTATTATATATGTGACTGACATGTTTCTATCTATCTAATCTATGTGTGAAGCTCTATTCTTTCTGTTCTAAATTGTCGGGTACCGCTGCTGAATTGCCGGCCGGCTTTTTTAAAGAGACGGTGCATGAAAACACTAATATTTTTTTTAATAAATCCTTTACACTAAATGACAAGTGCAGTAACCAACACTGTCACTGTGCTTCTTATATGTGTGACTGACATGTTTCTATCTATCTAATCTATGTGTGATGCTCTATTCCTTCTTGTCTAAATTGTCGGGTACCGGTGTATGCCGCTGCTGAATTGCCGGCCGGCTTTTTTAAAGAGAGTGTCTTCTGAGCAGTTTGTCAGCTTTTGGACACCTTTGAAGGTGTTTTCTATGTGTTTTTGTTTGCCTGCCATTGGTTTTAACGGTGTTCGACGGTGTTCTAAGGTGTTCGACGAACAGTTCGACGAACTGTTCCTCGAACATCCCGGTGTTCGACGAACCGAACCCGAACACTATGGGGGTGGCTCAACACTAATTTGGAGCTCTCCTGGGGTACCCTCCCTCATATTATTCCTGTAAAAGGAGGTGTCCCAGCTTATACTTACATATAATGCCCTCACGTCACCCCATGTTTCCCTCTTATGAACGTCCCCCTTATCATAATGTCCCCATGCATATGCCCCTGATATAATATGCCCAAGACAAGAAAGTCTGGGCATATCAAAAGAGGTGGACATCTGTCCATCTTATTGTCTGTGGCTATATGCTGACTTGGTTAATTACCATGTCAGTATATAGTCACCACACTGCTAGGACAAAAAGGATGAATGAGATCCTTTGTCCTGGAGCAGACTCTGCCTGCAGGGGTCTGAGAGGCAGCACTGATATAATCATATCAGTGTGGATGCTCTGCACTTCAAAGTGCCCTGCCGACAGGTCGCGAGCAGATACCTGCAGGGATGCATGTGCCCAGAGATATGCTGGGCTCTCGCACCCTGCATGCACACCTTCAGGAGGCAGATGGGGGCATGGCAAAACGGGAGTGGGGGCGTGGCCTAACGGGAGTGCGCCCTGCCGGATTTAAATACCCAGCAGCAGCAGTGCTCGGTCTCTTCTTCTTTTGCTGACACCTGCCATCTGTGCTTTCTCCCCTCTGTGTCCCCTCTCCTGCCCCACGTGTCCTGTCTGCCCCTCTGTGTCCTAATGCTCTTAGTCCAGCCACTGTCCCTCTGCCCTCTCCTCTGCAGACCTGCCAGCAGCATCTGTGTCTGTGTGCAGCAGCCTGCAACTGACCTCTCACAGCATCACACTCTGCTGCTCTGCTTCTACTCCCCTTCATCTCCCTACCTCTCAGCCCCCAGCCTTAACTCTTTGAGTCCCCTTTTCTGCCTCTCCTTATTCAGCAGCACATCTGCAGCCAAGGCATCTTCAAGTGGCTAAGTATCACTGCTTGTAACCTCTTTTCTCCATAAGGATAGTATAGTGATAGGCAGGTGAGCTGTAATTAATGTATGTATGTTTTTAGGTAAGTGGGTGGGAAGTGTAACTAGGTTATTTTGGGGTTAATTGTATATCCGTATTATTATTGTTATATTCAGTGTCAGTGTGGTATTAAATAGTAGAATTAACTGTAGACTTGTGTAATAAATATATTTTATTGATAACACTTTTTTTGTCTCAGTTAGTCGCCATTTAGTATAGTGTATAGTAAAGGAATCGGAGTAGTAACAGGCAAGGTATTAGCCGGATATTGATTATTGATAGTCAAGCCTGACATTAATAATTAATACACGGAGTACCGTCCTCTAACATTTTGGCGAGCCAGGCCCAACTGTTGTAATTTCGTTTTCGCGTTTCGCTCTGTCAATATCTGTGATTGCTGTTCGTGAGCTGATCAGGCCAGAGGGACGTGGACAGATATAGCATTGATACACAGTGAAGTGTTGTGCTATTCTGTGCGTTCGGTGCCCTGGTAGTTCAGACGAGTGACAGCTATTCAATCTGAGTGATACATGAGACAAAATCCACAACAGAAGAACCTTTATCTGATTTTTAACGTTTTTATGATTCCTTTACTCGCTCCCTAAAATGCACACGGTTACTGGAAGTCCATCATGTCACATCGTGGGAGAACCATCAACGTTCGGGTTCATCTAAGGAGTCCAGCTGGTCAGGAAAAGACGTTTCGGACGTAAAAGGACCTTTTTCAAGCAGCACAGAAGGGACAATGAGGATGACTGTGATGGCTCCAGGAAGAGTGAGTATGGATTTATCCACCCTGAAATGTTTGGCAAAACACAGTAAATTTAACCCAGTGCCCCCAGTACACCCAAATCTGCAGAATTGCTGTGGTCTGTTCTATTGGAGCAAGCATGTGCTCATGATAGCATGTGTATAGACAGACGGTCTGTTTTGAATAAAACAAGCAAACGGCTCCACATGCTAGCAAAACTGATTTGTGTATATGAGGACTCACTGTGTAAGGAAGATCCCCAAAAGTTTCACTGCCAGTGTTGTGTAACAAATTTGAAGAGAGTTTGTGCCTTACAGACACAACTGGCAGAGAATGGTAAATGTGATATGGATAGAGATAAGCAGATCTGCATGCTTCAATCGCAACTGCTTGAGATGAAAAATCATTGTCTTGATATTGGTGCACAGCTGACTCAGTCTGGGGCTGAGATCAAAGCTTTTATGGACAAGGCAGCAGCTAGTGATGCCATAATCAATCAGTTGAGTGTTGATCTTGATACTAGATCCCAACTGATTAAAAATTTGTAAAATATCATCAAATGATTTTTCAAACATGGTGCCGGCCTTCTCTTTGTCTCTGATACCAAGGCCAGATTCTCTATCAATTGTGCCCTGTGCAGGGCAAAAAGGGGGGAGTGATGGATCAAATATTTCATCAAATTTTGATCCAATCAATAAATGTAACGACAAGTGTAAAATGATGAGAAAATGCAAACGTAAAATTGTTAAAAGTGCATCCCTAGTGATGGAACAGTTTAAAATATCCAGACAAAAGGAAGTATGTTCTGTTAGGTGCCCTACATCAAGCATAGCATCCATTAGATGTTATGCCTGTGATGGCTCAGGTCATATTGCCAGGTACTGCAAATGGTCAGGTACAAGGAGAGAGAGGAAATATTGCTCTGTTAAATGTTTTAAATGTGGTCACTTTGGACACATTGCAAGGAATTGTCATTGCACAATTAATTGTGAGAAGTCCAGCATGGAGAACAGACATTTACAGAGACAAAATAGTATTTTCTCTCAGTCTCATGTGCCACACCATGTGCAGATGTGTCAAAATGGCCAACTGCAAGCAAGGGATGAAAGGGTGAATTTTGCTCCCTGTAAGGCCTTGATTTAAACTCTATCAGCAGAGTTTCTAACAGTCCTGTACTGTTCTTTATGTATACAGTTGTTTTGTCTTATTAGTTTATTATAATGTTCGGTTGTTTACTAGGTTTGTTCTTTTACAGTTTAAATATATCTTTAGACCTGTGAGGCTCAGACAGGTGGCAGAAAGGCTTTATAGGAGACTCAATGTGTATGCAATTTATAACAGGATTTGTTAGTATGCTGGTTGTTTTCTGTTTTCTATTAGACCCCCTGTCAAGTAGATGAGGTGTATTTGCTGGTACTTTTATTTTTAGCTCCAGTTTTTCCATAGAATTCATAAGGTTAAGAGTAGCACAAATCGCAGGAATGTGTATTTTATTTTTTGTTTTCATTTGGTAATAGTCACATCCGTGGATGAGCTGGTTTTGCTGCATGGACTAAGATAGGTAGAGAGGTGTGGACAGGTATATATTGTGCACCTAGGCCTTGAAGTTGAGGCGGATAATTTGTTAATGTTTTTTTTTTTTTTGTTTTCTGTGCATTTTGGATTGAATAAAGGGTGTATTACGTGAGCTAAGACAGGCAGAGAAGCATGGACAGGTAACGGATGTACACGATGGAGTGTCGTGTTATACTGTGTGCTTAGACCTTGAAGTTTGGACGGATAACCTGGTTTTGTTTAAATCTTGATGCAGAATACAAATTAAAACAGTGAACCTTAGTTTGAACATTTTCCCTTTGATAATAGAGCCATATCCACGAGTGAGCTGGTTTTTCAGCATGGACTAAGATAGGTAGAAAGGTGTGGATAGGTATATATTGTGCACCTAGGCCTTGAAGTTCCAGCTGGTTGTGGTTGCCTACATATCTTAATAGGTAGTATGTGGCAACAGGGAGTACCAAACCCAGGGATGGGCAGTTTCATGATGAGGCATGAGGGTGGCAAACTGGGATGTTACTCCAGAAATCCTGAATTAGTTCAAGCCAACTATACATGATGAGCCTTTGTCTCTGTGTCATCTGTTTGAAGCTATATATAGGAGAATAAGTAGCTGCGAGGGCTGTGTATTACACTTTTGTATTGTGAAAAACTAGAAGGGGTGTGAAAAACTGGAAGGGGTGTCTGTATGGGAAACAGAAGCAATTGACTAAGAGCATACTAAAGAAAAATTGCATTCATTTTGTTGGGTTCAAGAGAGTCAAGGCATTGCCTATGCAATAGGAACTTGCTAGGCAGCTCAGAAAGGTTAACAGGGGGAGGTCACCCTGAAGGAAAGGGAGTTTGATGGGACAAGGATGATCAAAATAAGGGAGGTTATCCAGTGCCAGGATGTTGAATAACTGCACCGGGAGAACTCCCAGGAGCGTATTGTTCCCTTAATCCCATTTTAGGTATCGATGTAGCAGAGCATAGTGCTGAAGAACACCTATCACTCCTGAGAGAAGTCTTGACCTTCACCCAGATACCCCTGAGAGATGCCAGAAGACCCCTCTTGTGTTTGTCACAGAGCTGAAACATCTCTCCGATTTCAGCCAAGAGGAGACTGTAATAAAGCCCCAAAGCTGCCTCTTCCTGTCATGGCCTCCTGGTCGTAATCCTATATATTGGACTGTTTCTGATTTGCAGGAGGATCAAAAGACTGTCTGCCCAACTGCACAGAAGTCAGGCTGAGCACCATGAGCTCAGCCAGAGACGGGGGTTAAGGACATAAGACAAACACAGTCCTTTACCCCGAATCCAATATATATTGTGTATATGTATAATTTAATGTAAATTTATGAGTTTTACTGTATACTGAAATTCCATATGTGTGTATATTGACACTTTTGGTGTAAGTGCAGAACTACCTGTGCATGGACATACTCAGTCCACAGTAAGTGTGTTCATGTAACGATGTTCATGCATTTGCAGCCGGTAGTTACTCCAATTGCACATGGGTCAATGATCTGCATGTGCTCTGTGGATCAGTTAGAATACATGCTATTTTAGCTCAAGTCTCTATATGTATTCAAACCAAAAGCTTATTTTGGAATGGAATTGTAATGTGTGTTCTGTGTGAATGGGGGAATAGAGTTAGGTTTCCCTAGGGACAGGTCCCCTCACTTTATAATGTATTTGCCACTTCAACCCTAGTTATTGTGAAGTTCGTAAGGGATGGATTGAATGTCTGTTAGAATCAGATGGTGTTTCTTCCCGCAGTCTATTTAGGTATTGTGACATCACTCCCTACTCGAGAAACTCTGACCTGCCTAGTAAAGATCTGTGTATCTATCCATGGAAGAAACTCATCAACGATCTTCAATCAAGACTACAGGCCTGATGAAAGTCTTGCCTGAGGGATGTCGTGCCTCTACTGAAAGACCACGAATGACCGTACCCCAAAAAGAAGGAGGTGCTCAAAGAAGCCACATGGTGAGGCCCAACTACAGACTGACACCCAGCAGTCTCATCATGCCAGACCTACTCATAACCCTGCAGAAGCAAGCTGCGGGAGAGGAATAGAAAGACTGGCAGGGTGAGGGGTGTACACAGGTAGTGACTTTGGCCAACCTATAGACTGAGGGTAAAGCCATTCCAGAGTCTGACCAGCAAGACGACTTTGGGATAGGCAGATACCTGAATACAGGCAACGACATGACCACAGCAAAAAGACTTTAACAACAAAAAGACTTTGATTAAAGATCCAAGAAACAAGCAGAGTGTATTCTTTGGAGGGATACATTGGATTACGGTGAAAGGCAGGGAAGAGCTAATGGCCGTAATGGGTGATGTCTAAATACCTAAGTGCAGAATTAGACTTTATTCCATCCTGAACTGTTACAAGTTATTCTGAGTTTGAGTAGGCAAATAAATCCCAGTACAACACTTCCCTCAAATTTCATTGTCGTGTTCTCGACAACAGGGGGATTGTAAAAGGAAGTGTCCCAGGTTATACTTACATATAATGCCCTCACATCACCCCATGTTTCCCTCATATGAACGTCCCCCTTACAATAATGTCCCCATGCATATGCCCCTGATATAATATGCCCAAGACAAGAAAGTCTGGGCATATCAAAAGAGGTGGACATCTGTTCATCTTACTGTCTGTGGTATATGCTGACATGGTTAATTACCATGTCAGTAGATAGTCACCACACTGCTAGGACAAAAAGGATGAATGAGATCCTTTGTCCTGGAGCAGACACTGCCTGCAGGGGTCTGAGCAGCAGCACTGATTTAATCATATCAGTGTGGATGCTCTGCACTTCAAAGTGCCGTGCTGACAGGTCGCGAGCAGATACCTGCAGGGATGCGTGTGCCCAGAGATATGCTGGGTTCTCGCACCCTGCATTCACACCTTCAGGAGGCAGATGGGGGCATGGCAAAACGGGAGCGGGGGGCGTGGAGTAACGGGAGCGCGCCCCGCCGGATTTAAATACCCAGCAGCAGCAGTGCTCGGTCTCTTCTTCTTTTGCTGACACCTGCCCTCTGTGCTTGCTCCCCTCTGTGTCCCCTCTCCTGCCCCACGTGTCCTGTCTGCCCCTCTGTGTCCTACTGCTCTTAGCCCAGCCATTGTCCCTCTGCCCTCTCCTCTGCAGACCTGCCAGCAGCATCTGTGTCTGTGTGCAGCAGCCTGCAACTGACCTCTCACAGCATCACACTCTGCTGCTCTGCTTCTACTCCCCTTCATCTCCCTACCTCTCAGCCCCCAGCCTTAACCCTTTGAGTCCCCTTTTCTGCCTCTCCTTATTCAGCAGCACATCTGCAGCCAAGGCATCTTCAAGTGGCTAAGTATCACTGCTTGTAACCTCTTTTCTCCATAGGGATAGTATAGTGATAGGCGGGAGAGCTGTAATTAATGTATGTATGTTTTTAGGTAAGTGGGCGGGAAGTGTAACTAGGTTATTGTGGGGTTAATTGTATATCCGTATTATTATTGTTATATTCAGTGTCAGTGTGGTATTAAATAGTAGAATTTACTGTAGACTTGTGTAATAAATATATTTTATTGATAACACGGTTTTTGTCTCAGTTAGTCGCCATTTAGTATAGTGTATAGTAAAGGAATTGGAGTAGTAACAGGCAGGTATTAGCCGGATATTGATTATTGATAGTCAAGCCTGACATTAATAATTAATACACGGAGTACAGTTCTGTAACAATTCCCTCATTTAGCGGATATTTTCACAAAAAAGTGAAATTTTCAAAAATTCAGAAAATTGGCTGAAAACAACTAAATATCAAGGACGCAACGGGCGAATCGGTCTGGAACTGAAATCGGAACCCTCACTGACATTTGCCCTCTCTGAAAGTCTGACAAACGCCGGAAAAATGACTGTCAAAAAAAAAAAATTTCAAATTTTTTACATTTTTTTTGTCAATTTTACCCCGGTGGGACATACATTCTGACAACACAGATTTGGAACTCTCCTGGGGTACCCTCACACATATTTTTCCCTCATGTAGTGGATATTTTCACAAAAAAGTGAAATTTTCTAAAATTTTATAAATTGGCCGAAAACAACTAAATATCAAGGTCTCATCGGGAGAATCGCTCTGGAACTGAAGTCGGAACCCTCAGTGACATTTCCCCTCCCTGAAAGTCTGACAAACGCTGGAAAAATGACTAAGTCCAAAAAAATGTTTTTTTTAACTTTTTGTAAATTTTACCCCTGTGGGATATATATACTAGCCACACACATTTGCAACTCTCCTGGGGTACCCTCACACATATTATTCCCTCATTTAGTGGATATTTTCAAAAAAAAAGTGACATTTTCAAAAAGTCAGAAAATTGGCTTAAAATGACTAAATATCAAGGACTCATCGGGCGAATCGCTCTGGAACTGAAATCGGAACCCTCACTGACATTTCTCCTCTCTGAAAGTCTGACAAACGCCGGAAAAATGACTAAGTCCAAAAAAATTTTTTTAAAAACTTTTTGTCAATTTTACCCCATGTGGGATATATATTCTAGCCACACACATTTGGAACTCTCCTGGGGTACCCTCACACATATTATTCCCTCATTTAGTGGATATTTTCACAAAAAAAGTGAAATTTTCAAAAATTCCGAAAATTGGCTGAAAACAACTAAATATCAAGGACACAACGGGCGAATCGCTCTGGTACTGAAATCGGAACCCTCACTGACATTTCCTCTCTCTGAAAGTCTGACAAACGCCGGAGAAATTACTAAGTCCAAAAAAAAATTTAAAAAAATTTTTTTTACATTTTACCCCGGTGGGATATATATTTTACCCACACACATTTGGAACTCTCCTGGGTTACCCTCACACATATTATTCCCTCATTTAGTGGATACTTTCACAAAAAAAGTGAAATTTTCAAAAAGTCAGAAAATTGGCTGAAAACGAATAAATATCAAGGACTCATCGGGCTAATCGCTCTGGAACTGAAATTGGAACCCTCACTGACATTTCCCCTCTCTGAAAGTCTGACAAACACTGGAAAAATGACTGTCGAAAAAAAAATAATTTTCAATTTCTTTTCAACATTACCCCGGTGGGATATATATTCTACACACACACATTTGGAATTCTCCTGGGGTACCCTCACACATATTATTCCCTCATTTAGTGGATATTTAAAAAAAAAAAGTGAAATATTCAAAAATTCAGAAAGTTGGCTGAAAACTTAATATCAAGGACGCAACGGGTGAATCGCTCTGGAACTGAAATCGGAACCGTCAGTGACATTTCCCCTCTCTGAAAGTCTGACAAACGCTGGAAAAATGACTAAGTCCAAAAAAATTTTTTTTTAACTTTTTGTAAATTTTACCCCTGTGGGATATATATACTAGCCACACACATTTGCAACTCTCCTGGGGTACCCTCACACATATTTTTCCCTCATTTATTCGATATTTTCACAAAAAAAGTGAAATTTTCAAAAATTCTGCAAATTGGCCGAAAACAACTAAATATCAAGGTCTCATCGGGAGAATCGGTCTTGAACTGAAGTCGGAATGCTCACTGACTTTCCCCCTCTCTGAAAGACTGACAAACGCCGGAAAAATGACAACGCAAATAATTTTTTTTTTCAACTTTTTTTCAATTTTACCCCTGTGGGATATATATTCTACCCACACACATTTAGAAATCTCCTGAGGTAACATCACACATATTATTACCTCATTTAGTGGATATTTTCACAAAAAATTGAGCTTTCCAAAAATTCAGAAAATTGGCTGAAAACGTCTAAATATCAAGGACTCATCGGGCGAATCGCTCTGGAACTGAAATGAGAACGTTCACTGACATTTCCCCTCTCTGAAAGACTGACAAAGGCCGGAAAAATGACTAAGTCCCCCCAAAATTTTTTTTAAACTTTTTGTTAATTTTGCCACAGTGGAATATATATTCTACCCACACACATTTGGAACCCTCCTGGGGTGCCCTCACACATATTATTCCCTCATTTAGTGAATATTTTCACCAAAAAAGTGAAATTTTCAAAAATTCTGAAAATTGGCTGAAAACGACTAAATATCAAGGAATCACCGGGCGAATCGCTCTGGAACTGAAATCGGAACCGTCAATGACATTTCCCCTCTCTGAAAGTCTGACAAACGCCGGAAAAATGACTAAGTCCAGAAAAAATTAGTTTTAATCTTTTTGTCAATATTAACCCGGTGGGATATATATTCTAGCCACACACATTTGTAACTCTTCTAGGGTACCCTCACACATATTATTCCCTCATTTAGTGGATATTTTCACAAAAAAGTGAAATTTTCAAAAATTCAGAAAATTGGCTGAAAACGACGAAATATCAAGGAATCATCGGGCGAATCACTCTGGAACAGAAATTGGAAATCTCACTGACATTTCCCCTATCTGAAAGTCCGACAAACGCCAGAAAAATGACTAAGTTGAAAAAAAAAAAATTTAAAACTTTTTTTCAATTTTACCCCCGTGGGATATATATTCTACCCACACACATTTGGATCTGTCCTGGGGTACTTCACACATATTATTCCCTCAATTAGCGGATATTTTTACAAAAAGGAATCATCGGTCGAATCGCTCTGGAACTTAAATCGGAACCCTCACTGACATTTCCCTTCTCTGAAAGTCTGACAAATGCCGGAAAAATGACTAAGATCCCCCAAAAAATGTTTTCAACTTTTCTTCAATTTAACCCCGGTGGGATATACATTCTACCCACACACTTTTGGAATTCTCCTGGGGTGTCTTCACACATATTATTCCCTCATTTAGTGGATATTTTTGCAAAAAAGTGAAATTTTCAAAAAGTCACAAAATTGGCTGAAAACGACTAAATATCAAGGACTCATCGGGTGAATCGCTCTGGAACTGAAATCAGTACCCTCACTGACATTTCCCCTCTCTGAAAGACTGACAAAAGCCAGAAAAATGACTAAGATCCCCCAAAATTTTTTTTCAACTTTTCTTCAATTTTACCCCCGTGGAATATATATTCTACCCACACACATTTGGAATTCTCCTGGGGTGCCTTCACACATATTATTCCCTCATTTAGTGGATATTTTTACAAAAATGTGAAATTTTCAAAAAGTCAGAAAATTGGCTGAAAACGCCTAAGGCTGTGTGCCCACGTAGCGTTTTTCAAGCGTATATGCTGCGGATTTTTCCGCAGCGTATATGCTGCGGTCAAAAATCCGCAGCATGTTCATTAATTTTGCGGAAGCGCAGCGGAATCAATGTGCGAATGGTACCCAAGTCTGGATGAGAGGAGACTCTCATCCAGACCTAGGTACCAAAGAACCTGTAAAAAAAAGAATAAAATAAAGTTTATACTTATCTTCTGATGTTTTCCCTCCGTCACGCTGTTGTCTGAAGGACCTGCCACGTCATTGAGTCATGTGACCCACCACATGACTCAATGACGTCACCGCAGGTCCTGCACACAACAGCGTGAGCCGCTCAAGCCTACGGACGGGGCAGAGAATGCATCAGAAGGTGAGTATAAAGTTTATTTTTTTAATTTTTACCATTCTGAACAAGTTGTTAAGCACTTTTCCAAGTGATGCTTGGAGAAGTGCTTGAGAACCCGCATGCGGAAATGCATGCAAAGACGCCTCACAAACGCTTCTACCTGGCGGGAAAACCGCATATAATATCCGCATGCGATTTTCCCGCCAGGGAGAAGCGTAAAAAATATGCTTCAGGTCCGCAACGTGGGCACATAGCTTTAATATCATGGACTCATGAGGCGAATTGCTCTGAAACTGAAATCGGAACGCTCACTGACATTTCCCCTCTCTGAAAGTCTGACAAACGCCGGAAAAATAACGAGATCCCAAAAATTTTTTTTTTAAACTTTTTGTCAATTTTACCCCAGTAGGATATATATTTAATCCACAAACATTTTGAACTCTCCTGGGGTACCCTCACACTTATTATTCCCTCATTTAGCAGATATTTTCACCAAAAAGTGAAATTTTCAAAAATTCAGAAAGTTGGATTAAAACGTCTAAATATCAAGGACTCATAGGGCGAATCAGTCTGGAACTGAAATGACAACGCTCACTGACATTTCCTCTCTCTGAAATTCTGACAAACGCCGGAAAAATGACTAAGTTCAAAAAAAATTTTTTTTCAACTTTTTTTCAATTTTACCCCGGTGGGATATATATTCTACCCACACACATTTGGAACTGTCCTGGGGTACCCTCACACATATTATTCCCTCATTTAGTGGATACATTCACAAAAAAAGTGAAATTTTCAAAAAGTCAGAAAATTGTCTGAAAACGACTAAATATGAAGGACTCATCGGGCTCTGGAACTGAAATCAGAACCATCACTGACATTTCCCCTCTCTGAAAGTCCGACAAACGCCGGAAAAATGACTAAGTCTAAAAAAATTTTTTTTAAACTTTTTTTTCAATTTTACCCCGGTGGGATATATATTCTACCCACACACATTTGGAACTCTCCTGGGTACCATCACACATATTATTCCCTCATTTAGTGGATACTTTCACAAAAAAGTGAAATTTTCAAAAACTCCTCAGAAAATTGGCTGAAAATGACTAAATATCAAGGACTCATTGGGCGAATCGCTCTGGAACTGAAATGAGAACACTCACTGACATTTCCCCTCTCTGAAAGTCTGACAAACGAAGGAAAAATGACTAAGTCCCAAAAAATTTTTTTTTCAACTTTTTTTCAATTTTACCCCGTGGGATATATATTCTACCCACAAACATTTGGAACTCTCCTGGGGTACCCTCACACATATTATTCCCTCATTTAGCGGATACTTTCACAAAATAAGTGAAATTTTCAAAAAGTCAGAAAATTGGCTAAAAACGAGTTAATATCAAGGAATCATCGGGCGAATCGCTTTGGAACTGAAATCGGAAATCTCACTGACATTTCCCCTATCTAAAAGACTGACAAACGACGGAAAAATGACTAAGTCCAAATAATTATTTTTTTCAACTTTTTTTCAATTTTACCCCCGTGGGATATATATTCAACCCACACACGTTTGGAATTCTCCTGGGGAACCCTCACACATATTATTCCCTCATTTAGTGGATATTTTAACAAAAAAAGTGAAATTTTGCAAATATTTAGAAATTTGGCTGAAAACGACTAAATATCAAGGACTCATCGGATGAATCGCTCTGGAACTGAAATCAGTACCCTCACTGACATTTCCTCTCTCTGAAAGACTGACAAAGGCCGGAAAAATGACTAAAATCCCCCAAAAAATTTTTTCAACTTTTCTTCAATTTTACCCCCGTGGAATATATATTCTACCCACACACATTTGGAATTCTCCTGGGGTGCCTTCACACATATTATTCCCTCATTTAGTGGATATTTTTACAAAAATGTGAAATTTTCAAAAAGTCAGAAAATTGGCTGAAAACGACTAAATATCAAGGACTCATCAGGCGAATTGCCCTGGAACTGAAATCGGAACGCTCACTGACATTTCCCCCTCTCTGAAAGTCTGACAAATGCCGGAAAAGTAACGAGGTCCCAAAAATTTTTTTTTCAACTTTTTGTCAATTTTACCACGGTGGGATATATATTTTATCCACACACATTTTGAACTCTCCTGGGGTACCCTCACACTTATTATTCCCTCATTTAGTGGATATGTTCACGAAAAAAGTGAAATTTTCAAAAACTCCTCAGAAAATTGGCTGAAAATGATTAAATATCAAGGACTCAAAGGGCGAATCGCTCTGGAACTGAAATGAGAACCCTCACTGACATTTCCCTTCTCTGGAAGTCTGACAAACGCTGGAAAAATGACTAAGTCCCCCCCAAAATTTTTTTCAACTTTTCTTCAATTTTACCCCCGTGGGAAATATATTTTATCCACACACATTTTGAATTCTCCTGGGGTACCCTCACACTTATTATTCCCTCATTTAGCAGATATTTTCACCAAAAAGTGAAATTTTCAAAAATTCAGAAAATTGGATGAAAACGTCTAAATATCAAGGACTCATCGGGCGAATCAGTCTGGAACTGAAATGACAACGCTCACTGGCATTTCCTCTCTCTGAAATTCTGACAAACGACGGAAAAATGACTAAGTTCAAAAAAATTTTTTTTTCAACTTTTTTTCAATTTTACCCTGTTGGGATATATATTCTACCCACACACATTTGGAACTGTCCTGGGGTACCCTCACACATATTATTCCCTCATTTAGTGGATATGTTCACAAAAAAAGTGAAATTTTCAAAAAGTCAGAAAATTGGCTGAAAATGACTAAATATCAAGGACTCATGGGGTGAATCGCTCTGGAACTGAAATCGGAACCCTCACTGACATTTCCCCCCTCTCTGAAAGTCTGACAAATGCAGGAAAAAGAACTAAGTCGAAAAAAAAAATTTTTTCAACTTTTTGTCAATTTTACCCCCGTGGAATATATATTCTATCCACCCACATTTGGAACTGTCCTGGGGTACCCTCACACAAATTATTCCCTAATTTAGTGAATATTTTCACAAAAGAAGTGAAATTTTCAAAAAGTCAGAAAATTGGCAGAAAATGACTAAATATCAAGGACTCATCGGGTGAATCGCTATGGAACTGAAATTGGAACCCACACTGACATTTCCCCTCTCTGAAACTCTGACAAACGGCGGAAAAATGACAAAGTCCCCCAAAAAATTTTTTTCAGCTTTTTTTCAATTTTACCCCCGTGGGATATTTATACTACCCAAACACATTTGGAATTCTCCTGTGGTACCCTCACACATATTATTCCCTCATTTAGAGGATATTTTCACAAAAAAGTGAAATGTTCAAATAGTCAGAAAATTGGCTGAAAACGACTAAATTTCAAGGACTCATTGGGTGAATCGCTCTGCAACTGAAATTGGACATGCTCACTGACATTTCGCCCTCTCTGAAAGTCTAACAAACGCCGGCAAAATGACCAAGTCCAAAAAAAAATTTTTTTAAACTTTTTTTCAATTTTACCGCCGTTGGATATATATACTACCCACACACATTTGAAATTCTCCTGGGGTACCCTCACACATATTATTCCCTCATTTAGCGGATATTTTCATAAAAAAGTGAAATTTTCAAAAATTCTGAAAATTGGCTGAAAACGACTTAATATGATGGACTCATCGGGTGAATCGCTCTGGAACTGAAATCGGAACTCTCACTGACATTTCCTCTCTCTGAAAGTCGGACAAATGCCGGAAAATTTACTAAGTTCAAAAAAAAATTTTTTTAAACTTTTTTTCAATTTTACCGCCGTTGGATATATATTCTACCCACACACATTTGGAACTCTCCTAGGGTACCCTCATACATATTATTCCCTCATTTATCGGATAATTTCACAAAAAAGTGAAAATTTCAAAAAGTCAGAAAATTGGCTGAAAACGACTAAATATCAAGGACGCATCTGGTGAATCGCTCTGGAACTGAAATCGGACATGATCACTGACATTTCCCCCTCTCTGAAAGTCTGACAAACGACGGAAAAATTACTAGGTCCCCCACAAAAAATTTTTTGAACTTTTTTCAATTTTACCCCCGTGGGATATTTATTCTACCCACACACATTTGGAATTCTCCTGGGGTACCGTCACACATATTATTCCCTCATTTAGTGGATATTTTCACAAAAAAGAGAAATTTTCAAAAATTCTGAATATTGGCTGAAAACTACTAATTATCAAGGACTCATCAGGTGAATCGCTCTGGAACTGAAATCGGACATGCTCACTGACATTTCCCCCACTCTGAAAGTGTGACAAACGTTGGAGAAATAAATAAGTCCAAAAAATTTTTTTTTTCAACTTTTTTTTTATTTTACCTCTGTGGGATATATATTACACCCTCACACATTTATAACTCTCCTAGGGTACCCTCACACATATTATTCCCTCATTTAGCGGATATTTTCACAAAAAAGTGAAATTTTCAAATAGTCAGAAAATTGCCTGAAAATGACTAAATATCAAGGACTCATCGGGTGAATCGCTCTGGAACTGAAATCGGAACCCTCAATGACATTTCCCCTCTCTGAAAGTCTGACAAACGCCGGAAAAATGACTAAGTCCCAAAAAAATTTTTTTTTTCAACTTTTTTCAATGTTACCCCCTTGGGATATATATTCTACCCACACACATTTGGAACTCTCCTGGGGTACCGTCACACATATTATTCCCTCATTTAGCGGATATTTTCACAAAAAAGTGAATTTTTCAAAAATTCTGAAAATTGGCTGAAAACGACTAAATATCAAGGACTCATTAGGCGAATCGCTCTGGAACTGAAATCGGAATGCTCACTGATATTTCCCCTCTCTGAAAGTCTGACGAACGTCAAAAAATTGACAGCCCCCAAAAAATTTTTTTAACTGTTTTTCAGTTTTAACCCCGTGGGATATATATTCTACCCACACACATTTTGAATTCAACTGTTGTACCATCACACATGTTATTCACTCATTTATTGGATATTTTCACAAAAAAGAGAAATTTTCAAAAATTCTGAAAATTGGCTGAAAACGACTAAAATTCAAAGACTCAAAGGACGAATCGCTCTGGAACTGAAATCGGAGCCCTCACTGACATTTCCCCCTCTCTGAAAGTCTGAGAAACGCCGGAAAAATAACGAAGTCCCAAAATATTTTTTTTTCAACTTTTTGTCAATTTTACCCCGGTGGGATATATATTCTACCCACAAACATTTGGAACTCTCCTGGGGTACCCTCACACATATTATTCCCTTATTTAGTGGATACTTTCACAAAAAAAGTGAAATTTTCAAAAAGTCAGAAAATTGGCTGAAAATGACTAAATATCAAGTACTCATGGGGTGAATCGCTCTGGAACTGAAATCGGAACCCTCACTGACATTTCCCCTCTCTCTGAAAGTCTGACAAATGCAGGAAAAAGAACTAAGTAAAAAAAAAAAATTTTTTCAACTTTTTGTCAATTTTACCCCGGTGGGTTATATATTCTACCGACACACATTTGGAACTCTCCTGGGGTAACCTCACATATATTATTCCCTCATTTAGTGGATACTTTCACAAAAAAAGTGAAATTTTAAAAAAGTCAGAAAATTGGCTGAAAACGACTAAATATCAAGGACTCATCAGGCGAATTGCTCTAGAACTGAAATCGGACATGCTCACTGACATTTCCCCCTCTCTGAAAGTCTGACAAACGGCGGAAAAATGACTAAGTCAAAAAAAAAAATTTTTCAACTTTTTTTCAATTTTACCGCGGTGGGATATTTATTCTACCCACACACATTTGGAATACTCTTGGAGTACATTCACACATATTGTTCCCTTATTCAGCAGATATTTTCACAAAAAAGTGACATTTTCAAAAATTCTGAAAATTGGCTGAAAACAACTAAATATCAAGAACTCATCAGGCAAAATGCTCTGGAACTGAAATCTGAAATGCTCACTGACATTTCCCCTTCTCTGAAAGTCTGACAAACGCCGGAAAAATGACAAAGTCCCCCAAAAATTTTTTTTCAGCTTTTTTTCAATTTTACCCGCGTGGGATATATATACTACCCAAACACATTTGGAATTCTCCTGTGGTACCCTCACACATATTATTCCCTCATTTAGCGGATATTTTCACAAAAAAGTGAAAATTTCAAAAATTCAGAAAATTGGCTGAAAACGACTAAATATCAAGGACTCATTGGGTGAATCGCTCTGGAACTGAAATTGGACATGCTCACTGACATTTCCCCCTCTCTGAAAGTCTGACAAACGGCGGAAAAATGACTAAGTCGAAAAAAAAAAATTTTTCAACTTTTTTTCAATTTTACGGCGGTGGGATATTTATTCTACCCACACACATTTGGAACTCTCCGGGGGTACCCTCACATATATTATTCCCTCATTTAGTGGATACTTTCACAAAAAAAGTGAAATTTTAAAAAAGTCAGAAAATTGGCTGAAAACGACTAAATATCAAGGACTCATCAGGCGAATTGCTCTGGAACTGAAATCGGAATGCTCACTGATATTTCCCCTCTCTGAAAGTCTGACAAACGCCGGAAAAATGACAAAGTCCCCCAAAAATTTTTTTTCAGCTTTTTTTCAATTTTACCCGCGTGGGATATATATACTACCCAAACACATTTGGAATTCTCCTATGGTACCCTCACACATATTATTCCCTCATTTAGCGGATATTTTCACAAAAAAGTGAAAATTTCAAAAATTCTGAAAATTGGCTGAAAACGACTAAATATCAAGGACTCATTGGGTGAATCGCTCTGGAACTGAAATTGGACATGCTCACTGACATTTCCCCCTCTCTGAAAGTCTGACAAACGGCGGAAAAATGACTAAGTCGAAAAAAAAAAATTTTTCAACTTTTTTTCAATTTTACGGCGGTGGGATATTTATTCTACCCACACACATTTGGAATACTCCTGGAGTACATTCACACATATGGTTCCCTTATTCAGCAGATATTTTCACAAAAAAGTGAAATTTTCAAAAATTCTAAAAATTGGCTGAAAACAACTAAATATCAAGAACTCAGCAGGGCGAATCGCTCTGGAACTGAAATCGGACATGCTCACTGATATTTCCCCTCTCTGAAAGTCTGACAAACGCCGGAAAAATGACAAAGTCCAAAAAAAAAATTTTAAAAACTTTTTGTCAATTTTACCCTAGTGGGATATATATTCTACCCACACACATTTGGAATTCTCCTAGAGTACATTCACACATATTATTCCCTCGTTTAGTGGATATTTTCACAAAAAAAGTGAAATTTTCAAAATTTCTGAAAATTGGCTGAAAACAACTAAATATCAAGAACTCATCGGGCAAAACGCTCTGGAACTGAAATCTGAAATGCTCACTGACATTTCCCCTTCTCTGAAAGTCTGACAAACGCCGGAAAATTTACTAAGTTAAAAAAAAAAATTTTTTCAACTGTTTTTCAATTTTACCCCTGTGGGATATACATTCTACCCTCACACATTTGGAATTCTCCTGGGGAACCCTCACACATATTATTCCCTCATTTGGTGGATATTTTCACAAAAAAGTGAAATTTTAAAAAATTCTGAAAATTGGCTGAAAACTACTAAATATCAAGGACTCATCGGGTTAATCACTCTGGAACTGAAATCAAAATGCTCACTGACATTTCCCCTCTCTGAAAGTCTAACAAACGCAGGCAAAATTACTTAGTCAAAAAAAGTTTTTTTTTCATCTTTTCTTCAATTTTACCCCCGTGAGATATAAATTCTACTCACAAATTTGGAATTTTCCTGGGGTACCCTCACACATATTATTCCCTATTTAGAAGATATTTTCACAAAATAGTGAAATTTTCAAAAATTCTGAAAATTGGCTGAAAACAACTAAATATCAATGACTCATCGGGTGAATCGTTCTGGAACTGAAATCACAACGCTCACTGACATTTCCCCTCTCTGAAAGTCTGACAAAAGCGGGAAAAATGACTAAGTCCCAAAAAAAAATGTTTTCAACTTTTTTTAATCTTACCCCCTTGGAAAATATATTCTACCCACAAATTTGGAATTCCCCTCTGGTACCCTCACAGATATTATTGCCTCATTTAGCAGATATTTTCACAAAAAAGTGAAATTTTCAAAAATTCTGAAAATTGGCTGAAAACTACTAAATATCAAGGACTCATCGGTAGAGATTTGCGTTGTTCGACTCGAACTGTTCACCAATCTCAAATTCGATCTGTTTTGGGTGGTGTTCAAGCCGTTCGGCGAACAAGAACGATTTGAAAAAAATTCGGCTGTTCGAGGTTATGTTCGATAACTGTTCATGCCCCAAAATCATACCTGGATTTTTTCTCAGTTATGCTGAAAATTAATGTTCATACGCATTTTTAGTGTACAGCGGGGCGGGGGGAGGGGCTGTTGATGGATCTCTGCAGAAATAATGAAGATATCCATTTTTTTTCTCTTTCCCGCATTGACAGTGGGGAGGTGCAATCTTTCAGCCTATCAGCAGAGCACACATGGAGCGAACTGCTTTTTTTCACACAAGCAAGGGCATATGTCATTGGCAGTGTATGTCACATGTCCTTGCCCTATAAGACCCAGCCATTATCCCCGTTGCCACCATTTTCTCACTGCTACAACTGCGTGTTAGATGGCACCGCTGTTCCTGTGTGCGCTATACCTTGTTAATTTCAAGCCAATTTTCGCACAAATCTACAGATAGCTTGGGAGTAGGGAAGAGTTGTGATTGCAGTCCTTTTAAGGACTAGGTTACAGCATTTCCTACTACTTTTATCAGGCAGGTCTGTGCTCTTAAATAGATAGGTTGGGAGTAAAGACTAATTGTAATTGCAGTCCTTTTCAGGAGTAAGTTACATCAGTTCCTATCAGTTTTTGCCAGGCAGGTCTGTGCCAGTGCTGTGCAAGTTTTTTTCACAGCATTTGGATAATCTAGCAAAGCTAATCCTTTTTGGCCTATTGCAGAGTGTGTTAGTCAGTGGAGTAGCCTATATGTGTTGCAACCTACACCACCTGTGTATAGAATACCAATTTTTTTTACTGCACCTAGTGAAGTAAAACCTTTTGGGCATAGTATCATTCTATTAGTCCATCTATACTGACCTCCATCAGGTTGCAAATTGAATATAATTTTTTTTCTGCTTCTAGCTCTGAAAAAAAAAATTGGGCTTCTAGCAGTGTGTGGCACTTGTTCTATTAGTCCATCTATACTGACCTCCAACAGGTTGCAAATTAAAAATATTTTTTTTCTGCATCTAGCTCTGAAAAAATAATAGGGCTTCTAGCAGTGTGTGGGACTTGGTCTATTAGTCCATCTATACTGACCTTCATCAGGTTGAAAATTGAATATAATTTTTTCCTGCATCTAGCTCTGAAAATTTTTTTTGGCTTCTAGCAGTGTGTGAGACTTGTTCTATTAGTCCATCTATACTGACCTCCATCTGGTTGCAAATTCAATATAATTTTTATCTGCATCTAACCCAGCCAATACTTTTGGCCTAATACCACAGTTTGGCCACTCAGCTCTGCTCGGTTCCCATCCATTGTTTTTTTGTGCAAATAACTCCAGAGTTGTGAATTAGTTAACCACCAAATTGAGTGGAAAAAGGCCTGCTGCTCGTGGAAAGGGGAATAGGCGTGATGGGAAGGGGAAAAAAGGTTGTGTCCGTGGGGTAGGTGTTAAAGCAACAGTAACATCTGCAGAAGAAAGACCATCTTCCAGCCAAACTAAAATGTCTACTTCTTTTAGCGGACAATGCGATAAGATCCCTTTCTTACGACCACGCCAATCGCTACAAATTCCAGATGAGGCACAAAAACAGCAGGTGCTTCAACGGATATCAAGTGCTCCTTTAAGTGGGCTCTCCTCCACCTCAACTTCAACATCACAAATACTCCAGTCCTCAGAGGTGTCACCCCAATCGCACCTGCTTTCTCGCAGCTCCCAAATCTCCAACTACTCATCTGAGTATGGGGTCGAACAGATGGTTGAGTCTGCATAGCTGTTTACTCATACTATAGCCTGGGAATCAGAGGTCGGCTCCAGAGCTTCTGTGAATCCAGATGAGGAAATGATCTGCACTGATGCCCAGAATCTTTATGAGTCGGATCCAGGACCAGACGCAGAAGGTTCTGACCATAATGTAGACCCTCATTCCCAAACTGTAACTCCTGTTGGTGGAGACAGTGAGGAAGACGATGATGAGACTCAAATACCTGATTGGAGCGACAACTTTAGTTTTTTGTCAGGGCAGGAACAGGTTGGCTCTGAGGACAACGGGTGTGATAACACACAGGGTGATGATGATGAGGTTGGAAATCCCACTTACTGTCAACCCACAGTCAGCCAAGAGATGAGGTCAGCAGAGGAGGTGGAGGAGGATGCTAGTGACTATGAGGTCAGGTTGCACCTTCCTGGACAGAGACGTAGTACTGGAAGCAAGTCAACAACTGAATCCTCAAACACAACTCTGCCTCTGACCACAAGTCATGGTGGCTCTTCAGGTCGCATGGGTGCTAAGCCTTGCATAGCCTGGGCATTTTTTCAGATTGATAAAGATGACCCAACTCGTGTTATCTGTAACATTTGTCAGCAAAAGCTAAGTAGAGGCCAAAAAATACATAGTTTGAGTACTTCATGCATTAACCGGCACATGGACATGAAGCATAAGTTGCAGTGGGAAGCTCACTGTGCTACAATGTGGTGTAGCCGGCCGAGCCAACCACTGTCTGCCACATCTTGTGCATAGGCGGCCTCTTCATTCTCTATGACTGGGGGGACAGCAGTCACACCTGTTTTGGGACGCAGACCTGCCAATTCTTTACCCCCAACAGCCAGCGTGATTGGCAGGTCATCATTTTCTTTGGAGGTGGTAACACCAGCTGGTGTTGAGCGCTGTCCGACATCGATAGCACGACCTTTGGATCAAGGCAACCTAACATGTCCGCCTGCATCTTCCTCACAGACCGGCAGTTTGCCGCCGACACCCTTATCAACCCTATCTAAGCACAATAGCCAGCCCTCGGTCCCTCAGATGTGGACAAGTAAAAGACCATTTCCTCCTAGCCATGAGAAAGCTAAGAGGTTGAATTTCACCATCTGCAAGCTCTTGGCTACAGAAATGCTGCCTTTCCGCCTGGTGGACACAGAGGATTTTTGAGACCTTATGTCCGTCGCAGTGCCCCTGTACCAGATGCCCAGTCAGCACTACTTCTCAAAGAAAGGTGTGCCTGCGCTCCACCAGCATGTAGCTCACAACATCACCACTTCTTTGAGAAACTCTGTGTGTGACAGGGTGCATTTCACCACAGACACTTGGACGAGTAGGCATGGACAGGGGCATTACATGTCGCTGACTGGACACTGGGTAACTATGGTGACAGCAGGACAAGGGGCTGCTGTCCAAGTCTTGCCGTCCCCACGAGTTGTGCGTCAATTCTCTTTATCTCAAAGTTCCTCCACTGCTTCTGCCTCCTCAACCTCCTCTTGGTCCTCCATCTGCACCCAAAGCCTGTCTGGTCATGCCACAAGCTTTCTAACTGCGCAGAAGGGATCCTGAACACCTTCTTACTATGCTGGCAGTAGGGATCAACGTCATCAGGCGATTTTTACTTTGAAATGTCTGGGAAATGTGAGTCACACAGCAGAGGAGTTGTGGTCAGCTCTGGAGAACCAATTTCATGAATGGTTGTCTCCACTGGACCTGAAACCAGGGAAGGCCGTCTGCGACAATTATGCAAACCTGGGTGCGGCCCTTCGCCAGGGCAATGTCACACACGTGCCTTTTATGGCTCATGTGTTGAACCTGGTTGTCCAGCAATTTTTCGCCCACTATACCGGACTAGATGGCCTTCTGCAGAGGGCACAGTCACTGAGTGCTCACTTCCGCCGTTCGCATCCCGCAGCTCAGCGACTTACATCTCTACAGAAGTCGTTGGGCCTGCCACTTCACTGGCTAAAATGCGATGTGCCTACCCGGTGGAATTAAACTCTGCACATGTTGCAGCGACTGTGGCAGCACCGAAAAGCCCTGATGCAATTCGTTTTTACATATAACCTGGGCCAACGAGATCCAGAGGTGGGGCAAATCACGATGGAGGAGTGGTCTCAGATTAGGGACCTATGCACCCTTCTGCACAGTTTTGAAATGGCGACGAAGATGTTTAGTGCTGACGATGCCATTATCAGCATGACTATTCCGGTGATTTACATGCTGGAGCACATGTTAAACAGAATTCGGAGTCAGGTGGTGGCACAAGAGGAGGTGGAGGAAGTAGAGGAGGAGGAGTTGTATGCGGAAGGCTTAACATCTGCAAGGTCCAGACGGTCGGCAGCACCAAGGCGGCAGGCATGTGAGGGTGGGGGAGATGGTTTTACCAGGGCGCATGGTAGCAGCCAAACTAGTGAGGAAGGTGCAGGAGCCCAGGAAGAAGTGGAGGATGAACTGATGGAAGACTCATCAGATGAGGGAGACCTTGATCACATTTCTGTTTTGCGAGGTTGGGGGGAGAGGACAGAGAAAGGAAGCATGATTGTTACCTCGCCACCAACACAACATGGACTTGGTGCTCCTGGATGCACAAGACACATGAGTGCCTTCTTGCTGCACTACCTGCAACATGACCCTCAAATTGTTAGAATTAGAAATAATCCTGACTACTGGGTTGCCACACTGTTAGATCCCCTTACAAAAGTAAATTTGCAGAAATTATTCCTGCCATAGAAAGGGATGCACGCATGCAGGAGTATCAGCAGAGACTGTTGCAGAATCTTACATGTGCTTTTCCACAAAACACCAATGGTGCATGTAGTGAATCTCACAGTTCCAACTTGCCAACCGTGGGACCGTCAAGTGTTCAGCACCCAAACCGTAACAGAAACACAATATCTGCTGGTAACATCAATTTTGCAGAATCATTTCACCACTTTTTTAGCCCATCCTTTGCAAGGCCACAGGAGACAAGAAGTCTGACACATAGTCAACGTCTAGAGACGATAGTACATGAGTATCTCCAAGTAAACATTGAAGCCATGACTGTGTCACTGGACCCTTGCTCTTTTTGGGCTTCCAATCTGGATAAATGGCCGGAGCTCGCCACTTATGCCTTGGAGATCTTGTCATGCCCCGCAGCCAGCGTTCTGTCTGAACGTGTGTTCAGCGCTGCTGGTGGTGTGCTGACAGATAATCACACGTGGCTGTCCACTGATAATGTAGACAGACTCACGTTCATAAAAATGAACAAATCATGCATCCGAAACGACTTTTCTACCCTTGTGTCTTCCTGGGGAGAGTAAAAGCTTGATGATTGGTTAAAATCACCTCACCAACCGTTTTAAGCTTTCAAATTACTAATCATGTTTATCTGTATCTTGGCTGGAAAATAATTTGGGCTTTGTAGCAGTGTGCAGTAATGATTCTATTAGGCCATCTATACTAAGCTCCACCAGATTTAAAATTACTAATCATGTTTATCTGTATCTTGGCTGGAAAATTATTTGGGCTTTGTAGCAGTGTGCAGTAATGATTCTATTAGGCCATCTATACTAAGCTCCACCAGATTTAAAATTAGTAATCACATTTATCTGTATCTTGGCTGGAAAATTATTTGTGCTTTGTAGCAGTGTGCAGTACTGATTCTATTAGGCCATCTATACTAAACTCCACCAGATTTAAAATAAATAATAATTTTTAGCTGCATCTAGCCCGGAAAATAATTTTGGGGCTCCTAGATTCACAAGACACATGAGTGCCTTCTTGCTGCACTACCTGCAACATGACCCTCAGATTGTCAGAATTCGAAGTAATCCTGACTACTGGGTTGCCACACTCTTAGATCCCCCACACTCTTCAATCAACCTTTTCATTTTAATAAACAACAAAAAATGGTCATTTTTGAAATTATAAGCATTAGCAGGTTAATAGAAACTGAAATCAAACAGTTTTCAACTCAAAACTTTATTCTAGGTGATGTTACATTTGCACATAGGACCCCTTGTTTGAAATGAGCTTCTGAACTCTCTCGTCCATTGAATTTGTCAGGTTTTCGATGGTTTCTGCTTCAATTGTTTTGCAAGAGGACAGGATACCATCCCAGAGCTGTTGCTTAGATGTGAACTGCCTCCCGCCATCATAGACACTCCTTTTGATGATGCTCCAGAGGTTCTGAATGGGGTTGAGGTCAGGGGAACATGGGGGTCACACCATAAGTTTGTCCCCTTTTATGCCCATATCAGCCAGAGATGCAGATGTGTTATGTGCAGCATGAGACGGTGCATTATCATGCATGAAAATGATCTTGCTGTGGAATACACGGTTCTTCTTCTTGAACCATAGCAGGAAGTGCTGTTTGAGAAACTCCACATACATAATGGAGTTTATCTTTACCTCTTCAAGGATCCTAAAGGGGCCCACAGACTCTCTCCCCATGATTCCAGGTCAAAACATTACTCCACCTCCTCCTTGTTGGCGCTGTAGCCGTGTTTGCGTGGGGTGTCCATCAACCAGCCATCCTCCACTCCATCAATTTGGACCATCGAGCGTTGCACTGCACTCATCCGTGAACAAAACAGTTTTGAAGTCAGTCTTCATGTATTGTTTGGCCCACTGGAGCCGTTTCTGCTTGTGTGCAGTGGAGAGAGCATGTCGACAGGATGTCTTACGCACAGCTGCAAACCTTTGAAGGACCCTGCATCTTGTTGTTCGGGGGACGTTGGAGGCACCAGCAGCTTCAAAAACTTGTCTGCTGCTATGACAAGGCTTTTTTGCCGCTGCTCTTTTAACCTGACGTAATTGCCTGTAGGAAAGAGTGCTCAATTTGCCCTTATCAGCACGCACATGTGTGTACTGTG
This sequence comes from Phyllobates terribilis, assembly GCF_046119375.1. NCBI lineage: Eukaryota > Metazoa > Chordata > Amphibia > Anura > Dendrobatidae > Phyllobates > Phyllobates terribilis. Next base: position 635,191,684 of record NW_027362763.1, read on the forward strand.
AATCAGCTGCATACTTCTTGACTGCCAAGACACTTCATCCTGATCATCGCACAATGTTGATTGTAGTCATGCCTTGAGCTAAACACTCCACAATTTGTTGCTTCTCAGCAACCGACACATCCTTTTTCTTTCCCATTTTGGCAGAAAATGTAGGCTGCTTAATAATGTGGGACAGACTTCTTAAGTAGTCTTGTCTTTCGTTGGACACACCTGCCAAACTAATTAGCACAGGTGTCTGCAATTGCTTACAGTGATATAAAGAGCCTTGACACACATCACCATCAATGAGTTTAACTGACAAACAAACAAATTCTTCCCTTATCACTCCTAACAATTTTTGCATAATAAATTGTAACACTGTGTACATGTGCTTTTTCACAAAACACCAGTGGTTCACGTAGTGAATCTTACAGTTCTAACTTGCCAACCGTGGTCTGTATGGAGTTGTTCAATAAAGGGCCCAAAAATAAGATAACATCGACGGGAGAGGTCTCTATGAATAGAAATTCCTAAGTATTCCTGTGAGGGCCAGGCAAAGGGAAAGTTGGACTGGATGGAATCCTGTATGGATTTGGGGAGGGAGACATCGAGGGCCTCAGACTTCGCTGCATTGATTTTAAAATTTGACTGTGTAACAAAGTGATCTATTTCAGCCATAACAGCAGGGATGGATATATGTGATTGAGTGATATATACTAGGACATCATCAGCAAATGCAGAGCACTTGTACTTGGTGCCTCCCACCTCAATCCATCTAATATGGTGAATTGATGAGAGCAGGTGCCCCGTCACTAGGATGTATAAGAGAGGGGACAGAGGACATCCCTGCCTTGTCCCATTGGTGATTATGAAAGGTGATGAAAATGTTCTGACGCACCCCCTGGGCCTTGGGACACGCGGAGCCGGACCCTTTTTGGTGGATGCTGGTGGTTGTAGTCTCCATGGCAGCGACCCAGTTCCGTGGCTCAGGGCGTTCAAACCAGTGGCGGAACTATTTATGTGGTATTGATGTTTAAATGTCCGACTACGCCACCCGTGGATTGCGGTCAGAGTGTACCGCTGCTGCAGGGCAGACCGCTGAGGCTGGTGTGGGTGCAGCAGAGCGTAGTATTACTCCCCACGGGAGGAGTATCGCCTCCGGGCAGTGTATGCAGAGGATGGGGGTGATGGTGCAGGGCAGCAGCAGTAACGACACGGAGTCAGCGATGCAGTCCAGGGCCTTTACTCACAGTTCTTATTATCCAGACCACTTCTGCAGGTAACGGCTGCCCACGTCGTACTGTGCTCACCAGGTGATTGGCCCAGACAACTCCCAGATAACTTTGGAGCACTTCACAGGACCCCCTTTGTGTGTTCTTTGTCTGGCCTTTCTTACCAACGCTTCTGTCCAGCTGCCTCGGGACTCCTCTTGGTAAACTTGGCGCCAGTTTCCCTGACCCTATGTGGTGCCTTCCTAGCGGGTGTAGCGAGGGGCTGCGCCACATAAAATGTCACAGCCTCCGGTTTCTAGCTGAGGGTCGTTTCCCACCTCCACTAGTTTCGGGGACTGGTCTCCCCCTTTGGCCTGACCACGCAGGTGGATTTGGGCGTGCGGTGGCGACTCGCCTGTCCGCACCCCTGGGATCCTTTTATTCCTCATTCCTGGAGCCTTCTCCCCTCCTCTTCCTTCCTTCTCCCTCTTCCAGGCCTGGGCCTCTGTTACTAGGCCCACCTCCGGAGCAGAGCTCATGCTGAGCCCCTGCTCCCTGTCACTTCTGCTCAGACTTCTCTGCACTGAACTAAAATGGTGCCCACCATTTATACTCCCTTCTCAATGCACCCAAGAACTGCTTCCTCCCTGCTCCTGCTCTACAGGGTTCCCCTTCCTCGTTGTTCCCTCCCCCCACTCCAGCCAGGGACAGGGACTGTCGTGCCCATCTCAGGGGCATATTGGTCGCCCTGCCCCACGGCAATGTGGTGTAATGCATGCAGGTGTCGAGGTCCTGATCCACACTCCATCCTTACCTGAGAGTGAGATATCACACCTCTGGGTGAGGTGCAATACCTCTGTAGCAACCGAGCCCTCGGGGTGCTACAGTTCCATTTATCTTCAGCCTAGGTGACGTATTGCGATACAGGGCCGTGATTTTGGCTATAAAAGGGTCCCCTAGACACCTACCCCAACCTTTTTAAGAGAATAATATATGGCGTGCCAGGACCCGACACCTGCATGCATTATACCACATTGCCGTGGGGCAGGGCGACCAATATGCCCCTGAGATTGGCACGACAGTCCCTGTCCCTGGCTGGAGTGGGGGGAGGGAACATCGAGGAAGGGGAACCCTGTAGTGCAGGAGCAGGGAGGAAGCATTTCCTGGGTGCATTGAGAAGGGAGTATAAAACGTGGGCACCATCTTAGTTCAGTGCAGAGAAGTCTGAGCAGAAGTGACAGGGAGCAGGGGCTCTGCATGAGCTCTGCTCCGGAGGCGGGCCTAATAACAGAGGCCCAGGCCTCGAAGAGGGAGAAGGAAGGAAGAGGAGCGGAGAAGGCTCCAGGAATGAGGAAAGAATGGATCCCAGGGGTGCAGATGGGTGAGTCGTCACCACACGCCCGAATCCACCTGCGTGGCGGGGTCATGCCAAAGGGGGAGACCGGTCCCCGAGACTAGTGGAGGCGGGAAACGACCCTCAGCTAGAAACCGGAGGCTGTGACATTTTATATGGTGCAGCCACTCGCTACACCAGCTAGGAAGGCACCACATAGGGTCAGGTAAACTGGCGCCAAGTTTACCAAGAGGAGGCCCGAGGCCGCCGGACAGAAGCGTTGGTAAGAAAGGCCAGACAAAGGACACACAAAAGGGGTCCTGTGAAGCGCTCCAAAGTTATCTGGGAGTTGTCTGAGCCCCTCACCTGGTGAGCACAGTATGACGTGGGCAGCCGTTACCTGCAGAAGTGGTCTGGATAATAAGAACTGTGAGTAAAGGCCCTGGACTGCATCACTGACTCCGTGTCGCTACTGCTGCTGCCCTGCACCATCACTCCCATCCTCCGCATACACTGCCCGGAGGCTATACTCCTCCCGTGGGGAGTTATACTACGCTCTGCTGCACCCACAACACCAGGCTCAGCGGTCTGCCCTGCAGCGGCGGTTCACTCTGACCTCAATCCACGGGTGGCGTAGTCGGACATTTAAACATCAAAACCACAAATAGTTCCGCCACTGGTTTGACCGCCCTGACCCACAGAACCGGGTTGCCGCCACGGAGACTACATCCACCAGCATCCACCAAAAAGGGTCCTGCTCCGGGTGTCCCAAGGCCCAGGGGGTGCATCAGAACATTTTCATCACCTTTCATAATCACCAATGGGACAAGGCAGGGATGTCCTCTGTCCCCTCTCTTATACATCCTAGTGACGGAGCACCTGCTCTCATCAATTCGCCATAATCCCAATATTAGGTGGATTGAGGTGGGAGGCACCGAGTACAAGTGCTCTGCATTTGCTGATGATGTCCTAGTATATATCACTCAATCACATATATCCATCCTTGCTGTTATGGCTGAAATAGATAACTTTGTTACATGGTCAAATTTTAAAATCAATGCAGCGACGTCTGAGGCCCTCGATGTCTCCCTCCCCAAATCCATACAGGATTCCATCCAGTCCAACTCTCCCTTTGCCTGGCCCTCACAGGGTATCAAATACTTAGGAATTCCTATTCATACAGACCTCTCCCGTCTATGTTATCTTAATTTTTGGTCCTTTATTGAACAACTCCATATAGACCACAGTTGGCAAGTTAGAACTGTAAGATTCACTACGTGAACCACTGGTGTTTTGTGGAAAAGCACATGTACACTGTGTTCCAAATTATTATGCAAAAAGTGTTTAGGAGTGATAAGGGAAGAATTTGTTTGTTTGTCAGTTAAACTCATTGATGGTGATGTGTGTCAGGGCTCTTTATATCACTGTTAGCAATTGCAGACACCTGTGCTAATTAGTTTGGCAGGTGTGTCCAATAAAAGACAAGACTTAAGAAGGCTGTCCCACATTATTAAGCAGCCTACATTTTCTGCCAAAATGGGAAAGAAAAAGGATGTGTCGGCTGCTGAGAAGCAACAAATTGTGGAGTGTTTAGGTCAAGGCATGACTACAATCAACATTGTGCGATGATCAGGATGAAGTGTCTTGGCAATCAAGAAGTATGTAGCTGATTCACAGTACACACGTGTGCGTGCTGATAAGGGCAAATTGAGGAGTCTTTCCAACTGGCAATTACGTCAGTTTAAAAGAGCAGCGGCAAAAAAGCCTTGTCATAGCAGCAGACAAGTTTTTGAAGCTGCTGGTGTCTCCAACGTCCCCCGATCAACAAGATGCAGGGTCCTTCAGAGGTTTGCAGCTGTGCATAAGCCATCCTGTCGACCTCCGCTATCCACTGCACACAAGCAGAAACGGCTCCAGTGGGCCAAACAATACATGAAGACTGACTTCAAAACTGTTTTGTTCACGGATGAGTGCCGTGCAACGCTCGATGGTCCAGATGGATGGAGTGGAGGATGGCTGGTTGATGGACACCCCACGCAAACACGGCTACAGCGCCATCAAGGAGGAGGTGGAGTAATGATTTGAGCTGGAATCATGGGGAGAGAGATTGTCGGCCCTTTTAGAATACCTGAAGGGGTAAAGATGAACTCCATAATGTATGTGGAGTTTCTCAAGCAGCACTTTCTGCCATGGTTCAAGAAGAAGAACCGTGTATTCCACAGCAAGATCATTTTCATGCATGATAATGCACCGTCTCATGCTGCACATAACACATCTGCATCTCTGGCTGATATGGGCATAAAAGGGGACAAACTTATGGTGTCACCCCCATGCTCCCCTGACCTCAACCCCATTCAGAACCTCTGGAGCATCATCAATAGGAGTGTCTATGATGGCGGGAGGCAGTTCAAATCTAAGCAACAGCTCTGGGAGGGTATTCTGTCCTCATGCAAAACAATTGAAGCAGAAACCATCCAAAACCTGACAAATTCAATGGACGAGAGAGTTCAGAAGCTCCTTTCAAACAAGGGGTCCTATGTGCAAATGTAACATCACCTAGAATAAAGTTTTGAGTTGAAAACTGTTTGATTTCAGTTTCTAATAACCTGCTAATGCTTATAATTTCAAAAATGACCATTTTTTGTTCTTTATTAAAATGAAAAGGTTGATCTAAGAGAGTGGCAACCCAGTAGTCAGGATTACTTCGAATTCTGACAATCTGAGGGTCATGTTGAAGGTAGTGCAGCAAGAAGGAACTCATGTGTCTTGCGCATCTAGGAGCCCCAAAATTATTTTCCGGACTAGATGCAGCTAAAAATTATTTTTAATTTTAAATCTGGTTGTGCTTAGTATAGATGGCCTAATAGAATCATTACTGCACACTGCTACAAAGCTCAAATAATTTTCCAGCCAAGATACAGATAAACATGATTAGTAATTTTAAATCTGGTGGAGCTTAGTATAGATGGCCTAATAGAATCATTACTGCACACTGCTACAAAGCCCAAATTATTTTCCAGCCAAGATACAGATAAACATGATTAGTAATTTGAAAGCTTAAAACAGTTGGTGAGGTGATTTTAACTAATCATCAAGCTTTTACTCTCCCCAGGATGACACAGGGGTAGAAAAGTTGTTTAGGATCCATGATTTGTTCATCTTTATGAACGTGAGTCTGTCTACATTATCAGTGGAGAGCCGCGTGCGCTTATCTGTCAGCACATCACCAGTAGCGCTGAACACACGTTCAGACAGAACGCTGGCTGCGGGGCATGACAAGATCTCCAAGGCGTAAGTATTGAGCTCCAGCCATTTATCCAGATTGGAAGCCCAAAAAGAGCAAGGGTCCAGTGACACAGTCATGGCTTCAATGTTTACTTGGAGATACTCCTGTACCATCGTCTCTAGGCGTTGACTATGTGTCAGACTTCTTGTCTCCTGTGGCCTTGCAAAGCATGGGCTAAAAAAGTGGTGAAATGATTCCGCAAAATTGATGTTACCAGCAGATACTGTGTTTCTGTTACGGTTTGAGTGCTGAACACTTGACAGTCCCACGGTTGGCAAGTTGTAACTGTTAGATTCACTACATGCAGCACTGGTGTTTTGTGGAAAAACACATGTAAGATTCTGCAACAGTCTCTGCTGATACTCCTGCATGCGTGCATCCCTTTCTATGGCAGGAATAATTTCTGCAAATTTACTTTTGTACCGGGGATCTAACAGTGTGGCAACCCAGTAGTCAGGATTATTTCTAATTCTCACAATTCGAGGGTCATGTTGCAGGTAGTGCAGCAAAAAGGCACTCATGTGTCTTGCGCATTCAGGAGCACCAAGTCCCTGTTGTGCTGATAGCGAGGTAACAATCATGCTTCCTTCCTCGGTACTCTCCCCCCAACCTCACACAACATAAATGTGATCAAGGTCTCCCTCATCTGATGAGTCTTCCATCAGTTCGTCCTCCACTTCTTCCTGGGCTCCTGCACCTTCCTCACTAGTTTGGCTGCTACCATGCGCCCTGGTAAAACCATCTCCCCCACCCTCACATGCCTGCTGCCTTGGTGCTGCCGACCGTCTGGACCTTGCAGATGTTAGGCCTTTCGCATACAACTCCTCCTCCTCTACTTCCTCCACCTCCTCTTGAGCCACCACCTGACTCCGAATTCTGTTTAACATGTGCTCCAGCATGTAAATCATCGGAATAGTCATGCTGATAATGGCATCGTCAGCACTAAACATCTTCGCCGCCATTTCAAAATTATGCAGAAGGGTGCATAGGTCCCTGATCTGAGACCACTCCTCCAGCGTGATTTGCCCCACCTCTGGATCTCGTTTGCCCAGACTATACGTCAGAACGTATTGCACCAGGGCTTGTCGGTGCTGCCACTGTCGCTGCAACATGTGTAGAGTTGAATTCCACCGGGTAGGCACATCGCATTTTAGCCGGTGAAGTGGCAGGCCCAACGACTTCTGTAGAGATGTAAGTCGCTGAGCTGTGGGATGCGAACGGCAGAAGTGAGCACACAGCGACCGTGCCCTATGCAAAAGGCCATCTAGTCCGGGATAGTGGGCTAAAAATTGCTGGACAACCAGATTCAACACGTGAAACATACAAGGCACGTGTGTGACATTGCCCTGGCGAAGGGCCGCACCCAGGTTTCAGGTCCAGTGGAGACAACCATTCATGAAATTGGTTCTCCAGAGCTGACCACAACTCCTCAGCTGTGTGACTCACATTTCCCAGACATTTCAAAGTAAAAACCGCCTGATGACGTTGAGCCCTACTGCCAGCAAAGTAAGGAGGTGTTCAGGATCCCTTCTGCGCAGTTAGAAAGCTTGTGGCATGACCAGACAGGCTTTGGGTGCAGGTGGAGGACTGAGACGAGGTTGAGGAGGCAGAAGCAGTGGAGGAACTTTGAGATAAAGAGGATTGACGCACAACTCGTGAGGACGGCAAGACTTGGACAGCAGCCCCTTGTCCTGCTGTCACCATAGTTACCCAGTGTCCAGTCAGCGACATGTAACGCCCCTGTCCATGACTACTGCCGGTCTGTGAAGAAGATGCAGGCGGACATGTTAGGTTGCCTTGATCCAAAGGTGGTGCTATCGATGTCGGACAGTGCTCAACACCAGCTGGTGTTACCACCTCCAAAGAAAATGATGACCTGCCAATCACGCTGGCTGTTGAGGGAAAAGAGGTGGCAGGTCTGCATCCCAAAACAGGTGTGACTGCTGTCCCCCCAGTCACAGAGGATGAAGAGGCCACGGATGCACAAGATGTGGCAGACGGTGGTTGGCCCTTTCGGCTAGGCCTCATTGTAGCACAGTGCGCTTCCCACTGCAACTTATGCTTCATGTCCATGTGCCGGTTCATGCAACCTCATCATCATCACCCTGTGTGTTATCACACCCGTCGTCCTCAGAGCCAACCTGTTCCTGCCCTGACAAAAAACTAAAGTTGTCGCTCCAATCAGGTATTTGAGTCTCATCATCGTCTTCCTCATTGTCTCCACCAACAGGAGTTACAGTTTGGAAATGAGGGTCTAAATTATGGTCAGAACCTTCTGCGTCTGGTCCTGGATCCGACTCAAAGATTCTGGGCATCAGTGCAGATCATTTCCTCATCTGGATTCACAGTAGCGCTGGAGCCGACCTCTGATTCCCAGGCTATAGTATGAGTAATCAGCTCTGCAGACTCAACCATCTGTTCTACCTCATACTTAGACGGGCAGCTGGAGATTTGGGAGCTGTGAGGAAGCAAGTGCGATTGGGGTGACACCTCTGAGGACTGGAGTATTTGTGATGTTGAAGTTGATGTGGAGGAGAGCCCACTTAAAGGAGCACTTGATATCCGTTGTATCACCTGCTGTTTTTGTGCCTCATCTGGAATTTGTAGCGATTGGCGTGGCCATAAGAAAGGGATCTTATCACATTGTCCGCTAAAAGAAGTAGACATTTTAGTTTGGCTGGAAGATGGTCTTTCTTCTGCAGATGTTACTGTTGCTTTAACACCTACCGCACGGACACAACCTTTTTTCCCCTTCCCAACACGCCTATTCCCCTTTCCACCAGCAGCAGGCCTTTTTCCACTCATTTTGGTGGTTAATTAATTCACAACTCTGTAGTTGTTTGCACAAAAATACAATGGATGGGAACCGAGCAGAGCTGAGTGGCCAAACTGTGCTATTAGGCCAAAACTATTGTCTGGGTTAGATGCAGAAAAAAATTATATTGAATTTGCAACCTGATGGAGGTCAGTATAGATGGACTAATAGAACAAGTCCCACACATTGCTAGAAGCCCAAATATTTTTTCAGAGCTAGATGCAGATAAAAATTATATTCAATTTGCAACCTGATGGAGGTCAGTATAGATTGACTAATAGAACAAGTCCCACACACTGCTAGAAGCCCAAATATTTTTTCAGAGCTAGATGCAGAAAAAAGTTATATTCAATTTGCAACCTGATGGAGGTCAGTATAGATGGACTAATAGACCAAGTCCCACACACTGCTAGAAGCCCAAATATTTTTTCAGAGCAAGATGCAGAAAAAAATTATATTTAATTTGCAACCTGATGGAGGTCAGTATAGATGGACTAATAGACCAAGTCCCACACACTGCTAGAAGCCCAAATATTTTTTCAGAGCTAGATGCAGAAAAAAATTAGATTCAATTTGCAACCTGATGGAGGTCAGTATAGATGGACTAATAGAACAAGTCCCACACACTGCTAGAAGCCCAAATATTTTTTAAAAGCTAGATGCAGAAAAAAATTATATTCAATTTGCAACCTTATGGAGGTCAGTGTAGATGGACTAATAGAATGATGCTATGCCCAAAAGGTTTTACTTCACTAGGTGCAGTAAAAAAATTGGTATTCTATACACAGGTGGTATAGCTTGCAACACAGATAGGCTACTCCACTGACTAACACACTCTGCAATAGGCCAAAAAGGATTAGCTTTGCTAGATTTAGCCAAATGCTATGAAAAAAACTTGTACAGCACTGGCACAGACCTGCCTAGCAAAAACTGATAGGAACTGATGTAACTTACTCCTGAAAAGGACTGCAATTACAATTAGTCTTTACTCCCAACCTATCTATTTAAGAGCACAGACCTGCCTGATAAAAGTCGTAGGAAATGCTGTAACCTAGTCCTTAAAAGGACTGCAATCACAACTATTCCCTACTCCCAAGCTATCTGTAGATTTGTGCGAAAATTGCCTTGAAATTAACAAGGTATAGCGCACACAGCAACAGCGGTGCCATCTAACACGCAGCTGCAGCAGTGAGAAAATGGTGGCGACGGGGAAAATGGCTGGATCTTATAGGGCAAGGATATGTGACATACACTGCCAATGACCCATGCCCTTGCTTGTGTGAAAAAAGGCAGTTCGCTCCTTGCGTGCTCTGCTGATAGGCTGAAAGATTGCAACTCCCCACTGTAAATGCGGGAAAGGGAAAAAAAATGGAGATCTTCATTACTCCAGCAGAGATCCATCCCCTGCCCCTCCCCCCGCCCCACTGTACACGCAAACTGTGTATTAACATTAATTTTCATCATTACTGAGAAAAAATCCAGTTATGATTTTGGTGCACGAACAGTTATCGAACATAACCTCGAACAGCCGAATTTTTTTCAAATCGTTCGTGTTCACCGAACGGCTCGTACACCGCCCCAAACTGCTCGAATTTGAGATTGGCTTACAGTTCTAGTTGAACAACGCTCATCTCTATTTGCAACCTGATGTAGGTCAGTATAGATGGACTAATTTACCAAGTCCCACACACTCCGAGAAACCCAAATTTTTTTTGAGACCTAGATTCAGAAAAAAATTATATTCAATTTGCAACCTGATGGAGGTCAGTATAGATGAACTAATAGAACAAGTACCACACGCTGCTAGAAGCCCAAATGTTTTTTCAGAGCTAGATGCAGAAAAAAAATATTTTTAATTTGCAACCTGATGTAGGTCAGTATAGATGGACTAATAGACCAAGTCCCACACACTGTTAGAAGCCCACATTTTTTTTCAGAGCTAGATGCAGAAAAAAATTATATTCAATTTGCAAACTGATGGAGGTCAGTATAGATGGACTAATAGAACAAATCCCACACACTACTAGAAGCCCACATTTGTTTTCAGATCTAGATGCAGAAATTTTTTTTATTCAATTTGCAACTTGATGGAGGTCAGTATAGATGGACTAATAGAACAAGTCCAACACATTGCTAGAAGCCCAATTTTTTTTTCAGAGCTAGATGCAGAAAAAAAATATTTTTATTTTGCAACCTGATGGAGGTCAGTATAGGTGGACTAATAGACCAATTCCCACACACTGCTAGAAACCCAATTTTTTTTTCAGAGCTAGATGCAGAAAAAAATTATATTCAATTTGCAACCTGATGGAGGTCAGTATAGATGGACTAATAGAACACGTACCGCAGAAAAAAATTATATTCAATTTGCAACCTGATGGAGGTCAGTATAGATGGACTAATAGAACACGTACCACACACTGCTAGAAGCCCAATTTTTTTTTCAGAGCTAGATGCAGAAAAAATATATTTTTAATTTGCAACCTGATGGAGGTTAGTATAGATGGACTAATAGACCAAGTCCCACACACTGCTAGAAGCCCAAATTTGTTTTCAGAGCTAGATACATAAAGAAATTATATTCAATTTGCAACCTGATGGAGGTCAGTATAGATGGACTAATAAAACAAGTCTCACACACTGCTAGAAGCCCAATTTTTGTTCAGAGCTAGATGCAAAAAAAAAATTATATTCAATTAGAAACCTGATGGAGGTCAGTATAGATGAATTAATAGAACAAGTCCCACACACTGCTAGAAGCCCAAATTTTTTTTCAGAGCTAGATGCAGAAAAACAATATTTTTCATTTGCAACCTTATGGAGGTCAGTATAGATGGACTAATAGACCAAGTCCCACACACTGCTAGAAGGCCAAATATTTTTTCAGAGCTAGATGCAGAAAAAAATATTTTTAATTTGCAACCTGATGTAGGTCAGTATAGATGGACTAATAGACCAAGTCCCAAAAACTGCTAGTAGCCCAAATTATTTTTCAGAACTAGATGCAGAAAAAAATTATATTCAATATGCAACCTGATGGAGGTCAGTATAGATGGACTAATAGAACAAGTCCCACACACTGCTAGAAGACCAATTTTTTTTTTCAGAGCTAGAAGCAGAAAAAAAATATATTCAATTTGCAACCTGATGGAGGTCAGTATAGATGGACTAATAGAACAAGTCCCACACACTGCTAGAAGCCCAAATTTTTTTTCAGAGCTAGATGAAGAAAAAAAATATTTTTAATTTGCAACCTGATGGAGGTCAGTTTAGATGGGCTAATAGAACAAGTCCCACACACTGCTAGAAGCCCAATTTTTTTTTCACAGCTAGATGTATAAAAAAATTATTTTTAATTTGCAACCTGATGGAGGACAGTATAGATGGACTAATAGAACAAGTCCCACACACTGCTAGAAGCCCAATTTTTTTTTCAGAGCTAGATGCAGAAAAAAATTATATTCAATTTGCAAACTGATGGAGGTCAGTATAGATGGACTAATAGAACAAGTCCCACACACTGCTAGAAGCCCACATTTGTTTTCAGAGCTAGAAGCAGAAATTTTTTTTATTCAATTTGCAACCTGATGGAGGTCAGTATAGATGGACTAATAGAACAAGTCCAACACATTGCTAGAAGCCCAATTTTTTTTTCAGAGCTAGATGCGGAAAAAAAAATATTTTTATTTTGCAACCTGATGGAGGTCAGTATAGATGGACTAATAGACCAACTCACACACACTGCTAGAAACCCAATTTTTTTTTCAGAGCTAGATGCAGAAAAAAATTATATTCAATTTGCAACCTGATGGAGGTCAGTATAGATGGACTAATAGAACACGTACCACACACTGCTAGAAGCCCAATTTTTTTCTCAGAGCTAGATGCAGAAAAAATATTATTTTAATTTGCAACCTAATGGAGGTTAGTATAGATGGACTAATAGACCAAGTCCCAAACACTGCTAGAAGCCCAAATTTGTTTTCAGAGCTAGATACATAAAAAAATTATATTCAATTTGCAACCTGATGGAGGTCAGTATAGATGGACTAATAAAACAAGTCTCACACACTGCTAGAAGCCCAATTTTTGTTCAGAGCTAGATGCAGAAAAAAAATTATATTCAATTAGCAACCTGATGGAGGTCAGTATAGATGAATTAATAGAACAAGTCCCACACACTGCTAGAAGCCCAAATTTTTTTTCAGAGCTAGATGCAGAAAAAAAATATTTTTCATTTGCAACCTGATGGAGGTCAGTATAGATGGGCTAATAGAACAAGTCCCACACACTGCTAGAAGCCCAATTTTTTTTTCAGAGCTAGATGTATAAAAAAAATTATTTTTAATTTGCAACCTGATGGAGGTCAGTATAGATGGACTAATAGAACAAGTCCCACACACTGCTAGAAGCCCAATTTTTTTTTCAGAGCTAGATGTATAAAAAAAATTATTTTTAATTTGCAACCTGATGGAGGTCAGTATAGATGGACTAATAGAACAAGTCCCACACACTGCTAGAAGCCCAATTTTTTTTTCAGAGCTAGATGCAGAAAAAAATTATATTCAATTTGCAACCTGATGGAGGTCAGTATAGATGGACTAATAGAACAAGTCCCACACACTGCTAGAAACCCAAATTTGTTTTCAGAGCTAGATGCAGAAAAAAATTATATTCAATTTGCAAACTGATTGAGGGTCAGCAGATGGACTAATAGAACAAGTCACACACACTGCTAGAAGCCCACATTTGTTTTCAGAGATAGATGCAGAAATTTTTTTTATTCAATTTGCAACCTGATTGAGGTCAGTATAGATGGACTAATAGAACAAGTCCAACACAATGCTAGAAGCCCAATTTTTTTTTCAGAGCTAGATGCAGAAAAAATATTTTTTTAATTTGCCACCTGATGGAGGTTAGTATAGATGGAATAATAGACCAAGACCCACACACTGCTAGAAGCCCAAATTTTTTTTCAGAGCTAGATGCATAAAAAAATTATATTCAATTTGCAACCTGATGGAGGTCAGTATAGATGGACTAATAAAACAAGTCCCACACACTGCTAGAAGCCCAATTTTTTTTTCAGAGCTAGATGCAGAAAAAAATTATATTCAATTTGCAACCTGATGGAGGTCAGTATAGATGGACTAATAGAACAAGTCCCACACACTGCTAGAAACCCAAATTTGTTTTCAGAGCTAGATGCAGAAAAAAATTATATTCAATTTGCAAACTGATTGAGGGTCAGCAGATGGACTAATAGAACAAGTCCCACACACTGCTAGAAGCCCACATTTGTTTTCAGAGATAGATGCAGAAATTTTTTTTATTCAATTTGCAACCTGATGGAGGTCAGTATAGATGGACTAATAGAACAAGTCCAACACAATGCTAGAAGCCCAATTTTTTTTTCAGAGCTAGATGCAGAAAAAATATTTTTTTAATTTGCCACCTGATGGAGGTTAGTATAGATGGAATAATAGACCAAGTCCCACACACTGCTAGAAGCCCAAATTTTTTTTCAGAGCTAGATGCATAAAAAAATTATATTCAATTTGCAACCTGATGGAGGTCAGTATAGATGGACTAATAAAACAAGTCCCACACACTGCTAGAAGCCCAATTTTTTTTTCAGAGCTAGATGCAGAAAAAAATTATATTCAATTTGCAACCTGATGGAGGTCAGTATAGATGGACTAATAGAACAAGTCCCACACACTGCTAGAAACCCAAATTTGTTTTCAGAGCTAGATGCAGAAAAAAATTATATTCAATTTGCAAACTGATTGAGGGTCAGCAGATGGACTAATAGAACAAGTCCCACACACTGCTAGAAGCCCACATTTGTTTTCAGAGATAGATGCAGAAATTTTTTTTATTCAATTTGCTACCTGATGGAGGTCAGTATAGATGGACTAATAGAACAAGTCCAACACAATGCTAGAAGCCCAATTTTTTTTTCAGAGCTAGATGCAGAAAAAATATTTTTTTAATTTGCCACCTGATGGAGGTTAGTATAGATGGAATAATAGACCAAGTCCCACACACTGCTAGAAGCCCAAATTTTTTTTCAGAGCTAGATGCATAAAAAAATTATATTCAATTTGCAACCTGATGGAGGTCAGTATAGATGGACTAATAAAACAAGTCTCACACACTGCTAGAAGCCCAATTTTTGTTCAGAGCTAGATGCAGAAAAAAAATTATATTCAATTAGCAACCTGATGGAGGTCAGTATAGATGAATTAATAGAACAAGTCCCACACACTGCTAGAAGCCCAAATTTTTTTTCAGAGCTAGATGCAGAAAAAAAACATTTTTCATTTGCAACCTGATGGAGGTCAGTATAGATGTACTAATAGACCAAGTCCCACACACTGCTAGAAGGCCAAATATTTTTTTAGAGCTAGATGCAGAACAAAATATTTTTAATTTGCAACCTGATGTAGGTCAGTATAGATGGACTAATAGAACAAGTCCCAAAAACTGCTAGTAGCTCAAATTATTTTTCAGAACTAGATGCAGAAAAAAATTATATTCAATATGCAACCTGATGGAGGTCAGTATAGACGGACTAATAGAACAAGTCCCACACACTGCTAGAAGCCCAATTTTTTTTGTAGAGCTAGATGCAGAAAAAAATTATATTCAATTTGCAACCTGATGGAGGTCATTATAGATGGACTAATAGAACAAGTCCCACACACTGCTAGAAGCCCAAATTTTTTTTCAGAGCTAGATGCAGAAAAAAAATAATTTTAATTTGCAACCTGATGGAGGTCAGTATAGATGCACTAATAGAACAAGTCCCACACACTACTAGAAGCTCAATTTTTTTTTCAGAGCTAGATGCAGAAAAAAATTATATTCAATTTGCAACCTGATGGAGGTCAGTATAGATGGACTAATAGAACAAGTCCCACACACTGCTAGAAGCTCAAATTTTTTTTCAGAGCTAGATGCAGAAAAAAAAAAAATTTAATTTGCAACCTGATGGAGGTCAGTATAGTTGGACTAATAGACCAAGTCCCACACACTGCTAGAATCCCAAATTTTTTTTCAGAGCTAGATGCAGAAAAAAATTATATTCAATATGCAACCTGATGGAGGTCAGTATAGATGAACTAATAAAACAAGTCCCACACACTGCTAGGTGCTCAAATTTTTTTTCTGTGCTAGATCCAGAAAATATAAAAATTTAATTTGCAACCTGATGGAGGTCAGTATAGTTGGACTAATAGACCAAGTCCCACACACTGCTAGAATCCCAAATTTTTTTTCAGAGCTAGATGCAGAAAAAAATTATATTCAATTTGCAACCTGATGGAGGTCAGTATAGATGGACTAATAAAACAAGTCCCACACACTGCTAGAAGCCCAATTTTTTTTTCAGAGCTAGATGCAGAAAAAAATTATATTCAATTTGCAACCTGATGGAGGTCAGTATAGATGGACTAATAGAACAAGTCCCACACACTGCTAGAAACCCAAATTTGTTTTCAGAGCTAGATGCAGAAAAAAATTATATTCAATTTGCAAACTGATTGAGGGTCAGCAGATGGACTAATAGAACAAGTCCCACACACTGCTAGAAGCCCACATTTGTTTTCAGAGATAGATGCAGAAATTTTTTTTATTCAATTTGCAACCTGATGGAGGTCAGTATAGATGGACTAATAGAACAAGTCCAACACAATGCTAGAAGCCCAATTTTTTTTTCAGAGCTAGATGCAGAAAAAATATTTTTTTAATTTGCCACCTGATGGAGGTTAGTATAGATGGAATAATAGACCAAGTCCCACACACTGCTAGAAGCCCAAATTTTTTTTCAGAGCTAGATGCATAAAAAAATTATATTCAATTTGCAACCTGATGGAGGTCAGTATAGATGGACTAATAAAACAAGTCCCACACACTGCTAGAAGCCCAATTTTTTTTTCAGAGCTAGATGCAGAAAAAAATTATATTCAATTTGCAACCTGATGGAGGTCAGTATAGATGGACTAATAGAACAAGTCCCACACACTGCTAGAAACCCAAATTTGTTTTCAGAGCTAGATGCAGAAAAAAATTATATTCAATTTGCAAACTGATTGAGGGTCAGCAGATGGACTAATAGAACAAGTCCCACACACTGCTAGAAGCCCACATTTGTTTTCAGAGATAGATGCAGAAATTTTTTTTATTCAATTTGCAACCTGATGGAGGTCAGTATAGATGGACTAATAGAACAAGTCCAACACAATGCTAGAAGCCCAATTTTTTTTTCAGAGCTAGATGCAGAAAAAATATTTTTTTAATTTGCCACCTGATGGAGGTTAGTATAGATGGAATAATAGACCAAGTCCCACACACTGCTAGAAGCCCAAATTTTTTTTCAGAGCTAGATGCATAAAAAAATTATATTCAATTTGCAACCTGATGGAGGTCAGTATAGATGGACTAATAAAACAAGTCTCACACACTGCTAGAAGCCCAATTTTTGTTCAGAGCTAGATGCAGAAAAAAAATTATATTCAATTAGCAACCTGATGGAGGTCAGTATAGATGAATTAATAGAACAAGTCCCACACACTGCTAGAAGCCCAAATTTTTTTTCAGAGCTAGATGCAGAAAAAAAACATTTTTTATTTGCAACCTGATGGAGGTCAGTATAGATGTACTAATAGACCAAGTCCCACACACTGCTAGAAGGCCAAATATTTTTTTAGAGCTAGATGCAGAACAAAATATTTTTAATTTGCAACCTGATGTAGGTCAGTATAGATGGACTAATAGAACAAGTCCCAAAAACTGCTAGTAGCTCAAATTATTTTTCAGAACTAGATGCAGAAAAAAATTATATTCAATATGCAACCTGATGGAGGTCAGTATAGACGGACTAATAGAACAAGTCCCACACACTGCTAGAAGCCCAATTTTTTTTGTAGAGCTAGATGCAGAAAAAAATTATATTCAATTTGCAACCTGATGGAGGTCATTATAGATGGACTAATAGAACAAGTCCCACACACTGCTAGAAGCCCAAATTTTTTTTCAGAGCTAGATGCAGAAAAAAAATAATTTTAATTTGCAACCTGATGGAGGTCAGTATAGATGCACTAATAGAACAAGTCCCACACACTACTAGAAGCTCAATTTTTTTTTCAGAGCTAGATGCAGAAAAAAATTATATTCAATTTGCAACCTGATGGAGGTCAGTATAGATGGACTAATAGAACAAGTCCCACACACTGCTAGAAGCTCAAATTTTTTTTCAGAGCTAGATGCAGAAAAAAAAAAAATTTAATTTGCAACCTGATGGAGGTCAGTATAGTTGGACTAATAGACCAAGTCCCACACACTGCTAGAATCCCAAATTTTTTTTCAGAGCTAGATGCAGAAAAAAATTATATTCAATATGCAACCTGATGGAGGTCAGTATAGATGAACTAATAGAACAAGTCCCATACATTGCTAGAAGCCCAAATTTTTTTTCAGAGCTAGATGCAGAAAAAAATTATTTTTAATTTGCAACCTGATGTAGGTCAGTATAGATGGACTAATAGAACGAGTCACACACACTGCTAGAAGCCCAAATTTGTTTTCAGAGCTAGATGCAGAAAAAAATTATATTCAATTTGCAACCTGATGGAGGTCAGTATAGATGGACTAATAGAACAATTCCCACACATTGCTAGAAGCCCAAATTTTTTTCAGAGGTAGATGCAGAAAAAAAATGTTTTTAATTTGCAACCTGATGGAGGTCAGTATAGATGGGCTAAAAGACCAAGTCCCACACACTGCTAGAAGCCCAAATTTTTTTTCAGAGCTAGATGTATAAAAAAATTATATTCAAATTGCAACCTGATGGAGGTCAGTATAGATGCACTAATAGAACAAGTCCCACACACTGCTAGAAGCCCAATTTTTTTTTCAGAGCTAGATGCAGAAAAAAATGATATTCAATTTGCAACCTGATGGAGGTCAGTATAGATGGACTAATAGAACAAGTCCCACACACTGCTAGAATCCCAAATTTTTTTTCAGAGCTAGATGCAGAAAAAAATTATATTCAATTTGCAACCTTATGGAGGTCAGTATAGATAAACTAATAGAACAAGTCCCACACATTGCTAGAAGCCCAAATTTTTTTTCAGAGATAGATGCAGAAAAAAATTATATTAAATTTGCAACCTGATGGAGGTCAGTATAGATGGACTAATAGAACAAGTCCCACACACTGCTAGAATCCCAAATTTGTTTTCAGAGCTAGATGCAGAAAAAAGTTATTTTTAATTTGCAACCTGATGGAGGTCAGTAGAGATGGACTAATAGAACAAGTCCCACACACTGCTAGAAGCCCAAATTTTTTTTCAGAGCTAGATGCAGAAATTTTTTTTATTCAATTTGCAACCTGATGGAGGTGAGTATAGATGGACTAATAGAACAGGTCCGACACACTGCTAGAAGCCCAATTTTTTTTTCAGAGCTAGATGCAGAAAAACATTTATATTCAATTTGCAACCTGATGGAGGTCAGTATAGATGAACTAATAGAACAAGTCCCACACACTGCTAGAAGCCAAATTTTTTTTTCAGAGCTAGATGTAGAAAAAAAAAAAAATTAATTTGCAACCTGATGGAGGTCAGTATAGATGGACTAATAGAACAAGTCCCACACACTGCTAGAAGCCATATTTTTTTTTCAGAGCTAGATGCAGAAAAAAAATATTTTTCATTTGCAACCTGATGGAGGTCAGTATAGATGGACTAATAGACCAAGTCCCACACACTGCTAGAAGGCCAAATATTTTTTCAGAGCTAGATGCAGAACAAAATATTTTTAATTTGCAACCTGATGTAGGTCAGTATAGATGGACTAATAGACCAAGTCCCAAAAACTGCTAGTAGCCCAAATTATTTTTCAGAACTAGATGCAAAAAAAAAATATATTCAATATGCAACCTGATGGAGGTCAGTATAGATGGACTAATAGAACAAGTCCCACACACTGCTAGAAGCCCAATTTTTTTTGTAGAGCTAGATGCAGAAAAAAATTATATTCAATTTGCAACCTGATGGAGGTCAGTAAAGATGGACTAATAGAACAAGTCCCACACACTGCTAGAAGCCCAAATTTTTTTTCAGAGCTAGATGCAGAAAAAAAATAATTTTAATTTGCAACCTGATGGAGGTCAGTATAGATGGGCTAATAGAACAAGTCCCACACACTGCTAGAAGCCCAATTTTTTTTTCAGAGCTAGATGTATAAAAAAATTATTTTTAATTTGCAACCTGATGGAGGTCAGTATAGATGCACTAATAGAACAAGTCCCACACACTGCTAGAAGCCCAATTTTTTTTTCAGAGCTAGATGCAGAAAAAAATTATATTCAATTTGCAACCTGATGGAGGTCAGTATAGATGGACTAATAGAACAAGTCCCACACACTGCTAGAAGCTCAAATTTTGTTTCAGAGCTAGATGCAGAAAAAAAAAAAAATTAATTTGCAACCTGATGGAGGTCAGTATAGTTGGACTAATAGACCAAGTCCAACACACAGTTAGAATCCCAAATTTTTTTTCAGAGCTAGATGCAGAAAAAAATTATATTCAATTTGCAACCTGATGGAGGTCAGTATAGATGAACTAATAGAACAAGTCCCACACATTGCTAGAAGCCCAAATTTTTTTCAGAGGTAGATGCAGAAAAAAAATGTTTTTAATTTGCAACCTGATGGAGGTCAGTTTACATGGACTAATAAACCAAGTCTCACACACTGCTAGAATCCCAATTTTTTTTTCAAAGCTAGATGCAGAAAAAAAATATTTTTAATTTGCAACCTGATGGAGGTCAGTATAGATGGACTAATAGAACAAGTCCCACACACTGCTAGAATCCCAAATTTTTTTTCAGAGCTAGATGCAGAAAAAAATTATATTCAATTTGCAACCTGATGGAGGTCAGTATAGTTGAACTAATAGAACAAGTCCCACACATTGCTAGAAGCCCAAATTTTTTTTCAGAGATAGATGCAGAAAAAAATTATATTAAATTTGCAACCTGATGGAGGTCAGTATAGATGGACTAATAGAACAAGTCCCACACACTGATAGAAGCCCAAAACTTTTTTCAGAGCTAGATGTATAAAAAATTATATTCAATTTGCAACCTGATGGAGGTCAGTATAGATGCACTAATAGAACAAGTCCCACACACTGCTAGAAGCCCAAATTTTTTTTCAGAGCTAGATGCAGAAAATTTTTTTATTCAATTTGCAACCTGATGGAGGTCAGTATAGATGGACTAATAGAACAGGTCTGACACACTGCTAGAAGCCCAATTTTTTTTTCAGAGCTAGATGCAGAAAAACATTTATATTCAATTTGCAACCTGATGGAGGTCAGTATAGATGAACTAATAGAACAAGTCCCACACACTGCTAGAAGCCAAACTTTTTTTTCAGAGCTAGATGCAGAAAAAAAAAAATTAATTTGCAACCTGATGGAGGTCAGTATAGATGGACTAATAGAACAAGTCCCGCACACTGCTAGAAGCCATATTTTTTTTTCAGAGCTAGATGCAGAAAAAAATTATATTAAATTTGCAACCTGATGGAGGTCAGTATAGATGGACTAATAGAACAGGTCCCACACACTGCTAGAAACCCAATTTTTTTTTCAGAGCTAGATGCAGAAAAACATTTATATTCAATTTGCAACCTGATGGAGGTCAGTATAGATGAACTAATAGAACAAGTCCCACACATTGCTAGAAGCCCAATTTTTTTTTCAGAGCTAGATGAAGAAAAAAAAATTTTTTAATTTGCAACCTGATGGAGGTCAGTATAGATGGACTAATAGAACAAGTCCCACACACTGCTAGAAGCCCAATTTTTTTTTCAGAGCTAGATGCAGAAAATAAATATTTTTAATTTGCAACCTGATGTAGGTCAGTATAGATGGACTAATAGACCAAGTCCCACACACTGCTAGTATCCCAAATTATTTTTCAGAGCTAGATGCAGAAAAAAATTATATTCAATTTGCAACCTGATGGAGGTCAGTATAGATGGACTAATAGAACGAGTCCCACACACTGCTAGAAGCCCAATTTTTTTTTCAGAGCTAGATGCAGAAAAAATATATTTTTAATTTGCAACCTGATGGAGGTCAGTATAGATTAACTAAAAGACCAAGTTCCACACACTGCTAGAAGCCCAAATTTTTTTTCAGAGCTAGATGCAGAAAAAAAATATTTTTCATTTGCAACCTGATGGAGGTTAGTATAGATGGACTAATAGAACATGTCCCACACACTGCTAGAAGCCCAATTTTTTTTTCAGAGCTAGATGCAGAAAAAAATTATATTCAGTTTGCAACCTGATGTAGGTCAGTATAGATGGACTAATAGGCCAAGTCCCACACACTGCTAGAAGCCCAAATTTTTTTTCAGAGCTAGATGCAGAAAAAAATTATATTCAATTTGCAACCTGATGGAGGACAGTTTAGATGGACTAATAGAACAAGTCCCACACACTGCTAGAAGCCCAAATTTTTTTTCAGAGCTAGATGCAGAAAAAAAATATTTTTAATTTGCAACCTGATGGAGGTCAGTATAGATGGACTAATAGACCAAGTCCCACACACTGCTAGAAGCCCACATTTTTTTTCATAGCTAGATGCAGAAAAAAATTATATTAAATTTGCAACCTGATGGAGGTCAGTATAGATGGACTAATAGAACAAGTCCCACACACTGATAGAAGCCCAAAACTTTTTTCAGAGCTAGATGTATAAAAAATTATATTCAATTTGCAACCTGATGGAGGTCAGTATAGATGCACTGATAGAACAAGTCCCACACACTGCTAGAAGCCCAAATTTTTTTTCAGAGGTAGATGCAGAAAAAAATATTTTTAATTTGCAACCTGATGGAGGTCAGTATAGATGGACTAATAGACCAAGTCCCACACACTGCTAGAAGCCCAAATTTTTTTTCAGAGCTAGTTGAAGAAAAAAATTATATTCAATTTGCAACCTTATGGTGGTCAGTATAGATGGACTAATAGAACAAGTCCCACACACTGCTAGAAGCCAAAAATTTTTTTCAGAGCTAGATACAGAAAAAAATTATATTCAATTTGCAACTTGATGGAGGTCAGTATAGATGGACTAAAAGAACAAGTCCCACACACTGCTAGAAGCCCAAATTTCTTTTCAGAGCTAGATGCAGAAAAAAAATATTTTTTATTTGCAACTTGATGGAGGTCAGTATAGATGGTCTAATAGACCATGTCCCACACACTGCTAGAAGCCCAAATTTTTTTTCAGAGCTAGATACAGAAAAAATATATTTTTAATTTGCAACCTGATGGAGGTCAGTATAGATGGACTAATAGACCAAGTCCCACACACTGCTATAAGCCCAAATATTTTTTCAGAGCTAGATGCTGAAAAAAAATATTTTTAATTTGCAACCTGATGGAGGTCAGTATAGATGGACTAATAGACCAAGTCCCACACACTGCTGGAATCCCAAATTTTTTTTCAGAGCTAGATGCAGAAAAAAATTATATTCAATTTGCAACCTGATGGAGGTCAGTATCGATGAACTAATAGAACAAGTCTCACACATTGCTAGAAGCCCAAATTTTTTTTCAGAGCTAGTTGCAGAAAAAAAATGATTTTTAATTTGCAACCTGATGGAGGTCAGTATTGATGGACTAATAGACCAAGTCCCACACACTGCTAGAAGCCTAAATTTTTTTCCAGAGCTAGATGCAGCAGAAAATTATATTCAATTTGCAACCTGATGGAAGTCAGTATAGATGGACTAATAGAACAAGTCCCACACACTGCTAGAAGCCCAATTATTTTTTCAGAGCTAGATGCAGAAAAAAAATATTTTTAATTTGCAACCTGATGGAGGTCAGTATAGATGGACTAATAGAACAAGTCCCACACACTGCTATAAGCCCAAATATTTTTTCAGAGCTAGATGCAGAAAAAAATTATATTCAATTTGCAACCTGATGGAGGTCAGTATAGATGGACTAATAGAACAAGTCCCACACACTGCTAGAAGCCCAACTTTGTTTTCAGAGCTAGATGCAGAAAAAAATTATTTTTAATTTGCAACCTGATGGAGGTCAGTATAGATGGACTAATAGAACAAGTCCCACACACTGCTAGTAGCCCAAATTTTTTTCAGAGCTAGATGCAGAAAAAAATATTTTTAATTTGCAACCTGATGGAGGTCAGTATAGATGGACTAATAGACCAAGTCCCACACACTGCTAGAATCCCAATTTTTTTTCCAGAGCTAGATGCAGAAAAAAATTATATTCAATTTGCAACCTGATGGAGGTCAGTAGATATGAACTAATAGAACAAATCCCACACATTGCTAGAAGCCCAAATTTTTTTTCAGAGCTAGATGCAGAAAAAAAATATTTTTAATTTGCAACCTGATGGAGGTCAGTATAGATGGACTTATAGACCAAGTCCCACACACTGCTAGAAGCCCAAATTTTTTTTCAGAGCTAGATGCAGCAGAAAATTATATTCAATTTGCAACCTGATGGAAGTCAGTATCGATGGACTAATAGACCAAGTCCCACACACTGCTAGAAGCCCAAATTTTTTTCAGAGCTAGATGCAGAAAAAAGTTATATTCAATTAGCAACCTGATGGAGGTCAGTATAGATGGACTAATAGACCAAGTCCCACACACTGCTAGAAGCCCAAATTTGTTTTCAGAGCTAGATGCAGAAAAAAATTATTTTTAATTTGCAACCTGATGGAGGTCAGTATAGATGGACTAATAGAACAAGTCCCACACACTGCAAGAATCCCAATTTTTTTTTCAGAGCTAGATGCAGAAAAAAATTAAATTCAATTTGCAACCTGATGGAGGTCAGTAGAGATGAACCAATAGAACAAGTCCCACACATTGCTAGAAGCCCAAATTTTTTTTCAGAGCTAGATGCAGAAAAAAAATATTTTTAATTTGCAACCTGATGGAGGTTAGTATAGATGGACTAATAGACCAAGTCCCACACACTGCTAGAAGCCCAAATTTTTTTTCAGAGCTAGATGCAGAAGAAAATTATATTCAATTTGCAACCTGATGGAAGTCAGTATAGATGGACTAATAGAACAAGTCCCACACACTGCTAGTAGCCCAATTTTTTTTTCAGAGCTAGATGCAGAAAAAAATTATTTTTAATTTGCAACCTGATGGAGGTCAGTATAGATGGACTAATAGAACAAGTACCACACACTGCTATAAGCCCAAATATTTTTTCAGAGCTAGATGCTGAAAAAAAATATTTTTAATTTGCAACCTGATGGAGGTCAGTATAGATGGACTAATAGAACAAGTCCCACACACTGCAAGAAGCCCAAATTTGTTTTCAGAGCTAGATGCAGAAAAAAATTATTTTTAATTTGCAACCTGATGGAGGTCAGTATAGATTGGCTAACAGACAATGTCCCACACACTGCTAGAAGCCCAATTTTTTTTCAGAGGTAGATGCAGAAAAAAATTATATTCAATTTGCAACCTGATGGAGGTCAGTATAGATGGACTAATGGAACAAGTCCCACACACTGCTAGTAGCCCAAATTTTTTTCAGACCTAGATGCAGAAAAAAAATATTTTTAATTTGCAACCTGATGGAGGTCAGTATAGATGGACTAATAGACCAAGTCCCACACACTGCTAGAATCCCATTTTTTTTTCAGAGCTAGATGCAGAAAAAAATTATATTCAATTTGCAACCTGATGGAGGTCAGTATAGATGAACTAATAGAACAAGTCCCACACATTGCTAGAAGCCCAAATTTTTTTTCAGAGCTAGATGCAGAAAAAAATGAGTTTTAATTTGCAACCTGATGGAGGTCAGTATTGATGGACTAATAGACCAAGTCCCACACACTGCTAGAAGCCCAAATTTTTTTTCAGAGCTAGATGCAGAAAAAAATTATATTCAATTTGCAACCTGAGGGAGGTCAGTATAGATGAACTAATAGAACAAGTCCCACACATTGCTAGAGGCCCAAATTTTTTTCAGAGCTAGATGCAGAAAAAAATGATGTTTAATTTACAACCTGATGGAGGTCAGTATAGATGGAATAATAGACCAAGTCCCACACACTGCTAGAAGCCAAAATTTTTTTTCAGAGCTAGATGCAGAAAAAAATTATATTCAGTTTGCAAACTGATGGAGGTCACTATAGATGGACTAATAGAACAAGTCCCACACACTGCTAGAAGCCCAAATTTTTTTTCAGAGGTATATGCAGAAAAAAATATTTTTAATTTGCAACCTGATGGAGGTCAGTATTGATGGACTAATAGACCAAGTCCCACTCACTGCTAGAAGCCAAAATTTTTTTTCAGAGCTAGATGCAGTAAAAAATTATATTCAATTTGAAACCTGATGGAGGTCAGTATAGATGGACTAATAGAACAAGTAACACACACTGCTATAAGCCCAAATATTTTTTCAGAGCTAGATGCTGAAAAAAAATATTTTTAATTTGCAACCTGATGGAGGTCAGTATAGATGGAATAATAGACCAAGTCCCACACACTGCTAGAATCCCAAATTTTTTTTCAGAGCTAGATGCAGAAAAAAATTATATTCAATTTGCAACCTGATGGAGGTCAGTATAGATGAACTAATACAACAAGTCCCACACAATGCTAGAAGCCCAAATTTTTTTTCAGAGCTAGATGCAGAAAAATTGATTTTTAATTTGCAACCTGATGGAGGTCAATATTGATGAACTAATAGACCAAGTCCCACACACTGCTAGAAGCCCAAAGTTTTTTTCAGAGCTAGATGCAGAAAAAAATTATATTCAATTTGCAACCTGATGGAGGTCAGTATAGATGGACTAATAGAACAAGTCCCACACACTGCTTGAAGCCCAAATTTGTTTTCAGAGCTAGATGCAGAAAAAAAATATTTTTAATTTGCAACCTGATGGAGGTCAGTATAGATTGGCTAACACACAAAGTCCCACACACTGCTAGAAGCCCAAATTTTTTTCAGAGGTAGATGCAGAAAAAAATTATATTCAATTAGCAACCTGATGGAGGTCAGTAGAGATGTACTAATAGAACAAGTCCCACACACTGCTAGAAGCCCAAATTTGTTTTCAGAGCTAGATGCAGAAAAAAAATATTTTTAATTTGCAACCTGATGGAGGTCAGTATAGATGGACTAATTGAACAAGTCCCACACACTGCTAGTAGCCCAAATTTTTTTCAGAGCTAGATGCAGAAAAAAAATATTTTTAATTTGCAACCTGATGGAGGTCAGTATATATGGACTAATAGAACAAGTCCCACACACTGCTAGAAGCTTAAATTTTTTTTCAAAGCTAGATGCAAAAAAAAATTATATTCAATTTGCAACCTGATGGAGGTCAGTGTAGATGGACTAATAGAACAAGTCCCACACACTGCTAGAAGCCCAATATTTTTTTCAGAGCTAGATGCAGAAAAAAAATATTTTTAATTTACATCCTGATGTAGGTCAGTATAGATGGACTAACAGACAAAGTCCCACACACAGCTAGAAGCCCAAATTTTTTTTCAGAGCTAGATGCAGAAAAAAATTATATTCAATTTGCAAACTGATGGAGGTCAGTATAGATGGACTAATAGAACAAGTCCCACACACTGCTAGAAGCCCAAATTTTTTTTCAGAGCTAGATGCAGAAAAAAAATATTTTTAATTTGCAACCTGATGGAGGTCAATATAAATGGTCTAATAGACCATGTCCCACACACTGCTAGAAGCCCAATTTTTTTTTCAGAGCTAGATGCAGAAAAAAAATATTTTTAATTTGCAACCTGATGGAGGTCAGTATAGATGGACTAATAGACCAAGTCCCACACACAGCTAGAATCCCAATTTTTTTTTCAGAGCTAGATGCAGAAAAAAATTATATTCAATTTGCAACCTGATTGAGGTCAGTATAGATGAACTAATAGAACAAGTCCCACACATTGCTAGAAGCCCAAATTTTTTTTCAGAGCTAGATGCAGAAAAAAAATATTTTTAATTTGCAACCTGATGGAGGTCAGTATAGATGGACTAATAGACCAAGTCCCACACACTGCTAGAAGCCCACATTTTTTTGCAGAGCTAGATGCAGAAAAAAATTATATTCAATTTGCAACCTGATGGACGTCAGTATAGATGGACTAATAGAACAAGTCCCACACACTGCTAGAAGCCCAAATTTGTTTTCAGAGCTAGATGCAGAAAAAAAAAATTTTTAATTTGCAACCTGATGGAAGTCAGTATAGATGGACTAATAGAACAAGTCCCACACACTGCTAGAAGCCCAAATTTTTTTTCAGAGCTAGATGCAGAAAAAAATTATTTTTAATTTGCAACCTGAGGAGGTCAGTATAGATGGACTAATAGACCAAGTCCCACACACTGCTAGATGCCCAAATTTTTTTTCAGAGTTAGCTGCAGAAAAAAATTATATTCAATTTGCAACCTGATGGAGGTCAGTAGAGATGGACTAATAGAACAAGTCCCACACACTGCTAGAAGCCCAAATTTGTTTTCAGAGCTAGATGCAGAAAAAAATATTTTTAATTTGCAACGTGATGGAGGTCAGTATAGATGGACTAATAGAACAAGTCCCACACACTGCTAGAATCCCAAATTTTTTTTCAGAGCTAGATGCAGAAAAAAATTATATTCAATTTGCAACCTGATGGAAGTCAGTATAGATGAACTAATAGAACAAGTCCCACACATTGCTAGAAGCCCAAATTTTTTTTCAGAGCTAGATGCAGAAAAAAGTGATTTTTAATTTGCAACCTGATGGAGGTCAGTATAGATGGAATAATAGACCAAGTCCCACACACTGCTAGAAGCCCAAATTTTTTTTCAGAGCTAGATGCAGAAAAAAATTATATTCAGTTTGCAACCTGATGGAGGTCAGTATAGATGGACTAATAGAACAAGTCTCACACACTGCTAGAAGCCCAAATTTTTTTCAGAGGTAGATGCAGAAAAAATTATATTCAATTTGCAACCTGATGGAGGTCAGTAGAGAAGGACTAATAGAACAAGTCCCACACACTGCTAGTAGCCCAAATTTTTTTCAGAGCTAGATGCAGAAAAAAATATTTTTAATTTGCAACCTGATGGAGGTCAGTATAGATGGACTAATAGACCAAGTCCCACACACTGCTAGAATCCCAATTTTTTTTTCAGAGCTAGATGCAGAAAAAAATTAAATTCAATTTGCAACCTGATGGAGGTCAGTAGAGATGAACCAATAGAACAAGTCCCACACATTGCTAGAAGCCCAAATTTTTTTTCAGAGCTAGATGCAGAAAAAAAATATTTTTAATTTGCAACCTGATGGAGGTTAGTATAGATGGACTAATAGACCAAGTCCCACACACTGCTAGAAGCCCAAATTTTTTTTCAGAGCTAGATGCAGAAGAAAATTATATTCAATTTGCAACCTGATGGAAGTCAGTATAGATGGACTAATAGAACAAGTCCCACACACTGCTAGTAGCCCAATTTTTTTTTCAGAGCTAGATGCAGAAAAAAATTATTTTTAATTTGCAACCTGATGGAGGTCAGTATAGATGGACTAATAGAACAAGTACCACACACTGCTATAAGCCCAAATATTTTTTCAGAGCTAGATGCTGAAAAAAAATATTTTTAATTTGCAACCTGATGGAGGTCAGTATAGATGGACTAATAGAACAAGTCCCACACACTGCAAGATGCCCAAATTTGTTTTCAGAGCTAGATGCAGAAAAAAATTATTTTTAATTTGCAACCTGATGGAGGTCAGTATAGATTGGCTAACAGACAATGTCCCACACACTGCTAGAAGCCCAATTTTTTTTCAGAGGTAGATGCAGAAAAAAATTATATTCAATTTGCAACCTGATGGAGGTCAGTATAGATGGACTAATAGAACAAGTCCCACACACTGCTAGTAGCCCAAATTTTTTTCAGAGCTAGATGCAGAAAAAAAATATTTTTAATTTGCAACCTGATGGAGGTCAGTATAGATGGACTAATAGACCAAGTCCCACACACTGCTAGAATCCCATTTTTTTTTCAGAGCTAGATGCAGAAAAAAATTAAATTCAATTTGCAACCTGATGGAGGTCAGTATAGATGAACTAATAGAACAAGTCCCACACATTGCTAGAAGCCCAAATTTTTTTTCAGAGCTAGATGCAGAAAAAAATGATTTTTAATTTGCAACCTGATGGAGGTCAGTATTGATGGACTAATAGACCAAGTCCCACACACTGCTAGAAGCCCAAATTTTTTTTCAGAGCTAGATGCAGAAAAAAATTATATTCAATTTGCAACCTGATGGAGGTCAGTATAGATGAACTAATAGAACAAGTCCCACACATTGCTAGAAGCCCAAATTTCTTTTCAGAGCTAGATGCAGAAAAAAATGATTTTTAATTTGCAACCTGATGGAGGTCAGTATTGATGGACTAATAGACCAAGTCCCACACACTGCTAGAAGCCCAAATTTTTTTTCAGAGCTAGATGCAGAAAAAAATTATATTCAATTTGCAACCTGAGGGAGGTCAGTATAGATGAACTAATAGAACAAGTCCCACACATTGCTAGAAGCCCAAATTTTTTTCAGAGCTAGATGCAGAAAAAAATGATGTTTAATTTGCAACCTGATGGAGGTCAGTATAGATGGAATAATAGACCAAGTCCCACACACTGTTAGAAGCCAAAATTTTTTTTCAGAGCTAGATGCAGAAAAAAATTATATTCAGTTTGCAAACTGATGGAGGTCACTATAGATGGACTAATAGAACAAGTCCCACACACTGCTAGAAGCCCAAATTTTTTTTCAGAGGTATATGCAGAAAAAAATATTTTTAATTTGCAACCTGATGGAGGTCAGTATTGATGGACTAATAGACCAAGTCCCACTCACTGCTAGAAGCCAAAATTTTTTTTCAGAGCTAGATGCAGTAAAAAATTATATTCAATTTGAAACCTGATGGAGGTCAGTATAGATGGACTAATAGAACAAGTAACACACACTGCTATAAGCCCAAATATTTTTTCAGAGCTAGATGCTGAAAAAAAATATTTTTAATTTGCAACCTGATGGAGGTCAGTATAGATGGACTAATAGACCAAGTCCCACACACTGCTAGAATCCCAAATTTTTTTTCAGAGCTAGATGCAGAAAAAAATTATATTCAATTTGCAACCTGATGGAGGTCAGTATAGATGAACTAATACAACAAGTCCCACACAATGCTAGAAGCCCAAATTTTTTTTCAGAGCTAGATGCAGAAAAAAGTGATTTTTAATTTGCAACCTGATGGAGGTCAATATTGATGAACTAATAGACCAAGTCCCACACACTGCTAGAAGCCCAAATTTTTTTCAGAGGTAGATGCAGAAAAAAATTATATTCAATTAGCAACCTGATGGAGGTCAGTAGAGATGTACTAATAGAACAAGTCCCACACACTGCTAGAAGCCCAAATTTGTTTTCAGAGCTAGATGCAGAAAAAAAATATTTTTAATTTGCAACCTGATGGAGGTCAGTATAGATGGACTAATTGAACAAGTCCCACACACTGCTAGTAGCCCAAATTTTTTTCAGAGCTAGATGCAGAAAAAAAATATTTTTAATTTGCAACCTGATGGAGGTCAGTATATATGGACTAATAGAACAAGTCCCACACACTGCTAGAAGCTTAAATTTTTTTTCAAAGCTAGATGCAAAAAAAAATTATATTCAATTTGCAACCTGATGGAGGTCAGTGTAGATGGACTAATAGAACAAGTCCCACACACTGCTAGAAGCCCAATATTTTTTTCAGAGCTAGATGCAGAAAAAAAATATTTTTAATTTGCAACCTGATGTAGGTCAGTATAGATGGACTAACAGACAAAGTCCCACACACAGCTAGAAGCCCAAATTTTTTTTCAGAGCTAGATGCAGAAAAAAATTATATTCAATTTGCAAACTGATGGAGGTCAGTATAGATGGACTAATAGAACAAGTCCCACACACTGCTAGAAGCCCAAATTTTTTTTCAGAGCTAGATGCAGAAAAAAAATATTTTTAATTTGCAACCTGATGGAGGTCAATATAAATGGTCTAATAGACCATGTCCCACACACTGCTAGAAGCCCAATTTTTTTTTCAGAGCTAGATGCAGAAAAAAAATATTTTTAATTTGCAACCTGATGGAGGTCAGTATAGATGGACTAATAGACCAAGTCCCACACACAGCTAGAATCCCAATTTTTTTTTCAGAGCTAGATGCAGAAAAAAATTATATTCAATTTGCAACCTGATTGAGGTCAGTATAGATGAACTAATAGAACAAGTCCCACACATTGCTAGAAGCCCAAATTTTTTTTCAGAGCTAGATGCAGAAAAAAAATATTTTTAATTTGCAACCTGATGGAGGTCAGTATAGATGGACTAATAGACCAAGTCCCACACACTGCTAGAAGCCCACATTTTTTTGCAGAGCTAGATGCAGAAAAAAATTATATTCAATTTGCAACCTGATGGACGTCAGTATAGATGGACTAATAGAACAAGTCCCACACAGTGCTAGAAGCCCAAATTTGTTTTCAGAGCTAGATGCAGAAAAAAAAAATTTTTAATTTGCAACCTGATGGAAGTCAGTATAGATGGACTAATAGAACAAGTCCCACACACTGCTAGAAGCCCAAATTTTTTTTCAGAGCTAGATGCAGAAAAAAATTATTTTTAATTTGCAACCTGAGGAGGTCAGTATAGATGGACTAATAGACCAAGTCCCACACACTGCTAGATGCCCAAATTTTTTTTCAGAGTTAGCTGCAGAAAAAAATTATATTCAATTTGCAACCTGATGGAGGTCAGTAGAGATGGACTAATAGAACAAGTCCCACACACTGCTAGAATCCCAAATTTGTTTTCAGAGCTAGATGCAGAAAAAAATATTTTGAATTTGCAACGTGATGGAGGTCAGTATAGATGGACTAATAGAACAAGTCCCACACACTGCTAGAATCCCAAATTTTTTTTCAGAGCTAGATGCAGAAAAAAATTATATTCAATTTGCAACCTGATGGAAGTCAGTATAGATGAACTAATAGAACAAGTCCCACACATTGCTAGAAGCCCAAATTTTTTTTCAGAGCTAGATGCAGAAAAAAGTGATTTTTAATTTGCAACCTGATGGAGGTCAGTATAGATGGAATAATAGACCAAGTCCCACACACTGCTAGAAGCCCAAATTTTTTTTCAGAGCTAGATGCAGAAAAAAATTATATTCAGTTTGCAACCTGATGGAGGTCAGTATAGATTGACTAATAGAACAAGTCCCACACACTGCTAGAAGCCCAAATTTTTTTTCAGAGGTAGATGCAGAAAAAAATATTTTTAATTTGCAACCTGATGGAGGTCAGTATTGATGAACTAATAGACAAAGTCCCACACACTGCTAGAAGCCCAATTTTTTTTTCAGAGCTAGATGCAGAAAAAAATTCTATTCAATTTGCAACCTGATGGAGGTCAGTATAGATGGACTAATAGAACAAGTCCCACACACTGCTAGAAGGCCAATTATTTTTTCAGAGCTAGATGCAGAAAAAAATTATTTTTAATTTGCAACCTGATGGAGGTCAGTATAGATGGAATAATAGACCAAGTCCCACACACTGCTAGAAGCCCAAATCTTTTTTCAGAGTTAGATGCTGAAAAAAAATATTTTTAATTTGCAACCTGATGGAGGTCAGTATAGATTGAATAATAGACCATGTCACACACACTGCTAGAATCCCAATTTTTTTTTCAGAGCTAGATGCAGAAAAAAATTATATTCAATTTGCAACCTGATGGAGGTCAGTATAGATGAACTAATAGAACAAGTCCCACACATTGCTAGAAGCCCAAATTTTTTTTCAGAGCTGGATGCACAAAAAAATTATTTTTAATTTGCAACCTGATGGAGGTCAGTATTGATGGACTAATAGACCAAGTCCCACCCACTGCTAGAAGCCCAAATTTTTTTTCAGAGCTAGATGCAGAAAAAAATCATATTCAATTTGCAACCTGATTGAGGTCAGTATAGATGGACTAATAGAAAAAGTCCCACACACTGCTAGAAGCCCAAATTTGTTTTCAGAGCTAGATGCAGAAAAAAAATATTTTTAATTTGCAACCTGATGGAGGTCAGTATAGATGGACTAATAGAACAAGTCCCACACACTGCTAGAAGCCCAATTTTTTTTTCAAAGCTAGATGCAGAAAAAATTATATTCAATTTGCAACTTTATGGAGGTCAGTATAGATGGACTAATAGTACATGTCCCTCACACTGCTAGAAGCCCAATTTTTTTTCAGAGCTAGATGCAGAAAAAAAATATTTTTAATTTGCAACCTGATGTAGGTCAGTATAGATGGACTAATAGACAAAGTCCCACACACAGCTAGAAGCCCAAATTTTTTTTCAGAGCTAGGTGCAAAAAAAAATTATATTCAATTTGCAACCTGATGGAGGTCAGTATAGATGGACTAATAGAACATGTCCCACACACTGCTAGAAGCCCAAATATTTTTTCAGAGCTAGATGCTGAAAAAAATATTTTTAATTTGCAACCTGATGGAGGTCAGTATAGATGGACTAATAGAACAAGTCCCACACACTGCAAGAAGCCCAAATTTGTTTTCAGAGCTAGATGCAGAAAAAAATTATTTTTAATTTGCAACCTGATGGAGGTCAGTATAGATTGGCTAACAGACAATGTCCCACACACTGCTAGAAGCCCAATTTTTTTTCAGAGGTAGATGCAGAAAAAAATTATATTCAATTTGCAACCTGATGGAGGTCAGTATAGATGGACTAATAGAACAAGTCCCACACACTGCTAGTAGCCCAAATTTTTTTCAGAGCTAGATGCAGAAAAAAAATATTTTTAATTTGCAACCTGATGGAGGTCAGTATAGATGAACTAATAGACCAAGTCCCACACACTGCTAGAATCCCATTTTTTTTTCAGAGCTAGATGCAGAAAAAAATTAAATTCAATTTGCAACCTGATGGAGGTCAGTATAGATGAACTAATAGAACAAGTCCGACACATTGCTAGAAGCCCAAATTTTTTTTCAGAGCTAGATGCAGAAAAAAATGATTTTTAATTTGCAACCTGATGGAGGTCAGTATTGATGGACTAATAGACCAAGTCCCACACACTGCTAGAAGCCAAAATTTTTTTTCAGAGCTAGATGCAGAAAAAAATTATATTCAATTTGCAACCTGATGGAGGTCAGAATAGATGAACTAATAGAACAAGTCCCACACACTGCTAGAAGCCCAAATTTTTTTTCAGAGCTAGATGCAGAAAAAAATTATATTCAATTTGCAACCTGAGGGAGGTCAGTATAGATGAACTAATAGAACAAGTCCCACACATTGCTAGAAGCCCAAATTTTTTTCAGAGCTAGATGCAGAAAAAAATGATGTTTAATTTGCAACCTGATGGAGGTCAGTATAGATGGACTAATAGACCAAGTCCCACACACTGCTAGAATCCCATTTTTTTTTCAGAGCTAGATGCAGAAAAAAATTAAATTCAATTTGCAACCTGATGGAGGTCAGTATAGATGAACTAATAGAACAAGTCCCACACATTGCTAGAAGCCCAAATTTTTTTTCAGAGCTAGATGCAGAAAAAAATGATTTTTAATTTGCAACCTGATGGAGGTCAGTATTGATGGACTAATAGACCAAGTCCCACACACTGCTAGAAGCCCAAATTTTTTTTCAGAGCTAGATGCAGAAAAAAATTATATTCAATTTGCAACCTGATGGAGGTCAGTATAGATGAACTAATAGAACAAGTCCCACACATTGCTAGAAGCCCAAATTTTTTTTCAGAGCTAGATGCAGAAAAAAATGATTTTTAATTTGCAACCTGATGGAGGTCAGTATTGATGGACTAATAGACCAAGTCCCACACACTGCTAGAAGCCCAAATTTTTTTTCAGAGCTAGATGCAGAAAAAAATTATATTCAATTTGCAACCTGAGGGAGGTCAGTATAGATGAACTAATAGAACAAGTCCCACACATTGCTAGAAGCCCAAATTTTTTTCAGAGCTAGATGCAGAAAAAAATGATGTTTAATTTGCAACCTGATGGAGGTCAGTATAGATGGAATAATAGACCAAGTCCCACACACTGCTAGAAGCCAAAATTTTTTTTCAGAGCTAGATGCAGAAAAAAATGATGTTTAATTTGCAACCTGATGGAGGTCAGTATAGATGGAATAATAGACCAAGTCCCACACACTGCTAGAAGCCCAAATTTTTTTTCAGAGGTATATGCAGAAAAAAATATTTTTAATTTGCAACCTGATGGAGGTCAGTATTGATGGACTAATAGACCAAGTCCCACTCACTGCTAGAAGCCAAAATTTTTTTTCAGAGCTAGATGCAGTAAAAAATTATATTCAATTTGAAACCTGATGGAGGTCAGTATAGATGGACTAATAGAACAAGTAACACACACTGCTATAAGCCCAAATATTTTTTCAGAGCTAGATGCTGAAAAAAAATATTTTTAATTTGCAACCTGATGGAGGTCAGTATAGATGGACTAATAGACCAAGTCCCACACACTGCTAGAATCCCAAATTTTTTTTCAAAGCTAGATGCAGAAAAAAATTATATTCAATTTGCAACCTGATGGAGGTCAGTATAGATGAACTAATACAACAAGTCCCACACAATGCTAGAAGCCCAAATTTTTTTTCAGAGCTAGATGCAGAAAAAAGTGATTTTTAATTTGCAACCTGATGGAGGTCAATATTGATGAACTAATAGACCAAGTCCCACACACTGCTAGAAGCCCAAAGTTTTTTTCAGAGCTAGATGCAGAAAAAAATTATATTCAATTTGCAACCTGATGGAGGTCAGTATAGATGGACTAATAGAACAAGTCCCACACACTGCTAGAAGCCCAAATTTGTTTTCAGAGCTAGATGCAGAAAAAAAATATTTTTAATTTGCAACCTGATGGAGGTCAGTATAGATTGGCTAACACACAAAGTCCCACACACTGCTAGAAGCCCAAATTTTTTTCAGAGGTAGATGCAGAAAAAAATTATATTCAATTAGCAACCTGATGGAGGTCAGTAGAGATGTACTAATAGAACAAGTCCCACACACTGCTAGAAGCCCAAATTTGTTTTCAGAGCTAGATGCAGAAAAAAAATATTTTTAATTTGCAACCTGATGGAGGTCAGTATAGATGGACTAATTGAACTAGTCCCACACACTGCTAGTATCCCAAATTTTTTTCAGAACTAGATGCAGAAAAAAAATATTTTTAATTTGCAACCTGATGGAGGTCAGTATATATGGACTAATAGAACAAGTCCCACACACTGCTAGAAGCTTAAATTTTTTTTCAAAGCTAGATGCAAAAAAAAATTATATTCAATTTGCAACCTGATGGAGGTCAGTGTAGATGGACTAATAGAACAAGTCCCACACACTGCTAGAAGCCCAATATTTTTTTCAGAGCTAGATGCAGAAAAAAAATATTTTTAATTTGCAACCTGATGTAGGTCAGTATAGATGGACTAACAGACAGAGTCCCACACACAGCTAGAAGCCCAAATTTTTTTTCAGAGCTAGATGCAGAAAAAAATTATATTCAATTTGCAAACTGATGGAGGTCAGTATGGATGGACTAATAGAACAAGTCCCACACACTGCTATAAGCCCAAATTTTTTTTCAGAGCTAGATGCAGAAAAAAAATATTTTTAATTTGCAACCTGATGGAGGTCAATATAAATGGTCTAATAGACCATGTCCCACACACTGCTAGAAGCCCAATTTTTTTTTCAGAGCTAGATGCAGAAAAAAAATATTTTTAATTTGCAACCTGATGGAGGTCAGTATAGATGGACTAATAGACCAAGTCCCACACACTGCTAGAATCCCAATTTTTTTTTCAGAGCTAGATGCAGAAAAAAATTATATTCAATTTGCAACCTGATTGAGGTCAGTATAGATGAACTAATAGAACAAGTCCCACACATTGCTAGAAGCCCAAATTTTTTTTCAGAGCTAGATGCAGAAAAAAAATATTTTTAATTTGCAACCTGATGGAGGTCAGTATAGATGGACTAATAGACCAAGTCCCACACACTGCTAGAAGCCCACATTTTTTTGCAGAGCTAGATGCAGAAAAAAATTATATTCAATTTGCAACCTGATGGACGTCAGTATAGATGAACTAATAGAACAAGTCCCACACATTGCTAGAAGCCCAAATTTTTTTTCAGAGCTGGATGCACAAAAAAATTATTTTTAATTTGCAACCTGATGGAGGTCAGTATTGATGGACTAATAGACCAAGTCCCACCCACTGCTAGAAGCCCAAATTTTTTTTCAGAGCTAGATGCAGAAAAAAATCATATTCAATTTGCAACCTGATTGAGGTCAGTATAGATGGACTAATAGAAAAAGTCCCACACACTGCTAGAAGCCCAAATTTGTTTTCAGAGCTAGATGCAGAAAAAAAATATTTTTAATTTGCAACCTGATGGAGGTCAGTATAGATGGACTAATAGAACAAGTCCCACACACTGCTAGAAGCCCAATTTTTTTTTCAAAGCTAGATGCAGAAAAAATTATATTCAATTTGCAACTTTATGGAGGTCAGTATAGATGGACTAATAGAACAAGTCCCTCACACTGCTAGAAGCCCAATTTTTTTTCAGAGCTAGATGCAGAAAAAAAATATTTTTAATTTGCAACCTGATGTAGGTCAGTATAGATGGACTAATAGACAAAGTCCCACACACAGCTAGAAGCCCAAATTTTTTTTCAGAGCTAGGTGCAAAAAAAAATTATATTCAATTTCCAACCTGATGGAGGTCAGTATAGATGGACTAATAGAACATGTCCCACACACTGCTAGATGCCCAAATATTTTTTCAGAGCTAGATGCTGAAAAAAAATATTTTTAATTTGCAACCTGATGGAGGTCAGTATAGATGGACTAATAGAACAAGTCCCACACACTGCAAGAAGCCCAAATTTGTTTTCAGAGCTAGATGCAGAAAAAAATTATTTTTAATTTGCAACCTGATGGAGGTCAGTATAGATTGGCTAACAGACAAAGTCCCACACACTGCTAGAAGCCCAATTTTTTTTCAGAGGTAGATGCAGAAAAAAATTATATTCAATTTGCAACCTGATGGAGGTCAGTATAGATGGACTAATAGAACAAGTCCCACACACTGCTAGTAGCCCAAATTTTTTTCAGAGCTAGATGCAGAAAAAAAATATTTTTAATTTGCAACCTGATGGAGGTCAGTATAGATGGACTAATAGACCAAGTCCCACACACTGCTAGAATCCCATTTTTTTTTCAGAGCTAGATGCAGAAAAAAATTAAATTCAATTTGCAACCTGATGGAAATCAGTATAGATGAACTAATAGAACAAGTCCCACACATTGCTAGAAGCCCAAATTTTTTTTCAGAGCTAGATGCAGAAAAAAATGATTTTTAATTTGCAACCTGATGGAGGTCAGTATTGATGGACTAATAGACCAAGTCCCACACACTGCTAGAAGCCCAAATTTTTTTTCAGAGCTAGATGCAGAAAAAAATTATATTCAATTTGCAAACTGATGGAGGTCAGTATAGATGAACTAATAGAACAAGTCCCACACATTGCTAGAAGCCCAAATTTTTTTTCAGAGCTAGATGCAGAAAAAAATGATTTTTAATTTGCAACCTGATGGAGGTCAGTATTGATGGACTAATAGACCAAGTCCCACACACTGCTAGAAGCCCAAATTTTTTTTCAGAGCTAGATGCAGAAAAAAATTATATTCAATTTGCAACCTGAGGGAGGTCAGTATAGATGAACTAATAGAACAAGTCCCACACATTGCTAGAAGCCCAAATTTTTTTCAGAGCTAGATGCAGAAAAAAATGATGTTTAATTTGCAACCTGATGGAGGTCAGTATAGATGGAATAATAGACCAAGTCCCACACACTGCTAGAAGCCAAAATTTTTTTTCAGAGCTAGATGCAGAAAAAAATTATATTCAGTTTGCAAACTGATGGAGGTCACTATAGATGGACTAATAGAACAAGTCCCACACACTGCTAGAAGCCCAAATTTTTTTTCAGAGGTATATGCAGAAAAAAATATTTTTAATTTGCAACCTGATGGAGGTCAGTATTGATGGACTAATAGACCAAGTCCCACTCACTGCTAGAAGCCAAAATTTTTTTTCAGAGCTAGATGCAGTAAAAAATTATATTCAATTTGAATCCTGATGGAGGTCAGTATAGATGGACTAATAGAACAAGTAACACACACTGCTATAAGCCCAAATATTTTTTCAGAGCTAGATGCTGAAAAAAAATATTTTTAATTTGCAACCTGATGGAGGTCAGTATGGATGGACTAATAGACCAAGTCCCACACACTGCTAGAATCCCAAATTTTTTTTCAGAGCTAGATGCAGAAAAAAATTATATTCAATTTGCAACCTGATGGAGGTCAGTATAGATGAACTAATACAACATGTCCCACACACTGCTAGATGCCCAAATATTTTTTCAGAGCTAGATGCTGAAAAAAAATATTTTTAATTTGCAACCTGATGGAGGTCAGTATAGATGGACTAATAGAACAAGTCCCACACACTGCAAGAAGCCCAAATTTGTTTTCAGAGCTAGATGCAGAAAAAAATTATTTTTAATTTGCAACCTGATGGAGGTCAGTATAGATTGGCTAACAGACAAAGTCCCACACACTGCTAGAAGCCCAATTTTTTTTCAGAGGTAGATGCAGAAAAAAATTATATTCAATTTGCAACCTGATGGAGGTCAGTATAGATGGACTAATAGAACAAGTCCCACACACTGCTAGTAGCCCAAATTTTTTTCAGAGCTAGATGCAGAAAAAAAATATTTTTAATTTGCAACCTGATGGAGGTCAGTATAGATGGACTAATAGACCAAGTCCCACACACTGCTAGAATCCCATTTTTTTTTCAGAGCTAGATGCAGAAAAAAATTAAATTCAATTTGCAACCTGATGGAAATCAGTATAGATGAA
The DNA here is from genome assembly GCF_046119375.1 of Phyllobates terribilis. Classification (NCBI taxonomy): domain Eukaryota; kingdom Metazoa; phylum Chordata; class Amphibia; order Anura; family Dendrobatidae; genus Phyllobates; species Phyllobates terribilis. The sequence goes on from NW_027362763.1 coordinate 635,232,459, forward strand.
CTAATAGAACAAGTCCCACACATTGCTAGAAGCCCAAATTTTTTTTCAGAGCTAGATGCAGAAAAAAATGATTTTTAATTTGCAACCTGATGGAGGTCAGTATTGATGGACTAATAGACCAAGTCCCACACACTGCTAGAAGCCCAAATTTTTTTTCAGAGCTAGATGCAGAAAAAAATTATATTCAATTTGCAAACTGATGGAGGTCAGTATAGATGAACTAATAGAACAAGTCCCACACATTGCTAGAAGCCCAAATTTTTTTTCAGAGCTAGATGCAGAAAAAAATGATTTTTAATTTGCAACCTGATGGAGGTCAGTATTGATGGACTAATAGACCAAGTCCCACACACTGCTAGAAGCCCAAATTTTTTTTCAGAGCTAGATGCAGAAAAAAATTATATTCAATTTGCAACCTGAGGGAGGTCAGTATAGATGAACTAATAGAACAAGTCCCACACATTGCTAGAAGCCCAAATTTTTTTCAGAGCTAGATGCAGAAAAAAATGATGTTTAATTTGCAACCTGATGGAGGTCAGTATAGATGGAATAATAGACCAAGTCCCACACACTGCTAGAAGCCAAAATTTTTTTTCAGAGCTAGATGCAGAAAAAAATTATATTCAGTTTGCAAACTGATGGAGGTCACTATAGATGGACTAATAGAACAAGTCCCACACACTGCTAGAAGCCCAAATTTTTTTTCAGAGGTATATGCAGAAAAAAATATTTTTAATTTGCAACCTGATGGAGGTCAGTATTGATGGACTAATAGACCAAGTCCCACTCACTGCTAGAAGCCAAAATTTTTTTTCAGAGCTAGATGCAGTAAAAAATTATATTCAATTTGAATCCTGATGGAGGTCAGTATAGATGGACTAATAGAACAAGTAACACACACTGCTATAAGCCCAAATATTTTTTCAGAGCTAGATGCTGAAAAAAAATATTTTTAATTTGCAACCTGATGGAGGTCAGTATGGATGGACTAATAGACCAAGTCCCACACACTGCTAGAATCCCAAATTTTTTTTCAGAGCTAGATGCAGAAAAAAATTATATTCAATTTGCAACCTGATGGAGGTCAGTATAGATGAACTAATACAACAAGTCCCACACAATGCTAGAAGCCCAAATTTTTTTTCAGAGCTAGATGCAGAAAAAAGTGATTTTTAATTTGCAACCTGATGGAGGTCAATATTGATGAACTAATAGACCAAGTCCCACACACTGCTAGAAGCCCAAAGTTTTTTTCAGAGCTAGATGCAGAAAAAAGTTATATTCAATTTGCAACCTGATGGAGGTCAGTATAGATGGACTAATAGAACAAGTCCCACACACTGCTAGAAGCCCAAATTTGTTTTCAGAGCTAGATGCAGAAAAAAAATATTTTTAATTTGCAACCTGATGGAGGTCAGTATAGATTGGCTAACACACAAAGTCCCACACACTGCTAGAAGCCCAAATTTTTTTCAGAGGTAGATGCAGAAAAAAATTATATTCAATTAGCAACCTGATGGAGGTCAGTAGAGATGTACTAATAGAACAAGTCCCACACACTGCTAGAAGCCCAAATTTGTTTTCAGAGCTGGATGCAGAAAAAAAATATTTTTAATTTGCAACCTGATGGAGGTCAGTATAGATTGGCTAACACACAAAGTCCCACACACTGCTAGAAGCCCAAATTTTTTTCAGAGGTAGATGCAGAAAAAAATTATATTCAATTAGCAACCTGATGGAGGTCAGTAGAGATGTACTAATAGAACAAGTCCCACACACTGCTAGAAGCCCAAATTTGTTTTCAGAGCTAGATGCAGAAAAAAAATATTTTTAATTTGCAACCTGATGGAGGTCAGTATAGATGGACTAATTGAACAAGTCCCACACACTGCTAGTAGCCCAAATTTTTTTCAGAGCTAGATGCAGAAAAAAAATATTTTTAATTTGCAACCTGATGGAGGTCAGTATATATGGACTAATAGAACAAGTCCCACACACTGCTAGAAGCTTAAATTTTTTTTCAAAGCTAGATGCAAAAAAAAATTATATTCAATTTGCAACCTGATGGAGGTCAGTGTAGATGGACTAATAGAACAAGTCCCACACACTGCTAGAAGCCCAATATTTTTTTCAGAGCTAGATGCAGAAAAAAAATATTTTTAATTTGCAACCTGATGTAGGTCAGTATAGATGGACTAACAGACAAAGTCCCACACACAGCTAGAAGCCCAAATTTTTTTTCAGAGCTAGATGCAGAAAAAAATTATATTCAATTTGCAAACTGATGGAGGTCAGTATAGATGGACTAATAGAACAAGTCCCACACACTGCTATAAGCCCAAATTTTTTTTCAGAGCTAGATGCAGAAAAAAAATATTTTTAATTTGCAACCTGATGGAGGTCAATATAAATGGTCTAATAGACCATGTCCCACACACTGCTAGAAGCCCAATTTTTTTTTCAGAGCTAGATGCAGAAAAAAAATATTTTTAATTTGCAACCTGATGGAGGTCAGTATAGATGGACTAATAGACCAAGTCCCACACACTGCTAGAATCCCAATTTTTTTTTCAGAGCTAGATGCAGAAAAAAATTATATTCAGTTTGCAACCTGATGGAGGTCAGTATAGATGGACTAATAGAACAAGTCCCACACACAGCTAGAAGCCCAAATTTTTTTTCAGAGGTAGATGCAGAAAAAAATATTTTTAATTTGCAACCTGATGGAGGTCAGTATTGATGAACTAATAGACCAAGTCCCACACACTGCTAGAAGCCCAAATTTTTTTTCAGAGCTAGATGCAGAAAAAAATTCTATTCAATTTGCAACCTGATGGAGGTCAGTATAGATGGACTAATAGAACAAGTCCCACACACTGCTAGAAGGCCAATTATTTTTTCAGAGCTAGATGCAGAAAAAAATTATTTTTAATTTGCAACCTGATGGAGGTCAGTATAGATGGAATAATAGACCAAGTCCCACACACTGCTAGAAGCCCAAATCTTTTTTCAGAGTTAGATGCTGAAAAAAAATATTTTTAATTTGCAACCTGATGGAGGTCAGTATAGATTGACTAATAGACCATGTCACACACACTGCTAGAATCCCAATTTTTTTTTCAGAGCTAGATGCAGAAAAAAATTATATTCAATTTGCAACCTGATGGAGGTCAGTATAGATGAACTAATAGAACAAGTCCCACACATTGCTAGAAGCCCAAATTTTTTTTCAGAGCTGGATGCACAAAAAAATTATTTTTAATTTGCAACCTGATGGAGGTCAGTATTGATGGACTAATAGACCAAGTCCCACCCACTGCTAGAAGCCCAAATTTTTTTTCAGAGCTAGATGCAGAAAAAAATCATATTCAATTTGCAACCTGATTGAGGTTAGTATAGATGGACTAATAGAAAAAGTCCCACACACTGCTAGAAGCCCAAATTTGTTTTCAGAGCTAGATGCAGAAAAAAAATATTTTTAATTTGCAACCTGATGGAGGTCAGTATAGATGGACTAATAGAACAAGTCCCACACACTGCTAGAAGCCCAATTTTTTTTTCAAAGCTAGATGCAGAAAAAATTATATTCAATTTGCAACTTTATGGAGGTCAGTATAGATGGACTAATAGAACAAGTCCCTCACACTGCTAGAAGCCCAATTTTTTTTCAGAGCTAGATGCAGAAAAAAAATATTTTTAATTTGCAACCTGATGTAGGTCAGTATAGATGGACTAATAGACAAAGTCCCACACACAGCTAGAAGCCCAAATTTTTTTTCAGAGCTAGGTGCAAAAAAAAATTATATTCAATTTGCAACCTGATGGAGGTCAGTATAGATGGACTAATAGAACATGTCCCACACACTGCTAGAAGCCCAAATTTTTTTTCAGAGCTAGATGCAGAAAAAAATAATTTTTAGTTTGCAACCTGATGGAGGTCAGTATAAATGGTCTAATAGACCATGTCCCACACACTGCTAGAAGCCCAAATTTTTTTTCAGAGGTAGATGCAGAAAAAAATATTTTTAATTTGCAACCTGATGGAGGTCAGTATAGATGGACTAATAGAACAAGTCCCACACATTACTAGAAGCCCAAATTTTTTTTCAGAGCTAGATGCAGAAAAAAATGATTTTTAATTTGCAACCTGATGGAGGTCAGTATTGATGGACTAATAGACCTAGTCCCACACACTGCTAGAAGCCCAAATTTTTTTTCAGAGCTAGATGCAGAAAAAAATTATATTCAATTTGCAACCTGATGGAGGTCAGTATAGATGGACTAATAGAACAAGTCCCACACACTGCTAGAAGCCCAAATTTGTTTTCAGAGCTAGATGCAGAAAAAAAATATTTTTAATTTGCAACCTGATGGAGGTCAGTATAGATTGGCTAACACACAAAGTCCCACACACTGCTAGAAGCCCAAATTTTTTTCAGAGGTAGATGCAGAAAAAAATTATATTCAATTAGCAACCTGATGGAGGTCAGTAGAGATGTACTAATAGAACAAGTCCCACACACTGCTAGAAGCCCAAATTAGTTTTCAGAGCTAGATGCAGAAAAAAAATATTTTTAATTTGCAACCTGATGGAGGTCAGTATAGATGGACTAATTGAACAAGTCCCACACACTGCTAGTAGCCCAAATTTTTTTCAGAACTAGATGCAGAAAAAAAATATTTTTAATTTGCAACCTGATGGATGTCAGTATATATGGACTAATAGAACAAGTCCCACACACTGCTAGAAGCTTAAATTTTTTTTCAAAGCTAGATGCAAAAAAAAATTATATTCAATTTGCAACCTGATGGAGGTCAGTGTAGATGGACTAATAGAACAAGTCCCACACACTGCTAGAAGCCCAATATTTTTTTCAGAGCTAGATGCAGAAAAAAAATATTTTTAATTTGCAACCTGATGTAGGTCAGTATAGATGGACTAACAGACAAAGTCCCACACACAGCTAGAAGCCCAAATTTTTTTTCAGAGCTAGATGCAGAAAAAAATTATATTCAATTTGCAAACTGATGGAGGTCAGTATAGATGGACTAATAGAACAAGTCCCACACACTGCTATAAGCCCAAATTTTTTTTCAGAGCTAGATGCAGAAAAAAAATATTTTTAATTTGCAACCTGATGGAGGTCAATATAAATGGTCTAATAGACCATGTCCCACACACTGCTAGAAGCCCAATTTTTTTTTCAGAGCTAGATGCAGAAAAAAAATATTTTTAATTTGCAACCTGATGGAGGTCAGTATAGATGGACTAATAGACCAAGTCCCACACACTGCTAGAATCCCAATTTTTTTTTCAGAGCTAGATGCAGAAAAAAATTATATTCAATTTGCAACCTGATTGAGGTCAGTATAGATGAACTAATAGAACAAGTCCCACACATTGCTAGAAGCCCAAATTTTTTTTCAGAGCTAGATGCAGAAAAAAAATATTTTTAATTTGCAACCTGATGGAGGTCAGTATAGATGGACTAATAGACCAAGTCCCACACACTGCTAGAAGCCCACATTTTTTTGCAGGGCTAGATGCAGAAAAAAATTATATTCAATTTGCAACCTGATGGACGTCAGTATAGATGAACTAATAGAACAAGTCCCACACATTGCTAGAAGCCCAAATTTTTTTTCAGAGCTGGATGCACAAAAAAATTATTTTTAATTTGCAACCTGATGGAGGTCAGTATTGATGGACTAATAGACCAAGTCCCACCCACTGCTAGAAGCCCAAATTTTTTTTCAGAGCTAGATGCAGAAAAAAATCATATTCAATTTGCAACCTGATTGAGGTCAGTATAGATGGACTAATAGAAAAAGTCCCACACACTGCTAGAAGCCCAAATTTGTTCTCAGAGCTAGATGCAGAAAAAAAATATTTTTAATTTGCAACCTGATGGAGGTCAGTATAGATGGACTAATAGAACAAGTCCCACACACTGCTAGAAGCCCAATTTTTTTTTCAAAGCTAGATGCAGAAAAAATTATATTCAATTTGCAACTTTATGGAGGTCAGTATAGATGGACTAATAGAACAAGTCCCTCACACTGCTAGAAGCCCAATTTTTTTTCAGAGCTAGATGCAGAAAAAAAATATTTTTAATTTGCAACCTGATGTAGGTCAGTATAGATGGACTAATAGACAAAGTCCCACACACAGCTAGAAGCCCAAATTTTTTTTCAGAGCTAGGTGCAAAAAAAAATTATATTCAATTTGCAACCTGATGGAGGTCAGTATAGATGGACTAATAGAACATGTCCCACACACTGCTAGATGCCCAAATATTTTTTCAGAGCTAGATGCTGAAAAAAAATATTTTTAATTTGCAACCTGATGGAGGTCAGTATAGATGGACTAATAGAACAAGTCCCACACACTGCAAGAAGCCCAAATTTGTTTTCAGAGCTAGATGCAGAAAAAAATTATTTTTAATTTGCAACCTGATGGAGGTCAGTATAGATTGGCTAACAGACAATGTCCCACACACTGCTAGAAGCCCAATTTTTTTTCAGAGGTAGATGCAGAAAAAAATTATATTCAATTTGCAACCTGATGGAGGTCAGTATAGATGGACTAATAGAACAAGTCCCACACACTGCTAGTAGCCCAAATTTTTTTCAGAGCTAGATGCAGAAAAAAAATATTTTTAATTTGCAACCTGATGGAGGTCAGTATAGATGGACTAATAGACCAAGTCCCACACACTGCTAGAATCCCATTTTTTTTTCAGAGCTAGATGCAGAAAAATATTAAATTCAATTTGCAACCTGATGGAGGTCAGTATAGATGAACTAATAGAACAAGTCCCACACATTGCTAGAAGCCCAAATTTTTTTTCAGAGCTAGATGCAGAAAAAAATGATTTTTAATTTGCAACCTGATGGAGGTCAGTATTGATGGACTAATAGACCAAGTCCCACACATTCTGCTAGAAGCCCAAATTTTTTTTCAGAGCTAGATGCAGAAAAAAATTATATTCAATTTGCAACCTGATGGAGGTCAGTATAGATGAACTAATAGAACAAGTCCCACACATTGCTAGAAGCCCAAATTTTTTTTCAGAGCTAGATGCAGAAAAAAATGATTTTTAATTTGCAACCTGATGGAGGTCAGTATTGATGGACTAATAGACCAAGTCCCACACACTGCTAGAAGCCCAAATTTTTTTTCAGAGCTAGATGCAGAAAAAAATTATATTCAATTTGCAACCTGAGGGAGGTCAGTATAGATGAACTAATAGAACAAGTCCCACACATTGCTAGAAGCCCAAATTTTTTTCAGAGCTAGATGCAGAAAAAAATGATGTTTAATTTGCAACCTGATGGAGGTCAGTATAGATGGAATAATAGACCAAGTCCCACACACTGCTAGAAGCCAAAAATTTTTTTCAGAGCTAGATGCAGAAAAAAATTATATTCAGTTTGCAAACTGATGGAGGTCACTATAGATGGACTAATAGAACAAGTCCCACACACTGCTAGAAGCCCAAATTTTTTTTCAGAGGTATATGCAGAAAAAAATATTTTTAATTTGCAACCTGATGGAGGTCAGTATTGATGGACTAATAGACCAAGTCCCACTCACTGCTAGAAGCCAAAATTTTTTTTCAGAGCTAGATGCAGTAAAAAATTATATTCAATTTGAATCCTGATGGAGGTCAGTATAGATGGACTAATAGAACAAGTAACACACACTGCTATAAGCCCAAATATTTTTTCAGAGCTAGATGCTGAAAAAAAATATTTTTAATTTGCAACCTGATGGAGGTCAGTATAGATGGACTAATAGACCAAGTCCCACACACTGCTAGAATCCCAAATTTTTTTTCAGAGCTAGATGCAGAAAAAAATTATATTCAATTTGCAACCTGATGGAGGTCAGTATAGATGAACTAATACAACAAGTCCCACACAATGCTAGAAGCCCAAATTTTTTTTCAGAGCTAGATGAAGAAAAAAGTGATTTTTAATTTGCAACCTGATGGAGGTCAATATTGATGAACTAATAGACCAAGTCCCACACACTGCTAGAAGCCCAAAGTTTTTTTCAGAGCTAGATGCAGAAAAAAATTATATTCAATTTGCAACCTGATGGAGGTCAGTATAGATGGACTAATAGAACAAGTCCCACACACTGCTAGAAGCCCAAATTTGTTTTCAGAGCTAGATGCAGAAAAAACATATTTTTAATTTGCAACCTGATGGAGGTCAGTATAGATTGGCTAACACACAAAGTCCCACACACTGCTAGAAGCCCAAATTTTTTTCAGAGGTAGATGCAGAAAAAAATTATATTCAATTAGCAACCTGATGGAGGTCAGTAGAGATGTACTAATAGAACAAGTCCCACACACTGCTAGAAGCCCAAATTTGTTTTCAGAGCTAGATGCAGAAAAAAAATATTTTTAATTTGCAACCTGATGGAGGTCAGTATAGATGGACTAATTGAACAAGTCCCACACACTGCTAGTAGCCCAAATTTTTTTCAGAGCTAGATGCAGAAAAAAAATATTTTTAATTTGCAACCTGATGGAGGTCAGTATATATGGACTAATAGAACAAGTACCACACACTGCTAGAAGCTTAATTTTTTTTTCAAAGCTAGATGCAAAAAAAAATTATATTCAATTTGCAACCTGATGGAGGTCAGTGTAGATGGACTAATAGAACAAGTCCCACACACTGCTAGAAGCCCAATATTTTTTTCAGAGCTAGATGCAGAAAAAAAATATTTTTAATTTGCAACCTAATGTAGGTCAGTATAGATGGACTAACAGACAAAGTCCCACACACAGCTAGAAGCCCAAATTTTTTTTCAGAGCTAGATGCAGAAAAAAATTATATTCAATTTGCAAACTGATGGAGGTCAGTATAGATGGACTAATAGAACAAGTCCCACACACTGCTATAAGCCCAAATTTTTTTTCAGAGCTAGATGCAGAAAAAAAATATTTTTAATTTGCAACCTGATGGAGGTCAATATAAATGGTCTAATAGACCATGTCCCACACACTGCTAGAAGCCCAATTTTTTTTTCAGAGCTAGATGCAGAAAAAAAATATTTTTAATTTGCAACCTGATGGAGGTCAGTATAGATGGACTAATAGACCAAGTCCCACACACTGCTAGAATCCCAATTTTTTTTTCAGAGCTAGATGCAGAAAAAAATTATATTCAATTTGCAACCTGATTGAGGTCAGTATAGATGAACTAATAGAACAAGTCCCACACATTGCTAGAAGCCCAAATTTTTTTTCAGAGCTAGATGCAGAAAAAAAATATTTTTAATTTGCAACCTGATGGAGGTCAGTATAGATGGACTAATAGAACAAGTCCCACACACTGCTAGAAGCCCAAATTTTTTTTCAGAGCTAGATGCAGAAAAAAATTATTTTTAATTTGCAACCTGAGGAGGTCAGTATAGATGGACTAATAGACCAAGTCCCACACACTGCTAGATGCCCAAATTTTTTTTCAGAGTTAGCTGCAGAAAAAAATTATATTCAATTTGCAAAATGATGGAGGTCAGTAGAGATGGACTAATAGAACAAGTCCCACACACTGCTAGAAGCCCAAATTTGTTTTCAGAGCTAGATGCAGAAAAAAATATTTTTAATTTGCAACGTGATGGAGGTCAGTATAGATGGACTAATAGAACAAGTCCCACACACTGCTAGAATCCCAAATTTTTTTTCAGAGCTAGATGCAGAAAAAAATTATATTCAATTTGCAACCTGATGGAAGTCAGTATAGATGAACTAATAGAACAAGTCCCACACATTGCTAGAAGCCCAAATTTTTTTTCAGAGCTAGATGCAGAAAAAAGTGATTTTTAATTTGCAACCTGATGGAGGTCAGTATAGATGGAATAATAGACCAAGTCCCACACACTGCTAGAAGCCCAAATTTATTTTCAGAGCTAGCTGCAGAAAAAAATTATATTCAGTGTGCAACCTGATGGAGGTCAGTATAGATGGACTAATAGAACAAGTCCCACACACTGCTAGAAGCCCAAATTTTTTTTCAGAGGTAGATGCAGAAAAAAATATTTTTAATTTGCAACCTGATGGAGGTCAGTATTGATGAACTAATAGACCAAGTCCCACACACTGCTAGAAGCCCAAATTTTTTTTCAGAGCTAGATGCAGAAAAAAATTCTATTCAATTTGCAACCTGATGGAGGTCAGTATAGATGGACTAATAGAACAAGTCCCACACACTGCTAGAAGCCCAAATTTTTTTTCAGAGCTAGATGCAGAAAAAAATTCTATTCAATTTGCAACCTGATGGAGGTCAGTATAGATGGACTAATAGAACAAGTCCCACACACTGCTAGAAGGCCAATTATTTTTTCAGAGCTAGATGCAGAAAAAAATTATTTTTAATTTGCAACCTGATGGAGGTCAGTATAGATGGAATAATAGACCAAGTCCCACACACTGCTAGAAGCCCAAATCTTTTTTCAGAGTTAGATGCTGAAAAAAAATATTTTTAATTTGCAACCTGATGGAGGTCAGTATAGATTGACTAATAGACGATGTCACACACACTGCTAGAATCCCAATTTTTTTTTCAGAGCTAGATGCAGAAAAAAATTATATTCAATTTGCAACCTGATGGAGGTCAGTATAGATGAACTAATAGAACAAGTCCCACACATTGCTAGAAGCCCAAATTTTTTTTCAGAGCTGGATGCACAAAAAAATTATTTTTAATTTGCAACCTGATGGAGGTCAGTATTGATGGACTAATAGACCAAGTCCCACCCACTGCTAGAAGCCCAAATTTTTTTTCAGAGCTAGATGCAGAAAAAAATCATATTCAATTTGCAACCTGATTGAGGTCAGTATAGATGGACTAATAGAAAAAGTCCCACACACTGCTAGAAGCCCAAATTTGTTTTCAGAGCTAGATGCAGAAAAAAAATATTTTTAATTTGCAACCTGATGGAGGTCAGTATAGATGGACTAATAGAACAAGTCCCACACACTGCTAGAAGCCCAATTTTTTTTTCAAAGCTAGATGCAGAAAAAATTATATTCAATTTGCAACTTTATGGAGGTCAGTATAGATGGACTAATAGAACAAGTCCCTCACACTGCTAGAAGCCCAATTTTTTTTCAGAGCTAGATGCAGAAAAAAAATATTTTTAATTTGCAACCTGATGTAGGTCAGTATAGATGGACTAATAGACAAAGTCCCACACACAGCTAGAAGCCCAAATTTTTTTTCAGAGCTAGGTGCAAAAAAAAATTATATTCAATTTGCAACCTGATGGAGGTCAGTATAGATGGACTAATAGAACATGTCCCACACACTGCTAGAAGCCCAAATTTTTTTTCAGAGCTAGATGCAGAAAAAAATAATTTTTAGTTTGCAACCTGATGGAGGTCAGTATAAATGGTCTAATAGACCATGTCCCACACACTGCTAGAAGCCCAAATTTTTTTTCAGAGGTAGATGCAGAAAAAAATATTTTTAATTTGCAACCTGATGGAGGTCAGTATAGATGGACTAATAGAACAAGTCCCACACATTACTAGAAGCCCAAATTTTTTTTCAGAGCTAGATGCAGAAAAAAATGATTTTTAATTTGCAACCTGATGGAGGTCAGTATTGATGGACTAATAGACCTAGTCCCACACACTGCTAGAAGCCCAAATTTTTTTTCAGAGCTAGATGCAGAAAAAAATTATATTCAATTTGCAACCTGATGGAGGTCAGTATAGATGAACTAATAGAACAAGTCCCACACATTGCTAGAAGCCTAAATTTTTTTTCAGAGCTAGATGCAGAAAAAAAATATTTTTAATTTGCAACCAGATGGAGGTCAGTATAGATGGATTAATAGACCAAGTCCCACACACTGCTAGAAGCCCAAATTTTTTTTCAGAGGTAGATGCAGAAAAAAATATTTTTAATTTGCATCCTGATGGAGGTCAGTATAGATGGACTAATACAACATGTCCCACACACTGCTAGAAGCCCAAATTTTTTTTCAGAGCTAGATGCAGAAAAAAATATTTTTCATTTGCAACCTGATGGACGTCAGTATAGATGGACTAATAGACCAAGTCCCACACACTGCTAGAAGCCCAAATTTTTGTTCAAAGCTAGATGCAGAAAAAAAATATTTTTAATTTGCAACCTGATGGAGGTCAGTATAGATGGACTAATAGACCAAGTCCCACACAATGCTAGATGCCCACATTTTTTTTCAGAGCTAGATGCAGAAAAAAATTATATTCAGTTTGCAACCTGATGGAGGTCAGTATAGATGGACTAATAGAACAAGTCCCACACACTGCTAGAAGCCCAAATATTTTTTCAGAGGTAGATGCAGAAAAAAAATATTTTTAATATGCAATCTGATGGAGGTCACTATAGATGGACTAATAGACAAAGTCCCACACACTGCTAGAAGCCCAAATTTTTTTACAGAGGTAGATGCAGAAAAAAATATTTTAATTTGCAACCTGATGGAGGTCAGTATAGATTAACTAATAGACCAAGTCCCACACACAGCTAGAAGCCCAAATTTTTTTTCAGAGCTAGATGCAGAAAAAAATTATTTTTAATTTGCAACCTGATGGAGGTCAGTATAGATGGACTAATAGACCAAGTCCCACAAACTGCTAGACGCCCAAATTTTTTTTCAGAGCTAGATGCAGAAAAAAATTATATTCAATTTGCAACCTGATGGAGGTCAGTATAGATGAACTAATAGAACAAGTCCCACACATTGCTAGAAGCCCAAATTTTTTTTCAGAGCTAGATGCAGTAAAAAAATATTTTTAATTTGCAACCTGATGGAGGTCAGTATAGATGGACTAATACAATATGTCCCACACACTGCTAGAAGCCCAAATTTTTTTTCAGAGCTAGATGCAGAAAAAAAATATATTCAATTTGCAACCTGATGGAGGTCAGTATAGATGGACAAATAGAACAAATCCCACACACAGCTAGAAGCCCAAATTTTTTTTTTAGAGGTAGATGCAGAAAAATATATTTTAATTTGCAACCTGATGGAGGTCAGTATAGATGGACTAGTAGAACAAGTCCCACACACTGCTAGAAGCCCAAATTTTTTTTCAGAGCTAGATGCAGAAAAAAATTATATTCAATTTGCAACCTGATGGAGGTCAGTATAGATGGACTAATAGAACAAGTCCCACACACTGCTAGAAGCCCAAATATTTTTTCAGAGCTAGATGCAGAAAAAAAATATTTTTAATTTGCAACCTGATGGAGGTCAGTATACATGGACTAATAGAACAAGTCCAACACACTGCTAGAATCCCAAATATTTTTTCAGAGCTAGATGCAGAAAAAAATATTTTTAATTTGCAACCTGATGGAGGTCAGTATAGATGGACTAATAGACCAAGTCCCACACACTGCTAGAAACCCAATTTTTTTTTCAGAGCTAGATGCAGAAAAAAATTATTTTTAATTTGCAACCTGATGGAGGTCAGTATAGATGGACTAATAGAACAAGTCCAACACACTGCTAGAAGCCCAAATATTTTTTCAGAGCTAGATGCTGAAAAAAATTATATTCAAATTGCAACCTGATGGAGGTCAGTATAGATGGACTAATAGACCAAGTCCCACACACTGCTAGAAGCCAAAATTTTTTTTCAGAGCTGGATGAAGAAAAAAATTATTTTTAATTTGCAACCTGATGGAGGTCAGTATAGATGGACTAATAGAACAAGTCCCACACACTGCTAGAAGCCCAAATTTTTTTTCAGAGCTAGATGCAGAAAAAAATTATATTCAATTTGCAACCTGGTGGAGGTCAGTATAGATGGACTAATAGAACAAGTCCCACACACTGCTAGAAGCCCAATTTTTTTTTCAGAGGTAGAAGCAGAAAAAAATATTTTTAATTTGCAACCTGATGGAGGTCAGTATAGATGGACTAATACAACATGTCCCACACACTGCTAGAAGCCCAAATTTTTTTTCAGAGCTAGATGCAGAAAAAAAATATTTTTCATTTGCAACCTGATGGACGTCAGTATAGATGGACTAATAGACCAAGTCCCACACACTGCTAGAAGCCCAATTTTTTTTTCAGAGCTATATGCATAAAAAAAATATTTTTAATATGAACCTGATGGAGGTCAGTATAGATGGACTAATAGACCAAATCCCACACACTGCTAGAAGCCCAAATTTTTTTTCAGTGCTAGATGCTGAAAAAAATTATTTTTAATTTGCAACCTGATGGAGGTCAGTATAGATGGACTAATAGATGAAGTCCCACACACTGCTAGATGTCCAAATTTTTTTTCAGAGCTAGATGCAGAAAAAATTATATTCAATTTGCAACCTGATGGAGGTCAGTATAGATGGACTAATAGAACAAGTCCCACACACTGCTAGAAGCCCAAGTTTTTATTCAGAGCTAGATGCAGAAAAAAATTATTTTTAATTTGCAACCTGATGGAGGTCAGTATAGATGGACTAACAGACCAAATCCCACACACTGCTAGAAGCCCACATTTTTTTTCAGAGCTAGATGCAGAAAAAAAATATATTCAGTTTGCAACCTGATGGAGGTCAGTATAGATGGACAAATAGAACAAATCACACACACAGCTAGAAGCCCAAATTTTTTTTCAGAGGTAGATGCAGAAAAAAATATTTTAATTTGCAACCTGATGGAGGTCAGTATAGATGGACTAATAGACCAAGTTCCACACACTGCTAGAAGCCCAAATTGTTTTTTAGAGCTAGATGCAGAAAAAAAATATTTTTAATTTGCAACCTGATGGAGGTCAGTATAGATGGACTAATAGAACAAGTCCCACACACTGCTAGAAGCCCAAATATTGTTTCAGAGCTAGATGCAGAAAAAAAATATTTTTAATTTGCAACCTGATGGAGGTCAGTACAGATGAACTAATAGAACAAAAGCACACATTGCTAGAAGCCCAAATTTTTTTTCAGAGCTAGATGAAGAAAACAAATATTTTTAATTTGCAACTTGATGGAGGTCAATATAGATGGACTAATAGACCAAGTCTCACACACTGCTAGAAGCCCAATTTTTTTTTCAGAGCTAGATGCAGAAAAAAATTATTTTTAATTTGCAACCTGATGGAGGTCAGTATAGATGGATTAATAGACCAAGTCCCACACACTGCTAGACGCCCAAATTTTTTTTCAGAGCTAGATGCAGAAAAAAATTATATTCAATTTGCAACCTGATGGAGGTCAGTATAGATGGACAAATAGAACAAGTCCCACACACTGCTAGAAGCCCAAATATTTTTTCAGAGCTAGATGCAGAAAAAAAATTATTTTTAATTTGCAACCTGATGGAGGTCAGTATAGATGGACTAATAGACCAAATCCCACACACTGCTAGAAGCCCAAATTTTTTTTCAGAGGTAGATGCAGAAAAAATATTTTTAATTTGCAACCTGATGGAGATCAGTATAGATGGACTAACACAACATGTCCCACACACTGCTAGAAGCCCAAATTTTTCTTCAGTGCTAGATGTAGAAAAAAATTATTTTTAATTTGCAATCTGATGGATGTCAGTATAGATGGACTAATCGACCAAGTCCCACACAGTGCTAGAAGCCCAATTTTTTTTGCAGAGCTAGATGCAGAAAAAAATTATATTCCATTTGCAACCTGATGGAGGTCAGTATAGATGAACTAATAGATCAATTCCCACACATTGCTAGAAGCTCAAATTTTTTTTCAGAGCTAGATGCAGAAAAAAATTATATTCAATTTGCAACCTGATGGATGTCAGTATAGATGGACTAATAGAACAAGTCCGACACACTGCTAGAAGCCCAATTTTTTTTTCAGAGCTAGATGCAGAAAAAAATTATATTCAATTTGCAACCTGATGGAGGTCAGTTTAGATGAACTAATAGAACAAGTCCCACACACTACTAGAAGCCAAAAATTTTTTTTCAGAGCTAGATGCCGAAAAAAAATATTTTTAATTTGCAACCTGATGGATGTCAGTATAGATGGACTAATAGACCAAGTCCCACACACTGCTAGAAGCCCAAATTTTTTTTCAGAGCTAGATGCAGAAAAAAAATATTTTTAATTTGCAACCTGATGGAGGTCAGTATAGATGGACTAATAGACAAAGTCCCACACACTGCTAGAAGCCCAATTTTTTTTTCAGAGGTAGATGCAGAAAAAAATTATATTCAATTTGCAACCAGATGGAGGTCAGTATAGATGGATTAATAGACCAAGTCCCACACACTGCTAGAAGCCCAAATTTTTTTTCAGAGGTAGATGCAGAAAAAAATATTTTTAATTTGCATCCTGATGGAGGTCAGTATAGATGGACTAATACAACATGTCCCACACACTGCTAGAAGCCCAAATTTTTTTTCAGAGCTAGATGCAGAAAAAAATATTTTTCATTTGCAACCTGATGGACGTCAGTATAGATGGACTAATAGACCAAGTCCCACACACTGCTAGAAGCCCAAATTTTTGTTCAAAGCTAGATGCAGAAAAAAAATATTTTTAATTTGCAACCTGATGGAGGTCAGTATAGATGGACTAATAGACCAAGTCCCACACAATGCTAGATGCCCACATTTTTTTTCAGAGCTAGATGCAGAAAAAAATTATATTCAGTTTGCAACCTGATGGAGGTCAGTATAGATGGACTAATAGAACAAGTCCCACACACTGCTAGAAGCCCAAATATTTTTTCAGAGGTAGATGCAGAAAAAAAATATTTTTAATATGCAATCTGATGGAGGTCACTATAGATGGACTAATAGACAAAGTCCCACACACTGCTAGAAGCCCAAATTTTTTTTCAGAGGTAGATGCAGAAAAAAATATTTTAATTTGCAACCTGATGGAGGTCAGTATAGATTAACTAATAGACCAAGTCCCACACACAGCTAGAAGCCCAAATTTTTTTTCAGAGCTAGATGCAGAAAAAAATTATTTTTAATTTGCAACCTGATGGAGGTCAGTATAGATGGACTAATAGACCAAGTCCCACAAACTGCTAGACGCCCAAATTTTTTTTCAGAGCTAGATGCAGAAAAAAATTATATTCAATTTGCAACCTGATGGAGGTCAGTATAGATGAACTAATAGAACAAGTCCCACAGATTGCTAGAAGCCCAAATTTTTTTTCAGAGCTAGATGCAGTAAAAAAATATTTTTAATTTGCAACCTGATGGAGGTCAGTATAGATGGACTAATACAACATGTCCCACACACTGCTAGAAGCCCAAATTTTTTTTCAGAGCAAGATGCAGAAAAAAAATATATTCAATTTGCAACCTGATGGAGGTCAGTATAGATGGACAAATAGAACAAATCCCACACACAGCTAGAAGCCCAAATTTTTTTTTTAGAGGTAGATGCAGAAAAATATATTTTAATTTGCAACCTGATGGAGGTCAGTATAGATGGACTAGTAGAACAAGTCCCACACACTGCTAGAAGCCCAAATTTTTTTTCAGAGCTAGATGCAGAAAAAAATTATATTCAATTTGCAACCTGATGGAGGTCAGTATAGATTGACTAATAGAACAAGTCCCACACACTGCTAGAAGCCCAAATATTTTTTCAGAGCTAGATGCAGAAAAAAAATATTTTTAATTTGCAACCTGATGGAGGTCAGTATAGATGGACTAATAGAACAAGTCCAACACACTGCTAGAATCCCAAATATTTTTTCAGAGCTAGATGCAGAAAAAAATATTTTTAATTTGCAACCTGATGGAGGTCAGTATAGATGGACTAATAGACCAAGTCCCACACACTGCTAGAAACCCAATTTTTTTTTCAGAGCTAGATGCAGAAAAAAATTATTTTTAATTTGCAACCTGATGGAGGTCAGTATAGATGGACTAATAGAACAAGTCCAATACACTGCTAGAAGCCCAAATATTTTTTCAGAGCTAGATGCTGAAAAAAATTATATTCAAATTGCAACCTGATGGAGGTCAGTATAGATGGACTAATAGACCAAGTCCCACACACTGCTAGAAGCCAAAATTTTTTTTCAGAGCTGGATGAAGAAAAAAATTATTTTTAATTTGCAACCTGATGGAGGTCAGTATAGATGGACTAATAGAACAAGTCCCACACACTGCTAGAAGCCCAAATTTTTTTTCAGAGCTAGATGCAGAAAAAAATTATATTCAATTTGCAACCTGGTGGAGGTCAGTATAGATGGACTAATAGAACAAGTCCCACACACTGCTAGAAGCCCAATTTTTTTTTCAGAGGTAGAAGCAGAAAAAAATATTTTTAATTTGCAACCTGATGGAGGTCAGTATAGATGGACTAATACAACATCTCCCACACACTGCTAGAAGCCCAATTTTTTTTTCAGAGCTATATGCATAAAAAAAATATTTTTAATATGAACCTGATGGAGGTCAGTATAGATGGACTAATAGACCAAATCCCACACACTGCTAGAAGCCCAAATTTTTTTTCAGTGCTAGATGCTGAAAAAAATTATTTTTAATTTGCAACCTGATGGAGGTCAGTATAGATGGACTAATAGATGAAGTCCCACACACTGCTAGATGTCCAAATTTTTTTTCAGAGCTAGATGCAGAAAAAATTATATTCAATTTGCAACCTGATGGAGGTCAGTATAGATGGACTAATAGAACAAGTCCCACACACTGCTAGAAGCCCAAGTTTTTATTCAGAGCTAGATGCAGAAAAAAATTATTTTTAATTTGCAACCTGATGGAGGTCAGTATAGATGGACTAACAGACCAAATCCCACACACTGCTAGAAGCCCACATTTTTTTTCAGAGCTAGATGCAGAAAAAAAATGTATTCAGTTTGCAACCTGATGGAGGTCAGTATAGATGGACAAATAGAACAAATCACACACACAGCTAGAAGCCCAAATTTTTTTTCAGAGGTAGATGCAGAAAAAAATATTTTAATTTGCAACCTGATGGAGGTCAGTATAGATGGACTAATAGACCAAGTTCCACACACTGCTAGAAGCCCAAATTGTTTTTTAGAGCTAGATGCAGAAAAAAAATATTTTTAATTTGCAACCTGATGGAGGTCAGTATAGATGGACTAATAGAACAAGTCCCACACACTGCTAGAAGCCCAAATATTTTTTCAGAGCTAGATGCAGAAAAAAAATATTTTTAATTTGCAACCTGATGGAGGTCAGTACAGATGAACTAATAGAACAAAAGCACACATTGCTAGAAGCCCAAATTTTTTTTCAGAGCTAGATGAAGAAAACAAATATTTTTAATTTGCAACTTGATGGAGGTCAATATAGATGGACTAATAGACCAAGTCTCACACACTGCTAGAAGCCCAATTTTTTTTTCAGAGCTAGATGCAGAAAAAAATTATTTTTAATTTGCAACCTGATGGAGGTCAGTATAGATGGATTAATAGACCAAGTCCCACACAGTGCTAGACGCCCAAATTTTTTTTCAGAGCTAGATGCAGAAAAAAATTATATTCAATTTGCAACCTGATGGAGGTCAGTATAGATGGACAAATAGAACAAGTCCCACACACTGCTAGAAGCCCAAATATTTTTTCAGAGCTAGATGCAGAAAAAAAAATTATTTTTAATTTGCAACCTGATGGAGGTCAGTATAGATGGACTAATAGACCAAATCCCACACACTGCTAGAAGCCCAAATTTTTTTTCAGAGGTAGATGCAGAAAAAATATTTTTAATTTGCAACCTGATGGAGATCAGTATAGATGGACTAACACAACATGTCCCACACACTGCTAGAAGCCCAAATTTTTCTTCAGTGCTAGATGTAGAAAAAAATTATTTTTAATTTGCAATCTGATGGATGTCAGTATAGATGGACTAATCGACCAAGTCCCACACAGTGCTAGAAGCCCAATTTTTTTTGCAGAGCTAGATGCAGAAAAAAATTATATTCCATTTGCAACCTGATGGAGGTCAGTATAGATGAACTAATAGATCAATTCCCACACATTGCTAGAAGCTCAAATTTTTTTTCAGAGCTAGATGCAGAAAAAAATTATATTCAATTTGCAACCTGATGGATGTCAGTATAGATGGACTAATAGAACAAGTCCGACACACTGCTAGAAGCCCAATTTTTTTTTCAGAGCTAGATGCAGAAAAAAATTATATTCAATTTGCAACCTGATGGAGGTCAGTTTAGATGAACTAATAGAACAAGTCCCACACACTACTAGAAGCCAAAAATTTTTTTTCAGAGCTAGATGCCGAAAAAAAATATTTTTAATTTGCAACCTGATGGATGTCAGTATAGATGGACTAATAGACCAAGTCCCACACACTGCTAGAAGCCCAAATTTTTTTTCAGAGCTAGATGCAGAAAAAAAATATTTTTAATTTGCAACCTGATGGAGGTCAGTATAGATGGACTAATAGACAAAGTCCCACACACTGCTAGAAGCCCAATTTTTTTTTCAGAGCTAGATGCAGAAAAAAATTATATTCAATTTGCAACCTGATGGAGGTCAGTATAGATGGACTAATAGAACAAGTCCCACACACTGCTAGAAGCCCAAATATTTTTTCAGAGCTAGATGCAGAAAAAAATTATGTTCAATTTGCAACCTGTTGGAGGTCAGTATAGATGGACTAATAGAACAAGTCCCACACACTGCTAGAAGCCCAAATATTTTTTCAGAGCAAGATGCAGAAAAAAAATATTTTTAATTTGCAACGTGATGGAGGTCAGTAAAGATGGACTAATACAACATGTCCCAGCCACTGCTACAAGCCCAAATTTTTTTTCAGAGCTAGATGCAGAAAAAAATTATTTTTAATTTGCAACCTGATGGATGTCAGTATAGATGGACTAATCGAACAAGTCCCACACAGTGCTAGAAGCCCAATTTTTTTTGCAGAGCTAGATGCAGAAAAAAATTATATTCCATTTGCAACCTGATGGAGGTCAGTATAGATGAACTAATAGAACAATTACCACACACTGCTAGAAGCCCAAATTTTTTTTCAGAGCTAGATGCAGAAAAAAATTATATTCAATTTGCAACCTGATGGAGGTCAGTATAGATGGACTAATAGAACAAGTCCGACACACTGCTAGAAGCCCAATTTTTTTTTCAGAGCTAGATGCAGAAAAAAATTATATTCAATTTGCAACCTGATGGAGGTCAGTTTAGATGAACTAATAGAACAAGTCCCACACACTACTAGAAGCTAAAAAAAATTTTTCAGAGCTAGATGCCGAAAAAAAATATTTTTAATTTTCAACCTGATGGATGTCAGTATAGATGGACTAATAGACCAAGTCCCACACACTGCTAGAAGCCTAAATTTTTTTCAGAGCTAGATGCAGAAAAAAATATTTTTAATTTGCAACCTGACGGAGGTCAGTATAGATGGACTAATAGACCAAGTCCCACACACTGCTAGAATCCCAAATAGTTTTTCAGAGCAAGATGCAGAAAAAAAATATTTTTAATTTGCAACCTGATGGAGGTTAGTATAGATGGACTAATAGAACTAGTCTCACACACTGCTAGATGCCCAAATATTTTTTCAGAGTTAGATGCAGAAAAAAAATATTTTTAATTTGCAACCTGATGGAGGTCGGTATAGATGGACTAATAGACCAAGTCCCACACACTGCTAGAAGCCCAAATTTTTTTTCAGAGCTAGATGTAGAAAAAAAATATATTCAATTTGCAACCTGATGGAGGTCAGTATAGATGGACAAATGGAACAAATCCCACACACAGCTAGAAGCCCAAATCTTTTTTCAGAGGTAGATGCAGAAAAAAATATTTTCATTTGCAACCTGATGGAGGTCAGTATAGATGGACTAATAGAACAAGTCCCACACACTGCTAGAAGCCCAAATATTTTTTCAGAGCTAGATGCAGAAAAAAATATTTTTAATTTGCAACCTGATGGAGGTCAGTATAGATGGACTAATAGACCAAGTCCCACACACTGCTAGACGCCCAAATTTTTTTTCAGAGCTAGATGCAGAAAAAAATTATATTCAATTTGCAACCTGATGGAGGTCAGTATAGATGGACTAATAGAACAAGTCCCACACACTGCTAGAAGCCCAAATATTTTTTCAGAGCTAGATGCAGAAAAAATTATTTTTAATTTGCAACCTGATGGAGGTCAGTATAGATGGACTAATAGACCAAATCCCACACACTGCTAGAAGCCCAATTTTTTTTTCAGAGCTAGATGCAGAAAAAAATTATTTTTACTTTGCAACCTGATGGAGGTCAGTATAGATGGACTAATAGACCAAGTCCCACACACTGCTAGAAGCCCAAATTTTTTTTCAGAGCTAGATGCAGAAAAAAAATATTTTTCATTTGCAACCTGATGAAGGTCAGTTTAGATGGACTAATAGACAAAGTCCCACACACTGCTAGAAGCCCAAATTTTTTTTCAGAGCTAGATGCAGAAAAAAAATATTTTTAATTTGCAACCTGATGGAGGTCAGTATAGATGGACTAATAGACCAAGTCCCACACACTGCTAGATGCCCACATTTTTTTTCAGAGCTAGATGCAGATAAAAATTATATTCAATTTGCAACCTGATGGTGGTCAGTATAGATGGACTAATAGAACAAGTCAAACACACTGCTAGAAGCCCAAATATTTTTTCAGAGGTAGATGCAGAGAAAATTTTTTTTTAATTTGCAACCTGATGGAGGTCAGTATAGATGGACTAATAGACCAAATCCTACACACTGCTAGAAGCCCAAATTTTTTTTCAGAGCTAGATGCTGAAAAAAATTATTTTTAATTTGCAAACTAATGGAGGTCAGTATAGATGGACTAATAGATCAAGTCCCACACACTGCTAGATGCCCAAATTTTTTTTCAGAGCTAGATGCAGAAAAAAATATATTCAATTTGCAACCTGATGGAGGTCAGTATTGATGGACTAATAGAAGAAGTCCCACACACTGCTAGAAGCCCACATTTTTTTTCAGAGCTAGATGCAGAAAAAAATATTTTTAATTTGCAACCTGATGGAGGTCAGTATAGATGGACTAATAGAACAAGTCCCACACACTGCTAGAAGCCCACATTTTTTTTCAAAGCTAGATGCTGAAAAAAATATTTTTAATTTGCAACCTGATGGAGGTCAGTATAGATGGACTAATAGACCAATTCCCACACACTGCTAGAAGCCCACATTTTTTTTCAGAGCTAGATACAGAAAAAAATATTTTTAATTTGCAACCTGATGGAGGTCAGTATAGATGGACTAATAGAACAAGTCCCACACACTGCTAGAAGCACAAATATTTTTTCAGAGCTAGATGCAGAAAAAAAATATTTTTAATTTGCAACCTGATGGAGGTCAGTATAGATGGACTAATAGACCAAGTCTCACACACTGCTAGAAGCCCAAATTTTTTTTCAGAGCTAGATGCAGAAAAAAAATATTTTTAATTTGCAACCTGATGGAGGTCAGTATAGATCGACTAATAGACCAAGTCCCACACACTGCTAGACGCCCAAATTTTTTTCAGAGCTAGATGCAGAAAAAACATATTCAATTTGCAACCTGATGGAGGTCAGTATAGATGGACTAATAGAACAAGTCCCACACACTGCTAGAAGCCCAAATTTTTTTTCAGAGGTAGATGCAGAAAAAAATATTTTTAATTTGCAACCTGATGGAGGTCAGTATAGATGGACTAATACAACATGTCCCACACACTGCTAGAAGCCCAATTTTTTTTTCAGAGCTAGATGCAGAAAAAAAATATTTTTCATTTGCAACCTGATGGAGGTCAGTATAGATGGACTAATAGACCAAGTCTCACACTCTGCTAGAAGCCCAATTTTTTTTTCAGAGCTAGATGCAGAAAAAAATTATATTCAATTTGCAACCTGATGGAGGTCAGTATAGATGGACTAATAGACCAAATCCCACACACTGCTAGAAACCCAATTTTTTTTTCAGAGCTAGATGCTGAAAAAAATTATTTTTAATTTGCAACCTGATGGAGGTCAGTATAGATGGACTAATAGATCAAGTCCCACACACTGCTAGATGCCCAAATTTTTTTTCAAAGCTAGATGCAGAAAAAAATATATTCAATTTGCAACCTGATGGAGGTCAGTATAGATGGACTAATAGAACAAGTCCCACACACAGCTAGAAGCCCAAATTTTTTATCAGAGGTAGATGCAGAAAAAAATATTTTTAATTTGCAACCTGATGGTGGTCAGTATATATGGACTAATACAACATGTCCCACACACTGCTAGAAGCCCACATTTTTTTTCAGAGCTAGAAGCAGAAAAAAAATATATTCAGTTTGCAACCTGATGGAGGTCAGTATAGATGGACAAATAGAACAAATCCCACACGCAGCTAGAAGCCCACATTTTTTTTCAGAGCTAGAAGCAGAAAAAAAATATATTCAGTTTGCAACCTGATGGAGGTCAGTATAGATGGACTAATAGACCAAGTCCCACACACTGCTAGAAGCCCAAATTGTTTTTCAGAGCTAGATGCAGAAAAAAAAATTTTTTAATTTGCAACCTGATGAAGGTCGGTATAGATGGACTAATAGAACAAGTCCCACACACTGCTAGAAGCCCAAATATTTTTTCAGAGCTAGATGCAGAAAAAAAATATTTTTAATTTGCAACCTCATGGAGGTCAGTATAGATGGACTAATAGACAAAGTCCCACACACTGCTAGAAGCCCAAATTTTTTTTCAGAGCAAGATGCAGAAAAAAGTTATATTCAATTTGCAACCTGATGGAGGTCAGTACAGATGAACTAATAGAACAAAACCACACATTGCTAGAAGCCCAAATTTTTTTTCAGAGCTAGATGAAGAAAATAAATATTTTTAATTTGCAACTTGATGGAGGTCAGTATAGATGGACTAATAGACCAAGTCCCACACACTGCTTGACGCCCAAATTTTTTTTCAGAGCTAGATGCAGAAAAAAATTATATTCAATTTGCAACCTGATGGAGGTCAGTATAGATGGACTAATAGAACAAGTCCCACACATTGCTAGAAGCCCAAATTTTTTTTCAGAGCTAGATGCAGAAAAAAATTATTTTTAATTTGCAACTTGATGGAGGTCAGTATAGATGGACTAATAGACCAAGTCTCACACACTGCTAGAAGCCCAATTTTTTTTTCAGAGCTAGATGCAGAAAAAAATTATATTCAAATTGCAACCTGATGGAGGTCAGTATAGATGGGCTAATAGAACAAGTCCCACACACTGCTAGAAGCCCAAATTTTTTTTCAGAGCTGCATGAAGAAAAAAATTATTTTTAATTTGCAACCTGATGGAGGTCAGTATAGATGGACTAATAGAACAAGTCCCACACATTGCTAGAAGCCCAATTTTTTTTTCAGAGCTAGATGCAGAAAAAAATATTTTTAATATGCAACCTGATGGAGGTCAGTATAGATGAACTAATACAACATATCCCACACACTGCTAGAAGCCCAAATTTTTTTTCAGAGCTACATGCAGTAAAAAAATATTTTTAATTTGCAACCTGATGGAGGTCAGTATAGATGGACTAATAGACCAAGTCCCACACACTGCTAGATGCCCACATTTTTATTCAGAGCTAGATGCAGAAAAAAATTATATTCAATTTGCAACCTGATGGAGGTCAGTATAGATGGACTAATAGAACAAGTCCCACACACTGCTAGAAGCCCAAATTTTTTCTCAGAGGTAGATGCAGAAAAAAATATTTTTAATTTGCAACCTGATGGAGGTCACTATAGATGGACTAATACAACATGTCCCACACACTGCTAGAAGCCCAAATTTTTTTTCAGAGCTAGATGCAAAAAAAAAATGCTTTTCATTTGCAACCTGATGGAGGTCAGTATAGATGGACTAATAGACCAAGTCCCACACACTGCTAGAAGCCCAAATTTTTTTTCAGAGCTAGATGCAGAAAAAAAAATATTTTTAATTTGCAACCTGATGGAGGTCAGTATAGATGGACTAATAGACCAAGTCACACACACTGCTAGATGCCCACATTTTTTTTCAGAGGTAGATGCAGAAAAAAATTATATTCAATTTGCAACCTGATGGAGGTCAGTATAGATGGACTAATAGAACAAGTCCCACACACTGCTAGAAGCCCAAATATTTTTTCAGAGGTAGATGCAGAAAAAAATTATTTTTAATTTGTAACCTGATGGAGGTCAGTATAGATGGACTAATAGACAAAATCCCACACACTGCTAGAAGCCCAAATTTTTTTTCAGAGCTAGATGCTGAAAAAAATTATTTTTAATTTGCAACCTGATGGAGGTCAGTATAGATGGACTAATAGACCAAGTCCCACACACTGCTAGATGCCCACATTTTTTTTCAGAGCTAGATGCAGAAAAAAATTATATTCAATTTGCAACCTGATGGAGGTCAGTATAGATGGACTAATAGAACAAGTCCCACACACTGCTAGAAGCCCAAATTTTTTTTCAGAGCTAGATGCAGAAAAAAAATATTTTTAATTTGCAACCTGATGGAGGTCAGTATAGATGGACTCATAGACCAAATCCCACACACTGCTAGAAGCCCACATTTTTTTTCAGAGCTAGATTCAGAAAAAAATTATATTCAATTTGCAACCTGATGGAGGTCAGTATAGATGGACTAATAGAACAAGTCCCACACACTGCTAGAAGCCCAAATTTTTTTTCAGAGCTAGATGCAGAAAAAAAATATTTTTAATTTGCAACCTGATGGAGGTCAGTAAAGATGGACTCATAGACCAAATCCCACACACTGCTAGAAGCCCACATTTTTTTTCAGAGCTAGATTCAGAAAAAAATTATATTCAATTTGCAACCTGATGGAGGTCAGTATAGATGGACTAATAGAACAAGTGCCACACACAGCTAGAAGCCCAAATTTTTTATCAGAGGTAGATGCAGAAAAAAATATTTTTAATTTGCAACCTGATGGAGGTCAGTATAGATGGACTAATACAACATGTCCCACACACTGCTAGAAGCCCACATTTTTTTCACAGCTAGATGCAGAAAAAAAATATATTCAGTTTGCAACCTGATGGAGGTCAGTATAGATGGACAAATAGAACAAATCCCACACACAGCTAGAAGCCCAATTTTTTTTTCAGAGGTAGATGCAGAAAAAAATATTTGAACTTGCA
The DNA here is from genome assembly GCF_046119375.1 of Phyllobates terribilis. Taxonomy (NCBI): domain Eukaryota; kingdom Metazoa; phylum Chordata; class Amphibia; order Anura; family Dendrobatidae; genus Phyllobates; species Phyllobates terribilis. The sequence continues at coordinate 635,259,645 of NW_027362763.1, forward strand.
ACCTGATGGAGGTCAGTATAGATGGACTAATAGACCAAGTCCCACACACTGCTAGAAGCCCAAATTGTTTTTCAGAGCAAGATGCAGAAAAAAATTATATTCAATTTGCAACCTGATGGAGGTCAGTATAGATAGAATAATAGAAAAAGTCCCACACTCTGCTAGAAGCCCAAATTTTTTTTCAGAGCTAGATGAGGAAAAAAATTATATTCAATTTGCAACCTGATGGAGGTCAGTATAGATGGACTAATACAACATGCCCCACACACTGCTAGAAGCCCAATTTTTTTTTCAAAGCTAGATGCAGAAAAAAAATATTTTTCATTTGCAACCTGATGGAGGTCAGTATAGATGGACTAATAGACCAAGTCCCACACACTGCTAGAAGCCCAAATTTTTTTTCAGAGCTAGATGCAGAAAAAAAATATTTTTAATTTGCAACCTGATGGAGGTCAGTATAGATGGACTAATAGACCAAGTCCCACACACTGCTAGATGCCCACATTTTTTTTCAGAGCTAGATGCAGAAAAAAATTATATTCAATTTGCAACCTGATGGAGGTCAGTATAGATGGACTAATAGAACAAGTCCCACACACTGCTAGAAGCCCAAAAATTTTTTCAGAGGTAGATGCAGAAAAAAATTATTTTTAATTTGCAACCTGATGGAGGTCAGTATAGATGGACTAATAGACTAAATCCCACACACTGCTAGAAGGCCAAATGTTTTTTCAGAGCTAGATGCTGAAAAAAATTATTTTTAATTTGCAACCTGATGGAGGTCAGAATAGATGGACTAATAGATCAAGTCCCACACACTGCTAGATGCCCAAATTTTTTTTCAGAGCTAGATGCAGAAAAAAATATATTCAATTTGCAAACTGATGGAGGTCAGTATAGATGGACCAATAGAACAAGTTCCACACACTGCTAGAAGCCCAAATTTTTTTTCAGAGCTAGATGCAGAAAAAAAATATTTTTAATTTGCAACCTGATGGAGGTCAGTATAGATGGACTAATAGACCAAATCCCACACACTGCTAGAAGCCCACATTTTTTTTCAGAGGTACATACAGAAAAAAATATTTTAATTTGCAATCTGATGGAGGTCAGTATAGATGGACTAATAGACAAAGTCCCACACACTGCAAGAAGCCCACATTTTTTTTCAGAGCAAGATGCAGAAAAAAATTATATTCAATTTGCAACCTGATGGAGGTCAGTACAGATGAACTAATAGAACAAGTCCCACACATTGCTAGGAGCCCAAATTTTTTTTCAGAGCTAGATGCAGAAAAAAAATATTTTTAATTTGCAACTTGATGGAGGTCAGTATAGATGGACTAATAGACCAAGTCTCACACACTGCTGGAAGCCCAAATTTTTTTTCAGAGCTAGATGCAGAAAAAAATTATTTTTAATTTGCAACCTGATGGAGGTCAGTATAGATGGACTAATAGACCAAGTCCCACACACTGCTAGACGCCCAAATTTTTTTTCAGAGCTAGAAGCAGAAAAAAATTATATTCAATTTGCAACCTGATGGAGGTCAGTATAGATGGACTAATAGAACAAGTCCCACACACTGCTAGAAGCCCAAATATTTTTTCAGAGCTAGATGCAGAAAAAAATTATATTCAATTTGCAACCTGATGGAGGTCAGTATAGATGGGCTAATAGAACAAGTCCCACACACTGCTAGAAGCCCAAATTTTTTTTCAGAGCTGGATGAAGAAAAAAATTATTTTTAATTTGCAACCTGATGGAGGTCAGTATAGATAGACTAATAGAAAAAGTCCCACACTCTGCTAGAAGCCCAAATTTTTTTTCAGAGCTAGATGAGGAAAAAAATTATATTCAATTTGCAACCTGATGGAGGTCAGTATATATGGACTAATAGAACAAGTCCCACACACTGCTAGAAGACCAAATTTTTTTTCAGAGGTAGATGCAGAAAAAAATATTTTTAATTTGCAACCTGATGGAGGTCAGTATAGATGGACTAATACAACATGCCCCACACACTGCTAGAAGCCCAATTTTTTTTTCAAAGCTAGATGCAGAAAAAAAATATTTTTCATTTGCAACCTGATGGAGGTCAGTATAGATGGACTAATAGACCAAGTCCCACACACTGCTAGAAGCCCAAATTTTTTTTCAGAGCTAGATGCAGAAAAAAAATATTTTTAATTTGCAACCTGATGGAGGTCAGTATAGATGGACTAATAGTCCAAATCCCAAACACTGCTAGATGCCCACATTTTTTTTCAGAGCTAGATGCAGAAAAAAATTATATTCAATTTGCAGCCTGATGGAGGTCAGTATAGATGGACTAATAGAACAAGTCCCACACACTGCTAGAAGCCCAAATATTTTTTCAGAGGTAGATGCAGAAAAAAATTATTTTTAATTTGCAACCTGATGGAGGTCAGTATAGATGGACTAATAGACTAAATCCCACACACTGCTAGAAGGCCAAATTTTTTTTCAGAGCTAGATGCTTAAAAAAATTATTTTTAATTTGCAACCTGATGGAGGTCAGTATAGATGGACTAATAGACCAAGTCCCACACACTGCTAGATGCCCACATTTTTTTTCAGAGCTAGATGCAGAAAAAAATTATATTCAATTTGCAACCAGATGCAGGTCAGTATAGATGGACTAATAGAACAAGTCCCACACACTGCTAGAAGCCCAAATATTTTTTCAGAGCTAGATGCAGAAAAAAATTATATTCAATTTGCAACCTGATGGAGGTCAGTATAGATGGACTAATAGAACAAGTCCCACACACTGCTAGAAGCCCAAATTTTTTTTCAGAGGTAGATGCAGAAAAAAAATATTTTTCATTTGCAACCTGATGGAGGTCAGTATAGATGGACTAATAGACCAAGTCCCACACACTGCTAGAAGCCCAATTTTTTTTTCAGAGCTAGATGCAGAAAAAAAATATTTTTAATTTGTAACCTGATGGAGGTCAGTATAGATGGACTAATAGACCAAGTCCCACACACTGCTAGATGCCCACATTTTTTTTCAGAGCTAGATGCAGAAAAAAATTATATTCAATTTGCAACCAGATGCAGGTCAGTATAGATGGACTAATAGAACAAGTCCCACACACTGCTAGAAGCCCAAATATTTTTTCAGAGGTAGAAGCAGAAAAAAAATATTTTTAATTTGCAACCTGATGGAGGTCAGTATAGATGGGCTAATTGACCAAATCCCACACACTGCTAGAAGCCCAATTTTTTTTTCAGAGCTAGATGCTGAAAAAAATTATTTTTAATTTGCAACCTGATGGAGGTCAATATAGATGGACTAATAGACCAAGTCCCACACACTGCTAGATGCTCACATTTTTTTTCAGAGCTAGATGCAGAAAAAAATTATATTCAATTTGCAACCTGATGGAGGTCAGCATAGATGGACTACTAGAACAAGTCCCACACACTGCTAGAAGCCCAAATATTTTTTCAGAGGTAGATGCAGAAAAAAAATATTTTTAATTTGCAACCTGATGGAGGTCAGTATAGATGGACTAATAGACCAAATCCCACACACTGCTAGAAGCCCAAATTTTTTTTCAGAGCTAGATTCTGAAAAAAATTATTTTTAATTTGCAACCTGATGCAGGTCAGTATAGATGGACTAATAGATCAAGTCCCACACACTGCTAGATGCCCAAATTTTTTTTCAGAGCTAGATGCATAAAAAATTATATTCAATTTGCAACCTGATGGAGGTCAGTATAGATGGACTAATAGAACAAGTCCCACACACTGCTAGAAGCCCAAATTTTTTTTCAGAGCTAGATGCAGAAAAAAATTATTTTTAATTTGCAACCTGATGGAGGTCAGTATAGATGGACTAATAGACCAAATTCCACACACTGCTAGAAGCCCACATTTTTTTCTCAGAGCTAGATTCAGAAAAAAATTATATTCAATTTGCATACTGATGGAGGTCAGTATAGATGGACTAATAGAACAAGTCCCACACACAGCTAGAAGCCCAATTTTTTTATCAGAGGTAGATGAAGAAAAAAATATTTTTAATTAGCAACCTGAAGGAGGTCAGTATAGATGGACAAATAGAACAAATCCCACACACAGCTAGAAGCCCAAATTTTTTTTCAGAGGTAGATGCAGAAAAAAATATTTTAATTTGCAACCTGATGGAGGTCAGTATAGATGGACTAATAGACCAAGTCCCACACACTGCTAGAAGCCCAAATTGTTTTTCAGAGCTAGATACAGAAAAAAAAAATTTTTAATTTGCAACCTGATGGAGGTCAGTATAGATGGACTAATAGAACAAGTCGCACACACTGCTAGAAGCCCAAATATTTTTTCAGAGCAAGATGCAGAAAAAAATTATATTCAATTTGCAACCTGATGGAGGTCAGCACAGATGAACTAATAGAACAAAAGCACACATTGCTAGAAGCCCAAATTTTTTTTCAGAGCTAGATGAAGAAAAAAAATATTTTTAATTTGCAACTTGATGGAGGTCAGTATAGATGGACTAATAGACCAAGTCTCACACACTGCTAGAAGCCCAAATTTTTTTTCTGAGCTAGATGCAGAAAAAAATTATTTTTAATTTGCAACCTGATGGAGGTCAGTATAGATGGACTAATAGACCAAGTCCCACACACTGCTAGATGCCCAAATTTTTTTTCAGAGCTAGATGCAGAAAAAAATTATATTCAATTTGCAACCTGATGGAGGTCAGTATAGATGGACTAATAGAACAAATCCCACACACTGCTAGAAGCCCAAATATTTTTTCAGAGCTAGATGTAGAAAAAAATTATTTTTAATTTGCAACCTGATGGAGGTCAGTATAGATGGACTAATAGACCAAATCCCACACACTGCTAGAAGCCCAAATTTTTTTCAGAGCTAGATGCAGAAAAAAAATATTTTTAATTTGCAACCTGATGGAGGTCAGTATAGATGGACTAATAGACCAAGTCCCACACACTGCTAGAAGCCCAAATATTTTTTCAGAGCTAGATGCAGAAAAAAATTATATTCAATTTGCAACCTGATGGAGGTCAGTATAGATGGGCTAATAGAACAAGTCCCACACACTGCTAGAAGCCCAAATTTTTTTTCAGAGCTAGATGCAGAAAAAAAATATTTTTAATTTGCAACCTGATGGAGGTCAGTATAGATGGACTAATAGAACAAGTCCCACACACAGCTAGAAGCCCAATTTTTTTATCAGAGGTAGATGCAGAAAAAAATATTTTTAATTTGCAACCTGATGGAGGTCAGTATAGATGGACTAATACAACATGTCCCACACACTGCTAGAAGCCCACATTTTTTTTCAGAGCTAGATGCAGAAAAAAAATATATTCAGTTTGCAACCTGATGGAGGTCAGTATAGATGGACAAATAGAACAAATCCCACACACAGCTAGAAGCCCAAATTTTTTTTCAGAGGTAGATGCAGAAAAAAATATTTTAATTTGCAACCTGATGGAGGTCAGTATAGATGGACTAATAGTCCAAGTCCCACACACTGCTAGAAGCCCAAATTGTTTTCAGAGCTAGATGCAGAAAAAAATTAAATTCAATTTACAATCTGATGGAGGTCAGTATAGATGGACTAATAGAACAAGTCGCACACACTGCTAGAAGCCCAAATATTTTTTCAGAGCAAGATGCAGAAAAAAATTATATTCAATTTGCAACCTGATGGAGGTCAGCACAGATGAACTAATAGAACAAAAGCACACATTGCTAGAAGCCCAAATTTTTTTTCAGAGCTAGATGAAGAAAAAAAATATTTTTAATTTGCAACTTGATGGAGGTCAGTATAGATGGACTAATAGACCAAGTCCCACACACTGCTAGACGCCCACATTTTTTTTCAGAGCTAGATGCAGAAAAAAATTATATTCAATTTGCAACCTGATGGAGGTCAGTATAGATGGACTAATAGAACAAATCCCACACACTGCTAGAAGCCCAAATATTTTTTCAGAGCTAGAGGTAGAAAAAAATTATTTTTCATTTGCAACCTGATGGAGGTCAGTATAGATGGACTAATAGACCAAGTCCCACACACTGCTAGAAGCCCAATTTTTTTTTCAGAGCTAGATGCAGAAAAAAAATATTTTTAATTTGCAACCTGATGGAGGTCAGTATAGATGGACTAATAGACCAAGTCCCACACACTGCTAGATGCCCACATTTTTTTTCAGAGCTAGATGCAGAAAAAAATTATATTCAATTTGCAACCAGATGCAGGTCAGTATAGATGGACGAATAGAACAAGTCCCAAACACTGCTAGAAGCCCAAATATTTTTTCAGAGGTAGAAGCAGAAAAAAAATATTTTTAATTTGCAACCTGATGGAGGTCAGTATAGATGGGCTAATAGACCAAATCCCACACACTGCTAGAAGCCCAATTTTTTTTTCAGAGCTAGATGCTGAAAAAAATTATTTTTAATTTGCAACCTGATGGAGGTCAATATAGATGGACTAATAGACCAAGTCCCACACACTGCTAGATGCTCACATTTTTTTTCAGAGCTAGATGCAGAAAAAAATTATATTCAATTTGCAACCTGATGGAGGTCAGCATAGATGGACTACTAGAACAAGTCCCACACACTGCTAGAAGCCCAAATATTTTTTCAGAGGTAGATGCAGAAAAAAAATATTTTTAATTTGCAACCTGATGGAGGTCAGTATAGATGGACTAATAGACCAAATCCCACACACTGCTAGAAGCCCAAATTTTTTTTCAGAGCTAGATTCTGAAAAAAATTATTTTTAATTTGCAACCTGATGGAGGTCAGTATAGATGGACTAATAGATCAAGTCCCACACACTGCTAGATGCCCAAATTTTTTTTCAGAGCTAGATGCATAAAAAATTATATTCAATTTGCAACCTGATGGAGGTCAGTATAGATGGACTAATAGAACAAGTCCCACACACTGCTAGAAGCCCAATTTTTTTTTCAGAGCTAGATGCAGAAAAAAATTATTTTTAATTTGCAACCTGATGGAGGTCAGTATAGAAGGACTAATAGACCAAATCCCACACACTGCTAGAAGCCCACATTTTTTTTCAGAGCTAGATTCAGAAAAAAATTATATTCAATTTGCATACTGATGGAGGTCAGTATAGATGGACTAATAGAACAAGTCCCACACACAGCTAGAAGCCCAATTTTTTTATCAGAGGTAGATGCAGAAAAAAATATTTTTAATTTGCAACCTGATGGAGGTCAGTATAGATGGACTAATACAACATGTCCCACACACTGCTAGAAGCCCACATTTTTTTTCAGAGCTAGATGCAGAAAAAAAATATATTCAGTTTCCAACCTGATGGAGGTCAGTATAGATGGACAAATAGAACAAATCCCACACACAGCTAGAAGCCCAAATTTTTTTTCAGAGGTAGATGCAGAAAAAAATATTTTAATTTGCAACCTGATGGAGGTCAGTATAGATGGACTAATAGACCAAGTCCCACACACTGCTAGAAGCCCAAATTGTTTTCAGAGCTAGATGCAGAAAAAAATTAAATTCAATTTACAATCTGATGGAGGTCAGTATAGATGGACTAATAGAACAAGTCGCACACACTGCTAGAAGCCCAAATATTTTTTCAGAGCAAGATGCAGAAAAAAATTATATTCAATTTGCAACCTGATGGAGGTCAGCACAGATGAACTAATAGAACAAAAGCACACATTGCTAGAAGCCCAAATTTTTTTTCAGAGCTAGATGAAGAAAAAAAATATTTTTAATTTGCAACTTGATGGAGGTCAGTATAGATGGACTAATAGACCAAGTCCCACACACTGCTAGACGCCCACATTTTTTTTCAGAGCTAGATGCAGAAAAAAATTATATTCAATTTGCAACCTGATGGAGGTCAGTATAGATGGACTAATAGAACAAATCCCACACACTGCTAGAAGCCCAAATATTTTTTCAGAGCTAGAGGTAGAAAAAAATTATTTTTAATTTGCAACCTGATGGAGGTCAGTATAGATGGACTAATAGACCAAATCCCACACACTGCTAGAAGCCCAAATTTTTTTCAGAGCTAGATGCAGAAAAAAAATATTTTTAATTTGCAACCTGATGGAGGTCAGTATAGATGGACTAATAGACCAAGTCCCACACACTGCTAGAAGCCCAAATTGTTTTTCAGAGCTAGATGCAGAAAAAAAAATTTTTTTAATTTGCAACCTGATGGAGGTCAGTTTAGATGGACTAATCGACCAAGTCCCACACACTGCTATAAGCCCAAATATTTTTTCAGAGCTAGATGCAGAAAAAAAATATTTTTAATTTGCAACCTGATGGAGGTCAGTATAGATGGACTAATCGACCAAGTCCCACACAGTGCTAGAAGCCCAATTTTTTTTGCAGAGCTAGATGCAGAAAAAAATTATATTCCATTTGCAACCTGATGGAGGTCAGTATAGATGAACTAATAGAACAATTCCCACACACTGCTAGAACCCCAAATTTGTTTTCAGAGCTAGATGCAGAAAAAAATTAAATTCAATTTACAATCTGATGGAGGTCAGTATAGATGGACTAATAGAACAAGTCTCACACACTGCTAGAAGCCCAAATATTTTTTCAGAGTAAGATGCAGAAAAAAAATATCTTAAATTTGCAACCTGATGGAGGTCAGTATAGATGGACTAATAGAACAAGTCCCAAACACTGCTATAAGCCCAAATATTTTTTCAGAGTTAGATGCAGAAAAAAAATATTTTTAATTTGCAACCTCATGGAGGTCAGTATAGAGGGACTAATAGACCAAGTCCCACACACTGCTAGAAGCCCAAATTTTTTTTCAGAGCTAGATGCAGAAAAAAATTACATTCAATTTGCAACCTGATGGAGGTTAGTATAGATGACTAATAGAACAAGTCCCACACATTGCTAGAAGCCCAAATTTTTTTTCAGAGCTAGATGCAGAAAAAAATATTTTTAATTTGCAAAGTGATGGAGGTCAGTATAGATGGACTAATACATGTCCCACACACTGCTAGAAGCCCAAATTTTTTTTCAGAGCTAGATGCAGAAAAAAAATATATTCAATTTGCAACCTGATGGAGGTCAGTATAGATGGACAAATAGAACAAATCCCACACACAGCTAGAAGCCCAAATGTTTTTTCAGAGGTAGATGCAGAAAAAAATATTTTCATTTGCAACCTGATGGAGGTCAGTATAGATGGAATAATAGACTAAGTCCCACACACTGCTAGAAGCCCAATTTTTTTTCAGAGCTAGATGCAGAAAAAAATTATATTCAATTTGCAACCTGATGGAGGTCAGTATAGATGGACTAATGGAACAAGTCCCACACACTGCTAGAAGACCAAATTTTTTTTCAGAGCTAGATTCAGAAAAAAATTATATTCAATTTGCAACCTGATGGAGGTCAGTTTAGATGAACTAATAGAACAAGTCCCACACACTACTAGAAGCCAAAAAATTTTTTCAGAGCTAGATGCGGAAAAAAAATATTTTTAATTTGCAACCTGATGGATGTCAGTATAGATGGACTAATAGACCAAGTCCCACACACTGCTAGAAGCCCAAATTTTTTTTCAGAGCTAGATGCAGAAAAAAATTAAATTCAATTTGCAACCTGATGGAGGTCAGTATAGATGAACTAATAGAACAAGTCCCACACATTGCTAGAAGCCCAAATTTTTTTTCAGAGCTAGATGCTGAAAAAAATATTTTTAATTTGCAACCTGATGGAGGTCAGTATAGATGGACTAATACAAAATGTCCCACACACTGCTAGAAGCCCAAATTTTTTTTCAGAGGTAGATGCAGAAAAAAAATATATTCAATTTGCAACCTGATGGAGGTCAGTATAGATGGACAAATAGAACAAATCCCACACACAGCTAGAAGCCCAAATCTTTTTTCAGAGGTAGATGCAGAAAAAAATATTTTCATTTGCAACCTGATGGACGTCAGTATAGATGGACTAACAGACCAAGTCCCACACACTGCTAGAAGCCCAATTTTTTTTCAGAGCTAGATGCAGAAAAAAATTATATTCAATTTGCAACCTGATGGAGGTCAGTATAGATGGACTAATGGAACAAGTCCCACACACTGCTAGAAGCCCAAATTTTTTTTCAGAGCTAGATGCAGAAAAAAATTATATTCAATTTGCAACCTGATGGAGGTCAGTATAGATGAACTAATAGAACAAGTCCCACACACTACTAGAAGCCAAAAATTTTTTTTCAGAGCTGGATGCCGAAAAAAAATATTTTTAATTTGCAACCTGATGGATTTCAGTATAGATGGACTAATAGAACAAGTCCCACACACTGCTAGAAGCCCAAATATTTTTTCAGAGCTAGATGCAAAAAAAAATTATATTCAATCTGCATCCTGATGGAGGTCAGTATAGATATACTAATAGAACAAGTCGCACACACTGCTAGATGCCCACATTTTTTTTCAGAGCTAGATGCGTAAAAAAATTATATTCAATTTGCAACCTGATGGAGGTCAGTATAGATGGACTAATAGAACAAGTCCGACACACTGCTAGAAGCCCAATTTTTTTTTCAGAGCTAGATGCAGAAAAAAATTATATTCAATTTGCAACCTTGATGGAGGTCAGTTTAGATGAACTAATCAAACAAGTCCCACACACTACTAGAAACCAAAATTTTTTTTTCAGAGCTAGATGCCGAAAAAAAATATTTTTAATTTGCAACCTGATGGATGTCAGTATAGATGGACTAATAGACCAAGTCCCACACACTGCTAGAAGCCCAAATTTTTTTTCAGAGCTAGATGCAGAAAAAAATTATATTCAATTTGCAACCTGATGGAGGTCAGTATAGATGGTCTAATAGAACAAGTCGCACACACTGCTAGAAGCCCAAATATTTTTTCAGAGCTAGATGCAGAAAAAAATTATATTCAATTTGCAACCTGATGGAGGTCAGTATAGATGGAATAATAGAATAAGTCCCACACACTGCTAGAAGCCCATTTATTTTTTCAGAGCTAGATGCAGAAAAAAATTATTTTTAATTTGCAACCTGATGGAGGTCAGTATAGATGGTCTAATAGACCAAGTCCCACACACTGCTAGAAGCCCAATTTTTTTTCAGAGCTAGATGCAGAAAAAAATTATATTCAATTTGCAACCTGATGGAGGTCAGTATAGATGGACTAATAGAATAAGTCCCACACACTGCTAGAAGCCTATTTATTTTTTCAGAGCTAGATGCAGAAAAAAATTATTTTTAATTTGCAACCTGATGGAGGTCAGTATAGATGGACTAATGGAACAAGTCCCACACACTGCTAGAAGCCCAAATATTTTTTCAGAGCTAGATGCAGAAAAAAATTATTTTTAATTTGCAACCTGATGGAGGTCAGTATAGATGGACTAATAGACCAAGTCCCACACACTGCTAGAAGCCCAATTTTTTTTCAGAGCTAGATGCAGAAAAAAATTATATTTAATTTGCAACCTGCTGGAGGTCAGTATAGATGGACTAATGGAACAAGTCCCACACACTGCTAGAAGCCCAAATATTTTTTCAGAGCTAGATGCTGAAAAAAAATATTTTTAATTTGCAACCTGATGGAAGTCAGTATAGATGGACTAATAGAGCAAGTTCCACAAACTGCTAGAAGCCCACATTTTTTTTCAGAGCTAGATGCAGAAAAAAATTATTTTTAATTTGCAACCTGATGGAGGTCAGTATAGATGGACTAATAGACCAAGTCCCACACACTGCTAGAAGCCCAAATTTTTTTTCAGAGCTAGATGCTGAAAAAAATTGTATTCAATTTGCAACCTGATGGAGGTCAGTATAGATGGACTAATAGACCAAGTCCCACACACTGCTAGAAGCCCAAATTTATTTTCAGAGCTAGATGCTGAAAAAAATTATATTCAATTTGCAACCTGATGGAGGTCAGTATAGATGGACTAATAGAACAAGTACCACACACTGCTAGAAGCCCCATTTTTTTTTCAGAGCTAGATTCAGAAATAAATTATATTCAATTTGCAACCTGATGGAGGTCAGTATAGATGGACTAATAGAATGATGCTATGCCCAAAAGGTTTTACTTCACTAGGGGCAGTAAAAAAATTGGTATTCTATACACAGGTGGTGTAGCTTGCAACACAGATAGGCTACTCCACTGACTAACACACTCTGCAATAGCCCAAAAATTATTAGCTTTGCTAGATTTAACCAAATGCTGTGAAAAAACTTGCATACCACTGGCACAGACCTGCCTGGCAAAAACTGATAGGCACTGATGTAACTTAGTCCTGAAAAGGACAGCAATTACAATTAGTCTTTACTCCCAACCTATCTATTTAAGAGCACAGACCTGTCTGATAAAAGTCGTAGGAAATGCTGTTACCTAGTCCTTAAAAGGACTGCAATCACAACTCTTCCCTACTCCCAAGCTATCTGTAGATTTGTGCGAAAATTGGCTTGGAATTAACAAGGTATAGCACACACAGCAACAGCGGTGCCGTCTAACACGCAGCTGCAGCAGTGAGAAAATGGTGGTGACGGGGAAAATGGCTGGGTCTTATAGGGCAAGGACATGTGACATACACTGCCAGTGACACATGCCCTTGCTTGTGTGAAAAAAAGCAGTTCGCTCCGTGTGTGCTCTGCTGATAGGCTGACAAATTGCACCTCCCCACTGTAAATGCGGGAAAGAGAAAAAAAAATGGAGATCTTCATTATTCCTGCAAAGATCCATCCCCTGCCACTCCCCCCGCCCCGCTGCACACTCAAACTGCGTATTAACATTAATTTTCATCATTACTGAGAAAAAATCCAGTTATGATTTTGGGGCACGAACAGTTATCGAACACAACCTCGAACAGCCAAATTTTTTTCAAATCATTCGTGTTCGCCCAACGGCTCGAACACCGCCCAAAACAGCTCGAATTTGAGATTGGCGAACAGTTCGAGTCGAAAAACGCTCATCTCTATCAAGGACTCATCGGGTGAATCGCTCTGGAACTCAAATCGGAACCCTCACTGACACTTCCCCTATCTGAAAGTCTGACAAAAGCCGGAAAAATGACTAAGTCCAAAAAAAATTTTTTTTCAACTTTTTGTCAATTTTACGCCCGTGGGATATATATTCTACCCACATACATTTGGAATTCTCCTGGGGTACCCTCACACATATTATTCTCTCATTTAGTGGATATTTTCACAAAAAAAGTGAAATTTTCAAAAAGTCAAAAAATTGGCTGAAAACGACTAAATATCAAGGACTCATCGGGTGAATCGCTCTGGAACTGAAAACGGACATGCTCACTGACACTTCCCCCTCTCTGAAAGTCTGACAAACGCCGGAAAAATGACTAAGTCCAAAAAAAATTTTTTTTCAACTTTTTGTCAATTTTACCCCAGTGTGATATACATTCTACCCACACACATTTGGAACTCTCCTGGGGTACCCCCACAAATTTTATTCCCTCATTTAGTGGATATTTTCACAAAAATAGTGAAATTTTCAAACAGTCAAAAAATTGGCTGAAAACGACTAAATATCAAGGAATCAACGGGCGAATCGCTCTGGAACTGAAATAGGAACGCTCACTGACATTTCCCCTCTCTGAAAGACTGACAAACGCCTGAAAAATGACTAAGTCCAAAAAAATTTTTTTTCATCTTTTTTTCAATTTTACATCTGTGAGATATATATTCTACCCACACACATTTGGAATTCTCTTGGGGTACCCTCACACATATTATTCCCTCATTTAGCGGATATTTTCAGAAAAAGTGAAATTTTAAAAAATTCAGAAAATTGGTTGAAAACGACTAAATATCAAGGACTCATTGGGCGAATTGCTCTGGAACTGAAATCGTAAACCTCACTGACATTTCCCCTCTCTGAAAGTCTGACAAACGCTGTAAAAATGACTAAGTCCAAAAAAATTTTTTTAATCAAATTTTTTTCAATTTTACCCCCGTGGGATATATATTCTATCCATGCACATTTGGAACTCTCCTGGGGTACCCTCACACATATTATTCCCTCATTTATCTGATATTTTCATAAAAAAGTGAAATTTTCTAAAATTCTGAAAATTGGCTGAAAACGACTAAATATCAAGGACTCATCAGGCGAATCGCTCTGGAACTGAAATAGGAAAGCTCACTGACATGTCCCCTCTCTGAAAGTCTGAGAAACGCCCAAAAAATGACTAAGTTCAAAAAAAATTTTTTTTCCACTTTTTTTAAATTTTACTCCCAAGGGATATATATTCTACCCACACGCATTTGGAATTCTCCTGGGTTACCTACACACATATTATTCCCTCCTTTAGTGGATATTTTCACAAAAAAAGTTAAATTTTTAAAAAGTCAGAAAATTGGCTGAAAACTACTAAATATCAAGGACTTATTGGGCGAATCACTCGGGAACTGAAATCGGAACCCTGACTGACATTTTCCCCTCTCTGAAAGTCTGACAAATGCCGGAAAAATGACTAAGTCCCCCAAAATTTTTTTTTCAACTTTTTTTCAATTTTACCCCCGTGGGATATATATTCTACCCATACACATTTGGAAATCTCCTGGGGTACCCTCACACATATTATTCCCTCATTTAGCAGATATTTTCACAAAAAGTGAAATTTTCAAAAATTCAGAAAATTGGTTGAAAATTACTAAATATCAAGGACTCATCGGGTGATTCGCTCTGGAAATGAAATCGGACATACTCACTGACATTTCCCGCTCTCTGAAAGTCTGAGAAACGCCGGAAAAATGACTAAGTACTAGTGTTGAGCGAACATGTATGACACTGCTCGGTACTCGCCCGAGCATTACGCTGCTCGGGATGTTCGGCGAGCACCGAGCACTTCTGGGTTACTCGGGCGGGAGCTCGGGTCTCCGCCCTGTATGTTTGGCGCTCTTTACAGAGCTAATGAACATGCAGGGATTGCCAGCCAGTCACTGTAATGCTGCAGCCATGTTGGTTGTGGGCATTACAGTGATTGGCTGGCCGCACAGCGTCACCTCGAGTATTTAAAACCGGGCGCCGCCATCTTGGACACAGTCGCTCTGGATTAGACAGTGTAGGGACAGCGTTGCTGATTTAGGGAGAGATATAAACTGCGAAATAGTTAGTGTAGGGTCTGTAAAGGCTGCCAGAACAAACAAACAGTCCTTTTCAGGACTAATATCCATCCCAGATACCACGCAGGCAGGCTGTATTTTTAGACACAGTGGTTATACCAGCATACGCTGCATTACAGTCCTGTGTGCTCCTGTTGCTGAAATTTCTGGACTTAGCACCAGGTGTCGGGGGCCAGGAAAAATCCTTTTTATTTCATCTAAATCCTCCTTTTTTTTTCCTCCTTCACACTGTACAAATACCCATCTTATTAACCTTTTGTTGTGTCGTCCTCCCCAAAAAAAGCGTGTCTCTGATTTTTCAGACACAAATATAACTGTTGAAAATAGTCTGGTGAAGGCTAGAGAAACAGAAGTGTTGTTTTGCACTTCCACGGTTCAAACCTCTGTATTATCCATTTTGTGCCATCTGTATCTAAAAAAAAAAGCAGTTTAAGTGTGTCGCTCACTGTTCAGCCGCAAATATCTCTATTTAAAAAAGTGTGGTATACCCCAGTAAACAATAACTGTGGTTTTGCCATCCCACGGTAAAAAATCTCTATTATTCAGGTTTTGGTATATTTTCCGTAAAGAAAAACAGTAGTGTCTCCTGACTGTTGTGACACAAAATTATATCTGTTGAAAATAGTCTTCTGTAGGCCTGACATCCCAGTGTGGTTTCGCAGTTCCATGGGTCAAATCGCTGTACTATCCAGTTTTGGACCTTAGGTATCTAAAAAAAAAGCAGTGTAAGTGTGTCGCTCACTGTTCAGCCGCAAATATCTCTATTTAAAAAAGTGTGGTATACCCCAGTAAACAATAACTGTGGTTTTGCCATCCCACGGTAAAAAATCTCTATTATTCAGGTTTTGGTATATTTTCCGTAAAGAAAAACAGTGGTATCTCCTGACTGTTGTGACACAAAAATATATCTATTGAAAAGAGTTTTGTGTAGGCCCGACATCCCAGTGTGGTTTCGCAGTTACACGCGTCAAATCACTGTACTATCCAGTTTTGGGCCTGTGGTATCTAAAAAAAAAGCAGTTTGAATGCGTCGCTCACTGTTCAGCCGCAAATATCTCTATTTAAAAAAGTGTGGTATACCCCAGTAAACAATAACTGTGGTTTTGCCATCCCACAGTAAAAAATCTCCATTATTCAGCTTTTGGTAGTTTTTTCCGTAAAGAAAAACAGTAGTGTCTCCTGACTGTTGTGACACAAAAATATATCTGTTGAAAATAGTCTTGTGTAGGGCCGACATCCCAGTGTGGTTTCGCAGTTCCATGGGTCAAATCGCTGTACTATCCAGTTTTGGGCCTTTGGTATCTAAAAAAAAAAAAGCAGTTTGAGTGTGTCGCTCACTGTTCAGCCGCAAATATCTCTATTTAAAAAAGTGTGGTATACCCCAGTAAACAATAACTGTGGTTTTGCCATCCCACGGTAAAAAATCTCTATTATTCAGCTTTTGGTAGTTTTTTCCGTAAAGAAAAACAGTAGTGTCTCCTGACTGTTGTGACACAAAAATATATCTGTTGAAAATAGTCTTGTGTAGGCCCTACATCCCAGTGTGGTTTCGCAGTTCCATGGGTCAAATAGCTGTTCTATCCAGTTTTGGGCCTTAGGTATCTAAAGAAAAGCAGTGTGAGTGTGTCGCTCACTGTTCAGCCACAAATATCTCTATTTAAAAAAGTGTGGTATACCCCAGTAAACAATAACTTTGGTTTTGCCATCCCACGGTAAAAAATCTCTATTATTCAGGTTTTGGTATATTTTCTGTAAAGAAAAACAGTAGTGTCTCCTGACTGTTGTGACACAAAAATATATCTGTTGAAAATAGTCTTGTGTAGGCCCGACATCCCATTGTGGTTTCGCAGTTCCATGGGTCAAATCGCTGTACTATCCAGTTTTGGGCCTTAGGTATCTAAAAAAAGCAGTTTAAGTGTGTCGCTCACTGTTCAGCCGCAAATATCTCTATTTAAAAAAGTGTGGTATACCCCAGTAAACAATAACTTTGGTTTTGCCATCCCACGGTAAAAAATCTCTATTATTCAGCTTTTGGTAGTTTTTTCCGTAAAGAAAAACAGTAGTGTCTCCTGACTGTTGTGACACAAAAATATATCTGTTGAAAATAGTCTTGTGTAGGCCCGACATCCCAGTGTGGTTTCGCAGTTCCATGGGTCAAATCGCTGTTCTATCCAGTTTTGGGCCTTAGGTATCTAAAAAAAAGCAGTTTGAATGTGTCGCTCACTGTTCAGCCGCAAATATCTCTATTTAAAAAAGTGTGGTATAACCCAGTAAACAATAACTGTGGTTTTGCCATCCCACAGTAAAAAATCTCCATTATTCAGCTTTTGGTAGTTTTTTCCGTAAAGAAAAACAGTAGTGTCTCCTGACTGTTGTGACACAAAAATATATCTGTTGAAAATAGTCTTGTGTAGGCCCGACATCCCAGTGTGGTTTCGCAGTTCCATTGGTCAAATCGCTGTACTATCCAGTTTTGGGCCTTTGGTATCTAAAAAAAAAGCAGTTTGAGTGTGTCGCTCACTGTTCAGCCACAAATATCTCTATTTAAAAAAGTGTGGTATACCCCAGTAAACAATAACTTTGGTTTTGCCATCCCACGGTAAAAAATCTCTATTATTCAGCTTTTGGTATATTTTCCGTAAAGAAAAACAGTAGTGTCTCCTGACTGTTGTGACACAAAAATATATCTGTTGAAAATAGTCTTGTGTAGGCCCGACATCCGAGTGTGGATTCGCAGTTCCATGGGTCAAATCACTGTACTATCCAGTTTTGGGCCTCTGGTATGTAAGCAGTTTGAGTGTGTTGCTCACTGTTCAGCCGAAAATATCTCTATTTAAAAAAGTGTGGTATACCCCAGTAAACAATAACTTTGGTTTTGCCATCCCACGGTAAAAAATCTCTATTATTCAGCTTTTGGTAGTTTTTTCCGTAAAGAAAAACAGTAGTGTCTCCTGACTGTTGTGACACAAAAATATATCTGTTGAAAATAGTCTTGTGTAGGCCCGACATCCCAGTGTGGTTTCGCAGTTCCATGGGTCAAATCGCTGTACTATCCAGTTTTGGGCCTTAGGTATCTAAAAAAAAGCAGTTTGAATGTGTCGCTCACTGTTCAGCCGCAAATATCTCTATTTAAAAAAGTGTGGTATACCCCAGTAAACAATAACTGTGGTTTTGCTATCCCACGGTAAAAAATCTCTATTATTCAGCTTTTGGTAGTTTTTTCCGTAAAGAAAAACAGTAGTGTCTCCTGACTGTTGTGACACAAAAATATATCTGTTGAAAATAGTCTTGTGTAGGCCCTACATCCCAGTGTGGTTTCGCAGTTACATGGGTCAAATAGCTGTTCTATCCAGTTTTGGGCCTTAGGTATCTAAAGAAAAGCAGTGTGAGTGTGTCGCTCACTGTTCAGCCACAAATATCTCTATTTAAAAAAGTGTGGTATACCCCAGTAAACAATAACTTTGGTTTTGCCATCCCACGGTAAAAAATCTCTATTATTCAGGTTTTGGTATATTTTCCGTAAAGAAAAACAGTAGTGTCTCCTGACTGTTGTGACACAAAAATATATCTGTTGAAAATAGTCTTGTGTAGGCCCGACATCCCAGTGTGGTTTCGCAGTTCCATGGGTCAAATCGCTGTAGTATCCAGTTTTGGGCCTTAGGTATCTAAAAAAAACCATTTTAAGTGTGTCGCTCACTGTTCAGCCGCAAATATCTCTATTTAAAAAAGTGTGGTATACCCCAGTAAACAATAACTGTGGTTTTGCCATCCCACAGTAAAAAATCTCCATTATTCAGCTTTTGGTAGTTTTTTCCGTAAAGAAAAACAGTAGTGTCTCCTGACTGTTGTGACACAAAAATATATCTGTTGAAAATAGTCTTGTGTAGGCCCGACATCCCAGTGTGGTTTCGCAGTTCCATGGGTCAAATCGCTGTACTATCCAGTTTTGGGCCTTTGGTATCTAAAAAAAAGCAGTTTGAATGTGTCGCTCACTGTTCAGCCGCAAATATCTCTATTTAAAAAAGTGTGGTATACCCCAGTAAACAATAACTGTGGTTTTGCCATCCCACAGTAAAAAATCTCCATTATTCAGCTTTTGGTAGTTTTTTCCGTAAAGAAAAACAGTAGTGTCTCCTGACTGTTGTGACACAAAAATATATCTGTTGAAAATAGTCTTGTGCAGGCCCGACATCCCATTGTGGTTTCGCAGTTACATGGGTCAAATAGCTGTTCTATCCAGTTTTGGGCCTTAGGTATCTAAAAAAAAGCAGTGTGAGTGTGTTGCTCACTGTTCAGCCACAAATATCTCTATTTAAAAAAGTGTGGTATACCCCAGTAAACAATAACTTTGGTTTTGCCATCCCACGGTAAAAAATCTCTATTATTCAGCTTTTGGTATATTTTCCGTAAAGAAAAACAGTAGTGTCTCCTGACTGTTGTGACACAAAAATATATCTGTTGAAAATAGTCTTGTGTAGGCCCGACATCCGAGTGTGGATTCGCAGTTCCATGGGTCAAATCACTGTACTATCCAGTTTTGGGCCTCTGGTATGTAAAAAAAAAAGCAGTTTGAGTGTGTTGCTCACTGTTCAGCCGCAAATATCTCTATTTAAAAAAGTGTGGTATACCCCAGTAAACAATAACTTTGGTTTTGCCATCCCACGGTAAAAAATCTCTATTATTCAGCTTTTGGTAGTTTTTTCCGTAAAGAAAAACAGTAGTGTCTCCTGACTGTTGTGACACAAAAATATATCTGTTGAAAATAGTCTTGTGCAGGCCCGACATCCCAGTGTGGTTTCGCAGTTACATGGGTCAAATAGCTGTTCTATCCAGTTTTGGGCCTTAGGTATCTAAAAAAAACCAGTGTGAGTGTGTTGCTCACTGTTCAGCCACAAATATCTCTATTTAAAAAAGTGTGGTATACCCCAGTAAACAATAACTTTGGTTTTGCCATCCCACGGTAAAAAATCTCTATTATTCAGGTTTTGGTATATTTTCCGTAAAGAAAAACAGTAGTGTCTCCTGACTGTTGTGACACAAAAATATATCTGTTGAAAATAGTCTTGTGTAGGCCCGACATCCGAGTGTGGCTTCGCAGTTCCATGGGTCAAATCGCTGTACTATCCAGTTTTGGGCCTTAGGTATCTAAAAAAAAAAAAAAGCAGTTTGAGTGTGTGGCTCACTGTTCAGCCGCAAATATCTCTATTTAAAAAAGTGTGGTATACCCCAGTTAACAATAACTGTGGTTTTGCCATCCCATGGTAAAAAATCTCTATTATTCAGCTTTTGGTAGTTTTTTCCGTAAAGAAAAACAGTAGTGTCTCCTGACTGTTGTGACACAAAAATATATCTGTTGAAAATAGTCTTGTGTAGTCCCGACAACCCAGTGTGGTTTTGCAGTTACATGGGTCAAATCGCTGTACTATCCAGTTTTGGGCCTTTGGTATCTAAAAAAAAAGCAGTTTGAGTGTGTCGCTCACTGTTCAGCCGCAAATATCTCTATTTAAAAAAGTGTGGTATACCCCAGTTAACAATAACTGTGGTTTTGCCATCCCATGGTAAAAAGTCTCTATTATTCAGCTTTTGGTAGTTTTTTCCGTAAAGAAAAACAGTAGTGTCTCCTGACTGTTGTGACACAAAAATATATCTGTTGAAAATAGTCTTGTGTAGGCCCGACAACCCAGTGTGGTTTTGCAGTTACATGGGTCAAATAGCCGTTCTATCCAGTTTTGGGCCTTAGGTATCTAAAAAAAAGCAGTGTGAGTGTGTCGCTCACTGTTCAGCCGCAAATATCTCTATTTAAAAAAGTGTGGTATACCCCAGTAAACAATAACTTTGGTTTTGCCATCCCACGGTAAAAAATCTCTATTATTCAGGTTTTGGTATATTTTCCGTAAAGAAAAACAGTAGTGTCTCCTGACTGTTGTGACACAAAAATATATCTGTTGAAAATATTCGTGCGTAGGCCTGACATCCGAGTGTGGCTTCGCAGTTCCATGGGTCAAATCGCTGTACTATCCAGTTTTGGGCCTTTGGTATCTAAAAAAAAAGCAGTTTGAGTGTGTTGCTCACTGTTCAGCCGCAAATATCTCTATTTAAAAAAGTGTGGTATACCCCAGTAAACAATAACTGTGGTTTTGCCAGTCCACGGTAAAAAATCTCTATTATTCAGCTTTTGGTAGTTTTTTCCGTAAAGAAAAACAGTAGTGTCTCCTGACTGTTGTGACACAAAAATATATCTGTTGAAAATAGTCTTGTGTAGGCCCGACATCCCAGTGTGGTTTCGCAGTTACATGGGTCAAATAGCTGTTCTATCCAGTTTTGGGCCTTAGGTATCTAAAAAAAAGCAGTGTGAGTGTGTCGCTCACTGTTCAGCCACAAATATCTCTATTTAAAAAAGTGTGGTATACCCCAGTAAACAATAACTTTGGTTTTGCCATCCCACGGTAAAAAATCTCTATTATTCAGGTTTTGGTATATTTTCCGTAAAGAAAAACAGTAGTGTCTCCTGACTGTTGTGACACAAAAATATATCTGTTGAAAATAGTCTTGTGTAGGCCCGACATCCGAGTGTGGCTTCGCAGTTCCATGGGTCAAATCGCTGTACTATCCAGTTTTGGGCCTTTGGTATCTAAAAAAAAAAGCAGTTTGAGTGTGTTGCTCACTGTTCAGCCGCAAATATCTCTATTTAAAAAAGTGTGGCATACCCCAGTAAACAATAACTGTGGTTTTGCCAGCCCACGGTAAAAAATCTCCATTATTCAGCTTTTGGTAGTTTTTTCCGTAAAGAAAAACAGTAGTGTCTCCTGACTGTTGTGACACAAAAATATATCTGTTGAAAATAGTCTTGTGTAGGCCCGACATCCCAGTGTGGTTTCGCAGTTCCATGGGTCAAATCGCTGTACTATCCAGTTTTGGGCCTTAGGTATCTAAAAAAAAGCAGTTTAAGTGTGTCGCTCACTGTTCAGCCGCAAATATCTCTATTTAAAAAAGTGTGGTGTACCCCAGTAAACAATAACTGTGGTTTTGCCATCCCACGGTAAAAAATCTCTATTATTCAGGTTTTGGTAAGTTTTCCGTAAAGAAAAACAGTAGTGTCTCCTGACTGTTGTGACACAAAAATATATCTGTTGAAAATAGTCTTGTGTAGGCCTGACATCCCAGTGTGGTTTCGCAGTTCCATGGGTCAAATCGCTGTACTATCCAGTTTTGGGCCTTTGGTATGTAAAAAAAAAGCAGTTTGAGTGTGTCGGTCACTGTTCAGCCGCAAATATCTCTATTTAAAAAAGTGTGGAATACCCCAGTAAACAATAACTGTGGTTTTGCCATCCCATGGTAAAAAAATCTCTATTATTCAGGTTTTGGTATATTTTCCGTTAAGAAAAACAGTAGTGTCTCCTGACTGTTGTGACACAAAAATATATCTATTGAAAATAGTCTTGTGTAGGCCCGACATCTCAGTGTGGTTTCGCAGTTACATGGGTCAAATAGCTGTACTATCCAGTTTTGGGCCTTTGGTATCTAAAAAAAAAGCAGTTTGAGTGTGTCGCTCACTGTTCAGCCGCAAATATCTCTATTTAAAAAAGTGTGGTTAAACCCAGTAAACAATAACTTTGGTTTTGCCATCCCATGTTAAAAAATCTCTATTATTCAGGTTTTGGTAATTTTTTCCATAAAGAAAAACAGTAGAGTCTCCTGACTGTTGTGACACAAAAATATATCTGTTGAAAATAGTCTTGTGTATGCTCGACATCCCAGTGTGGTTTCGCAGTTCCACGGGTCAAATCGCTGTACTATCCTGTTTTGGGCATTTTGTATCTAAAAAAAAGAGCAGTTTGAGTGTGTCGCTCACTGTTCAGTAGAGATGAGCGTTGTTCGACTCGAACTGTTCGCCAATCTCAAATTCGAGCTGTTTTGGGCGGTGTTCGAGCCGTTCGGCGAACACGAACGATTTGAGAAAAATTCGGCTGTTCGAGGTTATGTTCGATAACTGTTCGTGCACCAAAATCATAGCTGGATTTTTTCTCAGTAATGATGAAAATTAATGTTAATACGCAGTTTGAGTGTACAGAGGGGTGGGGGGAGGGGCAGGGGATGGATCTCTGCAGGAACAATGAAGATCTCCATTTTTTTTTCTCTTTCCCTAATTTACAGTGGGGAGGTGCAATCTGTCAGCCT
The DNA here is from genome assembly GCF_046119375.1 of Phyllobates terribilis. NCBI lineage: Eukaryota > Metazoa > Chordata > Amphibia > Anura > Dendrobatidae > Phyllobates > Phyllobates terribilis. The sequence continues at coordinate 635,283,007 of NW_027362763.1, forward strand.
ATCAGCAGCGCACACACGGAGCGAAGTGCTTTTTTTCACACAAGCAAGGGCATGTGTCATTGGCAGTGTATGTCACATGTCCTTGCCCTATAAGACCAAGCCATTTTCCCCGTCTCCACCATTTTCTCACTGCTGCAGCTGCATGTTAGACGGCACCGCTGTTGCTGTGTGAGCTATACCTTGTTAATTTCATGGCAATTTTCTCACAAATCTACAGATAGCTTGGGAGTAGGGAATAGTTGTGATTGCAGTCCTTTTAAGGACTAGGTTACAGCATTTCATACAACTTTTATCAGGCAGGTCTGTGCTCTTAAATAGATAGATTGTGGGAGTAAAGACTAATTGTAATTGCAGTCCTTTTCAGGACTAGGTTACATCAGTTCCTATCAGTTTTTGCCAGGCAGGTCTGTGCCAGTGGTATGCAAGTTTTTTTCACAGCATTTGGCTGAATCTAGCAAAGCTAATCCTTTTTGGCCTATTGCAGAGTGTGTTAGTCAGTGGAGTAGCCTATCTGTGTTGCAAGATATACCACCTGTGTATAGAATACCAATTTTTTTACTGCACCTAGTGAAGTAAAATCTTTTGGCATAGCATCATTCTATTAGTCCATCTATACTGACCTCCATCAGGTTGCAAACTGAATATAATTTTTTTCTGCATCTAGCTCTGAAAAATTATTTGGCCTTCTAGCAGTGTGTGGGACTTTCTCTATTAGTCCATCTATACTGACCTCCATCAGGTTTCAAATTAAAAATAATTTTTATCTGCATCTACCTCTGAAAAAATATTTGGGCTTCTAGCAGTGTGTGGGACTTTCTCTATTAGTCCATCTATACTGACCTCCATCAGGTTGCAAAATAAAAATAATTTTTGTCTGCATCTAGCTCTGAAAAAATATTTGGCCTTCTAGCAATGTGTGGGACTTTCTCTATTAGTCCATCTATACTGACCTCCATCAGGTTGCAAACTGAATATATTTTTTTTCTGCATCTACCTCTGAAAAAATATTTGGGCTTCTAGCTGTGTGTGGGACTTGTTCTATTAGTCAATCTATACTGACCTCCATCAGGTTGCAAACTGAATATAATTTTTTTCTGCATCTAGCTCTGAAAAAATATTTGGCCTTCTAGCAGTGTGTGGGACTTTCTCTATTAGTCCATCTATACTGACCTCCATCAGGTTGCAAACTGAATATAATTTTTTTCTGCATCTAGCTCTGAAAAAATATTTGGCCTTCTAGCAGTGTGTGGGACTTTCTCTATTAGTCCATCTATACTGACCTCCATCAGGTTGCAAATTAAAAATAATTTTTATCTGCATCTACCTCTGAAAAAATATTTGTGCTTCTAGCTGTGTGTGGGACTTGTTCTATTAGTCCATCTATATTGACCTCCATCAGGTTGCAAACTGAATATAATTTTTTTCTGCATCTACCTCTGAAAAAATATTTGGCCTTCTAGCAGTGTGTGGGACTTGTTCTATTAGTCCATCTATACTGACCTGCATCAGGTTGCAAATTAAAAATAATTTACATCTGCATCTAGCTCTGAAAAAATATTTGGCCTTCTAGCAGTGTGTGGGACTTTCTCTATTAGTCCATCTATACTGACCTCCATCAGGCTGCAAATTAAAAATAATTTTTTGTCGGAATCTAGCTCTGAAAAAATATTTGGCCTTCTAGCAGTGTGTGGGACTTTCTCTATTAGTCCATCTATACTGACCTCCATCATGTTGCAAATTAAAAATAATTTTTTGTCTGCAGCTAGCTCTGAAAAAATATTTGGCCTTATAGCAGTGTGTGGGACTTTCTCTATTAGTCCATCTATACTGACCTCCATTAGGTTGCAAATTAAAAATAATTTTTTGTCTGTATCTAGCTCTGAAAAAATATTTGGCCTTCTAGCAGTGTGTGGGACTTTCTCTATTAGTCCATCTATACTGACCTCCATCAGGTTGCAAACTGAATATACATTTTTTCTGCATCTACCTCTGAAAAAATATTTGGGATTCTAGCTGTGTGTGGGACTTGTTCTATTAGTCAATCTATACTGACCTCCATCAGGTTGCAAACTGAATATAATTTTTTTCTGCATCTAGCTCTGAAAAAATATTTGGCCTTCTAGCAGTGTGTGGGACTTTCTCTATTAGTCCATCTATACTGACCTCCATCAGGTTGCAAACTGAATATAATTTTTTTCTGCATCTAGCTCTGAAAAAATATTTGGCCTTCTAGCAGTGTGTGGGACATTCTCTATTACTCCATCTATACTGACCTCCATCAGGTTGCAAATTAAAAATAATTTTTATCTGCATCTACCTCTGAAAAAATAGTCGGGCTTCTAGCTGTGTGTGGGACTTGTTCTATTAGTCCATCTATACTGACCTCCATCAGGTTGCAAACTGAATATAATTTTTTGTCTGTATCTAGCTCTGAAAAAATATTTGGCCTTCTAGCAGTGTGTGGGACTTTCTCTATTAGTCCATCTATACTGACCTCCATCAGGTTGCAAATTAAAAATAATTTTTATCTGCATCTACCTCTGAAAAAATATTTGGGCTTCTAGCTGTGTGTGGGACTTGTTCTATTAGTCCATCTATACTGACCTCCATCAGGTTGCAAACTGAATATAATTTTTTGTCTGTATCTAGCTCTGAAAAAATATTTGGCCTTCTAGCAGTGTGTGGGACTTTCTCTATTAGTCCATCTATACTGACCTCCATCAGGTTGCAAATTAAAAATAATTTTTATCTGCATCTACCTCTGAAAAAATATTTGGGCTTCTAGCTGTGTGTGGGACTTGTTCTATTAGTCCATCTATACTGACCTCCATCAGGTTGCAAACTGAATATAATTTTTTTCTGCATCTAGCTCTGAAAAAATATTTGGCCTTCTAGCTGTGTGTGGGACTTTCTCTATTAGTCCATCTATACTGACCTCCATCAGGTTGCAAATTAAAAATAATTTTTATCTTCATCTAGCTCTGAAAAAATATTTGGCCTTCTAGCAGTGTGTGGGACTTTCTCTATTAGTCCATCTATACTGACCTCCATCAGGTTGCCAACTGAGTATATTTTTTTTCTGCATCTACCTCTGAAAAAATATTTGTGCTTCTAGCTGTGTGTTGGACTTGTTCTATTAGTCCATCTATATTGACCTCCATCAGGTTGCAAACTGAATATAATTTTTTTCTGAATCTACCTCTGAAAAAATATTTGGCCTTCTAGCAGTGTGTGGGACTTGTTCTATTAGTCCATCTATACTGACCTGCATCAGGTTGCAAATTAAAAATAATTTACATCTGCATCTAGCTCTGAAAAAATATTTGGCCTTCTAGCAGTGTGTGGGACTTTCTCTATTCGTCCATCTATACTGACCTCCATCAGGCTGCAAATTAAAAATAATTTTTTGTCTGCATCTAGCTCTGAAAAAATATTTGGCCTTCTAGCAGTGTGTGGGACTTTCTCTATTAGTCCATCTATACTGACCTCCATCAGGTTGCAAATTAAAAATATTTTTTTGTCTGTATCTAGCTCTGAAAAAATATTTGGCCTTCTAGCAGTGTGTGGGACTTTCTCTATTAGTCCATCTATACTGACCTCCATCAGGTTGCAAATTGAATATAATTTTTTTCTGCATCTAACCCAGCCAATAATTTTGGACTAATACCACAGTTTGGCCACTCAGCTCTGCTTGGTTCCCATCCATTGTTTTTTTGTGCAAACAACTCCAGAGTTGTGAATTGTTGTATGCGGAAGGGCTAACATCTGCAAGGTCCAGATGGTCGGCAGCACCAAGGCGGCAGGAATGTGAGGGTGTGGGAGATGGTTTTACCAGGGCGCATGGTAGCAGCCAAACTAGTGAGGAAGGTGCAGGAGCCCAGGAAGAAGTGGAGGACGAACTGATGGAAGACATCAGATGAGGGAGACCTTGATCACATTTCTGTTGTGCGAGGTTGGGGGAAGAGGACAGAGGAAGGAAGCATGATTGTTACCTCGCCACCAACACATCAGGGACTTGGTGCTCCTGGATGCGCAACATACATGAGTGCCTTCTTGCTGCACTACCAGCAACATGACCCTCAAATTGTGAGAATTAGAAATAATCCTGACTACTGGGTTGCCACACTGTTAGATCCCCGGTACAAAAGTAAATTTGCAGAAATTATTCCTGCCATAGAAAGGGATGCATGCATGCAGGAGTATCAGCAGAGACTGTTGCAGAATCTTACATGTGCTTTTCCACAAAACACCAGTGGTGCACGTAGTGGATCTCACAGTTCCAACTTGCCAACCGTGGGACTGTCAAGTGTTCAGCACTCAAACCGTAACAGAACCACAGTATCTGCTGGTAACATCAATTTTGCGGAATCATTTCACCACTTTTTAGCCCATCCTTTGCAAGGCCACAGGAGACAAGAAGTCTGACACATAGTCAATGCCTAGAGACGATGGTACAGGAGTATCTCCAAGTAAACATTGAAGCCATGACTGTGTCACTGGACCCTTGCTCTTTTTGGGCTTCCAATCTGGATAAATGGCCGGAGCTAGCCACTTACGCCTTGGAGATCTTGTCATGCCCCGCAGCCAGCGTTCTGTCTGAACGTGTGTTCAGCGCTCCTGGTGGTGTGCTGACAGATAAGCGCACGCGGCTCTCCACTGATAATGTAGACAGACTCACGTTCATAAAGATGAACAAATCATGGATCCGAAACGACTTTTCTACCCCTGTGTCATCCTAGGGAGAGTAAAAGCTTGATGATTGGTTAAGATCACCTCACCAACCGTTTTAAGCTTTCAAATTACTAATCATGTTTATCTGTATCTTGGCTGGAAAATAATTTGGGCTTTGTAGCAGTGTGCAGCACTGATTCTATTAGGCCATCTATAATAAGCTCCACCAGATTTAAAATTACTAATCATGTTTATCTGTATCTTGGCTGGAAATTAATTTGGGCTTTGTAGCAGTGTGCAGCACTGATCCTATTAGGCCATCTATACTAAGCTCCACCAGATTTAAAATTAATAATAATTTTTAGCTGCATCTAGCCCGGAAAATAATTTTGGGGCTCCGAGATGCGCAATACACATAAGTGCCTTCTTGCTGCACTACCTACAACATGACCCTCATATTGTCAGAATTCGAAGTAATCATGACTACTGGGTTGCCACACTCTTAGATCCCCCAAACTTTTCGATCAACCTTTTCATTTTAATAAAGAACAAAAAAATGGTCATTTTTGAAATTATAAGCATTAGCAGGTTATTAGAAACTGAAATCAAACAGTTTTCAACTCAAAACTTTATTCTAGGTGATGTTACATTTTCACATAGGACCCCTTGTTCGAAAGGAGCTTCTGAACTCTCTCGTCCATTGAATTTGTCAGGTTTTGGATGGTTTCTGCTTCAATTGTTTTGCATGAGGACAGAATACCCTCCCAGAGCTGTTGCTTAGATGTGAACTGCCTCCCGCCATCATAGACACTCATTTTGATGATGCTCCAGAGGTTCTGAATGGGGTAGAGGTCAGGGGAGCATGGGGGTCACACCATAAGTTTGTCCCCTTTTATGCCCATATCAGCCAGAGATGCAGATGTTTTATGTGCAGCATGAGATGGTGCATTATCATGCATAAAAATGATCTTGCTGTGGAATACACGGTTCTTCTTCTTGAACCATGGCAGGAAGTGCTGTTTGACAAAATCCACATACATTATGGAGTTCATCTTTACCCCTTGAGGGATCCTAAAGGGGCAGACAATCTCTCTCCCCATGATTCCAGCCCAAAATATTACTCCACCTCCTCCTTGTTGGCGCTGTAGCCATGTTTGCGTGGGGTGTCCATCAACCAGCCATCCTCCACTCCATCCATCTGGACCATCGAGCGCTGCACGGCACTCATCCGTGAACAAAACAGTTTTGAAATCAGTCTTCATGTAATGTTTGGCCCACTGGAGCCGTTTCTGCTTGTGTGAAGTGGATAGAGGAGGTCGACAGGATGGCGTATGCACAGCTGCAAACCTCTGAAGGACCCTGCATCTTGTTGTTCGGGGGACGTTGGAGGCACCAGCAGCTTCAAAAACTTGTCTGCTGCTATGACAAGGCTTTTTTGCCGCTGCTCTTTTAACCTGATGTAATTGCTTGTAGGAAAGAGTCCTCAATTTGCCCTTATCAGCACGCACACGTGTGTACTGTGAATCAGCTACATACTTCTTGATTGCCAAGACACTTCAGCCTGATCATCGCACAATGTTGATTGTAGTCATGCCTTGACCTAAACACTCCACAATTTGTTGCTTCTCAGCAGCCGACACATCCTTTTTCTTTCCCATTTTGGCAGAAAATGTAGGCTGCTTAATAATGTGAGACAGCCTTCTTAAGTAGTCTTGCCTTTCAATGGACACACCTGCCAAACTAATTAGCACAGGTGTCTGCAATTGCTTACAGTGATATAAAGAGCCCTGACACACATCACCATCAATGAGTTTAACTGACAAACAAACAAATTCTTCCCTTATCACTCCTAAACACTTTTTGCATAATAATTTGGAACACAGTGTACATGTGCTTTTCCACAAAACACCAGTGGTTCACGTAGTGAATCTTACAGTTCTAACTTGCCAACCGTGGTCTGTATGGAGTTGTTCAATAAAGGGCCCAAAATTAAGATAACTTAGATGGGAGAGGTCTCTATGAATAGAAATTCCTAAGTATTTGATACCCTGTGAGGGCCAGGCAAAGGGAAAGTTGGACTGGATGGAATCCTGTATGGATTTGGGGAGGGAGACATCGAGGGCCTCAGACTTCGCTGCATTGATTTTAAAATTTGACCATGTAACAAAGTTATCTATTTCAGCCATAACAGCATGGATGGATATATGTGATTGAGTGATATATACTAGGACATCATCAGCAAATAAATCAATGCACCCAGGAACTGCTTCCTCCCTGCTCCTGCTCTACAGGGTTCCCCTTCCTCAGAGTTCCCCCCCCCACTCCAGCCAGGGACAGGGACTGTCGTGCCCATCTCAGGGGCATATTGGTCGCCCTGCCCCATGGCAAAGTGGTGTAATGCATGCAGGTGTCGGGTCCTGATCCACACTCCATCCTTACCCGAGAGTGAGATATCACACCTCTGGGTGAGGTGCAATACCTCTGTAGCAACCGAGCCCTCAGGGTGCTACAGTTCCATTTATCTTCAGCCTAGGTGACGTATTGCGATACAGGGCCGTGATTTTGGCTATAAAAGGGTCCCCTAGACCCCTACCCCAAGCTTTTTAAGAGAATCATATATGGCGTGCCAGGAGACTCTATGGAATGCTTTCTCAGCATCCAACGAGAGTATCTAATTACAAATTTTTAACTGCATCTAGCCCAGGAAATACTTTGTGCCTAGTAGCAGTGTCTGCTAGTCAGCGGATTATCCTGGCTGTTAAGCAAGCTACACCACCTGTAGTTTGGACACTTAATTTTTTCAAAGGAAATACTTCGGGACCACGGGATACTCAGTGAAGAGCATCAGGAGGCACCCCAAGGCATAGGGGCTGGGACTGGCAGTAGGATGCCTTGCAGTGGACAGCCGAGCTCGATCCTTATAAAAGCTTTTTAACTGCAGCAGCTTTAGTGGACGCTACTGGAGCTGGAATTACGCGGCTGCTGGCATGAGACTTGCCCTCCAATAGATCCTTGTAAATGGATTTAAAGTGTATTCATTCAAATTAGAGAGACAATTTTAATTAAAAAGCTTAGAGCTGCCTCCACCACAGGGGGGCTCGCTCGACCCACCAGCGGACAGGCACCAGTATTGGGAGAGGAGGGCTGACCGTCAGGGTTCACCGCGGCTCTGGCACAAACCCGGCGACACGGAGGTGGCACGGGCAGGAGCGGACTGAACGTGTCGGCTTCTCACTTTTTGGATTTTAGAAGGGCATGACATGCCTATATCTGTGTCTCCCCCTCCTTTTACTCCTCCACCTCTTTTCTTTTCACATGACTACATGTACTTGTCACTTTTCCATGTGTTAGTTGTGTCTTCTGAGCAGTTTGTCAGCTTTTGGACACCTTTGAAGGTGTTTTCTATGTGTTTCTATGTGTTTCTATGTGTTTTTGTTTACCTGCCATTGGTTTTAACGGTGTTCGACGAACAGTTCGGCGAACACACGGGTAATCGACGAACCGAACCGAACTCGAACACTACGGGGGTGGCTCAACACTACTGTTCAGCTGCAAATATCTCTATTTAAAAAAGTGTGGTATACCCCAATAAACAATAACTGTGGTTTTCCTCTTCCACGGTTCTAATCTACTCTTTATTACCCTTTTTCCATTGATAGTGCAAGTGTAAGCTATTTTACTTCATTTACAATGGGCAAGGCGCGTGGCAAGGGACGTGGAAGTTGACGTTCTGGTGATGGTTCGTGCAGAGGACGGGGCCGTGGCCAAGGTGAAAATGTGCCACAACCAACAGCCACATCTTCTCTCTCCCACTTCTTGACCGAATTACTAGGGAAGCACAGAACAACACCAGTATTGAGAACTGATCAGTGTGAACAGGTTATTAATTGGATAGCAGATAATACTTCCATTTACCTGGGCACCACCACCTCCGGTCTGTCTTCCACACGGTCAACTCTTAGTAGCAGTGAGTCTCGACCGCATACTCTTCCTCACCCTGATGCTCCTTCCTCCCACCATGCCGAGTGTCGTCAGACAGCAAGTGATCCCACACTTGGACACTCTGAAGAGCTGTTCACTGGTCCATTTCCGTATTTGGGCCCCTTGAAGTGGTGGAAGAGGAGATCCCATGTTGCGATGCCCAAATATTTGAACAGCCACGGCCACAGGAAGTCGACGTTGGCAATCTGTCACAAGAGGTGGACGATGACGAGACACAATTGCCAGTAAGTGAGGAGGAGGATCGTGGTGCGCAAGTGGAAGAGGAGGAGGTAGTGGATGATCTAGTAACTGACCCAACGTGGTAGGAGGACATGCAGAGTGAGGCCAGCAGCACACAGGGGGAGGGAGGCAGAGTACCCCAACAGGCAGGAAGAAGCAGTGTGGTGGCCGCAGACAGAAGGCAGGCAACCGTTCCCCGTAACACCAACACGAGGGACGTTGCCAGTACAAGCGGTAGGTCTTCCAGAGTCTGGAATTTTTTAAAAGACTCTGCTGATAACCCCAAAAAGGCCATATGTTCCACCTGCCATGCCAGCATCAGCAGGGGTGACAAAACTACCAGCCTGACCACCACCAGCATGATCAGGCACATGGCAGCAAAGCACCCGACTTTGTGGGGCGAAACCCAGGGTCCACGACCAGTGTCAGCGGATGTCACCACTGCTTCTTCCACTGTTGTGCGTGCAATAGAACACCCTGTTGTGTGTGCAAGGCAATCCCCTGTCCATACTGCATGTAAAGATGCAGTCTTCACTTGTTAATGCAGTTTCTCAAGAAACAGCATCAACATCCACGTCCACGTCCACGTCCCACCACAGCTTTCAATTGTCCATATCCCAGACCCTTGAATGATAGTGGAAATTCACAGCTAACGCCCCACAGGCCACAGTCCTAAATTCGCACATATTACGACTGCTTGCGTTGGAAATGCTGCCTTATAGGCTGGTGGAGACGGAATCCTTCCGCAATCTTATGCCGGTGGCCGTCCCTCGGTACTTGGTCCCCAGCCGACACTATTTTGCCCGGTGTGCCATCCCCGCACTACACAAGCAAGTGTCCCAAAGCATCTGCCGTACCCTCAACAACGCAGTTACTGGGAGAGTCCACCTGACAACGGACACGTGGACAAGTGCTTGTGGCCAGGGACGGTACATCTCTCTGACGGCACACTGGGTAAACATAGTGGAAGCCAGGACCCAGTCGGACCTTGGGACGGAACACATCCTCCCCACACCGAGGATTGCGGGCCCTATGTCAGTCAGAGTTGCCCCCACAGTGTACAGCTCCTGCGCATCCTCCTCCTCCTCCTCATGTTCAGCCTCCATCTCAGATATCACCACATCAGTTACAAGCTGGAAGCATTGCAGTACTGCCTCCGCCAAGCGGCAACAGGCTGTGCTGAAACTCATAAGCTTAGGTGATAAACCTCACACTGCTTGTGAGTTGTGGACAGCTGTGAAAGAGCAGGCAGATCTGTGGCTGAGACCGCTGAACCTACATCCCGGCATGGTCGCGTGTGACAATGGCCGTAACCTGGTGGCGGCTCTGAGGCGAGGTGAGATCACACAAGTACCATGCCTGGCACATGTGCTTAACCTCGTGGTTCAGCGGTTTCTTAAATCGTACCCCGAGTTGCCAGATCTGCTCGTGAAAGTACGCCGCCTGTCAGCTCATTTTTGCAAGTTGGCTACAGCTTCCGCGGCCCTTGCTGTGTTGCAGCAGCGTTTGCAGCTTCCGGCACACTGACTGGTGTGTGATGTCCCCACACGTTGGAACACTACCCTCCACATGTTGCAAAGGATTAGTGAGCAGAAGAGAGCAGTTGTGGAGTGCCAGCTGCAACAATGCCGTCGATATTCAGGTCAGACTAAACACATAAGACCTCAGGAATGGACCTGGATGTCTGACATATGTACCATCCTGACAAACTTTGAGGAGGCCACCAAGATGGTGAGTGGCGATGACACCATCATTAGTGTCAGCATCCCACTTGTCTGTCTTTTGCAACGCTCTCTGCAGAGAATTAAAGAGGAGGCATTGCAGCCAGAGTATGATGAGATGGATCAAGAAGCCATAGCAGGTGATTACAAACAGCCCAGCCTCATCTCATCCCAACGTGCATTGGGGGACAATGAGGATGATAAGGAGGAAGAGGAGGAGGAAGAACAGGAGCTGCTATCATGCGTTGTAGCTGGTGGTACCTGTACAAGTGTCATACCGTCGGTTCAGCGTGGGTGGCCTGAGGACAGGGGGGAGGAGGAAGAGGAGGAGAGCATGGTCACTCGTCATCTTGGTGAGGACACGGAAATCTTGCCCGTTACCAGTCAGGCATGCATGGCTGACTTTATGTTATGCTGCCTTAACCGTGACCCTCTCGTTGTCAAAATGTTGGGTGACAGTCATTACTGGTTGGAGACACTTGTAGACCCCCGCTACAAGGAGAACTTTCACTCTCTTATTCCTGAGGTGGAGAGGTCTACAAAAATGGGGCAGTACCAGAAGGCCCTTGCTGCAGAACTCTTAAAAAAATTCCCATCTGAACACGCTAGCGGCAGAGGTCACAGTTCGTTGCCCAACCAAGGCGTACAGGCGAGAGAGATGCAACTCCAATCCAGCAGAGGCAGGGAAACACTGTTAATGTTCTGGGAAAGTTTTCTGACACCCGCCTAGCTTACAGGCCCTGAGGCGTGGGGTACTCTCAAAAGGAATGGAAAGTTTCAAAAGATGGTGAGGGAGTACCTTGACGACCGTACCAGCGTCCTCCGTGATTCCTCTGTGCCTTTTAATTATTGGGTATCCAAGCTGGAAACTTGGAATGAACTCGCTCTGTACGACTTGGAGGTCCTGGCCTGCCCTGCCGCTAGCGTGTTATCGGAGCGTGTTTTTAGTGCCGCTGGGGGAATTATAACTGATAAGCGTACTCGCCTGTCAACTGACAATGCTGACAAGCTGACCCTTATCAAAATGAACAAGGGCTGGATTGGGCCAGACTTCTCATCACCACCAAATGACAGCAGAGTTACAAAGTCAAATCCACTGTGTTATTTCGGGAGGTGTATTCACATGCACCGCTTCACACCCACACATGGGTATACGCTTCCTCTTTTCGGCTGTTTTATCTTCTTCTCCTTGTCCTCAGCCTCCACCACCACTATACCACCAGGGTGCCATCATTGCAAGTTCCTCCATCCTTATTTTTGGCAGCTTTTGCTTGCAAGGCATAAGCAAATACTATGGGACACCCACTCCCCAATAATGGGACTTATGTTTGTAATATGCTGTACTGCATGGCTCTTTTAAGGGGCATTGCAAGTTGCTCCGTCCTAATTTTTGGCAGCTTTTGCTTGCAAGGCATAAGCAAATACTATGGGAGACCCACTCCCCAATAATGGGACTTATGTTTGTAATATGCTGTACTGCATGGCTCTTGTAAGGGGCATTGCAAGTTCCTCCGTCCTAATTTTTGGCAGCTTTTGCTTGCAAAGCATAAGCAAATACTATGGGAGACCCACTCCCCAATAATGGGACTTATGTTTGTAATATGCTGTACTACATGGCACTTGTAAGGGGCATTGCAAGTTGCTCCGTCCTAATTTTTGGCAGCTTTTGCTTGCAAGGCATAAGCAAATACTATGGGAGACCCACTCCCCAATAATGGGACTTATGTTTGTAAATGCTGTACTGCATGGCTCTTGTAAGGGGCATTGCAAGTTGCTCTGTCCTAATTTTTGGCAGCTTTTGCTTGGAAAGCATAAGCAAATACTATGGGAGGCCCACTCCCCAATAATGGGACTTATGTTTGTAATATGCTGTACTGCATGGCTCTTGTAAGGGGCATTGCAAGTTGCTCCATCCTAATTTTTGGCAGCTTTTACTTGCAAGGCATAAGCAAATATTATGGGAGACCCACTCCCCAATAATGGGACTTATGTTTGTAATATGCTGTACTGCATGGCTCTTGTAAGGGGCATTGCAAGTTGCTCCGTCCTAATTTTTGGCAGCTTTTGCTTGCAAGGCATAAGCAAATACTATGGGAGACCCACTCCCCAATAATAGGACTTATGTTTGTAATATGCTGTACTGCATGGCTCTTGTAAGGGGCATTGCAAGTTGCTGCGTCCTAATTTTTGGCTGCTTTTGCTTGCAAGGCATAAGCAAATACTATGGGAGACCCACTCCCCAATAATGGGACTTATGTTTGTAATATGCTGTACTGCATGTGACGAGCCCCCTGGGCCATGTGTACACGTGTGTGGGATACCCGGTGCCGGGTCTCTGGGGTCTGTAGTCTCCGTGGTGGTGACCCGGTCCCGTGGCTCAGGCTGGTCAAACTAGTTGCAGTTTTTCTTAGGTTTTGAGGTTAATTGTCCGACTGCGCCACCCGTGGATTGCGGTCAGGGAGTACCACCACTGCGAGGCAGACCGCTGAGGCTGGTGTTTTGTGCGCAGCAGAGAATGGGATAAACCCCATGGGAGGAGTATATCCTCAGGGCAGTGAGTGTGGATGATGGGGGTGATGGTGCATGAGCGCAGCAGGAATGACTCAGAGTCTTTGCAGTGCAGTTCAGGGTCTTTACTGATGATTATAAGGTAGACCCTCCCGGGAGTACTGGCTAGCATAAGAGGCCTGGTCAGTCTTTGAGCAAGCAGGAGTTCCCCTGGCCAGGTGGAGTTGTAGGCTTCCCCGTCTGTCTGCACTCTTCCTGGCTACTTTGCTGTAAGCGGGTAGAAGTAGCCCACGTCCCTGAGTGTACCGTGTAGTGCTCACCCGTATGGCTGGTGACTTGGGGCCTTCTGTTAGCCTCCGCTCCACGACGGCGGTGCTGGTCCCTTGCTTGTGACTGAGCCTCCGGGCTTCTATGGCCAGAGGACCTGAAATCCCCTGCCGGCTGGTTTCTGCTGCTGGATATATAAGTCCTCACAGCCTCGGACTCCTGTGTCCGGTTCCTTTTGTCTTCTGCCAGGGCGAGCTCTGCTCAGCTTCCAGCCCCTGGTCTTTAGCTCCTAGCTCCTACAGAGCTCCTTGCTGTTACTTTCCCTTGCTCTCACTCTGACTCTGACTGTTCTCTAACTCACTAAACCCCGCCCCAGATCCAGTTTATAAGGGCAGAATTGTCCCCTCCCAGGACTGGGGCAGGAGGATGTTGCATGTTTAAGGGATCCTGACCAGGAAACCTCCCACTTGCTCCCTGACGTAATATCTCTATTACTGTGGTGACCAGACCCCTGGGGTGCCACACATGGCTCTTGTAAGGGGCATTGCAGTTCCTCATAATTTTTGGAAAGTCTTCCATTCACTGCTTAGGCCAACAGTGCACAGGAGACCCAGTTGCTATAAATGGAAAAAAAGGTTTAGTTAACGCCCTCTGACCTCCATGTCATTTCCAAGGGGCATTGGAGTGCCTCGAAATTTTTGGTAGGCATTGCACTCACTGTTGCCCTATAACTGTGGAGCCGAACCGCTCCTTTTGTTACAGAAACATATCCTACGAGACATATCTGGTTGACTGGCCAGATATTGATGTGAATGGTCGCTGTTCCTTCTGCTCTTTCTCCTTTGCCACTACCTCATCCATCATTTATCACCTGAAGCTTTGTTTTAACGGGAGTCATAGAACTTGGATAGTAGCAGGAAAACATCCAGCAATCCTCGGAGGAGGTAGGATATGCGCCAAAACGCTGACCACCTCAGGCCTAGCCGCTTCTACATACATGCACTTGCATTACAACAAAACAAAGCAGATGCCAACTTCTATCATCCTCATCATGCTCCTCACCTTGGCACTCTCAACTCTCCTGATGGAGAAGCCAGGGCCCACCGGAGGAATCTGATAGTCCGGTGAGCTCGACCAATGCTGCCCTAAAGAAGGCCAAGCTAAGAAAAGTGTGGGCACGGTTACCGGGACAAATAGGGGTGGCTGGGGACAGAGTATGGACACCCGGCCACCCCCTGGAGGCTGGGGAGCAAGCGGGGACACCCGGCCACCAGGCGGTTGGGGACTGAGTATGGATACCAGGCCGCCGACACAGCTATGGCGTGGTGGCCAAATTCCAAATTCCGTCTCCACATGCATAAAAGGCCCAATTTAAAGTGCAATTAAGCAAGCAGTATGGTATTGCAGCCTGGGGGTGGGTGGGTGGCAGGCTGCATACTTGCGCTTGCATTGCAAGGAATGAGAGAGGTACAATTGAACACTGCCCTGGGACAAGGACTTGAATGGGGATAGTTGCAAGTCTGCAACGACAGGTGCAAGGTGGGAGGCATCTTCGCATGTACCATGGCATGCACACACTACAGCGGAATAGGCTCTCCTTCCCACTGGGGAGGGCACAGGTAATGTTTTGGTATACGCGCTTAATCTTATATATAAGGCACACCAGGACAAATAGGGGCGGCTGGGGACTGAGTATGGATACCTCACTGCCGAAGCAGCCATGAGGTAGTGGCCAGCTTCGGCCTCCTCCAAACTAAAAGGCCCCATTTCAAGTGTAAGCTAGCAGTATGGAATTGCAGTCTGGGGGTGGGGGGCGGCAGGCTGCACACTTACACTTGCATTAAAAGAAAACATAGCAGATGCTGACTTCTGTCATCATCATTATGCTCCTCACCTTGGCACGCTCAACTCCACCGATGGAGAAGTCAGGGCCCACCGGAGGAGTCTGGTTCTCTGGTGGGCTTGTCCAATGCTGCCTAAAGCAGGCCGGGCTAAGAAAAGTGTGTGGGGAGATGTTCCAAGGAGAAATAGGGGTGGCTGGGGACCGTTTATGGACACCCGGCTGCCCCCAGGCGGCTGGGGACCATGTGTGGACACCCGACCATGGGGTGGCTGGGGACCGAGTATGGACACCCAGCTGCCGGGCGGCTGGGGACTGAGTATGGATTCCAGGCCGCCAACACAGCCATGACGTGGTGGCCAGATTCCGCCTCCACATGCCTAAAAGGCCCAATTTCAAGTTCACGCGAGCAAGCAGTATGGTATTGCAGCCTGGGGGTGGGTGGCAGGCTGCATACTTGCACTTGTATTGCAAGGAATGGGGGAGGTACAATTGAACACTGCCCTGGGACTAGAACTTGCATGGGGATAGTTGCAAGTCTGCATCTTCTGATGCGGCAAGGATCACTTATGATGGGCACACTTTTAGACAGTGACCTTGGAGTCAGAGATGCTTCCAGGGGTCTTCCCCATGCTGTTCCCATGTCTTTTCAGCACTTTATGCATGTGTCACACAGCACATGGCCAGATAAGGTTGTAAAATGTTAAAATGACATTTCACGGTGAATGCATTTGTCATAGTTGAAAGCAATACAAAAGTGCAAAAACGCATAAAAAATGCTACTTGTGAACATAGTCGAAGGTGTGGAGGAGTATTTTTGTTTTTAGTCATTTATTTTAACTTATACACAAGTCTTTTCCCTGGAAAGGATGTTCCTTAACATATTTCACAGGAAAAAAGTTTCACTTTCGTTTTTGAACGTTTTATTGTGAGCCCGTAAAAGTGGCTTAATACTTCTGACCACGTTGTTGACAGCAGTGACCTGGGGGTCAGAAATGCTTCCTGGGGCGATCCCCATGCTGTCCCCATGTCATTTGAACACTGTCACTATCGTTTTGGGCACTTGTTAGGCTTTTAAAAGACTGCCGGGGGGGCCACCGCAAAAATGCTTGAGTCTTCCATAGACTAACATTGGGCTCGTTGCTCGGGTCGAGCACCAGAGTATCACGGCGAGCTCGGCCCGAGCTTCGAGCACCCGAGCATTTTAGTGCTCGCTCAACACTACTAAGTTCAAAAAAAAATTTTTTTCAACTGTTTTTCAATTTTACCCCCGTGGTATATATATTCTATCCACGCAGATTTGGAACTCTCCTGGGGTACCCTCACAAATATTATTCCCTCATTTAGCGGATATTTTCACAAAAAAGTGAAATTTTCAAAAATTCAGAAAATTGGCTGAAAACGACTAAATATCAAGGACGCAAAGGACGAATCGCTATGGAACTGAAATCTAAACACTCACTGACATTTCTGCTCTCTGAAAGTCTGACAAACGCCGGAAAAATTACGAAGTTGAAAATAAATTTTTTTTTCACTTTTTTTAAATTTTTCCCCGGTGGGATATATATTCTACCAACACACATTTGGAATTCTCCTGGGGTACCCTCACACATATTATTCCCTCATGTAGCGGATATTTTAATAAAAAAGTGAAATTTTCAAAAATTCGGAAAATTGGCTGAAAACGACTAAATATCATGGACTCATCGGGCATATTGCTCTGGAACTGAAATGGGAACCCTCACTGACATTTCCCCTCTCTGAAAGACTGACAACAGCCAGAAAAATGACTAAGTCCAAATAATTATTTTTTTTCAACTTTTTTTCAGTTTTACCCCCGTGGGATATATATTCTACCCACACACATTTGGAACTCTCCTGGGGTACCCTCACACATATTATTCCCTCATTTATCGGATATTTTCACAAAAAAAGTGAAATTTTCAAAAAGTCAGAAAATTGGCTGAAAACGACTAAATATCAAGGACTTATTGGGCGAATCACTTGGGAACTGAAATTGGAACCCTCACTGACATTTCCCCTCTCTGAAAGTCTGACAAACGCTGGAAAAATGACTAAGTCCAAATAATTTTTTTTTTTCAACTTTCTTTCAATTTTACCCCGGTGGGATATATATTCTACCCACACACATTTGGAACTCTCCTGGGGTACCCTCACAAATATTATTCCCTCATTTAGTGGATATTTTCACAAAAAAAGTGAACTTTTCAAAAATTCGGAAAATTGGCTGAAAACGACTAAATATCAAGGACACAACGGGAGAATTGCTCTGGAACTAAAATCGGAACGCTCACTGATATTTCCCCTCTCTGAAAGTCTGACAAATGCCGGAAAATGACTAAGTCCGCAAAAAAATTTGTGGAGAATGACAGCGTAACCAGCGGAGACCCAACAACACCTCGTCTAATCCACCGTGAATAATAAGAAAAGAAATAACCTCCCAGTGGCCCTCAGGGAATGACATGGTGAGAGGGATCGACCGATGAGTGATTTGCACATCCAGGAGTGACCCATTGGCAACACTAATGTTCATTGGGCAAGAGAGTGGCTCAGTAGAGATGGCATGTCTCTGGGCAAATGTAGATGATAGAAATTGCCCTCAGCACCAGAGTCCACCCACGCCTTGGCAGTAACTGCAGATTTACCGAAGGACAAGATCATCTTGTATGATAGCTTGGAGAAGGAGGACCCAGAATTTAATGTACCCCCACAAACGGTGGTACGCCCTACTCGTTTTACCGGCTGCTTGGAGTCCTTATTTATGGGGTGCTCCGAGAGATGTGAAGAACGGGAACGAGAGGGACTAGACTCAGTCCGGGATACATCCATAGCCTCAGGCTCTTGGTCGGAGGTCCTGGATTTGGGTCTAAAGACGCCTGGTGCCAACAGGTACTGGGGACTGCCAACCTCTAGCTCTAACCTGCGTTCTGCATGACGTAAGTCAATACGGTCAGCGAGAGATATTAATTCCTCCAGAGAGGTTGGAATCTCTCGGGTAGATGGAGCATCTTTAATATGCCCAGCTAGACCCTTCCAGAACACCGGGATAAGCGACTGCTCAGACCAATTCAGCTCAGCCGCAAGGGTTCTGAACTGGATGGCATAGTGACTGGCGGTGGCTGACCCCTGGGTCAACGCGAGAAGCTTAAGAGCCGTATCGTGGTTGATCTGGGGCCCTTGGAATATACCTTTTAAGGTCTTGAGAAAAAGACCCGCATTAGCCACTACCGGGTCATTTCGCTCCCACAGGGGAGTAGCCCACTCCAGAGCTCGGTGTCAGAGCAATGATATGATATATCCCACTTTGGCTCTTTCGGACAGGAACCGTGCCTCCATCATCTCCAAATGAATGGAGCATACATTAACAAAACGCATACAGAGTTTACTGTCCCCAGAAAATTTTTCCGGGAGTGCAAAATGGGGTAATGGGGCAGTTGCAGCTGTCGCAGCATTTAATGCAGCCGAGTTAACCATATTGGCTGCTTGCGAGGCCGCCTGGGTAGCTACTGCAGTGATATCAGCTACCGGGGCTTGTTCCAGAGTCCTAAGTCTGGTCTCCAGCTGCTGTATGTAACGCTAAAGTTGCTGGTTGTCGGCCATGTTCGGCAAGACCCTGGCGCTCAGATACTGTTAGGGGGAGCGGTTGCAGACAACTTTATTTAATGGAACGCAACCGACCCCGGGGTCCGCATTGCAGCCTAGAGGACTGCTGCCGAACACTTCCCGGGTGGAAAGGCAAACGACAACTAAAAGATAAACCCTTCTGTGTTAACTACACACCGGACAGTGTATAGCGGTATGCTCTATCTCCGTTTACAGCACAGAGGAGTGAGCGACCGGCGACGCACCTAACAAATATCTTAGCACTTCGTGTTAACACACACGGAAGGGTAAGACGGTACGCACAATCTCCAAGAACCGCAGGGAGACGTGCGTCCGTGGGAACAGCAGTAGCCCTGTCTTTGATACAGGCGCTACGCTATGGGGATTGGCGCTAAAGCGGTTCACACAATCTCCAAGAACCGCAGGGAGACGTGTGACCGGACTATGAGCAGTAGCCCTGTCTTCGGTACAGGCGCTACGCTATAGGAGACGGCGCTAGCGTGCGGGTGATTCCCGCCGGGTAATTGAGCACTCAGCCAGCGTGCTACCGGACTGAGCAAACCCGCTCTATTTAGCTCACAGGCGGCTCGGGGTGTAAGGTGAACCCCCTAGTTAGAGCCAGTCAGCGAGGCAAAGCTACCTGCCTACTAAAGCTATGGCTCTTTGAGCCCGGCCTGCCTAACTAAAGCTATGGCTCTTTGAGCCCAGAGTAAGCGTGCACACCAAACAGCTAGCTCAAATGATCTGAGCGCGCCGCCATGTTTGTGGGCGGGCCTTTTAAAGACTAAGACCTGCCCAGCGACGGGCTATTGGTGACGTTACCCGTGAACCAATCAGGGAGTGCCAGGTCACCGAGTCAGGTGGGTGCCAACCCACCAATCACGATCCGCCAGGTCACGGACATGCTCAGTGCGGCGAATCCTGGACTTAGACTCCACGAGCCCTGTCTCCCTCTGCAGCCTATGCTTAACAATGCTAGGCACAAATGCCTGGGAAACAATGTGCAGGGCTCATGGAACACATAGGTGTTGGGACTGACAACAATGCTGAGCAGTATCAGTCCTGGCTGGCTTAGAATGGGAGACCACAGAAGGTTCTGGACCCATTTCGAATCCAGCCCCAGACCGATGCCTAACACACATATTATTCCCTCATTTAGCAGATATTTTCACAAAAAAATGAAATTTTCAAAAATTTTGAAAATTGGCTGAAAAAGACTAAATATCAAGGATGCAACGGGAGAATCGCTCTGGAACTGAGATCGCACATGCTCACTGACATTTCCCCCTCTCTGAAAGTCTGACAAAAGGCGGAAAAATGACTAAGTCCCCCAAAAAATTTTTTTCAACTTTTTTTCAATTTTACCCCTGTGGGATATATATTCTACCCACACACATTTGGAATTCTCCTGGGGTACCCTCACACATATTATTCCCTCATTTAGTGGATATTTTCAAAAAAAGGGAAATTTTCAAAAATTCAGAAAATTGGCTGAAAACGACTAAATATCAAGGACTAATCGGGTGAATCGCTCTGAAACTGAAATTGGACATGCTCACTGACATTTCCCCCTATTTGAAAGTCTGACAAACGCTGGCAAAATGACTAAGTCCCAAAAAATTTTTTTTTCAACTATTTTTCATATTTACTCCCGTGGGATATATATTCTACCCACACACATTTGGAATTCTGTTGGGGTACCCTCACACATATTATTCCCTCATTTAGCGGATATTTTCACAAAAAAGTGAAATTTTCAAAAAGTAAGAAAATTGCCTGAAAACGACTAAATATCAAGGACTTATCGGCGAATCGCTCTGGAACTGAGATGGGACACGCTCACTGACACTTCCCTTCTCTGGAAATCTGACACACGCCGTAAAAATGACTGATTCCAAAATAAGATTTTTTCAACTTTTTTTAAATTTTACCCCCGTAGGATACATATTCTACCCAGACATTTGGAACTCTCCTGGGGTACCCTCACAGATATTATTCCCTCATTTAGCGGATATTTACACAAAAAGTGAAATTTTCAAAAAATCAGAAAATTGCCTGAAAACGACTAAATATCGCTTGGGAACTGAAATCGGACACGCTCACTGAGTTTTCCCCTTCTCTTGAAAACTGACACATGCCGTAAAAATGACTAAGTCCCCCCAAATTTTTTTTTTCAAATTTTCTATTTTACACCTGTGGGATATATCACATTTGGAACTCTCCTGGGGTACCCTCACACATTATTCCCTCATTTAGCAAATATTTTCACAAAAAAGTGAAATTTTCAAAAAGTCAGAAAGTTGGCTGAAAATGACTAAATATCAAGGACTCATCGGGCGAATCACTCTGGAACTGAAATCGGACAAGCTCACTGACATTTCCCCTTCTCTGGAAATCTCACACAAGCCGTAAAAATGACTAAGTCCCTCCAAATTTTTTTTTTCAACATTTCTTCTATTTTACTCCTGTGGGATATATCACATTTGGAACTCTCCTGGGGTACCCTCACACATATTATTCCCTCATTTAGCAGATATTTACACAAAATAATTGAAATTTTCAAAAAAGTCAGAAAATTGGCTGAATACAACTTAATATCAAGGACTCATCGGGCGAATCGCTCTGGATCTGAAATTGGACATGCTCACTGACATTTTCACCTCTCTGAAAGTCTGACAAACACCGGAAAAATGAATAAGTCCAAAAAGATTTTTTTTCAACTTGTTTTCAATTTTACCCCTTTGGGATATACATTTTACCCAGACATTTGGAACTCTCCTGGGGTACCCTCACACATATTATTCCCTCATTTAGCAGACATTCACCCCCAAAAAGTGACATTTTCAAAAAGTCTGAAAATTGGCTGAAAACGACTAAATATCAAGGAATCACCAGGCAAATCGCTCTGGAACTGAAATTGGACATGCTCATTGACATTTCCCCCTCTCTGAAAGTCTGACAAACACCAGAAAAATGACTAAGTCCAAAAAATTATTTATTTTAAACTTTTTTTCAATTTTACCCCCGTGGGACACATATTCTACCCAGATATTTAGAACTCTCCTGGGGTACCCTCACACATATTATTCCCTCATTTAGCGGATATTTACACAAAAAAAGTGAAATTTTCAAAAAGTCAGAAAATTGGCTGAAAACAACTAAATATCAAGGATTTATCGGGTGAATCGCTCTGGAACTGAAATCGGTCACGCTCACTGACATTTCCCCATTCCTGAAAGTCTGACAAACACCAGAAAAATGACTAAGTCCAAAAAGATTTTTTTTTTACTTTTTTTTTAATTTTACCCCCGTTGGACACATATTATACCCAGATATTTAGAACTCTCCTGGGGTACCCTCACACATATTATTCCCTCATTTAGCGAATATTTTCACAAAAAAAGTGAAATTTTCAAAAAGTCTGAAAATTGGCTGAAAACGACTAAATATCAAGGATTTATTGGGTGAATCGCTCTGGAACTGAAATCTTTCACGCTCACTGACATTTCCCCATCCCTGAAAGTCTGACATATGCCAGAAAAATGACTAAGTCCAAAAATTTTTTTTTTCAACTTTTTTCAATTTTACCCATGTGGGATATATATTTTACCCACACATTTGGAATTATCCTCAGGTACCCTCACACATATTATTCCCTCATTTAGCGGATATTTACACAAAAAAAGTGTAATTTTCAAAAAGTCTGAAAATTGGTTGAAAACAACTAAATATCAAGGACTCATCGGCGAATCGCTCTGGAACTGAAAACGGACATGCTCACTGAAATCTCCCCTCTCTGAAAGTCTGACAAACGCCAGAAAAATGACTAAGTCCAAAAAATTTTTTTTTTTTCAACTTTTTTTCAATTTTACCCCCATGAGATACAAATTCTACCCAGACATTTGGAACTCTCCTGGGGTACCCTCACACATATTATTCCCTCATTTAGCAGATATTTACACAAAAAATGTGAAATTTTCAAAAAGTAAGAAAATTGCCTGAAAATGACTAAATATCAAGGACTCATCGGCGCAACGCTCTGGAACGGAGATTGGACATGCTCACTGACATTTCCCCTTCTCTGGAAATCTGACACATGCTGTAAAAATTAATAAGTCCCCCCAAAAAATGTTTTTTAACTTTTTTTCTATTTTACCCTTGTGGAATATATCACATTTGGAACTCTCCTGGGTACCCTCACACATATTATTCCCTCATTTAGTGGATATTTTCTCAAAAAAAGTTACATTTTCAAATTTTCAGAAAATTGGCTGAAAATGACAAAATATCAAGGGCTCATCGGCGAATCGCTGTGGAACTGAAATCGGAGACTCTCACTGACATTTCCCCCTCTCTGGAAAGATGACACATGCCGTAAAAATGACTAAGTCCAAAATACATTTTTTTCAACTTTTTTTCAATTTTACCCCCGTGGGATTCATATTCTACCCAGAAATTTGGAACTATCCTGGGGTACACTCACACATATTAGTCCCTCATTTAGCGGATATTTTCACAAAAAGTGACATTTTCAAAAAGTCAGAAAATTGGCTCAAAATGACTAAATATCATGGACTCATCGGCGTATCGCTCTGGAACTGAAATCGGACATGCTCACTGACATTTTCTCTTCTCTGGAAATCTGACACATGCCGTAAAAATTACTAAGTCGCCCAAAAAATTTTTTTCAACTTTTTTTCTATTTTACCCAGTGGCATATATCACATTTGGAAATCTCCTGGAGTACCCTCACACATATTATTCCCTCATTTAGCGGATATTTTCACACAAAAAGTGACATTTTCAAAAAAGTCAGAAAATTGGCTGAAAACAACTAAATATCAAGGACTCATCAGGCGAATCACTCTGGAACTGAAATCGGACACGCTCACTGACACTTCCCCTTTTCTGGAAATCTGATACACGCCGTAAAAATGAATAAGTCCGAAAAAAAAAATTTCAACTTTCTTCAATTTTACCCCCGTGGGATATGTATTCTACCCACACATTTAGAACTCTCCTGGTGTACCCTCACACATATTATTCCCTCATTTAGTGGATATTTTGACAAAAAAACAAAAAAGGGAAATTTTCAAAAGTAAGAAAATTGGCTGAAAACGACCAACTATCAAGAACTCATCGGCGAATCGCCCTGGAACTGAGATTGGACATGCCCACTCAGACTTCTCTTTCTCTGGAAATCTGACACACACCGTAAAAATGACTAAGTCCCCCAAAAATTGACTACATTAAAAAAATATATATTTTTCAACTTTTTTTCTATTTTACACCTGTGGGATATATCACATTTGGAACTCTCCTGGGTTACCCTCACACATATTATTCCCTCATTTAGCTGATATTTTCACAAAAAAAGTGAAATTTTTAAAAAGTCAGAAATTTAGCTGAAAACGACTAAATATAAAGGACTCATCGGGCAAATCGCTCTGGAACTGAAATCAGACACGCTCACCGAAATTTCCCCTGTTAGAACTTTTCTGTTAGGTTTTTTCTATTTTGCTGGTCACATGACCTTTTTGCCTATTTCATCCTGCTCCGCCCTTCTGGCCTTGCTGGACTTCATTGTAATTTCTACTCTTTAGCTAGCCAGGTGCTTTGTTACCTTTCTCAGTCAGTTTAGCTTGGTCTTTTGACCTCTATGTTCTATGTTGTTTGTTTGTCTTTTTACTGCTACAATTTCTACTAGGAGGTGTCCATCTTTCTCCCAGTCCCTAGTTCTTGTAGGGATCCCTCCCTCACATCTATAGGTCTTCGCTCAGACTAGCTGAGGACTTTAGCGGGTCTGATCGCAGGATCAGGTTTCCCGTTATATCGTAGGGATCTAGCCTAGTTCTATTGTAGGGACAGATCTCCTGTCTTTCCTTAGTGCTTGTAGCAGATCGTAACAGTAAGTCCAGCCCAAAAATATCTCTAAGGAAAGATCTCCAGTTTCCATCATGGTGTCGGTTCAGGATTTGGCTCAACGCCTGCAGTGACTCTCTCTGGAGGTGGCCGAGCTCCAACAACACGTGAGTAGCTGTTCTGGAGCGCATTTTGTGGAGCCAAAGGTACGATTGCCTGATTTATTTTTTGGGGAACAACAAGATTTTTTTTCCTTTAAAAATGCTTGTTTATTGTATTTTTGTTTGAGACCCAGATCCTCTGGTGATGAATCACAGTGCATAGGGTTCATATTGTCACTTTTGCACAAAGAACCTCAGGGATGGGACTTTTCTCTCCAACCTAGTGATCCGTGCTTAAGATCAGTGGATAGTTTTTTTTCTGCTTTGGGGTTGTTGTATGATGATCCTGAGCGTGTCTCATCAGCTGAGACGGAATTGAGACATTTGAGGGAGGGATCAGGTAATGTGGAAAATTATTGTACTCACTTCCATCGGTGGTCTGCTCAGGTGGGGTGGAACGATTCAGCTCTGAAAAGTTTGTTTCTTGCTGGGCTAGGTGAAAGGGTTAAGGATCTGCTGATTGCTTATGCTACACCTGGAAATTTGTAGGAGGCAATGCAATTAGCTATACGGGTGGACAGGAGACTGCGTGCAAGGGTTAATGAGAGTAAATCCTTTGCCATGTCAGCTCCGAGTCTTGAGAGGGTCTGTACTGACTTTGGAGAGCGATGTCACCCCACTCTCAGGAAAAAGACCGCAGGTTTTCTGAAGGTTTGTGCTTTTATTGCGGAAAATCTGACCATTTAATTAAGAACTGTGTGCTTAGTATGAGCAAAGAAAAAAAAAAGGTGAGTTACGCCAGTATAGCATGTTTAAACACTAAGGGGGTATTTCTTTCTGCTACTAATGCAGCTCAGGAAGAATTAATTGAATTTTGGGTATTTGTGGATTGTGGTTCTACTCTGAATGTGATTGATGGGGGATTCTTGGAAAAACTTAAATTATTACCCAAACCTTTGTCATCCCCTATTGCCATGGTTTCTGTCGATGGCTCTCCCTTGAAATGTGTTACTCACAAGGTTTATGAATTTCCCCTCACTATTAATGGTATTCACCAAGAAAATTTGGATTTGGTGGTATTAAATAATTTGCCTTCTCCGGTAGTTTTGGGGTTACCCTGGTTAAAATTGCACAATCCTGTACTGGATTGGTCTACCAATGAAATTAATTCCTGGAGCCCTAAGTGTTATGACAAGTGTTGTAATGGGCGCATTGCTGCTGTGGATAAAGGGGAATTACCTGTACCTATTCAGGATTTTTGGAAAGTTTTTCCTGAGGAGGAGTCTCAAATTTTGCCTCCCCATAGAGACTATGATTGTACCATTGAATTTGTCCCTGGAGCGAGTCTTCCTAAAAGTCGTTTATTTAATCTTACTATTCCTGAGAGAAAGGCTTTGGAGGAATACATACAGACGAGCTTGGCCGCCGGTCATATCAGACCCTCTAAGTCACCTGTGGCTGTTGGATTTTTTTTGGGTAAAAAAAAGGACGGCGGTTTACGTCCTTGTCTGGACTTTCGCGAGATTAATAAAATTACTGTACGCAATCCCTACCCACTGCCATTGATTCCTAATTTGTTTAACCAGTTAATGGGGGCCAAGTGGTTCTCTAAAATTGATCTCTGGGGAGCATACAATTTGTTGCGCATGAAGGAGGGTGATGAATGGAAGACTGCTTTTAACACTCCTGTGGGTCATTTTGAGAATCTGGTTATGCCTTTTGGTCTTACCAATGCACCAGCATTTTTTCAGAATCTTATTAATGACATCCTTAGACCTTTGATCGGCAAAAATGTGGTTGTGTATTTGGATGACATTTTGATTTATTCGCCTGATCTGGAGTCTCATTGGCGGAGCGTACGTGAGGTATTACAGTTATTAATTGACAATTCACTTTTTGCTAAGCTAGAGAAATGTGAGTTCGCTGTACAGAGAACTAGTTTTTTGGGCTACATTATCTCCAGCGAGGGTTTTGAGATGGACCCCGTGAAAGTTCAAGCTGTGCAGGAATGGCCTAGGCCTATTGGTTTGAAATCGATACAGAGGTTTTTGGGTTTCGCCAGTTATTACAGAAAATTCATTAAAATTTTTCTATTATTGTTAAACCACTGACCGATCTCACCAGGAAAGGTGCTAATACGGTACAGTGGACTACTGAGGCCATTGAAGCTTTTGTGTTTCTAAAGGAGAGGTTCAGCTCTGCCCCCATCCTTATGCAGCCTGATGTGACTAATCCGTTTTTGGTTAAGGTTGATGCTTCTTCTGTGGGGGTCGGTGCGGTGTTGTCTCAGGAAAACAAGGATGGAGTACATCCCTGTGCCTTTTTTTTCAAAAAAAAATTCTGAGACTGAACTTAAATACGATATTGGTAATCGGGAATTGCTGGCTATTAAACTCGCATTTGAACACTGGCGTCATCTCTTGGAAGGTGCTGAATTTCCCATTCAGGTTTTCACTGGTCATAAAAATCTGATCTATATTGATGCTGCCAACCGCCTGAATGCCCGTCAGGCTAGGTGGGCACTTTTTTTTCGCGGTTTAATTTTTCTGTTACTTACATCCTGGGTACCAAGAATGTTAAAGCTGATTCTTTGTCTCACAGCTTTTCTCCCATGGTCGGTGCTGCGTAGGAGGAGAGCATTTTACAAGATGGTGTTGTGATTGCTGCATTGGACTCCGTTTTGGAAGATGAGATTCTCAAAGCACAGGAGAATGCCCCATCTAACACTCCCCATGGGAGGTTGTTTGTGCCTAGGACCTTTAGGAGAGATTTGTTTGTTGAGTGTCATGAGTCTCGGTTGGCAGGTCATCCAGGAATTTCTGAGACCAAGAGACTTGTGGGTCGCAGTTTTTGGTGACCTGGATGGTAGAAGGAAGTCATTAAGTGGGTGTGTCAATGTACTGTGTGTGCTAGATCTAAGTCTATTCATACTCCTGCTGCGGGGTTGCTTTGCCCTCTAGAGGTTCCAAGTGCACCTTGGACACATCTAGCTATGGACTTTATTACTGACCTTCCCTCCTCTGAGGGTTTCACGGTCATCTGGGTGGTCGTGAACCGTTTTAGCAAGATGTGTCACTTGGTTCCCTTCATCAAACTGCCCTGCGCTAAGACACTCGCTAAGGCCTTTGTTAAGGAAATTGTCAGACTCCATGGTGTTCCTACTGACATTGTTTCTGATAGGGGACCTCAGTTCGTGGCTCGTTTTTGGCGTGCCTTTTGTGACAGGTTGGGAGTTCATTTGTCGTTTTCATCTGGACATCATACTGAGTCTAATGGCCAGACAGAAAGGAAGAATCAGGATGTTGGGCAGTTCTTGCGTTGTTTTGTGGCAGACAATCAAGAGGGGTGGTTTGAGTTTCTGCCGCTTGCTGAATTTGCTCTTAACAACCATACATCCTCTTCTGCTGGGTGTTCGCCTTTTTTTTGTTGCTCTGGGATACATCCGTCTTTTGGGTCATTCTCCAAATTGGTATCGGCTGTGCCTGAGGAGGAGAGTTTTTCCGCTGATTAGGAGAGAGTTTTGACGGATGTGCGTGGTAATCTTCAGGAGGCTAACAAAAAATCTAAGAGGTACTTTGACAGAAAACGTCAAGAGGTTTTGTTTACGGTTCGTGACATGGTTTGGTTGTCCTCTAAGAATCTGCGGTTGAGGATTCCGTCTAAACAATTGAGTCCCAAGTTTGTAGGGCCCTTTAAGGTGCTTCAGGTAGTTACCCAATCTGCTGTTAGGCTGGAGGTTCCCACCTCCAGGAAGATTAATCCGGTGTTTCTGATGTATCAGATAGAGACGCCACTGCCACTGTTCCTCCGGTGGTGGAGGATGGGGAATATGAGATTTCCCGCATCCTTGATTCTAGATGGTATAGGGGGAGTTTCCAGTATCTCCTCGCTTGGAAGGGTTTCGGTCCGGAGGATAACTCATGGGTGAGGGCGGATGATGTTTCTGCTTCCAGACTTGTCAGAGCGTTTCACAAGAGGTTTCCTGATAAGCCTGGGCCTAGGGGATCCGGAGGATCCTCATAGAAGAGGGGGTACTGTTAGAACTCTCCTGTTTTTTCTATTTTGCTGGTCACATGACCTTTTTGCCTATTTAATCCTGCTCCGCTCTTCTGGCCTTGCTGGACTTCATTGTTATTTGTACTCTTTAGCTAGCCAGGTGCTCTGTTACCTTTCTCAGTCAGTTTAGCTTGGTCTTTTGACCTCTATGTTCTATGTTGTTTGTTTGTCTTTTTACTGCTACAATTTATGCTAGGAGGTGTCCATCTTTCTCCCAGTCCCTAGTTCTTGTAGGGATCCCTCCCTCACATCTATAGGTCTTCGTTCAGACTAGCGGAGGACTTTAGCGGGTCTGATCGCAGGATCAGGTTCCCCGTTACATCGTAGGGATCTAGCGTAGTTCTATTGTAGGGACAGATCTCCTGTCTTTCCTTAGTGCTTGTAGCAGATCATAACATCCCCCTCTTTAAAAGTCAGAAAAATGACTAAGTCAAAAAATTATTTTTTTTCAACTTTTTTTCAATTTTAACCCGGTGGGATATATATTCTGCCCACACATTTGGAACTCTGCTGGGGTACCCTCACACATATTATTCCCTCATTTAGCGGATATTTGCACAAAAAAAGTGAAATTTTCAAAGAGTCAGAAAATTGCCTGAAAATGACTAAATATCAAGGACTCATCGGGCGAATCGCTCTGGAACTGAAATCGGACACGCTCACTGACATTTCCCCCTCTCTGAAAGTCTGACAAACACCAGAGAAATGACTAAGTCCCAAAAATTTTTTTTTCAACTTTTTTTCAATTTTACCCCTGTTGGATATATACTTTACCCACACATTTGGAACTCTCCTGGGGTACCCTCACACATATTATTCCCTCATTTAGCGGATATTTTCACAAAAAAAGTGAAATTTTCAAAAAGTCACAAAATTGGCTGAAAACGACTAGATAACAAGGACTCATCGACGAATCGCTCTGGAACTGAAATTGCACACGCTCACTGACATTTCCCCCTCTCTGAAAGTCTGGCAAATGCCAGAGAAATGACTAAGTCCAAAAAATTTTTTTTTTCAATTTTACCCCCTGTGAGATATATATTTTACCCACACATTTGGAACTCTCCTGGGGTACCCTCACACATATTATTCCCTCATTTAGCAGATATTTTCCCACAAAAAAGTGAAATTTTCAAAAAGTAAAAAAATTGGCTGAAAATGACTCATTGGCGAATCGCTCTGGAACTGAAATTGGACACGCTCACTGACACTTCCCCTTCTCTGGAAATCAGGCACACGTCGTAAAAATGACTAAGTCCAAAAAAATTTTTTTTTTCAACTATTTTTCTATTTTACCCCTGTGGGATATATCACATTTGGAACTCTCCTGGGGTAACCTCACACATATTATTCCCTCATTTAGTGGATATTTACACAAAAAAGTGAAATTTTCAAAAAGTCAGAATAATTGGCTGAACACAGCTGAATATCAAGGACTCATCGGCGAATCGCTCTGGCACTGAAATCGGACATGCTCACTGACATTTCCTCTTCTCTGAAAATCTGGCACACGGCGTAAAAATGACTAAGTCCAAAAAAAATTTTTTTTTCAACTTTTTTTCTATATTAACCCTGTGGGATATATCACACTTGGAAATCTCCCGGGGTACCCTCACACATATTGTTCCCTCATTTAGCAGATATTTTCACAAACAAGTGAAGTTTTCAAACACTCAGAAAGTTGGCTGATAATGAGTAAATATCAAGCACTCATCGGCGAATCGATTTGGAACTGAAATCGGACACGCTCACTGACATTTCCCCTTCTCTGGAACGCTGACACACATCGTAAAGATGACTAAGTCCCCCAAAAAATTTTTTTAAACTTTTTTTAATTTTACCCCCGTGGGATATATAGTCTACCACACATTTGGAAATCTCGTGAGGCACCCTCGCGCATATTGTTCCCTCATTTAGCAGATATTTTCACAAACAAAGGGAAATTTTCAAACACTCAGAAAGTTGGCTGATAATGACTAAATATCAAGGACTCATCGGCGAATCGCTCTGGAACTGAAATCGGACACGCTCACTGACATTTCCCCTCTCTGTAAGTGTGACACATGCCAAAAAAATGACTAACTCCAAAATAATTTTTTTTCTACTTTTATTCAATTTTACCCCCGTGGGATACATATTTTACCCAGACATTTGGAACTCTCCTAGGGTAACCTCACACATATTATTCCCTCATTTAGCGGATATTAACACAAAAAAAGTGAAAATTTCAAAAAGTCAGAAAATTGGCTGAAAACGAATAAATGTCAAGGACTCATCGTGCAAATCACTCTGGAACTGGAAAAGGACATGCTCACTGACATTTCCCCATCTCTGAAAGTTTGACAAATGCCAGAAAAATGACTAAGTCCAAAAATATTTTTTTTCAACTTTTTTTCAATTTTACCCATGTGGGATATATCCTACCCACACATTTGGAACTCTCCTGGGGTACCCTCACACATATTATTTACTCATTTTGCGGATATTTACATAAAAAAAGTGAAATTTTCAAAAAGTCAGAAAATTGGCTGAAAAATATTAAATATCAAGGACTCATCGGGCGAATCACTCTAGAACTGAAATCGGGCAAGCTCACTGACATTTCCCCTTCTCTGAAAATCGGACACACGGCGTAAAAATGACTAAGTCCGAAAAATATTTTTTTTCAATTTTTTATCAATTTTACCCCTGTGGGATATTTATCCTACCCACACATTTGGTACTCTCCTGGGGTACCCTCACACATATTATTCCCTCATTTAGCGATATTTACAGAAAAAAAATGAAATTTTCATAAAGTCAGAAAATTGACTGAAAATGACTAAATATCAAGGACTCATCGGGCGAATCACTCTGGAACTGAAATCGGACAGCCTTACTGACATTTCCCCTTCTCTGAATGTCTGACATACACAAGAAAAATGACTAAGTCCCCTAAAAAATAATTTTCAACTATTTTTCACTTTTACCCCCGTGGGATTTATATACTACCCACACATTTTGAACTCTCCTGGGGTACTGTCACACATATTATTCCCTCATTTAGCGGATATTTTCACAAAAAATGTCAAGTTTTCAATAAGTCATAAAATTGGCTGAAAACGACTAAATATCAAGGACTCATCGGGCGAATCACTGTGGAACTGAAATCGGACGCGCTCACTGACATTTCCCCTACTCTGGAAATCTAACACACGCCATACAAATGACTAAGTCAAAAAAACTTTTTTTTTCAACTATTTTGCAATTTTAACCCTGTGGGATATATATTCACCCCACTCATTTGGAACTCTCCTGGTATACCCTCACACATAGTGTTACTAGAGATGAGCGGTGTTCGACTCGAACTGTTCGCCAATCTCAAATTCAAGCTGTTTTGGGCGGTGTTCGAGCCGTTCGGCGAACCCGAACAATTTGAAAAAAATTCGGCTGATCGAGGTTATACATAGTTACATAGTTGCATAGTTTATAAGGCCGAAAAAAGACAAGCGTCCATCCAGTTCAGCCTATTTCTTGTGCACTGCAGCTATTCCCCAGAGTTGATCCAGGGGAAGGCAAAAGAAAACCATGCGGTATAGGCCGATTTACATCACTGAGGAAAAATTCACTTCTCGACACCAATCTGGCAGTCAGATTAAATCCCTGGATTAATTAACTATCACTAAGCATAAGATGTAATTTTATTGTTCTCAAGAAAGGCGTCCAGGCCTCTCTTGAACTCATTAAGTGAGTTGGACATCACCACTTCCTCTCCCAGAGAGTTCCAGAGTCTCACGTCTCTGACCGTAAAGAATCCCATTCTATTCTGGTGCAGGAACCTCCTTTCCTCCAGACGCATAGTGTGCCCCCTCGTCTTTGTCACCATCCTTGGTATAAACAGGTCATGGGAGAGATCACTGTACTGCCCCCTGATGTATTTATTCATGTTTATGAGGTCTCCCCTAAGCCTTCTCTTTTCCAATGTAAATAGGCCTAATTTTGACAACCTCTCTGGGTATTCTAGTCCCTCCATTCCCTTTATTACCTTAGTCGCCCTCCTTTGTACTCTCTCTAGCTCCAATATGTCTTTCCTGAGCACCGGAGCCCAGAACTGTGCAAAATATTCTAAGTTTGGCCTTACCAGCGCTTTATACAGAGGAAGAACAATGTTCTCATCATATGCCCCTATTCCTCTTCTGATGCATGCCATGACTCTATTTGCCTTTGCAGCTGCTGCCTGACACTGGGCACTCCAATTTAATTTGCTGTTAACCAAGACGCCCAGGTCCTTCTCCATGTCAGATTTCCCCAATGGCTTCCCATTTAATATGTATGGGTGGCTGCTGTTTTTCTTTCCCATGTGCATGACCTTACATTTATCGGCATTGAACCCCATTTGCCATTTTTTGGCCCAACTCCCCAATTTATCTTAATCCTCCTGTAGCTGTACCCTATCCTCATCTGTATTAACTACTTTACAAAGTTTAGTATCATCTGCAAATATTGCTATTTTACTATGCAACCCTTCCACTAGATCATTAATAAATATATTAAATAATATAGGGCCCAAGACAGACCCTTGAGGCACCCCGCTAGTAACCCTGACACACCCTGAGCTTACTCCATTGATAATCACCCTCTGCTTTATATCACTCAGCCAGCTATTTACCCACTTGCACACATTATCCCTCAGACCAAGCATTCTCATTTTATATACCAACCTTTTGTGTGGCACGGTATCAAACGCTTTGGAGAAGTCAAGGTATACAACATCCACTGACTCTCCCCGGTCCAGCTGTGAGCTCACCTCCTCGTAGAAGGCGATCAGGTTTGTTTGGCAGTAGCGATCCCTCATGAATCCATGTTGATATGGAGTTAGACAGTTATTATCATTAACATATTCTACAATACCATCTCTAAGAAATCCTTCAAACAATTTACCCACAACAGATGTTAAGCTTACTGGTCTATAG
Organism: Phyllobates terribilis; assembly: GCF_046119375.1. Taxonomy (NCBI): domain Eukaryota; kingdom Metazoa; phylum Chordata; class Amphibia; order Anura; family Dendrobatidae; genus Phyllobates; species Phyllobates terribilis. The sequence continues at coordinate 635,316,830 of NW_027362763.1, forward strand.
TTCCCAGAGTCACTTTTAGACCCCTTTTTGAATATTGGTACCACATTTGCTTGGCGCCAGTCTAGTGGGAAAGTCCCTGTCCATAAAGAGTGCTTGAATATAAGATACAGCGGCCTGTCTATCACATTACTTAATTCTTTTAGTACCAGGGGGTGTATGCCATCTGGGCCTGGTGAATTGTCTATTTTGATATTATTTAGGCGTTTCTGAACTTCCTCCTGGGTTAGGTGGGTGATATTTAGCGGAGGGTTTACTTTAACACTCTGCATTTCCTCTAATAAATTGTTTTCTTTTGTGTACACAGTGGAGAAGAAGCTATTGAGTAGGTTTTCTTTACCCTCATCGCCCTCTATGATTTTACCCAGGTTATTTTTCAATGGGCCAACTCCATCAGTTTTAATCATTTTACTGTTTATATAGTTAAAGAACAGTTTGGGATTCATTTTACTTTCCTTGGCAATTAGTCTCTCTGTCTCCTCTTTGGCTATTCTTATTTGTTTCTTATAGATTTTGTTTTTTTCCCTATAAGATATTAACGCTTCCTCGCTGCCTACTTGTTTAAGTTTACCGAAAGCCCTTTTCTTGTTTTTCATTGCCCTCTTGACTTCCTTATTTAGCCACATTGGCTTCCTCCTATTCCTAGCCCTTTTATTCCCATAAAGTATGTACCTTCTACAGTGACTATGTAGGACTGTTTTGAAAATTTCCCATTTTCTATCCGTGCTCCTATTACTAAAGATACTTTCCCAGTCTATAAGGTGAAGGGCTTCTCTTAGCTGATCAAACTTTGCCCTCCTGAAGTTCAGTGTTTTTGTGACTCCCTTGCTGGGCACCCTACTGAAGCACATGTGGAATTGTATAATGTTGTGGTCACTATTTCCCAGGTGCCCCCCGACCTCCACCTCAGTTATTCTGTCTGGCCTGTTAGTTAATATTAAGTCTAAAAGGGCCGTCCCTCTAGTTGGTTCCTGCACAAGTTGTGACAAATAATTGTCTTTGATAATTGATAGAAACCTGTTTCCTTTCTGAGATCTACAGCTTTCGGTTTCCCAGTCTATATCGGGGTAGTTGAAGTCCCCCATAATAATCACCTTGTTATTTTTTGCTACTTCGTCTATTTGTCTCATTAATAGACTTTCCGTGGCTTCTGCTATATTTGGTGGTTTATAACAGACTCCTATGATAATTTTATTATTGTTTTTTGCCCCATGTATTTCCACCCATAAGGACTCGACCTCCTCATTTCCCTCCCATACATCCTCCTGTATTGTAGGCTTTAGACACGTCTTTACATATAGACAGACTCCACCCCCTTTCCGATTTCTTCGATCCCTTCTAAACAGACTGTATCCCTGTAAGTTAACTGCCCAGTCATAGCTTTCATCTAACAATGTCTCGGTTATTCACACTATGTCATAGTTACCTGTAGATATTTCTGCTTCCAGTTCATCCATCTTGTTTGTCAGGTTTCTGGCATTTGCTAGCACGCAGTTTACACGATTTTGTTTTGTTCCAATCTTCTCCCTGTGCATTGTATTAGAAATTTTCTTACCTCCCTTCCAAGTATCTTGTCTTGGACCTTCTTTGTCGCACTTCATATCTTTCATTAGTATGTTCACTGGTTGCATGTTCGTGTCTGGCGTTTTTCTTCCCATCCTCTCTTCTTCTAGTTTAACGCCGACCTGATGAGTGTTGTGAGTCTCCTGGCGAATGTGTGTTTCCCGGGTTTGTTGAGGTGTAGTCCGTCTCTGGCAAGGAGTCCGTCATAGAGGTAATTCACACCGTGGTCCAGGAATCCAAATCCTTGTTGTCTGCCCCTTCGTCTCAGCCAGTTGTTCACATCAAGGATCCTGTTCCATCTCCTGACGCCATGCCTGTCTACTGGAAGGATAGAAGAAAAAACTACCTGCACATCCATTTCTTATACTTTCTTCCTCAATGCTTCAAAGTCCTTGCAGATTGTCGGTAGGTCCTTCTTTGCCGTGTCATTGGTGCCAACATGTATCAGAAGAAATGGGTGGACATCCTTGGAACTGATGAGCTTCGGAATCCTATCGGTAACATCCTTGATCTTCGCCCCTGGGAGGCAGCATACTTCTCTTGTGGTTATGTCCGGTCTGCAGACAGCTGCTTCTGTTCCTCTCAGTAGTGAGTCTCCCACCACCATCGATAACTGTTCGTGCACCAAAATCATAACTGGATTTTTTCTCAGTAATGCTGAAAATTAATGTTAATATGCAGTTTGAGTGTACAGCGTGGCGGGGGCAGGGGCAGGGGATGGATCTCTGCAGAAATAATGAAGATCTCCATTTTTTTTTCTCTTTCCCGCATTTACTGTGTGGAGGTGCAATCTGTCAGCCTATCAGCAGCGCACACACGTAGCGAACTGCTTTTTTTCACACAAGCAAGGGCATGTGTCATTGGCAGTGTATGTCACATGTCCTTGCTCTATAAGACCCAGACATTTTCTACGTCGCCACCATTTTGTCACTGCTGCAGCTGCGTGTTAGATGGCACCGCTGTTGCTGTGTGCACTATATTTTGTTAATTTCAAGCCAATTTTCGCACAAATCTACAGATAGCTTGGGAGTAGGGGATAGTTGTGATTGCAGTCCTTTTAAGGACTAGGTTACATCATTTCCTATCACTTTTTGCCAGGCAGGTCTGTGATCTTAAATAGATAGGTTGGGAGTAAAGACTAATTGTAATTGCAGTCCTTTTCAGGGCTAGGTTACATCAGTTCCTATCACTTTTTGCCAGGCAGGTCTGTGCCAGTGCTGTGCAAGTTTTTTTCACAGCATTTGGCTAAATCTAGCGAAGCAAATCCTTTTTGTCCTCTTGCAGTGTGCGTTAGTCAGTGGGGAAGCCTATCTGTGTTGCAAGCTACACCACCTCTGTATAGAATACAAATTGTTTTACTGCACCTAGTGAAGTAAAGCCTTTTGGGCATAGCATCATTCTATTTGTCCATCTATACTAACCTCCACCAGGTTGCAAACTCAATCTAATTTTTTTCTGCATCTAGCGCTGAAAAAATATTTCGGCTTGTAGCAGTGTGTAGGACTTGATCTATTAGTCCATCTATACTAACCTCCACCAGGTTGCAAATTCAATCTAATTTTTTTCTGCATCTATCTCTGAAAAAATTTTTCGGCTTGTAGCAGTGTGTGGGACTGGTTCTATTAGTTCATCTATACTAACCTCCACCAGGTTGCAAATTCAATCAAATTTTTTTCTGCATCTAGCTCTGAAAAAATATTTCGGCTTGTATCAGTGTGTGGGACTTGTTCTATTAGTCCATGTATACTAACCTCCACCAGGTTGCAAATTCAATCTAATTTTTTCTGCATCTAGCTCTGAAAAAATATTTCGGCTTGTAGCAGTGTGTGGGACTTGTTCTATTAATCCATCTATACTAACCTCCACCAGGTTGCAAATTCAATCTAATTTTTTCTGCATCTAGCTCTAAAAAAATATTTCGGCTTGTAACAGTGTGTGGGACTTGTTCTATTAGTCCATGTATATTAATCTCCACCAGGTTGAAAATTCAATCTAATTTTTTTCTGCATCTAGCTCTGAAAAAATATTTCGGCTTGTAGAAGTGTGTGGGAATTGTTCTATTAGTCCATCTATACTAACCTCCACTAGGTTGCAAATTCAATCAAATTTTTTTCTGCATCTAGCTCTGAAAAAATATTTCAGCTTGTAGCAGTGTGTGGGACTTGTTCTATTAGTCCATCTATACTAACCTCCACCAGGTTGCAAATTCAATCTAATTTTTTTCTGCATCTAACCCAGCCAATACTTTTGGGCTAATACCACAGTTTGGCCACTCAGCTCTGCTCGGTTCCCATCTATTGTATTTTGTGCAAACAACTCCAGAGTTGTGAATTAGTTAACCACCAAAATGAGTGGAAAAAGGCCTGCTGCTGGAGGAAACGGGAATAGGCATGTTGGGAAGGGAAAAAAAGGTTGTGTCCGTGGGTTAGGTGTTAAAGCAACAGTAACATCTGCAGAAGAAAGACCATCTTCCTGCCAAACTAAGATGTCTACTTCATTTTGCGGACAATGTGATAAGAACCCTTTCTGATGGCCACGCCAATCGCTACAAATTCCAGATGAGGCACAAAAAGAGCAGGTGCTTCAATGGATATCAAGTGCTCCTTCAAGTGGGCTCTCCTCCAACTCTACTTCAACATCACAAATACTCCAGTACTCAGAGGTGTCACCCCAATCGCACTTGCTTCCTCACAGCTCCCAAGTCTCCAGCTGCCCATCTGAGTATGGGGTAGAACAGATGGTTGAGTCTGCAGAGCTGTTTAATCATACTATAGCCTGGGAATCTGAGGTCGGCTCCACAGCGTCTGTGTATCCAGACGAGGAAATGATCTGCACTGATGCCCAGAAATTTTATGAGTCAGATCCAGGACCAGACGCAGAAGGATCTGATCATAATGTAGACCTTCATTCCCAAACTGTAACTCCTGTTGGTGGAGACAATGAGGAAGATGATGAGACTCAAATATCTGATTGGAGCGACAACTTTAATTTTTTGTCAGGGCAGGAACAGGTTGGTTCTGAGGACGACGGGTGTGATAACAGAGGGTGATGATGACGAGGTTTGAGATCCCACTTACTTTCAACCCACAGTCAGCCAAGAGATGAGGTCAGCAGAGGAGGTGGAGGAGGATGCTAGAGACGACGAGGTCAGGTTGTGCCTTCCTGGACAGAGACGTAGTACTGGAAGCACGTCAACAACTGCATCCTCAAACACATCTCTGCCTCTGACAACAAGTCGTGGTGGCTCTTCAGGTCGCATGGGTGCTAAGCCTTGCATAGCCTGGGCATTTTTTCAGATCGATAAAGATGACCCAACTCATGTTATCTGTAACATTTGTTAGCAAAAGCTAAGTAGAGGCCAAAAAATACATAGTTTGAGTACTTCATGCATGAACCGGCACATGGATATGAAGCATAAGTTGCAGTTGGAAGCTCACTGTGCTACAATGCGGACTAGCCGGCCGGGCCAGCCTCTGTCTGCCACATCTTGTGCATCTGTGGCCTCTTCATCCTCTATGACTTTGGGGACAGCAGTCACACCTGTTTTGGGACGCAGACCTGCCACCTCTTTACCCGCAACAGCCAGCGTGATTGGCAGGTCATCATTTTCATTGGAGGTGGTAACACCAGCTGGTGTTCAGTGCTGTCAGACATCGATAGCACCACCTTTTGATCAAGGCAACCTAACATGTCTGCCTGCATCTTCCTCACAGACCGGCAGTTTTCCAGGGACACCCTTCTCAACCTCGTCTAAGCAGAACAGCCAGCCCTCGGATCCTCAGATGTGGACAAGTAAAAGACCATTTCCTCCTAGCCATGAGAAAGCTAAGAGGTTGAATTTCACCATCTGCAAGCTCTTGGCTACAGAAATGCTTCCTTTCTGCCTGGTGGACACAGAGGATTTTTGAGACATTATGTCCATCGCAGTGCCCCAGTACCAGATGCCCATTCGTCACTACTTCTCAAAGAAAGGTGTGCCTGCGCTCCCTCAGCATGTCGCACACAACATCACCACTTCTTTGAGAAACTCTGTGTGTGACAGGGTGCATTTCACCACAGACACTTGGACGCAAGTAGGCATGGACAGAGGCGTTACATGTCGCTGACTGGGCACAGGGTAACTATGGTGACAGCAGGACAAGGGGCTGCTGTCCAAGTCTTGCCGTCCCCACGAGTTGTGCGTCAATCCTATTTATCTCAAAGTTCCTCCACTGCTTCTGCCTCCTCAACCTCCTCTCGGTCCTTCACCTGCACCCAAAGCCTGTCTGGTCATGCCACAAGCTTTCTAACTGCGCAGAAGGGATGCTGCACACCTCCTTACTATGCTGTCAGCAGGGCTCAACGTCATCAGGCGGTTTTTACTTTGAAATATCTGGGAAATGTGAGTCTCACAGCTGAGGAGTTGTGGTCAGCTCTGGAGAACCAGTTTAATGAATGGTTGTCTCCACTGGACCTGAAACCAGGGAAGGCCATGTACGACAATGCTGCAAACCTGGGTGCGGTCCTTCACCGGGGAAATGTCACACACGTGCCTTGTATGGCTCACGTGTTGAACATGGTTGTCCAGCAATTTTTAGCCCACTATCCCAGACTAGATGGCCTTCTGCAGAGGTCACGGTTGCTGTGTGCTCACTTCCACCGTTCGCATCCCGCAGCTCAGCGACTTACATCTCTACAGAAGTCGTTGGGCCTGCCACTTCACCGGCTAAAATGAGATGTGCCTACCCAGTGGAATTCAACTCTGCACTTGTTGCAGCGACTGTGGTAGCACCGTCAAGCCCTGGTGCAATACATTGTGATGTATAGCCTGGGCCAACGAGATCCAGAGGTGGGGCAAATCACGCTGGAGGAGTGGTCTCAGATCAGGGACCTATGCACCCTTCTGCACAGTTTTGAAATGGCGACGAAGATGTTTAGTGCTGACGATGCCATTATCAGCATGACTATTCCGGTGATTTACATGCTGGAGCACATGATAAACAGAATTCGGAGTCAGGTGGTGGCACAAGAGGAGGTGGAGGAAGTAGAGGAGGAGGAGTTGTATGCGGAAGGGCTAACATCTGCAAGGTCCAGACGGTCGGCAGCACCAAGGCGGCAGGCATGTGAGGGTGGGGGAGATGGTTTTACCAGGGCGCATGGTAGCAGCCAAACTAGTGAGGAAGGTGCAGGAGCCCAGGAAGAAGTGGAGGATGAACTGATGGAAGACTCATCAGATGAGGGAGACCTTGATCACATTTCTGTTGTGCGAGGTTGGGGTGAGAGGTCAGAGGAAGGAAGCATGATTGTTACCTCGCCACCAACACAACAGGGACTTGGTGCTCCTGGATGTGCAAGACACATGAGTGCCTTCTTGCTGCACTACCTGCAACATGACCCTCGAATTGTGAGAATTAGAAATAATCCTGACTACTGGGTTGCCACACTGTTAGATCCCCGGTACAAAAGTAAATTTGCAGAAATTATTCCTGCCAGAGAAAGAGATGCACGTATGCAGGAGTATCAGCAGAGACTGTTGCAGAATCTTACATGTTCTTTTCCCCAAAACACTAGTGGTGCACGTAGTGAATCTCACAGTTAAAACTTGCCAACCGTGGGACCGTCGAGTGTTCAGCACTCAAAACGTAACAGAAACACAGTATCTGCTGGTAACATCAATTTTGCAGAATCATTTCACCACTTTTTTAGCCCATCCTTTGCAAGGCCACAGGAGACAAGAAGTCTGACACATAGTCAACGCCAAGAGACGATGGTACAGGAGCATCTCCAAGTAAACATTGAAGCCATGACTGTGTCACTGGACCCTTGCTCTTTTTGGGCTTCTAATCTGGATAAATGGTTGGAGCTCACCACTTACGCCTTGGAGATCTTGTCATGCCCCGCAGCCATCTTTCTGTCTGAACGTGTGTTCAGCGCTGCTGGTGGTGTGCTGACAGGAAAGCGCACGCGGCTCTCCACTGATAATATAGACAGACTCACGTTCATAAAGATGAACAAATCATGGATCCGAAATTACTTTTCTACCCCTGTGTCATCCTGGGGAGAGTAAAAGCTTGATGATTTGTTAAAATCAGCTCATTAACCATTTTAAGCTTTCAAATTACTAGTCATGTTTATCTGTATCTTGGCTGGAAAATAATTTGGGCCTTGTAGCAGTGTGCAGTACTGATTCTATTAGGCAATCTATGCTAAACTCCACCAGATTTAAAATTACTAATCATGTTTATCTGTATCTTGGCTGGAAAATAATTTGGGCCTTGCAGCAGTGTGCAGTACTGATTCTATTAGGCCATCTATACTAAACTCCACCAGATTTAAAATTACTAATCATGTTTATCTGTATCTTGGCTGAAAAATAATTTTTGCTTTGTCGCAGTTTGCAGTACTGATTCTATTAGGCCATCTATACTAAGCTCCACCAGCTTTCAAATTAATAATAATTTTTAGCTGCATCTAGCCCGGAAAATAATTTTGGGGCTCCTAGATGCGCAAGACACATGAGTGCCTTCTTGCTGCACTACCTGCAACATGACCCTCAGATTGTCAGAATTCAAAATAATCCTGACTACTGGGTTGCCACACTCTTAGATCCCCCACATTCTTTGATCAACCTTTTCATTTTAATAAAGAACAAAAAAATGGTCATTTTTGAAATTATAAGCATTAGCAGGTTATTAGACACTGAAATCAAACAGTTTTCAACTCAAAACTTTATTCTAGGTGATTTTACATTTGCACATAGGACCCCTTGTTCGAAAGGAGCTTCTGAACTCTTTCACCCATTGAATTTGTCAGGTTTTGGATGGTTTCTGCTTCAATTGTTTTGCATGAGGACAGAATACCCTCCCAGAGCTGTTGCTTAGATGTGAACTGCCTCCCGCCATCATAGACACTCCTTTTGATGATGCTCCAGAGGTTCTGAATGTGGTTGAGGTCAGGGGAGCATGGGGGTCACACCATAAGTTTGTCCCCTTTTATGCCCATATCAGCCAGAGATTCAGATGTGTTATATGCAGCATGAGACGGTGCACTATCATGCATGAAAATGATCTTGCTGTGGAATACACGGTTCTTCTTCTTGAACCATTGCAGTAAGTGCCATTATGGAGTTCATATTTACCCCTTCAGGGATCCTAAAGGGGCCGACAATCTCTCTCCATAAATTCCAGCTCAAAACATTACTCCACCTCCTCCTTGTTGGCGCCGTAGCCGTGTTTGCATGGGGTGTCCATCAACCAGCCATCCTCCACTCCATCCATCTGGACTATCGAGCGTTGCCCGGCACTCATCCGTGAACAAAACAGTTTTGAAGTCAGTCTTCATGTATTGTTTGGCCCACTGGAGCCATTTCTGCTTGTGTGCAGTGGATAGAGGAGGTCGACAGGATGGCTTACGCACAGCTGCAAACCTCTGAAGGACTCTGCATTTTGTTGTTCGGGGGACGTTGGACGCACCAGCAGCTTCAAAAACTTGTCTGCTGCTATGACAAGGCTTTTTTGCCCCTGCTCTTTAAACCTGACGTAATTGCCTGTAGGAAAGAGTCCTCAATTTTCCTTTATCAGCACGCACACATGTGTACTGTGAATCAGCTACATACTTCTTGATTGTGCAATGATCAGGATGAAAGTGTCTTGGCAATGTTGATTTTAGTCATGCCTTGACCTAAACTCTCCACATTTTGTTGCTTCTCAGCAGCCGACACATCCTTTTTCTTTCCCATTTTGGCAGAAAATGTAGGCTGCTTAATAATGTGGGACAGCCTTTTTAAGCAGTCTTGCCTTTCATTGGACACACCTGCCAAACTACTTAGCACAGGTGTTTGAAATTGCACGGGCAGGAACGAACTGGCCGTGTCGGCTTTGCACTTTTCTGGGTTTAGAAGGGCATGACATGCCTATATCTGTGTCTCCCCCTCCTTTTACTCCTCCACCTCTTTTCTTTTCGCATGACTATATGTACTTGTCACTCTTCCATGTGTTAGTTGTGTCTTCTGAGCAGTTTGTCAGCTTTTGGACACCTTTGAAGGTGTTTTCTATGTGTTTCTATGTGTATTTGTTTGCCTGCCATTGGTTTTAACGGTGTTTGAAGGTGTTCGACGAACAGTTCGACGAACAGTTCGGCGAACATACCGGTGTTCAACGAACCGAACCGAACTCGAACACTACGGGGGTGGCTCAACACTAATGGTTACCTCATTTAGCGGATATTTACACAAAAAAAGTGAAATTTTCAAAAAGTCAGAAAATTTACTGAAAACGACTAAATATCAAGGACTCATCAGGTAAATCGCCCTGGAACTAAAATCGGACGCGCTCACTGACATTTCCCTTCTCTGGAAATCTGACACATGCCGTAAAAATGACTAAGTCAAAAAATCTTTTTTTTTTTTTTTAACTATTTTCCAATTTTAACACTGTGGGATTTATATTGTACCCACACATTTGGAACTCTCCTGGGGTACCCTCACACATATTATTTCCTCATTTAGCAGATATTTACACAAAAAAGTGAAATTTTCAAAAGTCAGAAAATTGGCTGAAAACGACTGAATATCAAGGACTCATAGGGCGAATCACTCTCGAACTAAAATCGGACATGCTCACTGACATTTCCCCTTCTCTGAAAGTCTAACAAATGCAAGAAAAATGAATAAGTCCAAAAAAATTTTTTTTCAACTTTTTTTCAATTTTACCCCCGTGGGATTTATATTGTACCCACACATTTGGAACTCTCCTGGTGTACACACATTATTGGTACTCTCCTGGGGTACACATATTATTCCCTCATTTAGCGGATATTTTCACAAAAACAGTCAAATTTTCAAAAAGTCATAAAATTGGCTGAAAACGACTAAATATCAAGGACTCATTGGGCGAATAGCTCTGGAACTGAAATCGGACGCGCTCACTGACACTTCCCCTTCTCTGAAAGTCTGACAAATGCCGAAAAAAGACTAAGTCCAAAAAATTTTTCTTTTCAACTTTTTTTCAATTTTACCCCCGTGGGATTTATATTGTACCCACACATTTTGAACTCTCCTGGGGTACCCTCACACATATTATACCCTCATTTAGCGGATATTTTCACAAAAAGAGTGAAATTTTCAAAAAGTCAGAAAATTGGCTGAGAACGACTAAATATCAAGGACTCATCGGGCGAATCGCTCTGGAACTGAAATCGGACGTGCTCACTGACATTTCCCCTTTTCTGGAAATCTGACACATGCCGTAAAATTGACTAAGTCAAAAAAACTTTTTTTTTTCAACTATTTTGCAATTTTAACCCTGTGGGATATATATTCAACCCACACATTTGGAACTCTCCGGGGTACCTCACACATTATTCCCTCATTTCGCGGATATTTACACAAAAAAAGTGACATTTTCAAGAAGTAAGAAATTTGGCTGAAAACGCCTAAATATCAAAGACTCATCGCGAGTGTCACTCTGGAACAGAAATCGGACATGTTCACTGACATTTCCCCTACTCTGGAAATCTGACACATGCCGGAAAAATGACCTTGTCCAAAAAAATTTTTTTTTCAACTTTTTTTCAATTTTACCTTCGTGGGATATATATTGTACCCACACATTTGAACTCTCCTGGAGTACCCTCACACATATTGCTACCTCATTTAGTGGATATTAACACAAAAAAGTGAAATTTTCAAATAGTCAGAAAATTGGCTGAAAACGACTAAATATCCAGGACTCATCGGGCGAATCAATCTGGAATTAAAATCGGACACGCTCACTGACATTTCCCCTTCTCTGAAAGTCTGACAAACGCCAGTACAATGAATAAGTCCAAAAATTTTTTCTTTTCAACTTTTTTTCAATTTTACCCCCGTGGGATATACATTGTACCCAGAGATTTGGAACTCTACTGGGGTACCCTCACACATATTATTCCCTCATTTAGCGGATATTTGCACAAAAAAAGTGAAATTTTCAAAGTCAGAAAATTGGTTGAATACGACTAAATATTAAGGACTCATCAGCGAATAGCTCTGAAACTTAAATCGGACAGGATCACTGACATTTCCCTTTCTGTGGAAATCTGACACACCCTGGAAAAATATCTAATTTCAAAATAATCGTCGGCATGACAACTATTATGACATATCCCTTGCCATGACGACCATTATGAGATCATCGTCGCCAAGACAACCATTATGACATCACGGTCGCCATGACGACTATTATAACGTCATCTTTGCCATGATGACCATTATGACATCATCATCGCCGTCACTACCATTATGACATCTTTGTTGCCATGACGACCATTATGGCTTCATCGTCGCCATGACGACCATTATGAAGTCATCGTTGCCATGATGACCATTATGACACCATCGTCGCCATGACGACCATTATGAAATCAATGTCGCCATGACGACCATTATGACATAATCGTCACCATGATGACCATTATGACATCACCGTCGCCATGACGACCATTATGCATCATAGTCGCCTTGACAACCAATATGACATCATCGTCGCCATGACGACCATAATTACATCATCATCGCCTTGAATACCAATATGACATCATCGTTGCCATGACGACCATTATGACGTCATCGTCGCCATGACAACCATTATGGCATCATCGTAGCCATGACAACCATTATGACATCACCATCGCCATAGCCACCATTATGACATCATCGTCGCCATGATGACCATTATGACATCATCGTTGCCATGACAACCATTATGACAAAAACGTCTTCATGATGACCATTCTGACATCATCGTCGGAATGACGACCATTATGACACCATCGTCTCCATGATGACAGTTGTGACATCATCGTCGTCTTGAATACAAATATGACATCATCATCGCCATGACAACCATTATGACAGCATCTTCGCCATGATGACTATTTTGACATCATCGTCGCCATGACGACCATTATGAAATCATAGTCGCCATGATGACCATTATGACATCATTGTCGCCTTGACGACTAATATGACATCATCGTCGCCATGATGACCATTATGACAAAATCATCGCCGTGACGACCATTATGACATCACCGACGCCATGACGACCATTATGACATCATCGTCACCATGACGAGCATTATGACATCACCACCGCCATGACAACCATTATGACATCAACGTCGCCATGCTGACCTTTATGACATCACCATCGCCACAGCCACCATTATGACATTATCGTCGCCTTCAAGACCAATATGACATCATCATCGCCATGGTGACCATTATGACATCATCATCGACATGACGACCATATGACATCATCGTCGCCATGACGACCATTATGAAGTCATCGTCGTCATGATTTCCATTATGACATCATCGTCGCCATGGCTACCATTATGACATCACTGTTGTCATGATGACCATTATGACATCACAGTCGCCATGACCAACATTATGAAGTCATCGTTGCCATGATGTCCACTATGACATCATCGTCGCCATGACGACCATTATGACTTCATTGTAGCCATGACGACCATTATGACATCACCGTCTCAATGACGAGCATTATGACATCACCGTCGCCATGATGACCATTATGACATCACCGTCGCCATGACGACCATTATGACATCATCGTCGCCATGACGACCATTATGACATCATCGTCGCCATGATGACCATTATGACATCATCATCGCCATAACGACCATTATGACATCATCGTCGCCATGATGACCGTTACGACGTCATCGTCGCTATGATGATAGTTATGACGTCATCGTCGCCATGATGACCATTATGACAGCATCGTCGCCATTACTACCATTATGACAACATTGTTGCCATGACGACCATTATGACATCACCATCGCCATTATGACCATTATGGAGTCATCGCTGCCATGATGACCATTATGACATCTTCGTCGCCATAACGACCATTATGACTTCATTGCTGCCATGACGACCATTATGACATCACCGTCTCCATGACGAGCATTATGACATCAAAGTCACCATGACGACCAATGTGACATCATCGTCGCCATGTTGACCATTATGACATCATCGTCGCCATGACGACCGATATGGAGTCATCGTTGTCATGATGACCATTATGAGATCATTGTCGCCAAGACAACCATTATGACATCACGGTCGCCACGACGACTATTATGACGTCATCTTTGCCATGATGACCATTATGACATCATCATCGCCGTCACCACCATTATAACATCTTTGTTGCCATGACGACCATTATGGCTTCATCGTCGCCATGACGACCATTATGAAGTCATCATTGCCATGATGACCATTATGACACCATCGTCGCCATGACGACCATTATGAAATCAATGTCGCCATGACGACCATTATGACATCATTTTCGCCTTGACGACCAATATGACATCATCGTCGCCATGACGACCATTGTAAAATAAATGTCGCCATGATGACCATTATGACATAATCGTCACCATGATGACCATTATGACATCACCGTCGCCATGACGACCATTATGCATCATAGTTGCCTTGACGACCAATATGACATCATCGTCGCCATGACGACCATAATTACATCATCGTCACCGTGAATACCAATATGACATCATCGTCGCCTTGACGACCATTATGACGTCATCGTCGCCATGACAACCATTATGTCATCATCGTCGCCATGACAAAAATTATGACATCAAAATCGCCATAGCCACGATTATGACATCATCCTCGCCATGATGACCATTATGATATCATCATTGCCATGACAACCATTATGACAAAATCGTCTCCATGATGACCATTCTGACACCACCGTCGGAATGACGACCATCATGACATCATCGTCTCCATGATGACAGTTGTGACATCATCGTCGTCTTGAATACAAATAGGACATCATCATCGCCATGACAACCATTATGACATCATCGTAGCCATGATGACTATTATGACATCATCGTCGCCATGACGACCATTATGAAATCACAGTCGCCATGATGACCATTATGACAAAATCATCGCCGTGACGACCATTATGACATCAACGTCGCCATGACGACCATTATGACATCATCGTCACCATGACTAGCATTATGACATCACCATCGCCATGACAACCATTATGACATCAACGTCGCCATGATGACCATTATGACATCATCGTTGCCATGACGACCATTATGACATCATCGTCACCATGACGAGCATTATGACATCACCATCGCCATAGCCTCCATTATGACATCATCGTCGCCATGATGACCATTATGACATCATCGTTGCCATGACGACCATTATGACGTCATCAACGCCATGACGACCATTATGACATGACCATCGTCATGACAACCATTATGACTTCATCGTCGCCATGACGACCATTATGACATCACTGTCGCCATAGCCACCATTATGACATCATCGTCGCCTTCAAGACCAATATGACACCATCATCGTCATGACGACCATTATGACATCATCATTGACATGACGACCATATGACATCATCGTCGTCATGACGACCATTATGAAGTCATCGTCGTCATGATTTCCATTATGACATCATCGTCGCCATGACTACCATTATGACATCACTGTTGTCATAATGACCATTATGACATCACCGTCGCCATGACCAACATTATGAAGTCATCGTTGCCATGATGTCCATTATGACATCATCGTCGCCATGACGACCAATATGACTTCATTGTAGCCATGACGACCATTATGACATCACCGTCTCAATGACGAGCATCATGACATCATCGTCACCATGATGACCGTTACGACTTCATTGTCGCCATGATGACCATTATGACAGCATCGTTGCCATTACTACCATTATGACAACATTGTTGCCATGATGACCATTATGACATCACCGTCGTCATTATTACCATTATGGAGTCATCGCTGCCATGATGACCATTATGACATCGTCGTCGCCATAACGACCATTATGACATCATCGTCGCCATGACGACCATTACGACATCATCATCGCCATGACTACCATTATGACTTCATTGTTGCCATGACGACCATTATGACATCACCGTCGCCATGACGACTGATATGGAGTCATCTTTGTCATGATGACCATTATGACATCGTCGTCGCCATGATGACCATTATGAAATCAATGTCGCCATGACGACCATTATGACATCACTGTCGCCATGACGACCATCATGACATCATCGTCACCATGACGACCAATATGAAATCATCGTCGCCATGACGACCATTATGACATCATCGTCGCCATGACGACCATTATGACATCATTGTTGCCATGACTACCATTATGACATCACCGTCGCCATGATGAGAATTATGACATCATCGTCGCCATGACGTCCATGATGACATCATCATTACTATGACGACCTTGATAACATCACCGTCGCCATAGCCACCATAACGACATCATCGTCATCATGATGACCATTTTTACATAATCGTCGCCATGACGACCATTATGACATCACCGTCGCCATGACGACCATTATGACATCATCGTCGCCTTGACTACCAATATGACATCATCGTTGCCTTGACGACCATTATGAAATCAACATCGCCATGACGACCATTACAACATCATCAACATCATGACGACCATTATGACATCATCGTCGCCATGATGACCATTATGACATCATCATCACCTTGACGACCATTATGAAATCAACGTCGCCATGACGACCATTATGACATCATCGTCGCCTTGATGACTAATATGACCTCATTGTCGCCATGACGACAATTACGACATCATCGTCGCCAAGATGACCATTATGACATCATTGTTGCCATGACGACCATTATGACATCACCGTCACCATGATGAGCATTATGACATCACCGTCGCCATGACTATCATTATGACATGATCGTCGCAATAATGAGCATTATGACATCATCCTTGCCATAACGACCATTATGACGTCCTCTTCGCCATGACGTCCATTTTGACATTATCGTTCCCATGATGACCATTATGACATCATTGTTGCCATGATGACCATTATGACATCACTGTCAGCATAGACACCATTATGACATCATCGTCGCCATGACGACCATTATGACATGATTGTTGCCATGACGACCATTATTTAATCGTCGTCGCCATGACGACCATTATGACACCATCATCTCCATGATGACAGTTGTGACATCATTGTCGTCTTGAATACAAATATGACATCATCATCGCCATGACAACCATTATGACATCATCGTCGCCATGATGACTATTATGACATCATCGTCGCCATGACGACCATTATGAAATCATAGTCGCCATGATGACCATTATGACATCATTGTCGCCTTGACGACTAATATGACATCATCGTCGCCATGATGACCATTATGACAAAATCATCGCCGTGCCGACCATTATGACATCACCGACGCCATGACGACCATTATGACATCATCGTCACCATGACGAGCATTATGACATCACCATCGCCATGACAACAATTATGACATCAACGTCGCCATGTTGACCTTTATGACATCACCGTCGCCATAGCCACAATTATGACATTATCGTCGCCTTCAAGACCAATATGACATCATCATCGCCATGACGACCATTATGACATCATCATCGACATGACGACCATATGACATCATCGTCGCCATGACGACCATTATGAAGTCATCGTCGTCATGATTTCCATTATGACATCATCGTCGCCATGACTACCATTATGACATCACTGTTGTCATGATGACCATTATGACATCTCAGTCGCCATGACCAACATTATGAAGTCATCGTTGCCATGATGTCCATTATGACATCATCGTCGCCATGACGACCATTATGACATCATCGTCGCCATGACGACCATTATGACTTCATTGTAGCCATGACGACCATTATGACAACACCGTCGCCGTGACGACCATTATGACATCATCGTCGCCATGATGACCATTATGACATCATCATCGCCATAACGACCATTATGACATCATCGTCGCCATGATGACCGTTACGACGTCATCGTCGCCATGACGACCGTTATTACGTCATCGTCGCCATGATGACCATTATGACAGCATCGTCGCCATTACTACCATTATGATAACATTGTTGCCATGACGACCATTATGACATCACCATCGCCATTATGACCATTATGGAGTCATCGCTGCCATGATGACCATTATGACATCTTCGTCGCTATAACGACCATTATGACTTCATTGCTGCCATGACGACCATTATGACATCACCGTCTCCATGACGAGCATTATGACATCAAAGTCACCTTGACGACCAATGTGACATCATCGTCGCCATGTTGACCATTATGACATCATCGTCGCCATGACGACCGATATGGAGTCATCATTGTCATGATAACCATTATGAGATCATCGTCGCCAAGACAACCATTATGACATCACGGTCGCCACGACGACTATTATGACGTCATCTTTGCCATGATGACCATTATGACATCATCATCGCCGTCACTACCATTATGACATCTTTGTTGCCATGACGACCATTATGGCTTCATCGTCGCCATGACGACCATTATGAAGTCATCATTGCCATGATGACCATTATGACACCATCGTCGCCATGACTACCATTATGAAATCAATGTCGCCATGACGACCATTATGACATCATTTTCGCCTTGACGACCAATATGACATCATCGTCACCATGACGAACATTATGACATCACTGTTGTCATGATGACCATTATGACATCACAGTCGCCATGACCAACATTATGAAGTCAACCTTGCCATGATGTCCATTATGACATCATCGTTGCCATGACGACCATTATGACTTCATTGTAGCCATGACGACCATTATGACATCACCGTATCAATGACGAGCATTGTGACATCATCGTCGCCTTGACGACCATTGTTAAGTCTTCGTTGCCATGATGACCATTATGACATCGTCGTCGCCTTGACGACCATTATGAAATCAACATCGCCATGACGACCATTATGACATCATCGTCGCCTTTATGACTAATATGACATCATTGTCGCCATGACGACCATTGCGACATCATCGTCTCCAAGATGACCATTATGACATCATTGTTGCCATGACGACCATTATGACATCACCGTCACCATGATGAGCATTTTGACATCACCGTCGCCATGACTATCATTATGACATGATCGTCGCAATAATGAGCATTATGACATCATCCTCGCCATAACGACCATTATGACGTCATCTTCGCCATGACGTCCATTTTGACATTATCGTTCCCATGATGACCATTATGACATCATTGTTGCCATGACGACCATTATGACATCACTGTCAGCATAGCCACCATTATGACATCATCGTCGCCATGACGACCATTATAACATCATTGTTGGCATGACGGCCATTATTTAATCATCGTCGCCTTGACGACCAATATTACATCATCGTCGCCATGACGACCATTATGACATCATCGTCGCCAAGACGACCATCATGATATCACGGTCGACATGACGAGCAGTATGATGTCATCTTTGCCATGATGACCATTATGACATCACTATCGCCATAGCCACCATAATGAGATCATCGTCATCATGATGACCATTATGACATCATCGTCGCCATGACGACCATTATGACATCATCGTCACCACGACGACCATTATAAAATAAATGTCGCCATGACGACCATTATGACATAATCGTCACCATGATGACCATTATGACATCACCGTCGCCATGACGACCATTATGCATCATAGTTGCCTTGACGACCAATATGACATCATCGTCGCGATGACGACCATAATTACATCATCGTCACCGTGAATACCAATAGGACATCATCGTCGCCATGACGACCATTATGACTTCATCGTCGCCATGACAACCATTATGTCATCATCGTCGCCATGACAAAAATTATGACATCAAAATCGCCATAGCCACGATTATGACATCATCCTCGCCATGATGACCATTATGATATCATCATTGCCATGACAACCATTATGACAAAATCGTCTCCATGATGACCATTCTGACATCACCGTCGGAATGACGACCATTATGACATCATCGTCTCCATGATGACAGTTGTGACATCATCGTCGTCTTGAATACAAATATGACATCATCATCGCCATGACGACCAATATGACATCACCGTCGACATGATGAGCATTATGACATCACCGTCGCTATGACGACCATTATGACATCATCGTTGCCATGATGACCATTATGACATCATTGTTGCCATGACGAACATTATGAAATCATCGTCGCCTTGACAACCAATATAACATCATCATCGCCGTGACGACCATTATGACATCACCGTCGCCATGACGACCATTATGACATCATCGTCACCATGACGAGCATTATGACATCACCATCGCCATGACAACCATTATGACATCAACGTCACCATGTTGACCTTTATGACATCACCGTCGCCATAGCCTCCATTATGACATCATCATCGCCATGATGACCATTATGACATCATCGTTGCCATGACGACCATTATGACATCACTGTCACCATGATGACCATTATGACATCATCATTGCCTTGACGACCAATATGGCATCATCGTCGCCTTGATGACCAATATGACATTATCGTCGCCATGACGACCATAATGACATAATCGTCGCTATAATGACCATTATGACATCATCATCGCCATGACGACCATTATGAGATCATTGTTGCCATGACGACCAATATGACCTCACCGTCGCCATGATGAGCATGACATCACCGTCGCCATGACGACCATTATGACATCATCGTTGCCAAGATGAACATTATGACATCATTGTTGCCATGACGAACATTATGAAATCATCGTCGCCTTGACAACCAATATAACATCATCGTCGCCATGATGACCATTATGACATCATCGTCGTCATGATGACCATTATGACATCATCGTGGCATGACTACCATTATGACATCCTTGTCGACATGACTACCATTATGATATCATCGTCGCCATGACGACCATGATGATATCATCGTCGCCATGACGACCATTATGAAGTCATCGTTGCCATGATGACCATTATGACATCATCGTCACCATGATGACCATTATGATATCATCGTCGCCTTGACGACCAATATGACATCATCGTCGCCATGACGACTATGGTGACATCATCTTTGCCTTGACGACCGATATGACATGATCGTCGCCATGATGACCAATATGACATCATCGTCGCCTTGATGACCATATGACATCATCGTCGCCATGACGACCATTATATCATCATTGTTGCCATGATGACCATTATGATATCACCGTCGCGATGACGATCTTTATGACGTCATCATCGCCATTCTGACCATTATGACATCATCGTCGCCATGACGACCATTATGAAATCAACGTCGCCATGATGACCATTATGACATCATTGTCGCCTTAACGACTAATATCACATCATCGTCGCCATGACGACCATTATGACATAATCGTCACGATGACGACCATTATGACACCACCGACGCCATGACGACCATTATGACATCATCGTTGCCATGATGACCATTATGACATCATTGTTGCCATGACGATCATTATGACATCATCGTCGCCTTGACAACTAAAAAAACATCATCGTCGCCATGATGACCAATATGACATCATCGTCGCCATGATGACCATTATGACATCATCGTCGCAATGACGACCATTATGACATCATCGCCATGATTACCATTATGACATCATCGTCGCCATGACGATCATTATGAAGTCATCATTGACATGATGACCATTATGACACCATCGTCGCCATGACGACCATTATGACATCAAAGTCGCCTTGACGACAAATATGACATCATCGTAGCCATGACGACATTTATGACATAATCGTCGCCATGACGACCATTATGACATCACAGTCGCCATGATGACCATTATGACATCGTCGCCATGAAGACCATTATGATATAATTGTCGCCATGACTACCAATATTACATCAATGTCGCCACGACGACCATTATGAAGTCATCGTTGCCATGACGACCATTATGATACCATCATCGCCATGACAACCATTATGACATAATCGTCATCTTGATGAGCAATAAGACATCATCGTCGCCTTGATGACCATTATGACATCATCAATGACATGACGACCAATATGACATCATCAACGTCATGACAACCATTATGACATCATCGTCGCCATGATGACCATTATGACATCATCCTTGCCATGACGACCATGATGATATCATCGTCGCCACGACGACCATTATGAAGTCATCGTTGCCATGATGACCATTATGACATCATCGTCGCCATGACGACCATTATGAAATCAATGTCGCCATAACGACCATTATGACATAATCATCGCCATGATGACCATTATGACATCACCAACGCCATGACGACCATTATGACATCATCGTCGCCTTGACGACCAATATGACATCATCATCGCCATGACGACCATTATGACATAATCATCACAATAACGACCTTTATGACATTATCGTCGCCTTGAATACTAATTTGACATCATCGTCGCCATGACGACCATTATGACATCAACCTCGCTATGATGACCATTATGACATCATCATCGCCATGACGACCATTATGAGATCATTGTTGCCATGATGACCAATATGACATCACCGTCGACATGATGAGCATTATGACATCACCGTCGCTATGACGATCATTATGACATCATCGTTGCCATGATGACCATTATGACATCATTGTTGCCATGACGAACATTATGAAATCATCGTCGCCTTGACAACCAATATAACATCATCATCGCCATGATGACCATAATGACATCATCGTCGCCATGATGACCATTATGACATCATCGTGGCATGACTACCATTATGATATCATCGTCGCTATGACGACCAGGATGATATCATCGTCGCCATGACGACCAGGATGATATCATCGTCGCCATGGCGACCATTATGAAGTCATCGTTGCCATGATGACCATTATGACATCATCGTAACCATGATGACCATTATGACATCATCGTCGCCTTGACAACCAATATGACATCATCGTCGCATTGATGATCATTATGACATCAACGTCGCCATGACGACCATTATGACATCACCGTCGCCATGACGACCATGATGACATCATCTTTGCCTTGACGACCAATATGACATGATCGTCGCCATGATGACCAATATGACATCATCGTCGCCTTGATGACCATATTACATCATCGTCGCCATGACGACCATTATGACATCATCGTTGCCATGATGACCATTATGATATCACCGACGCGATGACGATCTTTATGATGTTATCGTTGCCATGATGACCATTATGACATCATCGTCACCATGATGACCATTATGATATCATCGTCGCCTTGACGACCAATATGACATCATCGTCGCCATGACGACTATGATGACATCATCTTTGCCTTGACGACCGATATGACATGATCGTCGCCATGATGACCAATATGACATCATCGTCGCCTTGATGACCATATGACATCATCGTCGCCATGACGACCATTATGATATCATTGTTGCCATGATGACCATTATGATATCACCGTCGCGATGACGATCTTTATGACGTCATCATCGCCATTCTGACCATTATGACATCATCGTCGCCATGACGACCATTATGAAATCAACGTCACCATGATGACCATTATGACATCATTGTCGCCTTAACGACTAATATCACATCATCGTCGCCATGACGACCATTATGACATAATCATCACGATGATGACCATTATGACACCACCGACGCCATGACGACCATTATGACATCATCGTTGCCATGATGACCATTATGACATCATTGTTGCCATGACGATCATTATGACATCATCGTCGCCTTGACAACTAAAAAAACATCATCGTCGCCATGATGACCAATATGACATCATCGTCGCCATGATGACCATTATGACATCATCGTCGCAATGACGACCATTATGACATCATCGCCATGATTACCATTATGACATCATCGTCGCCATGACGATCATTATGAAGTCATCATTGACATGATGACCATTATGACACCATCGTCGCCATGACGACCATTATGACATCAAAGTCGCCTTGACGACAAATATGACATCATCGTAGCCATGACGACATTTATGACATAATCGTCGCCATGACGACCATTATGACATCACAGTCGCCATGATGACCATTATGACATCGTCGCCATGAAGACCATTATGATATAATTGTCGCCATGACTACCAATATTACATCAATGTCGCCACGACGACCATTATGAAGTCATCGTTGCCATGACGACCATTATGATACCATCATCGCCATGACAACCATTATGACATAATCGTCATCTTGATGAGCAATAAGACATCATCGTCGCCTTGATGACCATTATGACATCATCAATGACATGACGACCAATATGACATCATCAACGTCATGACAACCATTATGACATCATCGTCGCCATGATGACCATTATGACATCATCCTTGCCATGACGACCATGATGATATCATCGTCGCCACGACGACCATTATGAAGTCATCGTTGCCATGATGACCATTACGAAATCAATGTCGCCATAACGACCATTATGACATAATCATCGCCATGATGACCATTATGACATCACCAACGCCATGACGACCATTATGACATCATCGTCGCCTTGACGACCAATATGACATCATCATCGCCATGACGACCATTATGACATAATCATCACAATAACGACCTTTATGACATTATCGTCGCCTTGAATACTAATTTGACATCATCGTCGCCATGACGACCATTATGACATCAACCTCGCTATGATGACCATTATGACATCATCATCGCCATGACGACCATTATGAGATCATTGTTGCCATGATGACCAATATGACATCACCGTCGACATGATGAGCATTATGACATCACCGTCGCTATGACGACCATTATGACATCATCGTTGCCATGATGACCATTATGACATCATTGTTGCCATGACGAACATTATGAAATCATCGTCGCCTTGACAACCAATATAACATCATCATCGCCATGATGACCATAATGACATCATCGTCGCCATGATGACCATTATGACATCATCGTGGCATGACTACCATTATGATATCATCGTCGCTACGACGACCAGGATGATATCATCGTCGCCATGACGACCAGGATGATATCATCGTCGCCATGACGACCATTATGAAGTCATCGTTGCCATGATGACCATTATGACATCATCGTAACCATGATGACCATTATGACATCATCGTCGCCTTGACAACCAATATGACATCATCGTCGCATTGATGATCATTATGACATCAACGTCGCCATGACGACCATTATGACATCACCGTCGCCATGACGACCATGATGACATCATCTTTGCCTTGACGACCAATATGACATGATCGTCGCCATGATGACCAATATGACATCATCGTCGCCTTGATGACCATATTACATCATCGTCGCCATGATGACCATTATGACATCATCGTTGCCATGATGACCATTATGATATCACCGTCGCGATGACGATCTTTATGATGTTATCGTCGCCATGATGACCATTATGACATCATCGTCGCCATGACGACGATTATGACATCATCGTCGCCTTAACGACTAATATCACATCATCGTCGCCATGACGACCATTATGACATA
This sequence comes from Phyllobates terribilis, assembly GCF_046119375.1. Classification (NCBI taxonomy): domain Eukaryota; kingdom Metazoa; phylum Chordata; class Amphibia; order Anura; family Dendrobatidae; genus Phyllobates; species Phyllobates terribilis. The sequence goes on from NW_027362763.1 coordinate 635,342,084, forward strand.
ATCGTCGCGATGACGACCATTATGACACCAACGACGCCATGACGACCATTATGACATCATCGTTGCCATGATGAATATTATGACATCATTGTTGCCATGACGATCATTATGACATCATCGTCCCCTTGACAACCAAAAAAACATCACCGTCGCCATGATGACCATTATGACATCATCCTCGCCATGATGACCATTATGACATCATCGTCGCAATGACGACCATTATGACATCATCATCGCCATGATTACCATTATGACATCATCGTCGCCATGATTATCATTATGAAGTCATCATTGCCATGATGACCATTATGACACCATCGTCGCCATGACGACCATTATGACATCAACGTCGCCTTGACGACAAATATGACATCATCGTAGCAATGACGACAATTATGACATCATCATCGTCATGACGACCATTATGACATCATTGTTGCTATGACTAACATTATGACATCACCGTCGCCATGTTGACTGTTATGAAATCAATGTCGCCATGACGACCATTATGAAATCATCATCGCTATGACGATCATTATGACATAATTGTTGCCATGACGACCATTATGACATCACCATCGCCTTGACGAGCGTTATGACATCATGGTCGCCATGACGTCCATTATGACATCATCATCGCCCTGACGAACATTATGACATCACAGTCGCCATGACGACCATTATGACGTCTCCGTCGCCATGACGACCATTATGACGTCATCGTCACCATGATGACCATTATGAAGTCATCGTTGACATGATGACCATTATGACATAATCGTCGACATGACGGCCATTATGACATTGCCAACGCCATGACGACCATTATGACATCATCGTTGCCTTGACGACCAATATGACATCATCATCACCATGACGACCATTATGACATCATCGTCACAATGACGACCATTATGACATTATTGACGCCTTGAATACCAATATGACATCATCGTCGCCATGATGACCATTATGACATCAACGTCGCTATGACGACCGTTATGACATCACTGTCGCCATGATGACCATTATGACATCATTGCCTTGACGAACAATATGACATTATTGTCGTCATGATGACCAATATGACATCATCGCCTTGACGAGCAATATGACATAATCATCGCCATGACGACTATTATGACATCATCATCACGTTGAATACTAATATGACATCATCATCACCTTGAATACCGATATGACATCATCGTCGCCATGATGACCATTATGACATCAACGTCGCCATGACGACCATTATGACATGATCATCGCTTTGACGACCAATATGACATAATCTTCGCCATGACGACCATTATGACATCATCGTCGCCATGATGACCATTATGACATGATCATCATCTTGAATACTAATACGACATCAACTTCACCTTGAAAACCAATATGACATCATCGTCGTCATGATGACCATTATGACATCAACATCGCCATGACGACTATTATGACATCACCGTCGCCATGACGACCATGATGACAGCATCTTCGACTTCACGACCAATATGATATGAATGTCGTCATGATGACCAATATGACATCGTCGCCTTGATGACCATATGACGTCATCGTCGCCATGACGACCATTATGACATCATCATTGCCATGACGACCATTATGATATTACCGTCGCCATGACGATCATTATGACGTCATCGTTGCCATGATGACCATTATGACATCATCGTCACCATGACGACCATTATGAAATCAAAGTCGCCATGACGACCATTATGACATCATCGTCGCCTTGACGACTAATATGACATTATCGTCGCCATGATGACCAATATGACATAATCGTCTCCATGACGACCAATATGACATCACCGATGCCATGACGACCGTTATGACATCACCGTCGCCATGACGAGCATTACGACATCATTGTCGTCATGACGAGCATTATGACATCATGGTCGCCATGACTACCATTATGACATCACCGTTACCCTGATGAGAATTATGACCTCACAGTCGCCTTGACGACCATTATGACGTCATCGTTGCCATGTTGCCCATTAGGACATCATCGTCACCATGACGACCATTATGACATAATCGTCGCCATGACGAGAATTATGACTTCACCGTCGCCATGACAACCATTATGACATCATCGTCTCCTTGACGACTATTATGACATCATCGCCATGATGACCATTATGACATCGTCACAATAACAACCATTATGACACTATCGTCGCCTTGAATACCAATTTGACATCGTCGCCATGACGACCATGATGATATCATCATCGACACGACGACCATTATGAAGTCATCATTGCCATGATGACCATTAGGACATCATCGTCACCATGACGACCATTATGACATAATCGTCGCCATGACGAACATTATGACATCACCGTCACCATGACGACCATTATGACATCATCGTCGCCTTGAAGACCAATATGACATCATCATCGTCACCATGATGACCATTATGACATCATCGTCGCCTTGAATACTAACATGACATCATCTTCACCTTGAATTCCAATATGAAATCATCGTCACCACGACGACCATTATGAAGTCATCGTTGCCATGATGACCACTATGACATCATCGCCGACATGACGACCATTATGAAATCATCGTCCCCATAAAGACAATATGACATCATCGTCGCCTTGATGACCAACATGACATCATCGTCCCCATGACAATCATTATGACATAATTGTCGCCATGACGGCCATTATGACATCATCATCGCTATGATGATCATTATGACATTATTGTTGCCATGACGAACATTAGACCATCAGCGTCGTCTTTACCAGCATTATGACATCACCGTCGCCATGCCGACCCTTACGACATCATTGTCGTCATGATGACCATTATGACTTCATCGTTGCCATGATGACCATTATGACATCATCGTCGCCATGATGACCAATATGAAATCAATGTCGCCATGACGACCATTATGACACAATCGTCGCCATGACGAACATTATGACATCACCGTCACCATGACGACCATTATGACATCATCGTCGCCTTGAAGACCAATATGACATCATAATCGCCATGACGACCATTATGACATCATCGTCACAGTAACGACCATTATGACATTATCGTCGCCTTGAATACCAATTTGATATCATTGTCGCCATGACGACCATTATGACATCAACCTCGCCATGACGACCATTATGACATAATCGTCGCCATGACGACCATTATGACATCATCTTTGCTATGGCGACCATTATGAGATCATTGTTGCCTGGACGACCAATATGACATCACCGTCGCCATGACGAGCATTATGACATCATTGTCGCTATGACGACCATTATGACATCATCGTTGCCATGATGACCATTATCACATCATTGTTGCAATGACCATCATTATGACATCATTTTCGACTTGACGATAAATATAACATCATCGTCGCCATGATGACCATTATGACATCATCGTCGCCATGATGACCATTATGACAACATCGTAGCCATGACGACCATTATGACATCATCGTCGCCATGACTACCATTATGACATCATCGTCGCCATGACGACCTTGATGATATCATCATCGCCACGATGACCATTATGAAGTCATCGTTGCCATGATGCCCATTATGATATCATCGTCGCCATGATGACCATTATGACATCATCTTCGACTTGACAAACAATATGACATCATCGTCACCTTGACGGCCAATATGACATTATCGTCGCCATGACGACCATTATGACATCATCGCACCATGATGACAATTATGACATCATCGTCGCCTTGAATGCTGATATGACATCATCTTCACCTTGAATTCCAATATGACATCTTCGTCGCCACGACGACCATTATGAAGTCATCATTGCCATGATGACCATTATGACATCATCGCCGCCATGACGACCATTATGACATCATCGTCACCATGACGACCTTGATGATATCATCATCGCCACGATGACCATTATGAAGTCATCATTGCCATGATGACCATTATGATATCATCGTCGCCTTGATGACCAATATGACATCTTCGTCGCCATGACAACAATTATGATATCATCGTCGCCATGACTACCATTATGAAATCAACGTCGCCATGACGACCATTATGACATCAACGTCGCCTTGACGACCATTAAGACATCATCATCGCCATGATGACCATTAAGACATCATTGTTGAAATGACGAACATTAAGAAATCAATGTCGCCATGATAACTATTATGACATAATATAATCGTCGCCATGATGACCATTATTACATCATCGTCTCCTTGACTACCAATATGGCATCATCGTCGCCATGACGACCATTATGACATCATCGTAGCAATGACGACAATTAAGACATCATCATCGCCTTGAATTCCAATGTGACATCATCGTCGCCATGACGACCATTATGACATCAACGTCACCATGACGACCTTTATGACATCACCGTCGCCATGACGACCATTATGACATCAACATTGCCATGACGACCATTATGATATTACCGTCGCCATGACGATCATTATGACGTCATCGTTGCCATGATGACCATTATGACATCATCGTCACCATGACGACCATTATGAAATCAAAGTCGCCATGACGACCATTATGACATCATCGTCGCCTTGACGACTAATATGACATTATCGTCGCCATGATGACCAATATGACATAATCGTCTCCATGACGACCAATATGACATCACCGATGCCATGACGACCGTTATGACATCACCGTCGCCATGACGAGCATTACGACATCATTGTCGTCATGACGAGCATTATGACATCATGGTCGCCATGACTACCATTATGACATCACCGTTACCCTGATGAGAATTATGACCTCACAGTCGCCTTGACGACCATTATGACGTCATCGTTGCCATGTTGCCCATTAGGACATCATCGTCACCATGACGACCATTATGACATAATCGTCGCCATGACGAGAATTATGACTTCACCGTCGCCATGACAACCATTATGACATCATCGTCTCCTTGACGACTATTATGACATCATCGCCATGATGACCATTATGACATCGTCACAATAACAACCATTATGACACTATCGTCGCCTTGAATACCAATTTGACATCGTCGCCATGACGACCATGATGATATCATCATCGACACGACGACCATTATGAAGTCATCATTGCCATGATGACCATTAGGACATCATCGTCACCATGACGACCATTATGACATAATCGTCGCCATGACGAACATTATGACATCACCGTCACCATGACGACCATTATGACATCATCGTCGCCTTGAAGACCAATATGACATCATCATCGTCACCATGATGACCATTATGACATCATCGTCGCCTTGAATACTAACATGACATCATCTTCACCTTGAATTCCAATATGAAATCATCGTCACCACGACGACCATTATGAAGTCATCGTTGCCATGATGACCACTATGACATCATCGCCGACATGACGACCATTATGAAATCATCGTCCCCATAAAGACAATATGACATCATCGTCGCCTTGATGACCAACATGACATCATCGTCCCCATGACAATCATTATGACATAATTGTCGCCATGACGGCCATTATGACATCATCATCGCTATGATGATCATTATGACATTATTGTTGCCATGACGAACATTAGACCATCAGCGTCGTCTTTACCAGCATTAAGACATCACCGTCGCCATGCCGACCCTTACGACATCATTGTCGTCATGATGACCATTATGACTTCATCGTTGCCATGATGACCATTATGACATCATCGTCGCCATGATGACCAATATGAAATCAATGTCGCCATGACGACCATTATGACACAATCGTCGCCATGACGAACATTATGACATCACCGTCACCATGACGACCATTATGACATCATCGTCGCCTTGAAGACCAATATGACATCATAATCGCCATGACGACCATTATGACATCATCGTCACAGTAACGACCATTATGACATTATCGTCGCCTTGAATACCAATTTGATATCATTGTCGCCATGACGACCATTATGACATCAACCTCGCCATGACGACCATTATGACATAATCGTCGCCATGACGACCATTATGACATCATCTTTGCTATGGCGACCATTATGAGATCATTGTTGCCTGGACGACCAATATGACATCACCGTCGCCATGACGAGCATTATGACATCATTGTCGCTATGACGACCATTATGACATCATCGTTGCCATGATGACCATTATCACATCATTGTTGCAATGACCATCATTATGACATCATTTTCGACTTGACGATAAATATAACATCATCGTCGCCATGATGACCATTATGACATCATCGTCGCCATGATGACCATTATGACAACATCGTAGCCATGACGACCATTATGACATCATCGTCGCCATGACTACCATTATGACATCATCGTCGCCATGACGACCTTGATGATATCATCATCGCCACGATGACCATTATGAAGTCATCGTTGCCATGATGCCCATTATGATATCATCGTCGCCATGATGACCATTATGACATCATCTTCGACTTGACAAACAATATGACATCATCGTCACCTTGACGGCCAATATGACATTATCGTCGCCATGACGACCATTATGACATCATCGCACCATGATGACAATTATGACATCATCGTCGCCTTGAATGCTGATATGACATCATCTTCACCTTGAATTCCAATATGACATCTTCGTCGCCACGACGACCATTATGAAGTCATCATTGCCATGATGACCATTATGACATCATCGCCGCCATGACGACCATTATGACATCATCGTCACCATGACGACCTTGATGATATCATCATCGCCACGATGACCATTATGAAGTCATCATTGCCATGATGACCATTATGATATCATCGTCGCCTTGATGACCAATATGACATCTTCGTCGCCATGACAACAATTATGATATCATCGTCGCCATGACTACCATTATGAAATCAACGTCGCCATGACGACCATTATGACATCAACGTCGCCTTGACGACCATTAAGACATCATCATCGCCATGATGACCATTAAGACATCATTGTTGAAATGACGAACATTAAGAAATCAATGTCGCCATGATAACTATTATGACATAATATAATCGTCGCCATGATGACCATTATTACATCATCGTCTCCTTGACTACCAATATGGCATCATCGTCGCCATGACGACCATTATGACATCATCGTAGCAATGACGACAATTAAGACATCATCATCGCCTTGAATTCCAATGTGACATCATCGTCGCCATGACGACCATTATGACATCAACGTCACCATGACGACCTTTATGACATCACCGTCGCCATGACGACCATTATGACATCAACATCACCATGACGACCTTTATGACATCACCATCGCCATAATGACCATTATGATGTCATCGTCGCCATGATAACAATTATGACATCGTCACCATCACGACCATTATGACCTCACCATCGCCATGACGACCATTATGACATCATCGTCATCTTGAAGACCAATATGACATCATCGTCGCCACGACGACCATTATGAAGTCATAGTTGCCATGAGGACCATTATGACATCATCGCCGCCATGACGACCATTATGAAATCATCGTCCCCATGAAGACAATTATGACATCACCGTCGCCTTGACAACCAATATGACATCATCTTCGTCATGACGACCATTATGACATAATTGTCGCCATTACAACATTATGACATCACCATTGCCATGGCCACCATTATGACATCATCGTCACCTTGACAACCAATATGACATCATCGTCGCCATGACTATTATGACATCATCATCGTCATGACGACCATTATGACATCATCGTCGCCTTAAATACTAAAATGACAAAATCTTCACCTTGAATACCAATATGACATCATCGTCCCCATGATGACCATTATGACATCTTCGTCGCCATGACTAACATTATGACATCATCGTCGCCATGATGACCATTATGACATCATCGTCGCCATGATGACCATTATGACATCATCATCGCCATGACGACCATTATGAAATCATCGTCGCCATGACTAACATTATGACATCATCGTCGCCATGACGACCATGATGATATCATCATCGCCACGATGACCATTATGAAGTCATCGTTGCCATGATGACCATTATGACATCGTCGCCATGATGACCATTATGACAACATCGTCGCCTTGACAACCAATATGACATCATCGTTGACTTGACGAACAATATAACATCATCGTTGCCTTGACAGCCAATATGACATCATCGCCGCCATGACGACCATTATGACATCATCGTCACCATGACGACCTTGATGATATCATCATCGCCACGATGACCATTATGAAGTCATCATTGCCATGATGACCATTATGATATCATCTTCGCCTTGATGACCAATATGACATCTTCGTCGCCATGACAACAATTATGATATCATCGTCGCCATGACTACCATTATGAAATCAACTTCGCCATGACGACCATTATGACATCAACGTCGCCTTGACGACCATTAAGACATCATCATCGCCATGACGACCATTAAGACATCATTGTTGAAATGACGAACATTAAGAAATCAATGTCGCCATGATAACTATTATGACATAATATAATCGTCGCCATGATGACCATTATTACATCATCGTCTCCTTGACTACCAATATGGCATCATCGTCGCCATGACGACCATTATGACATCATCGTAGCAATGACGACAATTAAGACATCATCATCGCCTTGAATTCCAATGTGACATCATCGTCGCCATGACGACCATTATGACATCAACGTCACCATGACGACCTTTATGACATCACCGTCGCCATGACGACCATTATGACATCAACATCACCATGACGACCTTTATGACATCACCATCGCCATAATGACCATTATGACGTCATCGTCGCCATGATAACAATTATGACATCATCGTCACCATCACGACCATTATGACCTCACCATCGCCATGACGACCATTATGACATCATCGTCATCTTGAAGACCAATATGACATCATCGTCGCCACGACGACCATTATGAAGTCATAGTTGCCATGAGGACCATTATGACATCATCGCCGCCATGACGACCATTATGAAATCATCGTCCCCATGAAGACAATTATGACATCACCGTCGCCTTGACAACCAATATGACATCATCTTCGTCATGACGACCATTATGACATAATTGTCGCCATTACAACATTATGACATCACCATTGCCATGACCACCATTATGACATCATCGTCACCTTGACAACCAATATGACATCATCGTCGCCATGACTATTATGACATCATCATCGTCATGACGACCATTATGACATCATCGTCGCCTTAAATACTAAAATGACAAAATCTTCACCTTGAATACCAATATGACATCATCGTCCCCATGATGACCATTATGACATCTTCGTCGCCATGACTAACATTATGACATCATCGTCGCCATGATGACCATTATGACATCATCGTCGCCATGATGACCATTATGACATCATCATCGCCATGACGACCATTATGAAATCATCGTCGCCATGACTAACATTATGACATCATCGTCGCCATGACGACCATGATGATATCATCATCGCCACGATGACCATTATGAAGTCATCGTTGCCATGATGACCATTATGACATCGTCGCCATGATGACCATTATGACAACATCGTCGCCTTGACATCCAATATGACATCATCGTTGACTTGACGAACAATATAACATCATCGTTGCCTTGACAGCCAATATGACATCATCGTCGCCTTGACGACCAATATGACTTCATCTCTGCCATGACGACCATTATGACATCATCGTCGCCATGATGACCATTATGACATCATCGTCGCCTTGAATACTAATATGAAATCATCGTCACCACGACGACCATTATGAAGTCATCGTTGCCATGATGACCACTATGACAACATTGCCGCCATGACGACCATTATGAAATCATCGTCCCCATAAAGGCAATATGACATCATCGTCGCCTTCATGACCAATATGACATCATCGTAACCATGACGACCATTATGACATAATTGTCGCCATGACGACCATTATATCATCATCGCTATGATGATCATTATGCCATTATTGTTGCCATGACGAACATTATACCGTCACCGTCGCCTTGACCAGCATTATGACATCACCGTCGCCATGCCAACCCTTACGACATCATTGTCGTCATGATAACCTTTATGACGTCATGGTTGCCATGATGCCCATTATGACATCATCGTTGCCATAACGACCAATATGAAATCAATGTCGCCATGACGACAATTATGACATAATTGTCGCCATGACGACCATTATGACATCACCGTCGCCACGACGACCATTATGACATCATCGTCGCCTTGACCATCAATATGACATCATCATCGCCATGACGACCATTATGACATCATCGTCACAATAACGACCATTATGACATTATTGTCGCCTTGAATACCAATTTGACATCATTGTCGCCATGATGACCATTATGACATCAACTTCGCCATGACGACCGTTATGACATCACCGTCGCCATGATGACCCTTATGACATCATCATTGCCTTGACGACCAATATGACATCTTCGTCGCCTTGATGAACAATATGACAGCATCGTCGCCATGACGACCATTATGACATAATCGTCGCCATGATGACCATTATGACATTATCTTCGCCATGATGACCATTATGAGATCATTGTTGCCAGGACGACCAATATGACATCACCGTCGCCATGACGATCATTATGACATCATTGTCGCTATGACGACCATTATGACATCATCGTTGCCATGATGACCATTATGACATCATTGTTGCAATGACGATCATTATGACATCATCATAGCCATGACGACCATTATGACATCATCGTCGCCATGACGACCTTGATGATATCATCGCCACGATGACCATTATGAAGTCATCGTTGCCATGATGACCATTATGACATCATCTTCGACTTGACAACCAATATGACATCATCGTCACCTTGACGGCCAATATGACATTACCGTCGCTATGATGACCATTATGACATCATCGTCACAATGATGACCATTATGACATCATCGTCGCCTTGAATGCTGATATGACATCATCTTCACCTTGAATTCCAATATGACATCATCGTCGCCACGACGACCATTATGAAGTCATCGTTGCCATGATGACCATTATGACATCATCACCGCCATGACGACCATTATGACATCATCGTCGCCATGACGAACTTGATGATATCATCATCGCCACGATGACCATTATGAAGTCGTCGTTGCCATGATTACCATTATGATATCATCGTCGCCTTGACGACCAATATGACATCATCGTCGCCATGACGACCATTATGACATATTTGTCGCCATGACGACCATTATGACATCACCATCGCCGTGACGACCATTATGAAATCATCGTCATCTTGACGACCAATATGACATCATTTTCGCCTTGACGACCAATATAACATCATCGTCGCCATGTTGACCATTATGACATCTTCGTCGCCATGATGACCATTATGACATCATCGTAGCCATGACGACCATTATGACATCATCGTCGCAATGACGACCTTCATGATATCATCATCGCCACGATGACCATTATGAAGTCATCGTTGCCATGATGACAATTATGATATCATCGTCGCCATGATGACCATTATGACATCATCTTCGACTTGACAACCAATATGACATCATCGTCACCTTGACGGCCAATATGACATTATCGTCGCTATGACGACCATTATGACATCATCGTCAAAATGATGACCATTATGACATCATCGTCGCCTTGAATGCTGATATGACATCATCTTCACCTTGAATTCCAATATGACATCATCGTCGCCACGACGACCATTATGAAGTCATCGTTGCCATGATGACCATTATGACATCATCGCCGCCATGACGACCATTATGAAATCATCGTCCCCATGACGACCATTATGACATCATCGTCACCATGACGACCTTGATGATATCATCATCGCCACGATGACCATTATGAAGTCGTCGTTGCCATGATGACCATTATGATATCATCGTCGCCTTGATGACCAATATGACATCATCGTCGCCATGACGACCATTATGACATATTTGTCGCCATGACGACCATTATGAAATCACCATCGCGACCATTATGAAATCATCGTCATCTTGACGACCAATATGACATCATCGTCGCCACGACGACCAATATGACATCATCGTCGCCATGATGACCATTACGACATCATCGTCATCTTGACAAGCATCATGACATCATCGTCGTCTTGACGACCAATATGACATCATTGTCGCAATGATGACCATTATGACATCATCGTCGCCATGACAACAATTATGATATCATCGTCGCCATGACTACCATTATGATATCATCGTCGCCACGACGACCATAATGACACCATGGTCGCGATGACGACCGTTATGAAATCAACGTCGCCATGACGACCATTATGACATCAACGTCGCCTTGACGACTAAAATGACATCACCGTCGCCATGACGACCATTATGACACCATCATCGCCATGACGACCATTAAGACATCATTGTTGAAATGACGAACATTATGACATCACCGTCGCCATGATGACCATTATGAAATCAATGTCGCCATGATGACCATTATGACATAATATAATCGTCGCCATGACGACCAATATTACATCATCGTCTCCTTGACTACCAATATGTCATCATCGTCGCCATGACAACCATTATGACATCATCGTAGCAATGACGACAATTAAGATATCATCGTCGCCTTGAATTCCAATGTGACACCATCGTCGCCATGACGACCATTATGACTTCAACGTCACCATGACGACCTTTATGACATCACCGTCCTCATAATGACCATTATGACATCACCATCGCCATGACGACCATTATGACATCATCGTCATCTTGAAGACCAATATGACATCATCGTCGCCACGACGACCATTATGAAGTAATAGTTGCCATGATGACCATTATGACATCATCGCCGCCATGACGACCATTATGAAATCATCGTCCCCATGAAGACAATTATGACATCACCGTCGCCTTGACAACCAATATGACATCATCGTCGCCGTTACAACATTATGACATCACCATTGCCATGACGACCATTATGACATCATCGTCACCTTGATAAGCAATATGACATCATCGTCGCCATGATGACCTATATGACATCATCGTCATGACGACCATTATGACATCATCGTCGCCTAGAATACTAAAATTTCAAAATCTTCACTTTGAATACCAATATGACATCACCGTCGCGATGAAGAACAAGATGACATCATCTTCGCCTTGATGACCAATATAACAGGATCGTCGCCATGACGACCAATATGACATCATCTTCGACTTGATGACCATATGACATCATCGTCGCCATGATGACAATTATGACATCATCGTTGCCATGACGACCATTATGATACCACTGTCGCCATGATGATCGTTATGACGTCATTGTCGCCATGATAACCATTATGACATTATCGTCGCACCGATGATCATTATGTCATCATTGTTGCCATGACGAACATTATGACATCACCGTCGCCTTGACGAGCATTATGACATCACCATCGCCATGATGACCATTACACATCATTGTCGTCTTGACGACCATTATGACATCATGGTCGCCATGACGACCATTATGACGTCACCGTCGCCATGACGACCATTATGATGTCATCGTCGCCATGATGACCATTATGAAGTCATCGTTGCCATGATGACCATTATGACATCATTGTCGCCAAGACGAACATTATGAAATCATCGTCCCCATGAAGTGAAGACAATTATGACATCACCATCGCCTTGACGACCATTATGACATCATCGTCGCCATGACGACCATTATGAAATCATCGTCCCCATGAAAACAATTATGACAACACCGTCGCCTTGACGACCAATATGACATCATTGTCGCCATGACGACCAATATGACATCACCGTTGCCCCGACGACCATTATGACATCACCATCGCCATGACGACCATTATGACATCATCATCGCTACGACGATCATTATGACATCACCGTTGCCCTGACGACCATTATGACATCACCATCGCCATGACGACCATTATGACATCATCGTCATCTTGATGACCAATATGACATCATCGTCGCAACGACGACCATTATGAAGTCATAGTTGCCATGATGACCATTATGACATCATCGCCGCCATGACGACCATTATAAAATCAATGTCGCCATGACGACCATTATGACATAATATAATCGTTGCCATGATGACCATTATTACATCATCGTTGCCTTGACGACCAATATGGCATCATTGTTGCCATGACGACCATTATGACATCATCGTAGCAATGACGACAATTAAGACATCATCGTCGCCTTGAATACCAATCTGACATCATCATCGCCATGCCGACCATTATGACATCAACGTCACCATGACGACCTTTATGACATCACCGTCGCCATGACGAGCATTATGACATCAACATCACCATGTCGACCTTTATGACATCACCATCGCCATAATGACCATTATGACGTCATCGTCGCCATGATGACCATTATGACATCATTGTCGCCATCACGACCATTATGACATCACCATCGCCATGACGACCATTATGACATCATCGTCATCTTGAAGACCAATATGACATCATCGTCGCCACGACGACCATTATGAATTCATAGTTGCCATGATGACGATTATGACATCATCACCGCCATGACGACCATTATGAAATCATCGTCCCCATGAAGAAAATTATGACATCACCGTCGCCTTGACAACCAATATGACATCATCGTCGCCATGACGACCATTATGACATGATTGTCGCCATTACAACATTATGACATCACCATTGCCATGACGACCATAATGAATTCATCGTCGCCTTGACAACCAATATGACATCATCGTCGCCATGAAGAACATGACATCATCTTCGCCTTGACGACCAATATGACATGATCGTCGCCATGACGACCAATATGACTTCATCGTCGCCATGATGACCATTATCACATAATTGTCGCCATGACGACCATTATGACATCATCGTCTCCATGACGACCATTATGACATCATCGTCGACTTGAATGCTAATATGACAAAATCTTCACCTTGAATACCAATATGACATCATCGTCGCCATGATGACCATTATGACATCAATCTTGCCATGACGACTATTATGACATGATCGTCGGTATGACGACCAATATGACATCATCGTCGCCTTGATGACCATATGACATCATCGTCGCCATGACGACCATTATGATATCATCGTTGCCATGACGACCATTATGACATCACCGTCGCCATGATGACCATTATGACATCATCATCGCTACGACGATCATTATGACATCATTGTGGTCATGACAAACATTATGACATCACCGTCGCCTTGACAAGCATTATGACATCACCGTCGCCATGATGACCATTACGACATCATAGTCGTTTTGACGACCATTATGACATCATGGTCGCCATGACGACCATTATGACATCACCGTTGCCCTGACGAGCATTATGACAGCACAGTCGCCATGACGAACATTATGACGTCACCGTCGCCATGACAACCATTATGACGTCATCGTCGCCATGATGACCATTATGAAGTCATCGTCGCCATGACGACCATTATGACATCATCATCGCCATGACGACGATGACATCACCTTCGCCATGACGACCATTATGACATCATCGTCATCTTGACGACCAATATGACATCATCGTCGCCACGACGACCATAATGAAGTTATAGTTGCCATGATGACCATTATGACATCATCACTGCCATGACGACCATTATGAAATAATCGTCCCCATGAAGACAATTATGACTTCACCATCGCCTTGACGACTAACATGACATCATCGACGCCATAACGACCATTATGACATCACCGTTGCCCTGACGAGCATTATGACATCAAAGTCGCCATGACGAACATTATGACGTCACCGTCTCCATGATGACCATTATGACGTCATCGTCGCCATGATGACCATTATGACATCATCGTCGCCATGACGACCATTATGACATCATCGTCATCTTGATGACCAATTTGACATCATCGTCGCCACGACGACCATTATGAAGTCATAATTGCCATGATGACCATTATGACATCATCGCCGCCATGACGACCATTATGAAATCATCGTCCCCATGAAGACAATTATAACATCACCGTCGCCTTGATGACCAATATGACATCATCGTCGCCATAATGACCATTATGACAAAATTGTCTCCATGACGACCATTATGACATCATCATCGCCTTGAATACTAATATGACAAAATCTTCACCTTGAATACCAATATGACATCATCGTCACCATTCTGACCATTATGACATCAACGTCGCCATGCAGAACATGATGACATCATCTTTGCCTTGACGACCAATATGACATGACCGTCGCCATGACAACCAATATGACATCATCACCGCCTTGATGACCATATGACATCATCGTTGCCATGAAGACCATTATGACATCATGGTCGCCATAACGACCATTATGACATCACCGTTGCCCTGACGAACATTATGACATCACAGTCGCCATGACGAACTTTATGATGTCACCGTCGCCATGATGACCATTATGACGTCATCGTCGCCATGATGACGATTATGACATCACCTTCGCCATAACGACCAATATGACATCATCGTCGCCATGACGACCATAATGAAGTCATAGTTGCCATGATGACCATTATGACATCATCGCCGCCATGATGACCATTATGAAATAATCGTCCCCATGAAGACAATTATGACATCACCGTCGCCTTGACGACCAATATGACATCATCGTCGCCATGACGACCATTATGACATCATCATCGCCATTACGACCATTATGACATCACCATTGCCATGACGACCATTATGACATCATCGTCGCCTTGACAACCAATATGACATCATCGTCGCCATGACGACCATTATGACATCATCGTCTCCATGATGACCATTATGATATCATCGTCGCCTTGAATACTAATATGACAAAATCTTCACCTTGAATACCAATATGACATCATCGTCGCCATGATGACCATTATGACATCAATCTTGCCATGACGACTATTATGACATGATCGTCGCTATGACAACCAATATGACATCATCGTCGCCATGACGACCATTATGACAAAATTGTCTCCATGACGACCATTATGACATCATCGCCATGACGACCATTATGACATCATCATCGCCTTAAATACTAATATGACAAAATCTTCACCTTGAATACCATTATGACATCATTGTCGCCATGATGACCATTATGACATCAACGTCGCCATGAAGAACATGATGACATCATCTTCGCCTTGACGACCAATATGACATGATCGTCGCCATGAAGAACATGATGACATCATATTCACCTTGACGACCAATATGACATGATCGTCGCCATGACGACCAATATGACATCATCGCCGCCATGATGACCATATGACATCATCGTCGCCATGAAGACCATTATATTACCGTCGCCTTGACGATCATTATGACGTCATTATCGCCATGATGACCATTATAACATCATCGTCGCGACGACGACCATAATGATTTCATCGTTGCCATTATGACCGTCATGAAATCACCGTCGCCATGACGACAATTATGACATCGTCATCGCTACGACGATCATTATGACATCATTGTTGCCATGACAAACATTATGACATCACCGTCGCCTTGACGAGCATTATGACATCACCGTCGCCATGATGACCATTACGACATCATTGTCGTCTTGATGACCGTTATGACATCATGGTTTCAATGACGAGCATTATGACATCACCAATGCACTGACGAGCATTATGACATCACAGTCGCCATGACGACCATTATGACGTCACCATCGCCATGACGACCATTATGAAGTCATCGTCGCTATGATGACCATAATGAAATCATCGTCCCCATGAAAACAATTATGACTTCATCGTCGTCAAGACGACCAATATAACATCATCGTCGCCATGATGACAATTATGATATAATTGTCGCCATTACGACCATTATGACATCACCATTGCCATGATGACCATTATGACATAGTCATCGCCATGATGACCATTATGAAATCATAGTCCCCATGAAGACAATTATGACATCACCGTCGCCTTGATGACCAATATGACATCATCGTCGCCATGACTACCATTATGACATAATTGTCGCCATTGCGACCATTATGACATCACCACTGCCATGACGAACATTATGACATCACCGTCGCCTTGACGAGCATTATGACACCACCGTCTCCATGATGATCATTACGACATCATTTTAGTCTTGACGAGCATGATGACATCATGGTCGCCATGACGACCAATATGACATCATCGTCGCCATGACGGCCATTATGATATCACCATCGCCATGACGACCATTATGGCATCATCGTTGCCTTGATGACCAATATGACATCATCATCGCCCTGACGACCATTATGACATCATCGTCACAATAATGACCATAATGACATTATCGTCGCCTTGAATACCAATATGACATCATCGTAGCCATGATGACCATTATGACATCAACGTCCCCATGAAGACCATTATGACATCATTGTCGCCATGATGACCATTATGACATCATCATTGCCTTGACGACCAATATGACATTATCGTCGCCATGACGACCAATAAGACATCATCGTCGCCTTGATGACCAATATGACATTATCGTCGCCATGACGACCATTATGACATAATCATCGCCATGACAACCATTATGACATCATCATCACCATGCCGACCATTATGACATCATAGTTGCCATGACGAGCATTATGACATCACCGTCGCCATGACGAGCATTATGACATCACCGTCGCCATGACGAGCATTATGACATCACCGTCGCCATGACGACCATTATGACAACATCGTTGCCATGATGACCATTATGACATCATTGTTGCCATGACGATCATTATGACATCATCGTCGCCTTGACAACCAATATAACATCATCATCGCCATGATGACCATTATGACATCATCGTTGCCATGACGACCATTTTGAAATCAACGTCGCCATGACAACCAATATAACATTATCATTGCCATGATGACCATTATGACATCATCGTCGCCACGATGACCATTATGAAGTCATTGTTGCCATGATGACCAATATGACACCTTCATCGCCATGACGACCATTATCACATCATCGTCGCCTTGACAACCAATATAACATCATCGTCGCCATGATGACCATTATGACATCATCGTCGCCATGACGACCATTTTGAAATCAACGTCGCCATGACAACCAATATAACATTATCATCGTCATGATGACCATTATGACATCATCGTCGCCACGACGACCATTATGAAGTCATCGTTGCCATGATGACCATTGTGACACCATCATCGCCATGACGACCTTTATGACATCATTGTTGCCATGACGAACATTATGACATCATCGTTGCCATGATGACCATTATGAAGTCATCGTTGCCATGATGACCATTGTGACACCATCATCGCCATGATGACCATTGTGACATCACCGTCACTATGACGAGCATTATTACATCACCATCACCATAATGACCATTATGACGTCATTGTCGCAATTATGACATCATCGTCGCCATGACGACCATTATGACATCACCATAGCCCTGACAACCATTATGACATCATCGTCATCTTGATGACAAATATGACATTATCGTCGCCACGACGACCATTATGAAGTCATAGTACCAATGATGATCATTATGACATCATTGCCGCCATGACGACCATTATGAAATCATCGTCCACATGAAGACAATTATGACATCACCGTCGCCTTGACGACCAATATGACATAATCGTCGCCATGACGACCATTATGACATCATCGTCGCCTTGACAACCAATATGACATCATCGTCGCCATGACGACCATTATGATATCATGGTCAGCTTGAATACTAATATGACAAAATCTTCACCTTGAATACCAATATGACATCATCGTCGCCATGACGACCATTATGACATCAACGTCGCCATGACGACTATTATGACATCACCGTCACCATGAAGACCATGATGACATCAACTTCGCCTTGACGACAAATATGACATGATCGTCGCCATGAAGACCAATATGACTTCATCATCGCATTGATGACCATATGACATCATCGTCGCCATGATGATCATTATGACATCATCGTTGCCAATACGACCATTCTGATATCACCGTCGCCATGACGATCATTATGAAGTCATCGTTGCCATGATGACCATTATGACATCACCATCGCCTTGAATACTAATATGACAAAATCTTCACTTTGAATACCAATCTGACATCATCGTCGCCATGATGACCATTATGACATCAACGTCGCCATGAAGAACATGATGACATCATCTTCGCCTTGACGACCAATATGACATGATCGTCGCCATGAAGAACATGATGACATCATATTCACCTTGACGACCATTATGACATAATCATCGCCATGACAACCATTATGACATCATCATCACCATGCCGACCATTATGACATCATAGTTGCCATGACGAGCATTATGACATCACCGTCGCCATGACGAGCATTATGACATCACCGTCGCCATGACGAGCATTATGACATCACCGTCGCCATGACGACCATTATGACAACATCGTTGCCATGATGACCATTATGACATCATTGTTGCCATGACGATCATTATGACATCATCGTCGCCTTGACAACCAATATAACATCATCATCGCCATGATGACCATTATGACATCATCGTTGCCATGACAACCAATATAACATTATCATTGCCATGATGACCATTATGACATCATCGTCGCCACGATGACCATTATGAAGTCATTGTTGCCATGATGACCAATATGACACCTTCATCGCCATGACGACCATTATCACATCATCGTCGCCTTGACAACCAATATAACATCATCGTCGCCATGATGACCATTATGACATCATCGTCGCCATGACGACCATTTTGAAATCAACGTCGCCATGACAACCAATATAACATTATCATCGTCATGATGACCATTATGACATCATCGTCGCCACGACGACCATTATGAAGTCATCGTTGCCATGATGACCATTGTGACACCATCATCGCCATGACGACCTTTATGACATCATTGTTGCCATGACGAACATTATGACATCATCGTTGCCATGATGACCATTATGAAGTCATCGTTGCCATGATGACCATTATGAAGTCATCGTTGCCATGATGACCATTGTGACACCATCATCGCCATGATGACCATTGTGACATCACCGTCACTATGACGAGCATTATTACATCACCATCACCATAATGACCATTATGACGTCATTGTCGCAATTATGACATCATCGTCGCCATGACGACCATTATGACATCACCATAGCCCTGACAACCATTATGACATCATCGTCATCTTGATGACAAATATGACATTATCGTCGCCACGACGACCATTATGAAGTCATAGTACCAATGATGATCATTATGACATCATTGCCGCCATGACGACCATTATGAAATCATCGTCCACATGAAGACAATTATGACATCACCGTCGCCTTGACGACCAATATGACATAATCGTCGCCATGACGACCATTATGACATCATCGTCGCCTTGACAACCAATATGACATCATCGTCGCCATGACGACCATTATGATATCATGGTCAGCTTGAATACTAATATGACAAAATCTTCACCTTGAATACCAATATGACATCATCGTCGCCATGACGACCATTATGACATCAACGTCGCCATGACGACTATTATGACATCACCGTCACCATGAAGACCATGATGACATCAACTTCGCCTTGACGACAAATATGACATGATCGTCGCCATGAAGACCAATATGACTTCATCATCGCATTGATGACCATATGACATCATCGTCGCCATGATGATCATTATGACATCATCGTTGCCAATACGACCATTCTGATATCACCGTCGCCATGACGATCATTATGAAGTCATCGTTGCCATGATGACCATTATGACATCACCATCGCCTTGAATACTAATATGACAAAATCTTCACTTTGAATACCAATCTGACATCATCGTCGCCATGATGACCATTATGACATCAACGTCGCCATGAAGAACATGATGACATCATCTTCGCCTTGACGACCAATATGACATGATCGTCGCCATGAAGAACATGATGACATCATATTCACCTTGACGACCAATATGACATGATCGTCGCCATGACGACCAATATGACATCATCGCCGCCATGATGACCATATGACATCATCGTCGCCATGAAGACCATTATGATATTACCGTCGCCATGACGATCATTATGACGTCATTATCACCTTGATGACCATTATGACATCATCGTCGCGACGACTACCATATTGAATTCATCGTTGCCATTATGACCGTCATGAAATCACCGTCGCCATGACGACCATTATGACATCGTCATCGCTACGACGATCATTATGACATCATTGTTGCCATGACAAACATTATGACATCACCGTCGCCTTGACGAGCATTATGACATCACCGTCTCCATGATGATCATTACGACATCATTTTAGTCTTGACGACCATTATGACATCACCGTCGCCATGACGACCATGATGACATCATCTTCGCCATGACGACCAATATGACATGATCATCGCCATGACGACCAGTTTTACTTCGCCTTCGCATTGATGACCATATGTCATCATCGTCGCCATGACGACCATTATGACATCATCGTTGCCATGACGACCATTATGATATCACCGTCGCCATGACGATCATTATGACATCATCGTCGCTATGATGAACATTATGACATCATCGTCGCCACGACGAACATTATGAAATCATCGTTGCCATGATGACCGTTATGACATCACCGTCGCTATGACGACCATTATGACATCACCATCGCTACGACGATCATTATGACATCATTGTTGTAATGACGAACATTATGATATCACTGTCGCCTTGACGTGCATTATGACATCAACGTCGCCATGATGACCATTATGACATCATTGTCGTCTTGACGACCATTATGACATCATGGTCCACATGACGACCATTATGACATCAGCGTTGACTTGACGAGCATTATGACATCACCATCGCCATCACGACAATTATGACATCATCGTCGCCTTGACAACCAATATGACATCATAGTCGCCATGATGACCATTATGACATCAACGTCGCCATGAAGAACATGATAACATCGTCTTCGCCTTGACGACCAATATGACATGATCGTCGCCATGAAGAACATGATGACATCATATTCAACTTGACGACCAATATGACATGATCGTCGCCATGACGACCAATATGACATCATCGCCGCCTTGATGACCACATGACATCATCGTCGCCATGAAGACCATTATGACATCACAGTTGCCATGACGTCCATTGTGACGTCACCGTCTACATGACGACCATTATGACGTCATCGTCGCCATGATGACCATTATGAAGTTATTGTTGCCATGATGACCATTATGACATCATCGTCGCCATGACGACCATTTTGAAATCATAGTCCCCATGAAGACAATTATGACATCACCGTCGCCTTGACGACCAATGTGACATCATCGTCGCCATGACAACCATTATGACATAATTGTCGCCATTACGACCATTATGGCATCACCATTGCCATGATGACCATTATGACATCATCATTGCCATGATGACCAGTATGAAATCATCGTCCCCATGAAGACAATTATTACATCACCGTCGCCTTGACTGCCAATATGACATCATCGTCGCCATGACGACCATTATGACATAATTGTCGCCATTATGACGATTATGACATCACCATTGCCACGACGACCATTGTGAAGTTATCGTTGCCATGATGACCGTTATGACATCACCTTCGCCATGATGACCAGTATGAAATCATCGTCCCCATGAAGACAATTATTACATCACCGTCGCCTTGACTGCCAATATGACATCATCGTCGCCATGACGATCATTATGACATCATTCTTGCCGTGACGAACATTATGACATCACCGTCGCCTTGACGAGTATTATGACATCACCGTCGCCATGATGACCATTATGACATCATCGTTGCCCTGACAACCATTATGACATCACTATCGCCATGACGACCATTATGACGTCATCGTCATCTTGACAACCAATATGACATCATCGTCGCCTTGAATACCAAACTGACATCATCGTCGCCATGACGACCATTATGACATCAACGTCACCATGACGACCTTTATGACATCACCATCGCCATGACGAGCATTATGACATCACCATCGCCATAATGACCATTATGACGTCATCGTCGTCATGATGACCATTATGACATCATCGTCGCCATGACGACCATTATGACATGACCATCGCCATGACGATCATTATGACATCATCGTCGCCACGACGACCATTATGAAGTCATTGTTGCCATGATGACCATTATGATATCATAGCCGCCATGACGACCATTATAAAATCATCGTCCCCATGAAGACAATTATGACATCACCGTCGCCTTGACGACCAATATGACATCATCGTCGCCATGATGATCATTATGACATAATTGCCTCCATGACGACCATTATGACATAATCGTCGACATGACGACCATCATGACATCATCATCGCCTTGAATATTAATATGACAAAATCTTCACCTTGAATACCAATATGACATCGTCACCATGCTGACCATTATGACATCAACGCCGCCATGCAGAAAATGATGACATCATCTTCGCCTTGACGACCAATATGACATGACCGTCGCTATGACAACCAATATGACATCATCACCGCCTTGATGACCATATGACATCATCGTTGCCATGAAGACCATTATGACATCATGGTCGCCATGACGACCATTATGACATCACCGTTGCCCTGATGACCAATATGACATCATCGTCGCCACGATGACCATAATGAAGTCATAGTTGCCATGATGACCATTATGACATCATCGCCGCCATTACGACCATTATGAAATAATCGTCCCCATGAAGACAATTATGACATCACCGTCGCCTTGACGACCAATATGACATCATCGTCGCCATGATGACCATTATGACATAATTGTCGCCATTACGACCATTATGACATCACCATTGCCATGACGACCATTATGACATCATCGTCGCCTTGACAACCAATATGACATAATCGTCGCCATGACGACCATTATGACATCATCGTCTCCATGACGACCTTTGTGATATCATCGTCGACTTGAATACTAATATGACAAAATCTTCACCTTGAATACCAATATGACATCATCGTCGCCATGATGACCATTATGACATCAATCTTGCCATGACGACTATTATGACATGATCGTCGGTATGACGACCAATATGACATCATCGTCGCCTTGATGACCATATGACATCATCGTCGCCATGACGACCATTATGATATCATCGTTGCCATGACGACCATTATGACATCACCGTCGCCATGATGACCATTATGACATCATCATCGCTACGACGATCATTATGACATCATTGTGGTCATGACAAACATTATGACATCACCGTCGCCTTGACAAGCATTATGACATCACCGTCGCCATGATGACCATTACGACATCATTGTCGTTTTGACGACCATTATGACATCATGGTCGCCATGACGACCATTATGACATCACCGTTGCCCTGACGAGCATTATGACAGCACAGTCGCCATGACGAACATTATGACGTCACCGTCGCCATGACAACCATTATGACGTCATCGTCGCCATGATGACCATTATGAAGTCATCGTCGCCATGACGACCATTATGACATCATCATCGCCATGACGACGATGACATCACCTTCGCCATGACGACCATTATGACATCATCGTCATCTTGACGACCAATATGACATCATCGTCGCCACGACGACCATAATGAAGTTATAGTTGCCATGATGACCATTATGACATCATCACTGCCATGACGACCATTATGAAATAATAGTCCCCATGAAGACAATTATGACATCACCGTCGCCTTGACGACTAACATGACATCATCGTCGCCATAACGACCATTATGACATCACCGTTGCCCTGACGAGCATTATGACATCAAAGTCGCCATGACGAACATTATGACGTCACCGTCTCCATGATGACCATTATGACGTCATCGTCGCCATGATGACCATTATGACATCATCGTCGCCATGACGACCATTATGACATCATCGTCATCTTGATGACCAATTTGACATCACCGTCGCCACGACGACCATTATGAAGTCATAATTGCCATGATGACCATTATGACATCATCGCCGCCATGACGACCATTATGAAATCATCGTCCCCATGAAGACAATTATAACATCACCGTCGCCTTGATGACCAATATGACATCATCGTCGCCATAATGACCATTATGACAAAATTGTCTCCATGACGACCATTATGACATCATCATCGCCTTGAATACTAATATGACAAAATCTTCACCTTGAATACCAATATGACATCATCGTCACCATGCTGACCATTATGACATCAACGTCGCCATGCAGAACATGATGACATCATCTTTGCCTTGACGACCAATATGACATGACCGTCGCCATGACAACCAATATGACATCATCACCGCCTTGATGACCATATGACATCATCGTTGCCATGAAGACCATTATGACATCATGGTCGCCATAACGACCATTATGACATCACCGTTGCCCTGACGAACATTATGACATCACAGTCGCCATGATGACCATTATGACATCATCGCCGCCATGATGACCATTATGAAATAATCGTCCCCATGAAGACAATTATGACATCACCGTCGCCTTGACGACCAATATGACATCATCGTCGCCATGACGACCATTATGACATCATCATCGCCATTACGACCATTATGACATCACCATTGCCATGACGACCATTATGACATCATCGTCGCCTTGACGACCAATATGACATCATCGTCGCCATGACGACCATTATGACATCATCGTCTCCATGATGACCATTATGATATCATCGTCGCCTTGAATACTAATATGACAAAATCTTCACCTTGAATACCAATATGACATCATCGTCGCCATGATGACCATTATGACATCAATCTTGCCATGACGACTATTATGACATGATCGTCGCTATGACAACCAATATGACATCATCGTCGCCATGACGACCATTATGACAAAATTGTCTCCATGACGACCATTATGACATCATCGCCATGACGACCATTATGACATCATCGCCATGACGACCATTATGACATCATCAACGCCTTAAATACTAATATGACAAAATCTTCACCTTGAATACCATTATGACATCATTGTCGCCATGATGACCATTATGACATCAACGTCGCCATGAAGAACATGATGACATCATCTTCGCCTTGACGACCAATATGACATGATCGTCGCCATGAAGAACATGATGACATCATATTCACCTTGACGACCAATATGACATGATCGTCGCCATGACGACCAATATGACATCATCGCCGCCATGATGACCATATGACATCATCGTCGCCATGAAGACCATTATATTACCGTCGCCTTGACGATCATTATGACGTCATTATCGCCATGATGACCATTATGACATCATCGTCGCGCCGACGACCATATTGATTTCATCGTTGCCATTATGACCGTCATGAAATCACCGTCGCCATGACGACCATTATGACATCGTCATCGCTACGACGATCATTATGACATCATTGTTGCCATGACAAACATTATGACATCACCGTCGCCTTGACGAGCATTATGACATCACCGTCGCCATGATGACCATTACGACATCATTGTCGTCTTGATGACCGTTATGACATCATGGTTGCAATGACGAGCATTATGACATCACCAATGCACTGACGAGCATTATGACATCACAGTCGCCATGACGACCATTATGACGTCACCATCGCCATGACGACCATTATGAAGTCATCGTCGCTATGATGACCATAATGAAATCATCGTCCCCATGAAAACAATTATGACTTCATCGTCGTCAAGACGACCAATATAACATCATCGTCGCCATGATGACAATTATGATATAATTGTCGCCATTACGACCATTATGACATCACCATTGCCATGATGACCATTATGACATAGTCATCGCCATGACGACCATTATGAAATCATAGTCCCCATGAAGACAATTATGACATCACCGTCGCCTTGATGACCAATATGACATCATCGTCGCCATGACTACCATTATGACATAATTGTCGCCATTGCGACCATTATGACATCACCACTGATACGACGACCATTATGAAGTCATCGGTGCCATGATGACCGTTATGACATCACCGTCGCCATGACGACCATAATGACATCATCATCGCTACGACGATCATTATGACATCATTGTTGCCATGACGAACATTATGACATCACCGTCGCCTTGACGAGCATTATGACACCACCGTCTCCATGATGATCATTACGACATCATTTTAGTCTTGACGAGCATGATGACATCATGGTCGCCATGACGACCAATATGACATCATCGTCGCCATGACGGCCATTATGGCATCATCGTTGCCTTGATGACCAATATGACATCATCATCGCCCTGACGACCATTATGACATCATCGTCACAATAATGACCATAATGACATTATCGTCGCCTTGAATACCAATATGACATCATCGTAGCCATGATGACCATTATGACATCAACGTCCCCATGAAGACCATTATGTCATCATTGTCGCCATGATGACCATTATGACATCATCATTGCCTTGACGACCAATATGACATTATCGTCGCCATGACGACCAATAAGACATCATCGTCGCCTTGATGACCAATATGACATTATCGTCGCCATGACGACCATTATGACATAATCATCGCCATGACAACCATTATGACATCATCATCACCATGCCGACCATTATGACATCATAGTTGCCATGACGACCATTATGACATCACCGTCGCCATGACGAGCATTATGACATCACCGTCGCCATGACGAGCATTATGACATCACCGTCGCCATGACGAGCATTATGACAACATCGTTGCCATGATGACCATTATGACATCATTGTTGCCATGACGATCATTATGACATCATCGTCGCCTTGACAACCAATATAACATCATCATCGCCATGATGACCATTATGACATCATCGTTGCCATGACGACCATTTTGAAATCAATGTCGCCATGACAACCAATATAACATTATCATCGCCATGATGACCATTATGACATCATCGTCGCCACGATGACCATTATGAAGTCATCGTTGCCATGATGACCAATATGACACCTTCGTCGCCATGACGACCATTATCACATCATCGTCGCCTTGACAACCAATATAACATCATCGTCGCCATGATGACCATTATGACATCATCGTCGCCATGACGACCATTTTGAAATCAACGTCGCCATGACAACCAATATAACATTATCATCGCCATGATGACCATTATGACATCATCGTCGCCACGACGACCATTATGAAGTCATCGTTGCCATGATGACCATTGTGACACCATCATCGCCATGACGACCTTTATGACATCATTGTTGCCATGACGAACATTATGACATCATCGTTGCCATGATGACCATTATGAAGTCATCGTTGCCATGATGACCATTATGAAGTCATCGTTGCCATGATGACCATTGTGACACCATCATCGCCATGATGACCATTATGACATCACCGTCACTATGACGAGCATTATGACATCACCATCACCATAATGACCATTATGACGTCATTGTCGCAATTATGACATCATCGTCGCCATGACGACCATTATGACATCACCATAGCCCTGACAACCATTATGACATCATCGTCATCTTGATGACAAATATGACATTATCGTCGCCACGATGACCATTATGAAGTCATAGTACCAATGAAGATCATTATGACATCATTGCCGACATGACGACCATTATGAAATCATCGTCCACATGAAGACAATTATGACATCACCGTCGCCTTGACGACCAATATGACATAATCGTCGCCATGACGACCATTATGACATCATCGTCGCCTTGACAACCAATATGACATCATCGTCTCCATGACGACCATTATGACATCATGGTCAGCTTGAATACTAATATGACAAAATCTTCACCTTGAATACCAATATGACATCATCGTCGCCATGACGACCATTATGACATCAACGTCGCCATGACGACTATTATGACATCACCGTCACCATGAAGACCATGATGACATCAACTTCGCCTTGACGACAAATATGACATGATCGTTGCCATGAAGACCAATATGACTTCATCATCGCATTGATGACCATATGACATCATCGTCGCCATGATGATCATTATGACATCATCGTTGCCAATACGACCATTATGATATCACCGTCGCCATGACGATCATTATGAAGTCATCGTTGCCATGATGACCATTATGACATCACCATCGCCTTGAATACTAATATGACAAAATCTTCACTTTGAATACCAATCTGACATCATCGTCGCCATGATGACCATTATGACATCAACGTCGCCATGAAGAACATGATGACATAATCTTCGCCTTGACGACCAATATGACATGATCGTCGCCATGAAGAACATGATGACATCATATTCACCTTGACGACCAATATGACATGATCGTCGCCATGACGACCAATATGACATCATCGCCGCCATGATGACCATATGACATCATCGTCGCAATGAAGACCATTATGATATTACCGTCGCCATGACGATCATTATGACGTCATTATCACCTTGATGACCATTATGACATCATCGTCGCGACGACTACCATATTGAATTCATCGTTGCCATTATGACAGTCATGAAATCACCGTCGCCATGACGACCATTATGACATCGTCATCGCTACGACGATCATTATGACATCATTGTTGCCATGACAAACATTATGACATCACCGTCGCCTTGACGAGCATTATGACATCACCGTCTCCATGATGATCATTACGACATCATTTTAGTCTTGACGACCATTATGACATCACCGTCGCCATGACGACCATGATGACATCATCTTCGCCATGACGACCAATATGACATGATCATCGCCATGACGACCAGTTTGACTTCGCCTTCGCATTGATGACCATATGTCATCATCGTCGCCATGACGACCATTATGACATCATCGTTGCCATGACGACCATTATGATATCACCGTCGCCATGACGATCATTATGACATCATCGTCGCTATGATGAACATTATGACATCATCGTCGCCACGACGAACATTATGAAATCATCGTTGCCATGATGACCGTTATGACATCACCGTCGCCATGACGACCATTATGACATCACCATCGCTACGACGATCATTATGACATCATTGTTGTAATGACGAACATTATGATATCACTGTCGCCTTGACGTGCATTATGACATCAACGTCGCCATGATGACCATTATGACATCATTGTCGTCTTGACGACCATTATGACATCATGGTCCACATGACGACCATTATGACATCAGCGTTGACTTGACGAGCATTATGACATCACCATCGCCATGACGACAATCATGACATCATCGTCGCCTTGACAACCAATATGACATCATAGTCGCCATGATGACCATTATGACATCAACGTCGCCATGAAGAACATGATAACATCGTCTTCGCCTTGACGACCAATATGACATGATCGTCGCCATGAAGAACATGATGACATCATATTCACCTTGACGACCAATATGACATGATCGTCGCCATGACGACCAATATGACATCATCGCCGCCTTGATGACCATATGACATCATCGTCGCCATGAAGACCATTATGACATTACCGTCGCCATGACGATCATTATGATGTCATTGCATTGTCGCCATGATGACGATTATGACATCATCGTCGACACGACGACCATTATGACGGCATCGTTGCCATGATGACCGTCATGACATCACCGTCGCCATGATGATCATTATGACGTCATTATCGCCATGATGACCATTATGACATCATCGTCGCGACGACGACCATATTGAATTCATCGTTGCCATTATGACCGTCATGAAATCACCGTCGCCATGACGACCATTATGACATCATCATCGCTACGACGATTATTATGACATCATTGTTGCCATGACAAACATTTTGACATCACCGTCGCCTTGACGAGCATTATGACATCACCGTTGCCATGATGACCATTACGACATCATTGTCGTCTTGATGACCATTATGACATCATGGTCGCAATGACGAGCATTATGACATCACCGTTGCCCTGACGAGCATTATGACATCACAGTCGCCATGACGACCATTATGACGTCACCATCGCCATGACGACCATTATGAAGTCATCGTCGCCATGATGACCATTATGAAGTCATCGTTGCCATGATGACCATTATGACATCATCGTCGCCATGACGACCATTATGAAATCATCGTCCCCATGAAGACAATTATCACTTCATCGTCGCCAAGACGACCAATATGACATCATCGTCGCCATGATGACAATTATGATATAATTGTCGCCATTACGACCATTATGACATCACCATTGCCATGATGACCATTATGACATCGTCATCGCCATGACGACCATTATGAAATCATCGTCCCCATGAAGACAATTATGACATCACCGTCGCCTTGATGACCAATATGACATCATCGTCGCCATGACTACCATTATGACATAATTGTCGCCATTGCGACCATTATGACATCACCACTGCCACGACGACCATGATGACCATTATGACATCATCGTTGCCATGATGACCAGTATGAAATCATCGTCCCCATGAAGACAATTATTACATCACCGTCGCCTTGACGACCATTGTGACATCATCGTCATGTCCATTATGACATCAATGTCGCCATGATGACCATTATGACAGCACCGTTGCCATGAAGAACAAGATGACATCATCTTCACCTTGACGACCAATATGACGATTGTCGCTATGACGATCAATATGACATCATCGTCGCCTTGATGATCATATGACATCATCGTCGCCATAACGACCATGATGACATCATCGTTGCCATGATCACTATTATGATATCACTGTCGCCATGACGATCATTATGACGTCATTTTCGCCATGATGACCGTTATGACATCATGGTCGCCATGACGACCATTATGACATCACAGTCGCCATGACGAACATTATGACATCACCGTCGCCTTGACGAGCATTATGACATCACCGTCGCCATGATGACCATTACGACATCATTGTCGTCTTGACACCCATTATGACATCATGGTCGCCATGACAACCATTATGACATCACCGTTGCCCTGACGAGCATTATGACATCACAGTTGCCATGACGTCCATTGTGACGTCACCGTCGACATGACGACCATTATGACGTCATCGTCGCCATGATGACCATTATGAAGTTATTGTTGCCATGATGACCATTATGACATCATCGTCGCCATGACGACCATTTTGAAATCATAGTCCCCATGAAGACAATTATGACATCACCGTCGCCTTGACGACCAATGTGACATCATCGTCGCCATGACAACCATTATGACATAATTGTCGCCATTACGACCATTATGGCATCACCATTGCCATGATGACCATTATGACATCATCGTTGCCATGATGACCAGTATGAAATCATCGTCCCCATGAAGACAATTATGACATCATCGTCGCCATGATGACCATTATGACATCACCTTCGCCATGACGACCATTATGACATCATCGTCATCTTGACGAACAATATGACATCATCGTCGCCATGGTGACCAACATGACATCATCGTCGCCATGACGACCATTATGACATCACCGTTGCGCTGACGAGCATTATGACATCACAGTCGCCATGACGAACATTATGACGTCACCGTCGCCATGACGACCATTATGACGTCATCGTCGCCATGATGACCATTATGAAGTCATCGTCGCCATGACGACCATTATGACATCATCGTCGCCATGACGACTATTATGACATCACCTTCGCCATGATGACCATTATGACATCATCGTCATCTTGATGACCAATTTGACATCATCGTCCCCACTACGACCATTATAAAGTCATAATTGCCATGATGACCATTATGACATCATCGCCGCTATGACGACCATTATGAAATCATCGTCCCCATGAAGACAATTATAACATCACCGTCGCCTTGACGACCAATATGACATCATCGTCGCCATAATGACCATTATGACAAAATTGTCTCCATGACGACCATTATGACATCATCGTCGCCATGGCGACCATTATGACATCATCATCGCCTTGAATACTAATATGACAAAATCTTCACCTTGAATACCAATATGACATCATCGTCGCCATGATGACCATTATGACATCAACGTCGTCATGACGACCATTATGACATCATCGTCGCCATGACGACCATTATGACATCATCGTCGCCTTGAATACTAATATGACAAAATCTTCACCTTGAATACCAATATGATATCTTCGTCGCCATGATGACCGTTATGACATCAACTTAGCCATGACGACCATTATGACATCACCGTCGCCATGACGACCATGATGACATCGTCGCCATGACGACCATTATGACATTATAGTCGCCTTGAATACTAATATGACAAAATCTTCACCTTGAATACCAATATGATATCAACGGAGCCACGATGACCATTATAAAGTCATCGTTGCCATGATGACCGTTATGACATCACCGCCGCCATGACGACCGTTATGACATAATCGCTACGACGATCATTATGACATCATTGTTGCCATGACGAACATTATGACATCACAATCCCCATGAAGACAATTATGACATCATCGTCGCCTTGACGACCAATATGACATCATCGTCGCCATGACGACCAATATGACATCATCGTCACCTTGACAACCATGACATAATCATCGCCATGACTACCAATATGACAT
Source organism: Phyllobates terribilis (assembly GCF_046119375.1). NCBI lineage: Eukaryota > Metazoa > Chordata > Amphibia > Anura > Dendrobatidae > Phyllobates > Phyllobates terribilis. The sequence goes on from NW_027362763.1 coordinate 635,377,269, forward strand.
CATTGTCGCCATGACGACCATTATGACATCATCGTCGCTTTGATGACCATTATGACATCATCATCGACATAACGACCATTATGAAATCAACGTCACCATGACGACCATTATGACATCATCGTCGCCTTCACGACTAATATGACATCGTCGCCATGACAACCATTATGACTTAATCGTCGCAGTGACGACCATTATGACATCTCCGACGCCATGACGACCGTTATGACATCACCTTAGCCATGACGACCATTATGACATCATTATCGCTATGACGATCATTATGACATAATTGTTGACATAACGAACATTATGACATCACCGTCGCCTTGATGAGCATGATGACATCACCTTCGCCATGACGACGATTACGAAATCATTGTCATCATGACGACCATTATGACATCATGATCGCCATGACGACCATTATGACATCACCATCGCCCTGATGTGCCTTATGACATCACAGTCGCCATGACGACCATTATGACGTCTCCGTCGCCATGATGACCATTATGACATCATCGTCGCCATGACGACCATTATGAAATCAAGTTAGCCATGACGACCAATATGATATAATCGTCGCCATGATGGCCATTATGACATCACCGTCGCCATGACGACCATTATGGCATCATCGTTGCCTTGATGACCAATATGACATCATCATTGCCCTGACGACCATTATGACATCATCGTCACAATAATGACCATAATGACATTATCGTCGCCTTGAATACCAATATGACATCATCGTAGCCATGATGACCATTATGACATCAACTTCCCCATGATGACCATTATGACATCACTGTCGCAATGATGACTATTATGACATCATCATTGCCTTGACGACCAATATGACATTATCGTCGCCATGATGGCCATTATGACATCACCGTCGCCATGACGACCATTATGACAACATCGTTGCCATGATGACCATTATGACATCATTGTTGCCATGACGATCATTATGACATCATCGTCACCTTGACAACCAATATAACATCATCGTCGCCATGATGACCATTATGACATCATAGTCGCCATGACGACCATTTTGAAATCAACATCGCCATGACAACCAATATAACATTATCATCGCCATGATGACCATTATGACATCATCGTCGCCACGACGACCATTATGAAGTCATCGTTGCCATGATGACCATTATGACACTTTCGTCGCCATGACGACCATTATGACATCATCGTCGCCTTGACAACCAATATAACATCATCGTCGCCATGATGACCATTATGACATCATCGTCGCCGTGACGACCATTTTGAAATCAACGTCGCCATGGCAACCAATATAACATTATCATCGCCATGATGACCATTATGACATCATCGTCGCCACAACGACCATTATGAAGTCATCATTGCCATGATGACCATTGTGACACCATCATCGCCATGACGACCTTTATGACATCATTGTTGCCATGACGAACATTATGACATCATCGTCGCCATGATGACCATTATGAAGTCATCGTTGCCATGATGACCATTGTGACACCTTCATTGCCATGATGACCATTATGACATCACCGTCACTATGACGAGCATTATGACATCACCATCACCATAATGACCATTATGACTAGAGATGAGCGGTGTTCGACTAGAACTGTTCGCCAATCTCAAATTCGAGCTGTTTTGGGCGGTGTTCGAGTTGTTCGACGAACCCGAACGATTTGCAAAAAATTCGGCTGTTCGAGGTTATGTTCGATAACTGTTCGTGCACCAAAATCATAACTGGATTTTTTCTCAGTAATGATGAAAATTAATGTTAATACGCAGTTTGAGTGTACAGCGGGGTGGGGGGAGGGGCAGGGGATGGATCTCTGCAGGAATAATGAAGAACTCCATTTACAGTGGGGAGGTGCAATCTGTCAGCCTATCACCTATGACAGCCTGTCATCTCGATGTAGCAGAGCTGAAGCTGTCCTGGGAACCATGGAAAGGTAAGGATGAGGTTGCTTTATTATTTTTCTTTTATTGCAGGAGATCGTTGGCTTCAGCTGGAATGGGCGTGACGGTAAGTATGGTTTAATTTAGAACAATAAAGAATTGTGTCTTTATTTCAATTAAAGGACTTTATTCTGGGTGTTTGTGTTTTTTTTTTAACTTTGACTATGGGGTTAGTAATGGGGGTGTCTTATAGACGCCTCTCCATTACTAACCTGGGCTTGATGTCAGCTGGCATTATAAGCTGACATCAACCCCAACCCTATTACCCCCTGCCACCGCACCAGGGCAGCGTGGAAGAGCGAGGCTAAGTGCCAGAATTGGCGCATCCTATGGATGCGCCATTTCTGGGGTGGCTGACGGCTGGTGTTTCTAGCCTGGCAGGGGGCCAATATTCATGGCTCCCTTCCTGGGCTATTAATATCAGCCCCCAGCTGTCTGCCTAGCCTTTGCTAGCTATTAAATTAGGGGGGACCCCACGTCATTTTTTTGGGGGGGTCCTCCATTTTAATAGCTAGTAAAGGCTAGATATTCAGCTGGGGGCTGATATTAGTAGCCTGGGAAGCTCCGTGGAAGCTTCCCAGGCTTCAAACATCTGCCCCAGCTGTCTGCTTAACCTCCGCTAGAGCCTAAAATTACGGGGAACCCCACGCCAATTTTTTTAATAATAAATCCTTTATTTTAATACTAAATGACAAGTACAGTAACCAACACTGTCACTGTACTTCTTATATATGTGACTGACATGTTTCTATCTATCTAATCTATGTGTGAAGCTCTATTCTGTCTGTTATAAATTGTCGGGTACCGCTGCTGAATTGCCGGCCGGCTTTTTTAAAGAGACAGTGCATGAAAACACTATTATTTTTTTTGATAAATCCTTTACACTAAATGACAATTACAGTAAGCAACACTGTCACTGTACTTCGTATATATGTGGCTGACATGTTTCTATCTATCTAATCTATGTGTGATTCTCTATTCCTTCTATTCTAAATTGTCGGGTACAGATGCTGAATTGCCAGCCGGCTTTTTTAAAGAGACGGTGCATGAAAACACTATTATTTTTTTTAATAAATCCTTTGCAGTAAATGACAAGTACAGTAAGCAACACTGTCACAGTACTTCATATATATGTGACTGACATGTTTCTATCTATCTAATCTATGTGTGAAGCTCTATTCTGTCTGTTATAAATTGTCGGGTACCGCTGCTGAATTGCCGGCCGGCTTTTTTAAAGAGACGGTGCACGAAAACACTATTATATTTTTTAATAAATCCTTTACGCTAAATGACAAGTACAGTAAGCAACACTGTCACTGTACTTCATATATATGTGACTGACATGTTTCTATCTATCTAATCTATGTGTGATGCTCTATTCCTTCATGTCTAAATTGTCGGGTACCGGTGTATGCCGCTGCTGAATTGCCGGCCGGCTTTTTTAAAGAAAGCGTCTTCTGAGCAGTTTGTCAGCTTTTGGACACCTTTGAAGGTGTTTTCTATGTGTTCCTATGTGTTTTTGTTTGCCTGCCGTTGGTTTTAACGGTGTTCGACGGTGTTCTAAGGTGTTCGACGAACAGTTCGACGAACAGTTCCTCGAACATCCCGGTGTTCGACGAACCGAACCCGAACACTACGGGGGTGGCTCAGCACTAATTATGACGTCATTGTCGCAATTATGACCATTATGACATCATAGTCGCCATGACGACCATTATGACATCACCATAGCCCTGACAACCATTATGACATCATCGTCATCTTGATGACAAATATGACATCATCGTCGCCACGACGACCATTATGAAGTCATAGTAGCAATGATGATCATTATGACATCATTGCCGCCATGACGACCAATATGAAATCATCGTCCACATGAAGACAATTATGACATCACTGTCGCCTTGACGACCAATATGACATAATCGTCGCCATGACGACCATTATGACATAATTGTCGCCATTACAAGCATTATGACATCACCATCGCCATGACGACCATTATGACATCGTCGCCTTGACAACCAATATGACATCATCATCGCCATTACGATCATTATGACATCATCGTCACAATAACGACCATTATGACATCACCATCGCCATGACGACAATTATGACATCATCGTCGCCTTGACAACCAATATGACATCATCGTCGCCATGGTGACCATTATGACATCATCGTCGCCATGGCGACCATTATGACATCATCGTCACATTGAATACTAATATGACAAAATCTTCACCTTGAATACCAATATGACTTCATCGTCGCCATGATGACCATTATGACATCAACGTCGCCATGACGACCATTATGACATCACTGTCGCCATGAAGACCATGATGATATCATCTTCGCCTTGACGACCAATATGACATGAACTTCGCCATGACGATCAATATGACATCATCGTCGCCTTGATGACCATATGACATCATCGTCGCCATTGTGACCATTATGACATCATCGTCGCCATGGCGACCATTATGACATCATCGTCACCTTGAATACTAATATGACAAAATCTTCACCTTGAATACCAATATGACATGATCGTCGCCATGACAACCAATATGACATCATCATCGCCTTGATGACCATATGACATCATCATCGCCATGATGATCATTATGACATAATCGTTGCCATGACAACCATTATGATATCACCATCGTCATGACGATCATTATGATGTCATTGTCGCCATGATGACAATAATGACATCATCGTCGCCACGATGACCATTATGAAGTCATCGTTGCCATGATGACTGTTATGACATCACCGTCACCATGGTGACCATTATGACATCACCATCGCTACGACGATCATTATGACATCATTGTTGCCATGACGAACAATATGACATCACTGTCGCCTTGACGTGCATTATGACATCAACGTCGCCATGATGACCATTACGACATCATTGTCGTCTTGACCGTCGCCGTGATGACCATGATGACATCATCTTCGCCATTACGACCAATATGACATGATCGTCGCCATGACGACCAATATGACATCATCGTCGCCTTGATGACCATATGACATCATTGTCGCCTTGATGACCATATGACATCATTGTCGTCTTGACGACCATTATGACATCATCATCGCCATGATGACAATTATGAAATCATCGTCCCCATGAAGACAATTATGACATCATCGTCGGCTTGACGACCAATATGACATCATCATCGCCATGACCACCATTATGACATAATTGTCGCCATGACGACCATTATGACATGATCATCGCCTTGATAACCAATATGACATCATTGTCGAAATGCCGACCATTATGACATCATCATCGCCATGACGACCATTATGACATCATCGTCGCCTTGAATACTAATATGACATCATCTTCACCTTGAATATCAATATGACATCATCGTTGCCATGATGACCATTATGACATCAACGTCGCCATGACGACCATTATGACATCACCGTCACCATGACGACCATGTTGACATCATCTACGCCTTAACGACCAATATGACATGAGTGTCGCCATGACGACCAATATGACATCATCGTCGCCTTGATGACCATATGACACCATCGTCGCCATGACGACCATTATGACATCATCGTTGCCATGACGACCATTATGACATCATCGTTGCCATGACGACCATTATGATATCACCGTCGCCATAACGATCATTATGACGTCATCGTCTCTATGATGACCATTATGACATCATCGTCGCCACGATGACCATTATGAAGTCATCGTTGCCATGATGACCATTATAACATCATCGTCGCCTTGATGACGATATGACATCATCGTATCCATGACGACCATTATGACATCATCATCGCTATGACGATCATTGTGACATCATTGTTGCCATGATGAACATTATGACATCACCATCGCCTTGATGAGCATTATGACATCACCGTCGCCATGATGAGCATTATGACATCATTGTCGCCTTGACGACCAATATGACATCATCATCGCCATTACGATCATTATGACATCATCGTCACAATAACGACCATTATGACATTATCGTCGCCTTGAATACCAATATGACATCATCGTCGCAATGATGACCATTATGACATCATCGTTGCCATGATGACAATTATAATGTAATCGTCGCCATTATAACATCATCGTCGCCTTGACGACCAATAAGACATCATCGTCGACATGACGACCATTATGACATAATCGTCGCCATGATGAACATTATGACATCATTGTTACCATGATGACCATTATGACATCACCGTCGCCATGATGAGCATTATGACATCACCGTCGCCATGATGACCATTACGACATCATTGTTGTCTTGACTACCATTATGACATCATGATCGACATGACGACCATTATGACAACACCGTTGCCATGAGGAGCACTATGACATCACATTAGCCATGACGACCATTACGACGTCACCGTCGCCATGATGACCATTATGAAGTCATTGTTGCCATGATGACCATTATGACATCATCGTCTCCATGACGATCATTATGAAACCATCATCCCCATGAAGACAATTATGACATCATCGTCGCCTTGACGACCAATGTGACATTATCGTTGCCAGGACGACCATTATGACATAATAGTCGCCATGTCGACCATTATGACATCATCATCGCCATGACGACCATTATGACATCATCGCCACAATAACGACCCTTAAGACATTATCGTTGCCTTGAATACCAATATGATATCATCGTTGCCATGACGACCATTATGACATCACCGTCGCCATGACGACCGTTATGACATCACCGTCACAATGATGAGCATAATGACATCATCAATGCCTTAACGTCCAATATGACATTATCGTCACCATGATGACCAATATGACATCATCATCACCTTGATGACCATTATGACATCATCGCCATGATGACCATTATGACATCATCGCCATGATGACCATTATGACATCATTGTTGCCATGATGACCATTATGACATCACCATCGCTATGACGACCATTAGGACGTCATCATCGCCATGATGACCATTATAACATCGTCGCCATGACGACCATTATGATAACACCGTCACCATGACGACCATTATGACATCGTCGTCATCTTGACGATCAATATGACATCATCGTCGCCATGACGACCATTATGACATCATTGACATGACTAATATGACATCATCAACATCATGACGACCTTTATGACATCATCATCGCCATGATGACCATTATGACATCATCGTCGCCATGATGACTATGATGATATCATTGCCGCCACGACGACCATTATGAAATCATCGTTCCCATGAAGACAATTATGACATCTACGTCGCCATGATGACCAATATGAAAACATCGCCGCCTTGATGACCAATATGACATCATCGTCACCATGACGACCATTATGAAATCTACATCGCCATGATGACCAATATGAAAACATCGCCGCCTTGATGACCAATATGACATCATCGTCACCATGACGACCATTATGACGTAATCATCGCCATGATGACCATTATGACATCATCATCGCCATAACGACCATTATGACATCATTGTTACCATGATGACCATAATGACATCATTGTCGCCTTGACGAGCATTATGACATCACCGTCACCATGACGACAATTATAATGTAATCGTCGCCATTATAACATCATCGTCGCCTTGACGACCAATAAGACATCATCGTCGACATGACGACCATTATGACATAATCGTCGCCATGATGAACATTATGACTTCATCATCGCCATGACGACCATTATGACATCATTGTTACCATGATGACCATTATGACATCACCGTCGCCATGATGAGCATTATGACATCACCGTCGCCATGATGACCATTACGACATCATTGTCGTCTTGACGACCATTATGACATCATGATCGACATGACGACCATTATGACATCACCGTTGCCATGAGGAGCACTATGACATCAAATTAGCCATGACGACCATTACGAGGTCACCGTCGCCATGATGACCATTATGAAGTCATCATTGCCATGATGACCATTATGACATCACCGTCTCCATGACGATCATTATGAAACCATCATCCCCATGAAGACAATTATGACATCATCGTCGCCTTGACGACCAATGTGACATTATCGTTGCCATGACGACCATTATGACATCATTGTTGCCATGACGAACATTATGACATCACCATCGCCATGACGTGCATAATGACATCAACGTCGCCATGGTGACCATTACAACATCATTGTCGTCTTGACGACCATTATGACATCATGGTCGAAATGACGACCATTATGACATCACCGTTGCCCTGACGAGCATTATGACATCACCATCGCCATGACGACAATTATGACATCATCGTCGCCTTGACAACCAATATGACATCATCGTCGCCATGGTGACCATTATGACATCATCGTCGCCATGGCGACCATTATGACATCATCGTCACATTGAATACTAATATGACAAAATCTTCACCTTGAATACCAATATAACTTCATCGTCGCCATGATGACCATTATGACATCAACGTCGCCATGACGACCATTATGACATCACTGTCGCCATGAAGACCATGATGATATCATCTTCGCCTTGACGACCAATATGACATGAACTTCGCCATGACGATCAATATGACATCATCGTCGCCTTGATGACCATATGACATCATCGTCGCCATTGTGACCATTATGACATCATCGTCGCCATGGCGACCATTATGACATCATCGTCACCTTGAATACTAATATGACAAAATCTTCACCTTGAATACCAATATGACATGATCGTCGCCATGACAACCAATATGACATCATCATCGCCTTGATGACCATATGACATCATCATCGCCATGATGATCATTATGACATCATCGTTGCCATGATGACAATAATGACATCATCGTCGCCACGATGACCATTATGAAGTCATCGTTGCCATGATGACTGTTATGACATCACCGTCACCATGGTGACCATTATGACATCACCATCGCTACGACGATCATTATGACATCATTGTTGCCATGACGAACAATATGACATCACTGTCGCCTTGACGTGCATTATGACATCAACGTCGCCATGATGACCATTACGACATCATTGTCGTCTTGATGATGATTATGACATCATGGTCGACATGACGACCATTATGACATCAACGTTGCCCTGACGAGCATTATGACATCACCATCGCCATGACGATCATTATGACGTCATTGTCGCCATGATGACAATTATGACATCATCGTCGCCACGATGACCATTATGACATCATCGTCGCCACGATGACCATTATGAAGTCATCGTTGCCATGATGACCGTTATGACATCACCGTCGCCATGACGACCATTATGACATCATCATCGCTACGACGATCATAATGACATCATTGTTGCCATGACAAACATTATGACATCACCGTCGCCTTGATGAGCATTATGACATCACCGTCGCCATGATGACCATTACGACATCATTGTCGTCTTGACGACCATTATGACATCATGGTCGACATGACGACCATTATGACATCACCGTTGCCCTGAGGAGCATTATGACATCACATTCGCCATGACGACCATTAGGACGTCATCGTCGCCATGATGACCATTATGAAGTCATCTTTTCCATGATGACCATAATGAAATCATCATAGCCATGATGACCATTGTGAAACCATCATCCACATGTAGACAATTATGACATCGTCGCCTTGACGACCAATATGACATAATAGTCGCCATGATGACCATTATGACATCATCGTTGCCATGACGACCATTATGACATCATCGTCGACATGACGACCATTATGACATCATCGTCGCCTTGAATACTTTTATGACATCATCTTCACCTTGAATTCCAATATGACATCATCGTCGCCATGATGACCATTATGACATCAACGTTGCCATGACGACCATTATGACATGACCGTCGCCATGACGACCATGATGACATCATCTTCGCCTTGACGACCAATATCACATGATCGCCGCCATGACGACCAATATGACATCATTGTCGCCTTGATGACCAAATGACATCATCGTCGCCATGACGACCATTATGACTTCATCGTTGTCATGACGACCAATAGGATTTCACCGTCGACATGACGATCATTATGACATCATCGTCGCCATCATGACTATTATGACATCATCTTCGCCACGACGACCATTATGAAGTCATCGTTGCCATGATGATCATTAAGACATCATCGTCGACTTAACGACCATTATGTAATCATCGTCGCCATGACGACCATTATGACATAATCGTCTCCATGACGACCATTATGACATCACCGACACCATGATGACTGTTATGACATCACCATCGCCATGACGACCATTATGACATCATCATCGCTATGACGATCATTATGACATATATGTTGCAATGACGACCATTATGACATCACCCTCACCTTGAGAAGCATTATTACATCACCGTCGCCATGACGACCATTACGACATCATTGTCGTCATGACGACCATTGACATCATGGTCGCCATGACAACCAATATGACATCACCGTTGCCCTGACAAGCATTATAACATCACAGTCGCCATGATGACCATTACGACATCATTGTCGTCTTGACGAACATTATGACATCACCGTCGCCATGATGACCATTACGACATCATTGTCGTCTTGATGACCAATATGACATGACCGTCGCCGTGATGACCATGATGACATCATCTTCGCCATGACGACCAATATGACATGATCGTCACCATGACGACCAATATGACATCATCGTCGCCTTCATGACCATATGACATCATTGTCGCCATGACGACCATTATGACATCATCGTTGCCATGATGACCATTATGATTTCACAGTCGCCATGACGACCATTATGATATCACAGTCGCCATGACGACCATTATGACATCATTGTCGTCTTGACGACCATTATGACATCATCGTCGCCATGATGACAATTATGAAATCATCGTCCCCATGAAGACAATTATGACATCATCGTCGGCTTGACGACCAATATGACATCGTCGCCATGACCACCATTATGACATAATTGTCGCCATGACGACCATTATGACATGATCATCGCCTTGATAACCAATATGACATCATTGTCGAAATGCCGACCATTATGACATCATCATCGCCATGACAACCATTATGACATCATCGTCGCCTTGAATACTAATATGACATCATCTTCACCTTGAATATCAATATGACATCATCGTTGCCATGATGACCATTATGACATCAACGTCGCCATGACGACCATTATGACATCACCGTCACCATGACGACCATGTTGACATCATCTACGCCTTAACGACCAATATGACATGAGTGTCGCCATGACGACCAATATGACATCATCGTCGCCTTGATGACCATATGACACCATCGTCGCCATGACGACCATTATGATATCACCGTCGCCATAACGATCATTATGACGTCATCGTCTCTATGATGACCATTATGACATCATCGTCGCCACGATGACCATTATGAAGTCATCGTTGCCATGATGACCATTATAACATCATCGTCGCCTTGATGACGATATGACATCATCGTATCCATGACGACCATTATGACATCATCATCGCTATGACGATCATTGTGACATCATTGTTGCCATGATGAACATTATGACATCACCATCGCCTTGACGAGCATTATGACATCACCGTCGCCATGATGAGCATTATGACATCATTGTCGCCTTGACGACCAATATGACATCATCATCGCCATTACGATCATTATGACATCATCGTCACAATAACGACCATTATGACATTATCGTCGCCTTGAATACCAATATGACATCATCGTCGCAATGATGACCATTATGACATCATCGTTGCCATGATGACAATTATAATGTAATCGTCGCCATTATAACATCATCGTCGCCTTGACGACCAATAAGACATCATCGTCGACATGACGACCATTATGACATAATCGTCGCCATGATGAACATTATGACATCATTGTTACCATGATGACCATTATGACATCACCGTCGCCATGATGAGCATTATGACATCACCGTCGCCATGATGACCATTACGACATCATTGTCGTCTTGACTACCATTATGACATCATGATCGACATGACGAACATTATGACAACACCGTTGCCATGAGGAGCACTATGACATCACATTAGCCATGACGACCATTACGACGTCACCGTCGCCATGATGACCATTATGAAGTCATTGTTGCCATGATGACCATTATGACATCATCGTCTCCATGACGATCATTATGAAACCATCATCCCCATGAAGACAATTATGACATCATCGTCGCCTTGACGACCAATGTGACATTATCGTTGCCATGACGACCATTATGACATAATAGTCGCCATGACGACCATTATGACATCACCATCGCCATGACGATCATTATGACATCATTGTTGCCATGACGAACATTATGACATCACTGTCGCCTTGACGTGCATAATGACATCAACGTCGCCATGGTGACCATTACAACATCATTGTCGTCTTGACGACCATTATGACATCATGGTCGACATGACGACCATTATGACATGACCGTCGCCATGACGACCATGATGACATCATCTTCGCCTTGACGACCAATATCACATGATCGCCGCCATGACGACCAATATGACATCATTGTCGCCTTGATGACCAAATGACATCATCGTCGCCATGACGACCATTATGACTTCATCGTTGTCATGACGACCAATAGGATTTCACCGTCGACATGACGATCATTATGACATCATCGTCGCCATCATGACTATTATGACATCATCTTCGCCACGACGACCATTATGAAGTCATCGTTGCCATGATGATCATTAAGACATCATCGTCGACTTAACGACCATTATGTAATCATCGTCGCCATGACGACCATTATGACATAATCGTCTCCATGATGACCATTATGACATCACCGACACCATGATGACTGTTATGACATCACCATCGCCATGACGACCATTATGACATCATCATCGCTATGACGATCATTATGACATATATGTTGCAATGACGACCATTATGACATCACCCTCACCTTGAGAAGCATTATTACATCACCGTCGCCATGACGACCATTACGACATCATTGTCGTCATGACGACCATTGACATCATGGTCGCCATGACAACCAATATGACATCACCGTTGCCCTGACAAGCATTATAACATCACAGTCGCCATGATGACCATTACGACATCATTGTCGTCTTGACGAACATTATGACATCACCGTCGCCATGATGACCATTACGACATCATTGTCGTCTTGATGACCAATATGACATGACCGTCGCCGTGATGACCATGATGACATCATCTTCGCCATGACGACCAATATGACATGATCGTCGCCATGACGACCAATATGACATCATCGTCGCCTTCATGACCATATGACATCATTGTCGCCATGACGACCATTATGACATCATCGTTGCCATGATGACCATTATGATTTCACAGTCGCCATGACGACCATTATGATATCACAGTCGCCATGACGACCATTATGACATCATTGTCGTCTTGACGACCATTATGACATCATCGTCGCCATGATGACAATTATGAAATCATCGTCCCCATGAAGACAATTATGACATCATCGTCGGCTTGACGACCAATATGACATCATCGTCGCCATGACCACCATTATGACATAATTGTCGCCATGACGACCATTATGACATGATCATCGCCTTGATAACCAATATGACATCATTGTCGAAATGCCGACCATTATGACATCATCGCCATGACGACCATTATGACATCATCGTCGCCTTGAATACTAATATGACATCATCTTCACCTTGAATATCAATATGACATCATCGTTGCCATGATGACCATTATGACATCAACGTCGCCATGACGACCATTATGACATCATTGTCGTCATGACGACCATTGACATCATGGTCGCCATGACAACCAATATGACATCACCGTTGCCCTGACAAGCATTATAACATCACAGTCGCCATGATGACCATTATGACATCATTGTCGTCTTGACGACCATTATGACATCACCGTCACCATGACGACCATGTTGACATCATCTACGCCTTAACGACCAATATGACATGAGTGTCGCCATGACGACCAATATGACATCATCGTCGCCTTGATGACCATATGACACCATCGTCGCCATGACGACCATTATGATATCACCGTCGCCATAACGATCATTATGACGTCATCGTCTCTATGATGACCATTATGACATCATCGTCGCCACGATGACCATTATGAAGTCATCGTTGCCATGATGACCATTATAACATCATCGTCGCCTTGATGACGATATGACATCATCGTATCCATGACGACCATTATGACATCATCATCGCTATGCCGATCATTGTGACATCATTGTTGCCATGATGAACATTATGACATCACCATCGCCTTGACGAGCATTATGACATCACCGTCGCCATGATGAGCATTATGACATCATTGTCGCCTTGACGACCAATATGACATCATCATCGCCATTACGATCATTATGACATCATCATCACAATAACGACCATTATGACATTATCGTCGCCTTGAATACCAATATGACATCGTCGCAATGATGACCATTATGACATCATCGTTGCCATGATGACAATTATAATGTAATCGTCGCCATTATAACATCATCGTCGCCTTGACGACCAATAAGACATCATCGTCGACATGACGACCATTATGACATAATCGTCGCCATGATGAACATTATGACATCATTGTTACCATGATGACCATTATGACATCACCGTCGCCATGATGAGCATTATGACATCACCGTCGCCATGATGACCATTACGACATCATTGTCGTCTTGACTACCATTATGACATCATGATCGACATGACGACCATTATGACAACACCGTTGCCATGAGGAGCACTATGACATCACATTTGCCATGACGACCATTACGACGTCACCGTCGCCATGATGACCATTATGAAGTCATTGTTGCCATGATGACCATTATGACATCATCGTCTCCATGACGATCATTATGAAACCATCATCCCCATGAAGACAATTATGACATCATCGTCGCCTTGACGACCAATGTGACATTATCGTTGCCATGACGACCATTATGACATAATAGTCGCCATGACGACCATTATGACATCACCATCGCCAAGACGATCATTATGACATCATTGTTGCCATGACGAACATTATGACATCACTGTCGCCTTGACGTGCATAATGACATCAACGTCGCCATGGTGACCATTACAACATCATTGTCGTCTTGACGACCATTATGACATCATGGTCGACATGACGACCATTATGACATCACCGTTGCCCTGACGAGCATTATAACATCACCATCGCCATGACGACAATTATGACATCATTGTCGCCTTGAAAACCAATATGACATCATCGTCGCCATGGTGACCATTATGACATCATCGTCGCCATGGTGACCATTATGACATCATCGTCACATTGAATACTAATATGACAAAATCTTCAACTTGAATACCAATATGACTTCATCGTCGCCATGATGACCATTATGACATCAACGTCGCCATGACGACTATTATGACATCACTGTCGCCATGAAGACCATGATGACATCATCTTCGCCTTGACGACCAATATGACATGAACTTCGCCATGACGATCAATATGACATCATCGTCGCCTTGATGACCATATGACATCATCGTCGCCATTGTGACCATTATGACATCATCGTCGCCATGGCGACCATTATGACATCATCGTCACCTTGAATACTAATATGACAAAATCTTCACCTTGAATACCAATATGACATGATCTTCGCCATGACAACCAATATGACATCATCGTCGCCTTGATGACCATATGACATCATCGTCGCCATGATGATCATTATGACATCATCGTTGCCATGACAACCATTATGATATCACCATCGTCATGACGATCATTATGATGTCATTGTCGCCATGATGACAATAATGACATCATCGTCGCCACGATGACCATTATGAAGTCATCGTTGCCATGATGACCGTTATGACATCACCGTCGCCATGGTGACCATTATGACATCACCATCGCTACGACGATCATTATGACATCATTGTTGCCATGACGAACAATATGACATCACTGTCGCCTTGACGTGCATTATGACATTAACGTCGCCATGATGACCATTACGACATCATTGTCGTCTTGACGATGATTATGACATCATGGTCGACATGACGACCATTATGACATCAACGTTGCCCTGACGAGCATTATGACATCACCATCGCCATGGCGACAATTATGACATCATCGTTTGCCTTGACAACCAATATGACATCATCGTCGCCATGGTGACCATTATGACATCATTGTCGCCATGGCAACCATTACGACATCATCGTCACCTTGAATACTAATATGACAAAATCTTCACCTTGAATACCAATATGACATCATCGTCGCCATGGTGACCATTATGACATCAACGTCGCCATGATGACCATTATGACAACTCTGTCGCCATGAAGACCATGATGACATCATCTTCGCCTTGATGACCAATATGACATGAACGTCGCCATGACGACCAATATGACATCATAGTCATCTTGAATACTAATATGACAAAATCTTCACCTTGAATACCAATATGACATGATCGTCGCCATGACGACCAATATGACATCATCGTCGCCTTGATGACCATATGACATCATCGTAGCCATGATGACCATTATGACATCATTGTTGCCATGACGACCATTATGATATCACCGTCGCCATGACGATCATTATGACGTCATTGTGGCCATGATGACAATTATGACATCATCGTCGCCACGATGACCATTATGAAGTCATCGTTGCCATGATGACTGTTATGACATCACCGTCGCCATGACGACCATTATGACATCATCATCGCTACGACGATCATAATGACATCATTGTTGCCATGACAAACATTATGACATCACCGTCGCCTTGACGAGCATTATGACATCACCGTCGCCATGATGACCATTACGACATCATTGTCGTCTTGACGACCATTATGACATCATGGTCGACATGACGACCATTATGACATCACCGTTGCCATGAGGAGCATTATGACATCACATTCGCCATGACGACCATTATGATGTCATCGTCGCCATGATGACCATTATGAAGTCCTCTTTTCCATGATGACCATAATAAAATCATCATAGCCATGATGACCATTATGAAACCATCATCCACATGTAGACAATTATGACATCGTCGCCTTGACGACCAATATGACATAATAGTCGCCATGATGACCATTACAACATCACCATCGCCATGACGATCATTATGACATCATCGTCGCCTTGACAACCATGACATCATCATCGCCTTGACGACCAATATGACATCATCGTTGCCATGACGACCATTATGACATCATCGTCGACATGACGACCATTATGACATCATCGTCGCCTTGAATACTTTTATGACATCATCTTCACCTTGAATTCCAATATGACATCATCGTCGCCATGATGACCATTATGACATGACCGTCGCCATGACGACCATGATGACATCATCTTCGCCTTGACGACCAATATCACATGATCGCCGCCATGACGACCAATATGACATCATTGTCGCCTTGATGACCAAATGACATCATCGTCGCCATGACGACCATTATGACTTCATCGTTGTCATGACGACCAATAGGATATCACCGTCGACATGACGATCATTATGACATCATCGTCGCCATCATGACTATTATGACATCATCTTCGCCACGACGACCATTATGAAGTCATCGTTGCCATGATGATCATTAAGACATCATCGTCGACATAACGACCATTATGTAATCAACGTCGCCATGACGACCATTATGACATCATCGTCGCCATGACGACCATTACGACATAATCGTCTCCATGACGACCATTATGAAATCACCGACACCATGATGACTGTTATGACATCACCATCGCCATGACGACCATTATGACATCATCATCGCTATGACGATCATTATGACATAATTGTTGCAATGACGACCATTATGACATCACCCTCACCTTGAGAAGCATTATTACATCACCGTCGCCATGACGACCATTACGACATCATTGTCGTCATGACGACCATTGACATCATGGTCGCCATGACAACCAATATGACATCACCGTTGCCCTGACAAGCATTATAACATCACAGTCGCCATGATGACCATTACGACATCATTGTCCTCTTGACGACCATTATGACATCACCGTCGCCATGATGACCATTACGACATCATTGTCGTCTTGATGACCAATATGACATGACCGTCGCCGTGACGACCATGATGACATCATCTTCGCCATGACGACCAATATGACATGATCGTCGCCATGACGACCAATATAACATCATCGTCGCCTTGATGACCATATGACATCATTGTCGCCATGACGACCATTATGACATCATCGTTGCCATGATGACCATTATGACATCATCGTCGCCTTGACGACCAATATGACATCATCATCGCCATGACGGCCATTATGACATCATCGTCAAAAAAACGACCATTATGACATTATCGTCGCCATGAATACCAATTTGACATCATTGTCGCCATGACGACCATTATGACATCAACCTCGCCATGACGACCATTATGAACTCACCGTCGCCATGATGATCATTATGAAATCATCATTGCCTTGACGACCAATATGACATCATCGTCGCCATGATGACCATTATGACATCGTAGCAATGACGACCATTATGACATCATCATCGCCATAATTACCATTATGACACCATCGTCGCCATGACGACCATTATGACATCAACGTCGCCTTGACGACAAATATGACATCATCGTAGCCATGACGACAATTATGACATCATCATCGCCATGATGACCATTATGACATCATTGTTGCTATGACTAACATTATGACATCACCGCCGCCATGATGACTATTATGAAATCAATGTCGCCATGACGACCATTATGAAATCATCATCACTATGATGATCATTATGACATAATTGTTGCCATGATGACCATTATGACATCACCATCGCCTTGACGAGCATTATGACATCATGGTCACCATGACGTCCATTATGACATCATCATTGCCCTGACGACCATTATGACATCACAGTCACCATGACGACCATTATGACGTCTCCGTCGCCATGACGACCATTATGACGTCATCGTCGCCATGATGACCACTATGAAGTCATCGTAGCCATGATGACCATTATGACATCATCGTCGCCATAGACGACCAATATGACATCATCATCGCCATGACGATCATTATGACATCATCATCACAAAGACGACCATTATGACATTATTGTCGCCTTGAATACCAATATGACATCATCGTCGCCATGATGACCATTATGACATCATCGTCGCCATGATGACCATTATGACATCAACGTCGCCATGACGACCATTATGACATCATCGTCGCCTTGACGACCAATATGACAATCTTCGCCATGACGACCATTATGACATCATCGTCGCCATGATGACCATTATGACATCATCATCACCTTGAATACTAATATGACATCAACTTCACCTTGAATACCAATATGACATCATCGTCATCATGATGACCATTATGACATCAACGTCGCCATGACGACTATTATGACATCACCGTCGCCATGACGACCATGATGACAGCATCTTCGACTTCACGACCAATATGATATGAACGTCACCATGATGACCAATATGACATCATCGTCGCCTTGATGACCATATGACATCATCGTCGCCATGACGACCATTATGACATCATCGTTGCCATGACGACCATTATGATATTACCATTGCCATGACGATCATTTTGACGTCATCGTTGCCATGATGACCATTATGACATCATCGTCACCATGACGACCATTATGAAATCAAAATCGACATGACGACCATTATGACATCATCGTCACCTTGACGACTAATATGACATTATTGTCGCCATGACGACCAATATGACATAATCGTCTCCATGACGACCATTATGACATCACCGATGCCATGACGACCGTTATGACATCACCGTCGCCATGACGAGCATTACGACATCATTGTCGTCATGACGACCATGATGACATCATGGTCGCCATGACGACCATTATGACATCACCGTCGCCATGGTGAGAATTATGACATCAGTCGCCTTGACGACCATTATGACGTCACAATCGCCATGACGACCATAATGACGTCATCGTTGCCATGTTGACCATTATGACATCATCGTAACCATGACGACCATTATGAAATCAATGTTGCCATGACGACCATTATGACATAGTCGTCACCATGACGAGCATTATGACATCACCGTCGCCATGACGACCATTATGACATCATCGTCACCATGACGACCATTATGACATCATCATCACAATAACAACCATTATGACACTATCGTCGCCTTGAATACGAATTTGACATCATTGTCGCTATGACGACCATTATGTCATCACCGTTGCCATGATGACCATTACGACATCATCATCGCCATGACGACCATTAAGACATCATCGTCACAATAACAACCATTATGACACTATCATCGCCTTGAATATCAATTTGACATCATTGTCGCCATGACGACCATTATGACATCACCGTCGCCATGTTGCCATTATGACATCATCATTGCCTTGACGACCAATATGACATCTTCGTCGCCTTGATGACCAATATGACAGCATCGTCGCCATGACGACCATTATGACATAATCTTTGGCCATGACGACGATTATGACATCATCATCGCATGACGACCATTATGAGATCATTGTTGCCAGGACGACCAATATGACATCACCATCGCCATGACGAGCATTATGACATCACCGTCGCCATGACTACCATTATGACATCATCGTTGCCTTGATGACCATTATGACAGCATAGTCGCCATGACGACCATTATGACATAATCGTCGCCATTACGACCATTATGACATCATCATCGCCATGACGACCATTATGAGATCATTGTTGCCAGGACGACCAATATGACATCACCGTCGCCATGACGAGCATTATGACATCACCGTCGCCATGACGACCATTATGACATCATCGTTGCCATGATGACCATTATGACATCATTGTTGCCATGACGATCATTATGACATCATCGCCTATTAAGAATTAACTCCTATTTAGACTATAAGACCAAAAAAGGGGAGGAATAAGATAAAGGGGAATGTCTATGATATTCAGAATAAAGACCACATTCCAAAAGAAGAAATAGCCGGAGAGTGAGCTATTAAACAACATATACGTTTTTATTAATTAGTCATAACAATAAAAAAGAGATATTCTCTAATTAAAAGTTACAATAAGTCAACGTGGTAATGTGAGAAGCATAACTAGATCAAGGCAGATGGAAAAGTGCCAAGAAAAGAGGAAACCGAATCCCTGTC
Source organism: Phyllobates terribilis (assembly GCF_046119375.1). Taxonomy (NCBI): domain Eukaryota; kingdom Metazoa; phylum Chordata; class Amphibia; order Anura; family Dendrobatidae; genus Phyllobates; species Phyllobates terribilis. The sequence goes on from NW_027362763.1 coordinate 635,398,808, forward strand.
CACAGAATCCAAACACACCCATAAGTCCAAATTAATCACATGTGTATAGGACAAAGATGCTCAACTAGTAAGTGAACATACAAATATACCCTATACATAAATCAGTTGGAATATATATGATAGGATAATCCTACACAGAGTAATATAAAAGTAGTCATTCAAAAATGTCTAACAATGAAGATAAGTAGCAGTTAATACCATTAGTAAGTATGAAGATCTATAGGTCTTGCTAAGCCATATGATGTATAGCCTAAGTATTACTTAAGCAAGGTAAAAGAGAGATTATGAATGACACGTAATGTACATGTGTGAAAGCTCAAGGTTATATTGAATACATTATGTTGGAAGTAATGTTACCTTGAGACATATTGGGCATGTCGGTGTGCGGGTACTGGTTACAGAGAGCTGGCCGCGCGCCTCGACGCGCGTTTCACCTACGTGGCTTCGTCAGGAGGCGTGGCTAGACAGTGTGCTGATGGGTATTTAAGTATGACTCAATGTGAAAGGCTGGCCAATGGGTGTGCGATGTCATCCAATGTCACGCCCCTCCAGGCAGTCCGGCGAACTTCGAGCTTCACGTGTGAGCGGGGCGGAAGTATGTGCCGCTCGCCCGTCGTCACAGCAACGCAGGGACGCCGGAAATGCCAGAGGTACCGGAGGCAGCGGGCATGGGATACATATCGCAAAGCGTTATATGTCAGTCGCGGTCACACTCTGGAGCGGTCACAGCGGCATCAGGCGGGTGGCCAGTCCGCCCATGCCAGTGGAGCTCCAGGGTGGTCCGCGAGTGAGTGGAAGAAGTGAGAGAGGATGAGGTCTGTGCTTATCGACAGAGGTGTATAGGGAAGATAGTATGCACTCTATGGGGCTACCATAGGCGCATGTCACAATGGAGTATCGTCCCTATCCGTATCCATATCAATAGAATAATGAAAGTAAATAATTAATTAAATCAATACAATATGCTAAATGTAAAAATAATAACATAGGCATAGTGGGCATTAAATATATTATAGAATTACATTCATAATTGAATTATACTCATGTTCGGCCCCTGAAAAGATGCGACAACCCGCATATATTGCGCCCACGCATATAAATATCTGATATAACATAATGTGTTAATATACATCAGAGTACACAGTCTTTGGCTGCATATGTCGTAGGATCAGCGTTAAAAAAATTCATGTTGATTGATATGGACATCCAGACCAGCGTACTTCCATCAATAGGGCCATGCACGTCAAATGAGTCATATACACTGAAATAAGGCAAACAAAGCAGTTAAAAGTGGAACTGTTATACAATATAAAAATCATATCTGCTGTTAAAAATAAGGACACTGATTCTATTTAAGCCAAGAAGGGCTTAAAGCTAACATTTTCGTTTAGACCCTTGGGGGCAACTGTATCCATAATCGTGATCCAGCGTGTCTCTCTTTGCAGTAGTTTCTGTTTAACATTGCCGCCTCTAATGCCGAGCGAAATGTGGTCAATGCCACAGACTACTGTACCTTTAGGGTTGCATTTGTGCGCTGTATAATAGTGCTTAGGAATAGTTTTAAGTGACTCCGGTTCTAGGCATGTGATTGCGTTTTTTATATCACGAATGTGTTCTTGAATGCGAATTTTAAGTAGTCTTGTGGTCATTCCCACATAAATCAATCCGCAGGGGCAGGTGAGGTGATATATCACGGATTCAGTATCACAAGATATGTGATGTACAATTTTGAAAGATTTATCATGAGTTGAGTTCCAAAATTCCATAGTCTTTGGAACAAATTTGCAGATAGAACATCTACTGCAATAGAAGCTACCCCATGGTGGGCCTTCGCTGCCAAAGATGAAGCGGTTACCAGGGGGTATATAATGACTTTTTGAGAGTAAATCACCCAGTGTCTTCGATCTGCGCCAAGAAATGCATGGTTGGGGCGCCAAGTGTTTGCATAAATCCCTATCTGTGAGGAGGATTGACCAATATTTGGATAGAGTATCTTTAACTTTTCTCCAATTAGCGTTAAATGTAGAGACAAATCTCGGGTTTCTGTCTGCTTGCCTGAATCTACATGTATTGTATGACCTGGAGGATGAATCAAGAAGGGCCTGCCTAGAGGTAGAAATAGCTCTAGTCAGGCCCCTATCGATGTCGCGCTGTCTATAGCCTCTACTCCGAAATCTCCCCGCCAGTTCGTTTGCTTGGTCTTTAAACCCATCATCGCTTGAGCAGATCCTGCGTGCCCTCATGAACTGCCCAATCGGTATAGAACTCTTGAGTTTAGGGGGGTGGGAGGAAGAAAAGTGAAGAAGCAAATTGGTCGATGTTTCTTTGCGAAAGATGTTCGTACCTAATGTACCATCCGAGTTTTTTGAAATAAGTAGATCCAGGAAGTCGACCTGTTGCTGGCTATATTTCCTGGTCAATTTTATATTAAGGTCATTGGCGTTCAGATTGCCAAGAAACGTTTCCAACTGCGACGTGGAGCCCTGCCATATAAAGAGCACGTCGTCTATATAGCGTGACCAGAGAGCGACCCCATCATGTCCGGGGGTGTTCAGGACAACCTCCCTCTCCCACAGGCCCAGGAAAAGATTTGCATATGAGGGCGCACAAGCCGCCCCCATTGCAGTCTCCTGGAGCTGTAGGAAGGGACGGTCCTTGAACACGAAATAATTGTGTGTGAGGATGAATCTCAATAGTTTTAAAATAAACTCAATAAGTTCAACCTCCAAGTTAGTCATGTAAAGAAAGAATTTCGCAGCTTTTATGCCCTGGTCATGCCGTATAGACGTATAGAGGGACTCCACGTCGCAGGTTACCAGCCACATATCCTCCTCAAGTGTGACACCATCGAGTCTTCTCAAGACATCCGTGGTATCCCTGACATAGGATGGGAGGATCTCGATGCATTGCTGCTGGTAAAAGTCAATAAATCCACAAGCAGGTCCACACAGACCCTCGATTCGCGAGACAATAGGTCTGCCCGGAGGAAAAAGGGGGTCCTTGTGGACCTTAGGCAACAGATAAAAGGTAGGGTTCACTGGGAAGTCCGGAACGAGTGCTTCAGCCATCTTTGGTGTAACTACTTTAGATTCCAAAGAGTCATCAATCAGGTCCATAAGTTCCCTGCGGAAGATATTCAGTTGAATATTTTCTAATCTCCTATATTTATCAACGCAGTCTAGGTGTTTAAATGCCTCCGCTTCGTATAACTCCACTGGCCAGATGACCACATTCCCCCCCTTGTCTGCTCTTTTGATGACAATATTTTTCATGTTCTGTAATTCTGAGATCATTGTTGCCAGGACGACCAATATGACATCATCATCGCCATGATGACCATTATGACATCATCGTAGCCATGACGACCATTATGACATCATCGTCGCCATGACTACCATTATGACATCATCGTCGCCATGACGACCTTGATGATATCATCATCGCCACGATGACCATTATGAAGTCATCGTTGCCATGATGACCATTATGACATCATCGTCGCCTTGAATGCTGATATGACATCATCTTCACCTTGAATTCCAATATGACATCATTGTCGCCACGACGACCATTATGAAGTCATCGTTGCTATGATGACCATTATGACATCATCGCCGCCATGACGACCATTATGACATCATCGTCGCCATGACGACCTTGATGATATCATCATCGCCACGATGACCATTATGAAGTCATCGTTGCCATGATGACCATCATGATATCATCGTCGCCTTGACGACCAATGTGACATCATCGTCGCCATGACGACCATTATGACATCACCATCGCCATGACGACCATTATGACATCACCATCGCCATGACGACCATTATGAAATCATCGTCATCTTGACGACCAATATGACATCATCGTCGCCACGACGACCAATATGACATCATCGTCGCCATGATGACCATTAAGACATCATCGTCATCTTGACAAGCATCATGACATCATCGTCGTCTTGACGACCAATATGATATCATCGTCGCAATGATGACCATTATGACATCATCGTCGCCATGACAACAATTATGATATCATCGTCGCCATGACGACCATTATGACACCATGGTTGCCATGACGACCGTTATGAAATCAACATCGCCATGACGACCATTATGACATCAACGTCGCCTTCACGACTAAAATGACATCACCGTCGCCATGACGACCATTATGACGCTATCATCGCCATGACTACTATTAAGACTTCATTGTTGAAATGACGAACATTATGACATCACCGTCGCCATGATGACCATTATGAAATCAATGTCGCCATGATGACCATTATGACATAATATAATCGTCGCCATGATGACCATTATTACATCATCGACTCCTTGACTACCAATATGGCATCATCATCGCCATGACGACCATTATGACATCATCGTACCAATGACGACAATTAAGACATCACTGTCGCCTTGAATTCCCATGTGACATCATCGTCGCCATGACGACCATTATGACATCAACGTCACCATGACGACCTTATGACATCACCGTCGCCATGACGACCATTATGACATCAACATCACCATGATGACCTTTATGACATCACCATCGCCATAATGACCATTATGACGTCATCGTCGCCATCACGACGATTATGACATCACCATCCCCATGACGACCATTATGACAATATTATCATCTTGAAGACCAATATGACATCATCGTCGCCACGACGACCATTATGAAGTCATAGTTGCCATGATAACCATTATGACATCATCGCCGCCATGACGACCATTATGAAATCATCGTCCCCATGAAGACAATTATGACATCACCATTGCCATGACGACCATTATGACATCATCGTCGCCTTGACAACCAATATGACATCATCGTCGCCATGATGACCATTATGACATCATCATCGTCATGACGACCATTATGACATCATCGTCGCCTTGAATACTAAAATGACAAAATCTTCAACTTGAATACCAATATGACATCATTGTCCCCATGATGACCATTATGACATCAACGTCGCCATTACGACCATTATGACATCATCATCGCCATGACGACCATGATGACATCATCGTCGCCATGACGACCTTGATGATATCATCATCGCCACGATGACCATTATGAAGTCATCGTTGCCATGATGACCATCATGATATCATCGTCGCCTTGACGACCAATGTGACATCATCGTCGCCATGACGACCATTATGACATAATTGTCGCCATGACGACCATTATGACATCACCATCGCCATGACGACCATTATGAAATCATCGTCATCTTGACGACCAATATGACATCATCGTCGCCACGACGACCAATATGACATCATCGTCGCCATGATGACCATTAAGACATCATCGTCATCTTGACAAGCATCATGACATCATCGTCGTCTTGACGACCAATATGACATAATCGTCGCAATGATGACCATTATGACATCATCGTCGCCATGACAACAATTATGATATCATCGTCGCCATGACTACCGTTATGAGATCATCGTCGCCACGACGACCATTATGACACCAATATTGCCATGACGACCGTTATGAAATCAACATTGCCATGACGACCATTATGACATCAACGTCGCCTTGACGACTAAAATGACATCACCGTCGCCATGACGACCATTATGACATCATTGTTGAAATGAGGAACATTATGACATCACCGTCGCCATGATGACCATTATGAAATCAATGTCGCCATGATGACCATTATGACATAATATAATCTTCGCCATGACGACCATTATTACATCATCATCTCCTTGACTACCAATATGGCATCATCATCGCCATGACGACCATTATGACATCATCGTAGCAATGACGAAAATTAAGACATCATTGTCGCCTTGAATTCCCATGTGACATCATCGTCGCCATGACGACCATTATGACATCAACGTCACCATGACGACCTTTATGACATCACCGTCGCCATGACGACCATTATGACATCAACATCACCATGATGACCTTTATGACATCACCATCGCCATAATAACCATTATGACGTCATCGTCGCCATCACGACGATTATGACATCACCATCCCCATGACGACCATTATGACAATATTATCATCTTGAAGACCAATATGACATCATCGTCGCCACGACGACCATTATGAAGTCATAGTTGCCATGATAACCATTATGACATCATCGCCGCCATGACGACCATTATGAAATCATCGTCCCCATGAAGACAATTATGACATCACCATTGCCATGACGACCATTATGGCATCATCGTCGCCTTGACAACCAATATGACATCATAGTCGCCATGATGACCATTATGACATCATCATCGTCATGACGACCATTATGACATCATCGTCGCCTTGAATACTAAAATGACAAAATCTTCACCTTGAATACCAATATGACATCATTGTCCCCATGATGACCATTATGACATCAACGTCGCCATTATGACCATTATGACATGATCATCGCCATGACAACCATAATGAAATCATCGTCGCCATGATGACCATTATGACATCATCGTCGCCATGACTAACATTATGACATCATCGTCGCCATGATGACCATTATGACATCATCGTCGCCATGATGACCATTATGACATCATCGTCGCCATGACGACCATGATGATATCATCATCGCCACGACGACCATTATGACATCATCGTTGCCATGATGACCATTATGACAACATCATCGCCTTGACAACCAATATGACATCATCGTTGCCTTGACGAACAATATGACATCATCGTCGCCTTGACAACCAATATGACATCATCGTCGCATTGACGACCAATATGACTTCATCATCGCCATGACGACCATTATGACATCATCGTCGCCATGATGATCATTATGAAATCATCGTCCCCATAATGACAATATGACATCATCGTCGCCTTGATGACCAATATGACATCATCGTCCCCATGACGACCATTATGACATAATTGTTGCCATGACGACCATTATGACATCATCATCGCTATGATGATCATTATGACATTATTGTTGCCATGACGAACATTAGACCATCACGGTCGCCTTGACCAGCATTATGACATCACCGTCGCCATGCCGACGCTTACAACATCATTGTCGTCATGATGACCATTATGACGTTATCGTTGCCATGATGACCATTATGACATCATCGTCGCCATGACGACCAATATGAAATCAATGTCGCCATGACAACCATTATGACATAATCGTCGCCATGACGACCATTATGACATCACCGTCGCCATGACGACCATTATGACATCATCGTCGCCTTGACGACCAATATGACATCATAATCGCCATGACGACCATTATGACATCATCTTCACAATAACGACCATTATGACATTATCGTCGCCTTGAATACCAATTTGACATCATTGTCGCCATGATGACCATTATGACGACCGTTATGACCTCATCGTCGCCATGATGACCATTATGAAATCATCATTGCCTTGACGACCAATATGGCATCATCGTCGCCATGATGACCATTATGACATCATCATCGCCATAATTACCATTATGACACCATCGTCGCCATGACGACCATTATGACATCAACGTCGCCTTGACGACAAACATTACATCATCGTAGCCATGACGACAATTATGACATCATCATCGCCATGATGACCAATATGACATCATTGTTGCTATGACTAACATTATGACATCACCGCCGCCATGATGACTATAATGAAATCAATGTCGCCATGACGACCATTATGAAATCATCATCACTATGACGATCATTATGACATCACCATCGCCTTGACGAGCATTATGACATCATGGTCGCCATGACGTCCATTATGACATCATCATTGCCCTGACGACCATTATGACATCACAGTCACCATGACGACCATTATGACGTCTCCGTCGCCATGGCGACCATTATGACGTCTCCGTCGCCATGGCGACCATTATGACGTCATCGTCGCCATGATGACCACTATGAAGTCATCGTTGCCATAATGACCATTATGACATCATCGTCGTCATGACGACCATTATGAAATCAATGTAGCCATGACGACCAATATCACACAATTGTCGCCATGAAGACCATTAAGACATTGCCAACGCCATGACGACCATTATGACATCATCGTCGCCTTAGACAACCAATATGACATCATCATCGCCATGACGACCATTATGACATCATCATCGCAAAGACGACCATTATGACATTATTGTCGCCTTGAATACCAATATGACATCATCGTCGCCATGATGACCATTATGACATCAATGTCGCCATGACGATCGTTATGACATCGCTTTCGCCATGATGACCATTATGACATCATCATTGCCTTGACGACCAATATGACATTATAGTCGTCATGATGACCAATATGACATCATCAACGCCTTGACGACCAATATGACAAAATCATCGCCTTGACGACCATTATGACATTATCATCACCTTGAATACTAATATGACAACATCTTCAACTTGAATACCGATATGACATCATCGTCGCCATGATGACCATTATGACATCAACATTGCCATGACGACCATTATGACATCATCGTCGCCTTGACGACCAATATGACATAATCTTCGCCATGAAGACCATTATGACATCATCGTCGCCATGACGACCATTATGACGTCATCATCACCTTGAATACTAATATGACATCAACTTCACCTTGAATACCAATATGACATCATCGTCGTCATGATGACCATTATGACATCAACGTCGCCATGACGACTATTATGACATCACCGTCGCCATGACGAGCATGATGACAGCATCTTCGACTTCACGACCAATATGATATGAACGTCACCATGATGACCAATATGACATCATCGTCGCCTTGATGACCATATGACATCATCGTCGCCATGACGATCATTATGACGTCATCGTTGCCATGATGACCATTATGACATCATCGTCACCATGACGACCATTATGAAATCAAAGTCGACATGACGACCATTATGACATCACCGTCGCCTTGACGACTAATATGACATTATCGTCGCCATGACGACCAATATGACATAATCATCTCCATGACGACCATTATGACATCACCGATACCATGACGACCGTTATGAAATCACCGTCGCCATGTCGAGCATTACGACATCATTGTCGTCATGACGACCATTATGACATCATGGTCGCCATGACGACCATTATGACATCACCGTCGCCATGATGAGAATTATGACATCACAGTCGCCTTGACGACCATTATGACGTCACAATCGCCATGATGACCATAATGACGTCATCGTTGCCATGTTGACCATTATGACATCATCGTCACCATGACGACCATTATGAAATCAATGTTGCCATGACGACCATTATGACATAATCGTCACCATGACGAGCATTATGACATCACCATCACCATGACGACCATTATGACATCATCGTCGCCATGACGACCATTATGACATCATCGTCACAATAACAACCATTATGACACTATCGTCGCCTTGAATATCAATTTGACATCATTGTCGCCATGACGACCATTATGACATCACCGTCGCCATGTTGCCATTATGACATCATCATTGCATTGACGACCAATATGACATCTTCGTCACCTTGATGACCAATATGACAGCATCGTCGCCATGACGACCATTATGACATCATCATCGCCATGACGACCATTATGAGATCATTGTTGCCAGGACGACCAATATGACATCACCATCGCCATGACGAGCATTATGACATCACCGTCGCCATGACTACCATTATGACATCATCGTTGCCTTGATGACCAATATGACAGCATCGTCGCCATGACGACCATTATGACATAATCGTCGCCATTACGACCATTATGACCTCATCATCGCCATGACGACCATTATGAGATCTTTGTTGCCAGGACGTCCAATATGACATCACCGTCGCCATGACGAGCATTATGACATCACCATCGTCATGACGACCATTATGACATTATCGTTGCCATGATGACCATTATGATATCATTGTTGCCATGACGATCATTATGACATCATCGTCACCTTGACAACCAATATAACATCATCGTCACCATGATGACCATTATGAAGTCATCGTTGCCATGATGACCATTATGACATCATCGCCGACATGACGACCATTATGAAATCATCGTCCCCATAAAGACAATATGAGATCATCGTCGCCTTGATGACCAATATGACATCATCGTCCCCATGACGACCATTATGACATAATAGTCGTCATGACGACCATTATGACATCATCATCGCTATGATGATCATTATGACATTATTGTTGCCATGACGAACATTAGACCATCACCATCGCCTTGACCAGCATTATGACATCACAGTCGCCATGCCGACCCTTACGACATCATTGTCGTCATGATGACCATTATGACGTCATTGTGGCCATGATGAGCATTATGACATCATCGTCGCCATGACGACCAATATGAAATCAATGCCGACATGACGACCATTATGACATAATCGTCGCCATGGCGACCATTATGACATCACCATCGCCATGACGACCATTATGACATCATCGTCGCCTTGACGACCAATATGACATCATCGCCATGACGACCATTATGACATCATCGTCACAATAACGACCATTATGACATTATCGTCGCCTTGAATACCAATTTGACATCATTGTCACCATGACGACCATTATGACATCAACCTCGCCATGACGACCGTTATGACATCACCGTCGCCATGATAACCATTATGACATCATCATTGCATTGACCACCAATATGACATCTTCGTCGCCTTGATGACCAATATGACAGCATCGTCGCCATGACGACCATTATGACAATCGTCGCCATGACGACCATTATGACATCATCTTCACCATGACGACCATTATGAGATCATTGTTGCCAGGACGACCAATATGACATCATCGTCGCCATGATGACCATTATGACATCATCGTAGCCATGACGAATATTATGACATCATCGTCGCCATGACGACCTTGGTGATATCATCATCGCCACGATGACCAATATGAAGTCATCGTTGCCATAATGACCATTATGACATCGTCGCCTTGAATGCTGATATGACATCATCTTCACCTTGAAATCCAATATGACATCATCGTCGCCACGACGACCATTATGAAGTCATCGTTGCTATGATGACCATTATGACATCATCGCCGCCATGACGACCATTATGACATCATTGTTGCCATGACGATCATTATGACATCATCGTCACCTTGACAACCAATATAACATCATCGTCACCATGATGACCATTATGACATCATCATCGCACGACGACCTTTATGACATCACCGTCGCCATGACGACCATTATGACATCATCGTCCCCATAAAGACAATATGAGATCATCGTCGCCTTGAATGCTCACATGACATCATCTTCACCTTGAATTCCAAAATGAAATCATCGTCACCACGATGACCATTATGAAGTCATCGTTGCCATGATGACCATTATGACATCATCGCCGACATGACGACCATTATGAAATCATCGTCCCCATAAAGACAATATGAGATCGTCGCCTTGATGACCAATATGACATCATCGTCCCCATGACGACCATTATGACATAATAGTCGTCATGACGACCATTATGACATCATCATCGCTATGATGATCATTATGACATTATTGTTGCCATGACGAACATTAGACCATCACCATCGCCTTGACCAGCATTATGACATCACAGTCGCCATGCCGACCCTTACGACATCATTGTCGTCATGATGACCATTATGACGTCATTGTGGCCATGATGAGCATTATGACATCATCGTCGCCATGACGACCAATATGAAATCAATGCCGACATGACGACCATTATGACATAATCGTCGCCATGGCGACCATTATGACATCACCGTCGCCATGACGACCATTATGACATCATCGTCGCCTTGACGACCAATATGACATCATCATCGCCATGACGGCCATTATGACATCATCGTCACAATAACGACCATTATGACATTATCGTCGCCTTGAATACCAATTTGACATCATTGTCACCATGACGACCATTATGACATCAACCTCGCCATGACGACCGTTATGACATCACCGTCGCCATGATGACCATTATGACATCATCATTGCATTGACCACCAATATGACATCTTCGTCGCCTTGATGACCAATATGACAGCATCGTCGCCATGACGACCATTATGACATAATCGTCGCCATGACGACCATTATGACATCATCTTCACCATGACGACCATTATGAGATCATTGTTGCCAGGACGACCAATATGACATCATCGTCGCCATGATGACCATTATGACATCATCGTAGCCATGACGAATATTATGACATCATCGTCGCCATGACTACCATTATGACATCATCGTCGCCATGACGACCTTGATGATATCATCATCGCCACGATGACCAATATGAAGTCATCGTTGCCATAATGACCATTATGACATCGTCACCTTGAATGCTGATATGACATCATCTTCACCTTGAAATCAAATATGATATCATCGTCGCCACGACGACCATTATGAAGTCATCGTTGCTATGACGACCATTATGACATCATCGTCGCCATGACGACCATTATGAAGTCATCGTTGCCATGATGACCATCATGATATCATCGTCGACTTGACGACCAATGTGACATCATCGTCGCCATGACGACCATTATGACATAATTGTCGCCATGACGACCATTATGACATCACCATCCCCATGACGACCATTATGAAATCATCGTCATCTTGACGACCAATATGACAGCATCGTCGCCACGACGACCAATATGGCATCATCGTCGCCATGATGACCATTAAGACATCATCGTCATCTTGACAAGTATCATGACATCATCGTCGTCTTGACGACCAATATGACATCATCATCGCAATGATGACCAGTATGACATCGTCGCCATGACAACAATTATGATATCATCGTCGCCATGACTACCGTTATGACATCATCGTCGCCACGACGACTATTATGACACCATGGTCGCCATGACGACAGTTATGAAATCAACATCGCCATGACGACCATTATGACATCAACGTCGCCTTGACGACCATTATGACACTATCATCGCCATGACTACTATTAAGACATCATTGTTGAAATGACGAACATTATGACATCGCCGTCGCCATGATGACCATTATGAAATCAATGTCGCCATGATGACCATTATGACATAATATAATCGTCGCCATGACGACCATTATTACATCATCGTCTATTTGACTACCAATATGGCATCATCATCGCCATGACGACCATTATGACATCATCGTAGCAATGACGACAATTAAGACATCATTGTCGCCTTGAATTCCCATGTGACATCATCGTCGCCATGACGACCATTAAGACATCAACGTCACCATGACGACCTTTATGACATCACCGTCGCCATGACGACCATTATGACATCAGCATAATCATGATGACCTTTATGACATCACCATCGCCATAATGACCAATATGACGTCATCGTCGCCATCACGACCATTATGACATCACCATCCCCATGACGACCATTATGACATCATTATCATCTTGAAGACCAATATGACATCATCGTCGCCACGACGACCATTATGAAGTCATAGTTGCCATGATGACCATTATGACATCATAGTCGCCTTGACAACCAATATGACATCATCGTCGCCATGATGACCATTATATCATCATCATCGTCATGACGACCATTATGACATCATCGTCGCCTTGAATACTAAAATGACAAAATCTTCACCTTGAATACCAATATGACATCATTGTCCCCATGATGACCATTATGACATCAACGTCGCCATTACGACCATTATGACATCATCATCGCCATGACGACCATAATGAAATCATCTTCGCCATGATGACCATTAAGACATCATCGTCGCCATGACTAACATTATGACATCATCGTTATCATGATGACCATTATGACATCATCGTCGCCATGATGACCATTATGACATCGTCGCCATGACGACCATTATGAAATCATCGTCGCCATGACTAACATTATGACATCATCGTTGCCATGATGACCCTTATGATATCATCGTCGCCATGATGACCATTATGACAACATCATCGCCTTGACAACCAATATGACATCATCGTTGCCTTGACGAACAAGATGACATCATCGTCGCCTTGACAACCAATATGACATCATCGTCGCATTGACGACCAATATGACTTCATCGTCGCCATAACGACCATTATGACATCATCGTCGCCATGATGACCATTATGACATAATCGTCGCCATGACGACCATTATGACATAATCGTCGCCATGACGACCATTATGACATAATCGTCGCCATGACGACCATTATGACATCACCGTCGCCATGACGACCATTATGACATCATCGTCGCCTTGACGACAAATATGACATCATCATCGCCATGACGACCATTACGACATCATCGTCACAATAACGACCATTATGACATTATCGTCGCCTTGAATACCAATTCGACATCACAGTCGCCATGATGACCCTTATGACATCATCATTGCCTTGACGACCAATATGACATCTTCGTCGCCTTGATGACCAATATGACAGCATCGTCGCCATGACGACCATTATGACATAATCGTCGCCATGACGACCATTATGACATCATCTTCGCCATGACGACCATTATGACATCATCTTCGCCATGACTACCATTATGAGATCATTGTTGCCAGGACGACCAATATGACATCACCGTCGCCATGACGAGCATTATGACATCATTGGCGCTATGACGACCATTATGACATCATCGTTGCCATGACGACCATTATGACATCATCGTCGCCATGACGACCATTATAACATCATCGTCGCCATGACGACCATTATGACTTCATTGTTGCCATGACGACCATTAAGACATCATCATCGCTATGACGATCATTATGACATCATTGTTGCCATGACGAACATTATGACATCACTGTCGCCTTGACGAGCAATATGACACCACCGTCTCCATGATGATCATTACGACATCATTGTCGCCATGACGACCATTATGACATCACCATTGCCCTGACGACCATTATGAAATCACCATCACCATGACGACCATTATGACATCATCATCATCATGACGACCAATATGATATCATCGTCGCCTTGAATACTAATATGACAAAATCTTCACCTTGAATACCAATATGAAATCATCATCGCCAGGATGATCATTATGACATCAACGTCGCCATGACGACCATTATGACATCACCGTCGCCATGACGACCATGATGACTTCGTCGCCATGACGACCATGATGACTTCGTCGCCACGATGACCATTATAAAGTCATCGTTGCCATGATGACCGTTATGACATCACCGCCGCCATGATGACTGTTATGACATCATCATCTCTACGACGATCATTATGACATCTTTGTTGCCATGACGAACATTACATCACAATCCCCTTGAAGACAATTATGACTTCATCGTCGCCTTGACAACCAATATGACATCATTGTCGCCATGACGAGCAATATGACATCATCGTCACCTTGACAACCATGACATAATCATCGCCATGACGACCAATATGACATCATTGTTGCCATGACGAACATTATGACATCATCGTCGCTATGATGACCATTATGACATAATCGTCGCCATGACGAACATTATGACATCACCGTCGCTATGACGACCATTATGACATCATCGTCGCCTTGACGACAAATATGACATCATCGTCGCCTTGACCACAAATATGACATCATCGTCGCCATGACGACCATTATGACATTATCATCGCTTTGAATACCTATTTGACATCATTGTCGCCATGGCGACGATTATGACATCAACTTCGCCATGACGACCGTTATGACATCACCGTCGCCATGATGACCCTTATGACATCATCATTGCCTTGATGACCAATATGACATCTTCTTCGCCTTGATGACCAATATGACAGCATCGTCGCCACGACGACCATTACGACATCATCTTCGCCATGACGACCATTATGACATCATCTTCGCCATGACGACCATTATGAGATCATTGTTGCCAGGACGACCAATATGACATCACCGTCGCCATGACGAGCATTATGACATCATTGTTGCTATGACGACCATTATGACATCATCGTTGCCATGATGACCATTATGACATCATTGTTGCAATGACAATCATTATGACATCATATTCGCCTTGACGACCAATATAACATCATCGTCGCCATGACGACCATTATAACATCATCGTCGCCATGATGACCACTACGACATTATCGTCGCCATGACGACCATTATGACTTCATTGTTGCCATGACGACCATTATGACATCATCATCGCTACGACGATCATTATGACATCATTGTTGCCATGACGAACATTATGACATCACCGTCGCCTTGACAAGCATTATGACACCATCGTCTCCATTATGATCATTACGACACCACCGTCTCCATGATGATCATTACGACATCATTGTCGTCTTGACGAGCATGATGACATCATGGTCGCCATGACGACCATTATGACATCACCGTTGCCCTGACAACCATTATGAAATCACCATCGCCATGACGACCATTATGACATCATCATCATCATGACGACCAATATGACATCATCGTTGCCACGAGGACCATTGTCATAGTTGTCATGATGACCATTATGACATCATCGCCGCCATGACGACCATTATGAAATCATCGTCCCTATGAAGACAATTATGACTTCACAGTCGCCTTGATGACCAATATGACATCATCGTCGCCATGACAACCATTATGACATCATCGTCGCCATGACGACCATTATGACATCATCGTCGCCATGACGACCATAATGACATAATCGTCGCCATGACGACCATGATGACATAATCGTCGCCACGACGACCATTATAAAGTCATGGTTGCCATGATGACCGTTATGACATCACTGCCGCCATGATGACTGTTATGACATCATCATCGCTACGACGATCATTATGACATCATTGTTGCCATGACGAACATTATTACATCACAATCCCCATGAAGACAATTATGACATCATCGTCGCCTTGACGACCAATTTGACATCATTGTCGCCATGACGACCAATATGACATCATTGTCGCCATGACGACCATTTTGACATCGTCGCTATGATGACCATTATGACATCATCGTCACCTTGAATACCAATATGACATCATCGTCGCCATGACGACCATTATGACAACATCGTTACCATGATGACCATTATGATATCACCGTCGCCATGACGATCATTATGGAGTCATCGTTGCCATGATGAACATTATGACATCATCATCATCTTGACGACCATTATGACATCATTATCGCTATGACGATCATTATGACATAATTGTTGACATGACGAACATTATGACATAACCGTCGCCATGATGAGCATGATGACATTCCCTTCGCCATGACGACGATTAAGAAATCATTGTCATCATGACGACCATTATGACATCATGGTAGCCATGACGACCATTATGACATCACAGTCGCCATGACGACCATTATGACGTCTCCGTCGCAATGATGACCATTATGACATCATCGTCGCCATGATGACCATTATGAAATCAAGTTAGCCATGACGACCAATATGACAATCGTCGCCATGACGGCCATTATGTCATCACCGTCGCCATGACGACCATTATGGCATCATCGTTGCCTTGATGACCAATATGACATCATCATCGCCCTGACGACCATTATGACTTCATCGTCACAATAATGACCATAATGACATTATCGTCGCCTTGAATACCAATATGACATTATCGTCGCCATGATGACCAATAATACATCGCCGCCTTGATGACCAATATGGCATTATCGTCGCCATGACGACCATTATGACATAATCATCGCCATGACAACCATTAAGACATCATCATCACCATGACGACCATTATGACATGATAGTTGCCATGACGACCATTATGACTTCACCGTCGCCATGAAGACCATTATGACAACATCGTTGCCATGCCGACCATTATGACATCATTGTTGCCATGACGACCATTTTGAAATCAACGTCGCCATGACAACCAGTGTAACATAATCATCGCCATGATGACCATTATGACATCATCGTCGCCACGACGACCATTATGAAGTCATCGTTGCCATGAGGACCTTTATGACATAATATAATCGTCTCCATGACGACCATTATGACATCACCATCGCCTTGATGACCAATAGGGCATCATTGTCGCCATGACGACCATTATGACATCATCGTAGCAATGACGATAATTAAGACATCATCGTCGCCTTGCATACCAATCTGACATCATCGTCGCCATGACGACCATTATGACATCAACGTCAACATGACGACCTTTATGACATCACCGTCACCATGACGAGCATTATGACATCACCATCGCAATAATGACCATTATGACGTCATTGTCGCAATTATGACCATTATGACATCACCATAGCCCTGACAACCATTATGACATCATCGTCATCTTGACGACAAATATGACATCATTATCGCCACGACGACCATTATGAAGTCATAGTAGCAATGATGATCATTATGACATCATCGCCGCCATGACGACCATTATGAAATCATCGTCCACATGAAGACAATTATGACATCACCATCGCCTTGATGACCAATATGACATAATCGTCGCCATGACGACCATTAAGACATAATGGTCGCCATTACGACCATTATGACATCACCATCGCCATGACGACCATTATGACATCATCTTCGCCTTGACAACCAATATGACATCATCGTCACCATGACGTCCATTATTACATCATCGTCGCCATGACGACCATTATGACATCATGGTCAGCTTGAATACTAATATGACAAAATCTTCACCTTGAATACCAATATGACATCATCGTCGCCATGACGACCATTATGACATCACCGTCGCCATGAAGACCATGATGACATCAACTTCTCCTAGACGACCAACATGACATGATCGTAGCCATGACGACCAATATGACTTCATCGTCGCATTGATGACCATATGACATCATCGTCGCCATGATGACCATTATGACATCATCGTTGCCACGACGACCATTATATCACCGTTGCCATGACGATCATTATGACGTCATCGTCGCCATGGTGACCATTATGACATCATCGTCGCCACGATGACCATTATGAAGTCATCATTGCCATGATGACCGTTATGACATTACCATCACCATGACGACCATTATGACACCACCATCGCTACGACAATCATGATGACATCATTGTTGCCATGACGAACATTATGACATCACCGTCACCTTGACGTGCATTATGACATCACCGTCGCCATGATGACCGTTACGACATCATTGTCGTCTTGATGACCATTATGACATCATGGTCGACATGACGACCATTATGACATCACCTTTGCCCTGACGAGCATTATGACTTCACCATCGCCATGACGACCATTATGACATCATCGTCGCCTTGACAAAAAATATGACATCATCGTCGCCATGATGACCATTATGACATCATCGTCACCATGGCGATCATTATGACATGATCGTCACCTTGAATACTAATATGACAAAATCTTCACCTTGAATACCAATATGACATCATCGTCGCCATGATGACCATTATGACATCAACGTCGCCATGACAACCATTATGACATCACTGTCGCCATAAAGACCATAATGACATCATCTTCGCCTTGACGACCAATATGACATGATCGTCGCCATGACGACCAATATGACTTCATCGCCGCATTGATGACCATATGACATCATCGTCGCCATGATGACCATTATGACATCATCGTTGCCACGACAACCATTATTATATCACCGTCACCATGACGATCATTATGACGTCAGTCGCCATGATGACAATTATAACATCATCGTCGCCACGACGACCATTATGAAGTCATCGTTGCCAAGATGAGAGTTATGACATCACCGTCGCCATGACGACCATTATAACATCATCATCGCTACAACAATAATTATGACATCATTGTTGCCATGACGAACATTATGACATCATCGTCGCCTTGACGAGCATTATGACATCAACGTCGCCATGATGACCTTTACGACATCATTGTCGTCTTGACGACCATTATGACATCATGGTCGACATGACGACCATTATGACATCACCTTTGCCCTGACGAGCATTATGACTTCACCATCGCCATGACGACCATTATGACATCATCGTCGCCTTGACAAAAAATATGACATCATCGTCGCCATGATGACCATTATGACATCATCGTCACCATGGCGATCATTATGACATGATCGTCACCTTGAATACTAATATGACAAAATCTTCACCTTGAATACCAATATGACATCATCGTCGCCATGATGACCATTATGACATCATTGTCGTCTTGACGACCATTATGACATCATGATCGACATGACGACCATTATGACATCACCGTTGCCCTGAGGAGAACTATGACATCATATTCGCCATGACGACTATTACGACGTCACCGTCGCCATGACGACCATTATGACGTCATCGTCGCCATGATGACCATTATGAAGTCATCATTGCCATGATGACCATTATGACATCATCGTCGCCATGACGACCATTATGAAACCATCATCCCCATGAAGACAATGACATCATTGTCGCCTTGACGACCAATGTGACATCATCGTTACCATGACGACCATTATGACATATATAGTCGCCATGACGACCAATATGACATCACCATCGCCATGACGATCATTATGACATCATTGTCGACATGACGACCATAATGACATCTTCGTCGCCTTGAATACTAATATGACATCATCTTCACCTTGAATTCCAATGACATCACCGTCGCCATGACGACCATGATGACATCATCTTCGCCATGACGACCAATATGACATGATCGTCGCCATGACGACCAATATGACTTAATCTTCGCATTGATGACCATATGACATCATCGTCGCCATGACGACCATTATGACATCATCGTTGCCATGACGACCATTATGATATCACCGTCGCCATGACGATCATTATGACATCATCGTCGCCATGAAGACCATTATGACATCATCGTCGCCACGACGAACATTATGAAATCATCGTTGCCATGGTGACCGTTATGACATCACCGTCGCCATGACGACCATTATGACATCACCATCACTACGACGATCATTATGACATCATTGATGCCATGACGAACATTACGACATCACTGTCGCCTTGACGTGCATTATGACATCAACGTCGCCATGATGACCATTACGACATCATTGTCTTCTTGACGACCATTATGACATCATGTTCGACATGATGACCATTATGACATCAGCGTTGCCCTGACGAGCATTATGACATCACCATCGCCATGACGACCATTATGAAATCATCATCACTATGACGATCATTGTGACATAATTGTTGCCATGACGACCATTATGACATCACCATCGCCATGATGAGCATTATGACATCATGGTCGCCATGACGTCCATTATGACATCATCATTGCCCTGCCTTGAATACCAATTTGACATCATTGTCACCAGGACGACCATTATGACATCAACCTCGCCATGACGACCGTTATGACATCACCATCGCCATGATGATCATTATGACATCATCATTGCCTTGACGACCAATATGACATTATAGTCGACATGATGACCAATATGACATCATCATCGCCTTGACGACCAATATGACATAATCATCGCCTTGACGACCATTATGACATCATCATCACGTTGAATACTAATATGACATCATCTTCACCTTGAATACCGATATGACATCATCGTCGCCATGATGACCATTATGACATCAATGTCGCCATGACGACCATTATGACATCATCGTCGCCTTGACGACCAATATGACATAATCTTCGCCATGACGACCATTATGACATCATCGTCGCCATAATGACCATTATGACATCATCTTCACCTTGAATACTAATATGACATCAACTTCACCTTGAATAACAATATGACAACATCGTCGTCATGATGACCATTATGACATCATCGTTGCCATGACGACTATTATGACATCACCGTCGCCATGACGACCATGATGACAGCATCTTCGACTTCACGACCAATATGATATGAACGTCACCATGATGACCAATATGACATCATCGTCGCCTTGATGACCATATGACATCATCGTCGCCATGACGACCATTATGACATCATCGTTGCCATGACGACCATTATATTACCGTCGCCATGACGATCATTATGACGTCATCGTTGCCATGATGACCATTATGACATCATCGTCACCATGACGACCATTCTGAAATCAAAGTCGACATGACGACCATTATGACATCATCGTCGCCTTGACGACCAATATGACATTATCGTCGCCATGACGACCAATATGACATAATCGTCTCCATGACGACCATTATGACATCACCGATGCTATGACGACCGTTAAGACATCACCGTCGCCATGACGAGCATTACGACATCATTGTCGTCATGACAACCATTATGACATCATGGTCGCCATGACGACCATTATGACATCACCGTCGCCATGATGAGAATTATGACATCACAGTCGCCTTGACGACCATTATGACGTCACAATCGCCATGACGACCATAATGACGTCATCGTCGCCATGGCGACCATTATGACATCATCGTCACCTTGAATACTAATATGACAAAATCTTCACCTTGAATACCAATATGACATCATCGTCGCCATGATGACCATTATGACATCAACGTCGCCATGACGACCATTATGACATCACCATCGCCATGACGATCATTATGACATCATAGTCGCCTTGACAACCATGACATCATCTTCGCCTTGACGACCAATAAAACATCATCGTTGCCATGACGACCATTATGACATCATCGTCGACATGACGACCATTATGACATCATTGTTGCTATGACTAAAATTATGACATCACAGCCGCCATGATGACTATTATGAAACCAATGTCGCCATGACGACCATTATGAAATCATCATCACTATGACGATCATTATGACATAATTGTTGCCATGACGACCATTATGACATCACCATCGCCATGATGAGCATTATGACATCATGGTCGCCATGACGTCCATTATGACATCATCATTGCCCTGACGAACATTATGACATCACAGTCACCATGACGACCATTATGTCGTCTCTGTCGCCATGACGACCATTATGACGTCATCGTCGCCATGATGAACACTATGAAGTCATCGTTGCCATGATGACCATTATGACATCAATGTAGCCATGACGACCAAAATCACATAATCGTCGCCATGACGACCATTATGACATTGCCAACGCCATGACGACCATTTTGACATCATCGTCGCCTTAGACGACCAATATGACATCATCATCGCCATTACGATCATTATGACATCATCGTCACAATAACAACCATTATGACACTATCGTTGCCTTGAATACCAATTTGACATCATTGTCGCCATGACGACCATTATGTCATCACCGTCACCATGATGACCATTATGACATCATCATTGCCTTGACGACCAATATGACATCTTCGTCGCCTGATGACCAATATGACAGCATCGTCGCCATGACGACCATTATGACATAATCTTTGGCCATGACGACGATTATGACATCATCATCGCCATTACGACCATTATGAGATCATTGTTGCCAGGACGACCAATATGACATCACCATCGCCATGACGAGCATCATGACATCACCGTCGCCATGACGACCATTATGACATCATTGTTGCCATGACGATCATTATGACATCATCGTCTCCTTGACAACCAATATAACATCGTCGCCATGATGACCATTATGACATCTTCGTCGCCATGACGACCATTATGAAATTGTCGTCGCCATGACTAACATTATGACATCATCATTGCCATGACGACCATGATGATTTCATCATCGCCACGACGAACATTATGAAGTCATCGTTGCCATGATGACCATTATGACATCATCGTCCCCATTATGACCATTATGACATCATCGTCACAATTATGACCAATATGACATCATCGTCGCCTTGACAATCAATATGACATCATCCTCGCCTTGACGACAAATATGACTTCATCGTCGCCATGACGACCATTATGACATCATCGTCGCCATGATGACCATTTGGACATCATCGTCGCCATGATGACCATTATGACATCATCGTCGCCTTGAATACTAACATGACATCATCTTCACCTTGAATTCCAATATGAAATCATCGTCGCCTTGAATACTAACATGACATCATCTTCACCTTGAATTCCAATATGAAATCATCGTCACCACGATGACCATTATGAAGTCATCGTTGCCATGATGACCATTATGACATAATTGTCGCCATGACGACCATTATGACATCATCATCGCTATGATGATCAGTATGACATTATTGTTGCCATGACGAACATTAGACCATCACCGTCGCCTTGACCAGCATTATGACATCACCGTCGCCATGCCGACCCTTACGACATCATTGTCGTCATGATGACCATTATGACGTCATTGTTGCCATGATGACCATTATGACATCATCGTCGCCATGACGACCAATATGAAATCAATGTCGCCATGACGACCATTATGACATAATCGTCGCCATGACGACCATTATGACATCACCGTCGCCATGACGACCATTATGACATCGTCGCCTTGATGTCCAATATGACATCATCATCGCCATGACGACCATTATGACATCATCGTCACAATAACGACCATTATGACATTATCGTCGCCTTGAATACCAATTTGACATCATTGTCACCAGGACGACCATTATGACATCAACCTCGCCATGACGACCGTTATGACATCACCATCGCCATGATGATCATTATGACATCATCATTGCCTTGACGACCAATATGACATTATAGTCGACATGATGACCAATATGACATCATCATCGCCTTGACGACCAATATGACATAATCATCGCCTTGACGACCATTATGACATCATCATCACGTTGAATACTAATATGACATCATCTTCACCTTGAATACCGATATGACATCATCGTCGCCATGATGACCATTATGACATCAATGTCGCCATGACGACCATTATGACATCATCGTCGCCTTGACGACCAATATGACATAATCTTCGCCATGACGACCATTATGACATCATCGTCGCCATAATGACCATTATGACATCATCTTCACCTTGAATACTAATATGACATCAACTTCACCTTGAATAACAATATGACAACATCGTCGTCATGATGACCATTATGACATCATCGTTGCCATGACGACTATTATGACATCACCGTCGCCATGACGACCATGATGACAGCATCTTCGACTTCACGACCAATATGATATGAACGTCACCATGATGACCAATATGACATCATCGTCGCCTTGATGACCATATGACATCATCGTCGCCATGACGACCATTATGACATCATCGTTGCCATGACGACCATTATGATATTACCGTCGCCATGACGATCATTATGACGTCATCGTTGCCATGATGACCATTATGACATCATCGTCACCATGACGACCATTCTGAAATCAAAGTCGACATGACGACCATTATGACATCATCGTCGCCTTGACGACCAATATGACATTATCGTCGCCATGACGACCAATATGACATAATCGTCTCCATGACGACCATTATGACATCACCGATGCTATGACGACCGTTATGACATCACCGTCGCCATGACGAGCATTACGACATCATTGTCGTCATGACAACCATTATGACATCATGGTCGCCATGACGACCATTATGACATCACCGTCGCCATGATGAGAATTATGACATCACAGTCGCCTTGACGACCATTATGACGTCACAATCGCCATGACGACCATAATGACGTCATCGTTGCCATGTTGACCATTATGACATCATCGTCACCATGACGACCATTATGAAATAAATGTTGCCATGACGACCATTATGACATAATCGTCACCATGACGAGCATTATGACATCACCGTCGCCATTACGACCATTATGACATCATCGTCGCCATGACGACCATTATGACATCATCGTCACAATAACAACAATTATGACACTATCGTCGCCTTGAATACCAATTTGACATCATTGTCGCCATGACGACCATTATGTCATCACCGTCGCCATGATGACCATTATGACATCATCATTGCCTTGACGACCAATATGACATGTTCGTCGCCTTGATGACCAATATGACAGCATCGTCGCCATAACGACCATTATGACATAATCGTTGCCATGACGACCATTATGACATCATCATTGCCATGACGACTATTACGACATCATCATCGCCATGGCGACCATTATGACATCATCGTCACAATAACCACCATTATGACACTATCGTCGCCTTGAATATCAATTTGACATCATTTTCGCCATGACGAGCATTATGACATCACCGTCGCCATGTTGCCACTATGACATCATCATTGCCTTGATGACCAATATGACATCTTCGTCGCCTTGATGACCAATATGACAGCATCGTCGCCATGACGACCATTATGACATAATCTTTGGCCATGACGACGGTTATGACATAATCATCGCCATGACGACCATTATGAGATCATTGTTGCCAGGACGACCAATATGACATCACCATCGCCATGACGAGCATTATGACATCACCGTCGCCATGACGAGCATTATGACATCACCGTCGCCATGACGACCATTATGACATCATCGTTGCCTTGATGACCAATATGACAGCATCGTCGACATGACGACCATTATGTCATAATCGTCGCCATTACGACCATTATGACATCATCATCGCCATGACGACCATTATGAGATCATTGATGCCAGGACGACCAATATGACATCACCGTCGCCATGACGACCATTATGACATCATCATTGCCATGATGACCATTATGACATCATTTTTGCCATGACGATCATTATGACATCATCGTCGCCTTGACAACCAATATATCATCATCGTCGCCATGATGACCATTATGACATCATCGTTGCCATGACGACCATTATGAAATCGTCGTCGCCATGACTAACATTATGACATCATCATTGCCATGACGACCATGATGATATCATCATCGCCATGACGACCATGATGATATCATCGCCACGACGACCATTATGACATCATCGTCGCCATGATGACCATTATGACAACATCGTCGCCTTGACGACCAATATGACATCATCGTCGCCTTGACAAACAATATGATATCATCCTCGCCTTGACGACCAATATGACTTCATTGTCGTCATTACGACCATTATGACATCGTCGCCATGATGACCATTATGACATCATCGTCGCCTTGAATACTAACATGACATCATCTTCACCTTGAATTAAAATATGAAATCATCGTCAACACGATGACCATTATGAAGTCATCGTTGCCATGATGACCACTATGACATCATCGCCGACATGACGACCATTATGAAATCATCGTCCCCATAAAGACAATATGACATCATCGTCGCCTTGATGACCAATATGACATCATCGTCCCCATGACGACCATTATGACATAATTGTCGCCATGACGACCATTATGACATCATCATCGCTATGATGATCATTATGACATTATTGTTGCCATGACGAACATTAGACCATCACCGTCGCCTTGACCAGCATTATGACATCACCGTCGCCATGCTGACCCTTACGACATCATTGTCATCATGATGACCATTATGACGTCATTGTTGCCATGATGACCATTATGACATCATCGTCGCCATGAAGACCAATATGAAATCAATGTCGCCATGACGACCATTATGACATAATCGTCGCCATGACGACCATTATGACATCATCGTCGCCTTGACGACCAATATGACATAATCTTCGCCATGACGACCATTATGACATCATCGTCGCCATAATGACCATTATGACATCATCATCACCTTGAATACTAATATGACATCAACTTCACCTTGAATAACAATATGACAACATCGTCGTCATGATGACCATTATGACATCATCGTTGCCATGACGACTATTATGACATCACCGTCGCCATGACGACCATGATGACAGCATCTTCGACTTCACGACCAATATGATATGAATGTCACCATGATGACCAATATGACATCATCGTCGCCATGACGACCATTATGACATCATCGTTGCCATGACGACCATTATGATATTACCGTCGCCATGACGATCATTATAACGTCATCGTTGCCATGATGACCATTATGACATCATCGTCACCATGACGACCATTCTGAAATCAAAGTCGACATGACGACCATTATGACATCATCGTCGCCTTGACGACTAATATGACATTATCTTCGCCATGACGACCAATATGACAATCGTCTCCATGACGACCATTATGACATCACCGATGCTATGACGACCGTTATGACATCACCGTCGCCATGACGAGCATTACGACATCATTGTCGTCATGACAACCATTATGACATCATGGTCGCCATGACGACCATTATGACATCACCGTCGCCATGATGAGAATTATGACATCACAGTCGCCTTGACGACCATTATGACGTCACAATCGCCATGACGACCATAATGACGTCATCGTTGCCATGTTGACCATTATGACATCATCGTCACCATGACGACCATTATGAAATAAATGTTGCCATGACGACCATTATGACATAATCGTCACCATGACGAGCATTATGACATCACCGTCGCCATGACGACCATTATGACATCATCGTCGCCATGACGACCATTATGACATCATCGTCACAATAACAACCATTATGACACTATCATCGCCTTGAATACGAATTTGACATCATTGTCGCCATGACGAGCATTATGACATCACCGTCGCCATGTTGCCATTATGACATCATCATTGCCTTGACGACCAATATGACATCTTCGTCGCCTTGATGACCAATATGACAGCATAGTCGCCATGACGACCATTATGACATAATCTTTGGCCATGACAACGGTTATGACATAATCATCGCCATGACGACCATTATGAGATCATTGTTGCCAGGACGACCAATATGACATCACCATCGCCATGACGAGCATTATGACATCACCGTCGCCATGACGAGCATTATGACATCACCGTCGCCATGACGACCATTATGACATCATCGTTGCCTTGATGACCAATATGACAGCATCGTCGACATGACGACCATTATGTCATAATCGTCGCCATTACGACCATTATGACATCATCATCGCCATGACGACCATTATGAGATCATTGTTGCCAGGACGACCAATATGACATCACCGTCGCCATGACGACCATTATGACATCATCGTTGCCATGATGACCATTATGACATCATTTTTGCCATGACGATCATTATGACATCATCGTCGCCTTGACAACCAATATATCATCATCGTCGCCATGATGACCATTATGACATCATCGTTGCCATGACGACCATTATGAAATCGTCGTCGCCATGACTAACATTATGACATCATCATTGCCATGACGACCATGATGATATCATCATCGCCATGACGACCATGATGATATCATCGCCACGATGACCATTATGACATCATCGTCGCCATGATGACCATTATGACAACATCGTCGCCTTGACGACCAATATGACATCATCGTCGCCTTGACAACCAATATATCATCATCGTCGCCATGATGACCATTATGACATCATCGTTGCCATGACGACCATTATGAAATCGTCGTCGCCATGACTAACATTATGACATCATCATTGCCATGACGACCATGATGATATCATCATCGCCATGACGACCATGATGATATCATCGCCACGATGACCATTATGACATCATCGTCGCCATGATGACCATTATGACAACATCGTCGCCTTGACGACCAATATGACATCATCGTCGCCTTGACAAACAATATGATATCATCCTCGCCTTGACGACCAATATGACTTCATTGTCGTCATTACGACCATTATGACATCGTCGCCATGATGACCATTATGACATCATCGTCGCCTTGAATACTAACATGACATCATCTTCACCTTGAATTAAAATATGAAATCATCGTCAACACGATGACCATTATGAAGTCATCGTTGCCATGATGACCACTATGACATCATCGCCGACATGACGACCATTATGAAATCATCGTCCCCATAAAGACAATATGACATCATCGTCGCCTTGATGACCAATATGACATCATCGTCCCCATGACGACCATTATGACATAATTGTCGCCATGACGACCATTATGACATCATCATCGCTATGATGATCATTATGACATTATTGTTGCCATGACGAACATTAGACCATCACCGTCGCCTTGACCAGCATTATGACATCACCGTCGCCATGCTGACCCTTACGACATCATTGTCATCATGATGACCATTATGACGTCATTGTTGCCATGATGACCATTATGACATCATCGTCGCCATGAAGACCAATATGAAATCAATGTCGCCATGATGACCATTATAACATAATCGTCGCCATGACGACCATTATGACATCATCGTCGACTTGACAACCAATATGACATCATCATCGCCATGACGACCATTATGACATCATCGTCACAATAACGACCATTATGACATTATCGTCGCCTTGAATACCAATTTGACATCATTGTCACCATGACGACCATTATGACATCAACCTCGCCATGACGACCGTTATGACATCACCGTCGCCATGATGACCATTATGACATCATCATTGCATTGACGACCAATATGACATTATAGTCGTCATGATGACCAATATGACATCATCATCGCCTTGACGACCATTATGACATCATCATCACCTTGAATACTAATATGACATCATCTTCACCTTGAATACCGATATGACATCATCGTCGCCATGATGACCATTATGACATCAACGTCGCCATGACGACCATTATGACATCATCGTCGCCATGATGACCATTATGACATCATCATCACCTTGAATACTAATATGACATCAACTTCACCTTGAATACCAATATGACATCATCATCGTCATGATGACCATTATGACATCAACGTTGCCATGACGACTATTATGACATCGCCATGACGACCATGATGACAGCATCTTCGACTTCACGACCAATATGATATGAACGTCACCATGATGACCAATATGACATCATCGTCGCCTTGATGACCATATGACATCATCGTCGCCATGACGACCATTATGACACCATCGTTGCCATGACGACCATTATGATATTACCGTCGCCATGACGATCATTATGACGTCATCGTTGCCATGATGACCATTATGACATCATCGTCACCATGACGACCATTATGACATCATCGTCGCATTGACGACTAATATGACATGATCGTCGCCATGACGAACAATATGACATAATCGTCTCCATAACGACCATTATGACATCACCGATGCCATGATGACCGTTATGACATCACCGTTGCCATGACGAGCATTACGACATCATTGTCGTCATGACGACCATTATGACATCATGGTCGCCTTGACGACCATTATGACCTCACAATCGCCATGACGACCATAATGACGTCATCGTTGCCATGTTGACCATTATGACATCATCGTCACCATGACGACCATTATGAAATAAATGTTGCCATGACGACCATTATGACATAATCGTCACCATGACGAGCATTATGACATCACCGTCGCATGACGACCATTATGACATCATCGTCACAATAAGAACCATTATGACACTATCGTCGCCTTGAATATCAATTTGACATCATTGTCGCCATGACGACCATTATGACATCACCGTCGCCATGTTGCCATTATGACATCATCATTGCCTTGACGACAAATACGACATCTTCGTCGCCTTGATAACCAATATGACAGCATCGTCGCCATGACGACCATGATGATATCATCATCGCCATGACGACCATTATGATATCATCATCGCCACGACGACCATGATGATATCATCATCGCCACGACGACCATTATGACATCATCGTCGCCATGATGACCATTATGACATCATCCTCGCCTTGACGACCAATATGACTTCATTGTCGCCTTGACGACCAATATGACATCATCGTCGCCTTGACAACCAATATGACATCATCCTCGCCTTGACGACCAATATGACTTCATTGTCGCCATGACGACCATTATGACATCATCGTCGCCATGATGACCATTATGACATCATCGTCGCCTTGAATACTAACATGACATCATCTTCACCTTGAATTCCAATATGAAATCATCGTCACCACGATGACCATTATGAAGTCATCGTTGCCATGATGACCACTATGACATCATCGCCGACATGACGACCATTATGAAATCATCGTCCCAATAAAGACAATATGACATCATCGTCGCCTTGATGACCAATATGACATCATCGTCCCCATGACGACCATTATGACATCATCATCGCTATGATGATCATTATGATATTATTGTTGCCATGACGAACATTAGACCATCACCGTTGCCTTGAACAGCATTATGACATCACCGTCGCCATGCTGACCCTTACGACATCATCGTCGCCATGAAGACCAATATGAAATCAATGTCGCCATGACGACCATTATGACATAATCGTCGCCATGATGACCATTATGACATCACCGTCGCTATGACGACCATTAGGACATCATCGTCGCCTTGACGACCAATAAGACATCATCATCGCCATGACGACCATTATGACATCATCGTCACAATAACGACCATTATGACATTATTTTCGCCTTGAATACCAATTTGACATCATTGTCACCATGACGACCATTATGACATCAACCTCGCCATGACGACCGTTATGACATCACTGTCGCCATGATGACCATTATGACATCAACCTCGCCATGACGACCGTTATGACATCACTGTCGCCATGATGACCATTATGACATCATCATTGCATTGACGACCAATATGACATTATAGTCGTCATGATGACCAATATGACATCATCGCCTTGACGACCAATATGACATAATCATCGCCTTGACGACCATTATGAAATCATCATCACCTTGAATACTAATATGACATCATCTTCACCTTGAATACCGATATGACATCATCGTCGCCATGATGACCATTATGACATCAACGTTGCCATGACGACCATTATGACATCATCGTCGCCTTGACGACCAATATGACATAATCTTCGCCATGACGACCATTATGACATCATCGTCGCCATGATGACCATTATGACATCATCATCACCTTGAATACTAATATGACATCAACTTCACCTTGAATACCAATATGACATCATCGTCGCCATGATGACCATTATGACATCATCGTCGCCTTGAATACTAACATGACATCATCTTCACCTTGAATTTCAATATGAAATCATCGTCACCACGATGACCATTATGAAGTCATCGTTGCCATGATGACCACTATGACATCATCGCCGACATGACGACCATTATGAAATCGTCGTCCCCATAAAGACAATATGACATCATCGTCGCCTTGATGACCAATATGACATCATCGTCCCCTTGACGACCATTATGACATCATCATCGCTATGATGATCATTATGACATTATTGTTGCCATGACGAACATTAGACCATCACCGTCGCCTTGACCAGCGTTATGACATCACCGTCGCCATGCCGACCCTTACGACTTTGTCGTCATGATGACCATTATGACGTCATTGTTGCCATGATGACCATTATGACATCATCGTCGCCATGACGACCAATATGAAATCAATGTCGCCATGACGACCATTATGACATAATCTTCGCCATGACGACCATTATGACATCACCGTCGCCATGACGACCATTATGACATCATCGTCGTCTTGACGACCAATATGACATCATCATCGTCATGACGACCATTATGACATCATCATTACAATAACGACCATTATGACATTATCGTCGCCTTGAATACCAGTTTGAAATCATTGTCACCATGACTAGGTTATGACATCACCGTCGCCATGCCGACCCTTACGACATCTTTGTCGTCATGATGACCATTATGACATCACCGTCGCCATGATGACCATTATGACATCATCATTGCCTTGACCACCAATATGACATCTTCGTCGCCTTGATGACCAATATGACAGCATCGTCGCCATGACGACCATTATGACATCATCTTCGCCATGACGACCATTATGACATCATCGTTGCCATGATGACCATTATGACATCATTGTTGCAATGACGATCATTATGACATCATCTTCGCCTTGACGACCAATATAACATCATCGTCGCCATGATGACCATTATGACATCATCGTAGCCATGACGACCATTATGACATCATCGTCGCAATGACTACCATTATGACATTATCGTCGCCATGACGACCTTGATGATATCATCATCGCCACGATGACCATTATGATGTCATCGTTGCCATGATGACCATTATGACATCATCTTCAACTTGACAACCAATATGACATTATCGTCGCCATGACGACCATTATGACATCATCGCACCATGATGACCATTATGACATCATCGTCGCCTTGAATGCTGATATGACATCATCTTCACCTTGAATTCCAATATGACATCATCGTCGCCACGACGACCATTATGAAGTTATCATTGCTATGATGACCATTATGACATCATCGTAGCAATGACGACAATTAAGACATCATTGTCGCCTTGAATTCCAATGTGACATCATCGTCGCCATGACGACCATTATGACATCAAAGTTACCATGACGACCTTTATGACATCACCGTCGCCATGACGACCCTTATGACATCAACATCACCATGATGACCTTTATGACATCACCATAACCATACTGACCATTATGACGTCATCGTCCCCATCACGACCATTATGACATCACCATCCCCAGGACGACCATTATGACATCATTATCATCTTGAAGACCAATATGACATCGTCGCCACGACGACCATTATGAAGTCATAGTTGCCATGATGACCATTATGACATCATCGCCGCCATGACGACCATTATGAAATCATCGTCCCCATGAAGACAATTATGACATCACCGTCGCCTTGACAACCAATATGACATCATCGTCGCCATGATGACCATTATGACATAATTGTCGCCTTGACAACCAATATGACATCATCGTCGCCATGATGACCATTATCACATCATCATCGCTATGATGATCATTATGATATTATTGTTGCCATGACGAACATTAGACCATCACCGTCGCCTTGAACAGCATTATGACATCACCGTCGCCATGCTGACCCTTACGACATCATTGTCGTCATGATGACCTTTATGACGTCATTGTTGCCATGATGACCATTATGACATAATCGTCGCCATGATGACCATTATGACATCACCGTCGCCATGACGACCATTATGACATCATCGTCACAATAACGACCATTATGACATTATCGTCGCCTTGAATACCAATTTGACATCATTGTCACCATGACGACCATTATGACATCAACCTCGCCATGACGACCGTTATGACATCACTGTCGCCATGATGACCATTATGACATCATCATTGCATTGACGACCAATATGACATTATAGTCGTCATGATGACCAATATGACATCATCATCGCCTTGACGACCAATATGACATCATCATCGCCTTGACGACCAATATGACATCATCATCGCCTTGACGACCAATATGACATCATCTTCACCTTGAATACGATATGACATCATCGTCGCCATGATGACCATTATGACATCAACGTTGCCATGACGACCATTATGACATCTTCGTCGCCTTGACGACCAATATGACATAATCTCGCCATGACGACCATTATGACATCATCGTCGCCATGATGACCATTATGACATCATCATCACCTTCAATACTAATATGACATCAACTTCACCTTGAATACCAATATGACATCATCGTCGCCATGATGACCATTATGACATCATCGTCGCCTTGAATACTAACATGACATCATCTTCACCTTGAATTTCAATATGAAATCATCGTCACCACGATGACCATTATGAAGTCATCGTTGCCATGATGACCACTATGACATCATCGCCGACATGACGACCTTTATGAAATCGTCGTCCCCATAAAGACAATATGACATCATCGTCGCCTTGATGACCAAAATGACATCATCGTCCCCTTGACGACCATTATGACATCATCATCGCTATGATGATCATTATGACATTATTGTTGCCATGACGAACATTAGACCATCACCGTCGCCTTGACCAGCGTTATGACATCACCGTCGCCATGCCGACCCTTACGACTTTGTCGTCATGATGACCATTATGACGTCATTGTTGCCATGATGACCATTATGACATCATCGTCGCCATGACGACCAATATGAAATCAATGTCGCCATGACGACCATTATGACATAATCGTCGTCATGACGACCATTATGACATCATCGTCGTCTTGACGACCAATATGACATCATCATCGTCATGACGACCATTATGACATCATCATTACAATAACGACCATTATGACATTATCGTCGCCTTGAATACCAGTTTGAAATCATTGTCACCATGACTAGATTATGACATCAACCTCGCCATGACGACCGTTATGACATCACCGTCGCCATGATGACCATTATGACATCATCATTGCCTTGACCACCAATATGACATCTTCGTCGCCTTGATGACCAATATGACAGCATCGTCGCCATGACGACCATTATGACATCATCTTCGCCATGACGACCATTATGACATCATCTTCGCCATGACGACCATTATGACATCATCGTTGCCATGATGACCATTATGACATCATTGTTGCAATGACGATCATTATGACATCATCTTCGCCTTGACGACCAATATAACATCATCGTCGCCATGATGACCATTATGACATCATCGTAGCCATGACGACCATTATGACATCATCGTCGCCATGACTACCATTATGACATTATCATCGCCATGACGACCTTGATGATATCATCATCGCCACGATGACCATTATGAAGTCATCGTTGCCATGATGACCATTATGACATCATCTTCAACTTGACAACCAATATGACATTATCGTCGCCATGACGACCATTATGACATCATCGCACCATGATGACCATTATGACATCATCGTCGCCTTGAATGCTGATATGACATCATCTTCACCTTGAATTCCAATATGACATCATCGTCGCCACGACGACCATTATGAAGTTATCATTGCTATGATGACCATTATGACATCATCGTAGCAATGACGACAATTAAGACATCATTGTCGCCTTGAATTCCAATGTGACATCATCGTCGCCATGACGACCATTATGACATCAAAGTTACCATGACGACCTTTATGACATCACCGTCGCCATGACGACCCTTATGACATCAACATCACCATGATGACCTTTATGACATCACCATAACCATACTGACCATTATGACGTCATCGTCCCCATCACGACCATTATGACATCACCATCCCCAGGACGACCATTATGACATCATTATCATCTTGAAGACCAATATGACATCGTCGCCACGACGACCATTATGAAGTCATAGTTGCCATGATGACCATTATGACATCATCGCCGCCATGACGACCATTATGAAATCATCGTCCCCATGAAGACAATTATGACATCACCGTCGCCTTGACAACCAATATGACATCATCGTCGCCATGATGACCATTATGACATAATTGTCGCCTTGACAACCAATATGACATCATCGTCGCCATGATGACCATTATGACATCATCATCGTCATGACGACCATTATGACATCGTCGCCTTGAACACTAAAATGAAAAAATCTTCACCTTCAATACCAATATGACATCATCGTCCCCATGATGACCATTATGACATCAACGTCGCCATTACGACCATTATGACATCATCATCGCCATGATGACCATAATGAAATCATCGTCGCCATGATGATCATTATGACATCATCGTCGCCATGACTAACATTATGACATCATCGTCACCATGATGACCATTATGACATCATCGTCGTCATGATGACCATTATGACATCATCTTCGCCATGACGACCATTATGACATCATCTTCGCCATGACGACCATTATGACATCATCTTCGCCATGACGACCATTATGAGATCATTGTTGCCAGGACGACCAATATGACATCACCGTCGCCTTGACGAGCATTATGACATCATCGTTGCCATGATGATCATTATGACATCATTGTTGCAATGACAATCATTATGACATCATCTTCACCTTGACGACCAATATAACATCATCGTCACCATGACGACCATTATGATATCATCGTTGCCATGATGACCATTATGACATCATTGCTGCAATGACAACCATTATGACATCATCTTCGCCTTGACGAACAATATAACATCATCGTCGCTATGACGACCATTATGACATCATCGTCGCCATGATGACCACTACGACATTATCGGCGCCATGACGACTATTATGACTTCATTGTTGCCATGACGACCATTATGACATCATCATCGCTACGGCGATCATTATGACATCATTTTTGCCATGACGAACATTATGACATTACCGTCGCCTTGACTAGCATTATGACACCACCGTCTCCATGATGATCATTACGACATCATTGTCGTCTTGACGAGCATGATGACATCATGGTCGCCATGAAGACCATTATGACATCAACGTTGCCCTGACGACCATTATGAAATCACCATCGCCATGACGACCATTATGACATCATCGTTGCCACGAGGACCATTGTGAAGTCATAGTTGTCATGATGACCATTATAACATCATCGCCGCCATGACGACCATTATGAAATCAACGTCCCTATGAAGACAATTATGACTTCACAGTCGCCTTGACGACCAATATAACATCATCGTCGCCATGACAACCATTATGACATCATCGTCGCCATGACGACCATTATGACATCATCGTCGCCTTGAATACTAATATGACAAAATCTTCACCTTGAATACCAATATGATATCATCATCGCCATGATGAACATTATGACATCATTGTTGCAATGACAATCATTATGACATCATCTTCGCCTTGACGACCAATATAACATCATCGTCGCCATGACGACCATTATGACATAGTCGTCGCCATGATGACCACTACGACATTATCGTCGCCATGACGACCATTATGACT
Source organism: Phyllobates terribilis (assembly GCF_046119375.1). NCBI lineage: Eukaryota > Metazoa > Chordata > Amphibia > Anura > Dendrobatidae > Phyllobates > Phyllobates terribilis. Next base: position 635,438,107 of record NW_027362763.1, read on the forward strand.
TCATTGTTGCCATGACGACCATTATGACATCATTGTTGCCATGACGAACATTATTACATCACAATCCCCATGAAGACAATTATGACATCATCGTCGCCTTGACGACCAATATGACATCATTGTCGCCATGACGACCAATATGACATCATCGTCACCTTGACAACTATGACACAATCATCGCAATGACGACCAATATGACATCATTGTCGCCATGACGACCATTATGACATCATCGTCGCTATGATGACCATTATGACATCATCGTCACCTTGAATACCAATATGACATCATCGTCGCCATGACGACCATTATGACAACATCTTTACCATGACGACCATTATGATATCACCGTCGCCATGACGATCATTATGACGTCATCGTCGCCATGATGACCATTATTACATCATCGTCGCCACGACGACCATTATGAAGTCACCGTTGCCATGATGAACATTATGACATCATCGTCGACATAACGACCATTGTGAAATCAACGTCACCATGACGACCATTATGACATCATCGTCGCCTTGACGACTAATATGACATCATCGTCGCCATGACGACCATTATGACATAATCGTCGCAGTGACGACCATTATGACATCTCCAAAGCCATGACGACCGTTATGACATCACCTTAGCCATGACGACCATTATGACATCATTATCGCTATGACGATCATTATGACATAATTGTTGACATGACGAACATTTTGACATCACCGTCGCCTTGAGCCTGATGACATCCCCTTCGCCATGACGACGATTAAGAAATCATTGTCATCATGACGACCATGATGACATCATGGTCGCCATGACGACCATTAAGACATCACCGTCGCCCTGATGAGCATTATGACATCATCGTCGCCCTGATGACCATTATGAAATCAAGTTAGCCATGACGACTAATATGACATAATCGTCGCCATGACGGCCATTATGACATCACCGTCGCCATGACGACCATTATGGCATCATCGTTTCCTTGATGACCAATATGACATCATCATCGCCCTGACGACCATTATGACATCATCGTCACAATAATGACCATAATGACATTATCGTCGCCTTGAATACCAATAAGACATCATCGTCGCCTTGATGACCAATATGACATCATCGTCGCCATGGCGACCATTATGACATGATCGTCGCCATGGCGACCATTATGACATGATCGTCACCTTGAATACTAATATGACAAAATCTTCACCTTGAATACCAATATCACATCATCGTCGCCATGATGACCATTATGACATCAACGTCGCCATGACAACCATTATGACATCACTGTCGCCATGAAGACCATGATGACATCATCTTCGCCATGACGACCAATATGACCTCAACGTCGCCTTGATGACCATATGACATCATCGTCGCCATGATGACGATTATGACATCGTTGCCATGACGACCATTATGATATCACCGTCACAATGACGATCATTATGACTTCATTGTCGCCACGACGACAATTATGAAGTCATCGTTGCCAAGATGAGATTTATGACATCACCGTCGCCATGACGACCATTATGACATCATCATCGCTACAACGATAATTATGACATCATTGTTTGCCATGACGAACATTAAGACATCATCGTCGCCTTGATGAGCATTATGACATCACCGTCGCCATGATGACCATTACGACATCATTGTCGTCTTGACGACCATTACGACATCATGATCGACATGACGACCATTATGACATCACAGTTGCTCTGAGGAGCACTATGACATCACATTAGCCATGACGACTATTACGATGTCACCGTCGCCATGACGACCATTATGACGTCATCGTCGCCATGATGACCATTATGAAGTCATCGTTGCCATGATGACCATTATGACATCATCATCGCCATGACGACCATTATGAAACCATCATCCCCATGAAGACAATTATGACATCATTGTCGCCTTGACGACCAATGTGACATCATCGTTCCCATGACGACCATTATGACATAATAGTCGCCATGACGACCATTATGACATCACCATCGCCATGACGATCATTATGACATCATCGTCGCCTTGACAACCATGACATTATCATCGCCTTGACAACCAATATGACATCATCTTTGCCATGACGACCATTATGACATCAACGTCGACATGACGACCATAATGACATCTTCGTCGCCTTGAATACTAGTATGACTTCACCTTCACCTTGAATTCCAATATGACATCACCGTCGCCATGACGACCATGATGACATGATCTTCGCCATGACGACCAATATGACATGATCATCGCCATGACGACCAATATGACTTAATCTTCGCATTGATGACCATATGACATCATCGTCGCCATGACGACCATTATGATATCACCGTCGCCATCACGATCATTATAACATCATCGTCGCCATGATGACAATTATGACATCATCGTCGCCACGACAAACATTATGAAATCATCGTTGCCATGGTGACCGTTATGACATCACCGTCGCCATGACGACGATTATGACATCACCATCGCTACGACGATCATTATGACATCATTGATGCCATGACGAACATTATGACATCACTGTCGCCTTGACGTGCATTATGACATCAACGTCGCCATGATGACCATTACGACATCATTGTCTTCTTGACGACCATTATGACATCATGGTCGACATGACGGCCATTATGACATCAGCATTCCCCTGACGAGCATTATGACATCACCATCGCCATCGCCATGACGACAATTATAACATCATCGTCGCCTTGATGACCAATATGACATCATCGTCGCCATGGCGACCATTATGACATCATCGTCAGCTTGAATACTAATATGACAAAATCTTCACCTTGAATACCAATATGACATAATCGTCGCCATGATGACCATTATGACATCAACGTTGCCATGACGACGATTATGACATCACCGTCGCCATGCCGACCATGATGACATCATCTTCGCCTTGACGATCAATATCACATGATCGTCGCCATGACGACCAATATCACATCATAGTCGCCTTGATGACCATATGACATCATCGTCGCCATGACGACCATTATGACATCATCGTTGTCATGATGACCAATATGATATCACCGTCGCCATGACGATCATTATGACGTCATCGTCGCCATGATGACTATTATGACATCATCGTCGCCACGACGACCATTATGAAGTCATCGTTGCCATGATGACCATTAAGACATCATTGTCGTCTTGACCACCATTAAGACATCACCGTCGCCATGATGACCATTACGACATCATTGTCGTCTTGATGTCCAATATGACATCACCATCGCCATGACGACCATGACGACATCATCTTCGCCATGACGACCAATATGACATGATCGTCGCCATGACGACCAATATGACATCATCGTCGCCTTGATGACCATTATGATATCACAGTCGCCATGACGACCATTATGACATCACCGTCGCCATGACGATCATTATGACATCATAATTGCTATGACGATCATTATGACATCACCGTTGCCTTGACGAGCATTATGACTTCACCGTTGCCATGATAACCAATACGACATCATTGTCGTCTTGACGACCATTATGACCTCATGGTCGCCATGACGACCATTATGACATCACCGTTGACCTGACGAGCATTATGAAATCACGATCGCCATGACGACCATTATGACATCATCGTCGCCTTGACAAAAAATATGATATCATCGTCGCCATGATGACCATTATGACATCATCGTCGCCATGGCGACCATTATGACATGATCGTCACCTTGAATACTAATATGACAAAAACTTCACCTTGAATACCAATATGACATCATGTCGCCATGATGACCATTATGACATCAACGTCGCCATCACAACCATTATGAAGTCATCGTTGCCAAGATGAGAGTTATGACATCACCGTCGCCATGATGACCATTATGACATCATCATCGCTACAACGATAATTATGACATCTTTGTTGCCATGACGAACATTATGACATCATTGTCGTCTTGACGACCATCATGACATCATGATCGACATGACGACCATTATGACATCACCGTTGCCCTGAGGAGCACTATGACATCACATTCGCCATGACGACCATTACGACGTCACCGTCGCCATGACGACCATTATGACGTCATTGTCGCCATGATGACCATTATGAAGTCATCTTTGCCATGATGACCATTATGACATCATCGTCGCCATGACGACCATTATGAAACCATCATCCCCATGAAGACAGTTATGACATCATTGTCGCCTTGACGACCAATGTGCCATCATCGTTACCATGACGACCATTATGACATAATAGTCGCCATGACGACCATTATGACATCACCATCGCCATGACGATAATTATGACATCATCGTCGCCTTGACAACCATGACATTATCATTGCCTTGACAACCAATATGACATCATCGTTGCCATGACGACCATTATGACATCATCGTCGACATGACGACCATAATGACATCTTCGTCGCCTTGAATACTAATATGACATCATCTTCACCTTGAATTCCAATATGACATCACCGTCGCCATGACAACCATGATGACATCATCTTCGCCATGACTACCAATATGACATGATCGTCGCCATGACGACCAATATGACTTAATCGTCGCCATGACGACCATTATGACATCATCGTTGCCATGACGACCATTATGACATCACCATCGCTACGACGATCATTATCACATCATTGATGCCATGACAAACATTATGACATCACTGTTTCCTTGACGTGCATTACGACATCAACGTCGCCATGATGACCATTACGACATCATTGTCGTCTTTACGACCATTATGACATCATGGTTGACATGACGACCATTATGACATCAGTGTTCCCCTGACGAGCATTATGATATCACCATCGCCATGACGACAATTATACCATCATCGTCGCCTTGACAACCAATATGACATCATCGTCACCATGGTGACCATTATGACATAATCGTCGCCATGGCGACCATCATGACATCATGGTCACCTTGAATACTAATATGACAAAATCTTCACCTTGAATACCAATATGACATCATCGTCGCCATGATGACCATTATGACATCAACGTCGTCATGACGACCATTATGACATCACCATCGCCATGACGATCATGACACCATCTTCGAATGACGACCAATATGACATCATCGTTGCTATGACGACCATTATGACATCATTGTCGACATGCCGACCATTATGACATTATCGTCGCCTGGAATACTAATATGACATCATCTACACCTTGAATTACAATATGACATCATCGTCGCCACGATGACCATTATGACATCAACGTTGCCACGACGACCATTATGACATCACCGTCGCCATGACGACCATGATGACATCATCTTCGCCTTGACGACCATGATGACATCATCTTCGCCTTGACGATCAATATCACATGATCGTCGCAATGACGACCAATATAACAACATCGTCGCCTTGATGACCATATGACATCATCGTCGCCATGATGACCATTATGACATCATCGTCGCCATGGCGACCATTATGACATCATCGTCGCCATGGCGACCATTATGACATCATCGTCACCTTGAATACTAATATGACAAAATCTTCACCTTGAATACCAATATGACATCATCGTCGCCATGATGACCAATATGACATCATCGTCGCCATGATGACCAATATGATATCACCGTCGCCATGACGATCATTATGACGTCATCGTCGCCATGATGACTATTATGACGTCATCGTCGCCACGACGTCTATTATGAAGTCATTGTTGCCATGATGACCATTAAGACATCATCGTCGACATAACGACCATTATGTAATCAACGTCGCCATGACGACCATTATGACATCATCGTCGCCTTGACGACTAATATGACATCATCGTCTCCATGGCGACCATTATGACATGTTCGTCACCTTGAATACTAATATGACAAAATCTTCACCTTGAATACCAATATGACATCATCGTCGCCATGATGACCATTATGACATCAACGTCGCCATGACAACCATTATGACATCACTGTTGCCATGAAGACCATGATGACATCATCTTCGCCTTGACGACCAATATGACATGATCGTCGCCATGACGACCAATATGACATCAACGTCGCCTTGATGACCATATGACATCATCGTCGCCATGATGACGATTATGACATCATCGTTGCCATGACGACCATTATATCACCGTCGCCATGACGATCATTATGACGTCATTGTCGCCATGATGACAATTATGACATCATAATCGCCACGTCGACCATTATGCCATAACGACCATTATGAAGTCTTCGTTGCCATGATGACCATTATGACATCATCATCGACATAACGACCATTATGAAATCAACGTCGCCATAATGACCATTATGACATCATCGTCGCCTTGACGACTAATATGACATAATCGTCGCCATGACGACCATTATGACATCATCATCGCTATGACGATCATTATGACATAATTGTTACCATGACGAACATTATGACATCACCTTCGTCTTTACGACAAATATGACGAGACCGTCGCCATGACGACCAATATGACATCATCGTCGCCTTGATGACCATATGACATCACCGTCGCCCTGACGTGCATTATGACGTCATCATCGCCATGATGAACATTAAGAAGTTATCGTTGCCATGATGACCATTATGACACCATCCTCACCATGTCGACCATTAGTAAATTAACGTCGTCATGATGACCATTATGATATCACCGTCGCGATGACGATCTTTATGACGTCATCGTCGCCATGATGACCATTATGAAATCAATGTAGAAATAACGACCAATATGACATAATCGTCGCCATGACTACCATTATGAAATCACGGTTGCCATGAAGAGCATTATGACATCATTGTCGCCTTGATGACCAATATGACATCATCATCGCCATGACGACCATTATGACATCATCGTCAAAATAACGACCATTATGACATCATCGTCGCCTTGAATACCAATATGATATCATCGTCGCCATGATGACCATTATGACATCACTGTCGCCATGATGACCATTATGACATAATCATCGCCATGATGACCATTATGACATCATCATGACCATGGCGACCATTATGACATCATTGTTGCCATGATGACTATTATGACATCACCGTCGCCATGACGAGCATTATGACATCATTGTTGCCATGATGATCATTATGACATCATCGTCGCCTTGACGAACAATATAACATCATAGTCGCCATGATGACCATTATGACATCATAATCGCCATGACGACCATTTTGAAATCAACATCGCCATGACAACCATTATAACATTATGGTCGCCATGATGACCATTATGACATCATCGTCGCCATGATGACCATTATGACATCATCGTCGCCATGAAGACCATTATGATATCATCTTCGCCATGACTACCATTATGACATTAACGTCGCCACAACAACCATTATGAAGTCATCGTTGCCATGATGACCATTATGACACCATCGTCGCCATGTCGACCATTAGTAAATTAACGTCGCCATGATGACCATTATGACATAATCGTCGCCTTGATGACCATTATGACATCACCGTTGCCATGACCACCATTATGATACCATCATCGCCATGACCACCATTATGACATCATCAACGACATGATGACCATTATGACATCATCGTCGCCATGACGACCATGATGATATCATCGTCACCACGATGACCATTGTCACATCATTGTCGCCTTGACGACCAATATGACATCATCGTCACAATAACTACCATTATGACATTATCGTCGCCTTGAATACCAATATGACATCATCATCGCTATGACGACCATTATGACATCAACCTCGCCATGATGACCATTATGACATCATCATCGCCTTGACAACCAATATGACATCATCGTCGCCATGACGACCATTATGACATCATCGTCGCCATGATGACAATTATGACATCATCATCGCCTTGACAATCAATATGACATCATCGTCGCCTTGACGACATATATGACATCATCGTCACCTTGACGACCATTATGCGATCATCATCGCCATGATGACCATTATGACATAATTGTCGCCTTGAATACTAATATGACATCATCTTCACCTTGAATACCAATATGACATCGTCGCCATGATGACCATTATGACATCAACGTCGCCATGATGACCATTATGACATCACCGTCGCCATGATGACCATGATGACATCCTTTTCGCCTTGACGACAAATATGACATGATCGTCGCCATGACGACCAATATGACATCATCGTCGCCTTGATGACCATATGACATCATCGTCGCCATGACGACTATTATGACATCATCGTTGCCATGACGTCCATTATGATATCACCGTCGCGATGATGATCTTTATGACGTCATCATTTCCATGATGACCATTATGACATCATCGTTGCCATGATGACCATTATGACATGAACATTGAAATATGACAATATCTTGGCCATGACGACCAATATGACATCATCGTCGCCTTGATGACCAATATGACATCCTCGTCGCCATGACGACCATTATGAGATCATTGTTGCCATGACGACCAATATGATATCACCATCGCCATGACGAGCATTATGACATCATCGACGCCATGAAGACCATTATGACATAATCATTGCCATGATGACCATTATGACATCATTGTTGCCATGACGATCATTATGACATCATCGTCGCATTAACGACCAATATAACATCATCGTCGCCATGATGACCATTATGACATCATTGTCGCCATGATGACCATTATGACATCATCGTCGCCATGACGACCATTATGACATCATCATCGCCATGATGACCATGATGATATCTTTATCACCACGATGACCATTATGAAGTCATCGTTGCCATGATAACCATTATGACATCATCGTTGCCATGATGACCATTATGACATCAACGTCGCCATGATGACCATTATGACATCACCGTCGCCATGACGACCATGATGACATCATCTTCGCCTTGACGACAAATATGACATCATCGTCGCCATGACGACCATTATGACATCATCGTCGCCATGATGACCATGACATCATCGTCGCCATGATGACCATTATGACATCATCATCGCCTTGACAACCAACATGACATCGTCGTCGCCTTGACGACCAATATGACATCATCGTCGCCATGACGACCATTATGACATCATCGTCGCCATGATGACCATTATGACATCATCGTTGCCATGACGACCATTATGATATCACCATCGCGATGATGATCTTTATGACGTCATCGTTTCCATGATGACCATTATGACATCATCATCGCCACGACGACCATAATAAAGTCATTGTTGCCATGATGACCATTATGACATCATCGTCGCCATGACGAACATTATGAAATCAACGTCGCCATGGCGACCATTATGACATCATCGTCGCCTTGACGACTAATATGACATAATTGTCGCCATGACGACCATTATGACATAATAGTCGCCATGATGACCATTATGACATCACCGACGCCATGACTACCGTTATGACATCACCGTCGCCATGACGACCATTATGACATCATCATCGCTATGATGATCATTATGACATCATTGTTGCCATGATGAACATTATGACATCACCATCGCCTTGACGAGCATTATGACATCACCGTCGCCATGACGACCATTACGACATCACAGTCGCCATGACAACCTTTGTGACGTCACCGTCACATGACGAAAATAATTACGTCATCGTCGCCATGATGACCATTAAGAAGTCATCGTTGCCATGACGATCATTATGACATAATCGTCGCCATGACGACATTATGACATCACCGACGCCATGACGACCATTATGACATCATCGTTGTCATGATGACCATTATGACATCATCGTCGCCTTGACGACCAATATAACATCATCGTCGCAATGATGACCATTAAGACATCATGGTCGCCATGACGACCATTATGACATCATCATCGCCATGAATACCTTTATGACATCACCGTCGCCACGACGACCATTATGAAGTCATCGTTGACATGATGACCATTATGACACCATCGTCGCCATGACGACCATTATGACATCAATGTCGCCTTGACTACTAATATGACATCATCATCGCCATGACGACCATTATGACATAATCGTCGCCATGACGACCATTATGACATCATAATCGCCATGACAACTATTATGACATCATCGATGCCATGATGACTATTATGAAATCATCGTCGCCATGACGACTCTTATGACATCACCGTCGCCATGACGACCATTATGACATCATCGTCAACTTGACGACCGATATGGCATTATTTTCGCCATGACGACTATAATGACATCATCGTAGCAATTACGACAATTAAGACATCATCATCGCCGTGAATACCAATCTGACATCATCGTCGCCATGACGAGCATTATGACATCACCATCGCCATGACGACCAATATGATGTCATCGTCGCCATGATGACCATTATGACATCCCCATCCTCATGATGACCATTATGACATCACCGTCGCCATGACGACCATTATGACATCATCAACGACATGATGACCATAATGACATCATCATCGTCATGCCGACCATTATGACATCATCGTCGCCATGATGACCATTATGACATCATCATCGCCATGACGACCATGCTGATATCATCTTCACCACGACCACCATTGTGACATCAATGTCGCCTTGATGACCAATATGACATCATCGTCACAATAACTACCATTATGACATTATCGTCGCCTTGAATACCATTATGACATCATCATCGCTATGACGACCATTATGACATCACCGATGCCATGACGACCATTAAGACATCATAGTTGCCATGATGACCTTTATGACATCATTGTTGCCATGACGATCATTATGACATCATCGTCGCCTTGACGACCAATATAACATCAACGTCGCCATGATCACCATTATGACATCATCGTCGACATGACGACCATTATGACATCATCGTCGCCATGACTACCAATATGACATAATTGTAGCCATGATGACCATTATGACACCATGGTCACTATGACGACCATTATGACAACAACGTCGCCTTGACGACTAATATGACATCATTGTCGCCATGATGACCATTATGACATTGTCGCCATGACGACCATTATGACATCACTGTCGCCATAACGACCATTATGACATCATAATCGCCATGATGACCATTATGACATCACCGACGCCATGACGACCATTATGACATCACCGACGCCATGACGACCATTATGACATCATCGTCGACTTGACGACCAATATGACATCATCTTCGCCATGACGACCATTATGATATCATCGTAGCAATAATGACAATTAAGACATCATCATCGCCTTGAATACCAATCTGACGTCATCATCGCCATGACGATCATTATGACATCATCAACGACATGACGACCATTATGACATCGTAAACGTCATGACGACCATTATGACATCATGGTCGCCATGATGACCATTATGACATCATCGTCGCCATGATGACCATTATGACATCATCGTCGCCATGACGACCATGATGATATCATCGTCACCACGATGACCATTATGAAGTCATCGTTGCCATGATGACCATTATGACATCATCGTCACCTTAACAACCATTAAGACATCTTCGTCGGCATGACGACCATTATGACATCATCGTTTCCTTGAATACTAATATAACATCATCTTCACCTTGAATACTAATATGACACCATCGTCGCCATGATGACCATTATGACATCAACGTTGCCATGACGACCATTATGACCTCACCGTAGTCATGATGACCATGATGACATCATCTTCGCGTTGACGACCAATATGACATGATCGTCACCATGACGACCAATATGACATCATCGTCGCCATGATGACCATCATGACATTATCGTTGCCATAACGACCATTATGAAGTCTTCGTTGCCATGATGACCATTATGACATCATCACCGACATAACGACCATTATGAAATCAACGTCGCCATAACGACCATTATGACATCATCGTCGCCTTGACGACTAATATGACATAATCGCCGCCATGACGACCATTATGACATCTCCGACGCATGACGACCGTTATGACATCACCGTCGCCATGACGACCATTTTGACATCATCATCGCTATGACGATCATTATGACATAATTATTACCATGACGAACATTATGACATCACCATCGTCTTTACTGCAAATATGACGAGACCGTCGCCATGACGACCAATATGACATCATCGTCGCCAATGTTGAGCATTATGACATCATTGTCTCCTTGACGACCAATATGACATCATCATCGCCATGACGACCATTATGACATCATCGTCACAATAACGACCATTATGACATCGTCGCCTTGAATACCAATCTGACATCATCGTCGCCATGATGACCATTATGACATCAACGTCAACATGACTACCTTTATGACATCACCGTCACCATGACGAGCATTATGATATCATCGTCATCTTGACGACAAATATGACATAATCGTCGACACGACGACCATTATGAAGTCATAGTAGCAATGATGATCATTATGACATCATCGCCGCCATGACGACTATTATGAAATCATCGTCCACATGAAGATAATTATGACATCACCGTCGCCTTGACGACCAATATGACATAATCGTCGCCTTGACAACCAATATGACATCATCGTCACCATGACGACCATTATGACATCATCATCGCCATGACGACCATTATGACATCAACGTCAGCTTGAATACAAATATGACAAAATCTTCACCTTGAATACCAATGACATCGTCGCCATGACGACCATTATGACATCAACGTCGCCATGACGACCATTATGACATCACCGTCGCCATGAAGACCATGATGACATCAACTTCGCCTTGACGACCAATATGACATGATCGTCACCATGACAACCAATATGACTTCATCGTCGCATTGATGACCATATTACATCATCGTCGCCATGATGACCATTATGACATCATCGCCGCCATGACGACCATTATGAAATCATCGTCCTCATGAAGACAATTATGACATCACAGTCGCCTTGACGACCAATATGACATCATCGTCACCATGACAACCATTATGACATCATCGTCGCCATGATGACCATTACGACATCATCGTCGCTTTGAATACTATTATGACAAAATCTTCACCTTGAATACCAATATATCATCGTCGCCATGATGAACATTATGACATCAACTTAGCCATGACGACCATTATGACATCATCGTCGCCTTGAATACTAATATGACAAAATCTTCACCTTGAATACCAATATGATATCATTGTCGCCACAACGACCATTATAAATTCATCGTTGCCATGATGACCGTTATGACATCAGCGCCGCCATGACGACCGTTATGACCTCATCATCGCTACGACGATCATTATGACATCATTGTTGCCATGACGAACATTGTGAAATCACAATCCCCATGAAGACAATCATGACATCATCGTCGCCTTGACAACCAATATGACATCATTGTCGCCATGACGACCAATATGACATAATCGTCGCCATGATGACCATTATGACATCACCGACGCCATGACTACCGTTATGACATCACCGTCGCCATGACGACCATTATGACATCATCATCGCTATGATGATCATTATGACATCATTGTTGCCATGATGAACATTATGACATCACCGTCGCCTTGACGAGCATTATGACATCACCGTCGCCATGACGACCATTACGACATCATGGTCGCCATGACGACCATTGACCATTATGACATCACCATCGCCCTGACGAGCATTATGACATCACAGTCGCCATGACAACCTTTGTGACGTCACCGTCACCATGACGAAAATAATTACGTCATCGTCGCCATGATGACCATTAAGAAGTCATCGTTGCCATGACGATCATTATGACATAATCGTCGCCATGACGACATTATGACATCACCGACGCCATGACGACCATTATGACATCATCGTTGTCATGATGACCATTATGACATCATCGTCGCCTTGACGACCAATATAACATCATCGTCGCAATGATGACCATTAAGACATCATGGTCGCCATGACGACCATTATGACATCATCATCGCCATGAATACCTTTATGACATCACCGTCGCCACGATGACCATTATGAAGTCATCGTTGACATGATGACCATTATGACACCATCGTCGCCATGACGACCATTATGACATCAATGTCTCCTTGACTACTAATATGACATCATCATCGCCATGACGACCATTATGACATAATCGTCGCCATGACGACCATTATGACATCATAATCGCCATGACAACTATTATGACATCATCGATGCCATGATGACTATTATGAAATCAATGTTACCATGACGACCATTATGACATCATCGTCGCCATGACGACCCTTATGACATCACCGTCGCCATGACGACCATTATGACATCATCGTCGACTTGACGACCGATATGGCATTATTTTCGCCATGACGACTATAATGACATCATCGTAGCAATGACGACAATTAAGACATCATCATCGCCGTGAATACCAATCTGACATCATCGTCGCCATGACGAGCATTATGACATCACCATCGCCATGACGACCAATATGATGTCATCGTCGCCATGATGACCATTATGACATCCCCATCCTCATGATGACCATTATGACATCACCGTCGCCATGACGACCATTATGACTTCATCATCATCTTGAAGACCAATATGACATCATCATCGCCATGACGATCATTATGACATCATCAACGACATGATGACCATAATGACATCATCATCGTCATGCCGACCATTATGACATCATCGTCGCCATGATGACCATTATGACATCATCATCGCCATGACGACCATGCTGATATCATCTTCACCACGACCACCATTATGACATTATCGTCGCCTTGAATACCAATATGACATCATCATCGCTATGACGACCATTATGACATCAACCTCGCCATGATGACCATTATGACATCGTAATCGCCATGACGACCATTATGACATCACCGACGCCATGACGACCATTAAGACATCATAGTTGCCATGATGACCTTTATGACATCATTGTTGCCATGACGATCATTATGACATCATCGTCGCCTTGACGACCAATATAACATCAACGTCGCCATGATCACCATTATGACATCATCGTCGACATGACGACCATTATGACATCATCATCGCCATGACTACCAATATGACATAATTGTAGCCATGATGACCATTATGACACCATGGTCACTATGACGACCATTATGACAACAACGTCGCCTTGACGACTAATATGACATCATTGTCGCCATAATGACCATTATGACATTATTGTCGCCATGACGACCATTATGACATCACTGTCGCCATGACGACCATTATGACATCATAATCGCCATGATGACCATTATGACATCATCGTCGCCATGATGACCATTATGACATCATCGTCGCCATGATGACCATTATGACATCATCGTCGCCATGACGACCATGATGATATCATCGTCACCACGACGACCATTATGAAGTCATCGTTGCCATGATGACCACTATGACATCATCGTCACCTTGACAACCATTAAGACATCTTCGTCGCCATGACGACCATTATGACATCATCGTTTCCTTGAATACTAATATAACATCATCTTCACCTTGAATACTAATATGACACCATCGTCGCCATGATGACCATTATGACATCAACGTTGCCATGACGACCATTATGACCTCACCGTAGTCATGATGACCATGATGACATCATCTTCGCGTTGACGACCAATATGACATGATCGTCACCATGACGACCAATATGACATCATCGTCGCCATGATGACCATCATGACATCATCGTTGCCATATCGACCATTATGAAGTCTTCGTTGCCATGATGACCATTATGACATCATCATCGACATAACAACCATTATGAAATCAACGTCGCCATAACGACCATTATGACATCATCGTCGCCTTGACGACTAATATGACATAATCGCCGCCATGACGACCATTATGACATCTCCGACGCCATGACGACCGTTATGACATCACCGTCGCCATGACGACCATTTTGACATCATCATCGCTATGACGATCATTATGACATAATTATTACCATGATGAACATTATGACATCACCATCGTCTTTACTGCAAATATGACGAGACCGTCGCCATGACGACCAATATGACATCATCGTCGCCAATGTCGAGCATTATGACATCATTGTCGCCTTGACGACCAATATGACATCATCATCGCCATGACGACCATTATGACATCATCGTCACAATAACGACCATTATGACATCATCGTCGCCTTGAATACCAATCTGACATCATCGTCGCCATGATGACCATTATGACATCAACGTCAACATGACTACCTTTATGACATCACCGTCACCATGACGAGCATTATTACATCACCGTCACCATGACGACCATTATGACATCACCGTCGCCATGACGACCATTATGACATCATCGTCATCTTGACGACAAATATGACATAATCGTCGACACGACGACCATTATGAAGTCATAGTAGCAACGATGATAATTATGACATCATCGCCGCCATGACGACCATTATGAAATCATCGTCCACATGAAGACAATTATGACATCACCGTCGCCTTGACGACCAATATGACATAATCATCGCCTTGACAACCAATATGACATCATCGTCACCATGACGACCATTATGACATCATCATCGCCATGACGACCATTATGACATCATCGTCAGCTTGAATACAAATATGACAAAATCTTCACCTTGAATACCAATGACATCGTCGCCATGACGACAATTATGACATCAACGTCGCCATGACGACAATTATGACATCACCGTCGCCATGAAGACCATGATGACATCAACTTCGCCTTGACGACCAATATGACATGATCGTCACCATGACAACCAATATGACTTCATCGTCGCATTGATGACCATATTACATCATCGTCGCCATGATGACCATTATGACATCATCGCCGCCATGACGACCATTATGAAATCATCGTCCCCATGAAGACAATTATGACATCACAGTCGCCTTGACGACCAATATGACATCATCGTCGCCATGACAACCATTATGACATCATCGTCGCCATGATGACCATTATGACATCATCGTCGCTTTGAATACTATTATGACAAAATCTTCACCTTGAATACCAATATATCATCGTCGCCATGATGAACATTATGACATCAACTTAGCCATGACGACCATTATGACATCATCGTCGCCTTGAATACTAATATGACAAACTCTTCACCTTGAATACCAATATGATATCATCGTCGCCACAACGACCATTATAAAGTCATCGTTGCCATGATGACCGTTATGACATCAGCGCCACCATGACGACCGTTATGACCTCATCATCGCTACGACGATCATTATGACATCATTGTTGCCATGACGAACATTATGAAATCACAATCCCCATGAAGACAATCATGACATCATCGTCGCCTTGACGACCAATATGACATCATTGTCGCCATGACGACCAATATGACTTCATTGTCGCCAAAACGACCATTATGACATCATCGTAGCAATGACGACAATGAAGACATCATCGTCGCCTTGAATACCAATCTGACATCATCGTCGCCATGACGACCATTATGACTAGTGTTGAGCCAGCCCCGTAGTGTTCGAGTTCGGTTCGTCGAACACCCGTGTGTTCGCCGAACTGTTCGTCGAACTGTTCGACGAACACCTTCGAACACCGTTAAAACCAATGGCAGGCAAACAAAAACACATAGAAACACATAGAAAACACCTTCAAAGGTGTCCAAAAGCTGACAAACTGCTCAGAAGACACAACTAACACATGGAAAAGTGACAAGTACATATAGTCATGCGAAAAGAAAAGAGGTGGAGGAGTAAAAGGAGGGGGAGACACAGATATAGGCATGTCATGCCCTTCTAAAATCCAAAAAGTGAGAAGCCGACACGGCCAGTCCGCTCCTGCCCGTGCCACCTCCGTGTCGCTGGGTTTGTGCCAGAGCCGCGGTGAACCCTGACGGCCAGCCCCCCTCTCCCAATACTGGTGCCTGTCCGCTGGTGGGTCGAGCGAGCCCCCTGTGGTGGAGGCAGCTCTAAGCTTTTTAATTTAAATTGTCTCTCTAATTTGAATGAATACACTTTAAATCCATTTACAAGGATCTATTGGAGGGCAAGTCTCATGCCAGCAGCCGCGTAATTCCAGCTCCAGTAGCGTCCACTAAAGCTGCTGCAGTTAAAAAGCTTTTATAAGGATCGAGCTCGGCTGTCCACCGCAAGGCATCCTACTGCCAGTCCCAGCCCCTATGCCTTGGGGTGCCTCCTGATGCTCTTCACTGAGTATCCCGTGGTCCCGAAGCATTTCCTTTGAAAAAATTAAGTGTCCAAACTACAGGTGGTGTAGCTTGCTTAACAGCCGGGATAATCCGCTGACTAGCAGACACTGCTACTAGGCACAAAGTATTTCCTGGGCTAGATGCAGTTAAAAATTTGTAATTAGATACTCTCGTTGGATGCTGAGAAAGCATTCCATAGAGTCTCCTGGCACGCCATATATGATTCTCTTAAAAAGCTTGGGGTAGGGGTCTAGGGGACCATTTTATAGCCAAAATCACGGCCCTGTATCACAATACGTCACCTAGGCTGAAGATAAATGGAACTGTAGCACCCTGAGGGCTCGGTTGCTACAGACGTATTGCACCTCACCCAGAGGTGTGATATCTCACTCTCAGATAAGGATGGAGTGTGGATCAGGACCCGACACCTGCATGCATTACACCACATTGCCGTGGGGCAGGGCGACCAATATGCCCCTGAGATGGGCACGACAGTCCCTGTCCCTGGCTGGAGTGGGGGGAGGGAACACTGAGGAAGGGGAACCCTGCAGTGCAGGAGCAGGGAGGAAGCAGTTCCTGGGTGCATTGAGAAGGGAGTATAAAAGGTGGGCACCATCTTAGTTCAGTGCAGAGAAGTCTGAGCAGAAGTGGCAGGGAGCAGGGGCTCTGCATGAGCTCTGCTCCGGAGGCGGTCCTAGTAACAGAGGCCCAGGCCTGCAAGAGGGAGAAGGAAGGAAGAGGAGCGGAGAAGGCTCCAGGAACGAGGAATGAAGGGATCCCAGGGGTGCGGACGGGCGATTCGCCACTGCACGCCCGAATCCACCTGCGTGGAGGGGTCAGGCCAAAGGGGGAGACCGGTCCCCGAACTAGTGGAGGCAGGAAACGACCCTCAGCTAGAAACCGGAGGCTCTGACATTTTATGTGGCGCAGCCCCTTGCTACACCCGCTAGGAAGGCACCACATAGGGTCAGGGAAACTGGCGCCAAGTTTACCAAGAGGAGGCCCGAGGCAGCCGGACAGAAGTGTTGGTAAGAAAGGCCAGACAAAGGACACACAAAGGGGGTCCTGTGAAGCGCTCCAAAGTTATCTGGGAGTTGTCTGAGCCCCTCACCTGGTGAGCACAGTACGACGTGGGCAGCCGTTACCTGCAGACGTGGTCTGGATAATAAGAACTGTGAGTAAAGGCCCTGAACTGACTCCGTGTCGTTACTGCTGCTGCCCTGCACCATCACCCCCATCCTCCGCATACACTGCCCTGAGGCTATACTCCTCCCGTGGGGAGTTATGCTACGCTCTGCTGCACCCACAACACCAGCCTTAGCGGTCTGCCCTGTAGCGGCAGTTCACTCTGACCGCAATCCACGGGTGGCGTAGTCGGACATTTAAACATCAAAACCACATAAATAGTTCCGCCACTGGTTTGACCACCCTGAGCCACGGAACCGGATCGCCGCCACGAAGACTACAACCACCAGCATCCACCAAAAAGGGTCCGGCTCCGGGTGTCCCAAGGCCCAGGGGGTGCGTCAGAACATTTTCATCACCTTTCACAATCACCAATGGGACAAGGCAGGGATGTCCTCTGTCCCCTCTCTTATACATCCTAGTGACGGAGCACCTGCTCTCATCAATTCGCCATAACCCCAATATTAGGTGGATTGAGGTGGGAGGCACCGAGTACAAGTGCTCTCTATTTGCTGATGATGTCCTAGTATATATCACTCAATCACATATATCCATCCATGCTGTTATGGCTGAAATAGATCACTTTGTTACATGGTCAAATTTTAAAATCAATGCAGCGAAGTCTGAGGCCCTCGATGTCTCCCTCCCCAAATCCATATAGGATTCCATCCAGTCCAACTTTCCCTTTGCCTGGCCCTCACAGGGTATCAAATACTTAGGAATTCCTATTCATAGAGACCTCTCCCATCTATGTTATCTTAATTTTGGGCCCTTTATTGAACAACTCCATACAGACCACGGTTGGCAAGTTAGAACTGTAAGATTCACTACGTGAACCACTGGTGTTTTGTGGAAAAGCACATGTACACTGCGTTCCAAATTATTTTGCAAAAAGTGTTTAGGAGTGATAAGGGAAGAATTTGTTTGTTTGTCAGTTAAACTCATTGATGGTGATGTGTGTCAGGGCTCTTTATATCACTGTAAGCAATTGCAGACACCTGTGCTAATTAGTTTGGCAGGTGTGTCCAATGAAAGGCAAGACTACTTAAGAAGGCTGTCTCACATTATTAAGCAGCCTACATTTTCTGCCAAAATGGGAAAGAAAAAGGATGTGTCGGCTGCTGAGAAGCAACAAATTGTGGAGTGTTTAGGTCAAGGCATGACTACAATCAACATTGTGCGATGATCAGGATGAAGTGTCTTGGCAATCAAGAAGTATGTAGCTGATTCACAGTGCACACGTGTGCGTGCTGATAAGGGCAAATTGAGGACTCTTTCCTACAGGCAATTACGTCAGGTTGAAAGAGCAGCGGCAAAAAAGCCTTGTCATAGCAGCAGACAAGTTTTTGAAGCTGCTTGTGCCTCCAACGTCCCCCGAACAACAAGATGCAGGGTCCTTCAGAGGTTTGCAGCTGTGCATACGCCATCCTGTCGACCTCCTCTATCCACTTCACACAAGCAGAAACGGCTCCAGTGGGCCAAACATTACATGAAGACTGATTTAAAAACTGTTTTGTTCACGGATGAGTGCCGTGCAGCGCTCGATGGTCCAGATGGATGGAGTGGAGGATGGCTGGTTGATGGACACCCCACGCAAACACGACTACAGCACCAACAAGGAGGAGGTGGAGTAATGTTTTGGCCTGGAATCATGGGGAGAGAGATTGTCGGCCCCTTTAGGATCCCTGAAGGCGCTAAAGATGAACTCCATAATGTATGTGGATTTTCTCAAACAGCACTTCCTGCCATGGTTTAAGAAGAAGAACCGTGTATTTCACAGCAAGATCATTTTTCTGCATGATAATGCACCATCTCATGCTGCACATAAAACATCTGCATCTCTGGCTGATATGGGCATAAAAGGGGACAAACTTATGGTGTGACCCCCATGCTCCCCTGACCTCTACCCCATTCAGAAACTTTGGAGCATCATTAAAAGGAGTGTCTATGATGGCGGGAGGCAGTTCACATCTAAGCAACAGCTCTGGGAGGGTATTCTGTCCTCATGCAAAACAATTGAAGCAGAAACCATCCAAAACCTGACAAATTCAATGGACGAGAGAGTTCAGAAGCTCCTTTCGAACAAGGGGTCCTATGTGAAAATGTAACATCACCTAGAATAAAGTTTTGAGTTGAAAACTGTTTGATTTCAGTTTCTAACAACCTGCTAATGCTTATAATTTCAAAAATGACCATTTTTTTGGTCTTTATTAAAATGAAAAGGTTGATCGAAAAGTTTGGGGGATCTAAGAGTGTGGCAACCCAGTAGTCATGATTACTTCGAATTCTGACAATATGAGGGTCATGCTGCAGGTAGTGCAGCAAGAAGGCACTTATGTGTCTTGCGCATCTCGGAGCCCCAAAATTATTTTCCGGGCTAGATGCAGCTGAAAATTATTATTAATTTTAAATCTGGTGAAGCTTTAGTATAGATGGCCTAATAGGATCAGTGCTGCACACTGCTACAAAGCCCAAATTATTTTCCAGTCAAGATACAGATAAACATGATTAGTAATTTTAAATCTGGTGGAGCTTATTATAGATGGCCTAATAGAATCAGTGCTGCACATTGCTACAAAGCCCAAATTATTTTCCAGCCAAGATACAGATAAACATGATTAGTAATTTGAAAGCTTAAAACGGTTGGTAGGGTGATTTTAACCAATCATCAAGCTTTTACTCTCCCCAGGATGACACAGGGGTAGAAAAGTCGTTTCGGATCCATGATTTGTTCATCTTTATGAACGTGAGTCTGTCTACATTATCAGTGGAGAGCCGCGTGCGCTTATCTGTCAGCACACCACCAGCAGCGCTGAACACACGTTCAGACAGAACGCTGGCTGCGGGGCATGACAAGATCTCCAAGGCGTAAGTGGCTAGCTCCGGCCATTTATCCAGATTGGAAGCCCAAAAAGAGCAAGGGTCCAGTGACACAGTCGTGGCTTCAATGTTTACTTGGAGATACTACTGTACCATCGTCTCTAGGCGTTGACTATGTGTCAGACTTCTTGTCTCCTGTGGCCTTGCAAAGGATGGGCTAAAAAAGTGGTGAAATGATTCCGCAAAATTGATGTTACCAGCAGATACTGTGGTTCTGTTACGGTTTGAGTGCTGAACACTTGACGGTCCCACGGTTGGCAAGTTGGAACTTTGAGATTCACTACGTGCACCACTGGTATTTTGTGGAAAAGCACATGTAAGATTCTGCAACAGTCTCTGCTGATACTCCTGCATGCGTGCATCCCTTTCTATGGCAGGAATAATTTCTGCAAATTTACTTTTGTACCGGGGATCTAACAGTGTGGCAACCCAGTAGTCAGGATTATTTCTAATTCTCACAATTCGAGGGTCATGTTGCAGGTAGTGCAGCAAGAAGGCACTCATGTGTGTTGCGCATCCAGGAGCACCAAGTCCCTGTTGTGTTGGTGGCGATGTAACAATCATGCTTCCTTCCTCTGTCCTCTCCCCCCAACCTCGCACAACAGAAATGTGATCAAGGTCTCCCTCATCTGATGAGTCTTCCATCAGTTCGTCCTCCACTTCTTCCTGGGCTCCTGCACCTTCCTCACTAGTTTGGCTGCTACCATGCGCCCTGGTAAAATCATCTCCCCCACCCTCACATGCCTTCCGCCTTGGTGCTGCCGACCGTCTGGACCTTGCAGATGTTAGCCCTTCCGCATACAACTCCTCCTCCTCTACTTCCTGCACCTCCTCTTGTGCCACCACCTGACTCCGAATTCTGTTTAACATGTGCTCCAGCATGTAAATCACCGGAATAGTCATGCTGATAATGGCATCGTCAGCACTAAACATCTTCGTCGCCATTTCAAAACTGTGCAGAAGGGTGCATAGGTCCCTGATCTGAGACCACTCCTCCAGCGTGATTTGCCCCACCTCTGAATCTCGTTGGCCCAGGCTATACGTCAGAACGTATTGCACCAGGGCTTGTCGGTGCTGCCACAGTCGCTGCAACATGTGCAGAGTTGAATTCCACCGGGTAGGCACATCGCATTTTAGCCGGTGAAGTGGCAGGCCCAACGACTTCTGTAGAGATGTAAGTCGCTGAGCTGCGGGATGCGAACGGCGGAAGTGAGCACACAGCGACCGTGCCCTCTGCAGAAGGCCATCTAGTCTGGGATAGTGGGCTAAAAATTGCTGGACAACCAGGTTCAACACGTGAGCCATACAAGGCACGTGTGTGACATTGCCCCGGCGAAGGGCCGCACCCAGGTTTGCAGCATTGTCGCACATGGCCTTCCCTGGTTTCAGGTCCAGTGGAGACAACCATTCATGAAATTGGTTCTCCAGAGCTGACCACAACTCCTCAACTGTGTGACTCACATTTCCCAGACATTTCAATGTAAAAACCGCCTGATGACGTTGAGCCCTACTGCCAGCATAGTAAGGAGGTGTGCAGGATCCCTTCTGCGCAGTTAGAAAGCTTGTGGCATGACCAGACAGGCTTTGGGTGCAGGTGGAAGACCGAGAGGAGGTTGAGGAGGCAGAAGCAGTGGAGGAACTTTGACATAAAGAGGATTGACGCACAACTCGTGGGGACGGCAAGACTTGGACAGCAGCCCCTTGTCCTGCTGTCACCATAGTTACCCAGTGCCCAGTCAGCGACATGTAACGCCCCTGTCCATGCCTACTCGTCCAAGTGTCTGTGGTGAAATGCACCCTGTCACACACAGAGTTTCTCAAAGAAGCGGTGATGTTGTGTGCGACATGCTGGTGGAGCGCAGGCACACCTTTCTTTGGGAAGTAGTGCCGACTGGGCATCTGGTACTGGGGCACTGCGACGGACATAAGGTCTCGAAAATCCTCTGTGTCCACCAGGCGGAAAGGCAGCATTTCTGTAGCCAAGAGCTTGCAGATGGTGAAATTCAACCTCTTAGCTTTCTCATGGCTAGGAGGAAATGGTCTTTTACTTGTCCACATCTGAGGGACCGAGGGCTGGCTATTGTGCTTAGACGGGGTTGATAAGGGTGTCCCCGGCAAACTGCCGGTCTGTGAGGAAGATGCAGGCGGACATGTTAGGTTGCCTTGATCCAAAGGTGGTGCTATCGATGTCGGACAGCGCTCAACACCAGCTGGTGTTACCACCTCCAAAGAAAATGATGACCTGCCAATCACGCTGGCTGTTGCAGGTAAAGAGGTGGCAGGTCTGCGCCCCAAAACAGGTGTGACTGCTGTCCCCCCAGTCACAGAGGATGAAGAGGCCGCGGATGCACAAGATATGGCAGACGGTGGTTGGCCCGGCCGGCTAGGCCGCATTGTAGCACACTGAGCTTCCCACTGCAACTTATGCTTCATGTCCATGTGCCGGTTCATGCATGAAGTACTCAAACTATGTATTTTTTGGCCTCTACTTAGCTTTTGCTGACAAATGTTACAGATAACACGAGTTGGGTCATCTTTATCGATCTGAAAAAATGCCCAGGCTATGCAAGGCTTAGCACCCATGCGACCTGAAGAGCCACCACGACTTGTGGTGAGAGGCAGAGTTGTGTTTGAGGATGCAGTTGTTGACGTGCTTCCAGTACTACGTCTCTGTCCAGGAAGGCGCAACCTGACCTCGTCATCACTAGCATCTTCCTCCACCTCCTCTGCTGACCTCATCTCTTGGCTGACTGTGGGTTGACAGTAAGTGGGATCTCCGACCTCATCATCATCACCCTGTGCGTTATCACACCCGTCGTCCTCAGAGCCAACCTGTTCCAGCCCTGACAAAAAACTAAAGTTGTCGCTCCAATCAGGTATTTGAGTCTTATCATCGTCTTCCTCATTGTCTCCACCAACAGGAGTTACAGTTTGGGAATGAGGGTCTACATTATGGTCAGAACCTTCTGCGTCTGGTCCTGGATCCGACTCATAAAGATTCTGGGCATCAGTGCAGATCATTTCCTCGTCTGGATTCACAGAAGCGCTGGAGTCGACCTCTGATTCCCAGGCTATAGTATGAGTAAACAGCTCTGCAGACTCAACCATCTGTTCTACCTCATACTCAGACGGGCAGCTGGAGATTTGGGAGCTGTGAGGAAGCAAGTGCGATTTGGGTGACACCTTTGAGGACTGGAGTATTTGTGATGTTGAAGTTGATGTGGAGGAGAGCCCACTTAAAGGAGCACTTGATATCCGTTGAAGCACCTGCTGTTTTTGTGCCTCATCTGGAATTTGTAGCGATTGGCGTGGCCGTAAGAAAGGGATCTTATCACATTGTCCGCTAAAAGAAGTAGACATTTTAGTTTGGCTGGAAGATGGTCTTTCTTCTGCACCTACCCCACGGACACAACCTTTTTTCCCCTTCCCAACACACCTATTCCCCTTTCCACCAGCAGCAGGCCTTTTTCCACTCATTTTGGTGGTTAACTAATTCACAACTCTGGAGTTGTTTGCACAAAAAAACAATGGATGGTAACCGAGCAGAGCTGAGTGGCCAAACTGTGGTATTAGGGTAAAACTATTGGCTGGGTTAG
The DNA here is from genome assembly GCF_046119375.1 of Phyllobates terribilis. NCBI lineage: Eukaryota > Metazoa > Chordata > Amphibia > Anura > Dendrobatidae > Phyllobates > Phyllobates terribilis. The sequence goes on from NW_027362763.1 coordinate 635,464,186, forward strand.
ATGCAGAAAAAAATTATTTTGAATTTGCAACCTGATGGAGGTCAGTATAGATGGACTAATACAACAAGTCCCACACACAGCTAGAAGCCGAATATTTTTTCAGAGGTAGATGCAGAAAAAAATATATTCAGTTTGCAACCTGATGGAGGTCAGTATAGATGGACTAATAGACCAAGTCCCACACACTGCTAGAAGCCCAAATATTTTTTCAGAGCTAGATGCAGAAAAAAATTATATTCAATTTGCAACCTGCTGGAGGTCAGTATAGAAGGACTAGTAGAACAAGTCCCACACACTGCTAGAAGCCCAACTTGCACAGCACTGGCACAGACCTGCCTGGCAAAAACTGATAGGAACTGATGTAACCTAGTCCTGAAAAGGACTCCAATTACAATTAGTCTTTACTCCCACAACCTATCTATTTAAGAGCACAGACCTCCCTGATAAAAGTCGTAGGAAATGCTGTAACCTAGTCCTTAAAAGGACTGCAATCACAACTATTCCCTACTCCCAAGCTATCTGTATATTTGTGCGAAAATTGGCTTGAAATTAACAAGGTATAGCGCACACAGCAACAGCGGTGCCGTCTAACACGCAGCTGCAGCAGTGAGAAAATGGTGGCGACGGGGAAAATGGCTTGGTCTTATAGGGCAAGGACATGTGACATACACTGCCAATGACACATGCCCTTGCTTGTGTGAAAAAAAGCACTTCGCTCCGTGTGTGCGCTGCTGATAGGCTGACAGATTGCACCTCCCCACTGCAAATGCGGGAAAGAGGAAAAAAAATGGAGATCTTCATTGTTCCTGCAGAGATCCATCCCCTGCCCCTCCCCCCACCCCGCTGTACACTCAAACTGCGTATTAACATTAAATTTTCATCATTACTGAAAAAAAATCCAGTTATGATTTTGGTGCACGAACAGTTATCGAACATAACCTCGAACAGCCGAATTTTTCTCAAATCGTTCGTGTTCGCCGAACGGCTCGAACACCGCCCAAAACAGCTCGAATTTGAGATTGGCGAACAGTTCGAGTAGAACAACGCTCATCTCTAATTATGACATCAACATGACGACCATTATGACATCATCGTCACCTTGAATACTAATATGACAAAATCTTCACCTTGATTACCAATATGACATCATCGTCGCCATGATGACCATTATGACATCAACGTCGCCATGACAACCATTATGACATCACTGCCGCCATGAAGACCATGATGACATCATCTTCGCCTTGACGACCAATATGACATGATCGTCGCCATGACGACCAATATGTCATCATCGTCGCCTTGATGACCATATGACATCATCTTCGCCATGATGACGATTATGACATCATCATTGCCATGACGACCATTATGATATCACCGTCGCCATGACGATCATTATGAAGTCATCGTTGCCATGATGAGCTTTATGACATCATCGTCACCATGACGACCATTATGACATCATCATCGCTACGACGATCATTTTGACATCATTGTTGCCATGACGAACATTATGACATCACCGTCGCCTTGACGAGCATTATGACATCACCGTCGCCATGATGACCATTACGACATCATTGTCGTCTTGACGACCGTTATGACATCATGATCGACATGACGACCATTATGACATCACCGTTGCCCTGAGGAGCACTATGACATCACATTCGCCATGACGACCATTATGACGTCACCGTCACCATGACGAAAATGATGACGTCATCGTCGCCATGATGACCATTATGAAGTCATCGTTGCCAAGATGACCATTATGACATCATCGTCGCCATGAAGACCATTATGAAACCATCATCCCCATGAAAACAATGACATCATCGTCGCATTGACGACCAATATGACATTATCGTTGCCATGACGACCATTATGACAAAATAGTCTCCATGACGACCATTATGACATCACCATCGCCATGACGATCATTATGACATCATCGTCGCCCTGACAACCATGACATTATCATCGCCTTGACAACCAATATGACATCATCGTTGCCATGACGACCATTATGACATCATCGTCGACATGACGACCATTATGACATCATTGTCGCCATGAATACTAATATGACATCATCTTCACCTTGAATTCCAATATGACATCGTCGCCATGACGACCAATATGACATCATCATTGACATGATGACCATTATGACATCATCGTCGCCATGATGACCATGATGATATCATCGTCGCCATGATGACCATGATGATATCATTGTCGCCACGACGACCATTATGAAATCATCGTTCCCATGAAGACAATTATGACATCATCGTCGCCATGACGACCATTATGAAATCAACGTTACCATGATGACCAATATGAAAACATCGCCGCCTTGATGACCAAGATTTATGACATCATCGTCACCATGACGACCATTATGACATCATCATCGCCATGACGACCATTATGACATCATTGTTACCATGATGACCATTATGACACCATTGTCGCCATGACGAGCATTATGACATCACCGTCACCATGACGACAATTATAATGTAATCGTCGCCATTATGACATCATCGTCGCCTTGATGACCAATATGACATCATCATCGCCATGACGACCATTATGACATCATTGTTACCATGATGACCATTATGACATCACCGTCGCCATGATGAGCATTATGACATCACCGTCATCATGACGACCATTATAACGTAATCGTCGCCATTATGACATCATCGTCGCCATGATGACCATTATGACATCATCATCACCAAAACGACCATTATGACATCATTGTTGCAATGACGACCATTATGACATCACCGTTGCTATAGCCACAATTATGACATAATTGTCGCCATGACCACCATTATGACATCATTGTTGCCATGATGAGCATTATGACATCATCGTCGCCTTCACGACCAATATAACATCATCGTCGCCATGATGACCATTATGACATCATAGTCACCATGATGACCATTATGACATCATCGTCGCCATGATGACCATTTTGAAATCAACGTCGTCATGACGACCAATATAACATCATCGTCGCCATGACGACCATTATGACATCATCGTCGCCACGACGACAATTATGAAGCCATCGTTGCCATGATGACCATTGTGACATCACCGTCGCCATGACGACCATTATGACATAATCGTCGCCATGACGACCATTATGACATCATCGTCGCCTTGACGACCAATATGTCATCATTGTCGCCATGACGATGATGACATCATCGTCATAGCAATGACAACAATTAACCTTCGTCCGGCTGAGTAGGTACAATTGTAACTATTCCGTTTTAAAATTGCAATAACTTTTTTTCGAAAAGCCATACAGGGCTGAAATTTTGTGACATCTCTGCAGTTTTGTTTCAGAATATATTGGCCAAATTTCAATAAAATATCTCCACCCCCTTCTGAGATAAGGGGTCGAGATATTTTTGCATCCATAACAAGCTGCATAGGTACAAATGTACCCTCATATATTTTGAATGAAGATAATGCAAGGAAAAAAGAATAATATTTTTTTTAATGATAATGCTATTTTATTATTATAAACAAGTAAAAAAACTGTTCATGAACATTATAAAAGAAAATTTAAGAAATTTGTTTTATTGATTTTCTTCGCAAGTAATGCATGTTGTCTTTGCTACCGAGTGTTCATCACAAATGGGTTTCACACAAATCACACAAGACTTTCTAGTCTTACGTTGTTTTCGCCTCAGGTCTCGGCAGACATAGCAACTACCAACAACAGGGGAGGGTCCACGATTACCATGAGGTATTTGAGGGCCAGCTGCTGCTTGTGTTGCTACCAGAATGCATCGTCCAAGCACCATTTCTACTGCACCTCGAAGAAAATGGTTTCTAATCATCATTCGGTTTGTACTACGATCTTCAATTGCAGGCATACACAGCTGATTTGCGAGATCTTTCAGGAACTTTCTTCGCTGATCCTTTTTCCTGAAGCTTGGATTGTGTTCTCTGTAGATGATGTAGGATGCTAACCCAGTGACATCAATCATATTGTAGAAAAATGCCAGAGGCCAACGTAATGTTCGTTGTTTCACAGTGTGCTCTCCCAACAATTTATCCATAACATCAACTCCGCCTTTTGTTTTGTTGTAGTATTTTATTATCTCTGGCTTGGCTGCTAGTGTCTCTTCAACTTCTCCCGTCATGTGCATAGATGATAGAAGCACGACTGATGTGTTCTTCTTTGGTACAGATGAACAGACTGTTGCATCATGATTGTAGGCAAAATTTGTCGAGTTTACAGGCCTTTCTTTGGCAGGCTGCATGTTGCTAGGTAGGAACCTTTTTTTTTCTCACTGTACCAACTAGTGTCATGTTCCAGGAGTTCAATACCTTAGCTAGTTCCATGGTTGTAAAGAAGTTATCTGTGGTGACATTTCTTCCAGAGCTTTTATACGAGCTCACTAGGTCCAACACTGTTCGTTCACCAATGTTAACTTGTCGAGGACCATCAGTTGGTATCCCAGTGTAGAGCTGACCTTGTAATGGGAGGGCGTTTGAAGACAATTATGACATCATCGTCGCCAGGACGACCATTATGACATAATTGTCGCCATGACGACCATTATGACATCACCATCACGACCATTATGACATCATCATCGCCTTGACAACCAATGTGACATCATCATTGCCATGACGACCATTTTGACATCATCATCGCCTTGACAACCAATATAACATTATCGTCGCCATGATGACCATTATGACATCATCATTGCCATGACGACCATTATGAGATCATCGTAGCCATGACGACCATTATGACATAATCATCGCCTTGAATACCAATCTGATATCATCGTCGCCATGATGAACATTATGACATCATCGATGCCTCGACGACCAGTATAAAGTCATCGTTGCCATGATGACCTTTATGACATCAGCGTCGCCATGACGACCATTATGAAATCAACGTCGCCATGACGACCATTATGACATAATCGTCGCCTTGACGACCATCATGACATAAACGACGCCATGACGACCGTTATGACATCACCATCGCTATGATGATAATTATGACATCATTGTTGTCATCACGAACATTATGATATCATCGTCGCATTGATGAGCATTATGACATCAGTCACCATGACGACTTCATTGTCGCCATGACGACCACTATGACATCATGTTCGTCATGACGACCATAATGACATTACCGTTGCCCTTACGAGCATTATGACATCACAGTCGCCATGACAACCATTATGACATAATCGTCGCCATGACGACCATTATGACATAACCAAAATGACGTCATCGTTGCCATGATGACCATTATGAAGCCATCATTGCCATGATGACCATTATGACATCATCGTCGCCATGACGACCATTATGAAATCAATGTCGCCATTATGACCATTATGACATAATCGTCGCCATGACGACCATTATGACATAACCGCCGCCATGACTACCATTATGACTTCATCATCGCCATGACGACCATTAAGACATCATCGTCACAAGAACGACAATTATGACATTATCGTCGCCTTGAATACCAAAATGACATCATAGTCGCCATGACAACCATTATGACATCAACGTCGCAATGATAACCATTATGACATCACCGTCGCCATGATGACCATTATGTCATCATCATTGCCTTGACGACCAATATGACATTATCGTCACCATGACGACCAATATGACATTATGGTCGCCTTGATGACCAATATGACATCATCGTCGCCATGACGACCATTATGACATAATCGTCGCCATGACGACCATTATGACATCATCATCGCCATGACGACCATTATGAGATCATTGTTGCCATGACGATCATTATGACATCATCGTCGCCTTGACGACCAATTTAACATCATCGTCGCCATGATGACCATTATGACATCATTGTCGCCATGACGACCATTATGACATCATCGTCGCCTTGACAGCCATAAAGACATCATCGTCGCCTTGACGACCATTATGACATCATCGTCGCCTTGACAGCCATAAAGACATCATCGTCGCCTTGACGACCAATATGACATCATCGTCGCCATGACAACCATTATGATATCACCGTTGCCATGACGAACAATATAACGTCATCGTCGCCATGATGACCATTATGACATCATCGTCACCACGACGAACACTATAAAGTCATCGTTGTCATGATGACCATTATGACATCATCATCACCATGACGACCATTATGAAATCAACGTAGCCATGACGACCAATATGACATCATCGTCGCCTTGACGACTAATATGACATCCTAGTCGCCATGACGACCATTAGGACATAATCGTCGCCATGACGACCATTATGACATCAACGACTCCATGATGACCGTTATGACATCACCGTCGCCATGACGACCATTATGACAAAATCATCGCTATGATGATCATTATGACATCATTGTTGACATGACGAACTTTATGACATCACAGTCGCATTGACGAGCAATATGACATCACCGTCGCCATGACGACCATGACGACATCATTGTCGTCATGACGACCACTATGACATCATGTTCACCATGACGACCATTATGACATCACCATCGTCCTGACGATCATTATGACATCACAGTTGCCATGACGACCATAATGACGTGATTGTCGCCATGATGACCATTATGAAGTCATCGTTGCCATGATGACCAATATGACATCATCGTTGTCATGACGACCATTATGAAATCAATGTAGCCATGATGACCATTATGACATAATCGTCGCCATGACGATCATTATGACATCAGCGTCGCCATGACTACCATTATGACATCATCTTCGCCATGATGACCAATATGACATCATCAACGCCATGACGACCGTTATGACATCATCGTCACAATAACGACCATTATGACATTATCGTCGCCTTGAATACCAATATGACATCGTCGCCATGACAACCATTATGACATGAACGTCGCAATGACAACCGCTATGACATCACCATTGCCATGATGACTATTATGACATCATCATTGCCTTGACGACCAATATGACATCATCTTCGCCATGACGACCATTATGACATCATCATCCCCATGACGACCATTATGAGATCATTGTTCCCATGACGACCATTATGACATCACCGTCGCCATGACGAGCATTATGACATCAACGTCGCTAAGACGACCATTATGACATCATCGTTGCCATGATGACCATTATGACATCATTGTTGCCATGACGATCTTTACGACATCATCGTCGCCTTGACGACCAATATAACATCATCGTCGCCATGATGACCATTATGACATCATCGTCGCCATGACGACCATTTTGAAATCAACGTCGCCGTGACGACCAATATAACATTATCGTCGCCATGATGACCATTATGACATTATCGTAGCCATGACGACCACTATGACATCGTCGCCTTCACGACCATTATGAAATAAACGTTGCCATGATGACCATTATGACATCATCGTCGCCATGACGACCAATATGACATCACTGTCGCCATGACGACCATTATGACATCATCGTCGCCTTGGCGACCATTATGACATCATTGTTTCCACGACGATCATTATGACGTCTGCGTCGCCGTGACGACCAATACAACATCATTGTCGCCATGATGACCATTATGACATCATCGTCACCATGATAACCATTATGACATCATCGTCGCCATGATAACCATTATGACATTATCGTTGCCATGACTACCATTATGACATTATCGTCGCCACGACGACTATTATGAAATCATCATTGCCATGATGACCATAATGACACCATTGTCGCCATGACGACCATTATGACATCAACGTCGCCATAACGACTAATATGACATCATCGTCACCATGACGACCATTATGACACAATCATCGCCATGACGACCATTATGACCTCACCGTCGCCATGACGACCATTATGACATCTTCGTAGCAATGACGACAATTGAGACATCATCGTTGACTTGAACACTAATTTGTCATCATCCTCGCTATGACGACCTTTATGACATCAACGTCGCCATGATGACCTTTATGACATCACCGTGGACATGACGAGCATTGTGACATCACCATCGCCATGATGACCATTATGAAATCATCGTCGCTATGATGACCATTATGACATCATCATCGCCATGAAGACCATTATGACATCATCGTCGCCATGACGACCATGATGATATCATCGTCGCCATGACGACCATGATGATATCATCGTCGCCATGATGACCATGATGATATCATCGTCGCCACGATGACCATTATGAAATCATCATTGCCATGATGACAATTATGACATAATTGTCGCCATGACGACCATTATGACATCACCATTGCCATGATGACCATTATGACATCATCGTCGCCTTGAATACTAATATGACATCATTTTCACCTTGAATACCAATATGACATCATCGTCGCCATGATGACCATTATGACATCAACATCGACATGACGACCATTATGACATCACCATCACCATGACGACCATGATTACATCATCTTCGCATTGACGACCAATATGACATGAGCATCGCCATGACGAACAATATGACATCGTCGCCATGACGACCATTATGACATCATCGTCGCCATGACGACTATTATGATGTCATCGTCGACACGATGACCATTATGAAGTCATCGTTGCCATGATGACCATTATGACATCATTATCGCCATGATGACCATTATGAAATCAAGGTCGCCATGATGAACATTATGACACAATCATCGCCATGACAACCATTATGACCTCACCGTCGCCATGACGACCATTATGACCTCATCATCATCATGACGACCATTATGACATCATTGTTGCCATGACGAACATTATGACATCACCGTAGCCATGATGAACATTATGAAATCAATGTCGCCATGATGACCATTATGACATCACCGTCGCCATGACAACAATTATGACATCACCGTCGCCATGACGACCATTATGACATCTTCGTAGCAATGACGACAATAAAGACATCATCGTTGCCTTGAATACTAATTTGTCATCATCCTCGCTATGACGACCATTATGACATCAACGTCACCATGACGACCATTATGACATCAACATCGCCATGACGACCATTATGACATCATCATCGCCTTAACGACCAATATGACATCATCGTCGTCGTGATGACCATATGATATCATGGTCGCCATGTAGACCATTATGACATCATTGTCGCCTTGAATACTAATATTACATCATAGTCACCATGACGACCATTATGACATCAACGTCGCCATGAAGACCATTATGATATCATTGTCACCTTGAATACTAATATTACATCATCGTCGCCATGACGACCATTATGACATCAACGTCGCCATGATGACCATTATGACATCACCGACGCCATGACGACCATTATAACATCACCGACGCCATGACGACCATTATGACATCATCGCCTTGACGACCAATATGACCTGATCGTCGCCATGACGACAAATGTGACATGATCGTTGCCATAACGACCATTATGAAATCACCGTTGCCATGACGAGCATTATGACATCACCGTCGCCACGACGACCATTAAGACATCATCGTTGCCAAGACGACCATTATGAAATCAACGTCGCCATGACAACCATTATGACATCATCATCGCCCTTATGACTAATATGACATCATCGTTGCCATGACGACCATTATGATATCACCGTCGCTATGACGACCATTATGATATCACCGTCGCCATGACGACCATTATGACATCAGCATCGCCATGATGACAAATATGACATCAATGTTGCCAAGATAACCATTATGACTTCACCGTCGCCATGACGACCATTATGACATCAGCATAGCCTTGACGACCAATATGACATGATAGTCGCCATGACGAGCATTATGACATCACCGTCGCAATGACTACCATTATGACATCATCGTTGCCATGATGAACATTATGACGTCAACGTCGCCATGATGACCAATATGATATCACCGTCACCATGACGACCATTATGACATCATCGTCTTCTTGACAACCAATATTACATCATCATCGCCATGACGACCATTATGACAAAATCGTCGCCATGACGACCATTATGATATCATGTCGCCACGAAGACCATTATGAAGTCATCGTTGCCATGATGACCATTATGACATCATCGTCGCCATGATGACCATTATGAAATCAACGTCGCCATGACGACAATTATGACATCATTCTCATCTTGACGACCAATATGACATCATCGTCACCATGATGACCATTATGACATAATTGTCGCCATGACGACCAATATGATATCACCGTCGCCATGATGACCATTATGACATAATTGTCGCTATGACGACCAATATGAAATCAATGTTGCCATGATGACGATTATGACATCATCCTCGCCTTGACGACTAATATGACATCATCGTCGCCATGATGACCATTATGACACCACCTTCGCCATGATGACCATTATGACATCACGGTCGCCATGACGACCATTAAGACATCATCATCGCCTTCACGACCAATATGACATTATCGTCGCCATGACGACCAAAATGACATCATCGTCACCTTGATGACCAATATGATATCATCGTCGCCATGACGACCATTACGACATAATCGTCGCCATGAATACCATTATGACATCACCATCGACATGACGACCATTATGACATCATCGTCGCCTTGACGACCAATAAGACATCATCGTCACCTTGACGACCAATATGACATCATCATTGCCTTGAAGACTAATATGACATCATTGTCGCCATGATGACCATTATGACATCACCGTCGCCATGATGTCCATTATGACATCAACGTCGCCATGATGACAATTATGACATCAACGTCGCCATGATGACAATTATGACATCACCGCCGACATGACGACCATTAAGACATCATCATCGCCTTGACGGCCAATATGACCTGATCGTTGCCATGACGACCAATATGACATGATCCTCGCCATGACGACCATTATGAAATCAACGTCGCCATGACGAAAATTATGACTTTAACTCGCCATGACGAGCATTATGACATCATCATCGCCATGACGACCATTATGACATAATCGTTGCCATGACGACCATTATGAAGTCATCATTGCCATGATGACCATTATGACATCATCGTCGCCATGATGACCATTATGAAATCAACGTTGCCATGACGAACATTATGACATCATCGTTGTCTAGACGACCAATATGACATCATCGTCGCCACGACGACCATTATGAAATCAACGTAGCAATGACGACTATTATGACTTTATCGTCGCCCTAATGACTAATATGACGTCATCGTCGCCATGATGACCAATATGACATCATCGTCGCCATGACGACCATTATGACATCACCGTCGCCATGACGACCATTAAGACATCATCTTCGTCTTGACGACCAATGTGACATAATCGTCACCATGACGACCATTATGACATCATCAACGCCAAGACAACCATTATGTCATCATCAAGGCCTTGACGACAATTATAACATCATCGTCACCATGATGACCATTATGACATCATCGTCGCCATGACGACCATTATGAAATCAAGGTCGACATGACGAAAATTTTGACATCATCGTCGCCTTGAAGACCAATATGACATCATCGTCGCTATGACGACCATTACAACATAAACGTCGCCGTGACGACCATAATGACATCAATGTCGCCATGACGACCATTATGACATCACCGTCGCCATGATGAACATTATGATATCATCATCGCCTTGACGACCAATATGACAGGATCATCGCCATGATGACCAATATGATATCATCGTCGCCGTGATGACCATATGACTTCATCGTTGTCATAACGACCATTATGACAACATCATCGCCATGACGACCATTATGACAACATCATCGCCATGACGACCATTATGACAACATCATCGCCATGACGACCATTATGACAACATCATCGCCATGACGACCATTATGACATCACCGTCACCATGATGACAATTATGACATCATCGTCTCCTTGACGACCAATATGACATCATTGTCGCCATGACGACCATTATGACATCATTGTCGCCATGACGACCATTATGACATCATTGTCGCCATGACGACCATTATAACTTCAACGTCGCCATGACGACCATTATAACATCACAGTTGCCATCACGACCATTATGTCATCATCATCGCCGTGACGACCAATATAACATGATCATCGCCATGACGATCAATATGACATCATCGTCGTCTTGACGACCAATATGACATCATCGTCGCCACGACGACCACCATGTAGTCATCGTTGCCATGATGACCATTATGACATCATCGTCGCCATGACGACCATTATGATATCACCGTCGCCATGACGACCTTTATGACATCATCGTCGCCTTGAATATTAATATGACATCATCATCACCATGACGACCATTATGACATCAATGTAGCCATGACGACCATTATGACGTCACCGTCGCCATGACTACCATTATGACATCATCATCTCCTTGACGACCAATATGACCTGATCGTCGCCATGAGGACCAATATGACATGATCGTTGCCATGACGACCATTATGAAAACAAAGTCGCCAAAACGAGCATTATGACATAAACGTCGCCATGATGAAAATGATGATGTCATCGTCACCATGACAACCATTATGACATCACCATCGCCATGACGACCAATATGACATCACCGTCGCCATGACGACCATTTTGACATCATCGTCGTCTTGACGACCAATATGACATCGTCGCCACGACGACCATCATGTAGTCATCGTTGCCATGATGACCATTATGACATCATCGTCGCCAAGACGACCATTATGAAATCAACGTCACCATGACGACCATTATGACAACATCGTCGCCCTTATGACATATATGACATAATCGTTGCCATGATGACCATTATGATATCACCGTCGCCATGACGACCATTACGACATCAATGTCGCCATGATGACCATTATGACATCACTGTCGCCATGACGATCATTATGACATCACCGTCACCATGACGACCATTATGACATCATCGTCGCCCTTATGACATATATGACATTATCGTTGCCATGACGACCGTTATGATATCACCGTCGCCATGACGACCATTATGATATCACCATCGCCATGATGACCATTATGACATCACCGTCGCCATGACGACCATTATGACATCACCGTCGCCATGACGACCATTATGACATCACCGTCACCATGACGACCATTATGACATCATCGTCGTCTTGACGACCAATATGACATCAGCGTTGCCATGACGACCATTATGATATCATCAACGCCATGACGACAATTTATAACATCATCAACGTCATGACGACCATTATGACATCATCATCGGCATGATTACCATTATGACAAAATCGTCTCCATGACGACCATTATGACATCATTGTCGCCATGACTACCATTATGACATCATCGTCATCTTGACGACAATATGACATCATCGTCGCCACGACGACCATTAAGAAATCAACGTAGTCATGACAACGATAATGACATCATCGTCGTCTTGACGACCAATATGACATCATCGTCGCCATGACGACCATTATGACATCATCGTCGCCATCACGACTACTATGATATCATCGTCGCCATGACGACCATTATGAAATCAAGGTCGCCATGACGACCATTATGACATCACCGTCGCCATGACGACCATTATGACATCATCGTCACCTTGATGACCAATATGACATCATCGTCGCCATGACGACCATTATGGCATCACCATCGCCATGACGACCATTATGACATCATCATCGCCTTAACGAAAAATATGACATGATCGTCTCCATGACGACCAACATGACATCATCGTCGTCATGATGACCATATGATATCATGGTCGCCATGTCGACCATTATGACATCATTGTCGCCTTGAATACTAATATTACATCATCGTCGCCATGACGACCATTATGACATCAACGTCTCCATGACGACCGTTATGACATCATTGTCGCCTTGAATACTAATATTACATCATCGTCGCCATGACGACCATTATGACATCAACGTCGCCATGACGACCATTATGACATCAACGACGCCATGACGACCATTATGACATCATCATCGCCTTGACGACCAATATGACCCAATCGTCACCATGACGACAAATATGACATGATCGTTGCCATGACGACCATTATGAAATCAACATCGCCATGACGAGAATTATGACATCACAGTTGCCAAGACGACCATTATGAAATCAACGTCGCCATGACGACCATTATGACATCATCGTCGCCCTTATGACTAATATGACATCATCGTTGCCATGACGACCATTATGATATCACCATCGCCATGACCACCATTATGTTATCACCGTCGCCATGACGACCATTATGACATCATCATCGCCATGACGACCATTATGAAATCAACATCGTCGTGACGACAATTATGACATAATCGTCGACTTGATAACGAATATGATATCATCGTCGCCATGACGACCATTACGACATAATCGTCGACATGAATACCATTATGACATCACCATCGCCATGACGACCATTATGACATCATCGTCGCCTTGACGACCAATATGACATCGTCGCCTTGACGACCAATATGACATCATCATTGCCTTGAAGACTAATATGACATCATTGTCGCCATGATGACCATTATGAAATCACCGTCGCCATGATAACTATTATGACATCAAAGTCGCCATGATGACAATTATGACATCACCGCCGACATGACGACCATTAAGACATCATCATCGCCTTGACGGCCAATATGACCTGATCGTTGCCATGACGACCAATATGACATGATCCTCGACATGACGACCATTATGAAATCAACGTCGCCATGACGAAAATTATGACATTACAGACGCCATGATGAGCATTATGACATCAGCGTCGCCATGACGACCATTATGACGTCATCGTCGCCAAGATAACCAATATGACGTAATCGTCGCCATGATGACCGTTATGATATCACCGTCGCCATGAGGACCCCTATGACATCATCGTCGCCTTCACGATAAATATGACATCATCGTCTCCACGACAACCATTATGAAGTCATCGTTGCCATGATGATCATTATGACATCATTGTCGCCATGATGACCATTATGACAACACCGTTGCCATGACGAGCATTATGACATCATCGTCACCATGACGACCATTATGACATCAACGTCGCCATGACGACCATTATGACATCAACGTCGCCATGACGACCATTATGACATCACAGTCACCATGACGACCATTATGACCTCATCATTGCCTTGACCACCATTATGACATGATCTTCGCCATGATGACCAATATGACATCATCGTCGCCATGATGACCATATGACATCATCGTCGCCATGACGACCATTATGACATCATTGTCACCATGACAACCATTATGACTTCAACGTCTCCATGACGACAATTATGACATCATTGAAACCTTGACGACTAATATGACATCATCGTCGCCATGACGACCTTTATGACATCATCGTCGCCATGTCGACCATTATGACATTGCCGTCGCCATGACGACCATTATGACATCACCGTCGCCATGACTACCATTATGTCATCATCATCGCCTTATGACCAATATGACATGATCGTCGCCATGACGACCATTATGATATCACGGTGCCATGATGACCATTATGACATCAACGTCATCTTGACGACCAATATGACATCATCGTCGCCATGACGACCATTATGACTTCATCAACGTCATGACGACCATTATGACATCATCAATGTCATGACGACCATTATGACATCATCGTCGCAATGAGGACCATTATGACATCATTGTCGCCATGACGACCATTATGATATCATCGTCGCCACGAAGACCATTATGAAGTCATCGTTGCCATGATGACCATTATGACATCATTGTCACCATGACGACCATTATGAAATCAACGACGGCATGATGACAATTATGAAATCATCATCGCCTTGACGACCAATATGACATCATCGTCGCCATGACGACCATTACGGCATAATCTTCGCCATGACCACAATTATGACATCACCGTCGCCATGACGACCATTATGACATCATCGTCGCCTTGATGACCAATATGACATTATCATCGCCATGGCGACCATTATGATATCATCGTCACCTTGAATACTAATATAACATCATTGTCGCAATGACGACCATTATGGCATCAACGTCACCATGACGACCATTATGACATCACAGTCACCATGACGACCATTATAACATCATCATCGCCTTGACGACCAATATGACATCATCATCACCTTGACGTCCACTATGACCTGATCGTTGCCATGACGACCAATATGACCTGATCTTCGCCATGACGACCATTATGAAATCAAAGTCGCAATGACGAGTATTATGACATCACTGTTGCCATGACGACAAATATGACATGATTGTCGCCATGATGACCAATATGACATCATCTTCGTTGTGATGACCATATGATATCATGGTCGCCATGTCGACCAATATGACATCTCCGTTGCCATGACGACCATTTTGACATCACCGTCACCATGATGACCATTATGACATCATCATCGCCTTGACGTCCAATATGACCTGATCGTTGCCATGACGACCAATATGACATGATCGTCACCATGACGACCATTATGAAATCAAAGTTGCCATGACGAGCATTATGACATCAGCGTCGCCATGATGACCATTATGACGTCCTAGTCTCCATGATGACCATTATGACATCATCGTCGCCATGACGACCATTATGATATCACCGTCGCCATGACGACCATTATGACATCATCGTCGCCTTGAATACTAACATGACATCATCGTCGCCATGAGGACCATTATGAAATCATCATCGCCTAGACGACCATTACGACATGACCATCGCCATGACGACAATTATGACATCACCGTCACCATGATGACCATTTTGACATCATGGTCGCCTTGATGACCAATATGACATCAACATCGCCATGACGACCATTATGATATCATCGTCAGGTTGAATACTAATATGACATCATTGTCGCCATGACGACCATTATGACATCAACGTCGCCATTATGACCATTATGAGATCACCGTCACCATGAGGACCATTATGACATCATCGCCTTGACGACAAATATGACATGATCGTCGCCATGACGACCAATATGACATCATCTTCGTTGTGATGACCATATGATATCATGGTCGTCACGTCGACCATTATGACATCTCCTTTGCCATGACGACCATTATGACATCAACGTCGCCATGACGACCATTTTGACATCAACGTCGCCATGACGACCATTTTGACATCACCGTCGCCATGATGACCATTATGACATCATCATCCCCTTGACGTCCAATATGACCTGATCGTTGCCATGACGACCAATATGATATGTTTGTCACCATGACGACCATTATGAAATCAAAGTCGCCATGACGAGCATTATGACATCACCTTCGCCATGACGAGCATTATGACATCAGCGTCGCCATGATGACCATTATGACGTCATAGTCGCCATGATGACCATTATGGCGTCATCATCGCCTTGATGACCAATATGACAGATGGTCGCCATGACGACCAATATGACATGATCGTCGCCATGACGCCCATTATGAAATAAACGTCGCCATGACGAGCATTATGACATAATTGTCGCCATGACGACCATTATGACATCACCGTCGCCATGACAACCATTATGACATCATCGTCTCCTTGAAGACCAATATGACCTCATCGTCGCCATGACGGCCATTATATAATCAACGTCGCCATGACGACCATTATGACATCATTGTCGCCTTGATGACTAATATGACATCGTCGCCATGATGACCATTATGACATCACCGTCGCCATGATGACCATTATGTCATCATCATCGCCTTGATGACAAATATGACATGATCATTGCCATGACAACCAATATGACATCATCGGCACCTTGATGACCATATGACATCATCATCGCCATGACGACCATTATGACATTACCGTCGCCATGATGACCATTATGACATCATCGTCGTCTTGACGACCAATATGAAATCATTTTTGCCATGACGACCATTACGACATCATCAACGCCATGACGACCATTATGACATCATCAATGTCATGACTACCATGATGACATCATCGTCGCCATGAGGACCATTAGGAAATCATCGTCGCCTAGACGACCATTACGACATAATCGACGCCATGACGACAATTATGACATCACCGTCGCCATGACGACCATTTTGACATCATAGTTGCCTTGATGACCAATATGACATCAAAATCGCCATGACGACCATTATGATATCATCGTCGCCTTGAATACTAATATGACATCATTGTCGCCATGACGACCATTATGAGATCACCGTCACCATGAGGACCATTATGACATCATCATCGCCTTGACGACAAATATGACATGATCGTCGCCATGACGACCAATATGACATCATCTTCGTTGTGATGACCATATGATATCATGGTCGCCATGTCGACCATTATGACATCATCGTCGCCTTGACGGCCATTATGACATCTCCCTTGCCATGACGACCATTATGACATCAACGTCGCCATGATGACCATTATGACATCATCATCGCCTTGACGTCCAATATGACCTGATCGTTGCCATGACGACCAATATGACATGATCGTCACCATGACGAGCATTATGACATCACCGTCGCCATGACGAGCATTATGAAATAATCGTCGCCATGACGACCATTACGACATCATCAACGCCATGAGGACCATTATGACATCATCAATGTCATGACGACCATGATGACATGATCGTTGCCATGAGGACCATTATGAAATCATCGTCGCCTAGACGACCATTACGACATAATCGTCGCCATGACGACAATTATGACATCACCGTCGCCATGACGACCATTTTGACATCATGGTCGCCTTGATGACCAATATGACAGCAACATCGCCATGACGACCATTATGATATCATCGTCGCCTTAAATACTAATATGACATCATTGTCGCCATGATGACCATTATGACATCACCGTCACCATGAGGACCATTATGACATCATCATCGCCTTGAAGACAGATATGACATGATCGTCGCCATGACGACCAATATCACATCATCTTCGTTGTGATGACCATATGATATCATGGTCGCCATGTCGACCATTATGACATCATCGTCGCCATGACGACCATTATGACATCATCGTCGCCATGGCGACCATTATGACATCTCCGTTGCCATGACGACCATTATGACATCAACGTCGCCATGACGACCATTTTGACATCACCGTCGCCATGATGACTATTATGACATCATCATCGGCTTGACGTCCAATATGACCTGATCGTTGCCATGACGAGCATTATGAAATCAAAGTCGCCATGACGAGCATTATGACATCACCGTCGCCATGACGAGCATTATGACATCAGCGTCGCCATGATGACCATTATGACATCATAGTCGCCATGATGACCATTATGACGTCATCGTCGCCATGACGACCATTATGATATCACCGTCGCCATGACAAACATTATGACATCATCATCGCCTTGATGACCAATATGACATGATCGTCGCCATGACGACCAATATAACATGATCGTCGCTATGACGCCCATTATGAAATAAACGTCGCCATGACGAGCATGACATAATTGTCGCCATGACGACCATTATGACATCACCGTCGCCATGACAACCATTATGATATCATCGTCTCCTTGACTACCATTATGACACCATCGTCGCCATGACGACCATTACGTCATCATCATTGCCTTGATGACCAGTATGACATGATCGTCGCTATGACATCCAATATGACATCATCATCACCTTGATGACCATATGACATCATCATCGCCATGAGGACCATTACGACATCACCGTCGCCATGATGACCATTATGACATCATCGTCGTCTTGACGACCAATATGAAATCATCGTCGCCATGACGACCATTACGACATCATCAACGCCATGACGACCATTATGACATCATCAATGTCATGACGACCATGATGACATCATCGTCGCCATGAGGACCATTATGAAATCATCGTCGCCTAGACGACAATTACGACAATCGTCGCCACGACGACAATTATGACATCACCGTCGCCATGACGACCATTTTGACATCATTGTCGCCTTGATGACCAATATGACATCAACATCGCCATGACGACCATTACGATATCATCGTCGCCTTGATGACCAATATGACATGATTGTCGCCATGACAACCAATATGACATCATCGTCACCTTGATGACCATATGACATCATCATCGCCATGACGACCATTACGACATCACCGTCGCCTTGACGACAAATATGACATGATCGACCCCATGACGACCAATATGACATCATTTTCGTTGTGATGACCATATGATATCATGGTCGCCATGTCAACCATTATGACATCATCGTCGCCATGACGACTATTATGACATCTCCGTTGCCATGACGACCATTATGACATCACCGTCGCCATGATGACCATTATGACATCATCATCGGCTTGACGTCCAATATGACCTGATCGTTGCCATGACGACCAATATGACATGATTGTCACCATGACGACCATTGTGAAATAAACGTCGCCATGACGAGCATTATGACATAATTGTCGCCATGACGACCATTATGATATCACCGTCGCCATGACGACCATTATGACATCATCATCGCCTAGATGACCAATATGACATGATCGTCTCCTTGACGGCCAATGTGACATCATCGTCGCCATGACGGCCATTATATAATCAACGTCGCCATGGCGTCAATTATGACATCATTGTCGCCTTGATGACTAATATGACATCATCGTCGCCATGACGACAATTATGTCATCACCGTCGCCATGACGACCATTATGTCATCACCGTCGCCATGACGACCATTATGTCATCATCATCGCCTTGATGACCAGTATGACATGATCGTCGCCATGACGACCATTACGACATCACCGTCTTGACGACCAATATGAAATCATCATCGCCATGACGACCATTACGATATCATCGTCGCCTTGAATACTAATATGACATTATTGTCGCCATAACGACCATTATGTCATCATCATCGCCTTGATGACCAATATGACATGATTGTCGCCATGACAACCAATATGACATCATCGTCACCTTGATGACCATATGACATCATCATCGCCATGACGACCATTACGACATCACCGTCGCCTTGACGACAAATATGACATGATCGACCCCATGACGACCAATATGACATCATTTTCGTTGTGATGACCATATGATATCATGGTCGCCATGTCAACCATTATGACATCATCGTCGCCATGACGACTATTATGACATCTCCGTTGCCATGACGACCATTATGACATCAACGTCGCCATGACGACCATTTTGACATCACCGTCGCCATGATGACCATTATGACATCATCATCGGCTTGACGTCCAATATGACCTGATCGTTGCCATGACGACCAATATGACATGATTGTCACCATGACGACCATTATGAAATCAAAGTCGCCATGACGAGCATTATGACATCACCGTCGCCATGACGACCATTATGACCTCCTCATCGCCTAGATGACCAATATGACATGATCGTCTCCTTGACGGCCAATGTGACATCATCGTCGCCATGACGGCCATTATATAATCAACGTCGCCATGGCGTCAATTATGACATCATTGTCGCCTTGATGACTAATATGACATCATTGTCGCCTTGATGACTAATATGACATCATCGTCGCCATGACGACAATTATGTCATCACCGTCGCCATGACGACCATTATGTCATCATCATCGCCTTGATGACCAGTATGACATGATCGTCGCCATGACAACCAATATGACATCATCGTCACCTTGACGACCAATATGAAATCATCATCGCCATGACGACCATTACAACATCATAAACGCCATGACGACCATTATGACATCATCAATGTCATGACGACCATGATGACATCATCGTCGCCATGAGGACCATTATGCAATCATCGTCGCCTAGACGACAGTTACGACATAATCGTCGCCATGACGACAATTATGACATCACCGTCGCCATGACGACCATTTTGACGTCAAGGTCGCCATGACGACCATTTTGACGTCAAGGTCGCCATGACGACCATTTTGACGTCAAGGTCGCCATGACGACCATTTTGACGTCAAGGTCGCCATGACGACAATTATGACACCACCGTCGCCATGACGAACATTTTGACATCATGGTCGCCTTGATGACCAATATGACATGAAAATCGCCCTGACGACCATTATGATATCATCGTCGCCTTGAATAATAATATGACATCATTGTAGCCATAACGACCATTATGACATCATCGTCACGATGAGGACCATTATGACATCATCATCCCCTTGACGACAAATATGACATGATCGTCGCCATGACGACCAATATGACATCATCTTCGTTGTGATGACCATCTGATATCAGGGTCGCCGTATGTACCATTATGACTTCTCCGTTGCCATGACGACCAATATGACATCAACGTCACCATGACGACCATTTTGACATCACCGTCGCCATGATGACCATTATGACATCATCATCGGCTTGACGTCCAATATGACCTGATCGTTGCCATGACGACCAATATGACATGATCGTCACCATGACGACCATTATGAATTCAAAGTTGCCATGACGAGCATTATGACATCACCGTCACCATGACGAGCATAGTGACATCAGCGTTGCCATGATGACCATTATGACGTCATAGTCGCCATGATGACCATTATGACGTCATAGTCGCCATGATGACCTTATGATATCAACGTCGCCATGATGACAATTATGACATCATCATCGCCATGATGACAATTATGAAAAAATCGTCGCCATGATGACCATTATATCATCATCGCCACGACGACTGTTATGAAGTCATCGTTGCCATAATGACTATTATGACAACATCGTCGCCATGACGATCATAATGAAATCAACGTCGCCATGATGACAATTATGACATCATTGTCGCCTTGACGACCAATATGACATCATCGTCGCCATGATGACCATTATGACATAATCGTCCCCATGAAGACCATAATGATATCATCATCGCCTTGACTACCAGTATGACATCCTCGTCGCCATGACGATCATAATGAAATCAACGTCGCCATGACGACAATTATGACATCATTGTCGCCTTGATGACCAATATGACATCATCGTCGCCATGATGACCATTATGACATAATCGTCGCCATGACTACCAAAATAACATAATCATCGCCATGACGACCAATATGACATCATCGTCACGTTGATGACTATATGACATCATCATCGCCATGATGACCATTATGACATCACCGTCGCCATGACGACCATTATGACATAATCGTCGCCATGATGACCATTATGACATCATCGTCACCATGACGACCATTATGACATCATCGTCACCATGACAACCATTATGACATCATCATCGTCACGACGACCATTATGAAGCCATTGTTTGCTATGATGACCATTATGACATCATTGTCACCTTGAATACTAATATGACATCATTGTCGCCATGACCACCATTATGACATCAACGTCGTCATGACGACCATTATGATATCACCGTCGCCATGACGAGCATTATGACATCAGCGTCGCCATGATGACCATTATGACGTCATAGTCGCCATGATGACCATTACGACATCAACGCCATGACGACCATTATGACATCATCAATGTCATAACGACCATGATGACATCATCAATGTCATAACGACCATGATGACATCATCGTTGCCATGAGGACCATTAAGAAATCATCGTCGCCTAGACGACCATTACGACATAATGGTCGCCATGACGACAATTATGACATCACCGTCGCCATGACGACCATTTTGACATCATGGTCGCCTTGATGACCAATATGACAGCAACATCGCCATTACGACCATTATGATATCTTCGTCGCCTTGAATACTAATATGACATCATTGTCGCCATGATGACCATTATGACATCATCATCGCCTTGAAGACAAATATGACATGATCGTCGCCATGACGACCAATATGACATCATCTTCGTTGTGATGACCATATGATATCATGGTCGCCATGTCGACCATTATGACATCATCATCGCCATGACGACCATTATGACATCTCCGTTGCCATGACGACCATTATGACATCAACGTCGCCATGACGACCATTTTGACATCACCGTCGCCATGATGACTATTATGACATCATCATCGGCTTGACGTCCAATATGACCTGATCGTTGCCATGACGACCAATATGACATGATCGTCACCATGACGACCATTATGAAATCAAAGTCGCCATGACGAGCAATATGACATCACCGTCGCCATGACGAGCATTATAACATCATCATCGCCTTGATGACCAATATGACATGATCGTCGCCATGACGACCAATATGACATGATCGTCCCTATGACGCCCATTATGAAATAAACGTCGCCATGACGAGCATTATGACATATTTGTCGCCATGATGACCATTATGACATCACCGTCGCCATGACAACCATTATGACCTCATCGTCTCCTTGACGACCAATATGACACCATCGTCGCCATGACGGCCATTATATAATCGTCGCCATGACGACCATTATGACATCATTGTCGCCTTGATGAGTAATATGACATCATCGTCGCCATGACAACCAATATGACATCATCGTCACTTTGATGACCATATGACATCAACATTGCCATGACGACCATTACAACATCACCGTCGCCATGATGACCATTATGACATCATCGTCGTCTTGACGACCAA
This sequence comes from Phyllobates terribilis, assembly GCF_046119375.1. Taxonomy (NCBI): domain Eukaryota; kingdom Metazoa; phylum Chordata; class Amphibia; order Anura; family Dendrobatidae; genus Phyllobates; species Phyllobates terribilis. The sequence goes on from NW_027362763.1 coordinate 635,489,113, forward strand.
TATGAAATCATAGTCGCCATGATGACCATTATGACATCATCAACGCCATGACGACCATTATGACATCATCAATGTCATGACGACCATGATGACATAATCGTTGCCATGAGGACCATTATGACATCATCGTCGTCTTGACGACCAATATGAAATCATCGTCGCCATGATGACCATTACGACATCATCAACGCCATGACGACCATTATGAGATCATCAATGTCATGACGACCATGATGACATCATCGTTGCCATGAGGACCATTATGAAATCATCGTCGCCTAGACGACCATTACGACATAATCGTTGCCATGACGACAATTATGACATCACCGTCGCCATGACGACCATTTTGACATCATGGTCGCCTTGATGACCAATATGACATCAACATCGCCATGACGACCATTATGATATCATCTTCGCCTTGAATACTAATATGACATCATTGTCGCCATGATGACCATTATGACATCAACGTCGCCATGATGATCATTATGACATCACCGTCACCATGACGACCATTATGACATCATTATCGCCTTGACGACAAATATGACATGATCGTCACCATGACGACCAATATGACATAATCTTCGTTGTGATGACCATATGATATCATGGTCGCCATTTCGACCATTATGACTTCTCCGTTGCCATGACGACCATTATGACATCAACGTCGCCATGACGACCATTTTGACATCACCGTCGCCATGATGACCATTATGACATCATCATCGGCTTGACGTCCAATATGACCTGATCGTTGCCTTGACGACCAATATGACATGATCGTCACCATGACGACCATTATGAAATCAAAGTCTCCATGACGAACATTATGACATCACCGTCACCATGACGAGCACTATGACATCAGCATTGCCATGATGACCATTATGACGTCATAGTCGCCATGATGACCATTATATCACCGTCGCCATGATGACCATTATGACATCATCATCGCCTTGACGACAAATATGACATGATCGTTGAAATGACGACCAATATGACATGATCGTCGCCATGACGAGCATTATCAAATCAACGTCGCCATGACAAGCATTATGACATCAGCGTCGCCATGATGACCATTATGACGTCATAGTCGCCATGATGACCATTTTGACATCATCATCGCCATGATGACCATTATGATAAAATCGTCGCCATGATGACAATTAAATCATCGTCGCCACGACGACTATTATGAAGTCATCGTTGCCATAATGACTATTATGACAACATCGTCGCCATGGCGATCATAATGAAAACAACGTCGCCATGACGACAATTATGACATCATTGTCGCCTTGATGACCAATATGACATCATCGTCGCCATGACGACCATTATGACATAATCGTCACCATGACGACCATTATGACATCATCGTCCCCATGAAAACCATAATGACATCATCATCGCCTTGACGACCAGTATGACACCCTCGTCACCATGACGACCATTATGAAATCAACGTCGCCATGACGACCATTATGACATCATCGTCGCCTTGACGACTAATATGACATCATTGTCGCCATTACGACCATTATGACATCACCGTCACCATGACGACCATTATAACATCACCGTTGCCATGATGACCATTATGACATCATCGTCACCATGACAACCATTATGACATCATCATCGCCATGATGACCATTATGACATCATCGTCACCATGACGACCATTATGACACCATCATTGCCACGCCGACCATTATGAAGCCATTGTTTGCTATGATGACCATTATGACATCATCGTCGCAATGATGACCATTATGAAATCAAAGTCATCATTACGACCATTATGACATCCTCGTCGCAATGACGACCATTATGACATCATTTTTGTCATGACGAGCATTATGACATCACCGTCGCCATGACGAGCATTATGGCATCATCTTCGTCTTGACGACCAATATGACTTAATCATCGCCATGATGACCATTATGAAATCATCGTCGCCATGACGACCATTATGACATCATCTTCGTCTTGATGACCAAAATGACATGATCATCGCCATGACGAGCAATATGACATCATCGTCATGTTGATTACCATATGACATCATCATTGCCATGATGACCATTATGACATCACCGTCGCCATGGCGACCAATATGACATCATCGTCGCCATGATGACCATTATGACATCATCGTCACCATGACAACCATTATGACATCATCATCGCCATGATGACCATTATGACATCATCGTCGCCATGACGACCATTATGACATCATCGTCGCCATGACGACCATTATGACATCATCGTCGCCATGACGACCATTATGACACCATCATCGCCACGCCGACCATTATGAAGCCATTGTTTGCTATGATGACCATTATGACATCATCGTCGCAATGATGACCATTATGAAATCAAAGTCAACATTACGACCATTATGACATCCTCGACGCAATGACGACCATTATGACATCATCATCGCCATGATGACCATTATGACATCACCGTCGCCATGACGACCATTATGACATCACCGTCTCCATGACGACCATTATGACATCATCTTCGTCTTCATGACCAATATGACATCATCATCGCCATGACGACCATTATGACATCATCAACACCATGAGGACCATTATGACATCATCGTCGTCATGACAACCATTATGACATTATCGTCGCCTTGAATACTAATATGACATCATCATCGCCATCATGACCATTATGAAATCGACGTCGCATGACGAGCATTATGACATCAACGTCGCCATGACGACCATTATTACGTCATCGTCGCCATGATTACCATTATGATGTCATCATCGCCTTGATGACAAATATGACATGATCGTCACCATGACGACCAATATGACATAATCTTCGTTGTGATGACCATATAATATCATGGTCGCCATTTCGACCATTATGACTTCTCCATTGCCATGACGACCATTATGACATCATCGTCACCATGACAACCATTATGACATCACCGTTGCCATGAAGACCATTATGACATCATCATCGCCTTGACGACCAAAATGACATGATCATCGCCATGACGACCAATATGACATCACCGTCGCCATGACGACCATTTTGACATCATGGTCGCCTTGATGACCAATATGACAGCAACATCGCCATGACGACCATTATGATATCATCGTCGCCTTGAATACTAATATGAGATCACCGTCACCATGAGGACCATTATGACATCATCATCGCCTTGAAGACAAATATGACATGATCGTCGCCATGACGACCAATATGACATCATCTTCGTTGTGATGACCATATGATGTCATGGTCGCCATGTCGACCATTATGACATCATCATCGCCATGACGACCATTATGACATCTCCGTTGCCATGACGACCATTATGACATCAACGTCGCCATGACGACCATTTTGACATCACCGTCGCCATGATGACGATTATGACATCATCATCGGCTTGACGTCCAATATGACCTGATCGTTGCCATGACAACCAATATGACATGATCGTCACCATGACGACCATTATGAAATCAAAGTCGACATGACGAGCATTATGACATCACCGTCGCCATGACGAGCATTATGACATCAGCGTCGCCATGATGACCATTATGACGTCATAGTCGCCATGACGACCATTATGATATCGTCGCCATGACGACCATTATGATATCGTCGCCTTGATGACCACTATGACATCATCATCGTCGCCATGACGACCAATATGACATGATCTTCGCTATGACGCCCATTATGAAATAAACATCGCCATGACGACCATTATGATATCACCGTCGCCATGACAACCATTATGACATCATCGTCTCCTTGACGACCAATATGACACCATCGTCGCCATGACGACCATTATGACATCATCGTCGCCATGACGACCATTATGACATCATGGTCGCCATGACGACCATTATGACATCATCGTCGCCTTGAATACTAATATGACATCATTGTCGCCATGATGACCATTATGACATCATCATCGCCTTGATGACCAATATGACATCATCGTCACCTTGATGACCATATGACATCATCATCGCCATGACGACCATTACAACATCACCGTCGCCATGATGACCTTTATGACATCGTCGTCGTCTTGACGACCAATATGAAATCATCGTCGCCATGAATATCATTACGACATCATCAACGCCATGATGACCATTATGACATCATCAATGTCATGATGACCATGATGACATCATGGTCGCCATGACGACAATTATGTCATCATCATTGCCTTGATGACCAGTAGGACATGATCGTCGCCATGACGACCATTATGACATCATCGTCGTCTTGACGACCAATATGAAATAATCGTCGCCATGACGACCATTACGACATCATCAACGCCATGAGGACCATTATGATATCATCAATGTCATGACGACCATGATGACATCATCGTCGCCATGAGGACCATTATGAAATCATAGTCACCTAGACGACAATTACGACATAATTGTCGCCATGACGACAATTATGACATCACTGTCGCAATGACGACCATTTTGACATCATGGTCGCCATGACGATAATGATGACATCACCCTCGCCATGACGACAATTATGACATCATTGTCGCCATGACGACCATTATGACATCATCATCGCCTTGATGACCAATATGACATGATCGTCGCCATGATGACCAATATGACATGATCGTCGCTATGACGCCCATTATGAAATAAACGTCGCCATGACGAGCATTATGACATAATTGTCGCCATGACGACCATTATGACATCACCGTCGCCATGACAACCATTATGACATCATCGTCTCCTTGACGACCAATATGAAACCATCGTCGCCATGACGACAATTATGTCATCACCGTCGCCATGACGACCATTATGACATCATCGTCGCCATGACAACCAATATGACATCGTCACCTTGATGACCATATGACATCATCGCCATGACGACCATTACGACATCAACATCGCCATGATGACCATTATGACATCATCGTCGTCTTGACGACCAATAGGAAATCATCGTCGCCATGACGACCATTACGACATTATCAACGCCATGACGACCATTATAACATCATCAATGTCATGACGACCATGATAACATCATCGTCGCCATGAGGACCATTATGAAATCATCATCGCCAAGAGGACCATTATGAAATCATCATCGCCAAGACGACCATTACGACATAATCGTCGCCATGACGACCATTATGACATCACCGTCGCCATGACGACCATTTTGACATCATAGTCGCCTTGAATACTAATATGACGTTATTGTCGCCATGACGACAAATATGACATGATCGTCGCCATGACGGCCATAATATAGTCATCTTCGCTATGACGACCAATATGACATGATCGTCACCATGATGACCATTATGACATCACCATCGCCATGATAACCATTATGACACCACCGTCGCCATGATGACCATTATGACATCATCATCGCCTTGACGACCAATATGACATGATCGTCACCATGATGACCAATATGACATGATCGTCACCATGATGACCAATATGACATGATCGTCACCATGATGACCAATATGACATGATCGTCGCCATGACGACCATTATGAAATCAACGTCTGTCATGGTTGTGTCGCCACGAAGATCGTCACGATTGCACAGCCTGACTTCTCGCAGCTGAGTTTTTGGTGTTTTGTGCTTTTCGGCAGTGAGGGAGTTAACTCTCTCTCTCTGTGCTAGACAAGGTCCAGCCTCGCCAAGCTGCAATCAATTCTGCAGTAGTGAGATTCCTTCGTGACTGCTGCTCTGTTAGGGAAGTTGTCGGTGAAAGCATTTCATGCAGACTAACAGAGCGGATCGTGGTATTTGGAGTTTCAGAGCTAAGTGTATTTGGAGTAGTTTTTCCCTTCCTCGCTTTATCATTTATCTCCTTTCCCGTTGGTGTTCCCTCTGTAGTAGTTGTGTAGTTTTTGTATGCAAGGTGGTTTTGGTTTTACCCTTGTACTGTCTCGTTCGTCTAAGTACTGAGTGTTGGCATATTATTACCTGCCCCCTTTTGTTGTGATCGGGGTCCTTCTCAGGACTAGATTACTTAGGTGCAGGGATCCTCAGGAGGTAGGGGTTACGCTGGTGGCCTGGACCTCTGTACCTTTAACAGTACCTCCAGGTAGAGGGATTAGTCAGGGCCCCAGCTTAGGGTCAGCTTAGGCCCCCTATCTCCAGTACACAGAGACAGCGTGACATTTTCACCGACCACTTAGATTTTCTCCAGCTACAATGGATCCAGTAGCCGGTCTAGCTCGGCAGTTGCAGAGTTTGTCCATGGAGCTGGCGGACGTTAGGTCCAAGGTTTTGCATCCCCAGGAGCAAGCCGGACCAGAACCTAAAGTAGCTCTCCCTGACAGGTTCACTGGGGGGCGGGACAAGTTTTTTGTTTTCCGGGAGGCATGCAAGTTGTACTTTCTGCTGCGGCCTCGGTCATCGGGGAGTGAAGAACAAAGGGTGGGAATTGTCATCTCGCTCCTACAAGGGGACCCACAATCTTGGGTGTTCTCTCTTCCCCCGGGCTCCCCGGCTCTCCAGTCAGTGGATAGGTTTTTTGCTGCTCTGGGTCTTGTATATGATGACCCGGATCGGATCTCCCTTGCTGAATCTAAGTTACGTAGGATCCAGCAGGGAGATCGTCCGGCGGAGGAATTCTGTTCGGAGTTCCATAGGTGGGCCACTGACACCCAGTGGAATGACCCGGCTCTTAGGAGCCAGTTTTGTCAAGGTTTATCCAACAAATTAAAGGATGTGTTGGCACAGTATGACTCTCCCGCGTCACTGTAAGCCGCTATAGCCCTTGCTATTCGCAGTGACAGACGGCTTTGAAAGAGGTGCGGGATAACTCCACCCCCCTGTGATGACTCCACCTCCTACAAGGTCCCTTCATATGGTGGTTCCCCTGGTCAGTCCAGAGGAGCCTATGCAATTAGGAGGGACATCATTTCGGGGGAGGGGACCGGTGGCACACCACAAGACTGGAAGGTGTTTCTTCTGCGGGAGAAAGGGACATTTTATTGGGGGGTGTCCATCCCGTCCTTTGCAGAGTAAAGAGTCGTCGGAAAACTTTTAATCCCAGGTTGTGTGGTGGACGGCAATCTGGGAGTAGGTATTTCGTCCCTAGGGTCATCTCAGTTTCTCGTACCGGCGGAGGTGGTGGTGGGTACGAGAACTGAGAAGATATCTGTTCTTTTAGATAGTGGGGCAGGGGCTAATCTGGTGGACGCTTGGTTTGCCCGGGTTCAAGGTATGCATTTGAGTGAGTTGGCTAAACCCATCCCCATATTCTCGATCGATGCCAGGCCCCTCGGTCAGGGAAGTTTTTTGCATGTTGTGCATAACGTAAAACTTCAAGTGGGGGCGATACATAAAGAACTGTTGTCTTGCTACGTATTGGAGGGTCTTCCCACTCCTATAGTGTTGGGCCTTCCTTGGTTAACTAAGCATAACCCGGTTATTAATTGGCAATCCAGAGAGATAAGCCAATGGAGTAATTTCTGTAATAAAAACTGCATGAATACGGTCGTCGGTGCTGTCACTCCTAGGACATTTTTGGTGGACTTTGAGGATGTATTCTCGGAGAAGGGGTGTCGGGAACTACCTCCTCATCGCGAGTATGACTGTTCTGTAAAACTGCTCCCTGAGGCCAAGTTACCTAAATCTTGGTTGTATAACCTTTCTGGTCCTGAGAGGCAGGCCATGAAGGATTATATTTCTGAAAGTCTGGCTAAGGGGCATATTAGACCTTCATCTTCCCCGGTGGCTGCGGGGTTCTTCTTTGTGAAGAAGAAGGATGGAGGCCTACGCCCTTGCCTGGATTTCCGTGAACTTAATCGGATTACGGTCCGAGATCCGTACCCACTCCCACTTATTCCCGATCTCTTTAATCAGATCGTGGGCGCCAAATGGTTCTCTAAGTTGGATCTCAGGGGGCGTACAATCTGATTAGAATGAAGGAGGGGGATAAGTGGAAGACGGCGTTTAACACTCGGGAGGGGCATTATGAGAACCTTGTCATGCCATTCGGTCTGACTAATGCCCCGGCGGTGTTCCAACACTTTGTTAATGACATTTTTCACCGCCTGGTTGGACAGTTTGTTGTCATATATCTGGATGATATCTTAATTTACTCGCCTGATCTGGTGTCTCATCAGGAGCACGTTAGGCAGGTGTTACAGATCTTGCGGGATAATAAACTGTATGGGAAAAGTGTGTGTTCGCCGTACAGGAACTCCAGTTTTTAGGTTTCCTGGTTTCAGCGTCTGGTTTTCGTATGGACCCTGGGAAAGTGTGAGCAGTTCTTGAGTGGGATCTGGCTGAGAATCTTAAGGCACTACAACGTTTCCTGGGGTTTGCTAATTATTACCGGAATTTCATTCGTAATTTCTCGTCCATGGTTAAACCTCTCTCTGACATGACAAAAAAGGGGACGGATTTTTCTAGGTGGTCTGACAAGGCTTGTCAAGCTTTCTCCTCCTTGAAAAAATGTTTTGCCTCGGCACCCATACTCATTCAACCTGATGCGTCACAGTCATTCATTGTAGAGGTAGACGCTTCCGAGGTAGGGGTGGGAGCAGTGTTGTCACAAGGTTCGTCCCCTGGTAAGTGGCATCCGTGCGCCTTTTTCTCTAAAAAATTGTCGTCCGCCGAGAGGAATTACGATGTCGGCAATAGGGAACTCTTGGCTATTAAGTTAGCTTTTGAGGAGTGGCGCCATTTTTTGGAGGGGGCAGTCCATCCGCTCACCGTCATCACCGATCACAAGAACCTGATTTATCTGGAGTCTGCAAAACGTCTGAATCCCAGACAAGCCAGGTGGTCATTGTTTTTTACCAGGTTTAATTTTGTCGTTACGTTTCGTCCTGGGTCAAAAAATGTGAAGGCGGATGCCTTATCTCGTAGTTTCCCTGGGGCCGGGAATACGGATGACCCGGTTCCTATCCTTCAAGATGGGGTGGTGTCGGCAGTATGCTCTGAGCTTGAGGAGGAGGTATTGGAGGCTCAGGGGGACGCATCTGTTGGACCTCCAGGGAGACTGTTTGTTCCAGATCAGCTATGACAAAAGGTGATGGAGGCACACCATAACTCAGCTTTAGCAGGACACCCAGGGAGTAAAGCAACTGTGGATCTCCTCTCGCGTCGGTTTTGGTGGCCTAACTTACATAAGGAGGTGGTAACTTTTGTTGCGTCCTGTGGGGTTTGTGCGCGCTCTAAGACCCCACATACCCGTCCGTCTGGGGCCCTCTTACCTTTGAAGATCCCGGAGCGTCCTTGGACTCATCTGTTTATGGACTTTATTACGGACCTCCCGCCGTCTTCGGGTAAAATGGTCATTCTCGTTGTAGTAGACAGGTTCAGCAAGATGGCACATTTTATCGCTCTTCCGGCTCTTCCTAATGCTAAAACTCTTGCGCAGGTGTTCATTGGGGAGATTGTGAGGTTTCACGGGGTACCCTCCGATGTGGTGTCGGATCGGGGGTCTCAGTTTGTGTCCAAGTTCTGGAAGGAATTTTGTACTCGGCGGGGGATGCATTTGTCGTTCTCATCGGCTTTTCATCCCGAGACCAATGGTCAGACGGAACGTCTGAACCAGAGTTTGGAGACATATCTCCGGTGTTTTGTGTCAGAGTACCAGGAGGACTGGGCTTCTTTCTTACCTCTGGCGGAGTTTGCTCTTAATAACAGGCGGAGTGAGTCCACTGGTAAGACCCCGTTTTTTGGGGCATATGGTTTTCACCCCCAGTTTTGTACTTTCAGTAGAGGGGGCTCTTCGGGGGTTCCTGAGGAGGAACGATTTTCGTCATCACTCGCTTCTGTATGGAGAGGGGTACTGAATAATCTGAGTACTATGGGGAACCGTTACAAACGTATGGCTGACAGGAGGAGAGTGTCTGGTCCGGACCTAAGTGTGAACGATCTGGTATGGTTGTCTACTAAGAATATAAAACTTAAGGTTCCTTCCTGGAAACTGGGTCCCAGGTTCAGTTCTATAATTAATCCGGTGGCATTCCGTCTTGATCTCCCCTCTACGTTTAAAATTCACAACGTGTTCCACAGATCGTTGCTTTAGAGGTATGTGGCGCCGGTGATACCGTCACCTTTACCTCCGCCTCCAGTGGTGGTCAATGGTAACTTGGAGTTCCAGGTATCGAAGGTCATCGATTCACGCTTTAATCGTCGGTCCCTTCAGTACCTGGTTCATTGGAAGGGGAATGGTCCTGAGGAGAGGATGTGGGTTCCTGCGTCAGATATTAACGCAGACCGGTTAATTCGGGCCTTCCACACGACTCACCCGGATAAACCTGGCCCTGAGGGTCCGGAGGCCCCTCGTAGAAGGGGGGGTACTGTCATGGTTGTGTCGCCACGAAGATCGTCACGATTGCACAGCCTGACTTCTCGCAGCTGAGTTTTTGGCGTTTTGTGCTTTTCGGCAGTGAGGGAGTTAACTCTCTCTCTCTGTGCTAGACAAGGTCCAGCCTCGCCCAGCTGCAATCAATTCTGCAGTAGTGAGATTCCTTCATATGTCTGCTGCTCTGTTAAGGAAGTTGTCGGTGAAAGCATTTCATGCAGACTAACAGAGCGGATCGTGGTATTTGGAGTTTCAGAGCTAAGTGTATTTGGTGTAGTTTTTCCCTTCCTCGCTTTATCATTTATCTCCTTTCCCGTTGGTGTTCCCTCTGTTGTAGTTGTGTAGTTTTTGTATGCAAGGTGGTTTTGGTTTTACCCTTGTACTGTCTCGTTCATCTAAGTACTGAGTGTTGACATATTATTACCTGCCCCCTTTTGTTGTGATGGGGGTCCTTCTCAGGGCTTGATTACTTAGGTGCAGGGATCCTCAGGAGGTAGGGGTTACGCTGGTGGCCTGGACCTCTGTACCTTTAACAGTACCTCCAGGTAGAGGGATTAGTCAGGGCCCCAGCTTAGGGTCAGCTTAGGCCCCTTACCTCCAGTACACAGAGACAGCGTGACAACGTCGTCATGATGAGCATTATGACATCACCGTTGCCATGACGAGCATTATGACATCACCGTCGCCATGAGGACCATTATGACATCACAGTCACCATGACTACCATTATGACATCATCGTCGCCTTGACGATTATTATGACATCATCTATGTCATGACGACCATTATGACATCATCGTCGCAATGACGACCATTATGAAATCAACGTCGCCATGATGACAATTAAGACATCATCGTCGCCTTGACGACCAATATGACAACATCGTCGCCATGACGACCATTATGACATCATCGTCGCCTTGAATACTAATATGACATCATTGTCGCCATGATGACCATTATGACATCAACATTGCTGTGATGACCATTATGACATCTCCGTCGCCATGACAACCATTATGACATCATCATTGCCTTGATAATCAATATGACATGATCGTCGCCATGACGACCAACATGACATCATCGTCGTCGTGATGACCATATGACATAATCATCTCCATGTCGACCATTATGACATCATCATTGCCATGACGACCATTATGATATCACCATCTCCATGATGACAATTATGACATAATCGTCGCCTTGAATACTAATATGACATCATCGTTGCTATGACGACCATTATGACATCACTGTCGCCATGACGACAAGTATGACATCATTGTCGCCTTGACGACAGATATGACATCACCGTCGCCATGGCGACCATTATGTCATCATCATCGCCTTGATGACCAATATGACATGATTGTCGCCATGACAACCAATATGACATCATCGTCACCTTGATGACCATATGACATCATCATCGCCATGACGACCATTACAACATCACCGTCGCCATGATGACCATTATGACATCGTCGTCTTGACGACTGTTATGACATCATCGTCGCCTTGACGACTATTATGACATCATCGTTGCCATGACGACCATTATGACATCATCGTCACCATGATGACCATTATGACATCACCATTGCCATGGCGACTATTATGACATCATCTATGTCATGACGACCATTATGACATCATCGTCGCAATGACGACCATTATGAAATCAACGTCGCCATGATGACAATTAAGACATCATCGTCGCCTTGACGACCAATATGACAACATCGTCGCCATGACGACCATTATGACATCATCGTCGCCTTGAATACTAATATGACATCATTGTCGCCATGATGACCATTATGACATCATCATCGCCTTGATGACCAATATGACATCATCGTCACCTTGATGACCATATGACATCATCATCGCCATGACGACCATTACAACATCACCGTCGCCATGATGACCTTTATGACATCGTCGTCGTCTTGACGACCAATATGAAATCATCGTCGCCATGAATATCATTACGACATCATCAACGCCATGATGACCATTATGACATCATCAATGTCATGATGACCATGATGACATCATCGTCGCCATGAGGACCATTATGAAATCGTCGTCGCCTAGACGAACAATACAACATAATCATCGCCATGACGACAATTATGACATCACCGTCACCATGACGACCATTTTGACATCATGGTCGCCTTGATGACCAATATGACATCAACATCGCCATGACGACCATTGTGATATCGTCGCCTTGAATTCTAATATGACATCATTGTCGCCATGACGACCATTATGACATCAACGTCACCATGATGACCATTATGACATCAACGTCACCATGAGGACCATCATGACATCATCATCGCCTTGACGACCAATATGACATGATCGTCGCCATGACGACCAATATGACATCATCTTCATCATGAGGACCATTATGACATCATTGTTGTCATTACGAGCATTATGACATCACCGTCGCCATGACGAGCATTATGACATCACCGTCGCCATGACGACCATTATGACATCACCGTCGCCATGACGACCAATATGACATAATCAACGCCATGATGACCATTATGAAATCATCGTCGCCATGATGACCATTATGACATCACCGTCTCCATGACGACCATTATGACATCATCGTCGCCATGACAACCATTATGACATCTCCGTTGCCATGACGACCATTATGACATCACCGTCGCAATGATGACCATTATGACATCATCATCGCCTTGACGTCCAATATGACCTGATTGTTGCCATGACGACCAATATGACATGATCGTCACCATGACGACCATTATGAAATCAAAGTTGCCATGACGAGCATTATGACATCACCGCCGCCATGACGAGCATTATGACATCAGCGTTGCCATGATGACCATTATGACGTCATCGTCACGATGACGACAATTATGATATCACCGTCGGCATGACAACCATTATGACATCATCGTCGCCTTGAATACTAATATGACATCATCGCCATGATGACCAATATGACATCACCGTCGCCATGATGACCAGTAAGACATGATCGTTGCCATGACGACCAATATGACATGATCGTCGCCATGACGACCATTATGAAATCAACGTTGTCATGACAACCATTATGAAATCAACGTTCCATGACGAGCATTATGGCATCACCGTCGCCATGACGACCATTATGACGTCATCGTCGCCATGATGACCATTATGACGTCATCGTCGCCATGATGACCATTATGACGTAATAGTCGCCATGATGACCATTATGACGTCATCATCGCCATGATGACCATTATGACATCACCGTCGCCATGACGACCATTATAACATCACCGTCGCCATGATTACCATTATGACATCATCGTCACCATGACAACCATTATGACATCATCATTGCCAAGATGACCATTATGACATCATCGTCGCCATGACAACCATTATGACACCATCATCACCACGACGACCATTATGAAGCCATTGTTTGCTATGATGACCATTATGACATCGTCGCCATGATGACCATTATGAAATCAAATTTGATATTACGACCATTATGACATCTTCGTCGCAATGACGAGCATTATGACATCATTGTTGTCATGACGAGCATTATGACATCACCGTCGCCATGACGAGCATTATGACATCACCGTCGCCATGACGACCATTATGACATCATCTTCGTCTTGACGACCAATATGACAAAATCATTGCCATGATGATCATTATGAAATCATCGTCGCCATGATTACCATTATGACATCACCGTCTCCATGACCACCATTATGACATCATCTTCGTCCTGTTGACCAATAGGACATCATCATCATCATGACTACCATTATGACATTATCAACACCATGACAACCATTATGACATCATCAATGTCATGACGACCATTAAGACATCATTGTCACCATGAGGACCATTATGACATCATCGTCGCCATGACAACCATTATGACATTATCGTTGCCTTGAATACTAATATGACATCATCGTCACCATGATGACCAATATGACATGACCGTCGCCATGACGACCATTATGACATCATCATCGCCTTGATGACCAATATGACATCATCATCGCCATGACGACCATTATGAAGTCATCGTCGACATGATGACCATTATGACGTCATCGAAGCCATGAGGACCATTATGACATCACCGTCACCATGACGAACATTATGACATCACCGTCGCCTTGACGACTAATATGACATCATCGCCGCCTTGACGACCATTATGACATCATCGTCGCCATGACGACCATTATGACATCATCATCGCCTTGACGACCAATAAGACATGATCATCGCCATGACGACCAATATGACATAATCGTCACATTGATGACCATATGACATCATCATCGCCATGATGACCATTATGACATCATCGTCGTCTTGACGACCATTATGACATCATCAACGCCATGATGGCCATTTTGCCATCATCATCGCCATGATGACCATTATGACAAAATCATCGACATGATGACCATTATATCGTCACCACGACGACTATTATGAAGTCATCGTTGCCATAATGACAATTATGACAACATCGTCGCCATGACGATCATTATGAAATCAACGTCGCCATGACGACAATTATGACATCATTGTCGCCTTGACGACCAATATGACATCATCGCCATGACGACCATTATGTCATAATCGTCGCCATGACGACCATTATGACATCATCGTCCCCATGAAGACCATAAAGACATCATCATCGCCTTGACAACCAGTATGGCATCCTCGTCACCATGACGACCGTTATGAAATCAACGTCGCCATGACGACCATTATGACATCATCGTCGCCTTGACGACTAATATGACATCATTGTCGCCATTACAACCATTATGACATCATCGTCACCATGACGACCATTATGACATTAGCGTTGCCATGAAGACCATTATGACATCACCGTTGCCTTGACAACCAATATGACATGATCGTCGCCATGATGACCAATATGACATCATCGTCACGTTGATGACCATATGACATCATCATCGCCATGATAATCATTATGACATCATAGTCACCATGACAACCATTATGACATCATCATTGCCATGATGACCAGTATGACATCATCGTCGCCATGACAACCATTATGACACCATCATCACCACGACGACCATTATGAAGCCATTTTTTGCCATGACGACCATTGTGACATCATCATCGCCTTGACGACCAATAAGACATGATCGTCGCCATGACGACAAATATGACATCATCGTCACATTGATGACCATATGACATCATCGTCACATTGATGACCATTATGACATCATCATCGCCTTGACGACCATTATGACATCATCGTCGTCTTGATGACCATTATGACATCATTGTCGTCTTGACGACCATTATGACATCATCAACGCCATGATGGCCATTTTGCCATCATCATCGCCATGATGACCATTATGACAAAATCGTCGACATGATGACCATTATATCATCGTCACCACGACGACTATTATGAAGTCATCGTTGCCATAATGACTATTATGACAGCATCGTCGCTATGACGATCATTATGAAATCAACGTCGCCATGACGACAATTATGACATCATTGTCGCCTTGACGGCCAATATGACATCATCGTCGCCATGACGACCATTATGTCATAGTCGTCGCCATGACGACCATTATGACATCATCGTCCCCATGAAGACCATAAAGACATCATCATCACCTTGACGACCAGTATGACATCCTCTTCGCCATGACGACCATTATGAAATCAACGTCGCCATGACGACAATTATGACATCATCGTCGCCTTGACGACTAATATGACATCATTGTCGCCATTACGACCGTTATGACATCATCGTCACCATGACTACCATTATGACATTAGCATTGCCATGAAGACCATTATGACATCACCGTCGCCTTGACAACCAATATGACATGATCGTCACGTTGATGACCATATGACATCATCGCCATGATGACCATTATGACATCACAGTCGCCATGACGACCATTATGACATCATTGTCGCCATAATGACCATTATGACATCATCGTCACCATGACAACCATTATGACATCATCATTGCCATGATGACCATTATGACATCATCGTCGCCATGACGACCATAATGACATCATCGTCGCCATGACAACCATTATGACACCATCATCACCATGACGACCATTATGAAGACATTGTTTGCTATGATGACCATTATGACATCATTGTCGCCATGATGACCATTATGAAATCAAAGTCGACATTACGACCATTATGACATCCTCGTCGCAATGACGACCATTATGACATCATTGTTGCCATGACGAGCATTATGAAATCAGTCGCCATGACGACCATTATGACATCATCTTCGTCTTGACGACCAATATGACATAATCATTGCCATGATGACCATTATGAAATCATCGTCGCCATGATTACCATTATGACATCACCGTCTCCATGACCACCATTATGACATCATCTTCGTCCTGATGACCAATATGACATCATCATCATCATGACGACCATTATGACATCATCAACACCATGACGACCATTATGACATCATCAATGTCATGACGACCATTATGACATCATCAATGTCATGACGACCATTATGACATCATCAATGTCATGACGACCATTAGGACATCATCAATGTCATGACGACCATTATGACATCATCAATGTCATGACGACCATTATGACATCATGGTCGCCATGAGGACCATTATGACATCATCGTCGCCATGACAACCATTATGACATTATCGTTGCCTTGAATACTAATATGACATCATCATCACCATGATGACCAATATGACATCACCGTCGCCATGATGACTATTATGACATCACCGTCACCATGACGACCATTATGACATCATCAATGTCATGACGACCATTATGACATCATGGTCGCCATGAGGACCATTATGACATCATCGTCGCCATGACAACCATTATGACATTATCGTTGCCTTGAATACTAATATGACATCATCATCACCATGATGACCAATATGACATCACCGTCGCCATGATGACTATTATGACATCACCGTCACCATGACGACCATTATGACATCACCGTCGCCTTGACGACCAATATGACATGTTCGTCGCCATGACGACCATTATGAAGTCATTGTCGACATGATGACCATTATGACGTCATCGATGCCATGAGGACAATTGTGACATCACCATCGCCTTGACGACTAATATGACATCATCGCCACCTTGACGACTATTATGACATAATCGTCGCCATAATGACCATTATGACATCATCGTCACCATGATGACCATTATGACATCACCGTTGCCATGGCGACCATTATGACATCATCGTCGCCATGACGACCATTATGACATCATCGTCGCCATGACGACCATTATGACATCATCATCGCCTTGACGACCAATAAGACATGATCGTCGCCATGACGACCAATATGACATCATCGTCACATTGATGACCATATGACATCATCATCGCCATGATAACCATTATGACATCACTGTCGCCATGACAACCATGATGACATCATCATCGCCATGATGACCATTATGACATCATCGTCGCAATGACGACCATTAGGACGTCATCGTCGCCATTATGACGTCATCAACCCCATGACGACCATTGTGACATCACCGTCGCCATGACGACCATTATGACGTCATCGTCGCCATGATGACGTCATCAATGCCATGACGACCATTGTGACATCATCGTCACCATGATGACTGTTATGACATCATCAAAGCCATGACGACCATTATGACATCATCAACGTCATGATGACCATTATGACAAAATCGTCACCATGACGACGTAAATGATATCATCGTCACCAAGATGACCATTATGAAGTCATCGTTGCCATGATGACTATTATGAAATCAATGTCGCCATGACGACTATTATAAAATCATCGTCGTCATGATGACTATTATGAAATCAACGTCGCCATGACGACCATTACGACATAATCGTCGCCTTGAAAACTAATATGACATCATTGTCGCCTTGAAGACTAATATGACATCATTGTCGCCATGACGACCATTATGACATCAACGTCGCCATGATGACCATTATGACATCACCATCGCGATGACGAACATTAAGACATCATCTTTGCATTTACGACCAATATGACATCATCCTCGCCATGACGACAATTATTACATCATCATCGCCTTGAAGACTAATATGACATCATTGTCGTTATGACGACCATTATGACATCATCGTCGCCATGAGGACAATTATGACATCATCATCGCATTGACGAAAAATATGACATGATCGTCGCCATGACGACCAATATGACATCATCTTCGTCATGAGGATCATTATGAAATCATCGTCGCCTAGACGAACATTTCGACATCATGGTTGCCTTGATGACCAATATGACATCATCGTCCCCATGAAGACGATAATGACATCATCGCCTTGACGACCAGTATGACATCCTCGTCGCCATGACGTCCATTATGAAATCAACGTCGCCATGACGACCATTATGACATCATCGTCACCATGACGACCATTATGACATTAGCGTTGCCATGAAGACCATTATGACATTAGCGTTGCCATGAAGACCATTATGACATCACCGTCGCCTTGACAACCAATATGACATGATCGTCGCCATGATGACCAATATGACATCATCGTAACGTTGATGACCATTATGACATCACCGTCGCCATGATGACCATTATGACATCACCGTCGCCATGACGACCATTATGACATCACCGTCGCCATGACGACCATTATGACATCATCGTCGCCATGACGACCATTATGACATCATCGTCGCCATGACGACCATTATGACATCATCGTCGCCATGATGACCATTATGACATCATCGTCACCATGACAACCATTATGACATAATCATTGCCATGATGACCATTATGACATCGTCACCATGACAACCATTATGACACCATCATCACCACGACGACCATTATGAAGCCATTGTTTGCTATGATGACCATTATGACATCATTATCCTTTGCAAAAAGGTGGGCACTGCTATGAAATAGTAAATGTTACGGGGTGCTACAGTAACCTGATATAGTTATATGATATAATAAGGAAGAAAAAAGACTCAGGATATACAACAGTGCACACCCAATATTAGAGAAATGAAAAAGTCTTTATTACATGATTACACACTGACATGGACGGGCACGGAAACTGAGGCACTTGCATTTATTGATAGGCTTAACGTTAATGATTTTAACATTCATCTTACCCACTGTATATCTTCCTCTGCAGTGAACTTCCTGGATCTGGAGATCAGGAAAGTGGGTGACTCACTTGTATCCAAATTACATAGGAAATCGACTGCCACTAATAGTCTCCTACACTACCAAAGTTTTCATCCTAGAAACTTGAGAGACAGTATACCGGTGGGACAATTTTCAAGGGCCAAAAGGAACTGTACAACACAGGAGGACTACAAAACCGAGGCCAGAAATTTAACCTCACGCTTTCGGGAACGTGGATATCCTAAAGCGGTAATCTCCAAGGCTCACCAGAAGGTCTTGGTTAAACCACGGGAAATGTTGCTACAATTGCGTGTTAATATGGAGGATACACAGATTAGATTTATTACCAGGTTTAACAATCAATGGAATGAAGTGGGTAGTCTATTTCGGAAACATTGGAATATACTAAAGACGGATAGTCGTCTTTCTAGCATTTTACCAGAGAGACCGTTGTTGACGGCTAGACGCGCCCCTAATTTAAGGGATAAACTTATGCATAGTCATTATACACGCCCCAGTTGTAGTACCTCGGGCGGCAGTAAATTTAAGGGTTCATTCCCGTGTGGCGATTGTTCTGCTTGTCCATTTTTCTCATCTGGTAAAATTTTTACTAATCCGATTGACAACCATCAATATCCTTTGAGGGATTTTATCAACTGTAGGTCTACTAATGTTGTATATGCATTGACCTGTCCCTGTCCGAAGGTTTATGTTGGTCAAACGTCGCAGGAACTCCGCAGACGGGTACAGCAACATGTCTCCAACATCCATCTTGCTGAGCAGGATTTGAAGAAGGGCAAAGCCATCTCATCGGTGGCTTTGCACTTCTTCCAATGCCATTCTGGTAGCCCCAATAAAATGCGAGTTATGGGCCTTCAAAAAATGAGGCCTAACTCACGTAACTCGGATCACACCAAGGATCTATTGAGATCTGAATCAAGGTGGATTTTTGTTCTTGATACAGTGGCCCCTAGGGGCATAAATGAGGACTTTTCATTTACTGGTTACTTGGCTTAAATTCCTATGGTATCCTTGCTATTGGAGTCCCGCTTTAGATTGAGGGCTCTCTGGTCTCCCCCTTTTTTCTTTCTCTTTCTTTTTCTTTTTTTCTTTATTTTTTCATCTCCTCTCGTGTGGCTGGCTTGTGCATCTCCTCCATTCCATAACAAGCTAATCTCCAGTAATCATTTCAAATGCCATGTCCTTATATTTGTATGTTTATTATATATATTGCCATCAGACTTCATTAGCCACCTTGTTATGGCCTACAATCTGTATATGATTGTTGTCTGTTTTATGTTTGTTTGTGGTTGGTTTGTCTTATGTTTATGTTTGTATCGTCATGATTGGTCACATTTTTATGCACATTTGGTGACTTTCTGACTTCAATCACATCTTTTATCTTGCTCTTGGCCTGGTCAGGCACTCTCCTTGATCAGGGCTAGCCCTTTTTGTCTCTGTACCGGTATATTTTTTGTAGCGGACGCGCTACTTCTGGGGGTACATATATGTTTTTGCGTTTTGTTCTCCAGTGGAATGTCGGCCTTTTTCCTATCGTGACTATTTTGGGGGACTGTGTCCCGCACGATCTTTGAGGGGGCGGTTCCTAAAACCGGATATGATGATTTCTATTTAGCTCCGGTTGCGTTCCACCAAGGCGTCTGGGTGGAACGCATGAGAGATACGAAGGGGCGGCGATTCGCCGACCGGATATGACGTCTTATTCAATTCCGGTTGTGTCACACCACAGCACGTGGGCTGTACGCTGTGAAAACAGGAAATGACCGTCCGATCCGCCACGATGCTGGAGAGACTTAGTGAGGGCATTAATTTTCACCTGAAGGGAATCACACTAAATTGGATAGACTATTTAATATACACATGTGTTCACTGACAACATACCCCTGACGAAGCTGCGGTCTAGCAGCGTAACGCGTAGGGTCTCTGGTGCCAACAGGTAACTATGTCATTTTATTATTTTTGACTTTTCTCTTGACCACTTAGGAGTGCCCGCTTTGCCATACATGGCTTTTACTTATGATCCTATATCGTATATCAGGTGGGATGATATGTTTTGATAAACGCTGATATTATACGGGCCCCTAGTTCTAGTAGATTACTACTCCCACTCATTCCTTCATTCCTTGATTTATTATGATGTATGGTTTGATTACTTGGGAGTGTCTGGTTCATCACCTATATTTGGTCTAGTGGTGCTGTGCTACCCTTTACTAGGGCGACATAGCCTGGTCAATAAGCATTATTGTATTATGAGATAGTAAAAATAAAAATGATACCTGTGGCCTAAGGGGGATTTATTGCTTTGGAACACTATTATTATTCCTCCCCCATGAATATTGCTATGCCTTGTCTGTTTTTAATTGTTTTTATTTTTTCTTGTGTTGTCAGTGTGTAATCATGTAATAAAGACTTTTTCATTTTTCTAATATTGGGTGTGCACGGTTGTATATCCTGAGTCTTTTTTCTTCCTTATTATATCATTATGACATCATTGTCGCCATGATGACCATTATGAAATCAAAGTCGACATTACGACCATTATGACATCGTCGCAATGACGAACATTATGACATCACCGTCGCCATGACGAGCATTATGACATCACCGTCGCCATGATGACCATTATGACATCATCTTCGTCTTTACGACCAATATGACATAATCATTGCCATGATGACCATTATGTAATCACCGTCTCCATGACCACCATTATGACATCACCGTCTCCATGACCACCATTATGACATCATCTTCGTCCTGATGACCAATATGACATCATCATCATCATGACGACCATTATGACATCAACACCATGATGACCATTATGATATCATCAATGTCATGACGACCATTATGACATCATTGTCGCCATGAGGAACATTATGACATCATCGTCGCCATGACAACCATTTTGACATTATCGTTGCCTTGAACATTAATATGACATCATCATCACCATGATGACCAATATGACATCACCGTCGCCATGATGACCATTATGACATCACAGTCGCCATGACGACCATTATGACATCATTATCGCCTTGACGACCAATATGACATGTTCGTCGCCATGACGACCAATATGACGTCACCGTCGCCTTGACGACTAATATGACATCATCGCCGCCTTGACGACTATTATGACATCATCATCGCCATGACGACCATTATGACATCATCGTCACCATGATGACCATTATGACATCATAGTCACCAAGATGACCATTATGACATCACCGTTGCCATGGCGACCATTATGGCATCATCGTCGCCATGACGACCATTATGACATCATCATCGCCTTGACGACCAATAAGACATGATCGTCGCCATGACGACCAATATGACATCATCGTCACATTGATGACCATATGACATCATCATCGCCATGATGACCATTATGACATCACCGTCGCCATGACGACCATTATGACATCATCGTCGCCATGACTACCATTATGACATCATCATCACCATGACAACCATTATGACATCATCATCGCCATGATGACCATTATGACATCATCGTCGCCATGACGACCATTATGACGTCATGGTCGCCATGATGACGTCATCAACGCCATGACGACCATTGTGACATCACCGTCGCCATGACGACCATTATGACGTCATCGTCGCCATGATGATGTCATCAATGCCATGACGACCATTATGACATCAATGTCATGATGACCATTATGACAAAATCGTCACCATGACGACGATAATGATATCATCGTCACCAAGACGACCATTATGAAGTCATCGTTGCCATGATGACCATTATGAAATCAACGTCGCCATGACGACTATTATAAAATCATCGTCGTCATGACGACCATTACGACATAATTATCGCCTTAAAGACTAATATGACATCATTGTCGCCATGACGACCATTATGACATCAACGTCGCCATGATGACCATTATGACATCACCATCGCGATGACGAACATTAAGACGTCATCTTTGCCTTTATGACCAATATGACATCATCGTCGCCTTGAAGACTAATATGACATCATTGTCGTCATGACGACCATTATGACATCAACGTCGCCATGATGACCATTATGACATCAACGTCACCATGAGGACCATTATGACATGATAGTCGCCATGACGACCAATATGACATCATCTTCGTCATGAGGACCATTATGAAATCATCGTCGCCTAGAAGAACATTACGACAATCGTCGCCATGACGACAATTATGACATCACAGTCGCCATGACGACCATTTTGACATCATGGTCGCCTTGATGACCAATATGATATCATCGTCCCCATGAAGACCATAATGACATCATCGCCTTGACGACCAGTATGACATCCTCGTCGCCATGACGACCATTATGAAATCAACGTGACCATGACGACCATTATGAAATCAACGTCGCATGACAAGCATTATGACATCACCGTCGCAATGACGACCATTATGACGTCATCGTGCCATGATGACCATTATGAAATCACCGTCACCATGAAGATCATTATGACATCATCATCGTCTTGACGACCAATATGACATCTTCGTCGCCATGACGACCATTATGACATCATCAACGCCATGATGACCATTTTGACATCATCATCGCCATGATGACAATTATGACAAAATCATCGCCATGATGACCATTATATCATCGTCGCCACGACGACCATTATGAAGTCATCGTTACCATAATGACTATTATGACAACATCGCCGCCATGACGATCATTATGAAATCAACGTCGCCATGACGACAATTATGACATCATTGTCACCTTGATGACCAATATGACATCATCGTCACCATGACAACTATTATGACAAATCATCATCTGTCATGACGACCATTATGACATCATCGTCGCCATGAAGACTATTATGATATCATCGTCGCCACGATGACCATTATTAAGTCATCGTTGCCATGATGACCGTTATGACATCATCATCGCCATGACGACCATTAAGAAATCAACGTCACCATGATGACAATTTAGACATTGTCGCCTTGACGACCAATATGACATCATCGTCGCTATGACGACCATTATGACAACATCGCTATGATGACCATTATGACATCTCCGTCGCCATGACAACCATTATGACATCATCATTGCCTTGATAACCAATATGACATGATCATCGCCATGACGAGCAACATGACATCGTCGTCGTGATGACCATATGACATAATCATCGCCATGTCGACCATTATGACATCATCATCGCCATGACGACCATTATGAAATCAACGTCACCATGATGACAATTTAGACATCATCTTCGCCTTGACAACCAATATGACATCAACGTCGCCATGACGACCATTATGACATCACCATCGCGATTACCACCATTATGACATCATCATCGCCGTGACGACCAATATAACATGATCGTCGACATGATGACCAATATGACATCATCGTCGTCATGATGACCATATGACATCATCGTCGCCATGTCAACCATTATGACATCATTGTTGCCATGACGACCATTATATCACCGTCGCCATGAAGACCATTATGACATCATCGTCGCCTGTAATACTAATATGACATCAACGTCGCCATGACGACCATTATGACATCACCGTCGCCATGATGGCCATTATGACATCATCATCGCCTTGAAGACCAATATAACCTGATCGTTGCCATGATGACCAATATGACATGATCGTCGCTATGACGACCAGTATGAAATCAACGTCACCATGACGAGCATTATGACATCACCGTCGCCATGAGGACCATTATGACATCACCGTCACCATGAGGACCATTATGACATCATCGTCGCCTTGACGACTAATATGACATCATTGTCGCCTTGACAACTATTATGACATCATCGTCGCCATGATGACCATTACGACATAATCGTCACCATGATGACCATTATGACATCATCGTCGTCATGTTAACCAATATGACGTCATCGCTGCCATGACGACCATTATGATATCACCGTCGCCATGACGACCATTATGACAACATCGTCGTCTTGACGATAAATATGACATCATCGTCGACACGACAACGATTATGAAGTCATCGTTGAAATGACCATTATGACATCTTCGTCGCCATGGCGACCATTATGAAATCAACGTCACCATGATGACCATTATGACATCATCGTCAACCTGATGACTAATATGACATCATCGCCGCCATGACGACCATTATGATATCACCATCGGCATGACGACCATTATGACATCATCGTCGCCTTGAATACTAATATGACGTCATCGTCGCCATGAGGACCATTATGACGTCACCGTCACCATGACGACCATTATGACATCATCGTCGCCTTGACGACTAATATGACATCATCGTCGCCTTGACGACTATTATGACATAATCATCGCCATGACGACCATTATGACATCATCGTCACCATGATGACCATTATGACATAACCGTTGCCATGGCGACCATTATGACATCACCGTCGCCATGACTACCATTATGACATCATCGCCTTGATGACAAATATGACATGATGATCGCCATGACGACCATTATGACATCATCAACGCCATGACGACCATTATGACATCATCAACGCCATGACGACCATTATGACATCATCGTCGCCATGAAGACCATTATGATATCATCGTCGCCACGATGACCATTATTAAGTCATCATTGCCATGATGACCATTATGAAATCAACGTCACCATGATGACAATTTAGACATCATCGTCACCTTGACGACCAATATGACATCGTCGCCATGACGACCATTATGACATCATCGTCGCCTTGAATACTAATATGACATCATTGTCGCCATGTTGACCATTATGACATCAACATCGCTATGATGACCATTATGACATCATCGTCGCCATGACGACCATTATGAAATCAACGTCGCCATGATGACAATTAAGACATCTTCGCATTGACGACCAATATGACATCATCATCCCCATGATGACCATTATGACATCATCATCACCATGACGACCCTTATGACATCATCGTCGCCTTGAATACTAATATGACATCATTGTTGCCATGACGACCATTATGACATCAATGTCACCATGATGACCATTATGACGTCATCGTCGCCATGTTAACCAATATGACGTCATCGCTGCCATGACGACCATTATGATATCACCGTCGCCATGACGACCATTATGAGAACATCGTCGTCTTGACGATAAATATGACATCATCGTCGCCACGACAACGATTATGAAGTCATCGTTGACATGATGACCATTATGACATCATCGTCGCCATGGCAACCGTTATGAAATCAACGTCGCCATGATGACCACTATGACATCATCGTCAACCTGATGACTAATATGACATCATCGCCGCCATGACGACCATTATGATATCACCATCGGCATGACGACCATTATGACATCATCGTCGCCTTGACAACCTATATGACATGATCATCGCCATGATGACCAATATGACATGATTGTCGCCATGACGACCATTATGAAATCAACGTCGCCATGATGAGCATTATGACATCATCGTCGCCATGACGACCATTATAACATCATCGTCGCCTTGACGACCTATATGACATCAACATCGCCATGACGAACATTCTGAAATCATCGTCGCCTTGAATACTAATATGAATTCATTGTCGCCATGACGACCATTATGACATCAACGTCGCCATGACGACCATTATGACATCACCATCGCCATTACCACCATTATGACATCATCATCGCCGTGACGACCAATATAACATGATCGTCGTCATGACGACCAATATGACATCATCGTCGTCGTGATGACCATATGACATCATCGTTGCCATGTCAACCATTATGACATCATTGTTGCCATGACGACCATTATGATATCACCGCCGCCATGACGACCATTATGAAATCATCATCGCCTGTAATACTAATATGACAACATCTTCGCCATGACGACCATTATGACATCAACGTCGCCATGACGACCATTATGACATCACCGTCGACATGATGACCATTATGACATCATCATCGCCTTGAAGACCAATATATCCTGATCGTTGCCATGACGACCAATATGACATGATTGTCGCCATGACGACCAGTATGAAATCAACGTCGCCATGACGAGCATTATGACATCACCGTCGCCATGACGAGCATTATGACATCACCTTCGCCATGACGACCAATATGATGTCATCATCGCCAAGATGACCACTATGATGTCATCGTCGCCATGACGACCATTATGACATCACCGTCGCCATGAGGACCATTATGACATCACCGTCACCATGATGACCGTTATTACATCATCATCGCCTTGAAAACCAATATAACCTGATCGTTGCCATGACGACTATTATGACATCATCGACACCATGATGACCATTATGACATCACCGTTGCCATGATTACCATTATGACATCATCATCGCCTTGATGACCAATATGACATCATATGTCATGATGACCGTTATGACATCATCGTCGCCATGACGACCATTATGATATCATCGTCGCCACGATGACCATTATTAAGTCATCGTTGCCATGATGACCATTATGACATCATCGTCGCCATGACGACCATTATGAAATCAACGTCGCCATGATGACAATTAAGACATCTTCGCATTGACGGCCAATATGACATCATCGTCGCCATGACGACCATTATGACATAATCGTCGCCTTGAATACTAATGACATCATTGTCGCCATGATGACCATTATGACATCAACATTGCTATGATGACCATTATGACACCTCCGTCGCCATGACAACCATTATGACATGATCATTGCCTTGATAACCAATAAGACATAATCATCGCCAAGTCGACCTTTATGACATCATCGCCGCCTTGACGACCAATATGACATCATCCTCGCCATGACGTCCATTACAACATAATCGTCGCTATGACGACTATCATGACATCACCGTCGCCATGACTGCCATTATGACTTCATCATTGCCTTGATGACCAATATGACATCATCGTCCCCATGATGACCATTATGACATCATCATCACCATGACGACCCTTATGACATCATCGTCGCCTTGAATACTAATATGACATCATTGTTGCCCTGACGACCATTATGACATCAACGTCACCATGATGACCATTATGACGTCATCGTCGCCATGTTAACCAATATGACGTCATCGCTGCCATGACGACCATTATGATATCAACGTCGCCATGACGACCATTATGACAACATCGTCGTCTTGACGATAAATATGACATCATCGTCGCCACGACAACGATTATGAAGTCATCGTTGACATGATGACCATTATGACATCATCGTCGCCATGGCGACCATTATGAAATCAACGTCGCCATGATGACCACTATGACATCATCGTCAACCTGATGACTAATATGACATCATCGCCGCCATGACGACCATTATGATATCACCATCGGCATGACGACCATTATGACATCATCGTCGCCTTGAATACTAATATGACATCATCGTCGCCATGATGACCATTATGACATCACCATCGCCATGATGGCCATTATGACACCACTGTCGCCATGACGACCATTATGACATCATCATCGCCTTGACAACCTATATGACATGATCGTCGCCATGATGACCAATATGACATGATCGTCGCCATGACGACCATTATGAAATAAACGTCGCCATGACGACCATTATGAAATAAACGTCGCCACGACGAGCATTATGACATCATCGTCGCCATGATGACCATTACGACGTCAACGTCGACATGATGACAATTATGACGTCATCGTCGCCATGAGGAACATTATGACATCACCGTCACCATGACGACCATTATGACATCATCGTCGCCTTGACGACTAATATGACATCGTCGCCTTGACTACTATTATGACATCATCATCGCCATGACGACCATTATGAAATCAACGTCACCATGATGACAATTTAGACATCATCATCGCCGTTACGACCAATATAACATGATCGTCGTCATGACGACCAATATGACATCATCGTCGTCGTGATGACCATATGACATCATCGTCGCCATGTCAACCATTATGACATCATTGTTGCCATGACGACCATTATGATATCATCGCCTTGAAGACCAATATATCCTGATCGTTGCCATGACGACCAATATGACATGATTGTCGCCATGACGACCATTATGATGTCATCATCGCCATGATGACCACTATGATGTCATCGTCGCCATGACGACCATTATGACATCATCGCCTTGAAGACCAATATAACCTGATCGTTGCCATGACGACTATTATGACATCATCGTCGCCATGACGACCATTATGACATCATCAACACCATGATGACCATTATGACATCACCGTTGCCATGACGACCATTATGATGTCATCATCGCCATGATGACCACTATGATGTCATCGTCGCCATGACGACCATTATGACATCATCATCGCCTTGAAGACCAATATAACCTGATCGTTGCCGTGACGACTATTATGACATCATCATCGCCATGACGACCATTATGACATCATCGACACCATGATGACCATTATGACATCACCGTTGCCATGGTGACCATTATGACATCACCGTCGTCATGATTACCATTATGACATTATCATCGCCTTGATGACCAATATGACATGATTATCGCCATGACGACCATTATGACATCATCAATGCCATGACGACCATCATGACATCATATATGTCATGACGACCGTTATGACATCGTCGCCATGACGACCATTCTGATATCATCGTCGCCACGATGACCATTGTTCAGTCATCGTTGCCGTGATGACCATTATGACATCATCGTCGCCTTGACGGCCAATATGACATCATCGTCGCCATGACGACCATTATGACATCATCGTCGCCTTGAATACTAATATGACATCATTGTCGCCATGATGACCATTATGACATCAACATTGCTATGATGACCACTAGGACATCTCCGTCGCCATGACAACCATTATGACATGATCATTGCCTTGATAACCAATATGACATGATCGTCACCATGACGACCAACATGACATCATCGTCGTCGTGATGACCATATGACATAATCATCGCAATGTCGACTATTATGACATCATCATTGCCATGACGACCATTATGACATCACTGTCGCCATGACGACAATTATGACATCATCGTAGCCTTGACGACCAATATGACATCATCCTCGCCATGACGTCCATTACAACATAATCGTCGCTATGACGACCATCATGACATCACCGTCGCCATGACTGCCATTATGACTTCATCGTCGCCTTGACGACCAATATGACATCATCGTCCCCATGATGACCATTATGACATCATCATCACCATGACGACCATTATGACATCATCGTCGCCTTGAATACTAATATGACATCATTGTTGCCATGACGACCAGAATGACATCATCATCACCATGACGGCCATAATAACATCATCGTCGCCATGACGACCAGAATGACATCATCGTCGCCATGACGACCAGAATGACATCATCGTCACCATGACGACCAGAATGACATCATCGTCACCATGACGACCATTATAACATAATCGTCGCCATGACGACCATTATGACATCATCGTCGCCATGACGACCATTATGACATAATCGTCGCCTTGACGACCAATATGACATCATCATCGCCATGATGAACATTCTGACATCACCATTGCCATGACAACCATTATGACCTCGTCGCCTTGAATAGTAATATGACATCATCGTCGGTATGATGACCATTATGACATCAACTTCGCCATGATGACCTTCATGATATCACTGTCGCCATGACGACCATTATGACATCATGGTCGCCTTGATGATCAATATGACATCAACATCGTCATGACGACCATTATGATATCATCGTCGCCTTGAATACTAATATGACATCATTGTCGCCATGACGACCATTATGACATCAACGTCGCCATGATGACCATTATGACATCATCATCGCCTTGACGACAAATATGACATGATCGTCACCATGATGACCAATATGACATCATATTCATTGTGATGACCATATGATATCATGGTCGCCATGACGATCATTATGACATCTCCGTTGCCATGACGACCATTATGACATCAACGTCGCCATGACGATCATTTTGACATCACCATCGCCATGATGACCATTATGACATCATCGTCGCCTTGAATACTAATATGACATCATCGTCGCCATGACGACCATTATGACATCATCATCACCTTGACGACCAATATGACATGATCGTTGCCATGAAGACCAATATGACATGATCGTCGCCATGACGACCATTATGAAATCAACGTCGCCATGACGACCATTATGAAAGCGACGTTCCATGACGACCATTATGGCATCACCGTCGACATGACGACCATTATGACGTCATCGTCGCCATGATGACCATTATGACGTCATCGTCGCCATGACGACCATTATGACGTCATCATCGCCATGACGACCATTATTACATCACCGTCACCATGAAGACCATTATGACATCACCGTCGCCATGATGACCATTATGACATCATCAACGCCATGATGACCATTTTGACATCATCGCCATGATGACCATTTTAACAAAATCTTCGCCATGATGACCATTATATCATCGTCGCCACGACGACTAATATGAAGTCATCGTTGCCATAATGACTATTAAGACAACATCGTCGCCATGACGATCATTATGAAATCAACGTCGCCATGATGGCAATTATGACATCATTGTCGCCTTGACGACCAATATGACAACATCGTCGCCATGACGACAATTATGACATAATCGTCGCCATGATGACCATTATGACATCATCATCCCAATGAAGTCCATATTGACATCATCATCGCCTTGACGACCAGTATGACATCCTCGTCGCCATGACGACCATTATGAAGTCAACGTCGCCATGACGACCATTATGACATCACCGTCGCCATGATGAACATTATGACATCATCGTCGCCATGACGACCATTATGACACCATTATCGCCACGACGACCATTATGAAGCCATTGTGTGCTATGATGACCATTATGACATCATCGTCGCCATGATGACCATTATGAAATCAAAGTCGACATTACGACCATTATTGTTACAACTCTCCTGTTAGGTTTTTTTTAGTTTGCTGGTCACATGACCAGATTTGCCTATTTAATCCGGCTCCGCCCTCCTGGCATTGCTGGACTTCATTGTATTTACTACTGTTGAGCTAGCTTGGTGCTTTGTTGCCGTTCTCTGTTAGTTTTGCTAGGTCTTCTGACCTCTATGCTTTTTGTTGTGTGTTTGTCTTTGACTGCTACGATTTCTGCTAGGAGGTGTCCAACTTATCCCAGTCCCTAGTTCTTGTAGGGATCCCTCCCTCACATCTATAGGTCTTCGTACAGACTAGCCGAGAACTTTAGCGGGTCTGATCGCAGGATCAGGTTCCCCGTTACATCGTAGGGATCTAGTTTAGTTCTATTGTAGGGACAGATCTCCTGTCTTTTCCTTAGTCTCTGTAGCAGATCATAACAGTAAGTCCAGCCATAAAAAAGAAAAAAAAAAAATTTTCTCTAAGGAAAGACCTCCAGTTTTCCATCATGATCTCGGTGCAAGATTTGGCTCAACGCTTGCAGGGACTCTCTCTGGAGGTGACCAAGCTCCAACATCACGTGAGTAGCTGTTCTGGAGCGCATTTTGTGGAACCAAAGGTACGTCTGCCTGATCTATTTTTTGGCGAACAACAAGATTTTTTTTCTTTTAAAAATGCTTGTCTATTATATTTTCGTTTGAGACCCGGATCCTCTGGTGATGAATCACAGCTCATAGGGTTCATAATGTCACATCCTCAGGGATGGGCCTTCTCTCTCCAACTTAGTGATCCGTGCTTTAGTTCAGTGGATAGTTTTTATTCTGCTTTGGGTTTGTTGTACGATGATCCTGATCGTGTCTCATCTGCTGAGTCTGAATTAAGACATTTGAGGCAGGGATCAGGTAATGTGGAAAAATATTGTTCTCACTTCCGTCGGTGGTCTGCCCAGGTGGGGTGGAACGATTCAGCTTTGAAAAGCTTGTTTCTTGCAGGGCTAGGTGAAAGGGTTAAGGATTTACTGATTGCTTATCCCACACCTGGAAACTTGCAGGAGGCAATGCAATTAGCTATACGGGTGGACAGGAGACTGCGTACAAGGGTTAATGAGAGCAAATCCTCTGCTATGTCAGCTTCGAGTCCTGAGAGGTTCAGTGCTGACAATGGTGAGCCAATGGAAATTGGGGCGATGGCACCCCGCTCTCAGGAAAAAGGCCGCCGACTTTCTGAAGGCTTGTGTTTCTATTGCGGAAATTCTGGTCATTTTATTAAGAGCTGTGTGCTTCTTATGAAGAAAGAAAAAAAAATGGTCAGTCATGCCCGTATTGCCTGTTTAAATTCTAAGGGAGTATTCCTATCTGCCACTACTGCTGCTCAGGATGAATTAATTGAATTTCGGGTATTTGTGGATTGTGGATCTACTCTGAATGTGATTGATGGGGGATTCTTGGAAAAACTTTGATTAGAACCTAAAACTTTGTCATCCCCTATTGCTGTGGTTTCTGTCGATGGCTCTCCCTTGAAGAGTGTTACTCACAAGGTCTGTGAATTTCCCCTCACTATTAATGGTATTCATCAAGAGAATTTGGATTTGGTGGTATTGGATAATTTGCCTTCTCCAGTAATATTGGGGTTACCCTGGTTAAAATTGCACAATCCTGTACTGGATTGGTCTACCACTGAAATTAAGTCCTGGAGCCCTAAGTGTTATGACAAGTGTTGTAACGGGCGCATTGCTGCTGTGGATAGAGGGGAATTGCCTGTACCTATTCAGGATTTTTGGAGAGTTTTTTCTGAGGAGGAGTCGCAGGTTTTGCCTCCCCATAGAGACTATGATTGTACCATTGAATTTGTCCCTGGAGCGACTCTTCCTAAGAGTCGTTTATTTAATCTTACTATTCCTGAGAGAAAGGCTTTGGAGGAATACATACAGACAAGCTTGGCCGCTGGTCACATTAGGCCTTCCAAGTCTCCTGTGGCTGTTGGATTTTTTTTTGTAAAAAAAAAAGATGGCGGTTTACGTCCTTGTCTGGACTTTCGTCTGATTAATAAAATTACTGTACGCAATCCTTACCCACTGCCATTGATTCCTGATTTATTTAACCAGTTAGTGGGGGCCAAGTGGTTCTCTAAAATTGATCTCCGGGGGGCATACAATTTGTTGCGCATGAAGGAGGGTGATGAATGAAAGACTGCTTTTAATACTCCTGTGGGTCATTTTGAGAATCTGGTTATGCCTTTTGGTCTCACCAATGCTCCAGCATTTTTTCAGAATCTTATTAATGATATCCTTAGACCTTTAATCGGCAAAAATGTGGTTGTGTATTTGGATGACATTTTGATTTATTCGCCGGATCTGGAGTCTCATTGGCGGAGCGTACGTGAGGTATTACAGTTATTAATGGACAATTCGCTTTTTGCTAAGCTGGAGAAATGTGAGTTTGCTGTACAGAGAATTAGTTTTTTGGGCTACATTATCTCCAGTGAAGGTTTTGAGATGGACCCGGTTAAAGTTCAAGCTGTGCAGGAATGGCCTAGGCCTATTGGTTTGAAATCGATACAGAGGTTTTTGGGTTTCGCCAATTATTACAGAAAATTCATAAAAAAATTTTCTATTATTATCAAACCGCTGACCGATCTCACCAGGAAAGGTGCTAATGCGGTTCAGTGGACTTCTGAGGCCATTGAAGCTTTTGTGTTTCAAAAGGAGAGGTTCACCTCTGCTCCCATCCTTATGCAGCCTGATGTGACTAAGCCGTTTTTGCTTGAGGTTGATGCTTCTTCGGTGGGGGTTGGTGCGGTGTTGTCTCAGGAAAACAAGGATGGAGTACATCCCTGTGCCTTTTTTTCAAAAACATTTTCCGAGACTGAACTTAATTACGATATTGGTAATCGGGAATTGCTGGCGATTAAACTCGCATTTGAACACTGGCGTCACCTCTTGGAAGGTGCTGATTTTCCCATTCAGGTTTTCACTGATCATAAAAATCTGATCTACCTTGATGCTGCCAAGCGCTTGAATGCCCGTCAGGCTAGGTGGGCACTTTTTTTCTCGCGGTTTAATTTTTCCGTTACTTACATCCCGGGTACCAAGAATGTTAAAGCGGATGCTTTGTCTCGCAGCTTTTCTCCCATGGTCGGTGTTGAGGAGGAAGAGGAGACCATTTTACAAGAAGGTGTTGTGATTGCTGCTTTGGACTCCGTTTTGGAGGATGAGATTCTTAAAGCACAGGAGAATGCCCCATCTAACACTCCTTATGTTAGGTTGTTTGTGCCTAGGACCTTTAGGAGAGATTTGTTTGTTGAGTGTCATGAGTCTCGGTTGGCAGGTCATCCAGGAATTTCTGAGACCAAGAGACTTGTGGGTCGCAGTTTTTGGTGGCCTGGATGGCAAAAGGAAATCATTAAGTGGGTGCGCCAATGTACTGTGTGTGCAAGATCCAAGTCTTCGCATGCTCCTGCTGCGGGGTTGCTTTGCCCTCTGGAGGTTCCTAGTGCACCTTGGACACATCTGGCTATGGACTTTATTACTGACCTTCCTCCCTCTGAAGGTTTCACGGTCATCTGGGTGGTCGTGGACCGTTTTAGCAAGATGTGTCACTTGGTTCCCTTCATCAAACTGCCTTGCGCTAAGGCCTTTGTCAAGGAAATTGTCAGACTACATGGTGTTCCTACTGACATTGTTTCTGATAGGGGACCTCAGTTCGTGGCTCGTTTTTGGTGTGCCTTTTGTGACAGGTTGGGAGTTCATTTGTCGTTTTCATCCAGATATCATCCTGAGTCTAATGGCCAGACAGAAAGGAAGAACCAGGATGTTGAGCAGTTCTTGCGTTGTTTTGTGGCAGACAATCAAGAGGGGTGGTCTGAGTTTCTGCCACTTGCTGAATTTGCTCTTAACAACCATACATCCTCTTCTGCTGGGTGTTCGCCTTTTTTTTGTTGTTCTGGGAGACATCCGTCTTTTGGGTCATTTTCCAAATTGGTTTCGGCTGTGCCTGAGGAGGAGAGTTTTTCCGGTGATTTGGAGAGAGTTTGGACGGATGTGTGTGGTAATCTTCAGGAGACTAACAAAAAATCTAAGAGGTACTTTGATAGGAAACGGCAAGAGGTTTTGTTTGCTGTTGGTGGCATGGTTTGGTTGTCCTCTAAGAATCTGCGATTGAGGATTCCTTCTAAAAACTTGGGTCCCAAGTTCGTAGGGCCCTTTAAGGTGCTTCAGATAGTTAACCAATCTGCTGTTAGGTTAGAGGTTCCTACGTTCTGGAAGATTAACCCGGTGTTTCATGTTTCTCTGTTGAAAAAAGCTGATGTGTCGGATGGTGACGCCTCTGCCACTGTTCCTCCGGTGGTGGAGGACGGGGAATATGAAATTTCCCGCATCCTAAAATCTAGACGGTATAGAGGGAGTTTGCAGTATCTCGTCGCTTGGAAGGGTTTCGGACCTGAGGATAACTCATGGGTGAGGGCGGATGATGTTTCTGCTTCCAGACTTGTCCGAGCGTTTCACAGGAGGTTTCCTGGTAAGCCTGGGCCTAGGGGATCCGGAGGATCCTCTTAGAAGAGGGGGTACTGTTACAACTCTCCTGTTAGGTTTTTTTTAGTTTGCTGGTCACATGACCAGTTTTGCCTATTTAATCCGGCTCCGCCCTCCTGGCATTGCTGGACTTCATTGTATTTACTACTGTTGAGCTAGCTTGGTGCTTAGTTGCCGTTCCTCTGTTAGTTTTCCTAGGTCTTCTGACCTCTATGCTTTTTGCTGTGTGTTTGTCTTTGACTGCTACGATTTCTGCTAGGAGGTGTCCAACTTATCCCAGTCCCTAGTTCTTGTAGGGATCCCTCCCTCACATCTATAGGTTTTCGTACAGACTAGCCGAGGACTTTAGCGGGTCTGATCGCAGGATCAGGTTCCCCGTTACATCGTAGGGATCTAGTTTAGTTCTATTGTAGGGACAGATCTCCTGTCTTTTCCTTAGTCTCTGTAGCAGATCATAACAATTATGACATCCTCGTCGCAATGACGACCATTATGACATCATTGTTGTCATGACGAGCATTATGACATCACCGTTGCCATGATGAGCATTATGACATCATCTTCGTCTTGACGACCAATATGACATGATAGTCGCCATGACGACCATTATCAAATCACCGTCGCCATGACGACCATTATGACATCATAGTCGTCTTGACGACCACCATGACATCATCGTCGCCATGACGACCATTATGACATCAACGCCATGATGACCATTTTGACATCATCATCGCCATGATGACCATTATGACAAAATCGTCGCCATGACGACTATTATGAAGTCATCGATGCCATAATGACTATTATGACAACAATGTCGCCATGACGATCATTATGAAATCAACGTCGCCATGACGCCAATTATGACATCAACGTCGCCTTGACGACCAATATGACATCATCGTCGCCATGACGACAATTATGACATAATCGTCGCCATGACGACCATTATGACAACATCGTCCCAATGAAGACCATATTGACTTCATCATCGCCTTGAAAACCAGTATGACATCCTCGTCGCCATGACGACCATTATGAAGTCAAAGTCGCCATGACGACCATTATGACATCATCGTCGCCTTGACGACTAATATGACATCATTGTCGCCATTACGACCATTATGACATCGTCACCATGACAACCATTAGGACATCACCGTCGCCATGATGACCATTATAACATCATCGTCCCAATGAAGACCATATTGACATCATTATCGCCTTGACGACCAGTATGACATCCTCGTCGCCATGACGATCATTATGACATCATCATCGCCATGATGACCATTATGACATCATCGTCACCATGACAACCATTATGACATCATCATCGCCATGATGACCATTATGACATCATCGTCGCCATGATGACCATTATGAAATCAAAGTCGACATTACGACCATTATGACTAGAGATGAGCGTTGTTCTACTCGAACTGTTCGCCAATCTCAAATTCGAGCTCTTTTGGGCTGTGTTCGAGCCGTTCGGCGAACACGAACGATTTGAGAAAAATTCGGCTGTTCGAGGTTATGTTTGATAACTGTTCGTGCACCAAAATCATAACTGGATTTTTTCTCAGTAATGATGAAAATTAATGTTAATATGCAGTTTGAGTGTACAGCGGGGTGGGGGGAGGGGCAGGGGATGGATCTCTGCAGGAATAATGAAGATCTCCATTTTTTTTTCTCTTTCCCGCATTTACAGTGGGGAGGGCAATCTGTCAGCCTATCAGCAGCGCACACACGGAGCGAAGTGCTTTTTTCACACAAGCAAGGGCATGTGTCATTGGCAGTGTATGTCACATGTCCTTGCCGTATAAGACCAAGCCATTTTCCCCGTCGCCACCATTTTCTCACTGCTGCAGCTGCGTGTTAGACGGCACCGCTGTTGCTGTGTGCGCTATACCTTGTTAATTTCAAGCCAATTTTCGCACAAATCTACAGATAGCTTGGGAGTAGGAAATAGTTGTGATTGCAGTCCTTTTAAGGACTAGGTTACAGCATTTCCTACGACTTTTATCAGGCAGGTCTGTGCTCTTAAATAGATAGGTTGTGGGAGTAAAGACTAATTGTAATTGGAGTCCTTTTCAGGACTAGGTTACATGAGTTCCTATCAGTTTTTGCGAGGCAGGTCTGTGCCAGTGCTGTGCAAGTTTTTTTCACAGCATTTGGCTGAATCTAGCAAAGCTAATCCTTTTTGGCCTATTGCAGAGTGTGTTAGTCAGTGGAGTAGCCTATCTGTGTTGCAAGATATATCACCTGTGTATAGAATACCAATTTTTTTACTGCACCTAGTGAAGTAAAATCTTTTGGGCATAGCATCATTCTATTAGTCCATCTATACTGACCTCCATCAGGTTGCAAATTAAAAATAATTTTTATCTGCATCTACCTCTGAAAAAATATTGGGCTTCTAGCTGTGTGTGGGACTTGTTCTATTAGTCCATCTATACTGACCTCCATCAGGTTGCAAACTGAATATAATTTTTTTCTGCATCTACCTCTGAAAAAATATTTGGCCTTCTAGCAGTGTGTGGGACTTTCTCTATTAGTCCATCTATACTGACCTCCATCAGGTTGAAAATTAAAAATAATTTTTATCTGCATCCAGCTCTGAAAAAATATTTGGCCTTCTAGCAGTGTGTGGGACTTTCTCTATTAGTCCATCTATACTGACCTCCATCAGGTTGCAAATTAAAAATAATTTTTTTTCTGCATCTACCTCTGAAAAAATATTGGGCTTCTAGCTGTGTGTGGGACTTGTTCTATTAATCCATCTATTCAAACCTCCATCAGGTTGCAAACTGAATATAATTTTTTTCTGCATCTACCTCTGAAAAAATATTTGGGCTTCTAGCTGTGTGTGGGACTTGTTCTATTAGTCCATCTATACTGACCTCCATCAGGTTGCAAATTGAATATAATTTTTTTCTGCATCTAACCCAGCCAATAGTTTTGGCCTATTACCACAGTTTGGCCACTCAGCTCTGCTCGGTTCCCATCCATTGTTTTTTTGTGCAAACAACTCCAGAGTTGTGAATTAGTTAACCACCAAAATGAGTGGAAAAAGGCCTGCTGCTGGTGGAAAGGGGAATAGGCGTGTTGGGAAGGGGAAAAAGGGTTGTGTCCGTGGGGTAGGTGTTAAAGCAACAGTAACATCTGCAGAAGAAAGACCATCTTCCAGCCAAACTAAAATGTCTACTTCTTTTAGCGGACAATGTGATAAGATCCCTTTCTTACGGCCACGCCAATCGCTACAAATTCTAGATGAGGCACAAAAACAGCAGGTGCTTCAACGGATATCAAGTGCTCCTTTAAGTGGGCTCTCCTCCACATCTACTTCAACATCACAAATACTCCAGTCCTCAAAGGTGTCACCCCAATCGCACTTGCTTCCTCACAGCTCCCAAATCTCCAGCTGCCCGTCTGAGTATGAGGTAGAACAGATGGTTGAGTTTGCAGAGCTGTTTACTCATACTATAGCCTGGGAATCAGAGGTCGACTCCAGCGCTTCTGTGAATCCAGACGAGGAAATGATCTGCACTGATGCCCAGAATCTTTATGAATCGGATCCAGGACCAGACGCAGAAGGTTCTGACCATAATGTAGACCCTCATTCCCAAACTGTAACTCCTGTTGGTGGAGACAATGAGGAAGACGATGATGAGACTCAAATACCTGATTGGAGCAACAACTTTAGTTTTTTGTCAGGGCAGGAACAGGTTGGCTCTGAGGACGACGGGTGTGATAACGCACAGGGTGATGATGATGAGGTTGGAGATCCCACTTACTGTCAACCCACAGTCAGCCAAGAGATGAGGTCAGCAGAGGAGGTGGAGGAAGATGCTAGTGACGACGAGGTCAGGTTGCGCCTTCCTGGACAGAGACGTAGTACTGGAAGCACGTCAACAACTGCATCCTCAAACACAACTCTGCCTCTCACCACAAGTCGTGGTGGCTCTTCAGGTCGCATGGGTGCTAAGCCTTGCATAGCCTGGGCATTTTTTCAGATCGATAAAGATGACCCAACTCGTGTTATCTGTAACATTTGTCAGCAAAAGCTAAGTAGAGGCCAAAAAATACATAGTTTGAGTACTTCATGCATGAACCGGCACATGGACATGAAGCATAAGTTGCAGTGGGAAGCTCAGTGTGCTACAATGCGGCCTAGCCGGCCGGGCCAACCACCGTCTGCCATATCTTGTGCATCCGCGGCCTCTTCATCCTCTGTGACTGGGGGGACAGCAGTCACACCTGTTTTGGGGTGCAGACCTGCCACCTCTTTACCCGCAACAGCCAGCGTGATTGGCAGGTCATCATTTTCTTTGGAGGTGGTAACACCAGCTGGTGTTGAGCGCTGTCCGACATAGATAGCACCACCTTTGGATCAAGGCAACCTAACATGTTCGCCTGCATCTTCCTCACAGACCGGCAGTTTGCCGGGGACACCCTTATCAACCCCGTCTAAGCACAATAGCCAGTCCTCGGTCCCTCAGATGTGGACAAGTAAAAGACCATTTCCTCCTAGCCATGAGAAAGCTAAGAGGTTGAATTTCACCATCTGCAAGCTCTTGGCTACAGAAATGCTGCCTTTCCGCCTGGTGGACACAGAGGATTTTCGAGACCTTATGTCCGTCGCAGTGCCCCAGTACCAGATGCCCAGTCGGCACTACTTCTCAAAGAAAGGTGTGCCTGCGCTCCACCAGCATGTTGCACACAACATCACTGCTTCTTTGAGAAACTCTGTGTGTGACAGGGTGCATTTCACCACAGACACTTGGACGAGTAGGCATGGACAGGGGCGTTACATGTCACTGACTGGGCACTGGGTAACTATGGTGACAGCAGGACAAGGGGCTGCTGTCCAAGTCTTGCCGTCCCCACGAGTTGTGCGTCAATCCTCTTTATGTCAAAGTTCCTCCACTGCTTCTGCCTCCTCAACCTCTTCTTGGTCTTCCACCTGTACCCAAAGCCTGTCTGGTCATGTTACAAGCTTTCTAACTGCACAGAAGGGATCCTGCACACCTCCTTACTATGCTGGCAGTAGGGCTCAACGTCATCAGGCGGTTTTACTTTGAAATGTCTGGGAAATGTGAGTCACACAGCTGAGGAGTTGTGGACAGCTCTGGAGAACCAATTTCATGAATGGTTGTCTCCACTGGACCTGAAACCAGGGAAGGCCTTGTGCGACAATGCTGCAAACCTGGGTGCGGCCCTTCGCCGGGGCAATGTCACACACGTGCCTTGTATGGCTCACGTGTTGAACCTGGTTGTCCAGCAATTTTTAGCCCACTATCCCAGACTAGATGGCCTTCTGCAGAGGGCACGGTCGCTGTGTGCTCACTTCCGCCGTTCGCATCCCGCAGCTCAGCGACTTACATCTCTAGAGAAGTCGTTGGGCCTGCCACTTCACCGGCTAAAATGCGATGTGCCTACCCGGTGGAATTCAACTCTGCACATGTTGCAGCGACTGTGGCAGCACCGACAAGCCCTGGTGCAATACGTTCTGACGTATAGCCTGGGCCAACGAGATCCAGAGGTGGGGCAAATCATGCTGGAGGAGTGGTCTCAGATCAGGGACCTATGCACCCTTCTGCACAGTTTTGAAATGGCGACGAAGATGTTTAGTGCTGACGATGCCATTATCAGCATGACTATTCCGGTGATTTACATGCTGGAGCACATGTTAAACAGAATTCGGAGTCAGGTGGTGGCACAAGAGGAGGTGGAGGAAGTAGAGGAGGAGGAGTTGTATGCGGAAGGGCTAACATCTGCAAGGTCCAGACGGTCGGCAGCACCAAGGCGGCAGGCATGTGAGGGTGGGGGAGATGGTTTTACCAGGGCGCATGGTAGCAGCCAAACTAGTGAGGAAGGTGCAGGAGCCCAGGAAGAAGTGGAGGACGAACTGATGGAAGACTCATCAGATGAGGGAGACCTTGATCACATTTCTGTTGTGCGAGGTTGGGGGGAGAGGACAGAGGAAGGAAGCATGATTGTTACCTCGCCACCAACACAACAGGGACTTGGTGCTCCTGGATGCGCAGCACACATGAGTGCCTTCTTGCTGCACTACCTGCAACATGACCCTCGAATTGTGAGAATTAGAAATAATCCTGACTACTGGGTTGCCACACTGTTAGATCCCCAGTACAAAAGTAAATTTGCAGAAATTATTCCTGCCATAGAAAGGGATGCACGCATGCAGGAGTATCAGCACAGACTGTTGCAGAATCTTACATGTGCTTTTCCACAAAACACCAGTGGTGCACGTAGTGAATCTCACAGTTCCAACTTGCCAACCGTGGGACCGTCAAGTGTTCAGCACTCAAACCATAACAGAACCACAGTATCTGCTGGTAACATCAATTTTGCGCAATCATTTCACCACTTTTTTAGCCCATCCTTTGCAAGGCCACAGGAGACAAGAAGTCTGACACATAGTCAACGCCTAGAGACGATGGTACAGGAGTATCTCCAAGTAAACATTGAAGCCATGACTGTGTCACTGGATCCTTGCTCTTTTTGGGCTTCCAATCTGGATAAATGGCCAGAGCTAGCCACTTACGCCTTGGAGATCTAGTCATGCCCCGCAGCCAGCATTCTGTCTGAACGTGTGTTCAGCGCTGCTGGTGGTGTGCTGACAGATAAGCGCACGTGACTCTCCACTGATAATGTAGACAGACTCACGTTCATAAAGATGAACAAATCATGGATCAGAAAAGACTTTTCTACCCCTGTGTCATCCTGGGGAGAGTAAAAGCTTGATGATTAGTTAAA
Source organism: Phyllobates terribilis (assembly GCF_046119375.1). Lineage (NCBI taxonomy): Eukaryota > Metazoa > Chordata > Amphibia > Anura > Dendrobatidae > Phyllobates > Phyllobates terribilis. The sequence goes on from NW_027362763.1 coordinate 635,533,274, forward strand.
ATCACCCTACCAACCGTTTTAAGCTTTCAAATTACTAATCATGTTTATCTGTATCTTGACTGGAAAATAATTTGGGCTTTGTAGCAGTGTGCAGCACTGATCCTATTAGCCCATCTATACTAAGCTCCACCAGATTTAAAATTAATAATTTTTAGCTGCATCTAGCCCGGAAAATAATTTTGGGGCTCCGAGATGCGCAAGACACATAAGTGCCTTCTTGCTGCACTACCTGCAACATGACCCTCATATTGTCAGAATTCGAAGTAATCATGACTACTGGGTTGCCACACTCTTAGATCCCCCAAACTTTTCGATCAACCTTTTCATTTTAATAAAGACCAAAAAAATGGTCATTTTTGAAATTATAAGCATTAGCAGGTTATTAGAAACTGAAATCAAACAGTTTTCAACTCAAAACTTTATTCTAGGTGATGTTACATTTTCACATAGGGCCCCTTGTTCGAAAGGAGCTTCTGAACTCTCTCGTCCATTGAATTTGTCAGGTTTTGGATGGTTTCTGCTTCAATTGTTTTGCATGAGGACAGAATACCCTCCCAGAGCTGTTGCTTAGATGTGAACTGCCTCCCGCCATCATAGACACTCCTTTTGATGATGCTCCAGAGGTTCTGAATGGGGTAGAGGTCAGGGGAGCATGGGGGTCACACCATAAGTTTGTCCCCTTTTATGCCCATATCAGCCAGAGATGCAGATGTTTTATGTGCAGCATGAGATGGTGCATTATCATGCAAAAAAATGTTCTTGCTGTGAAATACATGGTTCTTCTTCTTGAACCATGGCAGGAAGTGCTGTTTGAGAAAATCCACATACATTATGGAGTTCATCTTTAGCGCCTTCAGGGATCCTAAAGGGGCCAACAATCTCTCTCCCCATGATTCCAGGCCAAAACATTACTCCACCTCCTCCTTGTTGGCGCTGTAGCCGTGTTTGCGTGGGGTGTCCATCAACCAGCCATCCTCCACTCCATCCATCTGGACCATCGAGCGCTGCACGCCACTCATCTGTGAACAAAACAGTTTTGAAATCAGTCTTCATGTAATGTTTGGCGCACTTTAGCCGTTTCTGCTTGTGTGAAGTGGATAGAGGAGGTCGACAGGATGGCATATGCACAGCTGCAAACCTCTGAAGGACCCTGCATCTTGTTGTTCGGGGGACGTTGGAGGCACCAGCAGCTTCAAAAACTTGTCTGCTGCTATGACAAAGCTTTTTTGCCGCTGCTCTTTTAACCTGACGTAATTGCCTGTAGGAAAGAGTCCTCAATTTGCCCTTATCAGCACGCACACGTGTGTACTGTGAATCAGCTACATACTTCTTGATTGCCAAGACACTTCATCCTGATCATCGCACAATGTTGATTGTAGTCATGCCTTGACCTAAACACTCCACAATTTGTTGCTTCTCAGCAGCCGACACATCCTTTTTCTTTCCCATTTTGGCAGAAAATGTAGGCTGCTTAATAATGTGAGACAGCCTTCTTAAGTAGTCTTGCCTTTCATTGGACATACCTGCCAAACTAATTAGCACAGGTGTCTGCAATTGCTTACAGTGATATAAAGAGCCCTGACACACATCACCATCAATGAGTTTAACTGACAAACAAACAAATTCTTCCCTTATCACTCCTAAACACTTTTTGCATAATAATTTGGAACACAGTGTACATGTGCTTTTCCACAAAACACCAGTGGTTCACGTAGTGAATCTTACAGTTCTAACTTGCCAACCGTGGTCTGTATGGAGTTGTTCAATAAAGGGCCCAAAATTAAGATAACATAGATGGGAGAGGTCTCTATGAATAGGAATTCCTAAGTATTTGATACCCTGTGAGGGCCAGGCAAAGGGAAAGTTGGACTGGATGGAATCCTATATGGATTTGGGGAGGGAGACATCGAGGGCCTCAGACTTCGCTGCATTGATTTTAAAATTTGACCATGTAACAAAGTGATCTATTTCAGCCATAACAGCATGGATGGATATATGTGATTGAGTGATATATACTAGTACATCATCAGCAAATAGAGAGCACTTGTACTCGGTGCCTCCCACCTCAATCCACCTAATATTGGGGTTATGGCGAATTGATGAGAGCAGGTGCTCCGTCACTAGGATGTATAAGAGAGGGGACAGAGGACATCCCTGCCTTGTCCCATTGGTGATTGTGAAAGGTGATGAAAATGTTCTGATGCACCCCCTGGGCCTTGGGACACCCGGAGCCGGACCCTTTTTGGTGGATGCTGGTGGTTGTAGTCTTCGTGGCGGCGACCCGGTTCCGTGGCTCAGGGTGGTCAAACCAGTGGCGGAACTATTTATGTGGTTTTGATGTTTAAATGTCCGACTACGCCACCCGTGGATTGCGGTCAGAGTGAACTGCCGCTGCAGGGCAGACCGCTGAGGCTGGTGTTGTGGGTGCAGCAGAGCGTAGCATAAATCCCCAAGGGAGGAGTATAGCCTCAGGGCAGTGTATGCGGAGGATGGGGGTGATGGTGCAGGGCAGCAGCAGTAACGACACGGAGTCAGTGATGCAGTCCAGGGCCTTTACTCACATTTCTTATTATCCAGACCACGTCTGCAGGTAACGGCTGCCCACGTCGTACTGTGCTCACCAGGTGAGGGGCTCAGACAACTCCCAGATAACTTTGGAGCGCTTCACAGGACCCCCTTTGTGTGTCCTTTGTCTGGCCTTTCTTACCAACCCTTCTGTCCGGCTGCCTCGGGCCTCCTCTTGGTAAACTTGGCGCCAGTTTCCCTGACCCTATGTGCTGCTCTCCTAGCGGGTGTAGCGAGGGGCTGCGCCACATAAAATGTCACAGCCTCCGGTTTCTAGCTGAGGGTCGTTTCCTGCCTCCACTAGTTTCGGGGACCGGTCTCCCCCTTTGGCCTGACCCCTCCATGCAGGTGGATTCGGGTGTGCGGTGGCGACTCGCCCGTCCGCACCCCTGGGATCCCTTTGTTCCTCGTTCCTGGAGCCTTCTCCGCTCCTCTTCCTTCCTTCTCCCTCTTCCAGGCCTGGGCCTCTGTTACTAGGCCCGCCTCCGGAGCAGAGCTCATGCAGAGCCCCTGCTCCCTGCCACTTCTGCTTAGACTTCTCTGCACTGAACTAAGATGGTGCCCACCTTTTATACTCCCTTCTCAATGCACCCAGGAACTGCTTCCTCCCTGCTCCTGCACTACAGGGTTCCCCTTCCTCAGTGTTCCCTCCCCACACTCCAGCCAGGGACAGGGACTGTCGTGCCCATCTCAGGGGCATATTGGTCGCCCTGCCCCACGGCAATGTGGTGTAATGCATGCAGGTGTCGGGTCCTGATCCACACTCCATCCTTACCTGAGAGTGAGATATCACACCTCTGGGTGAGGTGCAATACCTCTGTAGCAACCGAGCCCTCAGGGTGCTACAGTTCCATTTATCTTCAGCCTAGGTGACGTATTGCGATACAGGGCCGTGATTTTGGCTATAAAAGGGTCCCCTAGACCCCTACCCCAAGCTTTTTAAGAGAATCATATATGGCGTGCCAGGAGACTCTATGGAATGCTTTCTCAGCATCCAACGAGAGTATCTAATTACAAATTTTTAACTGCATCTAGCCCAGGAAATACTTTGTGCCTAGTAGCAGTGTCTGCTAGTCAGCGGATTATCCCGGCTGTTAAGCAAGCTACACCACCTGTAGTTTGGACACTTAATTTTTTCAAAGGAAATGCTTCGGGACCACGGGATACTCAGTGAAGAGCATCAGGAGGCACCCCAAGGCATAGGGGCTGGGACTGGCAGTAGGATGCCTTGCAGTGGACAGCCGAGCTCGATCCTTATAAAAGCTTTTTAACTGCAGCAGCTTTAGTGGACGCTACTGGAGCTGGAATTACGCGCCTGCTGGCATGAGACTTGCCCTCCAATAGATCCTTGTAAATGGATTTAAAGTGTATTCATTCAAATTAGAGAGACAATTTAAATTAAAAAGCTTAGAGCTGCCTCCACCACAGGGGGGCTCGCTCGACCCACCAGCGGACAGGCACCAATATTGGGAGAGGGGGGCTGGCCGTCAGGGTTCACCGCGGCTCTGGCACAAACCCGGCGACACGGAGGTGGCACGGGCAGGAGCGGACTGAACGTGTCGGCTTCTCACTTTTTGGATTTTGGAAGGGCATGACATGCCTATATCTGTGTCTCCCCCTCATTTTACTCCTCCACCTCTTTTCTTTTCTCATGACTATATGTACTTGTCACTTTTCCATGTGTTAGTTGTGTCTTCTGAGCAGTTTGTCAGCTTTTGGACACCTTTGAAGGTGTTTTCTATGTGTTTCTATGTGTTTTTGTTTGCCTGCCATTGGTTTTAACGGTGTTCGAAGGTGTTCGACGAACAGTTCGACGAACAGTTCGGCTAACACACGGGTGTTCGACGAACCGAACCGAACTCGAACACTACGGGGGTGGCTCAACACTAATTATGACATCCTCGTCGCAATGACGACCATTATGACATCATTGTTGTCATGACGACCAATATGACATCAACGTCGCCATGATGACCATTATGACATCACCGTCGCCATGATGACCATTATGACATCACCGTCTCCATGACGACCATTATGACATCATCTTCATTTTGATGACCAATATGACATCATCATCGCCATGACGACCATTATGACATCATAAACACCATGACGACCATTATGACATCATCAATACCATGACGACCATTATGACATCATCAATATCATGATGACCATTATGACATCATTGTCGCCATGAGGACCATTATGACATCATCGTCGCCATGACGACCATTATGACATTATCGTCGCCTTGAATACTAATATGACTTAATCGTCACCATGATGACCAATATGACATCAACGTCGCCATGAAGACCATATGACATCATCGTCGTCTTGACGACCAACATGACATCATCGTCGCCATGACGACCATTATGACATCAACACCATGATGACCATTTTGACATCATCGCCATGATGACCATTTTGACAAAATCGTCGCCATGATGACCATTATATCATCGTCGCCACGACGACTATTATGAAGTCATCGTTGCCATAATGACTATTATGACAACATCGTCGCCATGACGATTATGAAATCAACATCGCCATGACGACAATTATGACATCATTGTCGCCTTGACGACCAATATGACATCATCATCGCCATGACGACAATTATGACATAATCGTCGCCATGACGACCATTATGACATCATCGTCCCAATGAAGACCATATTAACATCATCATCGCCTTGAAAACCAGTATGACATCCTCGTCGCCATGACGACCATTATGAAGTCTACGTCGCCATGATGTCCATTATGACATCGTCGCCTTGACGACTAATATGACATCATTGTCGCCATTACGACCATTATGACATCATCGTCACCATGACAACCATTAGGACATCACCGTCGCCATGACGACCATTATGACATCATCGTCGCCATGATGACCATTATGACATCATCGTCACCATGACAACCATTATGACATCATCATCGCCATGATGACCATTATGACATCATCGTCGCCATGACGACCATTATGACACCATCATCGCCACGACGACCATTATGAAGCTATTGTTTGCTATGAAGACCATTATGACATCATCGTCGCCATGATGATCATTATGAAATCAAATTCGACATTACAACCATTATGACATCCTCGTCGCAATGACGACCATTATGACATCATTGTTGTCATGACGACCATTATGACATCATTGTTGTCATGACGACCATTATGACATCATTGTTGTCATGACGACCATTATGACATCACCGTCGCCATGACGACCATTATGACATCATCTTCGTCTTGACGACCAATATGACATCATCATCGCCATGACTACCATTATGACATCATAAACACCATGACGACCATTATGACATCAACAATGTCATGACGACCATTATGACATCATTGTCGCCATGAGGACCATTATGACATCATCGTCGCCATGACGACCATTATTACATTATCATCGCCTTGTATACTAATATGACATCATCGTCGCCATGATGCCCAATAGGACATCACCGTCGCCATGATGACCATTATGACATCACCGTCGCCATGACGACCATTATGGCATCATCATCGCCTTGACGACTAATATGACATGATCGTCGCCATGACGACAAACATGACATGATCGTCGCCATGACGACCATTATCAAATAAATGTCGCCATGACGACCAATATGACATCATCGTCTCGTTGATGACCCTATGACATCATCATCGCCATGATGACAATTATGACATCATCGTCGCCATGACGACCATTATGACATCATCGTCACCATGACAACCATTATGACACCATCGTCGCCACGACGACCATTATGAAGCCATTGTATGCTATGATGACCATTATGACATCATCGTCGCCATGACGACCATTATGACACCATCATCGCCACGACGACCATTATGAAGCCATTGTTTGCTATGATGACCATTATGACATCATCGTCGCCATGATGACCATTATGAAATCAAAGTTGACATTACGACCATTATGACACCATCATCGCCACGACGACCATTATGAAGCCATTGTATGCTATGATGACCATTATGACATCATCGTCGCCATGACGACCATTATGACACCATCATCGCCACGACGACCATTATGAAGCCATTGTTTGCTATGATGACCATTATGACATAATCGTCGCCATGATGACCATTATGAAATCAAAGTTGACATTACGACCATTATGACACCATCATCGCCACGACGACCATTATGAAGCCATTGTATGCTATGATGACCATTATGACATCATCGTCGCCATGACGACCATTATGACACCATCATCGCCACGACGACCATTATGAAGCCATTGTTTGCTATGATGACCATTATGACATCATCGTCGCCATGATGACCATTATGAAATCAAAGTTGACATTACGACCATTATGACACCATCATCGCCACGACGACCATTATGAAGCCATTGTATGCTATGATGACCATTATGACATCATCGTCGCCATGACGACCATTATGACACCATCATCGCCACGACGACCATTATGACATCACCGTCGCCATGATGACCATTATGAAATCAAAGTTGACATTACGACCATTATGACACCATCATCGCCACGACGACCATTATGAAGCCATTGTATGCTATGATGACCATTATGACATCATCGTCGCCATGACGACCATTATGACACCATCATCGCCACGACGACCATTATGAAGCCATTGTTTGCTATGATGACCATTATGAAATCAAAGTTGACATTACGACCATTATGACACCATCATCGCCACGACGACCATTATGACATCACCGTCGCCATGACGACCATTATGACATCACCGTCGCCATGACGACCATTATGACATCACCGTCGCCATGACGACCATTATGACATCACCGTCGCCATGACGACCATTATGACATCACCGTCGCCATGACGACCATTATGACATCACCGTCGCCATGACGACCATTATGACATCACCGTCGCCATGACGACCATTATGACATCACCGTCGCCATGACGACCATTATGACATCACCGTCGCCATGACGACCATTATGACATCACCGTCGCCATGACGACCATTATGACATCACCGTCGCCATGACGACCATTATGACATCACCGTCGCCATGACGACCATTATGACATCATCGTCGCCATGACGACCATTATGACATCATCGTCGCCATGACGACCATTATGACATCATCAATGTCATGACGACCATTATGACATCATCAATGTCATGACGACCATTAGGACATCATCAATGTCATGACGACCATTAGGACATCATCAATGTCATGACGACCATTAGGACATCATCAATGTCATGACGACCATTAGGACATCATCAATGTCATGACGACCATTAGGACATCATCAATGTCATGACGACCATTAGGACATCATCAATGTCATGACGACCATTAGGACATCATCAATGTCATGACGACCATTAGGACATCATCAATGTCATGACGACCATTAGGACATCATCAATGTCATGACGACCATTATGACATCATCAATGTCATGACGACCATTATGACATCATCAATGTCATGACGACCATTATGACATCATCAATGTCATGACGACCATTATGACATCATCAATGTCATGACGACCATTATGACATCATCAATGTCATGACGACCATTATGACATCATCAATGTCATGACGACCATTATGACATCATCAATGTCATGACGACCATTATGACATCATCAATGTCATGACGACCATTATGACATCATCAATGTCATGACGACCATTATGACATCATCAATGTCATGACGACCATTATGACATCATCAATGTCATGACGACCATTATGACATCATCAATGTCATGACGACCATTATGACATCATCAATGTCATGACGACCATTATGACATCATCAATGTCATGACGACCATTATGACATCATCAATGTCATGACGACCATTATGACATCATCAATGTCATGACGACCATTATGACATCATCAATGTCATGACGACCATTATGACATCATCAATGTCATGACGACCATTATGACATCATCAATGTCATGACGACCATTATGACATCATCAATGTCAGGACGACCATTATGACATCATCAATGTCAGGACGACCATTATGACATCATCAATGTCAGGACGACCATTATGACATCATCAATGTCAGGACGACCATTATGACATCATCAATGTCAGGACGACCATTATGACATCATCAATGTCAGGACGACCATTATGACATCATTGTCGCCATGAGGACCATTATGATATCATCATCAACACGTTGACCATTATGAAGTCATCGTTGCCATGATTACCATTATGACATCATCGTCTCCATGACGTCCATTAAAAATTCAACGTCGCCATAACGACAATTATGACATCATCGTCGCCTAGACGACCAATATGACATCATCGTCGCCATGACGACCATTATGATATAATTGTCGCCATGACAACCATTATGACATCGTCGCCATGACGACCATTATGTCATCATTGTTGCCATGACGACCATTATGATATCACCGTCGCCATGACGACCATTATGACATCATCGTCGCCTATAATACTAATATGACATCATCATCGCCATTACGACCATTATGACATCAACATCGCCATGACGACCATTATGACATCACCGTCGCCATCACGAGAATTATGACATCACCTTCACCATGACGACCATTATGACGTCATCATCGCCATGATGACCACTATGACGTCATCGTCGCCATGGCGACCATTATGACATTACAGTCGCCATGATGACCATTATGACATCATCGTCGTCTTGACGACCAATGTGACAACATCGTCGCCATGACTACCATTATGAAATCAACGTTGCCATGACTACCATTATGACATCATCGTTTCCCTGATGACTAATATGACATCATCGTTGCCATGATGACCATTATGATATCACCTTTGCTATGACAACCATTATGACATCATCGTCGCTATGATGACTATTATGACATCAACTTCGCCATGATGACCTTCATGATATCATCGTCGCCATGACGACCATTATGACATCATCATCGCCTTGATGACCAATATGACGTGATCGTCGCGATGACGACCAATATGACATGGTCGCCGCTATGACGCCCATTGTGAAATAAACGTCGCCATGACGAGAATTATGACATAATTGTCGCATGACCACCATTATGACATCACCGTCGCCATGACAACCATTATGACATCATCGTCTCCTTGACGACCAATATGACATCATCGTCGCCATGACGGCCATTATATAATCAACGTCGCCATGACGACCATTATGACATCATTGTCGCCTTGATGACTAATATGACATCGTCGCCATGATGACCATTATGACATCATCGTCGCCATGACGACAATTATGACATCACCGTCGCCATGACGACCATTATGTCATCATCATCGCCCTGATGACCAATATGACATGATCGTCGCCGTGACAACCAATATGACATCATCGTCACCTTGATGACCATATGACATCATCACAATCGCCATGACGACCATTACGACATCACAGTCGCCATGATGATCATTATGACATCATCGTCGTCTTCACGACCAATATCAAATCATCGTCGCCATGACGACCATTACGACATCATCAACGCCATGACGACCATTATGACATCATCGTGTCCATGACGACCATTATGATATCATCGTCGCCACAATGACCATTATGAAATCATCGTTGCCATGATGACCATTATGACATCATCGTCGCCGTGACGACCATTATGAAATCAATGTCAGCATGATGACCATTATGACATCATCGTCGCCTTGACGACTAATATGACATCATTGTCACCATTACGACATCGTCACCATGACAACCATTATGACATCACCGTTGCCATGAAGACCATTATGACATCACCATCGCCATGACGACCATTATGACATCATCATCGCCTTGACGACCAATATGACATGATCGTCGCCATGACGACCAATATGACATCATCATCGCCATGACGACCATTATGACATCAACGTCGCCGTGACGACCATTATGACATCATCGTCACCATGACAACCATTATGACATCATAATCGCCACAACGACCATTATGAAGCCATTGTTTGCTATGATGACCATTATGACATCATCGTCGCCATGATGACCATTATGAAATCAAAGTCGACATTACGACCATTATGACATCCTCATTGCAATGACGACCATTATGACATCATCGTCGCCATGACGACCATTATGACACCATCATCGCCACGACGACCATTATGAAGCCATTGTTTGCTATGAAGGCCAATATGACATGATCGTCGCCATGACGACCAATATGACATGATCGTCGCCATGACGACCATTATCAAATCAACGTCGCCATGACGACCATTATGAAATTGACGTCGCATGACGATCATTATGACATCACCGTCGCCATGACGACCATTATGACGTAATCGTCGCCATGATGACCATTATGACGTCATCATAGCCATGACGACAATTATTAAATCAGCGTAACCATGAAGACCATTATGACATCATCGTCGTCATGAGACCATTATGACATCATCAACGCCATGATGACCATTTTGACATCATCATCGCCATGATGACCATTATGACAAAATCATTGCCATGATGACCATTATGAAGTCATCGTTGCCATAATGACTATTATGACAACATCGTCGCCATGACGATCATTATGAAATCAACGTCGCCATGACGACAATTATGACATCATTGTCGCCTTGACGACCAATATGACATAATCGTCGCCATGACGACCATTATGACATAATCGTCGCCATGACGACCATTATGACATAATCGTCCCCATGAAGACCATAATGACATAATCATTGCCTTGACGACCAATATGACATCCTCGTCGCCATGACGACCATTATGAAATCAACGTCGCCATGACGACCAATATGACATCATCGTCGCCTTGACGACTAATATGACATCATTGTCGCCATTACGACCAATATGAAATCCTCGTCGTCATGACGACCATTATGAAATCAACGTCACCATGATGACCATTATGACATCACCGTTGCCATGAAGACCATTATGACATCATCGTCGCCATGACGACCATTATGACATCATCATCGCCTTGATGACCAATATGAAATGGTCGTTGCCATGACAACCAATATGACATGATCATCGCCATGACGACCATTATGAAATCGACGTCGACTTGACGACCATTATAACGTCATAGTCGCCATGACGACCATTGTGACATCACCATCGCCATGACGACCATTATGATATCATTGTCGTCTTGACGTCCAATATGAAATCATCATCACCATGGTGAGCGTTATGACATCATCAAACCATGATGACCATTATGACATGATCAAAGACATGACGACCATTATGAAATCATCGTCGCCATGATGACCATTATGACATCACCGTCTCCATGACGACCATTATAACATCATTATCGCCTTGACGACCAATATGACATGATCGTCGCCATGACGACCAATATGACATCATCGTCACGTTGGTGACCATATGACATCATCATCGCCATGATGACCATTATGACATCATCATCGCCATGACGACCATTATGACACCATCATCGCCACGACGACCATTATGAAGCCATTGTTTGCTATGATGACCATTATGACATCATCGTCGCCATGATGACCGTTATGAAATCAAAGTCGACATTACGACCATTATGACATCCTCGTCGCAATGACGACCATTATGACATCATTGTTGTCATGATGAGCATTATGACATCACCGTCGCCATGACGAGCATTATGACATAAAATCATAGAATGGTAGAGTTGGAAGGGACCTCCTGGGTCATCTGGTCCAACCCCCTGCTCAACGCAGGATTCACTAAATCATCTCAGACAGATGTCTGTCCAGCCTCTGTTTGAAGACGTCCATTGAAGGGGAACTCACCACCTCTCGTGGCAGCCTGTTCCACTCATTAATCCCCCTAACTGTCAAAAAGTTTTTTCTAATATCTAATCTGTGTCTCCTCCCATTTAGTTTCATCCCATTGCTTCTAGTCTTTCCTTGTGCAAATGAGAATAAAGATGATCCTTCTACAATGTGACAGCCCTTGACATATTTGTAGACAGCTATTAAGTCTCCTCTCAGTCTTCTTTTTTGCAAGCTAAACATTCCCAAATCCTGCAACCGTTCCTCATAGGACATGGTTTGCAGACCAGTCACCCTTCTGGTCGCTCTTCTCTGAACTTGCTCCAGTTTGTCTATGTCTTTTATAAAATGTGGTGCCCAAAACTGTACACAGTATTCCAGATGAGGTCTGACCAAAGAGGAGTAAAGTCCGATAATGACTTCACGTGATCTAGACTGTATGCTTCTGTTAATACATCCCAGAATTGTATTTGCCTTTTTTGCTGCTGCATCACACTGTTGACTCATGTTCAGTCTATGATTTATTAGTATACCTAAGTCTTTTTCACATGTACTGTTGCTTAGCTCTATTCCTCCCATTCTGTATATGCTTTTTTCATTTTTATTGCCCAGATGTAGTACTTTGCATTTTTCCCTGTTAAAAACCATTCTGTTGGTTGCTGCCCACTGCTCCAGTTTATTTAGGTCTTTTTGAATCCTCTCTCTCTTCTCTAGTATTAGCTATCCCTTCTAGCTTTGTGTCATCAGCAAATTTAATCAGTTTACCCTCAATTCCTTCATCTAAATCATTGATAAAGAGGTTGAACAATACAGGTCCCAGGACGGAGCCCTGTGGTACCCCACTTGAGACATTCATCCAGCTGGATGTGAAGCCATTTACAACCACCCTTTGAGTCCGATCACTAAGCCAGTTATGAATCCACCTAACAGTTCCCTGGTCCATTGCATACTTGGTCATTTTTTCAATAAGGATGGTGTGAGATAGTTTGTCAAATGCTTTGCTGAAGTCAAGATATACTATATCTACAGAATTTCCCTGATCCACCCAGTCAGTGATTCTGTCATAGAAGGAAATTAAGTTAGTCTGACATGACTTGTTAGTTACAAACCCATGCTGACTCTGGTTAATCGCCATCACCGTCGCCATGACGACCATTATGACATCATCTTCGTCTTGAAGACCAATATGACATAATCGTCGCCATGATGACCATTATGAAATCATCGTCGCCATGACGACCATTATGACATCATCTTCGTCTTGATGACCAATATGACATCATCAACGCCATGACGACCATTATGACATCATCAATGTCATGACGACCATTATGACATCATTGTCGCCATGAGGACCATTATGACATCATCGTCGCCATGACGACCATTATGATATCATCATCACCACGACGACCATTATGAAGTCATCGTTGCCATGATTACCATTGTGACATCGTCCCCATGACGTCCATTATGAATTCAACGTCTCCATAACGACAATTATGACATCGTCGCCATGACGACCATTATGATATAATCGTCGCCATGACAACCATTATGAAATCACCGTCACCATGACGACCATTATGTCATCATTGTCGCCTTGAATACTAAAATGACATAATTGTCGCCATGATGACCATTATGACATCACCGTCGCCATGACGACCATTATCACATCACCGTTGCCATGACGACCATTATGACATCATCATTGCCTTGATGACCAATATGAAATGGTCGTTGCCATGACAACCAATATGACATGATCATCGCCATGACGACCATTATGAAATCAACGTCGCCTTGACGACCATTCTGACGTCATCGTCGTCTTGACGTCCAATATGAAATCATCATCACCATGATGACCGTTATGACATCATCAAACCATGATGACCGTTATGACATCATCAAACCATGATGACCATTATGACATCAAAGACATAACGACCATTATGTCATCATCGTCGCCATGACGACTATTATGAAATCAACGTCGCCATGACGACCATTACGACATAATAATCGCCATGATGACCATTATGACATCACCGTCGTGATGATGAACATTATGACATCATCGTCGCCTTGACGACCAATATGACATCATCGTCGCCATGACGACAATTATGACATCGTCACCTTGAATACTAATATGACTTCATTGTAGCCATTATGACCATTATGACATCAACGTCGCCATGACGACCATTATGACATCAGTCGCCATGACGACCATTATGACATCACAGTCGCCATGACGACCATTATGACATCAGTCGCCATGACGACCATTATGACATGATTGTCGCCATGACCACCAATATGACATCATCGCCGTTGTGATGACCATATGACATCATTGTCGCCATGTCGACCATTATGACATCATCGTTGCCATGACAACCATTATGATATCACCGTCGCTATGATGACCATTATGACATCATCATCGCCTTGACGACCAAAATGACTTGATTGTCGCCATGACTACCATTATGAAATCAACGTCGCCATGACGAGCATTATGACATCACCGTCGCCATGACGTCCATTATGACATCATCGTTGTCTTGACGACCAAAATGACTTGATTGTCGCCATGACTACCATTATGAAAACAACGTCGCCATGACGACCATTATCACATCACCGTCGCCATGACGTCCATTATGACATCATCGTTGTCTTGACGACCAATATGACATTATCGTCGCCACGACGACCATAATGAATTCATCGTTGCCATGATGACCATTATGACATCAAAGTCGCCATGATGACCATTATGACATCATCGTCGCCTTGATGACTAATATGACATCTTCGTCTCCATGACGACAATTATGACATCTTCATCGCCATGACGACCATTATGACATCATTGTGGCCATGTAGAGAATTTTGACATCACCGTCGCCATGATGAGCATTATGACATCACTGTTGCCATGACGACAATTATGAAATTATGGTCGACATGACGACCATAATGACATCATGGTCGCCATGACGACCATTATGACATCAGCGTCGCCCTGACGAACATTACAACATTACTGTCGGCATGACGACAATTATGACTTCACCGTTGCCATGACGAACTTTATCACGTCATCGTCGCCATGACAACCATTATGACGTCATCATCGCCATGACAACCATTATGACGTCATCATTGCCATGACCACCATTATGACATCTGTCGCCATAGCCACCATTAAGACATTGTCGTCGCCATGATGAACAATATGGCATCATTGTTGCCATGACGACCATTTTGACATCATCATCGCCTTGACGACCAATACGACATCATCGTCGCCATGACGACCATTATGACATCATTGTTGCCATGATGAGCATTATAAAATCACCATCGCCATGACAACCATTATGACATCATCGTCGCCTTGACGACCAAAATTACATAGTCGCCATGACGACCATAATGACATCATCAACGCCATGACGACAATTATGACATCATCGCCTGATGACCATTATGACAAAATCGTTGCCATGATGACCGTTATATCATCGTCGCCACGACGACCATTATGAAGTCATCGTTGCCATGATGACTATTTTGACTACATCGTCGCCATGATGACCATTATGAAATCAACGTCGCCATGACGACAATTATGACATCATAGTCGCATTGACGACCAATATTACATAATTGTCGCCATGACGACCATTATGTCATCACCGTCCCCATGAAGACCATAATGACATCATCATCGCCTTGACAAACAATATGACATCCTCATCGCCATGATGACCATTATGAAATCAACGTCGCCATGACGACCATTATGACATCATTAACGCAATTATGACCATGATGACATCGTCACCATGATGACCATTATGACATCACCGTTGCCATGAAGACCATTATGACATCACCGTCGCCATGATGACCATTATGACATCATCATCGCATTGACGACGAATATGACATGATAGTCGCCATGACAACCATTATGACATCATCAATGTCATGACGACCACTATGACATCATCGTCGCCATGAGGACCATTATGACATCATCGTCGCCATGATGACCATTATGACATCACCGTCGCCACGATGACCATTATGACATCACCGTCGCCATGATGACCATTATGACATCACCGTCGCCATGATGACCATTATGACATCACCGTCGCCATGATGACCATTATGATATCATCATCATCGCCTTGTCGACCAATATGACATCATTGTCGCCTTGATGACCAATATGACATCACAGTCGCCATGATGACCATTGTACCATCATCATCAACGCTATGACGACCAATATGACATTATCGTCGCCATGATGACCAATATGACATCATCGTCGCCTTGATGACCAATATGACATCATCGTCACCATGACGAACATTATGACATAATCGTCGCCATGACGACCATTATGACATCATCATCGCCATGACGACAATTATGACATCATTGTTGCCATGGCGAGCATTATGACGTAATCGTCGCCATGATGACCACTATGACATCATTGTCGCCATGACGACCATTATGACATCACCGTCGCCATGACGACCATTATGACATCACCGTCAATTTGACGACCAAAATGACATGATCGTCACCATGCCGACCAATATGACATCATCGTCGCCTTGATGAACACATGACATCATCGTCGCCATGACAACCATTATGACATCATCCTTGCCATGACGACCATTATGACATCACCGTCGCCACGATGACATTATGACATCATCGTCGCCTTGACAACCAATATGGCATCATCGTCGCCATGACGACCAATATGATATCACCGTCACCATGACGACCATTATGACATCATCGTTGCCATGACGATTATGACATCATCAACGCCATGACAACCAATGACATCATCAATGTCATGACTACCTTTATGACATCATCGTTGCCATGATGACCATAATGACATCACCGTTGCCATAGCGACCATTTTGACATCACCGTCGCCATAGCCACCATTATGACATTATCGTTGACTTGACGAGAATTGTGACGTCATAGTCGCCTTGATGACTAATATGACATCATCGTCGCCATGACGACCACTATGACATCATCGTCACCATGACGACCATTATGACATCACCGTCGCCATGACTACTATTATGACATCACCGTCGCCATGATGACCATTATGACATCATCATCGCTTTGACGACCAATATGACATCATCATCGCTATGATGACCATGATGACATCTCGGTCGCCATGACGACCATTACGACGTCATGGTCGCCATGATGACCATTAGGACATCATCGTCACCATAACTACCAATATGACATAATTGTTGAAATAACGACCTTTATGATATCACTGTCACCATGACGACCATTATGAAGTCATCGTTGCCATGATGACCATTATGACATCATCATCGCCATGACGACCATTATGAAATCAATGTCGTCATGACGACCATTATGACATCACCGTCACCTTGACGACCAAAATGACATGATCGTCACCATGCCGACCAATATGACATCATCGTCGCCTTGATGAACACATGACATCATCGTTGCCATGACGACAATTATGACATCATCGTTGCCATGACGACCATTATGATATCACCGTCACCACCACGACTATTATGACATCATCGACGCCATGACGACCATTATGACATCACCGTCGTCATGACAACCATTATGACATCATAGTCGCTATGACGACCATTATGACATCATTGACATGACGAGAATTAAGATGTCATCGTCGCCTTGATGACTAATATGACATCATCGTCGCCATGATGACCATTATGACATAAATGTCGCCATGACGACCAATATGACATCATCGTCGCCTTGATGACCATATGACATCATCGTCGCCTTGATGACCATATGACATCATCGTCGCCTTGATGACCATATGACATCATCGTCGCCTTGATGACCATATGACATCATCGTCGCCTTGATGACCATATGACATCTTTGTTGCCATGACGAAAATTATGACATCACAGTCGCCATGACGACCATAATGACATCACGGTTGCCATAACGACCATTATGACGCTACCGTCGCCATGACGACCATTATGATATCACCATCACCATGAGGACTATTATGACATCACTGTCGCCATGACGACAATTATGGCATCATTGCTGCCATGATGACCATTATGACATCATCGTCGCATTGATAACAAATATGACTTCATCATCGCCATGACGACCATTATGGCATCATCATCGCCATGATGACCATGGTGACATCTCGGTTGCCATGACAACCATTATGACATCATTGTCGCCATGATGACCATTATGACATCATCGTCGCCATGACGACCATTATGAAGTCATTGTTGCCATGATGACCATTATGTCATCATCGTCGCCATGACGACCATTTTGAAGTCATTGTTGCCATGATGACCATTATGTCATCATCGTCGCCATGACGACCATTTTGAAGTCATTGTCGCCATGACGACCATGATGACATCATCTTCGCCTTGATGACCAGTATGACATCATCGTCGCCATGACTACCATTATGACATCATCGTCGCCATGACGACCATTATGAAATCAACATCACCATGACGACCATTATGACATCGTCGCCTTGTCAACTAATATGACATAATCTTCGCCATGACGACCATTATGATATCATCGTCGCCACGATGATCATTATGAAGTCATCGTTGCCATGATGACCATTATGACATCATCATCGCCATGACGACCATTATAAAAACAAAGTCGCCATGACGACAGTTATGACATCATCGTCAACTTGACGACCAATATGACATCATCGTCGCCATGACGACCATTACGACATAATCATCGCCATGACGACCATTATGACATCACCGTTGCCATGACGACCATTATGACATCATTGTCGCCTTGATGACCAATATGACATCATCGTCGCGTTGCCGACCAATTTGAAAACATAGTCGCCATGACGACCATTATGAATGCATCGTCGCCTTGAATACTAATATGACATCATTGTCGCCATGACGACCATTATGACATCAACGTCGCCATGATGACCATTATGACATCACCGTCGCCATGATGACCATTATGACATCATCATCGCCTTGCCGACCAATATGATATGATCGTGACCATGACGAACTATATCACTTCATCGTCGTCGTGATGACCATATGTTATCATCGTCCTCATGTCGACCATTATGACATCATCGTTGCCATGATGACCATAATGATATTACCGTCACCATGACGACCATTATGACATCAAAGTCGCCATGACGACCATTATGGCATCACCTTTGCCATGACGAAAATTATGACTCCATCATCGCCTTGACGGCCAATATGACCTGATCGCTGCCATGACGACCAATATGACATGATTGTCGCCGTGACGACCATTATGACATCAGCATCGCCATGACGACCATTATGACGTCTTCGACGTCATGACGACCATTGTGACGTCATAGACGCCATGATGACCATTATGACATCATCGTCGTGTTGACGATAAATATGACATCATTGTCGCCACGACAACCATTATGAAGTCATCGTTGCCATGACTATTATGACATAATTGTCGCCATGACGACCATTATGACATCACTGTAGCCATGATAACCATAATTACATCACCGTCACCATGAAGACATTTATGACATCATCGTCGTCTTGATGACCAATATGACATCATCGTCGCTATGACGAACATTATGACATCATCAACGCCATGATGACCATTATGACATCATCAACGTCATGACGACCATTATGACATCATCGTCGCCACGATGATTATTATGACAAAATTGCCACCATGAAGACCATTATATCATCATCGCCATGACGACCATTATGACATCATCGTCGCCTTGACAACCAATATGGCATCATTGTCGCCATGACGACCAATATGAAATCACCGTGACCATTATGACATCATCGTTGCCATGACGATTATGACATCATCAACGTCATGATGACCATAATGACATCATCGTTTCCATGATGACCATAATAACATCACAGTCGCCATAGTGACCATTATGACATCACCGTCGCCATAGCCACCATTATGACATCATCGTTGACATGACGAGAATTGTGATGTCATAGTCGCCTTGATGACTAATATGACATCATCGTCGCCATGACGATCACTATGACATCATCGTCACCATGACGACCATTATGACCTCACCGTCGCCATGACTACTATTATGACATCACCGTCGCCATGATGACCATTATGACATCATCATCGCTTTGACGACCAATATGACATCATCGTCGCTATGATGACCATGATGACATCTCGGTCGCCATGACGACGTCATTATCGCCATGATGACCATTATGACATCATCGTCACCATGACTTACAATATGACATCATTGTTGAAATGACGACCTTTATGACATCACTGTCACAATGACGACCATTATGAAGTCATCGTTGCCATGATGACCATTATGACATCATCATCGCCATGACGACCATTATAACATCTTTGTTGCCATGACGAATATTGTGACATCACAGTCGCCATGACGACCAATATGACATCACAGTCGCCATGACGACCATTATGACGTCACCGTAGCCATGACGACCATTATGATATCACCATTACCATGACGACTATTATGACACGACAATTATGGCATCATTGTTGCCATGATGACCATTATGACATCATCATCGCATTGATGACCAATATGGCATCATCATCGCCATGATGACCATGATGATATCTCGGTCACCATGACAACCATTATGACATTGTCGTCGTCATGACGACCATTATGAAGTCATCGTTGCCATGATGACCATTATGTCATCATCGTCGCCATGACGACCATTATGACATCATCGTCGCCATGACGACCATTCTGACATCATGTCATATTGGTCGTCAAGGCGTTGATGATGATGGCACAATGGTCGTCATGGTGACCGAGATATCATCATGGTCGTCATGGTGACCGAGATATCATCATGGTCGTCATGGTGACCGAGATATCATCATGGTCGTCATGGTGACCGAGATATCATCATGGTCGTCATGGTGACCGAGATATCATCATGGTCGTCATGGTGACCGAGATATCATCATGGTCGTCATGGTGACCGAGATATCATCATGGTCGTCATGGTGACCGAGATATCATCATGGTCGTCATGGTGACCGAGATATCATCATGGTCATCAATGCCACGACTGCCATTATGACATATTCGTCGCCACGACTGCCATTATGACATATTCGTCGCCACGACTGCCATTATGACATATTCGTCGCCACGACTGCCATTATGACATATTCGTCGCCACGACTGCCATTATGACATATTCGTCGCCACGACTGCCATTATGACATATTCGTCGCCACGACTGCCATTATGACATATTCGTCGCCACGACTGCCATTATGACATATTCGTCGCCACGACTGCCATTATGACATATTCGTCGCCACGACTGCCATTATGACATATTCGTCGCCACGACTGCCATTATGACATATTCGTCGCCACGACTGCCATTATGACATATTCGTCGCCACGACTGCCATTATGACATATTCGTCGCCACGACTGCCATTATGACATATTCGTCGCCACGACTGCCATTATGACATATTCGTCGCCACGACTGCCATTATGACATATTCGTCGCCACGACTGCCATTATGACATATTCGTCGCCACGACTGCCATTATGACATATTCGTCGCCACGACTGCCATTATGACATATTCGTCGCCACGACTGCCATTATGACATATTCGTCGCCACGACTGCCATTATGACATATTCGTCGCCACGACTGCCATTATGACATATTCGTCGCCACGACTGCCATTATGACATATTCGTCGCCACGACTGCCATTATGACATATTCGTCGCCACGACTGCCATTATGACATATTCGTCGCCACGACTGCCATTATGACATATTCGTCGCCACGACTGCCATTATGACATATTCGTCGCCACGACTGCCATTATGACATATTCGTCGCCACGACTGCCATTATGACATATTCGTCGCCACGACTGCCATTATGACATATTCGTCGCCACGACTGCCATTATGACATATTCGTCGCCACGACTGCCATTATGACATATTCGTCGCCACGACTGCCATTATGACATATTCGTCGCCACGACTGCCATTATGACATATTCGTCGCCACGACTGCCATTATGACATATTCGTCGCCACGACTACCATTATGACATATTCGTCGCCACGACTACCATTATGACATCATCGTCGCCATGACTACCATTATGACATCATCGTCGCCATGACTACCATTATGACATCATCGTCGCCATGACTACCATTATGACATCATCGTCGCCATGACTACCATTATGACATCATCGTCGCCATGACTACCATTATGACATCATCGTCGCCATGACTACCATTATGACATCATCGTCGCCATGACTACCATTATGACATCATCGTCGCCATGACTACCATTATGACATCATCGTCGCCATGACTACCATTATGACATCATCGTCGCCATGACTACCATTATGACATCATCGCCATGACGAACATTATGAAATCAATGTCGCCATGACGAACCTTATGACTTAATCGTCGTCATGATGACCGCTATGACATCACCGTCGCCAGGACAACCATTATGACATCATAGTCGCTATGACGACCATGATGACATCATCGTCGCCTTGATGACTAATATGACATCATCGTCGCCTTGATGACTAATATGACATCATCGTCGCCATGACATAATTGTCGCCATGACGACAAATATGACATGATTGTTGCCATGACGACCAATATGACATAATCGTCGCCTTGATGACCATATGACATCATCGTCGCCATGATGACCATATGACATCATCGTCGCCATGACGACCATTATGACATCACAGTCGCCATGATGACCATAATGACATCATGGTTGCCATGACGACCATTAAGACATCACCGTCGCCATGACGACCAATATGACATCATCATCGCCTTGATGACATCTACGTCGCCATGATGACCATTATGACATCACCTTTACCATGACGACCATTATGACTTCACTGTCGCCATGATGACCATTATGACATCATCATCGCCTGGGCGACCAATATGACATGATTGTTGTCATGACGACCATTATGACTTCATCATCGCCTTGCTGACCATATGACATCATCTTCGCTATGATGAAAATTATGACATCACCCGCGCCATAACGATCATGATGACATCAACGTTGCCATGCCGACGATTATGACATCATGGTCTCCATGAGGACCATTATGACATCACAGTCGCCCTGACGAGCATTATGACATCCCAGTCGCCTTGACAACCATTATGACATCACAGTCGCCTTGACAACCATTATGACGTCACGGTCGCCATTATGACCATTATGACGTCATCGTCGCCTTGGTGACAATTATGACATCACCGTCGCCATAGCCACCACTATGACGTCATCGTCGCCATGACGAACATCATGGCATCATTGTTGCCATGATGACCATTATGACATCATCTTCGCATTGACGACCAATATGACTTCATAGTCGCCATGATGACCATTATAGCATCATCATCGCCATAATGATCATGATGACATCATCTTCGCCATGAATACCATTATGGCATCATTGTTGAAATGACGACCATTATGAGGTCACCAATAAACACTAAACTATAGAGGGCACCATCCAAATCAAAAAGGGGATCAACATGCTGCACACCACATAAATACACGTGAAAAAAGGGAAAAGAGGTGTGCTATGAAGTAGTGATCACCCAGCAATACTTCAATAAATTATCAAACGTTATAATAAGTGACAATAAATTGTATTCATTACAAATATAAATACATACAAACAACGTCAAAAAACCCAAATAGCTAAAACACAAGTAAAATCAATATAGTGGGGTTACCCACTAATTTGAAGCCCACCTTCTCTAAAAAAACATCCCTAGTTACAACAGAACAAGCAGTACCATAATACAACAAGTTCCAGTATTATCCCTGGTGATCAATATCGTACACATGCAAATTAGTTTGACTGCCTGACATTAGCATTCAAGAAGGTGTACTATAGTCCAGAAAGATGAAGAGGGAAATATGTGCCTACTACAGCAGAGTATATATTGAAAAATACAAAGAGTCCCAAACATAAATGAAGCCCATATAGAATATCTGAGCTGACAAATACTATATACTCACATACCACAAAAAGTACTATTCAGGGTATAAATAAATACAAAACCCTTTCATGCTGTAAGTATCCCTCCTGCACATAATAGCGCTACGATCAATCACCTCCCTGAGCACAAAATCCTATGCTGGGATGAAGCAGGCGGGCATTCAGTGCCCAACGCGTGTCGCCACTACACATGGCTTCATCAGGGGTCTATAGGGCACAGGTAAGATGACGCTGTTATATATAATCAAGAACCTAATTACCATTTCAGCAGCTGATATGCGGCCACTCCAAACCATACATTGCAGGAACATGGCGTGACCCCCAACCTGGAAGTGCTATGCATTGCACATGTGCTGGAGAGCATACAGGAAGTGAGGGGGAGGATCGCATCCTCCCCATGGTAACCCAGACGATGCAGCTGGTAACCCAAACGCTGCAGCTTGTGCATAGATGCACATTGCACAAAGCAGACAAAGTCATGATGAGCAGGGTGATGCCTGCATCCCAAAGGCTAAAGGTCACATCATATATGTTGGAAAGTTATGCATTATGCGCAAGGAAAGAGCACGATCATAGTGAGAATATTTTGTCTTTCATAGGTGTAATGCCATATGCTGGGCATCCTGCCACAGGCTATCCCAAGTCCTAATAAATCCTGTCTGACCCTAAAGGTCATCAAATTAATCTAGTTATTTATAACATACCCCCATAACAGCTTGGCACACAGGAGAGTTGGCCAGAGGCAAACAAAGTATACCTGAATGGAGAGTCCAGAAACAGAGTCATCAAAACAATAGCAATAGCCACCAGGCTCCATCGCCTGTTTGGACCTCACATATGGAATAGTGCAACCATCTGGAAACATCTGGACTGGACTAATGGAACGAGCATTGGTGGCTATTGCTATTGTTTTGATGACTGTTTCTGGACTCTCCATGGCAATTGCCTGGTATATCATGAACTATAAAATAATTAATTGTCTTTTGATGATCTGAGCTATGGGTCTGTTTTTATGGAGACTTTTCCTCTGTTGTGTTCCAGGTGGTTTGACATTTTGTCCGTTCTTTGTCTCCCTGATGATCAATATTGCATATATGGGGGGGTTTTCCTCATCTTTAGACGTAAAGCCTGACATATTTATAATAACTTTTACTTTGTCTTTATATATACCAACAACTCATTTGAGGTTTGGGTCTTTCCAAAGGGGGTAAAAGGTATGCGTAGTGGCTGTATCAGCTATATGTCGAACTTGGATATCGCATAAGATACTCAAATATGAGGGTCTCGTCTCTCTTTGAATGGCACCTTGTCCTCATAAACCCGAGTGAATATATTTGTTTAACATCAATCTTGTGGCAGATAATTACACTTGGATACCTAACATACATGCAAGCACTTGGGTCTGTCCTGCGGTGTTATGGGCATCTTGATTGTTTGTGGAGACTAAAAGTACCCCTTATTCACCATCAGTATTTCATATAGAATTTTACTTGCCTTGCAGACCTGATTGGCCCCCCACTGAGATATAATTAAACCAACCGTATCACAGCGTAATACAGCAGTTTTTTGGGGGGAGCTTTGGGATGATGAGAAGCCCTCTATATAATGGGGTTCTTGGGATCGACTGAAATCCAATTTGGTCATATTTATCCATAATAAAATCGTATATATATATTTTTTTGTCTCTGACTTATGTGTACGTTTATCTATAGCTGTGCGGGTGCTACGCCGGGTCGTATATCATGTTTGAATGAGCAGTGCGCACTGTATATTGGAGAATGCTTGTGATACTGTCAGTGTGTATCGGCATAATATTATTTATAAAAATATAAGAAAATTTTTTTTTTTCCTTCACAAAAGGAGAAAAAAAAAAGAAAGGGAAAAAAAAGTTGTTTTTAAAAGCGCTTTTTTTTTTTTTTTTTGCTAACTATCCATAATTGTGCTCTCTCTGATTCAGGTATACTTTGTTTGCCTCTGGCCAACTCTCCTGTGTGCCAAGCTGTTATGGGGGTATGTTATAAATAACTAGATTAATTTGATGACCTTTAGGCTATGTGCCCACGTTGCATTTATGAAGCAGAAAATTTCTGCTTCATTTCTGCAAGTCCTCTCCCGGAAAAACGCATGCGGAATTCCGCACGCGTTTATCGCGCATTTTTCGCGCGTTTATCACGCGTTTTCCACATGCGGAATTGCCTTGCGTTTTTTATGCATTGGACAAAGGCAATTCTGCTTGCGGAAACGCAAAATTAAATGACATGCTGCGGATTTTTGAACGCAGCATAAACGCTGCGGAAAAATCCGCAGCATGGGCATTGACATTGCGGAATGCCATTGGGGACCATGGGGTGCGGATATACATGCGTTTTTCAAGCGTTTACGCTGAAGAAATTCCGCAGCATATACGCTTGAAAAACGCTACGTGGGCACACAGCCTTAGGGTCAGACAGGATTTATTAGGACTTGGGATAGCCTGTGGCAGGATGCCCAGCATATGGCATTACACCTATGAAAGACAAAATATTCTCACTATGATCGTGCTCTTTCCTTGCGCATAATGCATAACTTTCCAACATATATGATGTGACCTTTAGCCTTTGGGATGCAGGCATCACCCTGCTCATCATGACTTTGTCTGCTTTGTGCAATGTGCATCTATGCACAAGCTGCAGCGTTTGGGTTACCAGCTGCATCGTCTGGGTTACCATGGGGAGGATGCGATCCTCCCCCTCACTTCCTGTATGCTCTCCAGCACATGTGCAATGCATAGCACTTCCAGGTTGGGGGTCACGCCATGTTCCTACAATGTATGGTTTGGAGTGGCCGCATATCAGCTGCTGAAATGGTAATTAGGTTCTTGATTATATATAACAGCGTCATCTTACCTGTGCCCTATAGACCCCTGATGAAGCCATGTGTAGTGGTGACACGCGTTGGGCACTGAATGCCCGCCTGCTTCATCCCAGCATAGGATTTTGTGCTCAGGGAGGTGATTGATCGTAGCGCTATTATGTGCAGGAGGGATACTTACAGCATGAAAGGGTTTTGTATTTATTTATACCCTGAATAGTACTTTTTGTGGTATGTGAGTATATAGTATTTGTCAGCTCAGATATTCTATATGGGCTTCATTTATGTTTGGGACTCTTTGTATTTTTCAATATATACTCTGCTGTAGTAGGCACATATTTCCCTCTTCATCTTTCTGGACTATAGTACACCTCCTTGAATGCTAATGTCAGGCAGTCAAACTAATTTGCATGTGTACGATATTGATCACCAGGGATAATACTGGAACTTGTTGTATTATGGTACTGCTTGTTCTGTTGTAACTAGGGATGTTCTTTTGGAGCAGGTGGGCTTCAAATTAGTGGGTAACCCCACTATATTGATTTTACTTGTGTTTTAGCTATTTGGGTTTTTTGACGTTGTATGTATTTATATTTGTAATGAATAAAATTTATTGTCACTTATTATAACGTTTGATAATTTATTGAAGTATTGCTGGGTGATCACTGCTTCATAGAACACCTCTTTTCCCTTTTTTCACATTATGAGGTCACCGTCACCATGATGACCATTATGAAGTCATCGTTGCCATGATGACCATTATGACATCATCGTCGCTATGACGACTATTATGACATATTCGTCGCCATGACGACCATTATGACATCACCGACGCCATGATGACCATTATGACATCACCGTCGCCATGACGTCCCTTATGACATCACCGTCGCCATGATGACCATTAGGATATCATCATCATCGCCTTGACGACCAATATGACATCATCGTCGCCATAACGACCAATATGACATCATCGTCGCTTTGATGACCAATATGACATCATCGTCGCCATGATGACCATTATGACATAATCGTCGCCATGAGGACCATTATGACATCATTGTTGCCATGACGACCAGTATGATATCACCATCGTCATGACGATCATTATGACTTCACCGTCGCCATGACGACCATTATGACATCATCATTGCCTTGACGACCAATATGACATGATCGTCGCCATGACAACCAATATGACATCATAGTCGCCTTGATGACCATATGACATCATCGTCGCCATGCCGACCAATATGACATTATCGTTACCATGACGACCATTATGATATCACCGTCGCCACGACGACCATTATGAAGTCATCGTTGCCATGATTACAATTATGACATTATCGACGCTATGACGACCATTATGACATCATCGTTGCCATGAGGACCATTATGATATCACCTACGCCATGATGACCATAATGACGTCATCGTCGCCATGATGACCATTATGAGATCATCGCCACCACGACGACCATTATGAAGACATCGTTGCCATGACGACCATTATGACATCATCGTCGCCACGACGACCATTATGAAGTCATCGTTGCCATGATGACCATTATGACATCATCGTCGCCATGACAACCATTATGACAAAAACGTCGCCATGACGACCATTATGACATCACTGTCGCCATGACGACCACTATGACATCATCTTTGCCATGATGACCATTATGACATCATTGTCGCCTTGAATACCAATCTGACATCATCGTCGCCATGACGACCATTATGACATCAACGTCACCATGATGTCCCTTATGACATCACCGTCGCCATGATGACCATTATGTTATCATCATCATCGCCTTGGCGACCAATATGACATCAACGTCGCCATGACGACCAATATGACATCATCGTCGCCTTGATGACCAATATGACTCCACCGTCGAAATGACAACCATTATGACATAATCGTCGCCATGATGACCACTATGACATCATCGTCGCCATGAAGACCATTATGATATCATCGTCGCCATGAAGACGATTATGACATCACCGTCTTCATGACGACCAATATGACATCACCATCGCCATGACGACCAATATGACATTATCGTCGCCATGACAACCCATATGACATCATAGTCGCCTTGATGACCATATTACATCATCGTTGCCATGCCACCCAATATGACATCATCGTTGTCATGACGACCATTATGACGTCATCATCACCATGATGACCATTATGAGAGTATCGTCGCCACGACGACCAATATGAAGTCATCGTTGCCATGATTACCATTATGACATTATCAACGCCATGACGACCATTATAACAACATCGTCGCCATTATGACCATTCTGACATCACCGTAGCCATGACGACCATTATGACATCACCGTCGCCATGATGACCATTATGACATTATTGTTACCATGACGATAATTATGACATCATTGTCGCCATGACGACCATGATGACATCATGGTCTCCATGATGACCATTATGACATCACCGTCGCCCTGACGAGCATTATGACATCACAGTCGCCATTACGACCATTATGACATCACAGTCGCCATGATGACCATTATGACGTCATCGTCGCCATGATGACCATTATGACATCATCGTCGCCACGACGACCATTATGAAGTCATTTTTGCCATGATAACAATTATGACATCATCGTCGCCATGACGACCATTATGACAACATTGTCGCCTTGACGACCCTTATAACATCATCGATGCCATGATGACCAATATGACATTATCGTCGACTTGATGACCAATATGACATTATCGTCGCCATGATGACCATTATGACATAATCGTCGCCAGGAGGACCATTATGACATAATCATTGCCATGACGACCATTATGACATCATTGTTGCCATGACGTCCAGTATGACATCACCGTCGCCATGACAACCATTATGAAGTCATCGTTGCCATGATGACCATTATGACATCATCGTCGCCATGACATCCATTATGACAGAAACGTCGCCATGACGACCATTATGACATCACCGTCGCCATGATGACCATTATGACTTCACCTTCGCCATGAAGACCATTATGACATCATCATTGCCTTAACGACCAATATAACATGATCGTCGCCATGATAACCAATATGACATCATAGTCGCCTTGATGACCATATGACATCATCGTCGCCATGCCGACCAATATGACATCATCGTCGCCATGACGACCATTATGACATCAACGTCGCCATGACGTCCCTTATGACATCAATCGCCATGATGACGATTATGATATCATCATCATCGCCTTGACGACCAATATGACATTATCTTCGCCATGACGACCAATATGACATCATCGTCGCCTTGATGACCAATATGACTTCACCGTCGCCATGACAACCATTATGACGTAATCGTCGCCATGATGACCACTATGACATCATCGTCGCCATGAAGACCATTATGACATCATCGTCGCCATGAAGACCATTATGACATCACCATCGCCATAACGACCAATATGACATCACCGTCGCATTGAAGACCAATATGACATGATCGTCGCCATGACAACCAATATGACATCATAGTCGCCTTGATGACCATATGACATCATCGTCGCCATGCCAACCAATATGACATCACCGTCGCCATGACGACCATTATGACATCATCATCGCCTTGACGACCAATATGACATGATCGTCGCCATGACAACCACTAAGACATCATAGTCGCTTTGATGACCATATGACATCATCGTCGCCATGCCAACCAATATGACATCATCGTTGCCATGATGACCATTATGATATCACGTCGCCATGACGACCATTATAACAACATCGTCGCCATTGCGACCATTCTGACATCACCGTAGCCATGACGACCATTATGACATCACCGTCGCCATGATGACCATTATGACATCACCGTCGCCATGATGACCATTATGACATCATAGTCACGTTGATGAACATATGACATCATAGTCGCCATGATGACCATTTTGAGATAATCGTAGCCACGACGACCATTATGAAGACATTGTTGCCATGATGACCATTATGACATCATCGTCGCCATGACGACCATTATGACAACATTGTCGCCTTCACGACCAATATGATATCATCGTCGCCTTGACGACCATTATAACATCATCGATGCAATGATGACCATTATGACATCATCGTCGCCTTGAATACCAATCTGACATCACCATCGCCATGAGGACCATAATGACGTCATCGTTGCCATGATGACCATTATGACATCATCGTCGCCATGACGACCATTATGACAAAAACGTCGCCATGACTACCATTATGACATCACCGTCACCATGATGACCATTATGACATCATCATCGCCCTGACGACAAATATGACATGATCGTCGCAATGATGACCATTACGACATCATCGTCACCTTGATGACCATATGACATTATCGTCACCATGGTGACCATGATGACATCATTATCATCGCCTTGACGACCAGTATAGCATTATCGTCGCCATGAAGATCAATATGACATCATCGTCGCCTTGATGACCAATATGACATTATTGTTGCCATGATGACCAATATGACTTAATCGTCGCCATGATGACCATTATATCATCATCATCGCCTTGTCGACCAATATGACATTACCGTCGCTATGACGTCCAATATGACATCATCGTCGCCTTGATGATCAATATGAAATCACCGTCGCCATGATCACCATTGTGCCATCATCATCAACACCTTGACAACCAATATGATATTATCGTCGCCATGATGACCAATATGACTTCATCGTCACCTTGATGACCAATATGACATCATCGTCACCATGACGACCATTGTGACAATCGTCGCCATGACGACCATTATGACATCATCATTGCCATGACGACAATTATGACATCATTGTTGCCATGGCGACCATTATGACGTAATCGTCGCCATGATGACCACTAAGACATCAATGTCGCCATGATGACCATTATGACATCATCGTTCCCATGACGACCATTATGATATCACCGTAACCATGACGACCATTATGACATCACCGTCGCCACGATGACATTATGACATCATGCCTTGACAACCAATATGGCATCATCGTCGCCTTGATGACCACATGACATCATCGTCGCCTTGATGACCACATGACATCATCGTCGCCATGACGACCATTATGACATCATCATTGCCATGACGACCATTATGATTTCACCGTCACCATGACGACCATTATGACATCACCGTCGCCATGACGACATTATGACATCATCGTCGCCATGACAACCATTATGAAATCAACGTCAGCATGATGACCATGATGACATCATCGTCGCCTTGACAACTAATATGACATAATCATCGCCATGACGACCATTATGACATCATCAACGCCATGAAGACCATTATGACATCACCTTTGCCATGACGACCATTATGACTTCACCTTCGCCATGACGACCATTATGACATCATCATCGCCTGGACGACCAATATGACATCATCGGCGCCTTGATGACCATATGACATCATCATCGCTATGACGACCATTATGACATCATTGTTGCCATGACGAATATTATGACATCAACCGCGCCATGACGAGCATGATGACATCACCGTCGCCATGACAACCATTATGACATCATAGTCGCTATGACGACCATGATGACATCATCGTCGCCATGACGACCATTATGACATCATCGTTGACATGACGAGAATTATGACGTCATGATCGCCTTGATGACTAATATGACATCATCGTCGCCATGACGACCATTAGGACATAATTGTCGCCATGACGACCAATATGACATCATCATCGCCATGGCAGCAAATTTGACATGATTGTTGCTATGACGACCAATATGACATCATCGTCGCCTTGATGACCATATGACATCATCGTCACCATGACGACCATTATGACATCTTTGTTGCCATGATGAACATTATGACATCACAGTCGCCATGGCGACCATAATGACATCATGGTCGCCATGACGACCATTATGACATCTCGATCGCCATGACGAAAATTATGACATCACAGTCGCCCTGACAAGCATTATGACATCACAGTCGCCATGATGACCATTATGACATCACCGTCGTCATGACGACCATTATGATATCACCATCACCATGACTACTATTATGACATCACTGTCGCCATGACGAGAATTATGGCATCATTGTTGCCATGATGACAATTATGACATCATCGTCGCCATGATGACCATGATGACATCTCGGTCGCCATGACAACCATTATGACATCATGGTCGCCATGATGACCATTATGACATCATCGTCGCCATGACGACCATTATGAAGTCATTGTTGCCATGATGACCATTATGTCATCATCGTCGCCATGACGACCATTTTGAAATCAATGTCGCCATGACGACCATGATGACATCATCGTCACCTTGAATACCAATCTGACATCATCGTCGCCATGACGACCATTATGGCATCACCTTTGGCATGATGACCATTATGACATCATCATCATCGCCTTGACGACCAATATGACATTATCGTCGCCATGACGACCAATATGACATCATCTTCGCCTTGATGACCAATATGACATCATCATCGCCATGACGACCATTATGACATCATTGTTGCCATGACGACCATTATGACGTAATCGTCGCCATGATGACCAGTATGACATCATCGTCGCCATGACTACCATTAAGACATATTTGTCACCATGACAACCATTATGACATCATCGTCGCCATGACGACCATTGTGAAATCAACATCACCATGACGACCATTATGACATCATTGTCGCCTTGACAACTAATATGACATAATCTTCGCCATGACGAACATTATGACATCACCGTCGCCATTACGACCATTATGACATCATCGTCACCTTGACGACAAATATGACATCATCGTCGACATGACGACCATTATGACATCATCGTCGCAATGACGAAAATTATGACATCATCGTCGCCTTGAATACCAATCTGATATCATCATCACCATGACGACCATTATGACAATCGTCGCCATGACGACCATTATGACATCATCATCGCCATGACGACAATTATGACATCATTGTTGCCATGGCGACCATTATGACGTAATCGTCGCCATGATGGCCACTATGACATCAATGTCGCATGATCACCATTATGACATCATCGTTGCCATGACGACCATTATGATATCACCGTCACCATGACAACCATTATGACATCACCGTCACCACGATGACATTATGACATCATTGTCGCATTCACAACCAATATGGCATCATCGTCGCCTTGATGACCACATGACATCATCGTCGCCTTGATGACCACAGGACATCATCATCGCCATGACGACCATTATGACATCATCAACGCCATGAAGACCATTATGACATCACCTTTGCCATGACGACCATTATGACTTTTCCTTCGCCATGAAGACCATTATGACATCATCATCGCCTTAACGACCAATATGACATGATTGTCGCCATGACGACCAATATGACTTCATCGTCGCCTTGATGACCATATGACATCATCATCGCTATGACGACCATTATGACATCATTGTTGCCATGACGAATATTATGACATCACCCGCGCCATGACGAGCATGATGACATCACCGTCGCCATGACAACCATTATGACATCATAGTCGCTATGACGACCATGATGACATCATCGTCGCCATGACGACCATTATGACATCATCGTTGACATGACGAGAATTATGACGTCATGATCGCCTTGATGACTAATATGACATCATTGTCGCCATGACGACCATTAGGACATAATTGTCGCCGTGACGACCAATATGACATCATCATCGCCATGACGACAAATTTGACATGATTGTTGCCATGACGACCAATATGACATCATCGTCGCCTTGATGACCATATGACATCATCGTCGCCATGACGACCATTATGACATCTTTGTTGCCATGATGAACATTATGACATCACAGTCGCCATGGCGACCATAATGACATCATGGTCGCCATGACGACCATTATGACATCTCGATCGCCATGACGAAAATTATGACATCACAGTCGCCCTGACAAGCATTATGACATCACAGTCGCCATGACGACCATTATGACATCACCGTCGCCATGACGACCATTATGATATCACCATCACCATGACTACTATTATGACATCACTGTTGCCATGTAGTGAATTATGGCATCATTGTTGCCATGATGACCATTATGACATCATCGTCGCATTGATGACCAATATGACTTCATCGTCGCCATGACGACCATTATGGCAACATCATCGCCATGATGACCATGATGACATCTCGGTCGCCATGACAACCATTATGACATCATGGTCGCCATGATGACCATTATGACATCATCGTCGCCATGACGACCATTATGAAGTCATTGTTGCCTTGATGACCATTATGTCATCATCGTCGCCATGACGACCATGATGACATCATCGTCACCTTGAATACTAATCTGACATCATCGTCGCCATGACGACCATTATGGCATCACCTTTGGCATGATGACCATTATGACATCATCATCATCGCCTTGACGACCAATATGACATTATCGTCGCCATGACGACCAATATGACATCTTCTTCGCCTTGATGACCAATATGACATCATCATCGCCATGACGACCATTATGACATCATTGTTGCCATGACGACCATTATGACGTAATCGTTGCCATGATGACCAGTATGACATC
Organism: Phyllobates terribilis; assembly: GCF_046119375.1. NCBI lineage: Eukaryota > Metazoa > Chordata > Amphibia > Anura > Dendrobatidae > Phyllobates > Phyllobates terribilis. Next base: position 635,569,631 of record NW_027362763.1, read on the forward strand.
ATCTTCGCCATGACTACCATTAAGACATATTCGTCGCCATGACAACCATTATGACATCATCGTCGCCATGACGACCATTGTGAAATCAACATCACCATGACGACCGTTATGACATCATTGTCGCCTTGACAACTAATATGACATAATCTTCGCCATGACGACCATTATGACATCACCGTCGCCATTACGACCATTATGACATCATCGTCACCTTGACGACAAATATGACATCATCGTCGACATGACGACCATTATGACATCATCGTCGCAATGACAAAAATTATGACATCATCGTCGCCTTGAATACCAATCTGATATCATCATCACCATGACGACCATTATGACAATCGTCGCCATGACGACCATTATGACAATCGTCGCCATGATGACCATTATGACATCATCATCGCCATGACGACAATTATGACATCATTGTTGCCATGGCGACCATTATGACGTAATCGTCGCCATGATGACCACTATGACATCAATGTCGCATGATCACCATTATGACATCATCGTTGCCATGACGACCATTATGATATCTCCGTCACCATGACAACCATTATGACATCACCATCGCCACGATGACATTATAACATCATTGTCGCCTTCACAACCAATATGGCATCATCGTCGCCTTGATGACCACATGACATCATCGTCGCCTTGATGACCACATGACATCATCATCGCCATGATGACCATTATGACATCATCGTTGCCATGACGACCATTATGATTTCACTGTCACCATGACGACCATTATGACATCACCGTCGCCATGGCGACATTATGACATTATCGTCGCCTTGACAACCAATATGACTTCATCGTCGCCATGACGACCATTATGAAATCAACGTCAGCATGATGACCATGATGACATCATCGTCGCTGTAGCATCGGCGTCTCTGCCCCGTTTTAGGCAGAGACGCCGTCCCTCTCACCTCCCCGCTCCTGGCGCGGCGTCCTCCAGCGCTGCTCTCCCCGCTGCTTCCGGCACGCGCTCCTTCCCCGGTAGTGTGCTTAGGGCGCGCGCGCGCTCCCCCTCTCTTAAAGGGACCGCGCGCGCCGTCCTAAGGAGTCCCCGGCCAATTGCCGGAGGACCTCCCATATAAAAGGCACCTCCTCCAAAATGGAGGTGCCCGAGCAATGTTGTAGCACTGTTCACTACTCTGCTTCAGCCCTCAGGTCCCGTTGCCAGTTACCTGCCAGATACCTGCCAGTCTGCTGTCTAATTCCTGCCTGATATCCTGCTACCTGCCTGCTAGCCTGAGGTCCGACGGTCTGCCTTCCAACTCCTGTCAGTCTATCTAAGGACCAGCTTGCCCGCTCACCTGGGAGCGCACATCTTCTACCTGGCTGCTTGCGTGAGGTCCGACGGTCTGCCTTCCAACTCCTGTCAGTCTGTCTAAGGACCAGCTTGCCCGCTCACCTGGGAGCGCACATCTGCTATCTGCCTGCTAGCCTACCTGGAGACTCCGCCGTCACGTGCTGTGACCACCCGCCTGTCCAGAGACTCCTGCCCGCTCACCTGGGAGTGCTCATCTGCTACTTGTCTGTTGGTTCTCCTGGAGGCTCCGCCGTCACATGCTGTGACCACCCGTTCATCCAGAGACTCTCGCCTGCTCACCTGGGAGCTCAAGTCTATCATCTGCCGCCACAGGTCGTACCAATCCTTTACCCAGAGACTGCCCCGGTCACTTGCCGTGACCTCCTGCCCGTTCATCCAGAGACTGCCCCGGTCACTTGCCATGACCTCCTGCCCGTTCATCCAGAGACTGCCCCGGTCACTTGCCGTGACCTCCTGCCCGTTCATTCAGAGACTGTCCTGCTCACCTGCTGTGACTGCCTGCCCGTCTACCCTGGTCGCCACCCGCTCCCTTACAAGGACCGCCCCCTTGTATAGTAGCTCAGAGGTTCCGCCTCCCAGACCCGTTACAGTTTGCTCGGGCCTTGGAACCCGGTGGCACCCAAGCTCCCTCGCTCTCGGACCTGTGTCATGAACTTTCCGTCAGAAGTCCCAACAGGAGTCCATCCTGGGTCACCTGCGGAATGTTAATTCTCGCCTGGACACTCTGACTGCTTTGCCTGCAACCATCGCCAGTGCCATGACTCGCAATCCGGCAGCTCCACTGCCCACTAATAACATGGTATCCTACCCCGGACCCCGGCTTTCTGCACCTCCTCGTTTCGGAGGCGACTCCGCCCAGGCTCGGGGCTTCATAAATCAGTGCACCCTGCACTTTGAACTCCCATCTCACCGGAGAGGCCCTGGCCTGGCTAAATCCTCTATGGGAGAGAGGAGACCCCCTGGTGTCCGACTTGCCTGCCTTTCTCACGGCTTTCCGGAAAGTCTTCGACGAACCCGGACGGAAGACCTCATCCGCATCATCTCTGCTACGCCTCCGTCAGGGAAGTCTCACCGTGGGCCAATATGCCATACGGTTCCGCACCCTTGCCTCAGAGCTGGCCTGGGATAATGACGCTTTGGTTTCCGTCTTCTGGGAGGGTCTGTCCGGCCGTATTAAAGATGAACTTGCCGGTCGGGACATTCCTACCACTCTCGATGACCTAATTACTCTTGCCACCCGGATTGACCTGCGGTTCCAGGAGCATGCCAAAGAGGTCACCCGTGAGAGGAGGTTTCCACGTCTAGCTCCTACTTTTCAGAAACCAGTCACTCCCTCCGTCTCTCCTCAGCTACACTCTCCTGAGCCTATGCAGGTCGACCAGACCAAGATGGTCGGTTCTCGCCAAGAATCTCGCCAAGCCGAGGGAAGCTGTTTCTATTGTGGCAGTATGAAGCACTTCATCCGTTCCTGCCCGGAAAAGCCGGGAAACGCCAGTGTCTAGGACCACTCGGAGAGGTCGTCCTAGACAAAAGTAAGCCCTCTCCGTCTCTGACCTTACCGGTCTCTATTGCTTGGGGAGAAAACCGTCTCTTTGAACTCGCCCATCTGGATTCTGGAGCTGCTGGAAACCTCATCTCCCAGTCTCTGGTAGAGAGATACCATATTCCCACCAAGTCCCTGGCTGAACCATTGTCAGTCGCCTCCGTGGATGGAAGACTTCTCTCGGAGACCATCCTGCTCGTCACCGAACCCATAACCCTGCAGGTGGGAATGCTACACTCTGAGGAGATCTCATTCCATGTGCTGTCCGGACTTTCTCACTCCCTGTTGCTAGGTCTACCTTGGCTCCAGACACATGAACCCGTATTGAACTGGCGGTCTGGTGAAGTACTCCGATGGGGCCCTGACTGCCATAGGACCTGCCTGGTCCCGGTCCGTCCACTTCGCCCTCAGCCTACTCCAGCTAACTTACCTGGCCTCCCGACTCCCTACTGGCCCTATGCGGACGTCTTCGGTAAGAAGGAAGCTGAGACGTTGTCACCCCATAGGCCATACGATTGCCCGATCGACCTGGTACCTGGCACCACTCCTCCCCGTGGGCGTATCTACCCGTTGTCTGCAGCCGAGACCCGAGCCATGTCTGTGTACATTGAGGAGAATCTGGCTAGGGGATTTATCCGAAAATCTACCTCCCCGGCTGGAGCCGGATTCTTCTTTGTCAAAAAGAAAGACGGCTCGCTACGTCCCTGTATTGACTACAGAGGACTCAATCTCATCACGGTAAAAAACAAATATCCCCTGCCACTCATCTCCGAATTGTTTGACCGTCTCAAGGGCGCCAGGATCTTCTCCAAGCTGGATCTACGAGGAGCGTAATCTGGTCCGTATCCGTCAAGGAGACGAGTGGAAGACGGCATTCAATACCCGGCACGGTCACTACGAGTACCTTGTGATGCCCTTCGGTCTCTGTAATGCTCCCGCGGTCTTTCAGGAACTAGTCAACGACATCTTCCGTGACCTCCTGTACTCCTGCGTAGTGGTATACCTGGACGATATCTTGGTCTTCTCTCCGGATCTCCCCACACACCGGAGGGATGTTCGTCAGATCCTGCTTAGGCTTCGGCAGAACCACCTTTACGCCAAATACGAGAAGTGCCTCTTCGATCAGACCTCCCTTCCGTTCTTGGGCTATGTCATCTCCCAAACAGGTCTGCAAATGGATCCCGAGAAGCTCTCTTCCGTTCAAAAATGGCCTCGTCCTGAAGGTTTGAAGGCGATACAGCGATTCCTGGGCTTCGCTAATTATTATCGTCTTTTCATCCCACACTTCTCGTCTCGGACTGCTCCCATATCTGCACTTACCCGTAAGGGGGCTAACCCCAGGACATGGTCGCCTGAAGCCGAGGAGGCCTTCCTTTCCCTAAAGAAAGCCTTCGCCTCTGCTCCCGTCCTGCACTGTCCGGACTGTAATAAACAATTCTACTTGGAGGTTGATGCCTCCTCCTCCGGAGCCGGAGCGGTGCTCACCCAGAAGTCTTCTACCGGGAGAATGGTAACGTGCGGCTTCTTCTCCAAAATCTTCTCCTCGTCGGAGCGCAACTACTCCATTGGAGACCGGGAATTGCTAGCCATCAAATTGGCACTGGGAGAGTGGCGCTATCTGCTTGAAGGGGCTCTCCACCCGGTAATTATCTACACGGATCACAAAAACCTGGCATATCTCCAAAATGCCCAGAGACTCAATCCTCGCCAGGCCCGGTGGTCGTTGTTTTTTGCCCGCTTCGACTTCATTCTTCATTTCCGTCCAGCGGACAAGAACGTCAAAGCTGATGCCTTGTCCCAGTCCTTCCTGTCCTCCGATCAAGAGGAGGAACCTACGCACATCATCGACTCCTCCAAGGTGATGAATGTGGCCCCCTTGGATCTGACTCGTCTTCCACCCGGTTAGACGTTCGTAGCTGTGCCAGATCGGGAGAGGGTTCTTCGCTGGGGACATTCTTCTAAACTAGCTGGCCATGCTGGCCAAAAGAAGACCTTCCAACTTATTACCCGGCATTACTGGTGGCCTACCCTGCGTAAGGACGTGGTAGACTTCGTCGCGGCCTGTTCTTCCTGTGCCCGTAACAAAGTTCCCCGACATCTACCTGCCGGCCATCTCCTGCCCCTTCCCGTACCTGCTGCTCCTTGGCAACACATCGCTATGGACTTTATCACCGACCTTCCAGTTTCTGCCGGTTGTACTGTCATTTGGGTTGTCGCTGACCGTTTTTCTAAGATGGCCCACTTCATTCCCCTGCCCGGTCTTCCGTCTGCACCCGAGCTGGCTAAAGACTTTATCCGCCACATCTTCCGTCTCCATGGTCTGCCCCTCCACATCGTGTCGGATCGTGGGGTTCAGTTCACCTCTCGCTTCTGGAGAGCCACATGTAAGCTGCTGGACATTACTCTGGATTTCTCCTCCGCTTACCACCCTCAGTCCAATGGTCAAGTGGAGCGGATCAATCAGATCTTGACCAGCTACCTCCGGCATTTCGTTGATGCTCACCACTCGGACTGGGTGGATCTCCTACCATGGGCCGAGTTCTCTTATAACAACCATGAGAGCGAGTCCTCTTCCAAATCCCCGTTCTTTATAGTCGGTGGCCAACATCCCCGGATTCCACTTCCTGTCTCCGTTTCTGTGGACAACCCTGCTGCGGAGTCTCTTGTCAGCGAATTTTCTACTATTTGGGAGAGCACCAGGTCCGCTCTTCTTCTCTCCTCTGAGCGGATGAAGAGATATGCTGATAAGAGACATCTGGATCCGCCCCAATTCCGTCCGGGAGACAAGGTTTGGCTCTCACCCAAACATGTGTGGCTCAAAGTACCCTCTTACAAGTTGGGTCCTCGATTCATCGGCCCCTTCGAAGTCCTCAGGCAAATTAACCCTGTGGCCTACAAATTAAAACTCCCGGCCACCCTGCGGATCCCCAACTCCTTCCACGTATCTCTCCTCAAACCCGTTGTCTTTAACTTTTTTTCCAAAAATCCAGGTGCCCCTCCTGCTCCGGTTTCCGCTGATGACATCTTTGAGGTAGAGAGTATTCTGGCCTCCAAGAGGGTAAGAGGAAAAACCTTTTTTCTGGTAGATTGGAAGGGGTTTGGTCCTGAGGAGAGAACTTGGGAACCCAGGGAGAACATCAACGCCCCGCTTCTCCTTGAGAAATTTCTTTCTGGCCAAAAAAAGAGGGGGCCTAAAGGGGGGGGGTACTGCAGCATCGGCGTCTCTGCCCCGTTCTAGGCAGAGACGCCGTCCCTCTCACCTCCCCGCTACTGGCGCGGCGTCCTCCAGCGCTGCTCTCCCCGCTGCTTCCGGCACGCGCTCCTTCCCCGGCAGTGTGCTTAGGGCGCGCGCGCGCGTGCTCCCCCTCTCTTAAAGGGACCGCGCGCGCCGTCCTAAGGAGTCCCCGGCCAATTGCCGGAGGACCTCCCATATAAAAGGCACCTCCTCCAAAATGGAGGTGCCCGAGCAATGTTGTAGCACTGTTCACTACTCTGCTTCAGCCCTCAGGTCCCGTTGCCAGTTACCTGCCAGATACCTGCCAGTCTGCTGTCTAATTCCTGCCTGATATTCTGCTACCTGCCTGCTAGCCTGAGGTCCGACGGTCTGCCTTCCAACTCCTGTCAGTCTGTCTAAGGACCAGCTTGCCCGCTCACCTGGGAGCGCACATCTTCTACCTGCCTGCTTGCCTGAGGTCCGACGGTCTGCCTTCCAACTCCTGTCAGTCTGTCTAAGGACCAGCTTGCCCGCTCACCTGGGAGCGCACATCTGCTATCTGCCTGCTAGCCTACCTGGAGGCTCCGCCGTCACGAGCTGTGACCACCCGCCTGTCCAGAGACTCCTGCCCGCTCACCTGGGAGCGCTCATCTGCTTCCTGTCTGTTGGTTCTCCTGGAGGCTCCGCCGTCACATGCTGTGACCACCCGTTCATCCAGAGACTCTCGCCTGCTCACCTGGGAGCTCAAGTCTATCATCTGCCGCCACAGGTCGTACCAATCCTTTACCCAGAGACTGCCCCGGTCACTTGCCGTGACCTCCTGCCCGTTCATCCAGAGACTGCCCCGGTCACTTGCCGTGACCTCCTGCCCGTTCATCCAGAGACTGCCCCGGTCACTTGCCGTGACCTCCTGCCCGTTCATCCAGAGACTGCCCCGGTCACTTGCCGTGACCTCCTGCCCGTTCATTCAGAGACTGTCCCGCTCACCTGCTGTGACTGCCTGCCCGTCTACCCTGGTCGCCACCCGCTCCCTTACAAGGACCGCCCCCTTGTATAGTAGCTCAGAGGTTCCGCCTCCCAGACCCGTTACAGTCGCCTTGACAACTAATATGACATAATCATCGCCATTATGACATCATTGTCGCCATGACGACCATTATGACATCACCGTCACCATGACGACCATTATGACATCACCGTCTCCATGATGACCATAATTACATCCTCGTCGCCTTGACGACCAACATGACATCATCGTCGCCATGATGACCATTATGAAATCAACGTCGCCATGACGACCAATATGACATCATCGTTGCCTTGACGACTAATATGACATCATCGTCGCCATGATGACCATTATGACATCATCAACGCCATGAAGACCATTATGACATCACCTTTGCCATGACGACCATTATGACTTCACCTTCGCCATGACGACCATTATGACATCATCATCGCCTGGACGACCAATATGACATGATTGTCGCCATGACGACCAATATGACTTCATCGTCGCCTTGATGACCATATGACATCATCATCGCTATGACGACCATTATGACATCATTGTTGCCATGACGAATATTATGACATCACCCGCGCCATGACGAGCATGATGACATCACCGTCGCCATGACAACCATTATGACATCATAGTCGCTATGACGACCATGATGACATCATCGTCGCCATGACGACCGTTATGTCATCATCGTTGACATGACGAGAATTATGACGTCATCATCGCCTTGATGACTAATATGATATCATCGTCGCCATGACGACCATTATGACATAATAGTCGCCATGACGACCAATATGACATCATCATCGCCATGACGACCATTATGACATCTTTGTTGCCATGATGAACATTATGACATCACAGTCGCCATGGCGACCAAAATGACATCATCGTCGCCTTGATGACCATATGGCATCATCGTCGCCATGACGACCATTATGACATCTTTGTTTCCATGATGAACATTATGACATCACAGTCGCCATGGTGACCATAATGACATCATGGTCGCCATGACGACCATTATGACATCTCGGTCGCCATGACGAAAATTATGACATCACAGTCGCCCTGACAAGCATTATGACATCACAGTCGACATGACGACCATTATGACGTCAATGTCGCCATGACGACCATTATGATATCACCATCACCATGACTACTATTATGACATCACTGTCGCCATGACGACAATTATGGCATCATTGTTGCCATGATGACCATTATGACATCATCGTCGCATTGATGACCAATATGACTTCATCGTCGCCATGACGACCATTATGGCATCATCATCGCCATGATGACCATGATGACATCTCGGTCGCCATGGCAACCATTATGACATCATGGTCGCCATGATGACCATTATGATATCATCGTCGCCATGACAACCATTATGAAGTCATTGTTACCATGATGACCATTATGTCATCATCGTTGCCATGATGACCATTTTGAAATCAATGTCGCCATTACGACCATTATGACATAATCTTCGCCATGACGACCATGATGACATCATCGTCGCATTGAATACCAATCTGACATCATCATCGCCATGACGACCATTATGGCATCACCTTTGGCATGATGACCATTATGACATCATCATCATCGCCTTGAGGACCAATATGACATTATCGTCGCCATGACGACCGATATGACATTATCTTCGCCTTGATGACCATTATGACATAATCTTCACCATGACGACCATTATGACATCACCGTCGCCATTACGACCATTATGACATCATCGTCACCTTGACGACAAATATGACATCATCGTCGACATGACGACCATTATGACATCATCGTCGCAATGACGAAAATTATGACATCATCGTCGCCTTGAATACCAATCTGATATCATCATCACCATGACGACCATTATGACATCAACGTCGCCATGACGACCGTTATGACATCACCATCGCCATGATGACCATTATGATATCATCATCATCGCCTTGTCGACCAATATGACATTACTGTCGCCATGACGACCAATATGACATCATCTTCGCCTTGATGATCAATATGACATCACCGTCGCCATGATGACCATTGTGCCATCATCATCAACACCTTTACGACCAATATGACATTATCGTCGCCATGATGACCAATATGACATCATCATCGCCTTGACGACCATTATGACATCATCATCGCCATGACGACAATTATGACATCATTGTTGCCATGGCGACCATTATGACGTAATCGTCGCCATGATGACCACTATGACATCAATGTCGCCATTATGACCATTATGACATCATCGTTGCCATGACGACCATTATGATATCACCGTCACCATGACGACCATTATGACATCACTGTCGCCACGATGACATTATGACATCATCGTCGCCTTGACAACCAATATGGCATCATCGTCGCCATGACGACCAATATGAAATCACCGTCACCATGACTACCATTATGACATCATCGTTGCCATGATGATTATGACATCATCAACGCCATGACAACCAATATGACATCATCAACGTCATGATGACCATTATGACATCATCGTTGCCATGATGATCATAATGACATCACCGTTGCCATAGCGACCATTATGACATCACCGTCGCCATAGCCACCATTATGACATCATCGTTGACATGACGAGAATTGTGACGTCATCGTCGCCTTGATGACTAATATGACATCATTGTCGCCAAGACGACCACTATGACATCATTGTCACCATGAAGACCATTATGACATCTCAGTCGCCATGACTACTATTATGACATCACCGTCGCCATGACGACCATTATGACATCATCGTCGCTCTGATGATCATGATGACATCTCGGTCGCCATGACGACCATAACGACGTCATGGTCGCCATGATGACCATTATGACATCATCGTCGCCATGACTACCATTATGACATCATTGTTGAAATGACGACCTTTCTGACATCACTGTCACCATGACAACCATTATGAAGTCATCGTTGCCATGATGACCATTATGACTTCATCATCGCCATGACGACCATTATGACATCACCGTCGCCATGACAACCATTATGACATCATAGTCGCTATGATGACCATGATGACATCATCGTCACCTTGAATACCAATCTGACATCATCGTCGCCATGATGACCATTATGACATCAACGTCGCCATGACGACGGTTATGACGTCATCATCATCACCTTGACGACCAATATGACATTATCATCGCCATGACGACCATTATGACATAATCGTTGCCATGATGACCATTATGACATTATCATCGCCATGACGACCATTATGACATAATCGTTGCCATGATGACCATTATGACATCATCATCGCCATGACGACCATTATGACATCTCGGTCGCCATGACGAAAATTATGACATCACAGTCGCCCTGACAAGCATTATGACATCACAGTCGACATGACGACCATTATGACGTCAATGTCGCCATGACGACCATTATGATATCACCATCACCATGACTACTATTATGACATCACTGTCGCCATGACGACAATTATGGCATCATTGTTGCCATGATGACCATTATGACATCATCGTCGCATTGATGACCAATATGACTTCATCGTCGCCATGACGACCATTATGGCATCATCATCGCCATGATGACCATGATGACATCTCGGTCGCCATGGCAACCATTATGACATCATGGTCGCCATGATGACCATTATGATATCATCGTCGCCATGACAACCATTATGAAGTCATTGTTACCATGATGACCATTATGTCATCATCGTTGCCATGATGACCATTTTGAAATCAATGTCGCCATTACGACCATTATGACATAATCTTCGCCATGACGACCATGATGACATCATCGTCGCATTGAATACCAATCTGACATCATCATCGCCATGACGACCATTATGGCATCACCTTTGGCATGATGACCATTATGACATCATCATCATCGCCTTGAGGACCAATATGACATTATCGTCGCCATGACGACCGATATGACATTATCTTCGCCTTGATGACCATTATGACATAATCTTCACCATGACGACCATTATGACATCACCGTCGCCATTACGACCATTATGACATCATCGTCACCTTGACGACAAATATGACATCATCGTCGACATGACGACCATTATGACATCATCGTCGCAATGACGAAAATTATGACATCATCGTCGCCTTGAATACCAATCTGATATCATCATCACCATGACGACCATTATGACATCAACGTCGCCATGACGACCGTTATGACATCACCATCGCCATGATGACCATTATGATATCATCATCATCGCCTTGTCGACCAATATGACATTACTGTCGCCATGACGACCAATATGACATCATCTTCGCCTTGATGATCAATATGACATCACCGTCGCCATGATGACCATTGTGCCATCATCATCAACACCTTTACGACCAATATGACATTATCGTCGCCATGATGACCAATATGACATCATCATCGCCTTGACGACCATTATGACATCATCATCGCCATGACGACAATTATGACATCATTGTTGCCATGGCGACCATTATGACGTAATCGTCGCCATGATGACCACTATGACATCAATGTCGCCATTATGACCATTATGACATCATCGTTGCCATGACGACCATTATGATATCACCGTCACCATGACGACCATTATGACATCACTGTCGCCACGATGACATTATGACATCATCGTCGCCTTGACAACCAATATGGCATCATCGTCGCCATGACGACCAATATGAAATCACCGTCACCATGACTACCATTATGACATCATCGTTGCCATGATGATTATGACATCATCAACGCCATGACAACCAATATGACATCATCAACGTCATGATGACCATTATGACATCATCGTTGCCATGATGATCATAATGACATCACCGTTGCCATAGCGACCATTATGACATCACCGTCGCCATAGCCACCATTATGACATCATCGTTGACATGACGAGAATTGTGACGTCATCGTCGCCTTGATGACTAATATGACATCATTGTCGCCAAGACGACCACTATGACATCATTGTCACCATGAAGACCATTATGACATCTCAGTCGCCATGACTACTATTATGACATCACCGTCGCCATGACGACCATTATGACATCATCGTCGCTCTGATGATCATGATGACATCTCGGTCGCCATGACGACCATAACGACGTCATGGTCGCCATGATGACCATTATGACATCATCGTCGCCATGACTACCATTATGACATCATTGTTGAAATGACGACCTTTCTGACATCACTGTCACCATGACAACCATTATGAAGTCATCGTTGCCATGATGACCATTATGACTTCATCATCGCCATGACGACCATTATGACATCACCGTCGCCATGACAACCATTATGACATCATAGTCGCTATGATGACCATGATGACATCATCGTCACCTTGAATACCAATCTGACATCATCGTCGCCATGATGACCATTATGACATCAACGTCGCCATGACGACGGTTATGACGTCATCATCATCACCTTGACGACCAATATGACATTATCATCGCCATGACGACCATTATGACATAATCGTTGCCATGATGACCATTATGACATCATCATCGCCATGACGACCATTATGACATCATTGTTGCCATGACAACCATTATGACGCAATCGTCGCCATGATGACCTCTATGACATCTTAGTCGCCATGACTACCATTATGACATAATCATTGCCATGACGACCATTATGAGATCACCGTCGTCATGACAACCATTATGACATCATCGTCGCCATGACGACCATTATGAAATCAACATCACCATGACAAGCATTATGACATCATTGTCGCTTTGACACATAATATGACATAATCATCGCCATGACGACCATTATGACCTAATCTTCGCCATGACGACCATTATGACATCACCGTCACCATGACGACCATTATGACATCAACGTCGCCATGATGACCGTTATAACATCATCATCGCCTTGACGACCAATATGACATGATTGTCGCCATGAAGACCAATACGACATCATCGTCGCCTTGATGACCATATGACATAATCGTCGCCATGACGACCATTATGACATCATCATCGCTATGACGACCAATATGACATGATTGTTGCCATGACGACCAATATGACATCATCGTCGCCTTGATGACCATATGACATCATCGTCGCCATGACGACCATTATGACATAATCGTCGCCATGACGACCATTATGACATCTTCATTGCCATGACGACCAATATGACATGATTGTTGCCATGACGACCAATATGACATCATCGTCGCCTTGATGACCATATGACATCACCGTCGCCACGACGAGCATTATGACATCACCGTCACCATGACGACGATAATGACATCATGGTCACCATGACGTCCATTATGACATCAAGGTCGCCATGATGAACATTATGACATCACAGTCGCCCGTACAAGCATTATGACATCACATTCGCCATGACGACCATTATGACGTCACCGTCGCCATGATGACCATTATGATATAACCGTCACCATGATGACCATTATGACATCACCGTCGCCATGATGACAATTATGGCATCATTGTTGCCATGATGACCATTATGACATCATCGTCGCATTGACGACCAATATGACTTCATCGTCGCCATGACGACCATTATGACTTCATCGTCGCCACGACGACCATGATGACATCTCGGTCGCCATGACAACCATTATGACATCATGGTCGCCATGATGACCATTATGATATAATCGTCGCTATGACTACCATTATTACATCATTGTTGAAATGACGACCATTATGACATCATCGTCGCCATGATGACCATTTTGAAATCAATGTCGCCATGACGACCATTATGACATAATCTACGCCATGCCGACCATTATGACATCACCGTCGCCATTGCGACCATTATGACATCATCGTCGCCTTGACGACCAATATGACATCATCGTCGCCATGACGACCATTATGACATCATCGTCGCAATCACGAAAATTATGACATCATCGTCGCCTTGAATACCAATATGACATCACCATCGCCATGATGACCATTGTGCCATCATCATCAATGCCTTGACGACCAATATGACATTATCGTCGCCATGATGACCAATATGACATCATTGTCGCCTTGATGATCAATATGACATCATCGTCACCATGACGACCATTATGACATAATCGTTGCCATGACGACCATTATGACATCATCATCGCCATGACGACCATTATGACATCATTGTTGCCATGACGACCATAATGAGGTAATCGTTGCCATGATGACCACTACGACATCATTGTCGCCATGATGACCATTATGACATCATCGTCGCCATGACGACCATTAAGACATCACCGTCGCCATACCGACCAATATGACATGATTGTCGCCATGACGACCAATGTGACATCATCGTCGCCTTGATGAACACATGACATCATCGTTGCCATGACGACCATTATGACATCATCGTTGCCATGACGACCATTATGACATCACCGTCGCCATGATGACATTATGACATCATCGTCGCCTTGACAACCAATATGGCATAATCGCCATGACGACCATTATGACATCATGGTTGCCATGACGACGATTATGACATCATCAACTCCATGACAACCAATATGACATCATCAACATCATGATGACCATTATGACATCATCATTGCCATGATGACCATAATGACATCACCGTCGCCATAGCGACCATTATGACATCACCGTCGCCATAGCCACCATTATGACATCATCGTTGCCATGACGAGAATTATGACATAATCGTTGCCTTGATGACTAATATGACATCATCTTCGCCATGACGACCACTATGACATCATCGTCACCATGACGACCATTATGACATCACCATCGCCATGACGACTATTATGACATCACCGTCGCCATAACGACCATTTTGATATCATAATCGCCTTGAAGACCAATATCACATCATCGTCGCCATGATGACCATTATGACATCTCGGTCGCCATGACGACCATTACGACGTCATGGTCGCCATGATGACCATTATGACATCATCATCGCCATGACTACCATTATGACATCATTGTTGAAATGACGACTTTTATGACATCACCGTCGCCATGACGACCATTATGAAGACATCGTTGCCATGATGACCATTATGACATCATCGTCGCCTTGACAACCAATATGGCATAATCGCCATGACGATCATTATGACATCATGGTTGCCATGACGACGATTATGACATCATCAACTCCATGACAACCAATATGACATCATCAACATCATGATGACCTTTATGACATCATCATTGCCATGATGACCATTATGACATCATCGTCGCCATGATGACCATTATGAAGTCATCGTTTCCATGATGACCATTATGACATCATCGTCGCCATGACGACCATTATGAAGTCATCGTTTCCATGATGACCATTATGACATCATCGTCGAAATGATGACCATTATGAAATCAATGTCGCCATGACGACCATTATGACTTAATCGTCGCCATGATGACCATTATGACAGCACCGTCGCCATGACGACCATTATGACATCATCGTCGCAATGACGACCATGATGACATCATCGTCGTCTTGAATACCAATCTGACATAATCGTCGCCATGACGACCATTATGATATCAACATCGCCATGACGACGGTTATGACATCACCGTCGCAATGATGACCAATATGACATCATCATCATCACCTTGACGACCAATATGACATTATCGTCGCCATGACGACCAATATGACATTATCTTCTCCTTGATGACCAATATGACATCATCGTCGCCATGACGACCATTATGAGATAATCGCTGCCATGACGACCATTATGAGATAATAGTCGCCATGATGACCATTATGACATCATCATCGCCATGACGACCATTATGACATCATTGTTGCCATGACGACCATTATGACGTAATCGTCGCCATGATGACCACTATGACATCATCGTCGCCATGACTACCATTATGACATAATCGTCGCCATGATGACCATTATGACATCACAGTCGCCATGACAACCATTATGACATCATCGTCGCCATGACGACCGTTATGAAATCAGTATCACCATGACGACCATTATGACATCACCGTTACCATGACGACCATTATGGAATCACCGTCATCATGACGACCAATATGACATTATCGTCACCATGATGACCAATATGACATGACCTTCGCCTTGATGACCAATATGACATTACTGTCGCCATGATGACCATGATGACATCATCGTCGCCTTGACAACTAATATGACATAATCATCGCCTTGACGACCATTATGACATCATTGTCGCCATGACGACCATTATGACATCACCGTCACCATGACGACCATTATGACATCACCGTCTCCATGATGACCATAATTACATCCTCGTCGCCTTGACGACCAATATGACATAATCGTCGCCATGATGACCATTATGAAATCAAAGTCGCCATGACGACCAATATGACATCATCGTCGCCTTGACGACTAATATGACATCTACGTTGCCATGATGACCATTATGACATCATCAACGCCATGAAGACCATTATGACATCAACTTTGCCATGACGACCATTATGACTTCACCTTCGCCATGACGACCATTATGACATCATCATCGCCTGGACGACCAATATGACATGATTGTCGCCATGACGACCAATATGACTTCATCGTCGCCTTGATGACCATATGACATCATCATCGCTATGACGACCATTGTGACATCATTGTTGCCATGATGAATATTATGACATCACCCGCGCCAAGACGAGCATGATGACATCACCGTCGCCATGACAACCATGATGACATCATCGTCGCCATGACGACCATGATGACATCATCGTCGCCATGACGACCATTATGACATCATCGTTGACATAACGAGAATTATGACGTCATCATCGCCTTGATGACTAATATGACATCATCGTCGCCATGACGACCATTATGACATAAATGTCGCCATGACGACCAATATGACATCATCATCGCCATGACGACAAATTTGACATGATTGTTGCCATGACGACCAATATGACATCATCATCGCCATGACGACAAATTTGACATGATTGTTGCCATGACGACCAATATGACATCATCATCGCCTTGATGACAATATGACATCATCGTCGCCATGACGATCATTATGACATCTCGGTCGCCATGACGACCATTATGACATCTTTGTTGCCATGATGAACATTATGACATCACAGTCGCCATGATGACCATATTGACATCATGGTCGCCATGACGACCATTATGACATCTCGGTCGCCATGACGAAAATTATGACATCACAGTCGCCCTGACAAGCACTATGACATCACAGTCGCCATGACGACCATTATGATATAACCGTCACCATGATGACCATTATGACATCACCGTCGCCATGAGACAATTATGGCATCATTGTTGCCATGATGACCATTATGACATCATCGTCGCATTGACGACCAATATGACTTCATCGTCGCCATGACGACCATTATGGCATCATCATCGCCATGACGACCATGATGACATCTCGGTCGCCATGATGACCATTATGACATCATTGTTGAAATGACGACCATTATGACATCATTGTTGCCATGACGACCATAATGACGTAATCGTTGCCATGATGACCACTATGACATCATTGTCGCCATGATGACCATTATGACATCATCGTTGCCATGACGACCATTAAGACGTCGCCATCGCCATGACGACCAATATGACATGATCGTCGCCATGACGACCAATGTGACATCATCGTCGCCTTGATGAACACATGACATCATCGTTGCCATGACGACCATTATATCACCGTCACCATGACGACCATTATGACATCACCGTCGCCATGATGATATTATGACATCTTCGTCGCCTTGACAACCAATATGGCATCATCATCGCCATGACGACCATTATGACATCATGGTTGCCATGACGACGATTATGACATCATCAACTCCATGACATCCAATATGACATCATGATGACCATTATGACATCATCGTCGCCATGACTACCATTACTACATCATTGTTGAAATGACGACCATTATGACATCATCGTCGCCATGACGACCATTTTGAAATCAATGTCGCCATGACGACCATTATGACATAATCTACGCCATGCCGACCATTATGACATCACCGTCGCCATGACGACATTATTAAATCATTGTCGCCTTGACAACCAATATGACATCATCGTCACCATGACGACCATTATGAAATCAACGTCACCATGATGACCATTATGACATCATCGTCGCCTTGACAACTAATATGACATAATCATCGCCATGACGACCATTATGACATCATCGTCGCCATGACGACCATTATGACATCACCATCGCCATGACGACCATTATGGCATCACCGTCTCCATGATGACCATTATTACATCCTCGTCACCTTGACGACCAATATGACATCAGTCACCATGATGACCATTATGAAATCAACGTCGCCATGACGACCAATATGACATCATCATCGCCATGATGACCATTATGACATCATCAACGCCATGAAGACCATTATGACATCAACTTTGCCATGACGACCATTATGACTTCACTGTCGCCATGATGACCATTATGACATCATCATCGTCTGGACGACCAATATGACATGATTGTTGTCATGACGACCATTATGACTTCATCGTCGCCTTGCTGACCATATGACATCATCATCGCTATGACGACCATTATGACATCATTGTTGTCATGACGAAAATTATGACATCACCTGCGCCATAACGAGCATGATGACATCAACGTCGCCATGACGACGATTATGACATCATGGTCTCCATGAGGACCATTATGACATTACAGTCGCCCTGACGAGCATTATGACATCACAGTCGCTATGACAACCATTATGACGTCATAGTTGCAATGATGAACATTATGACATCACCGTCGCCATAGCCACCCCTATGACGTCATCGTCGCCATGACGAACAATATGGCATCATTGTTGCCATGATGACCATTAAGACATCATCGTCGCATTGACGACCAATATGACTTCATCGTCGCCATGATGACCATTATAGCATCATCATCGCCATGATGATCATGATGACATCTTATTCGCCATGAATACCATTATGACATCATTGTTGAAATGACGACCATTATGAAGTCATCGTTGCCATGATGACCATTATGACATCATCGTCGACATGACGACCTTTATGAAATCAATTTTGCTATGACGACTATTATGACATATTCGTCGCCATGACGACCAATATGATATCATCGTCGCCTTGATGACCATATGACATCATCATCGCCATGACGACCATTATGACATCATTGTTGCCATGACGAACATTATGACATCACCCGCACCATGAAGAGCATTATGACATCACCTTCGCCATGACGACCATAATGACATTATGGTCGCCATGATGACCATTATGTCATCATGGTTGCCAAGACGACCATTATGACATCTCGGTCGCCATGACGAAAATTATGACATCACAGTCGCCCTGACAAGCATTATGACATCACAGTCGCCATGATGACCAATATGACGTCACCGTCGCCATGACGAACATCATGATATAACCGTCACCATGATGACCATTATTACATCACCGTCGCCATGACGACCATTGTGACATAATTGTCGCCATGACGACCAATATGACATCATCATCGCCATGACGACCAGTATGACATCTTTGTTGCCATGATGAACATTATGACATCACAGTCGCCATGGCGACCATAATGACATCATGGTCGCCATGACGACCATTATGACATCTCGGTCGCCATGACGAAAATTATGACATCACAGTCGCCCTGACAAGCATTATAACATCACAGTCGACATGACGACCATTATGACGTCACTGTCGCCATGACGACCATTATGATATCACCATCACCATGACTACTATTATGACATCACTGTCGCCATGACGACAATTATGGCATCATTGTTGCCATGATGACCATTATGACATCATCGTCGCATTGATGACCAATATGACTTCATCGTCGCCATGACGACCATTATGGCATCATCATCGCCATGATGACCATGATGACATCTCGGTAGCCATGGCAACCATTATGACATCATGGTCGCCATGATGACCATTATGACATCATCGTCGCCATGACAACCATTATGAAGTCATTGTTGCCATGATGACCATTATGTCATCATTGTCGCCATGACGACCATTGTGAAATCAATGTCGCCATTACGACCATTATGACATAATGTTCGCCATGACGACCATGATGACATCATCGTCGCCTTGAATACCAATCTGACATCATCGTCGCCATGACGACCATTATGGCATCACCTTCGGCATGATGACCATTATGACATCATCATCATCGCCTTGACGACCAATATGACATTATCGTCGCCATGACGACCGATATGACATTATCTTTGCCTTGATGACCATTATGACATAATCTTCGCCATGACGACCATTATGACATAATCTTCGCCATGACGACCATTATGACATCACCGTCGCCATTACGACCATTATGACATCATCGTCACCTTGACGACAAATATGACATCATCGTCGACATGACGACCATTATGACATCATCGTCGCAATGACGAAAATTATGACATCATCGTCGCCTTGAATACCAATCTGATATCTTCATCACCATGACGACCATTATGACATCAACGTCGCCATGACGACCGTTATGACATCACCATCGCCATGATGACCATTATGATATCATCATCGCCTTGTCGACCAATATGACATTACTGTCGCCATGACGACCAATATAACATCATCTTCGCCTTGATGATCAATATGACATCACCGTCGCCATGATGACCATTGTGCCATCATCATCAACACCTTTACGACCAATATGACATTATCGTCGCCATGATGACCAATATGACATCATCGTCGCCTTGACGACCATTATGACTTCATCATCGCCATGACGACAATTATGACATCATTGTTGCCATGGCGACCATTATGAGGTAATCGTCGCCATGATGACCACTATGACATCAATGTCGCCATTATGACCATTATGACATCATCGTTGCCATGACGACCATTATGATATCACCGTCACCATGACGACCATTATGACATCACTGTCGCCACGATGACATTATGACATCATCGTCGCCTTGACAACCAATATGGCATCATCGTCGCCATGACGACCAATATGAAATGACCGTCACCAAGACGACCATTATGACATCATCGTTGCCATGACGATTATGACATCATCAACACCATGACAACCAATATGACATCATCAACGTCATGATGACCATTATGACATCATCGTTGCCATGATGACCATAATGATATCACCATTGCCATAGCGACCATTATGACATCACCGTCGCCATAGCCACCATTATGACATCACCGTTGACATGACGAGAATTGTGACGTCATCGTCGAATTGATGACTAATATGACATCATTGTCGCCAAGACGACCACTATGACATCATTGTCACCATGAAGACCATTATGACATCTCAGTCGCCATGACTACTATTATGACATCACCGTCGCCATGACGACCATGATGACATCTCGGTCGCCATGACGACTATAACGACGTCATGGTCGCCATGATGACCATTATGACATCATCGTCGCCATGACTACCATTATGACATCATTGTTGAAATGACGACCTTTATGACATCACTGTCACCATGACAACCATTATGAAGTCATCGTTGCCATGATGACCATTATGACATCATCATCGCCATGACGACCATTATGACATCACCGTCGCCATGACGACCATTATGACATCATAGTCGCTATGATGACCATGATGACATCATCGTCACCTTGAACACCAATCTGACATCATCGTCGCCATGATGACCATTATGACATCAACGTCGCCATGACGACGGTTATGACGTCATCATCATCACCTTGACGACCAATATGACATTATCATCGCCATGACGACCAATATGACATCATCATCGCCATGACGACCATTATGACATAATCGTTGCCATGATGACCATTATGACATCATCATCGCCATGACGACCATTATGACATCATTGTTGCCATGACAACCATTATGACGTAATCGTCGCCATGATGACCACTATGACATCTTAGTCGACATGACTACCATTATGACATAATCGTCGCCATGACGACCATTATGACATCACCGTCGTCATGACAACCATTATGACATCATCGTCGCCATGACGACCATTATGAAATCAACATCACCATGACAAGCATTATGACATCATCGTCGCTTTGACACATAATATGACATAATCATCGCCATGACGACCATTATGACCTAATCTTCGCCATGACGAACATTATGACCTAATCTTCGCCATGACGACCATTATGACATCACCGTCACCATGACGACCATTATGACATCAACGTCGCCATGATGACCGTTATAACATCATCATCGCCTTGACGACCAATATGACATGATTGTCGCCATGAAGACCAATACGACATCATCGTCGCCTTGACGGCCATTATGACATAATCGTCGCCATGACGACCATTATGACATCATCATCGCCATGACGACCAATATGACATGATTGTTGCCATGACGACCAATATGACATCATCGTCGCCTTGATGACCATATGACATCATCGTCGCCATGACGACGATTATGACATCATCAACTCCATGACAACCAATATGACATCATCAACATCATGATGACCATTATGACATCATCATTGCCATGATGACCATAATGACATCACCGTCGCCATAGCGACCATTATGACATCACTGTCGCCATAGCCACCATTATGACATCATCGTTGTCATGAAGAGAATTATGACGTAATCGTTGCCTTGATGACTAATATGACATCATCTTCACCATGACGACCACTATGACATCATCGTCACCATGACGACCATAATGACATCACCATCGCCATGACGACTATTATGACATCACCGTCGCCATAACGACCATTATGATATCATCATCGCTTTGACGACCAATATCACATCATCGTCGCCATGATGACCATGATGACATCTCGATCGCCATGACGACCATAACGACGTCATGGTCGCCATGATTACCATTATGACATCATCGTCGCCATGACTACCATTATGACATCATCGTTGAAATGACGACCTTTAAGACATCACCGTCGCCATGACGACCATTATGAAGTCATCGTTGCCATGATGACCATTAAGACATCATCGTCGCCATGATGACCATTATGAAATCAATGTCGCCATGACGACCATTATGACTTAATCGTCGCCATGATGACCATTATGACATCACCGTCGCCATGACGACCATTATGACATCATCGTCGCAATGACGACCATGATGACATCATCGTCGTCTTGAATACCAATCTGACATAATCGTCGCCATGACGACCATTATGACATCAACATCGCCATGACGACGGTAATGACATCACCGTCGCCATGATGACCAATATGACATTATCATCATCACCTTGACGACCAATATGACATTATCGTCGCCATGACGACCAATATGACATTATCTTCGCCTTGATGACCAATATGACATCATCGTCGCCATGACGACCATTATGAGATAATCGTCGCCATGACGTCCATTATGAGATAATCGTCGCCATGATGACCATTATGACATCATCATCGCCATGACGACCATTATGACATCATTGTTGCCATGACGACCATTATGACGTAATCGTCGCCATGATGACCACTATGACATCATCGTCGCCATGACTACCATTATGACATAATCGACGCCATGATGACCATTATGACATCACAGTCGCCATGACAACCATTATGACATCATCGTCGCCATGACGACCGTTATGAAATCAACATCACCATGACGACCATTATGACATCATTGTTGCCATGACGACCATTATGACGTAATCGTCGCCATGATGACCACTATGACATCATCGTCGCCATGACTACCATTATGACATAATCGACGCCATGATGACCATTATGACATCACCGTTACCATGACGACCATTATGACATCACCGTCGCCATGACGACCATTATGACATCACCGTCGCCATGACGACCAATATGACATTATCGTCACCATGATGACCAATATGACATGACCTTCGCCTTGATGACCAATATGACATTACTGTCGCCATGATGACCATGATGACATCATCGTCGCATTGACAACTAATATAACATAATCATCGCCATGACGACCATTATGACATCATTGTCGCCATGACGACCATTATGACATCACCGTCACCATGACGACCATTATGACATCACCGTCTACATGATGACCATAATTACATCCTCGTCGCCTTGACGACCAATATGACATAATCGTCGCCATGATGACCATTATGAAATCAAAGTCTCCATGACGACCAATATGACATCATCGTCGCCTTGACGACTAATATGACATCTACGTTGCCATGATGACCATTATGACATCATCAACGCCATGAAGACCTTTATGACATCACCTTTGCCATGACGACCATTATGACTTCACCTTCGCCATGACGACCATTATGACATCATCATCGCCTGGACGACCAATATGACTTCATCGTCGCCTTGATGACCATATGACATCATCATCGCTATGACGACCATTATGACATCATTGTTGCCATGATGAATATTATGACATCACCCGCGCCAAGACGAGCATGATGACATCACCGTCGCCATGACAACCATTATGACATCATAGTCGCTATGACGACCATGATGACATAATCGTCGCCATGACGACCATGATGACATCATCGTTGACATGACGAGAATTATGACGTCATCATCGCCTTGATGACTAATATGACATCATCATCGCCATGACGACAAATTTGACATGATTGTTGCCATGACGACCAATATGACATCATCATCGCCTTGATGACCATATGACATCATCGTCGCCATGACGACCATTATGACATCTTTGTTGCCATGATGAACATTATGACATCACAGTCGCCATGACGACCATAATGACATCATGGTCGCCATGACGACCATTATGACATCTCGGTCGCCATGACGAAAATTATGACATCACAGTCGCCCTGACAAGCATTATGACATCACAGTCGCCATGACGACCATTATGACGTCACCGTCGCCATGACGACCATTATGATATAACCGTCACCATGATGACCATTATGACATCACCGTCGCCATGACGACAATTATGGCATCATTGTTGCCATGATGACCATTATGACATCATTGTCGTATTGACGACCAATATGACTTCATCGTCACCATGACGACCATTATGGCATCATCATCGCCATGACGACCATGATGACATCTCGGTCGCCATGATGACCATTATGACATCATCGTCGCCATGACTACCATTATTACATCATTGTTGAAATGACGACCATTATGACATCATTGTTGCCATGACGACCATAATGACGTAATCGTTGCCATGAAGACCACTATGACATCATTGTCGCCATGACGAAAATTATGACATCATCGTCGCCATGACGACCATTAAGACATCACCATCGCCATGACGACCAATATGACATGATCGTCGCCATGACGACCAATGTGACATCATCGTCACCTTGATGAACACATGACAACATCGTTGCCATGACGACCATTATGACATCATCGTTGCCATGACGACCATTATATCACAGTCACCATGACGACCATTATGACATCACCGTCGCCATGATGACATTATGACATCTTCGTCGCCTTGACAACCAATATGGCATCATCGTTGCCATGACGACGATTATGACATCATCAACTCCATGACAAACAATATGACATCATCAACGTCATGATGACCATTATGACATCATCGTCGCCATGACTACCATTACTACATCATTGTTGAAATGACGACCATTATGACATCATCGTCGCCATGACGACCATTTTGAAATCAATGTCGCCATGACGACCATTATGACATAATCTACGCCATGCCGACCATTATGACATCACCGTCGCCATGACGACATTATTAAATCATCGTCGCCTTGAGAACCAATATGACATCATCGTCGCCATGACGACCATTATGAAATCAACGTCACCATGATGACCATTATGACATCATCGTCGCCTTGACAACTAATATGACATAATCATCGCCATGACGACCATTATGACATCTCGGTCGCCATGACGAAAATTATGACATCACAGTCGCCCTGACAAGCATTATGACATCACAGTCGCCATGACGACCATTATGACGTCACCGTCGCCATGACGACCATTATGATATAACCGTCACCATGATGACCATTATGACATCACCGTCGCCATGACGACAATTATGGCATCATTGTTGCCATGATGACCATTATGACATCATTGTCGTATTGACGACCAATATGACTTCATCGTCACCATGACGACCATTATGGCATCATCATCGCCATGACGACCATGATGACATCTCGGTCGCCATGATGACCATTATGACATCATCGTCGCCATGACTACCATTATTACATCATTGTTGAAATGACGACCATTATGACATCATTGTTGCCATGACGACCATAATGACGTAATCGTTGCCATGAAGACCACTATGACATCATTGTCGCCATGACGAAAATTATGACATCATCGTCGCCATGACGACCATTAAGACATCACCATCGCCATGACGACCAATATGACATGATCGTCGCCATGACGACCAATGTGACATCATCGTCACCTTGATGAACACATGACAACATCGTTGCCATGACGACCATTATGACATCATCGTTGCCATGACGACCATTATATCACAGTCACCATGACGACCATTATGACATCACCGTCGCCATGATGACATTATGACATCTTCGTCGCCTTGACAACCAATATGGCATCATCGTTGCCATGACGACGATTATGACATCATCAACTCCATGACAAACAATATGACATCATCAACGTCATGATGACCATTATGACATCATCGTCGCCATGACTACCATTACTACATCATTGTTGAAATGACGACCATTATGACATCATCGTCGCCATGACGACCATTTTGAAATCAATGTCGCCATGACGACCATTATGACATAATCTACGCCATGCCGACCATTATGACATCACCGTCGCCATGACGACATTATTAAATCATCGTCGCCTTGAGAACCAATATGACATCATCGTCGCCATGACGACCATTATGAAATCAACGTCACCATGATGACCATTATGACATCATCGTCGCCTTGACAACTAATATGACATAATCATCGCCATGACGACCATTATGACATCATAGTCGCCATGACGGCCATTATGACATCACCATCGCCATGACGACCATTATGACATCACCGTCTCCATGATGACCATTATTACATCCTCGTCGCCTTGACGACCAATATGACATCATTGTCACCATGATGACCATTATGAAATCAACGTCGCCATGACGACCAATATGACATCATCGTCGCCATGATGACCATTATGACATCATCAACGCCATGAAGACCATTATGACATCAACTTTGCCATGACGACTATTATGACTTCACTGTCGCCATGACGACCATTATGACATCATCATCGTCTGGACGACCAATATGACATGATTGTTGTCATGACGACCATATGACATCATCATCGCAATGACGACCATTATGACATCATTGTTGTCATGACGGAAATTATGACATCACCCGCGCCATAACGAGCATGATGACATCAACGTCGCCATGACGACGATTATGACATCATGGTCTCCATGAGGACCATTATGACATCACAGTCGCCCTGACGAGCATTATGACATCACAGTCGCCATGACAACCAATATGACGTCACGGTCGCCATGATGACCATTATGACGTCATCGTCACCTTGATGACAATTATGACATCACCGTCGCCATGACGACAATTATGACGTCATAGTTGCCATGATGAACATTATGACATCACCGTCGCCATAGCCAACCCTATGACGTCATCGTCGCCATGACGAACATTATGGCATCATTGTTGCCATGATGACCATTATGATATCATCGTAGCATTGACGACCAATATGACTTAATCGTTTGCCATGATGACCATTATAGCATCATCATCGCCATGATGATCATGATGACATCTTCTTCGCCATGAATACCATTATGACATCATTGTTGAAATGCCGACCATTATGAAGTCATCGTTGCCATGATGACCATTATGACATCATCGTCGACATGACGACCTTGATGAAATCAATGTTGCTATGACGACTATTATGACATATACGTCGCCATGACGACCAATATGACATCATCGTCGCCTTGATGACCATATGACATCATCATCGCCATGACGACCATTATGACATCATTGTTGCCATGACCAACATTATGACATCACCCGCACCATGAAGAGCATTATGACATCACCTTCGCCATGACGACCATAATGACATTATGGTCGCCATGATGACCATTATGTCATCATGGTTGCCAAGACGACCATTATGACATCTCGGTCGCCATGACGAAAATTATGACATCACAGTCGCCCTGACAAGCATTATGACATCACAGTCGCCATGACGACCATTATGACGTCACCGTCGCCATGACGACCATTATGATATAACCGTCACCATGATGACCATTATGACATCACCGTCGCCATGACGACAATTATGGCATCATTGTTGCCATGATGACTATTATGACATCATCGTCGCATTGACGACCAATATGACTTCATCGTCGCCATGACGACCATTATGGCATCATCATCGCCATGACGACCATGATGACATCTCGGTCGCCATGACAACCATTATCACATCATGGTCGCCAAGATGACCATTATGATATCATCGTCGCTATGACTACCATTATTACATCATTGTTGAAATGACGACCATTATGACATCATCGTCGCCATGACGACCATTATGACATAATCTACGCCATGCCGACCATTATGACATCACCGTCGCCATTACGACCAATATGACATCATCGTCGCCATGACGACCATTATGACATCATCGTCGCAATGACGAAAATTATGACATCATCGTCGCCTTGAATACCAATATGACATTACCATCGCCATGATGACCTTTGTGCCATCATCATCAATGCCTTGACGACCAATATGACATTATCGTCGCCATGATGACCAATATGACATCATTGTCGCCTTGATGACCAATATGACATCATCGTCACCATGACGACCATTATGACATAATCGTCGCCATGACGACCATTATGACATCATCATCGCCATGACGACCATTATGACATCATTGTTGCCATGACGACCATTATATCACCGTCACCATGATGACCATTATGACATCACGGTCGCCATGATGACGTTATGACATCATCGTCGCCTTGGCAACCAATATGGCATAATCGCCATGATGACCATTATGACATCATGGTTGCCATGACGACGATTATGACATCATCAACTCCATGACAACCAATATGACATCATCAACATCATGATGACCATTATGACATCATCGTTGCCATGATGACCATAATGACATCACCGTCGCCATAGCCACCATTATGACATCATCGTTGCCATGATTAGAATTATGACGTAATCGTTGCCTTGATGACTAATGTGACATCATCGCCGCCATGACGACCACTATGACATCATCGTCACCATGACGACCATTATGACATCACCATCGCCATGACAACTATTATGACATCACCGTCACCATAACGACCATTATGATATCATCATCGCTTTGACGACCAATATCACATCATCGTCGCCATGATGACCAAGATGACATCTCGGTCGCCATGACGACCATAACGACGTCATGGTCGCCATGATGACCATTATGACAATGACATCATCGTCCCCATGACTACCATTATGACATCATTGTTGAAATGACGACCTTTATGACATCACCGTCGCCATGACGACCATTATGAAGTCATCGTTGCCATGATGACCATTATGACATCATCGTCGCCATGATGACCATTATGAAATCAATGTCGCCATGACGACCTTTATGACTTAATCGTCGCCATGACGACCATTATGACATCATCGTCGCAATGACGAAAATTATGACATCATCGTCGCCTTGAATACCAATATGACATTACCATCGCCATGATGACCTTTGTGCCATCATCATCAATGCCTTGACGACCAATATGACATTATCGTCGCCATGATGACCAATATGACATCATTGTCGCCTTGATGACCAATATGACATCATCGTCACCATGACGACCATTATGACATAATCGTCGCCATGACGACCATTATGACATCATCATCGCCATGACGACCATTATGACATCATTGTTGCCATGACGACCATTATATCACCGTCACCATGATGACCATTATGACATCACGGTCGCCATGATGACGTTATGACATCATCGTCGCCTTGGCAACCAATATGGCATAATCGCCATGACGACCATTATGACATCATGGTTGCCATGACGACGATTATGACATCATCAACTCCATGACAACCAATATGACATCATCAACATCATGATGACCATTATGACATCATCGTTGCCATGATGACCATAATGACATCACCGTCGCCATAGCCACCATTATGACATCATCGTTGCCATGATTAGAATTATGACGTAATCGTTGCCTTGATGACTAATGTGACATCATCGCCGCCATGACGACCACTATGACATCATCGTCACCATGACGACCATTATGACATCACCATCGCCATGACAACTATTATGACATCACCGTCACCATAACGACCATTATGATATCATCATCGCTTTGACGACCAATATCACATCATCGTCGCCATGATGACCAAGATGACATCTCGGTCGCCATGACGACCATAACGACGTCATGGTCGCCATGATGACCATTATGACAATGACATCATCGTCCCCATGACTACCATTATTACATAATCGACGCCATGATGACCATTATGACATCACAGTCGCCATGACAACCATTATGACATCATCGTCGCCATGACGACCGTTATGAAATCAACATCACCATGACGACCATTATGACATCATTGTTGCCATGACGACCATTATGACGTAATCGTCGCCATGATGACCACTATGACATCATCGTCGCCATGACTACCATTATGACATAATCGACGCCATGATGACCATTATGACATCACCGTTACCATGACGACCATTATGACATCACCGTCGCCATGACGACCAATATGACATTATCGTCACCATGATGACCAATATGACATGACCTTCGCCTTGATGACCAATATGACATTACTGTCGCCATGATGACCATGATGACATCATCGTCGCATTGACAACTAATATAACATAATCATCGCCATGACGACCATTATGACATCATTGTCGCCATGACGACCATTATGACATCACCGTCACCATGACGACCATTATGACATCACCGTCTACATGATGACCATAATTACATCCTCGTCGCCTTGACGACCAATATGACATAATCGTCGCCATGATGACCATTATGAAATCAAAGTCTCCATGACGACCAATATGACATCATCGTCGCCTTGACGACTAATATGACATCTACGTTGCCATGATGACCATTATGACATCATCAACGCCATGAAGACCTTTATGACATCACCTTTGCCATGACGACCATTATGACTTCACCTTCGCCATGACGACCATTATGACATCATCATCGCCTGGACGACCAATATGACTTCATCGTCGCCTTGATGACCATATGACATCATCATCGCTATGACGACCATTATGACATCATTGTTGCCATGATGAATATTATGACATCACCCGCGCCAAGACGAGCATGATGACATCACCGTCGCCATGACAACCATTATGACATCATAGTCGCTATGACGACCATGATGACATCATCGTCGCCATGACGACCATGATGACATCATCGTTGACATGACGAGAATTATGACGTCATCATCGCCTTGATGACTAATATGACATCATCATCGCCATGACGACAAATTTGACATGATTGTTGCCATGACGACCAATATGACATCATCATCGCCTTGATGACCATATGACATCATCGTCGCCATGACGACCATTATGACATCTTTGTTGCCATGATGAACATTATGACATCACAGTCGCCATGACGACCATAATGACATCATGGTCGCCATGACGACCATTATGACATCTCGGTCGCCATGACGAAAATTATGACATCACAGTCGCCCTGACAAGCATTATGACATCACAGTCGCCATGACGACCATTATGACGTCACCGTCGCCATGACGACCATTATGATATAACCGTCACCATGATGACCATTATGACATCACCGTCGCCATGACGACAATTATGGCATCATTGTTGCCATGATGACCATTATGACATCATTGTCGTATTGACGACCAATATGACTTCATCGTCACCATGACGACCATTATGGCATCATCATCGCCATGACGACCATGATGACATCTCGGTCGCCATGATGACCATTATGACATCATCGTCGCCATGACTACCATTATTACATCATTGTTGAAATGACGACCATTATGACATCATTGTTGCCATGACGACCATAATGACGTAATCGTTGCCATGAAGACCACTATGACATCATTGTCGCCATGACGAAAATTATGACATCATCGTCGCCATGACGACCATTAAGACATCACCATCGCCATGACGACCAATATGACATGATCGTCGCCATGACGACCAATGTGACATCATCGTCACCTTGATGAACACATGACAACATCGTTGCCATGACGACCATTATGACATCATCGTTGCCATGACGACCATTATATCACAGTCACCATGACGACCATTATGACATCACCGTCGCCATGATGACATTATGACATCTTCGTCGCCTTGACAACCAATATGGCATCATCGTTGCCATGACGACGATTATGACATCATCAACTCCATGACAAACAATATGACATCATCAACGTCATGATGACCATTATGACATCATCGTCGCCATGACTACCATTACTACATCATTGTTGAAATGACGACCATTATGACATCATCGTCGCCATGACGACCATTTTGAAATCAATGTCGCCATGACGACCATTATGACATAATCTACGCCATGCCGACCATTATGACATCACCGTCGCCATGACGACATTATTAAATCATCGTCGCCTTGAGAACCAATATGACATCATCGTCGCCATGACGACCATTATGAAATCAACGTCACCATGATGACCATTATGACATCATCGTCGCCTTGACAACTAATATGACATAATCATCGCCATGACGACCATTATGACATCATAGTCGCCATGACGGCCATTATGACATCACCATCGCCATGACGACCATTATGACATCACCGTCTCCATGATGACCATTATTACATCCTCGTCGCCTTGACGACCAATATGACATCATTGTCACCATGATGACCATTATGAAATCAACGTCGCCATGACGACCAATATGACATCATCGTCGCCATGATGACCATTATGACATCATCAACGCCATGAAGACCATTATGACATAAACTTTGCCATGACGACTATTATGACTTCACTGTCGCCATGACGACCATTATGACATCATCATCGTCTGGACGACCAATATGACATGATTGTTGTCATGACGACCATATGACATCATCATCGCAATGACGACCATTATGACATCATTGTTGTCATGACGGAAATTATGACATCACCCGCGCCATAACGAGCATGATGACATCAACGTCGCCATGACGACGATTATGACATCATGGTCTCCATGAGGACCATTATGACATCACAGTCGCCCTGACGAGCATTATGACATCACAGTCGCCATGACAACCAATATGACGTCACGGTCGCCATGATGACCATTATGACGTCATCGTCGCCTTGATGACAATTATGACATCACCGTCGCCATGACGACAATTATGACGTCATAGTTGCCATGATGAACATTATGACATCACCGTCGCCATAGCCAACCCTATGACGTCATCGTCGCCATGACGAACATTATGGCATCATTGTTGCCATGATGACCATTATGATATCATCGTAGCATTGACGACCAATATGACTTAATCGTTTGCCATGATGACCATTATAGCATCATCATCGCCATGATGATCATGATGACATCTTCTTCGCCATGAATACCATTATGACATCATTGTTGAAATGCCGACCATTATGAAGTCATCGTTGCCATGATGACCATTATGACATCATCGTCGACATGACGACCTTGATGAAATCAATGTTGCTATGACGACTATTATGACATATACGTCGCCATGACGACCAATATGACATCATCGTCGCCTTGATGACCATATGACATCATCATCGCCATGACGACCATTATGACATCATTGTTGCCATGACCAACATTATGACATCACCCGCACCATGAAGAGCATTATGACATCACCTTCGCCATGACGACCATAATGACATTATGGTCGCCATGATGACCATTATGTCATCATGGTTGCCAAGACGACCATTATGACATCTCGGTCGCCATGACGAAAATTATGACATCACAGTCGCCCTGACAAGCATTATGACATCACAGTCGCCATGACGACCATTATGACGTCACCGTCGCCATGACGACCATTATGATATAACCGTCACCATGATGACCATTATGACATCACCGTCGCCATGACGACAATTATGGCATCATTGTTGCCATGATGACTATTATGACATCATCGTCGCATTGACGACCAATATGACTTCATCGTCGCCATGACGACCATTATGGCATCATCATCGCCATGACGACCATGATGACATCTCGGTCGCCATGACAACCATTATCACATCATGGTCGCCAAGATGACCATTATGATATCATCGTCGCTATGACTACCATTATTACATCATTGTTGAAATGACGACCATTATGACATCATCGTCGCCATGCCGACCATTATGACATAATCTACGCCATGCCGACCATTATGACATCACCGTCGCCATTACGACCAATATGACATCATCGTCGCCATGACGACCATTATGACATCATCGTCGCAATGACGAAAATTATGACATCATCGTCGCCTTGAATACCAATATGACATTACCATCGCCATGATGACCTTTGTGCCATCATCATCAATGCCTTGACGACCAATATGACATTATCGTCGCCATGATGACCAATATGACATCATTGTCGCCTTGATGACCAATATGACATCATCGTCACCATGACGACCATTATGACATAATCGTCGCCATGACGACCATTATGACATCATCATCGCCATGACGACCATTATGACATCATTGTTGCCATGACGACCATTATATCACCGTCACCATGATGACCATTATGACATCACGGTCGCCATGATGACGTTATGACATCATCGTCGCCTTGGCAACCAATATGGCATAATCGCCATGACGACCATTATGACATCATGGTTGCCATGACGACGATTATGACATCATCAACTCCATGACAACCAATATGACATCATCAACATCATGATGACCATTATGACATCATCGTTGCCATGATGACCATAATGACATCACCGTCGCCATAGCCACCATTATGACATCATCGTTGCCATGATTAGAATTATGACGTAATCGTTGCCTTGATGACTAATGTGACATCATCGCCGCCATGACGACCACTATGACATCATCGTCACCATGACGACCATTATGACATCACCATCGCCATGACAACTATTATGACATCACCGTCACCATAACGACCATTATGATATCATCATCGCTTTGACGACCAATATCACATCATCGTCGCCATGATGACCAAGATGACATCTCGGTCGCCATGACGACCATAACGACGTCATGGTCGCCATGATGACCATTATGACAATGACATCATCGTCCCCATGACTACCATTATGACATCATTGTTGAAATGACGACCTTTATGACATCACCGTCGCCATGACGACCATTATGAAGTCATCGTTGCCATGATGACCATTATGACATCATCGTCGCCATGATGACCATTATGAAATCAATGTCGCCATGACGACCATTATGACTTAATCGTCGCCATGACGACCATTATGACATCATCGTCGCAATGACGAAAATTATGACATCATCGTCGCCTTGAATACCAATATGACATTACCATCGCCATGATGACCTTTGTGCCATCATCATCAATGCCTTGACGACCAATATGACATTATCGTCGCCATGATGACCAATATGACATCATTGTCGCCTTGATGACCAATATGACATCATCGTCACCATGACGACCATTATGACATAATCGTCGCCATGACGACCATTATGACATCATCATCGCCATGACGACCATTATGACATCATTGTTGCCATGACGACCATTATATCACCGTCACCATGATGACCATTATGACATCACGGTCGCCATGATGACGTTATGACATCATCGTCGCCTTGGCAACCAATATGGCATAATCGCCATGACGACCATTATGACATCATGGTTGCCATGACGACGATTATGACATCATCAACTCCATGACAACCAATATGACATCATCAACATCATGATGACCATTATGACATCATCGTTGCCATGATGACCATAATGACATCACCGTCGCCATAGCCACCATTATGACATCATCGTTGCCATGATTAGAATTATGACGTAATCGTTGCCTTGATGACTAATGTGACATCATCGCCGCCATGACGACCACTATGACATCATCGTCACCATGACGACCATTATGACATCACCATCGCCATGACAACTATTATGACATCACCGTCACCATAACGACCATTATGATATCATCATCGCTTTGACGACCAATATCACATCATCGTCGCCATGATGACCAAGATGACATCTCGGTCGCCATGACGACCATAACGACGTCATGGTCGCCATGATGACCATTATGACAATGACATCATCGTCCCCATGACTACCATTATGACATCATTGTTGAAATGACGACCTTTATGACATCACCGTCGCCATGACGACCATTATGAAGTCATCGTTGCCATGATGACCATTATGACATCATCGTCGCCATGATGACCATTATGAAATCAATGTCGCCATGACGACCATTATGACTTAATTGTCGCCATGACGACCATTATGACATCACCGTCGCCATGACAACCATTATGACATCATCGTAGCCATGACGACCATTATGACATCATCGTCGCAATGACGACCATGATGACATCATCGTCGTCTTGAATACCAATCTGACATAATCGTCGCCATGACGACCAATATGACATTATCTTCGCCTTGATGACCAATATGACATCATCGTCGCCATGACGACCATTATGAGATAATCGTCGCCATGATGACCATTATGACATCATCATCGCCATGACGACCATTATGACATCATTGTTACCATGACGACCATTATGACGTAATCGTCGCCATGATGACCACTATGACATCTTCGTCGCCATGATGACCATTATGACATCACCGTCGCCATGACAACCATTATGACATCATCGTCGCCATGACGACCGTTATGAAATCAACATCACCAAGACGACCATTATGACATCACCGTCGCCATGACGACCAATATGACATTATCGTCACCATGATGACCAATATGACATGACCTTCGCCTTGATGACCAATATGACATCACTGTCGCCATGATGACCATGATGACATCATTGTCGTCTTGACAACTAATATGACATAATCATCGCCATGACGACAATTATGACATCATTGTCGCCATGACGACCATTATGACATCACCGTCACCATGACGACCATTATGACATCACCGTCTCCATGATGACCATAATTACATCCTCGTCGCCTTGACGACCAATATGACATCATCGTCGCCATGATGACCATCATGAAATGAACGTCGCCATGACGACCAATATGACATCTACGTTGCCATGATGACCATTATGACATCATCAACGCCATGAAGACTATTATGACATCATCTTTGCCATGACGACCATTATGACTTCACCTTCGCCATGACGACCATTATGACATCATCATCGCCTGGACGACCAATATGACTTCATTGTCGCCTTGATGACCATATGACATCATCATCGCTATGACGACCATTATGACATTATTGTTGCCATGACAAATATTATGACATCACCCGCGCCAAGACGAGCATGATGACATCACCGTCGCCATGACAACCATTATGACATCATAGTCGCTATGACGACCATGATGACATAATCGTCGCCATGACGACCATTATGACATCATCGTTGACATGACGAGAATTATGACGTCATCATCGCTTTGATGACTAATATGACATCATAGTCGCCATGACGACCATTATGACATAATTGTCGCCATGACGACCAATATGACATCATCATCGCCATGATGACAAATTTGACATGATTGTTGCCATGACGACCAATATGACATCATCGTCGCCTTGATGACCATATGACATCATCGTCGCCATGACGACCATTATGACATCTTTGTTGCCATGATGAACATTATGACATCACAGTCACCATGACGACCATAATGACATCATGGTCGCCATGACGACCATTATGACATCTCGGTAGCCATGACGAAAATTATGACATCACAGTCGCCCTGACAAGCATTATGACATCACAGTCGCCATGACGACCATTATGACGTCACCGTCGCCATGACGACCATTATGAAATAACCGTCACCATGATGACCATTATGACATCACCGTCACCATGATGACCTTTATGACATCATCGTCGCCATGACGACCATTTTGAAATCAATGTCGCCATGACGACCATTATGACATAATCTACGCCATGCCGACCATTATGACATCACCGTCGCCATTACGACCATTATGACATCATCGTCGCCTTGACAACCAATATGACATCATCGTCGCCATGACGACCATTATGACATCATCGTCGCAATGACGAAAATTATGACATCATCGTCGCCTTGAATACCAATATGACCTCACCATCGCCATGACGACCATTATGACATCTCGGTCGCCATGGTGACCATTATGACATCATTGTCACCATGACTACCATTATTACATCATTGTTGAAATGACGACCATTATGACATCATCGTCGCCATGACAACCATTTTGAAATCAATGTCGCCATGACGACCATTATGACATAATCTACGCCATGCCGACCATTATGACATCACCGTCGCCTATACGACCATTATGACATCATCGTCGCCTAGACGACCAATATGACATCATCGTCGCCATGACGACCATTATGACATCATCGTCGCAATGACGAAAATTATGACATCATCGTCTCCTTGAATACCAATATGACATTACCATCGCCATGATGACCTTTGTGCCATCATCATCAATGCCTTGACGACCAATATGACATTATCGTCGCCATGATGACCAATATGACATCATTGTCGCCTTGATGACCAATATGACATCATCGTCACCATGACGACCATTATGACATAATCGTCGCCATGACGACCATTTGACATCATCATCATCGCCATGACGACCATTATGACATCATTGTTGCCATGACGACCATTATATCACCGTCACCATGATGACCATTATGACATCACGGTCGCCATGATGACGTTATGACATCATCGTCGCCTTGGCAACCAATATGGCATAATCGCCATGACGACCATTATGACATCATGGTTGCCATGACGACGATTATGACATCATCAACTCCATGACAACCAATATGACATCATCAACATCATGATGACCATTATGACATCATCGTCACCATGACGACCATTATGACATCACCATCGCCAAGACAGCTATTATGACATCACCGTCACCATAACGACCATTATGATATCATCATCGCTTTGACGACCAATATCACATCATCGTCGCCATGATGACCATGATGACATCTCGGTCGCCATGACGACCATAACGACGCCTTGAATACCAATATGACCTCACCATCGCCATGACGACCATTATGACATCTCGGTCGCCATGGTGACCATTATGACATCATCGTCACCATGACTACCATTATTACATCATTGTTGACATGACGACCATTATGACATCACCGTCGCCATTACGACCATTATGACATCATCGTCGCCTTGACAACCAGTATGACATCATCGTCGCCATGACGACCATTATGACATCATCGTCGCAATGACGAAAATTATGACATCATCGTCGCCTTGAATACCAATATGACATCACCATCGCCATGATGACCATTGTGCCATCATCATCAACGCCCTGACGACCAATATGACATAATCGTCGCCATGACGACTATTATGACATCATCATCGCCATGACGACCATTATGACATCATTGTTGCCATGACGACCATAATGGCGTAATCGTTGCCATGATGACCACTATGACATCATTTTCGGCATGACGACCATTATGACATCATCGTCGCCATGACGACCATTAAGACATCACCGTCGCCATGACGACCAATATGACATGATCGTCACCATGACGACCAATGTGACATCATCGTCGCCTTGATGAACACATGACATCATGGTTGCCATGACGACGATTATGACATCATCAACTCCATGACAACCAATATGACATCATCAACGTCATGATGACCATTATGACATCATCGTCGCCATGACTACCATTATTACATCATTGTTGAAATGACGAACATTATGAATTCATCGTCGCCATGACGACCATTTTGAAATCAATCTCGCCATGACGACCATTATGACATAATCTACGCCATGCCGACCATTATGACATAACCGTCGCCATGACGACATTATGACATCATTGTCGCCTTGATGACCATATGATATCATCATCGCCATGACGACCAATCTGACTTCATCGTCGCCATGACGACCATTATGGCATCATCATCGCCATGACGACCATGATGACATCTCGGTCGCCATGACAACCATTATGACATCATGGTCGCCATGATGACTATTATGATATCATCGTCGCTATGACTACCATTATTACATCTTTGTTGAAATGACGACTATTATGACATCATCGTTGCCATGATGACCATTTTGAAATCAATGTCGCCATGACGACCATTATGACATAATCTACGCCATGCCGACTATTATGACATCACCGTCGCCATTACGACCATTATGACATCATCGTCGCCTTGACGACCAATATGACATCATCGTCGCCATGACGACCATTATGACATCATCGTCGCAATGACGAAAATTATGACATCATCGTCGCCTTGAATACCAATATGACATCACCATCCCCATGATGACCAATGTGCCATCATCATCAATGCCTTGACGACCAATATGACGTTATCGTCGCCATGATGACCAATATGACAT
Organism: Phyllobates terribilis; assembly: GCF_046119375.1. NCBI lineage: Eukaryota > Metazoa > Chordata > Amphibia > Anura > Dendrobatidae > Phyllobates > Phyllobates terribilis. The sequence continues at coordinate 635,611,243 of NW_027362763.1, forward strand.
CATTGTCGCCTTGATGACCAATATAACATCATCGTCACCATGACAACCATTATGACATAATCGTCGCCATGACGACCATTATGACATCTTCATCGCCATGACGACCATTATGACATCATTGTTGCCATGACGACCATAATGACGTAATCGTTGCCATGATGTCCACTATGACATCATTGTCGCCATGATGACCATTATGACATCATCGTCGCCATGACGACCATTAAGACATCACCGTCGCCATGACGACCATTAAGACATCACCGTCGCCATGACGACCAATATGACATGATCGTCACCATGACGACCAATGTGACATCATCGTCGCCTTGATGAACACATGACATCATCGTTGCCATGACGACCATTATGACATCATCATTGCCATGACGACCCTTATATCATCGTCACCATGATGACCATTATGACATCACCGTCGCCATGATGACATTATGACATCATCGTCGCCTTGACAACCAATATGGCATAATCGCCATGACGACCATTATGACATCATGGTTGCCATGACGACGATTATGACATCATCAACTCCATGACAACCAATATGACATCATCAACATCATGATGACCATTATGACGTCATCGTTGCCATGATGACCATAATGACATCACCGTCGCCATAGCGACCATTATGACATCACCGTCGCCATAGCCACCATTATGACATCATCGTTGCCATGACGAGAATTATGACGTAATCGTTGCCTTGATGACTATTATGACATCATCATCGCCATGACGACCACTATGACATCATCATCGCCATGACGACCACTATGACATCATCGTCACCATGATGACCATTATGACATCACCATCGCCATGACGACTATTATGACATCACCGTCGCCATAACGACCATTATGATATCATCATCGCTTTGACGACCAATATCACATCATCGTCGCCATGATGACCATGATGACATCTCGGTCGCCATGACGACCATTACGACGTCATGGTCGCCATGATGACCATTATGACATCATCGTCGAAAAAACTACCATTATGACATCATTGTTGAAATGACGACCTTTATGACTTCACCGTCGCCATGACGACCATTATGAAGTCATCGTTGCCATGATGACCATTATGACATCATCGTCGCCATGATGACCATTATGAAATCAATGTCGCCATGACGACCATTATGACTTAATCGTCACAATGACGACCATTATGACATCATCGTTGCCTTGACAACCAATATGACATCATCGTCGCCATGACGACAATTATGACATCATCGTCGCAATGACGAAAATTATGACATCATCGTCACCTTGAATTCCAATATGACATCACCATCGCCATGATGACCATTGTGCCATCATCATCAACGCCTTGACGACCAATATGACATAATCGTCGCCATGACGACCATTATGACATCATCATCGAAATGACGGCCATTATGACATCATTGTTGCCATGACGACCATAATGACGTAATCGTTGCCATGATGACCACTATGACATCATTGTCGCCATGACGACCATTATGACATCATCGTCGCCATGACGACCATTAAGACATCACCGTCGCCATGATGACCAATATGACATGATCGTCGCCATGACGACCAATGTGACATCATCGTCGCCTTGATGAACACATGACATCATCGTTGCCATGATGACCATTATGACATCATCGTTGCCATGGCGACCATTATATCACCGTCACCATGACGACCATTATGACATCACCATCGCCATGATGACATTATGACATCTTCGTCGCCTTGACAACCAATATGGAATCATCGTCGCCATGACGACCATTATGACATCATGGTTGCCATGATGACCATTATGACATCATCAGCTACATGACAACCAATATGACACCATCAACGTCATGATGACCATTATGACATCATCGTCGCCATGACTACCATTATTACATCATTGTTGAAATGACGACCATTATGACACCATTGTCGCGTTGACGACAAGTATGACATCACCGTCTCCCTGACAAGCATTATGACATCACAGTCGCCATGACGACCATTATGACGTCACCGTCACCATGATGACCATTATGACATCATCGTTGCCATGATGACCAATATGACATCACGGTCGCCATGACGACCATTATGAAGTCATAGTCGCCATGACGACCATTATGACATCATCGTCACCCTAATGACTAATATGACAACATCGTCGCCATGACGACCATTATGACAAAATCGTCACCATGACGTCCATTATGACATCACCGTCGCCATGACGACCATTGTGACATCACTGTCGCCATAGCCACCATTATGACATCATGGTCGCCATGACGATCATTATGGCATCATTGTTGCCATGACGACCATTATGACACCATCATCGCGATCACGACCAATATGACATCACAGTCGCCATGACGACCATTATGACATAATCGTCGCCATGACGAACATTATGACATCACCGTCACCATGACGACCATTATGACAACATCTTCGCCTTGACGACCAATATGACATCATCGCTGCCATGACGACCATTATGACATAATCGTCGCCATGATGACCATTATGACATAATCGTCGCCATGATGACCATTATGACATCATCAACGCCATGACGACTAATATGACATCATCAACGTTATGACGACCATTATGACATCATCGTCGCCATGACGACCATCGCCACGACGACCATTATGAAGTCATCGTTGCCATGATGACCAATATGACATCATCGTCACCCTGACGACCAATATGAAATCAATGTCGCCATGACGACCATTATGACATTATCGTCGCCTTGACAACCAATATGACATCATCATCGCCGTGACGACCATTATGACATCATCGTCGCCTTGAATACCAATATGACATCATAGTCGCCAAGATGACCATTATCACATCATCGTCGCCATGACGACCATTAAGACAAAATTGTCGCCATGACGACCATTATGACATCACCGTCGCCTTGAATATCAATATGACATCATCATCGCCATGACGACCATTTTGACATCGTCGTCGCCTTAACGACTAATATGACATCATGGTCGCCATGACGACCATTATGACATCACCATCGCCATGACGAGCATTATGACATCACGGTCGCCATGACGAGCATTATGACATCACTGTCACCATTATGACTATTATGAAGTCATCGTTGCCATGATGACCATTATGCCAAAATCGTCACCATGATGACCATTATGACATCACCGTCGCCATGATGACCATTATGACATCATGGTCGCCTTGATGACCATTATCACATCAACGTAGCACTGATGACCATTATGACATCATCGTCGCCATGACGACCATTATGATGTCATCGTTGCCATGACGACCATTATGACATCACCGTCGCCATGAAGACCATTTTGACTTCATTGTCGCCATGATGACCATTATGACATCATTGTCGCCATGATGACCATTATGACATCACCGTCGCCATGGTGAACATAATGCCATCATTGTTGCCATGACGACCATTTTGATATCATTGTCGCCTTTACGACCAGTATGACATAATCAGCGCCATGACGACCATTATGACAAAATCGTCACCTTGACGACCAATATGACATCATCGTCGCCTTGAGGACCATTATGTCATCATCGTCGCCACGACGACCATGATGAAGTCATCGTTGCCATGATGACCATCATGACATCATCGTCGCCTTGACGACCAATATGACATCATCGTCGCCATGACGACCATTATGACATCATCGTCGTTATGACAACAATTATGACATCATAGTCGCCTTGACGAGCAATATGACATCGTCGTCATTACGACCATTATGACATCATCAACGCCATGATGACCTTTATGACATCATCAACGTCATGATGACCATTATGGAAAACAAAAACAGTAGGAGCGCCAATGGTGAAGAGCCTGAGGTTTGGGGGGGGGATGAAGGGGGAGATGTAGTGACACTCACCTGCTCCTGTTGTGCAAAGGAGCCCCGCACAACAAGGGAAAACGCTTCCAGGTGGGAGTCTGTAAGATGATCACAACTTAGCAGACCCTGTTGTAGGGAGCTTCTGTCTGCTTCAGCGGTCACATGACCAGGACCGTGTGACCGAAGTGGGCATTCCACAATGACATCACGGCAGGTCCTGTAGTAGGCTAGTTGTAAACAGAGCAACTTCCACCGCTCTCCACAGGGGAGATTAGCAATAAAGAAAAAAGGAATTCTGCGGTGTTAGTGATGTTATGATCTGCTACAGGGACTAAGGAAAGACAGGAGATCTGTCCCTACAATAGAACTAAACTAGATCCCTACGATGTAACGGGGAACCTGATCCTGCGATCAGACCCGCTAAAGTCCTCGAAGCTAGTCTGTACGAAGACCTATAGATGTGAGGGAGGGATCCCTACAAGAACTAGGGACTGGGATAAGTTGGACACCTCCTAGCAGAAATAGTAGCAGTCAAAGACAAACACACAACAAAAAGCATAGAGGTCCGAAGACCTATCAAAACTAACAGAGAACGGCAACAGAGCACCAAGCTAGCTCAAGAGTAGCAAATACAATGAAGTCCAGCAAGGCCAGGAGGGCGGAGCCGGATTAAATAGGCAAAAATGGTCATGTGACCAGCAAACTAAAAAAAAACTAACAGGAGAGTTCTAACAGTACCCCCTCTTCTAAGAGGATCCTCCGGATCCCCTAGGCCCAGGCTTACCAGGAAACCTCCTGTGAAACGCTCTGACAAATCTGGAAACAGAAACATCATTGTAGCGTCGGCGTCCCTGCCTCCTGCTATGCAGGGACGCTGTTCCCCTCACCTCTCCGCTCCGCGCCTGGCGTCTTCCTCCCGCTCTGCTGGCAGCACGCGCTCCTTCCCGGCCACGGTGCTTAGGGCGCTCGCGCGCTCCCCCCCTCTTAAAGGGGCCGCGTGCGCCGTCCTAAGGAGTCCCCGGCCAATGGCCGGAGGACTTCACCATATATAAGGCACCTCCTCCAAAATGGAGGTGCCCGAGCAACGTTGTTGCACTGTTCACTACTCTGCTTCAGCCCTCAGGTCCCGTTTCCAGTTACCTGCCAGTTACCTGCCAGTTTCCTGCCAGTTTCCTGCCAGTTTCCTGCCAGTTTGCTGTCTGATTCCTGCATATTATCCGCTTACCTGCTTGCTAGCCTGAAGTCCGACGGTCTGCCTTCCGACACCTGTCAGTCTGTCTATGGACCAGCTTGCCAGCTCACCTGGGAGCGCTCACCTGCTTCCTGTCTGCTAGCCTACCTGGAGGCTCCACCGTCACGTGCTGTGACCACCAGCCAGTCCAGAGACTCTCGCCCGCTCACCTGGGAGCGCTCATCTGCTACCTGTCTGTTAGCCTACCTGGAGGCTCCGCCGTCACGTGCTGTGACCACCTGCCAGTCCAGAGACTCTCGCCCGCACACCTGGGAGCGCTCATGGAACCCGGTGGCACCCAAGCTCCCTCGCTCTCGGACCTATGTCATGAACTGTCCCGTCAGAGGTCCCAACAGGAGTCCATCCTGAGTCACCTGCGGAATGTCATCTCCCGCCTGGACACACTGACTGCTCCACCAGCAACCACCGCTAGTGTCATGACTCGCAACCCGGCAGCGCCGCTGCCCACCAACACCATGGTATCCTGTTCTTGACCCCGGCTTTCCGCACCTCCTCACTTCGGAGGTGACTCCGCCCAAGCTCGGGGCTTCATAAACCAGTGCACCCTGCACTTTGAACTCTTGTCCCATCAGTTTATCTCCGACCGGTCCAAAGTGGCCTTTATCATGTCCCACCTCACGGGGGAGGCTCTGGCTTGGCTAAATCCTCTATGGGAGAGAGGAAACCCCCTGGTGGCCGACTTGTCAGCCTTTCTCACTGCTTTCCGGAAAGTCTTCGATGAACCCGGACGGAAGACCTCATGCGCTTCGTCTCTGCTACGTCTCCGTCAGGGAAGTCTTACCGTGGGCCAATATGCCATACGGTTCCGTACCCTTGCCTCGGAGCTGGCCTGGGATAACGACGCTCTGGTATCTGTCTTCTGGGAGGGTCTGTCCGGCCGTATTAAAGATGAACTCGCCGGTCGGGACGTTCCTACCACTCTCGACGACTTAATAACTCTTGCCACCCGGATTGACCTACGGTTCCAGGAGCGCGCCAAAGAGGTCACCCGTGAGAGGAGGTTTCCACGTCTAGCTCCTACCTTCCAGAAACCCGTCACTCCCTCCGTTACTCCCCAGGCACACTCTCCTGAGCCTATGCAGGTCGACCAGACCAAGATGGTCAAAACCCGTCAAGACTTACGCCGTGCCGAGGGGAGCTGCTTCTACTGTGGCAGTAAGGAGCACGGGATCCGTACCTGCCCGGAGAGGTCGGGAAACGCCAGTGTCTAAGATCGCTCAGAGAGGTCGTCCTAGACAAGAATAAACCCTCTCCATCTCTGCTGCTGTCAGTCTCAATCATCTGCGGGGAGAACCGTTATTTCGAACTAGCCCAACTTGACTCTGGAGCAGCCGGGAATCTTATTTCACTGTCCCTGGTAGAAAAATACCGCATTCCCACCAAACCTCTGGCTGTACCCTTATCTGTCGCTGCCGTGGATGGGGGTCTCTTACCACGTCCTCCCAACTCATCACTGAATCCATTACTCTGCAGGTGGGAATGCTGCATTCTGAGAGCATCTCCTTTCATGTTCTGCCTGGACTCTCTCACATCCTCCTACTAGGCCTACCTTGGCTCCAGAAACATGCACCCGTGCTTGACTGGCAGACCGGAGAATTCCTTCGCTGGGGACAGGACTGCCATAAGACTTGTTTGGTTCCCGTTCATCCCGTCCGTCCTTCTCCTACCCCAACTAATCTACCTGGACTTCCGATTCCTTATTGGTCATATGCTGATGTCTTTAATAAAAAGGAGGCAGAGACATTACCCCCTCATAGACCATACGACTGTCCTATCGACCTGTTACCCGGTACTACTCCTCCCCGTGGGCGTATTTACCCGTTGTCCGCTGCTGAGACCCGGTCTATGTCCGAATATATTGAGGAGAATCTGGCCCGGGGATTTATCCGGAAATCTACCTCCCCGGTGGGAGCAGGCTTCTTTTTCGTTAAAAAGAAGGACAGCTCTCTCCGTCCCTGTATAGACTATAGAGGCCTTAACCAGATCACGGTGAAGAATAAGTACCCCCTTCAGCTCATTCCAGAATTATTTGATCGTCTGAGGGGGGCTAGAATCTTCACCAAACTGGACCTCCGTGGGGCGTACAACCTGGTCCGTATCCATCAGGGGGATGAATGGAAGACTGCATTCAACACCCGGGACGGCCACTATGAATATCTGGTAATGCCCTTTGGTCTTTGTAACGCTCCCGCCGTCTTTCAAGAGTTGGTCAATGACATCTTCCGGGACCTTCTCTACTCCTGCGTAGTGGTGTACCTGGACGACATCTTGGTCTTCTCTCCGGATCTCCAGACTCACCGGAGGGATGTTCGTCAGGTCCTGCTCAGGCTCAGGCAGAACCACCTCTTCGCTAAATATGAGAAGTGCCTCTTTGAGCAGACCTCGCTTCCGTTTTTGGGCTACATAATTTCTCAGACGGGCCTACGAATGGATCCTGAGAAACTGTCTGCCATCGAGAAGTGGCCTCGACCGGAGGGGTTGAAGGCTATTCAGCGGTTCCTGGGCTTCGCCAACTACTACCGTCTCTTCATACTGCACTTCTCTTCCCGGACTGCCCCAATTTCCGCGCTCACCCGTAAGGGCACTAATCCCAGAGAGTGGCCGCCCGAAGCAGAGGAGGCCTTTCTTTCCTTAAAACAGGCCTTCTCTTCCGCCCCGGTGCTGCATCGCCCGGACGGCAACAAGCAGTTCTTCCTGAAAGTTGACGCCTCCTCCTCTGCAGCCGGAGTGCTACTTAGCCAAAAATCATCTTCTGGGAGAATGGTAACTTGTGGCTTCTTCTCCAAACTCTTCTCCTCTTCTGAGCGCAACTATTCCATAGGAGACCGAGAGTTATTGGCCATCAAGCTGGCATTGGAGGAGTGGCGTTACCTGCTCGAGGGGGCTCTTCACCCGGTAATAATTTACACTGACCACAAGAACTTGGCTTACCTCCAGCATGCCCAGAGACTTAACCCGTGCCAAGCCCTGTGGTCCTTGTTTTTTGCTCGCTTTGATTTTGTTCTTCATTTTCGCCTGGCTGACAAAAACATCAAAGCAGATGCCTTGTCCCGATTCTTTCTGGTGTCTGATCTCGAGGAAGAACCTAAACATATCATCGATCCCGCCAGAGTAATGCAGGTGGCTGCCGTGAGTCTAAATCGTCTCCCTCCCGGTAAGACGTTCGTATCGGTACCTGATCGGGAGAAGATCCTTCACTGGGGTCACTCGTCTAAACTAGCTGGCCACGCCGGTCAGAAAAAGACCCTCCAGCTTATTACACGGCACTACTGGTGGCCTACCCTGCACAAGGACGTAATAGACTTTGTTTCTGCCTGTGTCTCCTGTGCCCGCAACAAGGTTCCGAGACACCTGCCAGCCGGTCGCCTCCTTCCTCCTACCTGCTGCCCCCTGGCAGCATATAGCTATGGACTTCATAACAGATCTCCCCGTCTCTGCCGGATGTACGGTCATTTGGGTGGTCGCTGACCGCTTTTCCAAGATGGCTCATTTCGTTCCCCTGCCAGGCCTCCCGTCTGCACCCGAGCTGGCTAAAGACTTTATCCACCACATATTCCGCCTTCATGGCCTGCCCCTCCACATCATGTCGGATCGTGGGGTACAGTTCACCTCACGCTTCTGGAGAGCCACTTGTAAACTGCTAGGCGTCACCCTGGACTTCTCCTCCGCATACCACCCTCAGTCTAATGGTCAAGTGGAGCGGATCAATCAGATCCTGACCAGTTACCTCCGGCACTTTGTTAATGCCCACCATTCTGACTGGGTGGATCTCCTGCCATGGGCCGAATTCTCCTACAACAATCACGAGAGCGAATCTTCCTCCAAATCCCCATTTTTTGTAGTCTTCGATCAGCATCCTCGGATCCCATTTCCCGTCTCCACCTCGGTGGATAATCCGGCTGCGGAATCTCTTGTTAACAAATTTTCCTCCATATGGAAGAGTACCCGGTCCGCACTCCTTCAGTCGTCCGAGCGTATGAAAAGACACGCTGACAAAAAACGTCTGGATCTTCCTCAATTCCATCCTGGGGATAAAGTCTGGCTCTCGTCCAAGTATGTCCGGCTCAAGATTCCTTCCTATAAGTTAGGGCCTTGGTTCATCGGTCCTCTGGAGGTCATCAGTCAGATCAACCCGGTGGCCTATAAATTGAAACTCCCGGCCAACTTGCGGATCCCTAACTCCTTCCATGTATCTCTCCTCAAACCCGTGGTACTTAACTCTTTTTCCAAGTCTTCAGGTACGCCTCCTGCTCCGGTTTCCGCTGAAAACGAGTTTGAGGTAGAGAACATTCTGGCCAACAAAAGGGTAAGAGGAAAGACCTTTATTCTAGTAGATTGGAAGGGGTTTGGTCCTGAGTAGTGTTGAGCATTCCGATACTGTAATATCGGGTATCGGCCGATATTCGCGGTATCGGAATTCCGATACTTAATTCCGATACTTTTATAATATCGAATACCGGAATCGGAAGTTCCCATAATGCCTGCGCTCTGCAGTGTCTGTGAAGGATGACAAGCTGGATGGCAGCGCGATCCAGCCTGTCATCAGAATGCCATCCCAGCTGGGGAGAATTCTCCTGATTGTTTAAAAGCCGGCGCGCGGTAAAAGCCGCCGGCTTTTAAACAATCACACAGCCCCATACTGCTTCCCCGCAGCCTCCCACCCCGATCCTCCGCTCCCCTCGCCACCTCCCATCCCAATCGTAAATTAGGACCGGGCGGGGAGCGCAGCACCAAGGAGCGAAGGACCCGGGCGGGGAAGCCGGCAGTGAAAAGACTTCACCGCCGGCTTTCCCGTTCTGTGCTGCGCTTTCCCGCCGGTTATTTCAAATGAACAGCTGAGGTATCAGCTGATGCCGATCAGCTGTTCATTTGAAGTAGCCGGGTGCCCTCAGAGGGTTCATGTGAGTTCATGCTTGACTGCATGAACTCACATGAACTTTCCCACGGCCGCACAGGTCAGCCTCACCTCCCAGACCCGTCATGATTGGTGTGTGTGTGCGGGTGTGTGTGCGGGGTGTGTGTGCGGGTGTGTGTGCGGGTGTGTGTGCGGGGTGTGTGTGCGGGGTGTCTGTGCGATGTTTGTGCGGGTGTGCGCGGTGTCTGTGCGTGCAGGCAGACATAGGCCGATGTGACACTACTACTCCCATCGGCCTATGTCTGTCCCCCGTCCACTCGTGCCAGCAGGATCAGCTCGATGGGAGCAGTAGTTCCCATCAGCCTGATCCTGCTATATAAATTGCCCTACTGTGTCCCCAATAAATGTTAGATACATGTCATTGGTGGCCAGTGGTTACCTACAATAAATTAGTTCATACATTACCTGTCCCCGCCGATCGCCACCTAAAATAAAGTAAAAAATAAAAAACTACACCTATACTCACCTAGACACCAAATTCCCCGAAGCCATCGATCTCCTGTAATAAAATATAAAATAATAAACCACAACCTTATCCTTACCCCTCCGTAGTAGTCCACGAGTGTCCCACGATGATCTCCAGTTCAGAGCAGCCACATAGAATGTGACCGCTCTGAACCGCTGCCGCCGCTAGAATGACGGGGCCGTAAGGGTTCACCGGAGTTCAGGCAGCGCTGCTCCGGTTAGCTGCTTTACGGCCCCGCTGTATCGTGAGAAATTCCCACGGTACAGCAGTGCCGTAAAGGAGGTCTCCGGAGCTGCGCTGCCTGAATGCACTCCGGTGACCTCAGTCAGTGGCTCCCGCTGCCGGGAGCGGACGTGTTCCCAGCAGCGTGAGCTTACAGCAGCCATGCACAGCTGTCACCATCTCCAGATGTGACAGCTGTGCATGGGAGATCAGCGCAGGAACGTGGACAGGTAACTATTATTTTTAGTAAACTAAGAATTAAATAAAATGGTGTGTTTTATTTCAAATAAATTATTTTTTTCTGGGTGTAGTGTGTTTTTTCTTTTTAACACTTTGTAGGTTAGTAATGGGGGTGTCTTATAGACGCCCATCATTACTAACCAGGGCTTCATGGCAGCTGGCGCTTACATGAACCCCAGCCCTATTACCCCCTGCCACCGCACCAGGGCAGCGTGGAAGAGCGAGGCTAAGTGCCAGAATTGGCGCATCCTATGGATGCGCCATTTCTGGGGCAGCTGACGGCTGGTGTTTCTAGCCTGGGAGGGGGCCAATATTCATGGCTCCCTTCCTGGGCTATTAATATCAGCCCCCAGCTGTCTGCCTAGCCTTTGCTAGCTATTAAAATAGGGGGGGACCCCACGTCATTTTTTTTGGGGGGGTCCCCCATTTTAATAGCTAGTAAAGGCTAGGTATTCAGCTGGGGGCTGATATTAGTAGCCTGGGAAGCTCCGTGGGTTTTACCCCCTTCCCAGGCTTCAAACATCTGCCCCAGCCGTCTGCTTAACCTCCGCTAGAGACTAAAATTATGGGGGATCCCACGCCATTTTTTTTTTTAAATAAATCCTTTATTTTAACACTAAATGACATTTGAGGAGTTAATAAAGATGCAGTCCCTAAATTATTATTTATTTTTTAATTAATTTTTCCCAAAACTTTTGACGTGGGCTTCGCCATATTTTTGTATGCCAGCCAGGTACAGCATCCAGCTTCTATGAACGCGCCATTTTCCGGGGCGGCTGCGGACTGCAATTTTCAGCGGGGGGGGCAGAAAGCTTGGGCCTCCCTGCGCTGCAGATTCCATCCCCCAGCTGCCTAGTTGTACCTGGCTGGACACAAAAATAGGGAGAAGCTCCACGTTTTTTTTTTTTTAATTATTTCATGAAATTCATGGAATAATTAAGAAAAAAAGGGCTTCCCTATATTGTTGTGTCCAACCAGGTACAAATAGGCAGCTGGTGGTTGGGGGCAGCCCATTCCTGCCTGCTGTACCTGGCTGGACACAAATATAGTGCAAAGCCCCACGTCAATTTTTTTTTAATTATTTCAGGAAATTCATGAAATAATTAAAAAAAAATTATGTGGGGCTTCGCCCTATATTTGTGTCCAGTCAGGTACAGCAGGCAGGAACGGGCTGCCCCCAACCACCAGCTGCCTATTTGTACCTAGCCGGACACAACAATATAGGGAAGCCCTTTTTTTCTTAATTATTCCATGAATTTCATGAAATAATTAAAAAAAAAAAAAATACGTGGGGCTTCGCCCTATTTTTGTGTCCAGCCAGGTACAACAAGGCAGCTGGGGGCTGGAATCCGCAGCGCAGGGAGGCCCAAGCTTTCTGGGCCCCACCCGCTGCAAATTGCAGTCCGCAGCCGCCCCGGAAAATGCCGCGTTCATAGAAGCGCCATCTTCTGGAGCTGTACCCAACTCATCCAGGGCCCTGGTGCGGTGACTCACTGGGTAATAAAGGGGTTAGGGCCAGCTTGGCATTATCAGCTGGCCCTAAGCCCGAAATTCATGGGGTCACGCCAATATTAGACATGACCGCCATGAATTTCTAGTAAAGTATTTAAAAAAAACACAAACACCCAGAAAAAAGTCCTTTAATTGAAATAAAGACACAATTCTTTATTGTTCTAAATTAAACCATACTTACAGTCACGCCCATTCCAGCTGAAGCCAACGATCTCCTGCAATAAAAGTAAAATAATAAAGCAACATCATCCTTACCTTTCCATGGTTCCCACGACAGCTTCAGCTCTGCTACATCGAGATGACAGGCTGGACCGCAGCAGAACGCTGCCATCCAGCCTGTCATCCCGCAGACACTGAGAAGCGCAGGCATGCTTGCGCTCCTCAGTGTCTGACTGTGACGGCATCCAGATGAGCCGAGGTCATGTCCAATGAACTCGGCGCACCTCATGCACGTCACTGAGAGCGTGGGAAAATTCTCACGCTGAAGCGCTGAGTGCAGGAGAATTCTCCCACGCTGTCAGTGACATACATGAGGTGAGGTCATATCCAATGAACTCAGCTCACCTCATGCACGTCACTGACAGCGTGGGAGAATTCTCCTGCACTCAGCGCTTCAGCGTGAGAATTTTCCCACGCTGTCAGTGACATACATGAGGTGAGGTCATGTCCAATGAACTCGGCTCACCTCATGCACGTCACTGACAGCGTGGGAAAATTCTCCTGCACTCAGCACTTCAGCGTGAGAATTCTCCCACGCTGTCAGTGACGTGCATGAGGTGAGCTGAGTTCATTGGACATGACCTCACCTCATGTATGTCACTGACAGCGTGGGAGAATTCTCACGCTGAAGCGCTGAGTGCAGGAGAATTTTCCCACGCTGTCAGTGACGTGCATGAGGTGAGCTGAGTTCATTGGACATGAGCTCACCTCATGCACGTCACTGACAGCGTGGGAAAATTCTCCTGCACTCAGCGCTTCAGCGTGAGAATTTTCCCACGCTGTCAGTGACGTGCATGAGGTGAGCTGAGTTCATTGGACATGAACTCGGCTCATCTGGATGACGTCACAGAGAGACACTGAGGAGCGCAAGCATGCCTGCGCTTCTCAGTGTCTGCGGGATGACAGGCTGGATGGCAGCGTTCTGCTGCGGTCCAGCCTTTCATCTCGATGTAGCAGAGCTGAAGCTGTCGTGGGAACCATGGAAAGGTAAGGATGAGGTTGCTTTATTATTTTTCTTTTATTGCAGGAGATCGTTGGCTTCAGCTGGAATTGGCGTGATGGTAAGTATGGTTTAATTTAGAACAATAAAGGATTGTGTCTTTATTTCAATTAAAGGACTTTATTCTGGGTATTTGTGTTTTTCTTTAACTTTGACTATGGGGTTAGTAATGGGGGTGTCTTATAGACGCCTCTCCATTACTAACCTGGGCTTGATGTCAGCTGGCATTATAAGCTGACATCAACCCCAGCCCTATTACCCCACTGCCACCGCTACAGGGCAGTGGGAAGAGCGAGGCTAAGTGCCAGAATTTGCGCATCCTATGGATGCGCCATTTCTGGGGCGGCTGACGGCTGGTGTTTCTAGCCTGGGAGGGGGCCAATATTCATGGCACCCTTCCTGGGCTATTAAAATCAGCCCCCAGCTGTCTGCCTAGCCTTTGCCAGCTATTAAATTAGGGGGGACCCCACGTTATTTTTTTTGGGGGGTCCCCCATTTTAATAGCTAGTAAAGGCTAGGTATTCAGCTGGGGGCTGATATTAGTAGCCTGGGAAGCTCCGTGGGTATTACCCCCTTCCCAGGCTTCAAACATCTGCGCCAGCTGTCTGCTTAACCTCCGCTAGAGCCTAAAATTAAGGGGAACCCCACGCCAATTTTTTTTAAATAAATCCTTTATTTTAACACTAAATGACAAGTACAGTAATCAACACTGTCACTGTACTTCATATATATGTGACTGACATGTTTCTATCTACCTAATCTATGTGTGATTCTCTATTCTTTCTATTCTAAATTGTCGGTTACAGATGCTGAATTGCCGGCCAGCTTTTTTAAAGAGAAGGTGCACGAAAACACTATTATTTTTTTAAATAAATCCTTTACACTAAATGACAAGTACAGTAAGCAACACTGTCACTGTACTTCATAGATATGTGACTGACATGTTTCTATCTATCTAATCTATGTGTGAAGCGCTATTCTGTCTGTTATAAATTGTCGGGTACCGCTGCTGAATTGCCGGCCGGCTTTTTTAAAGAGACGGTGCACGAAAACACTAATATTTTTTAAAATAAATCCTTTACACTAAATGACAAGTACAGTAACCAACACTGTCACTGTACTTCATATATATGTGACTGACATGTTTCTATCTATCTAATCTATGTGTGAAGCTCTATTCTTTCTGTTGTAAATTGTCGGGTACCGGTTTATGCCGCTGATGAATTGCCGGCTTTTCATGTCATTCTACATTATTCTTAGTTGTTTTACTTCATGTAGAATTAACCTACAAGGAAAGAAAGGGTTTATTTTCATTCCGATATTTGTGTCCCATTGACTTGCATTGGTTTCCGGTATCGGAATCGGCGATATCCGATATTTTTGGGTATCGGCCCGATCCAATCCGATACGATATTTCCTGATATCGGAAGGTATCGCTCAACACTAGTCCTGAGGAGAGAACGCGGGAGCCCCGGGAGAACATCCATGCCCCTCTCAACCTTGCTAAATTTCTGTCTGGCCTAAAAAAGGGGGGCCTAAAGGGAGGGGTACTGTAGCGTCGGCATCCCTGCCTCCTGCTAGGCAGGGATGCTGTTCCCCTCACCTCTCCGCTCCGTGCCTGGCGTCTTCCTCCCGCTCTGCTGGCAGCACGCGCTCCTTCCCGGCCACGGTGCTTAGGGCGCGCGCGCGTGCGCTCCCCCCCTCTTAAAGTGGCCGCGCGTGCCGTCCTAAGGAGTCCCCGGCCAATGGCCGGAGGACTTCACCATATATAAGGCACCTCCTCCAAAATGGAGGTGCCCGAGCAATGTTGTTGCACTGTTCACTACTCTGCTTCAGCCCTCAGGTCCTGTTTCCAGTTACCTTCCAGTTTCCTTTCAGTTTGCTGTCTGATTCCTGCCTATTATCCGCTTACCTGCTTGCTAGCCTGAGGTCCGACGGTCTGCCTTCCGACACCTGTCAGTCTGTCTATGGACCAGCTTGCCCGCTCACCTGGGAGCGCTCACCTGCTACCTGTCTGCTAGCCTACCTGGAGGCTCCGCCGTCACGTGCTGTGACCACCAGCCAGTCCAGAGACTCTCGCCCGCTCACCTGGGAGCGCTCATTTGCTAACTGCCTGTTAACCTACCTGGAGGCTCCGCCGTCACGTGCTGTGACCACCTGCCAGTCCAGAGACTCTCGCCCGCTCACCTGGGAGCGCTCATCTGCTACCTGCCTGTTAGCCTACCTGGAGGCTCCGCTGTCACGTGCTGTGACCACCTGCCTGTCCAGAGACTCTTGCCCGCTCACCTGGGAGCGCTCATCTGCTACCTGCCTGTTAGCCTACCTGGAGGCTTCGCCGTCACATGCTGTGACCACCTGGTTATCCAGAGACTCTCGCCTGCTCACCTGGGAGCACACATCTGCCATCTGCCTGCTAGCCTACCTGGAGGCTTAGCCGTCACAGGTCGTACCTACCCTTTACCCAGAGACTGTCCCGGTCACTTGCTGTGACCTCCTGCCCGTTTACCCAGAGACTGACCCGGTCACTTGCCGTGACCTCCTGCCCGTTTACCCAGAGACTGTCCCGGTTACCTGCTGTGACTACCTGCCTGTCTTCCCTGGTCGCCACCAGCTTCCTTACAAGGACCGCCCCCTTGTATAAGTTGCTCAGAGGTTCCGCCTCCCAGACCCGTTACAATCATCCGCCCTCACCCATGAGTTATACTCAGGTCCGAAACCCTTCCAAGCGACGAGATACTGCAAACTCCCTCTATACCGTCTAGAATTTAGGATGCGGGAAATTTCATATTCCCTGTCCTCCACCACCGGAGGAACAGTGGCAGAGGCGTCACCATCCGACACATCAGCTTTTTTCAACAGAGAAACATGAAACACCGGGTTAATCTTCCAGGACGTAGGAACCTCCAACCTAACAGCAGATTGGTTAACTATCTGAAGCACCTTAAAGGGCCCTACGAACTTGGGACCCAATTTTTTAGAAGGAATGCTCAATCGCAGATTCTTAGAGGACAACAAAACCATGTCACCAACAGCAAACAAAACCTCTTGCCGTTTCCTATCAAAGTACCTCTTAGATTTTTTGTTAGCCTCCTGAAGATTACCACGCACATCCATCCAAACTCTCTCCAAATCACCGGAAAAACTCTCCTCCTCAGGCACAGACGAAACCAATTTGGAGAATGACCCAAAAGACGGATGTCTCCCAGAACAACAAAAAAAAGGCGAACATCCAGCAGAAGAGGATGTATGGTTGTTAAGAGCAAATTCAGCAAGTGGCAGAAACTCAGACCACCCCTCTTGATTGTCTGCCACAAAACAACGCAAGAACTGCTCAACATCCTGGTTCTTCCTTTCTGTCTGGCCATTAGACTCAGGATGATATTCGGATGAAAACGACAAATGAACTCCCAACCTGTCACAAAAGGCACGCCAAAAACGAGCCACAAACTGAGGTCCCCTATCAGAAACAATGTCAGTAGGAACACCATGTAGTCTGACAATTTCCTTGACAAAGGCCTTAGCGAGTGTGTTAGCGCAAGGCAGTTTTATGAAGGGAACCAAGTGACACATCTTGCTAAAACGGTCCCCGACCAACCAGATGACCGTGAAACCTTCAGAGGGGGGAAGGTCAGTAATAAAGTCCATAGCCAGATGTATCCAAGGTGCACTAGGAACCTCCAGAGGGCAAAGCAACCCCGCAGCAGGAGCATGCGAAGACTTGGATCTAGCACACACAGTACATTGGCGCACCCACTTAATGACTTCCTTCTGCCATCCAGGCCACCAAAAACTGCGACCCACAAGTCTCTTGGACTTAGAAATTCCTGGATGACCTGCCAACCGAGACTCATGACACTCAACAAACAAATCTCTCCTAAAGGTCCTAGGCACAAACAACCTCCCATGGGGAGTGTTAGATGGGGCATTCTCCTGAGCTTTAAGAATCTCATCCTCCAAAACGGAGTCCAAAGCAGCAATCACAATACCTTCTTGTAAAATGCTCTCCTCTTCCTCCTCAACACCGACCATGGGAGAAAAGCTGCGAGACAAAGCATCCGCTTTAACATTCTTGGTACCCGGGATGTAAGTAACGGAAAAATGTAACCGCGAGAAAAAAAGTGACCACCTAGCCTGACGGGCATTCAAGCGCTTGGCAGCATCAAGATAGATCAGATTTTTATGATCAGTGAAAATCTGAATGGGAAATTCAACACCTTCCAAGAGGTGACGCCAGTGTTCAAATGCGAGTTTAATCGCCAGCAATTCCCGATTACCAATATAGTAATTAAGTTCAGTCTCAGAAATTTTTTTGAAAAGGCATCCTTGTTTCCCTGAGACAACACCGCACCGACCCCCACCGAAGAAGCATCAACCTCAACCAAAAACGGCTTAGTCACATCAGGCTGCATAAGGATGGGAGCAGAGGTGAACCTCTCCTTTAGAAACACAAAAGCTTCAATGGCCTCAGAAGTCCACTGAACCGCATTAGCACCTTTCCTGGTGAGATCGGTCAGCAGTTTGACAATAATAGAAACATTTTTTATGAATTTTCTGTAATAATTGGCGAAACCCAAAAACCTCTGTATCGATTTCAAACCAATAGGCCTAGGCCATTCCTGCACAGCTTGAACTTTAACCGGGTCCATCTCAAAACCTTCACTGGAGATAATGTAGCCCAAAAAACTAATTCTCTGTACAGCAAACTCACATTTCTCCAGCTTAGCAAAAAGCGAATTGTCCATTAATAACTGTAATACCTCACGTATGCTCCGCCAATGAGACTCCAGATCAGGCGAATAAATCAGAATGTCATCCAAATACACAACATTTTTGCGAATTAAAGGTCTGAGGATGTCATTAATAAGATTCTGAAAAAATGCTGGAGCATTGGTAAGACCAAAAGGCATCACCAGATTCTCAAAATGACCCACAGGAGTGTTAAAAGCACTCTTCCATTCATCACCCTCCTTCATGCGCAACAAATTGTATGCCCCCCGGAGATCAATTTTAGAGAACCACTTGGCCCCCACTAACTGGTTAAATAAATCAGGAATTAATGGCAGTGGGTAAGGATTGCGTACAGTAATTTTATTAATCTCACGAAAGTCCAGACAAGGACGTAAACCGCCATCTTTTTTTTTTACAAAAAAAAATCCAACAGCCACAGGAGACTTGGAAGGCATAAAGTGACCGGCGGCCAAGCTTGCCTGTATGTATTCCTCCAAAGCCTTTCTCTCAGGAATAGTAAGATTAAATAAACGACTTTTAGGAAGAGTCGCTCGAGGGACAAATTCAATGGTACAATCATAGTCTCTATGGGGAGGCAAAATTTGTGACTCCTCCTCAGAAAAAACTCTCCAAAAATCCTGAATAGGTACAGGTAATTCCCCTTTTTCCACCGCAGCAATACGTCCGTTACAACACTTGTCATAACTCTTAGGGCTCCAGGACTTAATTTCATTGGTAGACCAATCCAGTACAGGATTGTGCAATTTTAACCAGGGTAACCCCAATATTACAGGAGAAGGCAAATTATCCAATACCACCAAATCCAAATTCTCTTGATGAATACCATTAATAGTGAGGGGAAAATCACAGACCTTATGAGTAACACTCTTCAAGGGAGAGCCATTGACAGAAACCACAGCAATAGGGGATGACAAAGTTTTAGGTTCTAATCTAAGTTTTTCCAAGAATCCCCCATCAATCACATTCAGAGTAGAACCACAATCCACAAATACCCGAAAATCAATTAATTCATCCTGAGCAGCAGTAGTGGCAGATAGGAATACTCCCTTAGAATTTAAACAGGCAATACGTGCATGACTGACCATTTTTTTTTCTTTCTTCATACGAAGCACACAGTTCTTAATAAAATGACCAGAATTTCCGCAATAGAAGCACAAGCCTTCAGAAAGCCTGCGGTCTTTTTCCTGAGAGCGCGGTGTCATCGCCCCAATCTCCATCGGCTCTCCATTGTCAGCACAGACCCTCTCAGGTCTCGGAGCTGACATAGCAGAGGATTTGCTCTCATTAACCCTTGCACGCAGTCTCCTGTCCACCCGTATAGCTAATTGCATTGCCTCCTGCAAGTTTCCAGGTGTGGGATAAGCAATCAGTAAATCCTTAACCCTTTCACCTAGCCCTGCAAGAAACAAGCTTTCAAAGCTGAATCGTTCCACCCCACCTGGGCAGACCACCGACGGAAGTGAGAACAATATTTTTCCACATTACCTGATCCCTGCCTCAAACGTCTCAATTCAGACTCAGCAAATGAGACACGATCAGGATCATCGTAAAACAAACCCAAAGCAGAAAAAAAACTATCCACTGATCTAAAGCACGGATCACTAGGTTGGAGAGAGAAGGCCCATCCCAGAGGATGTTTGCGCAAAAGTGACATTATGAACCCTATGCGCTGTGATTCATCACCAGAGGATCCGGGTCTCAAACGAAAATACAATAAACAAGCATTTTTAAAAGAAAAAAAATCTTGTTGTTCGCCAAAAAATAAATCAGGCAGACGTACCTTTGGTTCCACAAAATGTGCTCCAGAACAGCTACTCACGTGTTGTTGGAGCTTGGCCACCTCCAGAGAGAGTCCCTGCAAGCATTGAGCCAAATCTTGAACCGAGACCATGATGGAAAACTGGAGGTCTTTCCTTAGAGAAAATTTTTTTTTTTTTCTTTTAGGGCTGGACTTACTGTTATAATCTGCTACAGGGACTAAGGAAAGACAGGAGATCTGTCCCTACAATAGAACTAAACTAGATCCCTACGATGTAACGGGGAACCTGATCCTGCGATCAGACCCGCTAAAGTCCTCGGCTAGTCTGTACGAAGACCTATAGATGTGAGGGAGGGATCCCTACAAGAACTAGGGACTGGGATAAGTTGGACACCTCCTAGCAGAAATAGTAGCAGTCAAAGACAAACACACAACAAAAAGCATAGAGGTCAGAAGACCTAGCAAAACTAACAGAGAACGGCAACAGAGCACCAAGCTAGCTCAAGAGTAGGAAATACAATGAAGTCCAGCAAGGCCAGGAGGGCGGAGCCGGATTAAAAAGGCAAAAATGGTCATGTGACAAGCAAACTAAAAAAAAAACTAACAGGAGAGTTCTAACAGTTAGGATATCATCTTTGCCATGACGACCATTATGAACTCAAAGTCGCCATGACGACCGTAATGAAATCAACGTCGCCATGACGACCATTATGACATCATCATCGCCTTGATGACTAATATGACATCATTGTTGCCATGACGACCATTATGACATCACCGTCGCCATGACGAACATTATGACATCACCATAGTCATGACGACCATTATGAAGTCATCGTTGCCATGATGACAATTATGACAAAATTTCGCCATGACGACCATTATGACATCACCATCGCCATGATGACCAATATGACATCATGGTCGCCATGACGACCATTATTACATCACAGTCGCACTCACAAACATTATGATATCACTGTCGCCATGACGACCATTATGATATTACCGTCGCCATGACGACGATTATGACAGCAACATCGCCATGACGACCATTATGTCATCATCGTCGCCACGTCGACCATTATGAAGTCATCTTTGCCATGATGACCATTGGGACATCATAGTCGTCATGACGACCATTATGAATTCAACGTCGCCATGACGACCGTTATGAAATCAACGTCGCCATGACGACCATTATGACATCATCATCGCCTTGACAATTAATATGACATCATTGTTGCCATGATGACCATTATGACATCACCGTCGCCATGACGAGCATTATGACATCACTGTCGTCATGACGACCATTATGAAGTCATCGTTGCCATGATGACCATTATGACAAAATTTCGCCATGACGACCATTATGACATCACCGTCGCCATGATGACCATTATGACATCATGGTCGCCATGACGACCATTATCACATCACAGTAGCACTGAAGAGCATTATGATATCACAGTCGCCATGAGGACCATTATGAAATCAGTCGCCATGATGACCATTATGACGTTATTGTCGCCATGATGACCATTATGACATCACCGTCGCGATGATGACCATTATGACATCATCGTCACCATGATGACCATTATGACATCATCGTCGCCATGACGACCATTAGAACGTCATCGTTGCCATGACAACTATTGTGACATCACCGTCGCCTTAGCCACCATTATGACATCATCGTCGCCATTAAGAACATTATGGCATCATTGTTGCCATGATGACCATTATGACATCATCGTCGCATTGACGACCAATATGACATCATCATCGCCATAACAACCATTCTGACATCATCGGCGCCATGATGACCAATATGACATCACGGTCACCATGGCGATCATTATGACGTCCGGGTCGCCATAACGACCATTTTGAAATCATCGTCGCCTTAACGACTAATATGACATCATCATCACCATGACAAGCATTATGACATCACCATCGCCCTGACGAGCATTATGACATTACAGTCGCCATGATGACCATTATGACATCATCATTGCCATGACGACCATTATGACATCACCGTCGCCATGACGACCATAATTACTTCATTGTCGCCTTGACGACCAATATGACATCATCGTTGACATGATGACCATTATGACATAATCGTCGCCATGATGACCATTATGACATCACCGTCACCATGACGACCATTATGATATTTTCGGCGCCTTGACGACCAATATGACATCATCGTCGCCATGACGACCATTGTGACATCATCAACGCCATGACGACTATTATCACATCATCGTCGCCATGACGTCCATTATGTCATCATCGTCGCCACAACGAACATTATGAAGTCATCGTTGCCATGATGACCATTATGACATCATCGACACCATGACGACCAATATGAAATCAATGTCGCCATGATGACCAATATGACATTATCGTCGCCATGACGAACATGACATCACGTTCGCCTTTAATACCAATATGACATAATCGTCGCCATGACGACCATTATGACATCACCGTCGCCATGACGACCATTATGATATCATGGTCGCGTTGACGACCAATATGACATCATCGTCGCCATGACGACCATTGTGACATCGTCAACGCCATGATAACTATTATGACATCATCAACGTCATGACGACCATTAGGACATCATCGTCGCCATGACGACAATTATGAAATCAACGTCGCCATGACGACCATTATGACATCATCATCGCCTTGACGTCAAATATGACATCATTGTTGCCATGACGACCTTTATGACATCACTGTCGCCATGACGAGCTTTATGACATCACAGTCGCTATGATGACCATTATATCATCATCGTCGCCATGACGACCATTATGACATCATCAATGCCATGATGACTATTATGACATCATCAACGTCTTGACGACCATTATGTCATCATTGTCACCACGTCAACCATTATGAAGTCATCTTTGCCATGATGACCATTAGGACATCATCGTCGCCATGACGACCATTATGAAATCAACGTCGCCATGACGACCATTATGACATCATCATTGCCTTGACAATTAATATGACATCATTGTTGCCATGATGACCATTATGACATCACCGTCGCCATGACGACCATTATGACATCACTGTCGTCATGACGACCATTATGAAGTCATCGTTGCCATGATGACCATTATGACAAAATTTCGCCATGACGACCATTATGACATCACCGTCGCCATGATGACCATTATGACATCATGGTCGCCATGACCACCATTATCACATCACAGTCGCACTGAAGAGCATTATGATATCACAGTCGCCATGACGACCATTATGAAATCACAGTCGCCATGATGACCATTATGACGTCATTGTCGCCATGATGACCATTATGACATCACCGTCGCCATGACGACCATTATGACATCATCGTCGCCATGATGACCATTATGACATCATCGTCGCCATGACGACCATTATGACGTCATCGTTGCTATGACAACTATTGTGACATCACCGTCGCCTTAGCCACCATTATGACATCATCGTCGCCATTAAGAACATTATAGCATCATTGTTGCCATGATGACCATTATGACATCATCGTCGCATTGACGACCAATACGACATCATCATCGCCATGACAACCATTCTGACATCATCGTCGCCATGATGACCAATGTGACATCACGGTCACCATGGTGATCATTATGACGTCCGGGTCGCCATGACGACCAATTTGAAATCATCGTCGCCTTAACGACTAATATGACATCATCATCACCATGACGAGCATTATGACATCACAGTCGCCATGATGACCATTATGACATCATCATTGTCATGACGACCATTATGACATCACCGTCGCCATGACGACCATAATGACTTCATTGTCGCCTTGACGACCAATATGACATCATCGTTGACATGATGGCCATTATGACATAATCGTCGCCATGATGACCATTATGACATCACCATCACCATGACGACCATTATGATATCTTTGGTGCCTTGACGACTATTATAACATCATCGTCGCCATGACGTCCATTATGTCATCATCGTCGCCACAACGAACATTATAAAGTCATCGTCACCATGACGACCATTATGAAACCAACGACGCGATGATGACCATTATGAAATCAGTGTCGCCATGATGACCATTTTGACATCATCGACACCATGACGACCAATAGGAAATCAATGTCGCCATGATGACCAATATGACATTATCGTCGCCATGACGAACATTATGACATCACGGTCGCCTTTAATACCAATATGACATAATCGTCGCCATGACGACCATTATGAAATCAACGTCGCCATGACAATCATTATGACATCATCATCGCCTTGACGTCAAATATGACATCATTGTTGCCATGACCACCTTTATGACATCACTGTCGCCATGACGAGCTTTATGACATCACAGTCGCCATGATGACCATTATATCATCATCGTCGCCATGACGACCATTATGACATCATCAATGCCATGATGACTATTATGACATCATCAACGTCTTGACGACCATTATGTCATCATTGTCGCCACGTCGACCATTATGAAGTCATCTTTGCCATGATGACCATTAGGACATCATCGTCGCCATGACGACCATTATGAAATCAACGTCGCCATGACGACCATTATGACATCATCATCGCCTTGACAATTAATATGACATCATTGTTGCCATGATGACCATTATGACATCACCGTCGCCATGACGAGCATTATGACATCACTGTCGTCATGACGACCATTATGAAGTTATCGTTGCCATGATGACCATTATGACAAAATTTTGCCATGACGACCATTATGACATATTCGTCGCCATGATGACCATTATGACATCATGGTCGCCATGACCACCATTATCACATCACAGTCGCACTGAAGAGCATTATGATATCACAGTCGCCATGACGACCATTATGAAATCACAGTCGCCATGATGACCATTATGACGTCATTGTCGCCATGATGACCATTATGACATCACCGTCGCCATGACGACCATTATGAAATTAACGACGCGATGATGACCATTATGACATCATCAATGCCATGATGACTATTATGACATCATCAACGTCTTGACGACGATTATGACATCATCAT
The DNA here is from genome assembly GCF_046119375.1 of Phyllobates terribilis. NCBI lineage: Eukaryota > Metazoa > Chordata > Amphibia > Anura > Dendrobatidae > Phyllobates > Phyllobates terribilis. The sequence continues at coordinate 635,636,627 of NW_027362763.1, forward strand.
CGCCATGACGACCATTATGTCATCATTGTCGCCATGTCGACCATTATGAAGTCATCTTTGCCATGATGACCATTAGGACATCATCGTCGCCATGACGACCATTATGAAATCAACGTCGCCATGACGACCGTTATGAAATCAACGTCGCCATGACGACCATAATGACATCATCATCGCCTTGACGACTAGTATGACATCATTGTTGCCAAGACAACCATTATGACATCACCGTCGCCATGACAAGCGTTATGACATCACTGTCGTCATGACGACCATTATGAAGTCATCGTTGCCATGATGACCATTATGACAAAATTTCGTCATGACGAACATTATGACATCACCGTCGCCATGATGACCATTATGACATCATGGTCGCCATGACGACCATTATCACATCACAGTCGCACTGACGAGCATTATGATATCACAGTCACCATGACGACCATTATGAATTCACCGTCACCATGACGACCATTATGACGGCATCGTCGCCATGATTACCATTATGACATCACCATCGCCATGATGACCATTATGACGTCATCGTCGCCATGGTGACCATTATGACATCATCGTCGCCATGACGACTATTATGACATCATCGTCGCCATGACGACTATTATGACATCATCGTCGCTATGACGACCATTATGATGTCATCGTTGCCATGACGACTATTGTGACATCACCGTCGCCATAGCCACCATTATGACATCATCGTCGCCATGACGAACATTATGGCATCATTGTTGATATGATGACCATTATGACATCATCATCGCAATGATGACCATTCTGACATCATCGTCGCCATGATGACCAATATGACATCACGGTCGCCATGACGACCATTATACTATCATCGTCACCTTGATGACAAATATAACATCAGTCGCCATGACGACCATTATGACATCATCAACGCCATGATGACCATTATGACATCATCAACGTCTTAACGACCATTATGACATCATCGTCGCCATGACGACCATTCTGTCATCATCGTCGCCATGACGACCATTATGAAGTCATCGTAGCCATGATGACCATTATGACATCATCGTCGCCATGACGACCATTATGAAATCAACGTCGCCATGAAGACCATTATGACATCATCATCGCCTTAACGTCTAACATGACATCATTGTTGCCATGACGACCTTTATGACATCACTGTCGCCATGACGAGCTTTATGACATCACAGTCGCCATGATGACCATTATATCATCATCGTCGCCATGATGACCATTATGAGATCATCAATGCCATGATGACCATTATGACATCCTCAACGTCTTGACGACGATTATGACATCATCATCGCCATGACGACCATTATGTCATCATTGTCGCCACGTCGACCATTATGAAGTCATCTTTGCCATGATGACCATTAGGACATCATCGTCGCCTTGACGACCATTATGAAATCAACGTCGCCATGACGACCGTTATGAAATCAAAGTCGCCATGACGACCATAATGACATCATCATTGCCTTGACGACTAATATGACATCATTGTTGCCATGACGACCATTATGACATCACAGTCGCCATGACGAGCATTATGACATCACTGTCGTCATGACGACCATTATGAAGTCATTGTTGCCATGATGACCATTATGACAAAATTTCTTCATGACGAACATTATGACATCACCGTCGCCATGATGACCATTATGACATCATGGTCGCCATGACGACCATTATCAGATCACAGTCGTACTGACGAGCATTATGATATCACAGTCGCCATGACGACCATTATGAAATCACCGTCACCATGACGACCATTATGACGTCATCGTCGCCATGATTACCATTATGACATCACCATCGCCATGACGACCATTATGACGTCATCGTCGCCATGGTGACCATTATGACGTCATCGTCGCCATGGTGACCATTATGACGTCATCGTCGCCATGATGACTATTATGACATCATCGTCGCTATGACGACCATTATGACGTCATCGTTGCCATGACGACTATTGTGACGTCACCGTCGCCATAGCCACCATTATGACATCATCGTCGCCATGACGAACACTATGGCATCATTGTTGATATGATTTCCATTATGACATAATCATCGCAATGACGACCATTCTGACATCGTCACCTTGATGACCAATATAACATCATTGTCACCATGACGACCATTATGACATCATCAACGCCATGATGACCATTATGACATCATCAACGTCTTAACGACCATTCTGTCATCATCGTCGCCACGATGACCATTATGAAGTCATCGTAGCCATGATGACCATTATGACATTATCGTCGCCATGACTATCATTATGAAATCAACATCGCCATGACGACCATTTTGACATAATCGTCGCCATGACGACCATTATGACATAATCGTCGCCTTGAATACCAATATGACATAATCGTCGCCATGATGACCATTATGACATCATCGTCGCCAAGATGAACATTATGACATCATCGTCGCCATGACGACCATTATGAAATCACCGTTTCCACGATGACCATTATGACATCATCGTCACCTTAACGACTAATATGACATCATTGTCGCCATGACGACCATTATGACAAAATCGTCACCATGATGACCATTATGACATCACCGTCGCCATGACGACCATTATGACATTATCGTCGCCATGATGACCATTATGACATCACTGTCGCCATGACGACCATTATGACGTCATCGTCGCTATGATGACCATTATGACATCACCATCGCCATAGCCTCGATTATGACATCATCGTCGCCATGACGAACATTATGGCATCATTGTTGCCATGATGACCATTATGACATCATTGTCGCCTTGACGACCAATATGACATCACAGTCGCCTTGACGAGCTTTATGATATCACAGTCGCCATGGTGACCATTATGACGTCACCGTCGATATGACGACCATTATGACATCATCATTGCCATGATGACCAATATGACATCACGGTCGCCATGACGATCATTATGACATCACCATCGCCTTAGTCACCATTATGACACCATCATCGCCATGACGACCTTTATGAAATCAATGTCGCCATGACGACCATTATAACATCATCATCGCCTTGACGACCAATATGACATCATTGTCGACATGACGACCATCATTACATCATAGTCGCCATGATGACCATTAGGACAAAATCGTTACCATGATGACCATTATGACATCACCGTCGCCATGCCGACCATTATGACATCATGGTCGCCATGACGACCATAATGACATCATGGTCGCCATGAAGACCATTATGACATCACAGTCGCCATGACGACCATTATGACGTCACCGTCACCATGATGACCATTATGACTAGTGTTGAGCCACCCCCGTAGTGTTCGAGTTCGGTTCGGTTCGTCGAACACCAGTGTGTTCGTCGAACTGGTCGTCGAACTGTTCGTCGAACACCTTCGAACACCGTTAAAACCAATGGCAGGCAAACAAAAACACATAGAAACACATAGAAAACACCTTCAAAGGTGTCCAAAAGCTGACAAACTGCTCAGAAGACACAACTAACACATGGAAAAGTGACAAGTACATATAGTCATGCGAAAAGAAAAGAGGTGGAGGAGTAAAAGGAGGGGGAGACACAGATATAGGCATATCATGCCCTTCTAAAATCCAAAATGTGAGAAGCTGACACGGCCAGTGCGTTACTGCCTGTGCCTCCTCCGTGTCGCCGGTTTGTGCCAGAGTCGCGGTGGACCCTGACGGCCAGCCCCCCTCTCCCAATACTGGTGCCTGTCCGCTGGTGGGTCGAGCGAGCCCCCCTGTGGTGGAGGTAGCTCTAAGCTTTTTAATTTAAATTGTCTCTCTAATTTGAATGAATACACTTTAAATCTTTACAAGGATCTATTGGAGGGCAAATCTCATGCCAGCAGCCGCGTAATTCCAGCTCCAGTAGCGTCCACTAAAGCTGCTGCAGTTAAAAAGCTTTTAGTAGGATCGAGCTCGGCTGTCCACCGCCAGTCCCACCCCCTATGCCTTGGGGTGCCTCCTGATGCTCTTCGCTGAGTATCCCGTGGTCCCGAAGCATTTCCTTTAAAAAAATTAAGTGTCCAAACTACAGGTGGTGTAGCTTGCTTAACAGCCGGGGTAATCCGCTGACTAGCAGACACTGCTACTAGGCACAAAGTATTTCCAGGGCTAGATGCAGTTAAAAATTTGTAATTAGATACTCTCGTTGGATGCTGAGAAAGCATTCCATAGAGTCTCCTGGCACGCCATATATTATTCTCTTAAAAAGCTTGGGGTAGGGGTCTAGGGGACCCTTTTATAGCCAAAATCACAGCCCTGTATCGCAATACGTCACCTAGGCTGAAGATAAATGGAACTGTAGCACCCTGAGGGCTCAGTTGCTACAGAGGTATTGCACCTCACCCAGAGGTGTGATATCTCACTCTCAGGTAAGGATGGATTGTGGATCAGGACCCGACATCTGCATGCATTAAACCACATTGCCGTGGGGCAGGGCGACCAATATGCACCTGAGATGGGCACGACAGTCCCTTTCCCTGGCTTGAGTGGGGGGAGGGAACACTGAGGAAGGGGAACCCTGTAGTGCAGGAGCAGGGAGGAAGCTGTTCCTGGGTGCATTGAGAAGGGAGTATAAAAGGTGGACACCATCTTAGTTCAGTGCAGAGAAGTCTGAGCAGAAGTGACAGGGAGCAGAGGCTCTGCATGAGCTCTGCTTCGGAGGCAGGCCTAGTAACAGAGGCCCAGCTCTGGAAGAGGGAGAAGAAAGGAAGAGGAGCGGAGAAGGCTCCAAGAATGAGGAACGAAGGGATCCCAGGGGTGCGGACGGGTGAGTCGCCACCGAACGCCCAAATACACCTGCGTGGAGGGGTCAGGCTAAAGGGGGAGACCGGTCCCCGAAACTAGTGGAGGGAAACGACCCTCAGCTAGAAACCGGAGGCTGTGACATTTTATGTGGCGCAGCCCCTCGCTGCACCCGCTAGGAAGGCACCACATAGGGTCAGGGAAACTGGCGCCAAGTTTACCAAGAGGAGGCCCGAGGCAGCCGGACAGAAGGGTTGGTAAGAAAGGCCAGACAAAGGACACACAAAAGGGGTCCTGTGAAGCGCTCCAAAGTTATCTGGGAGTTGTCTGAGCCCCTCGCCTGGTGAGCACAGTACGACGTGTGCAGCCGTTACCTGCAGAAGTGGTCTGGATAGTAAGAACTGTGAGTAAAGGCCCTGGACTGCATCACTGACTCTGTGTCGTTACTGCTGCTGCCCTGCACCATCACCCCAATCCTCCGCATACACTGCCCTGAGGCTATACTCCTCCAATGGGGAGTTATGCTACGCTCTGCTGTGCCCACAACACCAGCCTCAGCGGTCTGCCCTGCAGCGGCGTTTCACTCTGACCGCAATCCATGGGTGGCGTAGTTGGACATTTAAACATCAAAACCACATAAATAGTTCCGCTACTGGTTTGACCGACCTGAGCCACTGAACCGGGTTGCCGCCACGGAGACTACAACCACCAGCATCCACCAAAAAGGGTCCGGCTCCGGGTGTCCCAAGGCCCAGGGGGCGCGTCAGAACATTTTCATCACCTTTCATAATCACCAATGGGATAAGGCAGGGATGTCCTCTGTCCCCTCTCTTATACATCCTAGTGACGGAGCACCTGCTCTCATCAATTCGCCATAACCCCAATATTAGTTGGATTGAGGTGGGAGGCACCGATTACAAGTGCTCTCTATTTGCTGATGATGTCCTAGTATATATCACTCAATCACATATATCCATCCCTGCTGTTATGGCTGAAATAGATCACTTTGTTACATGGTCAAATTTTAAAATCAATGCAGCGAAGTCTGAGGCCCTCGATGTCTCCCTCCCCAAATCCATACAGGATTCCATCCAGTCCAACTTTCTCTTTGCCTGGCCCTCACAGGGTATCAAATACATAGGAATTCCTATTCATAGAGACCTCTCCCGTCTATGTTATCTTAATTTTGGGCCCTTTATTGAACAACTCCATACAGACCACGGTTGGCAAGTTAGAACTGTAAGATTCACTACGTGAACCACTGGTGTTTTGTGGAAAAGCACATGTACACTGTGTTCCAAATTATTATGCAAAAAGTGTTTATGAGTGATAAGGGAAGAATTTGTTTGTTTGTCAGTTAAACTCATTGATGGTGATGTGTGTCAGGGCTCTTTATATCACTGTAAGCAATTGCAGACACCTGTGCTAATTATTTGGCAGGTGTGTCCAATAAAAGGCAAGACTACTTAAGAAGGCTGTCCCACATTATTAAGCAGCCTACATTTTCTGCCAAAATGGGAAAGAAAAAGGATGTGTCGGCTGCTGAGAAGCAACAAATTGTGGAGTGTTTAGGTCAAGGCATGACTACAATCAACATTGTGCGATGATCAGGATGAAGTGTCTTGGCAATCAAGAAATATGTAGCTGATTCACAGTACACATGTGTGCATGCTGATAAGGGCAAATTGAGGACTCTTTCCTACAGGCAATTACATCAGGTTAAAAGAGCAGTGGCAAAAAAGCCTTGTCATAGCAGCAGACGAGTTTTTGAAGCTGCTGGTGCCTCCAACGTCCCCCGAACAACAAGATGCAGGGTCCTTCAGAGGTTTGCAGCTGTGCATATGCCATCCTGTTGACCTCCTCTTTCCACTGCACACAAGCAGAAACGGCTCCAGTGGGCCAAACAATACATGAAGACTGACTTCAAAACTGTTTTGTTCACGGATGAGTGCCGTGCAACGCTCGATGGTCCAGATGGATGGAGTGGAGGATGGCTGGTTGATGGACACCCCACGCAAACACTGCTACAGCGCCAACAAGGAGGAGGTGGAGTAATATTTTGGGCTGGAATCATGGGGAGAGAGGATCCCTGAAGGGGTAAAGATGAACTCCATGATGTATGTGGAATTTCTCAAACAGCACTTCCTGCCATGGTTCAAGAAGAAGATGTTAGAACTCTTCTGTTAGGTTATTTCTATCTTGCTGGTCACATGACCTTTTTTGCCTATATTATCCTGCTCTGCCCTCCTGGCCTTGCTGGACTTCATTGTAATTTCAACTCTTAAGTTAGCCTGGTGCTTAGTTACCTTTCTCAGTCAGTTTAGCTAGGTCTTCGGACCTTTATGTTCTATGTTGTGTGTTTGCCTTTTACTGCTACAATTTCTGCTAGGAGGTGTCCAACTTTATCCCAGTCCCTAGTTCTTGTAGGGATCCCTCCCTTGCATCTATAGGTCTTCGTACAGACTAGTCGAGGACTTTAGCGGGTCTGATCGCAGGATCAGGTTCCCCGTTACATCGTAGGGATCTAGCTTAGTTCTATTGTAGGGACAGATCTCCTTTCTTTCCTTAGTGCTTGTAGCAGATCATAACAGTAAGTCCAGCCCAAAAATATCTCTAAGGAAAGACTTCCAGTTTCCATCATGGTGTCGGCTCAGGATTTGGCTCAACGCCTGCAGGGACTCTCTCTGGAGGTGGCTGAGCTCCAACAACACGTGAGTAGCTGTTCTGGAACACATTTTGAGGAGCCAAAGGTACATTTGCCTGATGTATTTTTTGGTGATCAAGAACAATTTTTTTCCTTTAAAAATGCTTGTTTGTTGTATTTTCGTTTGAGACCCAGATCCTCTGGTGATGAATCACAAAGCATAGGGTTCATAATGTCACTTTTGCGCAAAGAACCTCAGGGATGGGCCTTTTCTCTCCAACATAGTGATCCATGCTTTAGATCAGTGGATAGTTTTTTTTCTGCTTTGGGTTTGTTGCATGATGATCCTGATCGTGTCTCATCAGCTGAGACTGAATTGAGACGTTTGAGGCAGGGATCAGGTAATGTGGAAAAATATTGTTCTCACTTCCGTCGGTGGTCTGCCCAGGTGGGGTGGAACAATTCAGCTTTGAAAAGTTTGTTTCTTGCGGGGCTATGTGAAAGGGTTAAGGATTTGCTGATTGCTTATCCCACACCTGGAAACTTGCAGGAGGCAATGCAGTTAGCTATACGGGAGGACAGGAGACTGCGTGCAAGGGTTAATCAGAGTAAATCCTCTGCCATGTCAGCTCCGAGTCTTGAGAGGGTCTGTACTGACTTTGGAGAGCCGATGGAGATTGGGGCGATGGCACCCCCCTCTCAGGAAAAAGACCGCAGATCTTCTGAAGGTTTGTGCTTTTATTGCAGGAAATCTGACCATTTTATTAAGAACTGTGTGCTTCGTATGAACAAAGAAAAAAAAAAGGTCAGTTACGACCGCATTGCCTGTTTAAATTCTAAGGGGGTCGGTGCGGTGTTGTCTCAGAAAAACAAGGATTGAGTACATCCCTGTGCTTTTTTTTCAAATTTTTTTTCTAAGACTGAACTTAATTACTATATTGGTAATCAGGAATTGCTGGCTATTAAACTCGCATTTGAACACTGGCGTCATCTCTTGGAAGGTGCTGAATTTCCCATTCAGGTTTTCACTGATCATAAAAATCTGATCTATCTTGATGCTGCCAAGCGCTTGAATGCCCGTCAGGCTAGGTGGGCACTTTTTTTCTCGCGGTATAATTTTTCCGTTACTTACATCCCGGGTTCCAAGAATGTTAAAGCTGATGCTTTGTCTCGCAGCTTTTCTCCCATGGTCGGTGCTGAGGAGGAGGGGAGCATTTTACAAGAAGGTGTTGTGATTGCTGCATTAGACTTCGTTTTGGAAGATGAGATTCTTAAAGCACAGGAGAATGCCCCATCTAACACTCCCCATGGGAGGTTGTTTGTGCCTAGGACCTTTAGGAGAGATTTGTTTGTTGAGTGTCATGAGTCTCGGTTGGCAGGTCATCCCGGAATTTCTGAGACCAAGAGACTTGTGGGTCGCAGTTTTTGGTGGCCTGGATGGCAGAAGGAAGTCATTAAGTGGGTGCGCCAATGTACTGTGTGTGCTAGATCTAAGTCTTCACATACTCCTGCAGCGGGGTTGCTTTGCCCTCAGGAGGTTCCTAGTGCACCTTGGACACATCTGGCTATGGACTTTATTACTGACCTTCCCCCCTCTGTGGGTTTCACAGTCATCTGGGTGGTCGTGGACCGTTTTAGCAAGATGTGTCACTTGGTTCCTTTCATCAAACTGCCCTGCACTAAGACACTCGCTAAGGCCTTTGTCAAGGAAATTGTCAGACTACATGGCGTTCCTTCTGACATTGTTTCTGATAGGGGACCTCAGTTCTTGGCTCGTTTTTGGAGTGCTTTTTGTGACAGGTTGGGAGTTCATTTGTCGTTTTCATCCAGATATCATCCTGAGTCTAATGGCCAGACAGAAAGGAAGAATCAGGATGTTGCGCAGTTCTTGCATTGTTTTGTGGCAGACAATCAGGAGGGGTGGTCTGAGTTTCTGCCACTTGCTGAGTTTGCTCTTAACAACCATACATCCTCTTCTGCTGGTTGTTCGCCTTTTTTTTATTGACTGGGAGACATCCGTCTTTTGGGTCATTCTCAAAATTGGTATCTTCTGTGCCTGAGGAGGAGAGTTTTTCCGGTGATTTGGAGAGAGTTTGGACGGATGCGCGTGGTAATCTTCAGGAGGCTAACAAAAAATTTAAGAGGTACTTTGATAGGAAATGGCAAGAGGTTTTGTTTGCTATTGGTGACATGGTTTGGTTGTCCTCTAAGAATCTGCGGTTGAGAATTCCTTCTAAAAAATTGGGTCCCAAGTTTGTAGGGCCCTTTAAGGTGCTTCAGGTAGTTAACCAATCTGCTGTTAGGTTGGAGGTTCCTACCTCCTGGAAGATTAATCCGGTGTTTCATGTTTCTCTGTTGAAAAGAGCTTATGTGTCGGATGGAGACGCCTCTGCCACTGCTACTCCGGTGGTGGAGGACGGGGAATACGAAATTTCCCGCATCCTTAATTCTAGATGGTATAGAGGGAGTTTGCAGTATCTCGTGGCTTGGAAGGGTTTCGGACCCGAGGATAACTCATGGGTGAGGGCGGATGATGTTTCTGCTTCCAGATTTGTCAGAGCGTTTCACAAGAGGTTTCCTGATAAGCCTGGGCCTAGGGGATCCGGAGGATCCTCATAGAAGAGGGGGTACTGTTAGAACTCTCCTGTTAGGTTTTTTCTATCTTGCTGGTCACATGACCTTTTTTGCCTATTTTATCCTGCTCCGCCCTCCTGGCCTTGCTGGACTTCATTGTAATTTCTACTCTTAAGTTAGCCTGGTGCTTAGTTACCTTTCTCAGTCAGTTTAGCTAGGTCTTCGGACCTTTATGTTCTATGTTGTGTGTTTGTCTTTTACTGCTACAATTTCTGCTAGGAGGTGTCCAACTTTATCCCAGTCCCTAGTTCTTGTAGGGATCCCTCCCTTGCATCTATAGGTCTTCATACAGACTAGTTGAGGACTTTAGCGGGTCTGATCGCAGGATCAGGTTCCCCGTTACATCGTAGGGATCTAGTTTAGTTCTATTGTAGGGACAGATCTCCTTTCTTTCCTTAGTGCTTGTAGCAGATCATAACAGAAGAACCATGTATTCCACAGCAAGATCATTTTCATGCATGATAATGCACCGACTCATGCTGCACATAACACATCTGCATCTCTGGCTGATATGGGCATAAAAGGGGACAAACTTATGGTGTGACCCCCATGCTCCCTTGACCTCTACCCCATTCAGAACCTCTGGAGCATCATCAAAAGAAGTGTCTATGATGGCGGGAGGCAGTTCACATCTAAGCAACAGCTCTGGGAGGGTATTCTGTCCTCATGCAAAACAATTGAAGCAGAAACCATCCAAAACCTGACAAATTCAATGGACGAGAGAGTTCAGAAGCTCCTTTCGAACAAGGGGTCTTTTCGTGCAAATGTAACATCACCTAGAATAAAGTTTTGAGTTGAAAACTGTTTGATTTCAGTTTCTAATAACCTGCTAATGCTTATAATTTCTAAAATGACCATTTTTTTGTTCTTTATTAAAATGAAAAGGTTGATCGAAGAGTGTGGGGGATCTAAGAGTGTGGCAACCCAGTAGTCAGGATTACTTCGAATTCTGACAATCTGAGGGTCATGTTGCAGGTAGTGTAGCAAGAAGGAACTTATGTGTCTTGAGCATCTCGGAGCCCCATAATTATTTTCCGGGCTAGATGCAGCTAAAAATTATTATTAATTTTAAATCTGGTGGAGCTTAGTATAGATGGCCTAATAGAATCAGTACTGCACACTGCTACAAAGCCCAAATTATTTTCCAGCCAAGATACAGATAAGCATGATTAGTAATTTTAAATCTGGTGGAGCTTAGTATAGATGGCCTAATAGAATCAATACTGCACACTGCTACAAAGCCCAAATTATTTTCCAGCCAAGATACAGATAAACATGATTAGTAATTTTAAATCTGGTGGAGCTTAGTATAGATGGCCTAATAGAATCAATACTGCACACTGCTATAAAGCCCAAATTATTTTCCAGCCAAGATACAGATAACCATGATTAGTAATTTGAAAGCTTAAAACGGTTGGTGAGGTGATTTTAACCAATAATCAAGCTTTTACTCTCCCCAGGATGACACAGGGGTAGAAAAGTCGTTTCGGATCCATGATTTGTTGATCTTTATGAACGTGAGTCTGTCTACATTATCAGAGGAGAACCGCGTGCGCTTATCTGTCAGCACACCACCAGCAGCGCTGAACACAAGTTCAGACAGAACGCTGGCTGCGGGGCATGACAAGATCTCCAAGGCGTAAGTGGCTAGCTCCGGCCATTTATCCAGATTGGAAGCCCAAAAAGAGCAAGGAACCAGTGACACAGTCATGGCTTCAATGTTTACTTGGAGATACTCCTGTACCATCGTCTCTAGGCGTTGACTATGTGTCAGACTTCTTGTCTCCTGTGGCCTTGCAAAGGATGGACTAAAAAAGTGGTGAAATGATTCCGCAAAATTAATGTTACCAGCAGATACAGTGTTTCTGTTACGGTTTGAGTGCTGAACACTCGACGGTCCCACGGTTGGCAAGTTGGAACTGTGAGATTCACTACGTGCACCACTGGTGTTTTGTGGAAAAGCACATGTAAGATTCTGCAACAGTCTCTGCTGATACTCCTGCATGCGTGCATCCCTTTCTATGCCAGGAATAATTTCTGCAAATTTACTTTTGTACCGGGGATCTAACAGTGTGGCAACCCATTAGTCAGGATTATTTCTAATTCTCACAATTCGAGGGTCATGTTGCAGGTAGTGCAGCAAGAAGGCACTCATGTGTCTTGCGCATCCAGGAACACCAAGTCCCTGTTGTGTGGTGGCGAGGTAACAATAATGCTTCTTTCCTCTGTCCTCTCCCCCCAACCTCGCAAAACAGAAATGTGATCAAGGTCTCCCTCATCTGATGAGTCTTCCATCAGTTCGTCCTCCACTTCTTCCTGGGCTCCTGCACCTTCCTCACTAGTTTGTCTGCTACCATGCACCCTGGTAAAACCATCTTCCCCACCCTCACAAGCCTGCCGCCTTGGTGCTGCAGACCGTCTGGACCTTGCAGATGTTAGCCCTTCCGCATACAACTCCTCCTCCTCTACTTCCTCCACCTCCTCTTGTGCCACCACCTGACTCCGAATTCTGTTTAACATGTGCTCCAGCATGTAAATCACTGGAATAGTCATGCTGATAATGGCATCGTCAGCACTAAATATCTTCGTCGCCATTTCAAAACTGTGCAGAAGGGTGCATAGGTCCCTGATCTGAGACCACTCCTCCAGCGTGATTTGCCCCACCTCTGGATCTCGTTGGCCCAGGCTATACGTCAGAACGTATTGCACCAGGCTTGTCGGTGCTGCCACAGTCGCTGCAACATGTGCAGAGTTGAATTCCACCGGGTAGGCACATCGCATTTTAGCCGGTGAAGTGGCAGGCCCAACTACTTCTGTAGAGATGTAAGTCACTGAGCTGCGGCATGCGAACGACGGAAGGGAGCACACAGCGACCGTGCCCTCTGCAGAAGGCCATCTAGTCCGGTAGAGTGGGCTAAAAATGGCTTGACAACCAGGTTCAACACTTCAGCCATACAAGGCACGTGTGTGACATTGCCCCGGCGAAGGGCCGCACCCAGGTTTGCAGCATTTTCGCACACGGCCTTCCCTGGTTTCAGGTCCAGTAGAGACAACGATTCATGAAATTGGTTCTCCAGAGCTGACCACAACTCCTCAGCTGTGTGACTCACATTTCCCAGACATTTCAAAGTAAAAACTGCCTGATGACGTTGAGCCCTACTGCCAGCATAGTAAGGAGGTGTGCAGGATCCCTTCTGCGCAGTTAGAAAGCTTTTGCCATGACCAGACAGGCTTTGGGTGCAGGTGGAGGACCAAGAGGAGGTTGAGGAGGCAGAAGCAGTGGAGGAACTTTGACATAAAGAGGATTGACGCACAACTCGTGGGGACGGCAAAACTTGGACAGCAGCCCCTTGTCCTGCTGTCACCATAGTTACCCAGTGCCCAGTCAGCGACATGTAATGCCCCTGTCCATGCCTACTCGTCCAAGTGTCTGTGGTTAAATGCACCCTGTCACACACAGAGTTTCTCAAAGAAGCGGTGATGTTGTGTGCGACATGCTGGTGGAGCGCAGGCACACCTTTCTTTCAGAAGTAGTGCCGACTGGGCATCTGGTACTGGGGCACTGCGATGGACATAAGGTCTCGAAAATCCTCTGTTTCCACCAGGCGGAAAGGCAGCATTTCTGTAGCCAAGAGCTTGCAGATGGTGAAATTCAACCTCTTAGCTTTCTCATGGCTAGGAGGAAATGGTCTTTTACTTGTCCACATCTGAGGGACCGAGGGCTGGCAGTTGTGCTTAGACAGGGTTGATAAGGGTGTCCCCGGCAAACTGACCGGTCTGTGAGGAAGATGCAGGCAGACATGTTAGGTTGCCTTGATCCAAAGGAGGTGCTATCGATTTCGGACAGCGCTGAACACCAGCTGTTGTTACCACCTCCAAAGAAAATGATGACCTGCCAATCACGCTGGCTGTTACGGGTAAAGAGGTGGCAGGTCTGCGTCGCAAAACAGGTGTGACTGCTGTCCCCCCAGTCACAGAGGATGAAGATGCCACGTATGCACAAGATGTGGCAGACGGTGTTTGGCCCGGCCGGCTAGGCCGCATTGTAGCACAGTGAGCTTCCCACTGCAACTTATGCTTCATGTCCATGTGCCGGTTCATGCATGAAGTACTCAAACTAAGTATTTTTTGGCCTCTACTTAGCTTTTGCTGACAAATGTTACAGATAACACGAGTTGGGTCATCTTTATCGATCTGAAAAAATGCCCAGGCTATGCAAGGCTTAGCACCCATGTGACCTGAAGAGACACCACGACTTGTGGTGAGAGGCAGAGTTGTGTTTGAGGATGCATTTGTTGACGTGCTTCCAGTACTACGTCTCTGTCCAGGAAGGTGCAACCTGACCTCGTTGTCACTAGCATTCTCCTCCATCTCCTCTGCTGACCTCATCTCTTGGCTGACTGTGGGTTTACACTAAGTGGGATCTCCAACCTCATCATCATCACCCTGTGTGTTATCACACCCGTCGTCCTCAGAGCCAACCTGTTCCTGCCCTGACAAAAAACTAAAGTTGTCGCTCCCATCAGGTATTTGAGTCTCATCATCGTCTTCCTCATTGTCTCCACCAACAGGAGTTACAGTTTGGGAATGAGGGTCTACATTATGGTCAGAACCTTCTGAGTCTGGTCCTGGATCCGACTTATAAAGATTCTGGGCATCAGTGCAGATCATTTCCTCGTCTGGATTCACAGAAGCTCTGGAGCCGACCTCTGATTCCCAGGCTATAGTATGAGTAAACAGCGCTGCAGACTCATCCATCTGTTCTACCTCATACTCAGACGGGCAGCTGGAGATTTGGGAGCTGTGAGGAAGCAAGTGCGATTGGGGTGACACCTCTGAGGACTGGAGTATTTGTGATGTTGAAGTTGAGGTGGAGGAGAGCCCACTTAAAGGAGCACTTGATATCCGTTGAACCACCTGCTGTTTTTGTGCCTCATCTGGAATTTGTAGCGATTGGCGTGGCCGTAAGAAAGGGATCTTATCACATTGCCCGCTAAAAGAAGTAGACATTTTAGTTTGGCTGGAAGATGGTCTTTCTTCTGCAGATGTTACTGTTGCTTTAACACCTACCCCACAGTCACAACCTTTTTTCCCCTTCCCAACACACCTATTCCCCTTTCCACCAGCAGGAGGCCTTTTTCCACTCATTTTGGTGGTTAACTAATTCACTCTCTGGAGTTGTTTTCACAAAAAAACAATGGATGGGAGCCGAGCAGAGCTGAGTGGCCAAACTGTGGTATTAGGCCAAAACTATTTGCTGCTAGAAGCCCAAATATTTTTTCAGAGCTAGATGCAGAAAAAAATTATATTGAATTTGCAACCTGATGGAGGTCAGTATAGATGGACTAATAGAACAAGTCCCACACACTGTTAGAAGCCCAAATATTTTTTCAGAGCTAGATGCAGAAAAAAATTATATTGAATTTGCAACCTGATGGAGGTCAGTATAGATGGACTAATAGACCAAGTCCCACACACTTCTAGAAGCCCAAACATTTTTTTCAGAGCTATATGCAGAAAAAAATTATATTCAATTTGCAACCTGATGGAGGTCAGTATAGATGGACTAATAGAACAAGTCCCACACACTGCTAGAAGCCCAAATAATTTTTCAGAGCTAGATGCAGAAAAAAATTATATTGAATTTGCAACCTGATGGAGATCAGTATAGATGGACTAATAGACCAAGTCCCACACACTGCTAGAAGCCCAAATATTTTTTCAGAGCTAGATGAAGAAAAAAATTATATTGAATTTCCAACCTAATGGAGGTCAGTATAGAGGGATTAAGAGAACAAGTCCCACACACCCCTGTATTATCCTTGGGAGACTAAAAGCTTGAGGATTTGGTAATATCACCTCACCAACCGTTTTAAGCAACTGTGGGGCAATTGATGCCACTTAACACTAGAATGCATGACCATAAAAATCTACACTTTCATATACCTGGGGCCTTTTAGGCCCGTGTGCAAATAACATGGAATAACTTAAACTCAAATGACAAACAACTATATACATGAAGAATACCTAAAGTTTCAAACTTCTAACTAAAGTAATATTTAGAGATGAGCGTTGCTCTACTCGAACTGTTCGCCAATCTCAAATTCGAGCTGTTTTGGGCGGTGTTCGAGCCGTTCGGCGAACACGAACGATTTGAGAAAAATTCGGCTGTTCGAGGTTATGTTCGATAACTGTTCGTGCACCAAAATCATAACTGGATTTTTTCTCAGTAATGATGAAAATTAATGTTAATACGCAGTTTGAGTGTACAGTGGGGTTGGGGGAGGGGCAGGGGATGGATCTCTGCAGGAATAATGAAGAACTCCATTTTTTTTTCTCTTTCCCGCATTTACAGTGGGGAGGTGCAATCTGTCAGCCTATCAGCAGCGCACACACGGAGCGAAGTGCTTTTTTTCACACAAGCAAGGGCATGTGTCATTGGCAGTGTATGTCACATGTCCTTGCCCTATAAGACCAAGCCATTTTCCCCGTCGCCACCATTTTCTCACTGCTGCAGCTGCGTGTTAGACGGCACCGCTGTTGCTGTGTGCGCTATACCTTGTTAATTTCAAACCAATTTTCGCACAAATCTACAGATAGCTTGGGAGTAGGGAATAGTTGTGATTGCAGTCCTTTTAAGGACTAGGTTACAGCATTTCCTACGACTTTTATCAGGCAGGTCTGTGCTCTTAAATAGATAGGTTGTGGGAGTAAAGACTAATTGTAATTGGAGTCCTTTTCAGGACTAGGTTACATCAGTTCCTATCAGTTTTTGCGAGGCAGGTCTGTGCCAGTGCTGTGCAAGTTTTTTTCACAGCATTTGGCTGAATCTAGCAAAGATAATCCTTTTTGGCCTATTGCAGAGTATGTTAGTCAGTGGAGTAGCCTATCTGTGTTGCAAGATATACCACCTGTGTATAGAATTCCAATTTTTTTACTGCACCTAGTGTATTAAAATCTTTTGGGCATAGCATCATTCTATTAGTCCATCTATACTGACCTCCATCAGGTTGCAAATTGAATATAATTTTTTTCTGCATCTAGCTCTGAAAAAATATTTGGCCTTCTAGCAGTGTGTGGGACTTTCTCTATTAGTCCATCTATACTGACCTCCATCAGATTGCAAACTGAATATAATTTTTTTCTGCATCTACCTCTGAAAAAATATTTGGGCTTCTAGCTGTGTGTGGGACTTGTTCTATTAATCCATCTATACAGACCTCCATCAGGTTGCAAACTGAATATAATTTTTTTCTGCATCTACCTCTGAAAAAATATTTGGGCTTCTAGCTGTGTGTGGGACTTGTTGTATTAGTCCATCTATACTGACCTCCATCAGGTTGCAAACTGAATATTTTTTTCTGCATCTACCTCTGAAAAAATATTTGGGCTTCTAGCTGTGTGTGGGACTTGTTCTATTAGTCCATCTATACTGACCTCCATCACGCTGCAAATTCAAAATAATTTTTTGTCTGCATCTAGCTCTGAAAAAAATATTTGGCCTTCTAGCAGTGTGTGGGACTTTCTCTATTAGTCCATCTATACTGACCTCCATCAGGTTGCAAATTAAAAATATTTTTTATCTGCATCTACCTCTGAAAAAATATTTGGGCTTCTAGCTGTGTGTGGGACTTGTTCTATTAGTCCATCTATACTGACCTCCATCAGGTTGCAAATTAAAAATAATTTTTATCTGCATCTACCTCTGAAAAAATATTTGGGCTTCTAGCAGTGTGTGGGACTTTCTCTATTAGTCCATCTATACTGACCTCCATCAGGTTGCAAATTAAAAATATTTTTTATCTGCATCTACCTCTGAAAAAATATTTGGGCTTCTAGCTGTGTGTGGGACTTGTTCTATTAGTCCATCTATACTGACCTCCATCAGGTTGAAAATTAAAAATAATTTTTATCTGCATCTACCTCTGAAAAAATATTTGGGCTTCTAGCTGTGTGTGGGACTTGTTCTATTAGTCCATCTATACTGACCTCCATCAGGTTGCAAATTAAAAATAATTTTTATCTGCATCTACCTCTGAAAAAATATTTGGGCTTCTAGCTGTGTGTGGGACTTGTTGTATTAGTCCATCTATACTGACCTCCATCAGGTTGCAAACTGAATATATTTTTTTCTGCATCTACCTCTGAAAAAATATTTGGGCTTCTAGCTGTGTGTGGGACTTGTTCTATTAGTCCATCTATACTGACCTCCATCACGCTGCAAATTCAAAATAATTTTTTGTCTGCATCTAGCTCTGAAAAAAATATTTGGCCTTCTAGCAGTGTGTGGGACTTTCTCTATTAGTCCATCTATACTGACCTCCATCAGGTTGCAAATTAAAAATAATTTCTATCTGCATCTAGTTCTGAAAAAATATTTGGGCTTCTAGCAGTGTGTGGGACTCATTGTATTAGGCCATCTATACCAAGCTCCACCAGCTTTGAAATTAATAATAATTTTTAGCTGCATCTAGCCCTGAAAATAATTTTTCCCAATAGTGGTAGCAATAGAAATATGGGGCGCGCGCCTGGCTAACAAAAATATACGCTTCATAACACAAAACACCAGCCTAGCGCACTGCATTAATAAGATGGCATCATCGTCTCTCCCAGTGCTAGGCCTACTACGCAGGCTAGCATTCCTCTGCCTAAAACACAATGTATGGGTCCGCGCTAGCCACTATGCTGAGGGGTATAAAGCTGCTGCTAACGCTTTATAACAATTCAATTGGCAGATTTTCACAGAGCTCTTCCACAACGCCCACCCATCGGGCAACAGTTGCCCACCCTCCCTATGGGATCTAGTGGCGAATAGTTGATGCCATTAATCAGAGCGTCAGTTGCCCCGTCAATGTGGCAAGCATACGGTTTGGCATGGGAAGAGTGGACACGACTAGTAGCAGGCAGACGGGTTGACCAATGTGAACAAGCCAGATCACAAGTCACCATAGAATTTCTCCACCAGCTAATGATGAGGGGCATATCAGGGGCGTCAGCGCAGCGGTGTCTGACCGGAGTAGCATTTCACTTCCAACTACTGAATTGGGGAGATGTGACAAAGATTCATCATCAGACAATCCATAAAAGGGTGGAAAAGGGGTCAGCCAAGTCAGGAATGTAGACGTCCCGTGTCACTAAAACTGATTTCTCACATCTTATCCCTAACACCATTAACATGACACTCACAATTTGAAGCAACACTAATGTCTACTGCATTTGTGATCGCCTTCTTCGGGGCGCTATGTATAAGCGAATTAGTCCCTCAATCCAAAATTACCACCAGTGGACGCTTATTACACCAGGACGTAGTCATAGCCAATAATGCAATACGTCTACGCATACACCAATCGAAAACGGTTCCAGCGGGCAGGGGTACTTGGGTACTTCTACAACCCACAAACGGTACACTGAGTCAGGTAACAATACTAAAAACATATCTAACCATCAGATCACAAAGTAATTTCTTCGTATCACACATTGATGGAACGCCATTATCAAGATACCTGTTCCAAGCTATATTTAATAAATGCATAACATCGGCAGGGAACCACCCCAAAGATTACGGGACACACTCATTCCGTATAGGTGCGGCCACGGAAGCAGCAAGAGCAGGACTGTCAGAAACGGAAGTTCAGAGGATAGGGAGATGGCGATCCACGTGTTTGGCGAGATACATAAGACCGGACTTGTTATCCTAACGTGGTTTGTTTCTTTTACAGGTGACGCTAAGCCAACAGTGTGAGTGATAGGCCACTCGTATATATATTGGGCACAAAAAAGGGCGAAAGTCCGCCCAGGCGGGAGGAAATTAGAGTTTCATAACACATATTTCAACTGGAGAGGTATTAGAGGCCTGCTATGGCCATAGGTACTAATGGAGATAATCAAGGTAGGGAGAGAGGCAAGAGGTCCGGTCATCTTAGTTATACAGGCCGGGGGAAACAACCTAGGTCATCACAAGAGCGCATAACTAATGGCAATAATGAAACTAGACACTGAGCGCTTCAGAGAATTTTTCACAAAACTAGCTATAGTATGGTCAGAGATTGTGCCGATAGCGGTATGGCAAGGTGCGCGAGACATCACGGCCATCGAATGGACTAGGCGGGTAATAAATATTCGGATGGCAAAATTTAGAAGAGACAGAGGTGGTGTAGTGATACGACACCGACAACTGGAAGGAGATAAAGCAGGCCTCATACGGCCCGACGGTGGTCACTTAATAGATATTGGACTGGACATATTCCTGTCAGGACTCCAGGACGGAGTGGAACAAGCGTTAAGAGTGATGGGTGGGGGTCAGAGTCCTGCATACGAGTACGCTGGATCCTCCGTGGCCTGGAAATAGAAAGGACATGTTGGAGAGTTACACTTGTTGGCCAACTTGCCGGAGTGGGGACCCAGGGCATGCTGCAACAAGCTGAATTATTTTAGAAATAAAATGCCTTTCTAATGGAATGAGTATAAAGAGTTAATAAAGCTGTGACCGATCCTCACCCATCCAGTTGTAAGAGTTACATTATTGTATTGTCCATGAAAGGGGGCGGTAGGGGGGCTGAGCATCTTGGTTTGGTTGGGGGTCCCCACAGTCTGCCTAGGCTAGATTAATTTAAAAATTCTTATTAGATACACAGGCGGTGAAGCTTGCTTCGCAGCTGGGCTACTACGCCCAAAGTATTGCCTAGGCTAGATGCAGTTAAAAATTCTACGCTGACTAGCAGACACTGAAGATTTGGAGCAGACCTCTGAGTAAACAGCTCTTCAGACTCAACCATCTGTGTTACCCCAAGCCATAGTGTATGTAGTTTCTTACAGTTAAAAGGGGGGGGGTGCGACCCAACCCACCTGGAATTGACGATGCCAACGTCACGTAAGACACAGCAAGGGGACTCCCAAAATTGTGGCACAGACACCACTTAACCCTAGAACGCATACCTGTGGCCTTGCAGGCCCGCCCACTTAATTGTTTTCTATTTTCTGCAAGATTGCTTTAGTTAGAATTTTGAAACTCTAGGTATTCTTCATGTATATAGTTGTTTGTCATTTGAGTTTGAGTTATTCCATGTTATTTGCACACGGGCTTAAAGGGCCCCAGGTATGTGAAAGTGTAGATTTTTATGGTCATGCGTTCTAGGGTTAAGTGGCATCAATTTCCCCACTGTTGCTTAAAACGGTTGGTGAGGTGATTTTACCAAATCCCCAAGCTTTTAGTCTCCCAAGGATGACACAGGGGTAGAAATGTCCTTGCAAATCCATGATTTGTTCATCTTTATGAACGGGAGTCTGTCTACATTCTCAGTGGACAGCCGCGTGCGCTTATCTGTCAGCACACCACCAGCAGCGCTGAACACACGTTCAGAGAGAAAGCTGGCTGCATGGCATGACAAGATCTCCAAGGCGTGAGTGGCGAGCTCCGGCGATTTTTCAAGATTGGAATACCAAAATGAGCAAGGGTCCAGTGGCACAGTCATGGCTTCGATGTTCACTTGGAGATTCTCCTGTACCATCCTCTCTAGGCATTGACTATGTGTCAGACTTCTTGTCTCCTGTGGCCTTGCAAAGGATGGTCTAAAAGAGTGGTGAAACGATTCCACAAAATTGCTGTTACCAGCAGATACTGTGTTACTGTTACTGTTTGAGTGATGAAGACTCGACAGTCCCACCGTTGGCAAGTTAGAACTGTGAGATTCACTACGTGCACCACTGGTGTTTTGTGGAAAAGCACATGTAAGATTCTGCAACAGATACTCCTGCATTCGTCAATACCTTTTTATGGCAGGAATTATTTCGGCAAATATACTTTTGTACCGGGGATCTAAGAGTGTGGCAACCCAGTAGTCGGGATTACTTCGAATTCTGACAATCCGGGGGTCATGTTGCAAGTAGTGCAGCAAGAAGGCACTCATGTGTCTTGCGCATCCAGAAGTACCAAGTCCTTGTTGTGTTGGTAGCGAGGTAAGAATCATGCTTCCTTCCTCTGCCCTCTCCCTCCAACCTCGCACAACAGAAATGTGATCAAGGTCTCCCTCATCTGATGAGTCTTCCATGCCCATCGCCAGTTCGTCCTCCACTTCTTCCTCGGCTCCTGCACCTTCCTCAACAGTTTGGCTGCTACCATGCGCCCTGGTTAATCCCTTTCCCCCACCCTCCCATGCCTGCCGCCTTGGTGCTGCCAACCATCTGGACCTTGGAGATGTTATCCCTTCCGCATACGACTCCTCCTCCTCTACTTCCTCCACCTCCTCTTGTCCCACCACCTGACTCCGAATTCTGTTTAACATGTGCTCCAGCATGTAAATCACCGGAATAGTCATGCTGATAATGGCATCGTCAGCACTAAACATCTTCGTCGCCATTTCAAAACTGTGCAGAAGGGTGCATAGGTCCCTGATCTGAGACCACTCCTCCAGCGTGATTTGCCCCACCTCTGGATCTCGTTGGCCCAGGCTATACGTCAGAACGTATTGCACCAGGGCTTGTCGGTGCTGCCACAGTCGCTGCAACATGTGCAGAGTTGAATTCCACCGTGTCGGCACATCGCATTTCAGCCGGTGAACTGGCAGGCCCAACGACTTCTGTAGAGATGTAAGTCGTTGAACTGCGGGATGCGAACGGCGGAAGTGAGCACACAGCGAACGTGCCCTCTGCAGAAGGCCATCTAGTCTGGGATAGTGGGCTAAAAATTGCTGGACAACCAGGTTCAACACGTGAGCCATACAAGGCACGTGTGTGACATTGCCCCGGCGAAGTGCCGCACCCAGGTTTGCAGCATTGTCGCACATGGCCTTCCCTGGTTGCAGGTCCAGTGGAGACAACCTTTCATGAAACTGGGTCTCCAGAGCTGACCAAAACTCCTCAGCTGTGTGACTCACATTTCCCAGACATTTCAAAGTAAACACTGATGCGTTGAGCCCTGCTGCCAGCATAGTAAGGAGGTGTGCAGGATTCCTTCTGCGCAGTTAGAAAGCAGGTGGCATTACCAGACAGGCTTTGGGTGCAGGTGGAGGACCGAGAGGAGGTTGAGGAGGCAGAAGCAGTGGAGGAAGTTCGAGATAAAGAGGATTAACGCACAACTCGTGGGGACGGTAAGACTTGGACAGCAGCCCCTTGTCCTGCTGTCACCATAATTACCCAGTGCCCAGTCAGCGACATGTAACGCCCCTGTCCATGCCTTCTCGTCCAAGTGTCTGTGGTAAAGTGCACCCTGTCACACACAGAGTTTCTCAAAGAAGCGGTGATGTTGTGTGCGACATGCTAGTGGAGCGCAGGCACACCTTTCTTTGAGAAGTAGTGCCGACTGGGCATCTGGTACTGGGGCACTGTGACGGACATAAGGTCTTGAAAATCCTCTGTGTCCTCCAGGTGGAAAGGCAGCATTTCTGTAGCTAACAGCTTGCAGATGATGAAATTCAACCTCTTAGCTTTCTCATGGCTAGGAGGAAATGGTCTTTTACTTTTCCACATCTGAGGGACCGAGGGCTGGCTGTTGTGCTTAGACGGTGTTGAGTAGGGTGTCCCCGGCAAACTGCCGGTCTGTGAGGAACATGCAGGCGGACATGTTAGGTTGCCTTGATCCAAAGGTGGTGCTCTCGATGTCGGAGAGCGCTCAACACTAGCAGGTGTTTCCACTTCCCAATGAACTGACGACCTGCCAATCACACTGGCTGTTGCGGGTAAAGAGGTGGCAGGTCTGCGTCCAAAAACATGTGTGACTGCTGTCCCCCCAGTCACAGAGGATGAAGAGGCTGCGGATGCACAAGATGGGGCAGACGGTGGTTGGCCCAGCCGGCTAGGCCGCATTGTAGCACAGTGAGCTTCCCACTGCAACTTATGCTTCATATCCATGTAACGGTACATGCATGAAGTACTCAAACTATGGATTTTTTGGCCTCTACTTAGCTTTTGCTGACAAATATTACAGATAACACGAGTTGGGTCATCCTTATTGATCCGAATAAATGCCCAGGCTATGCAAGGCTTAGAGCCCATGTGACCTGAAGAGCCACTACGACTTGTGGTCAGAGGCAGAGTTGTGGTTGAGGATGCAGTTGTTGACGTGCTTCCAGTACTCCGTCTCTGTTCAGGAAGGCGCAACCTAACCTCGTCGTCAATAGCATCTGTGATGCCCCGCTGCGCTTGGTATCACAGATCCTAGAAGAGTGCATTGATGGAATCCTCCACAAGAGGCCCCCATAAACATTCACACATCTCCACCTTCCACCTCAGACCAGCAGAGTGAGCCCGTTAGGGATATAAATAGGGAAGGTGGAGCTAGGCAGTTCAGTTCCTCTGAAGAGTTCCTGCAGTAGAAAAGCCTAAGAGAGGTCAGTCTGCAGTGGAGCTCAGTCTAGTCTAGAGAACGCAGTTAATAGTTCAGCAGTGGAGCACGAGGCTCCTGCTTGCTAGATTCAGGGAGCCCAGATAGAGCTTAAGGTGTGCCGGTGCCGTAAGATCAGTGAAGCACGGCAAGCTGCCGTTAGTGTGTATAGCCTAGTGAGGGCCCGAGTAGGCCTTAGGCGAGTGGCGAGTTAGTACATAAGGGGCAGAGGAGCTTAACCAGCTCACCCCGAAGCATTTACCGGACACAGGATCCGAGCTTACCGGTATCTCTATGACCCAGTAAGGCATAACCGCAATCCCTGGAGAACTACAAGTCCCAGGATCGCTAAGGTGCTGATATGTAACAGAGCCAGGAGACGCTTAGGCCCCGCATACTGGGAGCGTGAACTCCAAGAGAAGGCCCTACCACAAGGTCAGCCAGCGCAGGACAGAGACAAAGTAAGGCCTAGCTCCAGGCAGGTCAGAAACTTACTACGCAGAGGCAAGAAACAGGAGGCCCTACACCCGCTCATTGGGGAGGATCCTGATATGCACCCTTCACCCTACAGTGCTCCGGGATGTGCCTGAATTTCCACCAGTAAAAGGTACTGAAGTGACTACCGTGTCCGTTCCCGTTCTTGCTCTGACCCAGCTGGGTCTCGCCTGTCCTGCATTCCCCCTGCATACGCTGCCCTGAGACCTAGCTCCACCTGTGGGGAGCTATACCATCGAGCTGCCTTATCACCTGCCTCAGTGGACTGCTGCAGCGCTGGTGCTTGTCACCAGATACCACAGGTGGCGTCATGAACTCTTATAAAATTAACAATTATCCACCCTTTTAAAGAGAGACCCCAGGGTACGGGCCAGGGAGCCGACCACCGCGACATCCCCAAGGCCAGGCAAATGCCCGGGTACCGAGTCATTCCCATACCCAGGGCTAGTCACATCCTCCTCCACCTCCTCTGCTGACCTCATCGACTGGCTGACTGTGGGTTGACAGTAAGTGGGATCTCCAACCTCGTCATCATCACCCTGTGTGTTATCACACCCGTCGCCCTCAGAGCCAACCTCTTCCTGCCCTGACCGAAAAGTCAAGTTGTCGCTCCAATCAGGTATTTGAGTCTCATCATCGTCTTCATCATTGTCTCCACCAACAGGAGTTACAGTTTGGGAACAAGGGTCTACATTATGCTCAGAACCTTCTTCATCTGGTCCTGGATCCGACTTATAAAGATTCTGGGCATCAGATCAGATCATTTCCTCATCTGGATTAACAGAAGCTCTGGAGCAGACCTCCGTTTCCCAGGCTATAGTATGAGTAAACAGCTGTGCAGACTCAACCATCTGTGTTACCCCATACTCAGACGGGCAGCTGGAGACTTGGGAGCTGTGAGGAAGCAAGTGCGATTGGGGTGACACCTCTGAGGACTGGAGTATTTGTGATGTTGAAATTGAGGTGATGGAGAGCCCACTTGAAGGAGCACTTGATATCCGTTGAAGCACCTGCTGTTTTTGTGCCTCATCTAGAATTTGTAGCGATGGGCGTGTCCGTAAGAATGGGATCGTATCTCATTGTCCACGAAAAGAGGTCGACATCTTAGTTTGGCTGGAAGATGGTCTTTCTTCTGCAGATGTTACTCCCCCCCCCACCGTGGGGGGCCTCGACCCACCGGCGGACAGGCACCAGTATTGGGATAGGGGGGCTGGCCGTCAGGGTCCACCGCGGCTCTGGCACAAACCCGGCGACACAGAGGTGGCACGGGCAGGAACGGACTGGCCGTGTCAGCTTCTCACTTTTTGGATTTTAGAAGGGCATGACATGCCTATATCTGTGTCTCCCCCTCCTTTTACTCCTCCACCTCTTTTCTTTTCGCATGACTATATGTATTTGTCACTTTTCCATGTGTTAGTTGTGTCTTCTGAGCAGTTTGCCAGCTTTTGGACACCTTTGAAGGTGTTTTCTATGTGTTTCTATGTGTTTTTGTTTGCCTGCCATTGGTTTTAACGGTGTTCGAAGGTGTTCGACGAACAGTTCGACGAACAGTTCGGCGAACACACGGGTGTTCGACGAACCGAACCGAACTCGAACACTACGGGGGTGGCTCAACACTAATCATAAGGTATAAATTGCTCAGTTTCCAGATTCAGGGGCTGGGGTACTGCTACATTTGTGGGAGATGCTTCTTTAGGGGCTTTAGATTTGTATTGTGGACACATAATTTGGGAAGGGGGGGGACCTACTTCCTCCTGTACTTTTTCAACATATCCTTCGTCACAAATCTCATGTGCCACTTTTCTAAAGTTTTTAACATCTTCCAACAATCCACAATCAACTAATTTTCCTCTATTGTGGCGAATTCCTTCATCCCACAACACAGGCTGTACATCCTCCCCTCCACAGAAAAATTTAACACCTTAGACACTTTTTACCCTTTTGGCGCGTGCTTAAATGATCTTTTCCCTTCTCGACTGATCATGATATTCTTCACATTCTCCCTCTCCTGCGGGGGAGACAAATTCTTTCTGCTCCACGGAAACATTGATTATTCACTACAACTGACAAAAAGATCCTTAATTTGTGCACAGCGAAGTCTGGCCAGAGCTCCCAGCTGTTCCACTATTAACAACTCACCCCTCTCATCGGGGGAATTCTTTCACATCACAATGAAAGGAGGAGCGCCTTTTGCATCAGCTTTGCAGCTATGCAACTTAGCAGCGCTCCGGACTCTCGATATACGTATATCTACTTGCGTGTCCTACCCAATCTTCGATCACCTGCAGCAACTAAAACTAACAATGTTCAGTCTCTCCTAAGGATTTTTGTCAGAAGCTGAGAAAGATTCACACAATATTCACTTGTCAATCCGAGGTGATACTGCTTTGAAGTTAAATAATATCAGACCCCTAATGGGACTACACCCCTTATAGTCTCACCTTTGACTATATCCAACCAGGACGTCCGGAGATACTGCAAACAACCACACATCACGTGGAACCATGCCAAATGGTTAGTGTCACTAGTAAAGAACTTGTGCACTTACCGTGGCTTTTTGTGGGGGATGATCATTCCCAATTCCAGTGGGGGAGGCTGAAGGCAGGTCTCTCTTTGTGGACGTCCAGAGGTGGAGGGGCATCCCTGGTTAGGGATCCGAGTCATGGCACCAACTGTTAAGGGAGGGCAATAACCCTTCATGGTTGACCAAGTGAGTGTCAAATTATTAAATTATTATGTTGATTGCAATCCACAGAAAACCAAACGGAAACAATGTTATGTATTGGGAGGATTCAAAGAATCTCTGATCCCTTTTATTTTGCTTAGCATTTTATATTGTTTTGAGTATATCAAATAGCCAATCAACTCTGCAGACATACTACAATACTATTGGCTGACTGATGTTAGTATAATTATTACGGAAAACACATATATGGTCATATTATCATTGTTAGTTTGAAGCACTATGGAAATTTTACAAGGTCAAACTTGGCCTAAACAAGAAGTTAGATAACAGAGTGTCTGACAAAATGTTCTCTTGAGAAAAGGTTAGTGTGAGATTAGTTCTATAGAAAGAGAAAGATAGAATGTATGTTATGCAAGAAGTGATAATAACATGATTTTAAAGCGAGTAGACAAAATGGAGTTGCTCTAGCATGAGTATCAATATGTCCTTTACACTCTTACTATCAATGGAGGTCACCAAGAAATTTTGGACTTGGTTGTTTTGGATAATTTGCCCTCACCAGTTGTTCTAGGATTGCCTTGGTTAAGACTGCACAATCCTTTATTGGACTGGTCTACTAATGTGATTAAGTCTTGGAGTCCGAAGTGCTATGATAAATGTTGTAATGGTCACATTGCGGCTGTGGAAAAAGGGGAATTACCGGTACATATTCAAGATTTTTGGAGGGTTTTATCGGAGGAGGAGTCGCAAGTTTTACCTCCTCATAGGGATTGTAGTGCCGGCGTCCCTGCCCTCTGCTAGGCAGGGACGCTGCTCCTCTCACCGCTCTGCTCCGTGCCCGGCCTCCTCCCCCCGCTCTGCTGTCAGCGCGCGCTCCGTCCCGGCGTCCTCCTCCTGCTCTGCTCTCAGCGCGCGCTCCTTCCCGGCCCCTGTGCTTAGGGCGCGCGCGCGCGCGCTCCCCTCCTCTTAAAGGGGCCGCGCGCGCCGCCCTAAAGAGTCCCCGGCCAATGGCCGGAGGACTTCATCATATATAAGGCACCTCCTCCAAAATGGAGGTGCCCGAGCAATGTTGTTTGCACCTGTGTCTCACCTGTGCTTCAGCCCTCAGGTCCCGTTGCCAGTTACCTGCCAGTTACCTGCCAGTTTCCTGCCAGTTTCCTGCTAGTTACCTGCCTGATTCCTGCCTGAATACTTGTTACCTGCCTGCCTGCCTGAGGTCCGACGGTCTGCCTTACAACTCCGGTCAGTCTGTCTAAGGACCAACTTGTCCGCTCACCTGGGAGCGCACATCAGCTACCTGCCTGCTTGCCTGAGGTCCGACGGTCTGCCTTACAACTCCGGTCAGTCTGTCTATGGACCAGCTTGCCCGCTCACCTGGGAGCGCTTCTCCGCTACCTGCCTGCTTGCCAGCCCGGAGGCTCTGTTGTCACGTGCTGTGACCACCAGCTATTCCAGAGACTCTTGCCCGCTCACCTGGGAGCGCTTCTCCGTTACCTACCTGCCTGCCAGCCCGGAGGTTCCGCCGTCACGTGCCGTGACCACCTGCTATTCCAGAGACTCTCGCTTGCTCACCTGGGAGCACACATCTACCATCTGCCTGCTAGCCTACCCGGAGGCTCTGCCATCACAGGTCGTACCTACCCCTTACCCAGAGACTGCCACCCGCTCCCTTACAAGGGCCGCCCCCTTGTATAGTAGCTCAGAGGTTCCGCCTCCTGGACCCGTTACAGTTTGCTCGGGCCATGGAACCCGGTGGCACCCAAGCTCCCTCGCTCTCGGACCTCTGTCTTGAACTGTCCCGTCAGAGGTCCCAACAGGAGGCCATCCTGGGTCACCTGCGGAATGTTAATACTCGCCTGAACACTCTGTCTGATCCACCAACAACCTCCGCCAGTGCCATATCTTGCAATCCGGCAGCTCCGCTGCCCACTAATACTATGGTATCCTACCCCGGACCCCGGCTCTCTGCACCTCCTCGCTTCGGAGGCGACCCCGTCCAGGCTCGGGGCTTCATAAATCAGTGCACCCTGCACTTTGAACTTTTGTCCCATCAGTTTAATTCCGACCGGGCCAAAATTGCCTTTATCATGTCCCATCTCACCGGGGAGGCCCTGGCCTGGCTAAATCCTCTATGGGAGAGAGGAGACCCCCTGGTGTCCAACTTGCCTGCTTTTCTCTCGGCTTTCCGGAAAGTCTTCGACGAACCCGGACGGAAGACCTCATCCGCATCCTCTCTGCTACGCCTCCGTCAGGAGGGTCTCACCGTGGGCCAATATGCCATACGGTTCCGCACCCTTGCCTCGGAGCTGGCCTGGGATAACGACGCTCTGGTATCCGTCTTCTGGGAGGGTCTGTCCGGTCGTATTAAAGATGAACTTGCTGGTCGGGACATTCCTACCTCTCTCGATGATCTAATAACCCTTGCCACCCGGATTGACCTACGGTTCCAAGAGCGTGCCAAAGAGGTCACCCGTGAGAGAAGGATTCCACGTTTAGCTCCTACTTTCCAGAAACCCGTCATTCCCTCCGTCTCTCCCCAGGTACACTCTCCTGAGCCTATGCAGGTCGACCAGACCAAGATGGTCAAAACCCGTCAGGACTCACGCCGTGCCGAGGGGAGCTGCTTCTACTGTGGCAGTAAGGAGCACCGGATCCGTGCCTGCCCGGAGAGGTCGGGAAACGCCTGTGTCTAGGTTCGCTCAGAGAGGTCCACCTAGACAAGAATAAATCCTCTCCATCCCTGCTGTTGTCTGTTTCGATCATCTACGGGGAGAACCGTTATTTCGAACTAGCCCAACTTGACTCTGGAGCAGCCGGGAACCTTATTTCACAGTCCCTGGTTGAGAAATACCGCATCCCCACCAAACCTCTGGCTGTACCCTTGTCTGTCGCTGCCGTGGATGGGGGCCTCTTACCTCGCCCCATTCAACTCATCACCGAATCCATTACCCTGCAGGTGGGAATGCTGCATTCTGAGAGCATCTCCTTTCATGTTCTGCCTGGACTCTCTCACGCCCTCTTGCTAGGTCTACCCTGGCTCCAGAGACATGCACCCGTGCTAGACTGGCAAACCGGAGAGGTCCTTCGCTGGGGACAAGACTGTCATAAAACCTGCCTGGTTCCCGTCCATCCCGTCCGTCCTTCTCCTACCCCAGCTAATCTACCTGGACTTCCGATTCCTTATTGGTCTTATGCAGATGTCTTTAATAAAAAGGAGGCAGAGACATTACCACCACATAGACCATACGACTGTCCCATCGATCTGCTACCCGGTACTACTCCTCCCCGTGGGCGTATCTATCCTTTATCCGCTGCTGAGACCCGGTCAATGTCCGAATATATTGAGGAGAATATGGCCAGAGGATTCATCCGGAAATCTACCTCCCCGGCGGGAGCAGGCTTCTTTTTCGTCAAAAAGAAGGACGGCTCTCTCCGTCCCTGTATAGACTATAGAGGCCTAAACCTGATCACGGTGAAGAATAAGTACCCCCTTCCGCTCATTCCAGAATTATTTGATCGTCTGAGGGGGGCTAGGATCTTCACCAAACTGGACCTTCGTGGGGCGTACAACCTGGTTCGTATTCGTCAGGGGGATGAATGGAAGACGGCATTCAACACCCGGGACGGCCACTATGAATACCTGGTAATGCCCTTTGGTCTCTGTAACGCTCCTGCCGTCTTTCAAGAGTTGGTCAATGACATCTTCCGGGACCTTCTCTACTCCTGCGTAGTGGTGTACCTGGACGACATCTTGGTCTTCTCTCCGGATCTCCAGACTCACCGGAGGGACGTTCGTCAGGTCCTGCTCAGGCTAAGGCAGAACCATCTCTACGCTAAATTTGAGAAGTGCCTCTTTGAGCAGACCTCGCTTCCGTTTCTGGGCTACATTATCTCTCAGACCGGCCTACAAATGGATCCTGAGAAACTGTCTGCCATCGAGAAATGGCCCCGACCGGAGGGGTTGAAGGCCATTCAGCGATTCCTGGGCTTCGCCAACTACTACCGCCTCTTCATACCACACTTCTCTTCCCGGACGGCCCCAATTTCTGCGCTCACCCGTAAAGGTACTAATCCCAAAGAGTGGCCACCCGAAGCAGAGGAGGCCTTTCTTTCCCTTAAACAGGCCTTCTCTTCCGCCCCGGTGCTGCATCGCCCAGATGGCAACAAGCAGTTCTTCCTGGAAGTTGACGCCTCCTCCTCTGGAGCCGGAGCAGTACTCACTCAAAAATCATCTTCCGGGAGGATGGTAACTTGTGGCTTCTTCTCAAAACTCTTCTCCTCCTCAGAGCGCAATTATTCCATAGGAGACCGAGAGTTATTGGCCATCAAACTGGCATTGGAGGAGTGGCGTTACCTGCTCGAGGGGGCTCTTCACCCGGTAATAATTTACACTGACCACAAGAACTTGGCTTACCTCCAGCATGCCCAGAGACTTAACCCGCGCCAAGCCCGGTGGTCCTTGTTTTTTGCTCGTTTTGATTTTGTCCTTCATTTTCGCCCGGCTGACAAAAACGTCAAGGCGGACGCCTTGTCTCGATCCTTTCTGGTGTCTGATCTCGAGGAGGATCCGAAACACATCATCGATCCCGCCAGAGTAATGCAGGTGGCTCCCGTGAGTCTAAATCGTCTTCCTCCTGGTAAGACGTTCGTACCAGTACCTGATCGGGAGAAGATCCTACACTGGGGTCATTCGTCTAAACTAGCTGGCCACGCCGGTCAGAAAAAGACCCTCCAGCTTATTACCCGGCACTACTGGTGGCCTAACCTGCACAAGGATGTAATTGACTTTGTTTCTGCCTGTGTGTCCTGCGCCCGCAACAAAGTTCCGAGACACCTGCCGGCCGGCCGCCTCCTACCTCTGCCAGTACCTGCTGCCCCCTGGCAGCATATAGCGATGGACTTCATAACTGATCTGCCCGTCTCTGCCGGTTGTACGGTCATTTGGGTGGTCGCTGACCGCTTTTCCAAGATGGCTCACTTCATTCCACTGCCAGGTCTTCCGTCTGCACCCGAGCTGGCTAAAGACTTTATCCGCCACATCTTCCGTCTTCATGGCCTGCCCCGTCACATCGTGTCGGATCGAGGAGTACAGTTCACTTCCCGTTTCTGGAGAGCCACTTGTAAATTGCTGGACGTCACCCTGGACTTCTCCTCCGCTTACCACCCACAGTCTAATGGTCAAGTGGAGCGGATCAATCAGAACCTGACCAGTTACCTTCGGCACTTCGTTAATGCCCACCATTCTGACTGGGTGGATCTCCTGCCATGGGCCGAATTCTCGTACAACAATCACGAGAGCGAGTCTTCCTCCAAATCCCCGTTTTTTGTAGTCTACGGTCAGCATCCTCGGATCCCGTTTCCCGTCTCCACCTCGGTGGACAATCCGGCTGCGGAATCTCTTGTTAACAAATTTTCCTCCATTTGGGAGAGTACCCGGTCCGCACTCCTTCTGTCATCCGAGCGTATGAAAAGACACGCTGACAAAAAACGTCTGGACCCTCCTCAATTCCGCCCTGGGGATAAAGTCTGGCTCTCGTCCAAATATGTCCGGCTCAAGATCCCTTCCTATAAGTTAGGGCCTCGGTTCATCGGCCCACTGGAGGTCATCAGTCAGATCAACCCGGTGGCCTATAAATTGAAACTCCCGGCCAACTTACGGATCCCTAACTCCTTCCATGTGTCTCTCCTCAAACCTGTGGTGCTTAACTCTTTTTCCAAGTCTACAGGTACGCCTCCTGCTCCGGTTTCTGCTGAGGACGAGTTTGAGGTAGAGAACATTCTTGCCACCAAAAGGGTAAGAGGAAAGACCTTTTTTCTGGTAGATTGGAAGGGGTTTGGTCCTGAGGAGAGAACGTGGGAGCCCCGGGAGAACATCCATGCCCCTCTCATCCTAGCTAAATTTCTGTCTGGCCTAAAAAAGGGGGGGCCTAAAGGGGGGGGTACTGTAGTGCCGGCGTCCCTGCCCTCTGCTAGGCAGGGACGCTGCTCCTCTCACCGCTCTGCTCCGTGCCCGGCATCCTCCCCCCGCTCTGCTGTCAGCGCGCGCTCCGTCCCGGCGTCCTCCTCCTGCTCTGCTCTCAGCGCGCGCTCCTTCCCGGCCCCTGTGCTTAGGGCGCGCGCGCTCCCCTCCTCTTAAAGGGGCCGCGCGCGCCGCCCTAAAGAGTCCCCGGCCAATGGCCGGAGGACTTCATCATATATAAGGCACCTCCTCCAAAATGGAGGTGCCCGAGCAATGTTGTTTGCACCTGTGTCTCACCTGTGCTTCAGCCCTCAGGTCCCGTTGCCAGTTACCTGCCAGTTACCTGCCAGTTTCCTGCCAGTTTCCTGCTAGTTACCTGCCTGATTCCTGCCTGAATACTTGTTACCTGCCTGCCTGCCTGAGGTCCGACGGTCTGCCTTACAACTCCGGTCAGTCTGTCTAAGGACCAACTTGTCCGCTCACCTGGGAGCGCACATCAGCTACCTGCCTGCTTGCCTGAGGTCCGACGGTCTGCCTTACAACTCCGGTCAGTCTGTCTATGGACCAGCTTGCCCGCTCACCTGGGAGCGCTTCTCCGCTACCTGCCTGCTTGCCAGCCCGGAGGCTCTGTTGTCACGTGCTGTGACCACCAGCTATTCCAGAGACTCTTGCCCGCTCACCTGGGAGCGCTTCTCCGTTACCTACCTGCCTGCCAGCCCGGAGGTTCCGCCGTCACGTGCCGTGACCACCTGCTATTCCAGAGACTCTCGCTTGCTCACCTGGGAGCACACATCTACCATCTGCCTGCTAGCCTACCCGGAGGCTCTGCCATCACAGGTCGTACCTACCCCTTACCCAGAGACTGCCACCCGCTCCCTTACAAGGGCCGCCCCCTTGTATAGTAGCTCAGAGGTTCCGCCTCCTGGACCCGTTACAGGGATTATGATTGCGCCATTGAGTTTGTTCCGGGTGATACTTTTCCCAAAAGTCGCTTGTTTAATATGACTGTCCATGAAAGAAAGGCCTTGCAGG
Source organism: Phyllobates terribilis (assembly GCF_046119375.1). NCBI lineage: Eukaryota > Metazoa > Chordata > Amphibia > Anura > Dendrobatidae > Phyllobates > Phyllobates terribilis. Next base: position 635,671,212 of record NW_027362763.1, read on the forward strand.
AGTACATACAGACTAGCCTGGCTGCTGGTCACATTAGACCTTCTAAGTCACCTGTGGCAGTTGAATTCTTCTTTGTTTAAAAAAGGACAGAGGTTTAAGTCCATGTCTGGATTTTCATGAAATTAATAAGATTACTGTACGCAATTCCTACCCATTGCCGTTAATTCCTGACTTGTTTAACCAGTTAGTGGGAGCCAAGTGGTTCTCCAAAATTGATCTCCGGGGGCATACAATTTGTTACGTGTGACGGAGGGTGATGAATGGAAAACTGCTTTTAACACTCCGGTAGGTCATTTTGAGAATCTGGTGATGCCTTTTGGTCTTACCAATGCACCTGCATTTTTTCAGAACCTTATTAATGACATCCTGAGACCTTTGATTGGTAAGAATGTGGTTGTGTATTTGGATGACATTTTGATTTATTCACCAGATCTGGAGTCTCATTGGCAGAGTGTACGTGAAGTTTTGCAGTTATTGAGTGATAATTCACTCTTTGCTAAGCTAGAGAAATGTGAGTTCGCTGTGCAGAAAATTAAGTTTTTGGACTACATTGTCTCCAGCGAGGGCTATGAGATGGACCCTGTGAAGGTTCAGGCAGTGCAGGAATGGCCTAGGCCTATTGGTTTGAAATCTATACAGAGGTTTTTGGGTTTTGCCAATTATTACAGGAAATTCATTAAGAATTTTTCTGTAATTGTTAAACCTCTATCCGATCTCACCAGGAAAGGTGCGAATATGGCCCAGTGGACTACTGAGGCCATTGAAGCATTTGAGTATCTCAAAGAAAGGTTCAGTTCTGCCCCTATCCTTATGCAGCATGATGAGACCAATCCTTTTTTGGTCGAGGTCGATGCTTCATCATTGGGGGTCGGAGCAGTTTTGTCTCAAGAGAACAAGGGTGGAGTACATCATTGTGCCTTCTTTTCGAAAAAAATTATCGGAAACCGAACTGAATTATTATGTTGGAAATCAGGAGTTGCTGGCTATTAAACTTGCGTTTGAACACTGGCGTCATTTTTTGGAAGGCGCTAGATTTCCTATTCAGGTTTTCACAGATCATAAGAAATTGATCTATCTGGATGCTGCCAAGCGCTTGAATGCCCGTCAAGCTAGGTGGGCACTTTTTTTTTCTCGGTTTCATTTTTCTGTTACCTATATCCCTGGTACTAAGAATGTTAAAGCCGATGCTTTATCTCGCAGCTTCTCTCCTATGGTCAGTGCCGAGGAGGAGGAGAGCATTTTACAGAAAGGAGTTGTGGTGGCGGCAATGGCCTCCGTTTTGGAGAATGGTATTCTGAATGCTCAAGATGATGCTCCATCTAACACTCCCCATGAGAGGTTGTTCGTGCCTAGAGACTTTAGGAGAGATTTGTTTGTGGAGTGTCATGAGTCTCGGTTGGCAGGTCATCCAGGAGTTTTGGAGACTAAGAGACTTATCAGTCTCAGTTTTTGGTGGCCTGGATGGCAGAAGGAAGTCATCAAGTGGGTACGTCAGTGTACTGTGTGTGCTAGGTCAAAGGCTTCACATACTCTTGCTGCTGGCTTTGCCCTCTGGAGGTTCCTAGTGTGCCTTAGACGCTTCTCACTATGGATTTTATTACTGATCTTCCTATGTCCGAGGGTTTTACTCTCACCTGGGTGGTCGTGGACCATTTTAGTAAGATGTGACATTTGGTTCCATTCATTAAGTTGCTATGCGCCAAGACACTCACTAAGGCGTTTGTTAAGGAGATTCTCAAGCTCCATGGCGTTCCCACGGATATTGTTTCTGATAGAGGACCTCAGTTTGTGGCTCGCTTTTGGCGTGCTTTTTGTGACACGTTGGGAGTCCATTTGTCATTTTCGTCTGGTTATTATCCCGAGTCGAATGGACAGACTGAAAGAAAGAACCAGGATGTTGAACAGTTTTTGCGTTGTTTTGTGGCAGACAATCAAGAGGTGTGGTCTGAGTTTCTGCCTCTTGCAGAATTTTCTCTTAACAATCATACATCCTCCTCTGCTGGGTGTTCTTTTTTTTGTTGTACTGGGAGACATCCGTCTTTTGGTTCGTTCTCCATATTGGGGTCGGCAGTGCCGGAGGAGGAGAATTTTTCCAGTGATTTGGAGAGAGTTTGGACTAATGTACATTGTAACTTTAGAGGCTAACAAGAAGTCCAAGAAGTATTTTGACAGGCAACGTAAAGAGGCTTTGTTTACTGTGGATGACATGGTTTGGTTGTCCTCGAGGAACCTGCGCTTCAGGATTCCCTCTAAAAAACTGGGTCCTAGGTTTGTGGGTCCATTTAAAGTGCTTCAGGTTGTTGACCCATCTGCTGTTAGGTTGGATGTCCCTACTTCCTGGAAGATTAATCCTGTGTTTCATGTTTCCTCGTTGAAAAAGGCTGACATATCTAATAGGGACGCCACTGTCACAGTTCCTCCTGTGGTGGAAGACGACGAATATGAAATTTATCGTATTTTGAATTGTATCTTGTCTCCTGGAAGGGTTTCAGTCCCGAAGACAACTCCTGGGTAAGGACAGATGATGTCTCTGCTCCTAAGCTTGTTAAAGCTTTCCATAGGAGGTTTCCTGATAGGCCTGGGCCTGGAGGATCCGGAGGATCATAGAAGAGAGGGTACTGTTAGAACCCTCCTGTTAGTTTTTGCTATCTTGTGCTTTGCGGTCATGTGACCATCTGCCTATGTATTCCAGCTCAACCCTTCTGGCCTTGCTGGACTTCAGTTTTGTCTGGCTGTCTCTCTAGCCAGGTGCTTCAGTGCCTATCTCTGTCTAGTTCGCTTGGTCCTCTGGGACCTCTAGTACTTTATGTCAGTTTGTCTTTTGTGCTCTGCAAAAACTTCTGTTTAGGAGGTGTCCCATTTTTGTCCCATCCTTAGTTCATTTAAGGACCCCTCTCTTTAATCTATAGGTCTTCTTTCAGACTAGCCATGGACGAAGGCAGGTCTGTTCACAAGGAACAGGCAGCCCACTACATCGTAGGGATTCAGCTTAGTCTTATTGTAGGGACAGCTTTCCCCCATCTTTCCTTAGTTTATGTTGCAGATCATAACACAAGGAGGAGGAAGAGGAGGAGAACATTTACAGTTGTCCTCTTGGTGGGGACAGGGAAGTCTTGGCTGTTGGCAGTCTGGCACACATGGCTGCCTTTTTGTTTTTATTTAAAAAATTCACAGCTAACAACGCTGGTGGCAGAGATCACAGTTCCTTGGACAACCAAGGAGTACAGGTATTGGAGACACAAACCAGATGCAGCAGAGACAGGGGAACACTGTCAAAGGTCTGGAACAGTTTTCTCAGCCTTTCCCAGCACCTAGGCGGTGATGCTCGGGGTACTCTGAAAAAGAGGGAAAAGTTTTGGGAGATGCTGAAAGAGTATCTTGCCGACCGTACCAGCATCCTCCGTGATTCCTCTGTGCCTTATAACTATTGGTTATCCAAGCTGGACACGTGGCATGAACTGTCTCAGAGGTCCTCGCTTGCCCTGCCACTAGCATTTTGTCAGAGCGGGTTTTTACTGTTGCTGAGGGTATTATAACTGATAGACACATCTGCTTCTCAACTGAAAATGCTGACAGGCTGACACTTATCAAAATGTACAAGGGCTGAATTGGGACAGACTTCTTGACACCACCTGATGAGAGAAGCGAAACATAAAGTCAATTCCAGGGGTTATTTTTTGGGGGTCTATTCCCATGCTCCTCTCCACACCCAGACATGGGTATATGCCTCATGATTTTGTCTATTTTATGTCACCCTCCCCCTTCTCCTTCTCCTCATCCTCAACCACCATATCAACCGGATGACCATCATGCAACACGCAGATATTTTTTTTAAGGGTGTTTATGATGCCCGTAGGAACTGTTTTTCAAGGCCTACCTCTAACATTCTGTATGTTCATGTATACCCTCCAGGGGTAAATGTTTTCAGCTCATGCATTTAGTGCATGGGCATAATCAGTATAGGAGACTCACTCCTTTATAATGGGAACAATTTTTAATGAGGCCCTCCTCGACGTTTCTTCAAAGTGGTATTGGAGTGTGTCCTAATTTTTGGAAGCCCTTGAACTTGCTGTATATGCAATAACAGTAGGAGACCCACTTCTATGTTGTATGTTGCAGTACCAGATGGCCCTTGTTGAAGAATTATTTAAAAACGTCCGATCTGACAACGCTGGTGGCAAAATTCACAATTTATTGGACACCCAAGGAGTACAGGCAAGGGATAAACAAACCAGATGCAGCAGAGGCAGGGGAACACTGTCAAAGGTCTGGGACAGTTTTCTCAGACCCTACTAGTACCCAGGCCCTGATGCGTGGGTTACTCTGACAAGGAGGGAAACGTTTTTGAAGATGCTGAAGGACTACCTTGGCGACTGTACCAGCATCCTCCATGATTACTCTGTGCCTTACAACTTTTGGGCATCCAAAGAAAAATGAGTGAGCTATTGCCAGCTTGCCTTGGGTGATCCAGGGATGGAGCATGGAGAATTGTCCTGATCAGACGCTTGATAGGAGTACGAAAAGAGGTATCCAGCTCCAGCAAATGTAAAAAAGCAAAACTTTATTGATTTTCAAAAAATTTCATTAAAAGTTCATCCAGGAGTGGAAAACATGATTGCTTCAAGTGCAAAATTAATCCATGTAATCTAGGACTTTCAGCAACGCTTTGTCAAAGCTGTTGACAGAGAACGCCTTAGCAGCGTTGGAAACGTGTCGATGGATGAACTTTTCATGAAATTTTTTGGAAGTCATTAAAGTTTTGCATTTTTTAATTTGCTGGAGCTTGACACCTCTTTTTGTTCTCCATTGGGTATCCAAGCTGGACACATGGCGTGTACTGTCTCTCTATGGTTTGGAGATCCTGGCCACCAGATGATTTTTAGGTCCACCGGGGGTATTATAACATATAAGCAATAACAGTATAGAAGAACCACTCCTTAATAATTGGAAGGCGACCTGAAATTCAGAGATGCTTCAAGGGGTCTTCCCCATGCTGTTCCCATGTCATTTGAGCGCTGTTACCATCGATTTAAGCAATTTTTAAACCCCTCCAGACCTCCGGTTGGGGATGCTGCAAGAAAATTGCTTGAGCTTCCCATCCACTTCCTTCATACTCGTTACACTCTCATAGCATGATGCTGCCACTACCATGTTTCACTGTTGGGATTCTATTGGGCAGGTGATGAGCAGTGCCTTGTTTTCTCCACACATACCACTTTGAATTATCACCAAAAAGTTCTATCTTCGTCTCAACAGACCAGAGAATATTATTTCTCATAGTTTGGGAGTCCTTCATGTGTTTTTGAGCAAACTCTATGTGGACTTTCATATGTCTTGCACTGAGGATAGGCTTACGTCTGTCCACCCTGCCATAAAGGCCCGACTGGTTGAGAGTTGCAGTGATAGTTGACTTTGTGGAATTTTCTCCCATCTCCCTACTGCATCTCTGGGTCTCAGCCACAGTGATCTTGGGGTTATTCTTTACCTCTCTCACCAAGGCTTTTATCGCACAATTGCTCAGTTTGGCTGGACGGCCAGATCTAGGGACTTCTGGTGGTCCCAAACTTCTTCCATTTAAGGATTATGAAGGCTACTGTGCCCTTAGGAACCTTAAGTACTGCAGAAATTCTTTTGCAACCTTGGCCAGATCTGTGCCTTACCACAATTATGTCTCTGAGCTCATTGGGCAGTTCCTTGGAGCTCATGATTCTCATTTGGTCTGACATGCAGAGTAAGCTGTGAGGTCTTATATAGACAGGTGTGTGCCTTTCCAAATCAAGTCCTATCAGTTTATTTAAACACAGCTGGACTCCAATGAAGGAGTAGAACCATCTCAAGGAGGATCACAAAGAAATGGACAACATGTGTCTTAAATATGAGTGTCTGAGCAAAGTGTCTGAATACTTATGACCATGTGATATTAGTTTTTCTTTTTTAATAAATTTGAAAAAATGTCTACATTTCTGTTTTTTTCCAGTCAAGATGGGGTGCAGAGTGTACATTAATGAGAAAAAAAATGAACTTTTTAAAATTTGCCAAGCTCGGTTGTATGTAGAGGTAAACACGGGATACTGTCACTTTAAATTTTCGGGTTAGTTTATTTAGCAGTCATAAACTACCCTGGAGTCCATAAAGAAAACACAGCCCATTTGGCTAATGTGATAAAACATAATACAAAACTTGCAGCAAAGTCTGTATCTCGGCCAAGGTCTGGCCACTCACAATTAGCCACACACAGGTTCAGCCCAGCTTCCCCAGATACTGAACACACCTGTGTGTCAGGGCTGGTTATTTAAAGCCCAGACATTCCCCTGATTGGAGGTATGGTGGATAACGTCCCTCCGATCCACTGAAAACATTCTCTTGTAAATGTGGTTCTATTAACTCGCTCTGCACCTACTGTGCAGGAGAACTTGCATGTTTTCACATCACTGAGGCTAAGAGTCTGAGTGACACATACCTCCCTTCTGACACATTACCAGTGATTTTGTCACAAAATACATATATTTAAAAATATATAAAAGTTGTTGAGGTTCCCTCCGATTACATGTGCTGGAAGTAAGGCAATTGTATATAATGAGTACCTTAAGGGACCTTTTGATTAGTTGCCCAGTATTCGGTTTTGAAGGATCATGATGTGGAAAAAATGTTCACGCTTAAGTCAGGCCCACTACCATCATCTGATGTTAAAAACATCATATTTTTTGTCGAACCAAGGCTGGAATTACATAATTGCTGAGAACATACGAGAGACGATCCAGGGTGTTTTAATCAATGGAAATTCCATATATATATGTACTGTGTGTATATATATATATTGTAAGGCAGCGCTTGTCATTATCCTGGGGGATACTCGCTTCGCTGCGTCAATTCAAAACACACCAGCCATATTTTCCGGTATTTCTCAAGACAGCAGTTTATTAACTCCATAAACTGCTGATTTCCGGGTCCACTCCGTGGCCCACTGACACACAAATAATGTCCAGGAGCCTCAAGTGGCAGTCCGGCCCACTTGGCTCTAGTTACAGCCTCCCCGCAAGGTAATAATAACAATGTCCAAATCAATGTCCATATGAGCAGTGTTTTTACCTTGCCGGCTTATGGCTTCTTCCGTCCGTTTGGTTCCCCAGATGGGGGTCTCAAGCTTCTGGCCTCCAAGGCTTACTGGCGTCCAGTCACAGGACCCAGGCTTCACCCTCCAGGAGTCCTCAGCAAGCTTCATCAGGCCTCACCAGGCCTCACACGAGCGGTGTTCCCTCATGCCCAGGGAACAGCCTCATGTCTCTCACACAGGAACACTGCACACCTGCACCACTGCACACACTGCACACTCTGCCTCCTGTCCCAAATTACCAGGTTTTATATCCTATGGAAACAGCCACAGGACCTGTGCTTATCCCACAGTCACGTGTCCAGACATTGTGCAAAAGGACCTGTGTGATGTCACAGTCATGTGACCAGTCACCTGAGGGGGAGGAAATAGCATAAACAGACATACTAGATCATTATAGCAATGCCACTGCACCACAATATATATATATATATATATATATATATATATATATATATATATATATGTATATATATATTTATATAGTGACAAAGTCACTGACAAAGTACTAGAGGGGATATATGTAGCACTGAGATTGATAGCTGCAGCGATTATGAATAAGAAAAAGGTTCCAGCACACGAATGAGTTAAGTAGCCATATTGGTGCTGGGGTGATTGAACCTGTAGAAAGGGAGGAACTCAGAGGGTAAAATACAGTCTTTCAGAGCATTTGGTGTGGGGTGGGCTGGACTTGAAAGCTCTGAGCTGTCTGTGTCACACATGCTGGATGTATGGAGATTACTCCTGCTGTGAATCCCTTTGTTAAAGGACATGGGAGCTGGACTCTAAGCCAGGTGGGCTAAACATCACTATTGTATAGACTTGTTATTTTATGTTTTATCTTCTGCCAGACAAAGGCTGTATTTACATTTCCTGGGGAAGTGTTTTATGAGGACTGCAATAAATCAGCCACACTTTAAATAGAAATGGTTCCTGTGTCTGCCTCTTTAAGAAACGGAGTGAGTCCATCTACCACAATATGTATGTAGAGAGAGAACAGAGCTTAAATGCAATTGAAACAGAGGAAGAATGCACCAATGAATTGATGTATATATAAATATGTTAATAAATAATTAATTAAATATGTAAATATATAACTAAATTAATAAATAATTTAAGTAAATAAGTAATTAATTAATGTGTCCAGCTAAATTACCAAACCAGACTAAGCAAGCATTAGGATAAAAATAAAGCAGTAATAAACACCGACAAGCAAAAGGGTAACAATGTGTTGAACTTTTTACTTTCAGGCTCCATATCTCACCATCCAATACTACTTTGAAAGTGAGATCACCATCATTTTATAGATAATCATCTTAGCTGTCACGGGTGTGTCAGGTGTGACAGACAGTCGTTCTGAGTCCAGCTGTAGAATGTGATTGCATTTGGCTTTGCAGGCACCTTCTTGATCTGTTCATCTCTGTAGTGTTGTGATATCCTTCTCTTTCTAGGACCTAGCAGTTACCTTCACCTTCTGCTGCTAATTGACACACCCTTGCTTGATGTTTAAAAACCCTCAGTGTCTCCAGAGAGATGGTGGCAGCTCTATTTTCCTCTGTTCAGGTCTGGAGTACTATTAGTGGACTAGTTGAGTGTCTGATGTCTTCTCAAGCTAAGTGTATTCCCTTGTCTGTTTACCTATTTGTCTTTAGTTGCAGTGGGGACTGACTAGTGCTCACCTCGTCCCCTCCCTACCTACGGCCTATCGCTAGAGGCAGTCAAGGATTAGGTTTCCTGCTCTGCGATAGGTGAGGAGCCTATTTAGGGGAGTTAGGGTATTGTCAGATCAGCCTAGGGGTCTCCACTCGCCCTTTCCTTAGTTGTTGGGTTCCCTTCCCCTTCTTCCTGCCGTTGTACAATTGTTCCTTCCCTCATCTTGCGTGACATTATCACCGGCTGTACATAAAAAAAAAAAAAACTGACGTGTTTTTCTTGTGTGTTTTTTTATTTTCCTCTCCCCTGGTTCATGGATCCCATTGCAATGCTGGCAGAGCAGCTGCAGAGGCTGTCACTGGAGGTGACTGAATTTTGATCTGTGGTTCAGCAGCAATGGCAGCGGCTGCAGACTCATTATGTTGAGGACTCTGCAAGTAGGCCAGTCCAGCCTGAACCCAAAATTGCCCTCCCGAACAGGTTTTCAGGAGGTAGGGACAAATTTTTTGTATTCAAAAAGCTTGCAAATTGTATTCTAAACTTTGACTTTACTCTTCTGGAGATGAGGAGCAGCGAGTGTTGCAGGGAGATCCTCAATCTTGGGCTTTCTCCTTGCCACAGGGATCTATTTGTCTCCAGTCAGTAGAGCAGTTTTTGGAGGCCCTGGCCCTAATTTATGATGACCCTGATCAAGTCTCCTCGGCTGAGTCCACGCTGCGTTGCCTTCAGCAGGGTCAGTGGAGACGTATGCTTCAGGTCATGCTGGAACACTATGGTGTCCGTTTCATACCCATAATACTAGAATGTACGAAGCAACTTGTCTTGTCGGATACCCACTTATAGCTCAGCATTGAGACTACCATCAATCCTGGTCAAGTATCCAATGCCTTTCACTGTGAAACAACCCCTTATCATCAGGCTTCCTCCATCAAACTTGACAGTTCCTTCAATTTATCAATTTGCTAACCCGTTTTTCTTTTGTTTCTTTCAGACCTATTTGCACTTATCAGAGCCTAGTCTATTGACTTTCATCTCATACAATCTTCTACTGACCACTTTTTGTACTTTTTTGCAAACTTAAGCCAACGCTTCTTATGACGATATTGAAGTCGAGGCTTCTTCACCTGTCCTTTTGCCACCAATGCAGACTTAACGTGCATCGCACAGTAATTGCATGAATGTATGTGATCTCACTATTAAAAAGAATACAAGCCACCTCCACTGCCGTGTTTGTCACACCAGAACTGATAGACCTTGTGATGAACTAACTTGTTGATGAGAGGTTGAAAAAGTTGAGTCTGTTTAGCTTAGAAAAACGACGCCTCAGAGGGGATCTCATTTACATGCATAAATATATGTGTGATCAGTACAAAGGTCTAGCCAATGACTTATTCCTTCCAAAGACGATACTAAGGACCATGGGGCACTCATTATGGGTGGAAGAAAGGCGATTCCAGCACCTAAACAGGAAAGGGTTCTTTACAGTCACAGCAGTCAGGCTGTGGGATACCTTACTACAAGAGGTAGTAATGGCAGATACTATAACAGCGTTCAAAAAAGGGCTGGATGATTTCCTCGATACGCATAACATTGTGGGCTACAGTTAAATTAGACAAAATGTTACACCTATAGTAGTACTTTCGATCCTGCTTTTGATCCAACTTTACTGATCGCGTTTCTCGGGGTCAAGAAAGAATTTTTCCCCATGATGCAAATTGGCTGAATGTATCCTGGGGTTTTTGCCTTCTTCTGGATCAACAGATTTAGGTATAGGAATTTTAGTAATACCATAACAGTAATACAAAAATAAAACTAATTAAAAAATTATAAACTGGTTTATTTGTAATTGTAATAGTGCAGCAATCTGTATATATAATCGTCTTATCCCGTCTGTCTGTCTGTCATTCTGTCTGTCTGTCAAGGAAATCCCGCGTCGCTGATTGGTCTGGCCGCGGCCAATCAGCAACGCCGGATTTCAGAAAAAAGATGGCGGCCGTTAGCGGCTCATCTGCAGGACGGAGGTCAGCTAGGGCCACTGATCTCCCGATGGCAAGTGTCAAGGGAGAACCGGGGAGCGGTGCTGCCGGTCGGGATACTTCTGCTGCGAGCATCCGCTCATCTCCCGGCTTCTCGCAGCTGAAGTAGCCGCACAGGCAGCACCACTCCCCGGTTCTCACTAATACAATTCGCTGATTGGTCGCGGCCTGCTGACGCGACCAATCAGTGATCTTGGCGCAAAATTTAAACACCGCTGTGCTGATTGATCGCGGCCACTGCCCGCGACCAATCAGCGAGATTGGTGCCAAATTTAAACAACACTCTGCTGATTGGTCGTGGCCGCCGGCCGACCGTGACCAATCAGCGAGATTGGCGCCAAATTTAAACAACACTCTGCTGATTGTTCACGGCTGCCGGCCGACCGCGACCAATCAGCGAGATTGGCGCCAAATTTAAACAACGCTCTGCTGAATGGTCATGGCCGCCGGCCGACCGCGACCAATGAGCGAGATTGGCGCCAAATTTAAATAACGCTCTTCTGATTGGTCACGGCCGCCAGCCGACCACGACCAGTCAGCGAGATTGGCGCCAAATTTAAACACCGCTCTGCTGATTGGTTGAGGCCGCCAGCCGCGACCAATCAGCGATTTTGGTGCCAAATTTAAACAACGAGCTGCTGATTGGTCAAGGCTGCCAGCCGCGACCAATCAGCGAGATTGGCGCCAAATTTAAACACCGCTCTGCTGATTGGTCGCGGTCGCCGGCCGCGACCAATCAGCATTATTGGCGCCAAATTTAAACACCGCTCTGCTGATTGGTCGGGGTTGACGGCCGCGACCGCTCTGCTGATTGGTCGCCGGCCGCGACCAATCAGCATTATTGGCTCCAAATTTAAACACCGCTCTGCTGATTGGTCGCGGTTGGCGGCCGCGACCAATCAGCGATATTGGCGCCAAATTTAAACATCGTTTTGTTGATTGCTCGCGGTTTCAACTAATCAGCAATTTTAGCACCAAATTTAAACAATCTCTCCGGTCCTCACTAACACAGTTCGCTGATTGGTCTCGGCTTCCACCTTCGACCAATCACCGATATTGCCGCCAAATTTAAACACCGTTTTGCTGATTGGTCGCGGTTGCCGGCCGCGACCAATCAGCGATTTTGGCGCCAAATTTAAAAAACACTCTGCTGATTGCGCCCGGTCGGCCGCATACATATTCTAGAATACCCGATGCGTTAGAATCGGGCCACCATCTAGTCTAATATATAAAGCTGAATGTGTGTGTGTGTATGTATGTATGTGTGTATGTCCGGGATTGTCATCTGCACCATCGCAGCTACAGCCACAAAATTTTGCACAGTCACACGGCTGGACCCCAAGAGCGTCATAGGCTATGTTGTGAGGCAAAATTTTAACCCTGCACGTTCCAATTCACCAAACAATTTTGCCCCTATCTACATAATGGGGAAAAAGTGAAAGGAAAAGTGTTGGAGGCAAATTGACAGCTGCCACATGTGAACAAGGGAGAATTAAAGAATGAGAACGATGGCGCCAAAGAGTATATACCGTACAGTTGCTAAGATGGGGCCCCGACATGGGATACTCATACTCACCACACATGGGGATATGAACACACACAAAATGTGCCACACACTACCACGTGCTTGAACACATATACCACCCTCAGCACACACAAAACTCATCTCACAAAGATTTATCTGGCTGCCAATAGCAACCAATCACAGCTCAGCTTCTATTTTGCTGCAGTTAATTAATCTGAGCTGTGATTGGTTAATATAGGCAACAAAGGGCATTCTCAGTATAACAAAGCTTGTGTAAGGTAATAAGATGTCAGTTAGGGTGTGTTGGTGGAAAAGCTGATGTCAGTCACATTACTTCTATGTGAGAGGATATATAAACTGCCAGTTACAGACTATTTTTACCACAATAATGTCTCATAAGAAAAGGAATTTCATGGCACGAATGTCAGCTGATGCAAAAAGAAAAGCTGCATTACAGGCCAATGAAAAATCTGAAGACCCAGAAACAAGGCTGACACACATGAGAACAGCAGCTGCTTCCTCAAGAGCCAATGAACTTTCTGAGCAGAGGGAAGCGAGGCTTGCAGACAAGAGAACAAGAGCTGCTTCCTCAAGGGCCAATGAACTTTCTGAGGAGAGGAACGCGAGGCTTGCAGACATGAAAACAAGAGCTGCTTCCTCACGAGCCAATGAACTTTCTGAGGAGAGGGAAGCGAGGCTTGCAGACAAGAGAACAAGAACTGCTTCCTCAAGAGCCAATGAACTTTCTGAGGACAGGGAAGTGAGGTTTGCAGACATGAAAACAAAGGCTGCTTCCTCAAGAGCCAATGAACTTTCTGAGGAGAGGGAAGCGAGGCTTGCAGACATGAAAACAAGAGCAGCTTCCTCAAGAGCCAATGAACTTTCTGAGGAGAGGGAAGCAAGGCTTGCAGACAAGAAAACAAGAACTGCTTCTTCAAGAGCCAATGAACTTTCTGAGGAGAGGGAAGTGAGGCTTTCAGATAAGAGAAGAAGAGCTGCTTCCTCAAGGGCCAATGAGTCATCTCAGCAGAGAGAAGGCCGACTTGCCACTAAGAGAATTGCTATTTCTTCCACCAGGGCACAGGAAATGGTTGGAGATTTGAAACATGCTGCCTTTTGTTACCTGTCAGACATAAACTATCAGGATAATCCTAAAGTTCAGATAGGAAAAATGGATGTGGTCTGCATGTACTGCAGTGCCCTGAAATGGAAAGTTGAACCGCCAGGTTTATGCTGTGCAATGGCAAGATAAAACTTCCACCTCTCCTGTCACCACTAGATCCCCTAAAGTCTCTGATGACAGGAACCAGTACAATATCAAAGCATTCCTTGGACAACATTAGGAAGTACAACTCCTGCTTCCAAATGACATAATTTGGTGCAACAAAAGAAATGTTTACAACAGGATTTATGCCGACATTTAAAGTTCAAGGACAGGTTTACCACTCAATTGGCTCACTGCTTCCATTACAAAGGGAAGAACCTCAATTTCTTCAACTCTTCTTTATGGGAAATGCAGAAGCAGGGGCTCAGCGGAGATGCTCTTTAATTCCTAACACTCGCGTTGATATTGTCACTATTTTGCAGCAGTTCCTTCACTCCAACAATCTATATGTTCAACTTTTCAAGACTGCACTTGAATGCATGACAAATGACGATTACAAGGTTGTCATTTGAGCTGACAAAACACCACAAGGTGAACATCAGCGACGTTTCAATGCTCCCACATTTGATGAGGTAGCCATCTTGATTCTAGGTAATGATTTTCAAAGCCATGACATTGTGCTTCAGAAAAGGAACAATAGTTTGCAACGAGTAGCAGAAACTCACAGGTCCTATGATGCTCTGCAATATCCAATCATCTTTCGGCAGGGACAGGATGGCTATCACTTTGAAATACCTCAGACAGATCCTACAACAGGCAACCCTTCAGGAAAAAAAGTATCTGCCATGGACTTCTATGCATATAGGATCATGACAAGATTTGCAGAGGAAAATCACATCTTGAAATGCAAACACCTCTTCCACCAATTTATTGTTGACATGTATGCAAAGATTGAGAGTGAACGTCTTTTATATATCCGACTAAATCAAAAGAAGCTCAGTGCAGAGGAATATATTCACCTTAGAGATGCTGTTGCAAATGATGCTGATCCAAAAGAGTTGGGGAAAATGGTTATTCTTCCATCAACTGTCACTGGAAGCTCACGACACAGGCATGAATACACACAGGATGCAATGACTTATGTGAGGTAGTATGGCCATCCAGATCTTTTCATCACCTTTACTTGCAATCCTGCCTGGGAGGAAATTGGAGGGCACCTGTTGCCGTGCCAAAAAATAATGAATTGCCATGACCTTATTGCTTGGGTTTTCAAACAGAAACTTTCAAAAATGACTAATCTCATCGCAAAATCATATATTTATGGTGAGACGCAGTGCTGGATGTATTCAGTTGAATGGCAAAAAAAGTGGCCTTCCTCACGCCCACATCTTGATTTGGCTGAAGCAAAAAATACAGCCTACCGAAATTAACAATATCATCAGTGCCGAATTGCCAGACCCTCAGATTGACTCATTGCTGTTTGACACCATCACAAAAAACATGATCCATGGTACTTGTCGGAGTCTGAACAAAAATTCTCCCTGTATGATTGATGACAGGTGTTCAAAGCATTACCCACGATTCCTGGTCCAAGAAACCCAAACAGGACAAGATGGATATCCAGTCTACAGAAGAAGAAAGCCAGGGGATGGTGGTTTCATAGCAAAGCTCAAAATGCGTGTTGGATCATCACTCCAAGATATAGAAATTGACAACAGGTGGGTAGTGCCTTACAACCCTTTGCTCTCAAAAATCTACCAGGCCCACATAAATATCGAATCTTGCCACTCTGTGAAATAAATCAAGTATATCTGCAAATATGTCCACAAAGGAAGTGATCAAGCAGTTTTTGAACTACAGAAAAATGGACCTATTATTGATTAAGTGGAGGCATTCCAGATGGGCAGGTACATAAGCAGCAATGAAGCTGTTTGGAGAATACTAGGATTCCCCATTCATGAGCGCTACCCACCCCTTGTGCATCTGAGTGTGCACTTGGAAAATGGACAGAGAATTTACTTTAACCCAGAAAACTTGCAGCAGCAGCTCCTAACACCACCTAAGACCACCCTCTTGGCATTTTTTGAGCTGTGTCAACAAGACCCTTTTGCAAAAACAATTTTCTACTGTGATTTACCAAAGTACTACACTTGGAATGCCTCCAGAAAAACACTGGAAAGGAGGAAACAGGGGCTTGATATTGAAGGCTATTTAGGGGTCAAAGCAACTGATACTCTTGGTCACGTCTACACTGTTCATCTGTCAAATGCAGAGTGCTTCTACCTGCGCATGTTACTTCATGTTGTCAAAGGCCCTACTTCATGTTGTCAAAGGACTTTTGGAAAATAATGGACACTGGGACATGACCCTCAGTGAAGCAGCAGCCACACAAATCCCAAAGCGACTAAGACACCTCTTTGCTATTATTCTAACAACCTGTAGCATTTCAAATCCTCTTGAGATTTGGACAAAGTACAAAACTGATCTCAGTGAGGACATCCTCATGCAGATTAGAAGGGAAAATCCTCAGCAACTCATCAACTTCACTAAGGAAATGTTCAATGAAACTTTAATGCTCTTTGAAGATCAGTGCATAGCAATGTCAGGAAAAGCCTTACAGTTGCTTGGTTTGCCTGCTCCAATAAGAAATCCTGAAGGCATCCAAATGTGTAGGGAGATTTTCCTAGAAGCAAACTACAATATTGAACTGACAGCATTTGTGTCTCAGAACGAGCTAATATTGGTACCAGATCAAAGGGACGCCTATAACTACATTTTAAGTTTCAGTGAAACCAACAAAGGTGGGATTGTCTTCCTTGATGATCCAGGTGGAACAGGAAAGACATTTGTAATCAACTTGCTCATGGCAAAATTTCGACAACAAAAAAAGATTGCACTTGCAGTGGGATCTTCTGGAATTGCAGCTACGCTTTTAAAAGGTGGCAGGACAGCACATTCAACATTCAAACTACCACTTAACCTGTCTCATAGTGACAGCCCGTGTGTAATATTGCCAAGGGATCAGGACTGGCCAAATTGCTTCAAAAATGCAGTGCCATCATTTGGGATGATTGCACCATGTCACAAAAAAGGCCTTTGGAAGCAGTGGACAGACTGCTGCAAGACCTGTGTAGCAACAAAAATATCATGGGAGGAGTAGTTGTTGTTTTGGCAGGTGACTTCCGCCAAACACTACCTATTATTCCAAGATCAACCCCTGCAGACGAACTGAATGCCTGTATCAAAGCAACGCACCTTTGGAGAAAAGTAAAGAAAATGTCACTGAACACAAACATGAGGGTCTACATGACAGGCAATGTTTCTGCTGGACTGTTTTTGAGCCAGATGTTGACTATTGGAGATGGCAAGGCACCAGTAAACTCAACCACTGGACAGATCACCTTCCCAAGCATCTTTTGTTGCATTGTGACTTCCATTGATGAGTTGAAAGCAAAGGTTTTTCCAAACATTCAACTCCACTTCAGAAATTCTGGCTGTCTGTCTGAAAGGGCTATTCTAGCTCCCAAAAATGACAGTGTCAACAAGATCAATCTTCAAATTCTAAATCTCCTTCCAGGTGTGTGCACAACCTACAAGTCAGTGGATACAGTAATAGAACCTGCTCAAGCATTATTTTATCCAACTGAGTTCCTCAATTCCATGGAGCCACAAGTACTTCCTCCTCACAACCTCTTTCTAAAGCCTGGAGCACCTATTCTGCTATTGAGAAATTTGGATCCACCAAAGCTGTGTAATGGAACAAGACTCTTGATTAAGAACCTGTTTCCTCATGTAATTGAGGCAACCATTTTGACAGGATGTGCCACAGGAGAAGATGTTTTCATTCCAACAATTCCTCCCATTCAATCTGATTTGCCTTTTGATTTTAAACGCCTCCAGTTTCCTGTTCGACTGGAATTTGCTATGTCCATCAACAAGGCTCAGGGACAGTCCTTGAAAGTAGTTGGAATCGATTTACAATCTCCATTCTTTTCTCATGGTCAACTTTATGTGGCCTGTTCAAGAGTTGGAACCGCCAAAAATCTGTTCGTGTTTGCACCTGAAAGAAGAACTAAGAATGTCGTTTATCAAAAGGCTCTCGAATAAGGAGTAGAAGATTACTTCACATTACTTGGCCAATTTAGTTAAATCTGTGTGGAATATCTCTGGTGTTGAAATATATGTTGTGAAATGCTTCTATTAGCTTAGTTTTTGCCTTTTAATAATTACATTTCTATATATTTGTTTTGTGGTTTTTGTGTGGAGAATAAATTTTTAACACATTCTATTTTGCTAACAGCAGTTATTAACCTGGGCGAAGCCAGGTAGAACAGCTAGTGATAAAAATAAAAGTGGTAATTCATTTGTGAGGCCTAGTTCCAGTAAATTAGTGTAGTGTTGGTATGGGGAGTACAATTGGGGGAGAAAGGTCGAACTTGATGGACCTAGGTCTTTATTCAACCTACGTTACTATGTTACTATGCATTCTTTGCTGCGTTTTTCAGTATCCCAAAGTTCAGCTTTGCTTCCATCCCAGAAGCATGAATACAGGTTACCAATGCAAGACATATATGAAACCATAAAACCATTTTTGTAAAAAAGGGCAATTTGATCAAATTTAGTGGAAAAAAAATTTATGCCTGAAAAAATAGTGACTATTCTGAACAAAAGAGTTCATATGAGTTTATAAAAAAAATACACAATTACAAATGTAACAGCGGGGAGAGGTGAATTGGTTGGAAAAGTTTACCTAAGACATTGACAGAGTATGGAGTTTGTAGGACACTGTTTACTTTTCACACTTTGGTTAGCCCTTGAGTTGATCAGATATTGTTCAATTTCACACCTTGGTTGGGCGATGTTTGCTTTTTTTACACATCACTAATTTAATTAAACTGTACTAATCCTAATTAAATTGTACTAATCCAAAACTGCCATTCCAGGTGATGAGACCTAGATATTATGGTTTAAACTTGGGAAAATCACAAAAAGAAATGGGTTTCACATACTGCTATACATCCTTTTTTTCACTAAAAGCACAGCAAAAGCTGATACTTTAACTTTTTGCTGCATTTTTGCACTTACTGATTGCTTTCTATGGAAGAAAAATTGCTGAAAAAACGCTGAAAGTGACATGCTGCAGTTTTATAAAACGCAGCAGATTTCCAGTTCAGTCACGAAAAAAAACAATATGTGTGCATGAGATTTCTGAAATCACATAGCTTTTGCTGGTATTCTAAAATGCAGATTAACATTTGCATAAATTTGCATTAAAAGAAGACAGAAAAAAATGCAACGTGTGAACATAGCCTTAATTTGTATTTTATCTATTTTCCATCCCTTTATTTTTACATACATTTTTTTCTATTTTTTAAATCTTTTTTTCTTTATTTTTGAAGTAATCTTATTGCCTTATATCATATAATCTCATTTTTTGTTTTATGTTGGTAATAATTGTTTTTATTTATTCAGTCACTGATGCATCTGTGTGTTCCTTTTTTTTGTTTAAGGCGTTTTTTATCTAACATACCTTTTGATAAATACTTCCCTTTGCTCATGATTTATTCATTTATTCTCTTTACATTGCAAGGTATAATCAATTCTGTTATTGTGGGACACATTATCTATTACGTAACGCTTATTCACCTCGGTCTGGAAGGCACATATCCTCCCCCTGGAATGCATGACCATTACCGGTCCATGGTTCCCGCGCATGCAGTCCTTACTTTGCCAATACACTGTCTTGCAGGCGACGTCATTTACACAGGGGCATGTCATCCACAATTAATACATGGGCCATTCTTCATGATAGATAGTACACCCTGCATATGTCACCACTGATGAAGCTACAGTGGTACAGATATGTGTGGGGCTCCTTTCACCAGGCACCTTACCCTTTGTTGCCATGTAGTGATGAGCGAACACGCTTGCCACTACTCGGTACTCGCCCGAGTATCATGGTGCTCGACAAGCTTGGCGAGTATTTCCGGATTGCTCGGGCGGGAACTCGGGTCCCCTCCCTGCATGTTTGGCACTCTTTAGAGAGCCAATGAAAATGCAGGGATTGCCTGCCATGCTCTGTAATGCCGTAGCCATGTTGGTTGTGGGCATTACAGTGATTGGCTGGCCGCATAGCACCATCGGGTCTATATCAGACCTGGCGCAGCCATGCTCGTCAGTCACTCTGGATCAGACAGTGTAGGGAGAGCTGCTGCTCTGTCAGGGAGAGATTTGATCGTGTATTAGGTAGTGTAGGGATAAAAACCGTACATTGCACATATCCATCTTAACAAACAGTCCTTCTGAGGACTAATCCATCTACAGAGATATCAGGCAGGCAGTGTATATAGGCAGGCAGGCAGGGTATATAAAAGACTGCAGTGCACATAGTACAAGAGGCTCCATTCCAGTTCTGACTTCTGCTGCTGTTATATTTCTAGAAATAGGCCCAGGTCTCAGGGGCGAGGAATGATTTTTTTTTGCATCTTAATCCTCATAATTTGCTTAATAAGCAATCCAGAGAACACCATTTTTCTGTGCCATTTGCTTGTTGGCACTGCAGAATACAGCCAGGTCATTTCCATATTACAGTGAATATGCAGCCAATGCCCCACAGGCCACACTACTAAATTCTCACATTTCACGACTGCTTGCGCTTGAAATGTTGCCTTTTAGGCTCGTGGAGAGGGAAGCATTCCGCAACCTGATGGCGGCGGCCGTCCCTCGGTACTCAGTCCCCAGCCGCCACTATTTCTCCCGGTGTGCCTTCCCCGCATTACACACGTGTCCCAAAACATTAGCCGTGCTCTCAACAACGCAGTTATCGGTAAAGTCCACCTAACCACGGACACGTGGACAAGTGCTTGTGGGCAGGGATGGTACATCTCGCTGATGGCACACTGGGTAAACATAGTGGAACACGTCCTCCCGACGCCAAGGATTGCGGGCCCTAGTTCAATCAGGGTTGCCCCCACGGTCTACAGCTCCTACAACTCATCCTCCTCAGCCTCCCCCTCCTCTTCAGCCTCCATCTCCGAAATGACCACATCAGTCACAAGCTGGAAGCACGGCAGCACTGCCTCGGACAAGCGGCAACAGGCTGTGCTGAAGCTAATATGTTTAGCTGAAAAACTGCACAATGCTGAAGAGTTGTGGACAGCTCTGAAAGAGCAGGCAGATCTGTGGCTCACACCGCTGAACCTACAGCCAGGCATGGTCGTGTGTGACAATGGCCAGAACCTGGTGGCGGCTCTGAGGCGAGGCGAGCTCACACATTCCTGGCCCATGTGCTTAACCTCGTGGTTCAGCGGTTTATCAAATCCTACCCGGGGCTGCCGGATCTTCTTGTTAAAGCATGCCGCCTGTGTGCCCATTTTAGAAAGTCAGCTACAGATTCTGCCGCCCTTGCAGAATTTCAGTAGCGTTTGCAGCTTCCGGCTCACAGACTGGTGTGCAATGTCCCCACGCGTTGGAACTCTACACTGCAGATGTTGGGAAGGATTTGTGAGTAGAAGAGGGCAGTTGTTGATTACCAGCATCAACAAGGCTGTCAGTATTCAGTTCAGACTCAACACATAAGATCTCAGGAGTGGACTTGGATGTCAGACATATGTACCATCCTGCAAAACTTTGAGGGCTCCATCAAGATGGTGAGCGGCGATGACGCCATAGTTAGCCTCACCATCCCATTTCTCTGTCTTCTGAAAAACTCTCTGCTCACAATCAAAGAGGATGCATTGCAGGCGGAGCATGATGAGATGGAGCAAGGATGGAGCAAGGAACCATACAGAGTGATTACACACAGCCAAGCCTCATCTCATCCCAACGTGGATTGGGTGACAATGAGGAAGAGGAGGAGGAGGAGGAGGAATGACAGGAGCTAGTTTCATGCACTATAGACGGTACTACCTGCGCAGCTGTCATACCGTCTGTTCAGCGTGGATGGCCACAGGACAGAGAGGAGGAGGAGGAGAGCATGGTCAGTCATCCTCTTGGTGAGGACATGGAAGTCTTGTCTGTTAGTAGTCTGGCACGCATGGCTGAGTTTTTGTTACGCTCCCTTTCCCATGATCCTTGCGTTCTCAATATTTTGGGTGACAGCCATTACTGGTTGGTGACACTTCTAGACCCACGCTACAAGGAGAACTTTATATCTCTTATTCCTGAGGCAGACAGGTCTACAAAAATGGGGCTGTACCAGAAGGCCCTTGTTGCGGAACAATTAAAAAAATTCCCAAATGAAAACGCTGGCGGCAGAGAGCACACTTCGGTGGACAACCAAGGAGTACAGGCGAGAGAGACACAACTTCAATCCAGCAGAGGCAGGGGAACACTGTCAAAGTTCTGGGAGAGTTTTCACAGACCCTCCCATTGGACAGGCCCTGAGGTGCGGGGTACTCTCACAAGGAGTGCAAAGTTTGGGAAGATTCTGAGGGAGTACTTTGCCGACTGTGCCAACGTCCTCCGTGATTCCGCTGTGCCTTATAATTATTGGGTATCCAAGCTGGATACGTGGAATGAACTGGCTCTCTATGCCTTAGAGGTCCTGGCCTGCCCTGCCGCCAGCATTTTATCAGAGCATTTTTTTAGTGACGCTGTTGGAATTTTAACTGATAAGTGCATCCGCCTGTCAACTGAAAATGCTGACAGGCTGACTCTTATAAAAATGAACAAGGGCTGGATTGGGCCAGACTTCTCAACACCACCGAATGATAGCAGCGTTACATAAACTCCAATCCAGTGTCTTTTCTTGATAGGTGTATTCCCATTCACACCCACACATGGGTATACGCTTCCTGATTTTGGCCATTTGCTCTTGTCCTCCTCCTTCTCCTCATCCTCCACCACCATATCACCAGGATGACCATGGTCCATGATGCAACACCCACCTAATTTTTTTAAAGGGTGTTTATGATGCCCGTAAAAAAAAAAATTTTTATACAGTTTGTTCATGTAGGGGTAAAATTTGTGAGCCCATACACTTAGTGCATAGGCATTACAAGTATAGGAGGCCCGCTCCTTTCTAATGGGAACATTTTTTTTATGAAGCCCTCCTCCACGTCTCTTCCAAGGGGCATTGAAGTGCTTCCAAATTTTTGGCAGCCCTTGCATTCACTGCATAGGCCAACACTATGGGAGACTCTCTCCTTTCTAATGGTACTTTGTTATTACTGTGGCCCTGCTCTATGTGTCTTTAAATTCTTAATGGGGTTTTTCCTAACATTGGTCAGCCGTTGGACTCACGGCATACCATATAACTGCATAGAAGACTCTCTCTTTTCTAATGGGAACATGTCGTACCTTGTTACTGTGGCCCTGCTCTGTGTGTCTTTAAATTCTTAGTGGGGTTTTTCCTAAAATGGGTCAGCTGTTGCACTCACTGCATACCCTATAACTGTATAGCAGGCCCTCTCCTTTCTAATGGGAACATGTCATACCTTGTTACTGTGGCCCTGCTCCGTGTGTCTTTAAATTATTACTGGGGTTTTTCCCAAATTTTGCCAGCCCTTGCAGGCACAGCATGGGCATTACCACTATAGGAGGCCCGCTCCTTTCTAATGGGAACATTTTTTTATGAGGCCCTCCTCCACGTCTCTTCCAAGGGGCATTGAAGTGCCTCCACATTTTTAGCAGCCCTTGCATTCACTGCATAGGCCAACACTATGGGACACTCTCTCCTTTTTAATGGTACTTTGTCATTACTGTGGCCCTGCTCTATGTGTCTTTAAATTATTAGTGGGGTTTTTCCTAAAATTGGTTAGCCGTTGGACTCACTGCATACCCTATAACTGTAAAGCAGACTCTCTCCTTTCTAATGGGAACATGTCGTACCTTGTTGCTGTGGCCCTGCTCCGTGTGTCTTTAAATTCTAACTGGGGTTTTTCCCAAATTTTGCCAGCCCTTGCAGTCACAGCATGTTCATTACCACTATAGGAGACTCGCTCCTTTATAACGGGAACTTTTTTTACTGAGACGCTCCTCTATGTCTCTTCAAAGGGGTATTGGGTTGCGTCCAAATTTTTGGCAGCCCTTGCAGTCACTGTATACACAATAACAGTATAGGAGACCCTCTTGTTAATAATGGGAACAACAAAGCATAGCCGGCTGATAGCTCTCTAACAATAGCTAGGGCCGACTGCTGGCCTTTTAAGAATAGTAAGGGCCATCTGATGTCCCTATAAAAATAGGCTTTATGACTTTCAGAGTCCCTCCTTCATAAATAAAAAAGGAAGTGTCTGATGATGTGTCACACACCACATTGCCAGCTAAGGTTGTAAAATGTTGAAATGACATTTCCCGGTGAATGCATTTGTCTAAAAAAAAACTTAAAAAAAACAAACAATAGGATCTTTCTTTAGTATAAAAAACAGCGTCACAAATTTAACAACAATGTAATCACATTGTTCAGCTCATGCACCTTCTCCTCCATCTCCGAAATGACCACATCCATCACAAGCTGACAGCACTGCAGCACTGCCTTGGCCAAGCAGCAACAGGCTGTGCTGAAGATAACATGCTTAATGCTTAATTGACAAACCGCCCAGCGCTGCAGAGTTGTTGAAAGCTGTAACACAGCAGCCTGATCTGTGGCTCTCACCGCTGAACATACAGCCTGGCATGGTCGTGTGTGACAATGGGCGGAATGTGGTGACAGAGAAATGACAGCCGGGGTAGATACAGTTTCCCTCTATGCCAGTTTTTCACTGAGCTGTGGTGAAATACAACTCTCACTGAGAAGCTGTTTGTGATTGAAAAACATTGTGCCCACCAGAGGATTTGATTCTGAGGGCTAACCTTTCTCCCCCACTCAAGAGCCCCATAGTAGCTGCAAAGTTAGCACTATCATGAACTCTCCTGAGGTAGAAGCCAAGGCACACCAGAGGATTCTCTGGTGGGACCGTCCAACCCTGCCGAGAAGCAGTCCTGGCTAAGAAAAGTGTGTGGAAAGGTTCCCAGAAACTCTATGGCTGCTTTTTTACTGAGGTGGAAACACACGCAAACACGGGGAGAACATAGAAAGTCATTGCAGATGTTGTCCTTGCTGGAATTTGAACCCAAGATCCCAGCGCTGCAAGTCATCAATGCTAACCACTGATCCAATGTGCTGCCATTCACCCTCTAATTTCTAACAGACTGGAGAAACTTGCACCTACTGTCACTCTATCTTCAGCTCCTTTGTGAGAAAATATATTTGAGCAGCCACTCAGTCTACCAAATTAAATTTCCGAGAAGGAAATTGGGGATGGCTTCGCTACTGGTACTGGGGGCAGTGCAAAAACCATGGCGTCGTACCATTTTTTGCTGGATATATTCCAGGCTGGTAGGAGGCAAGCAAATTCCCACAGAAAAGTACCAGCAGTAATGTTCATTAACTCGCACTTGTAGAAGACGGAGACAACACCGGGAGAAATAGTGATGACTGGGGACCGAGTATGGACATGAGGCATGAGGCATGTGGTTGTGAAAAGTTTCCACCTCCACGAGCCTAAAAGGCCACATTTCAAGTCCAAGCAGCTTTACAGGACTTCCTGTGAGAAATGGCATGCAGGCTAGATAGGTTTTCCCTCTATGCCAGTCCTTTTACCAAGCTAAATACATCTGTCAGCAAAAATGTTGTGGACTGGCTCCGTACCGTCCCTGGCCATATTCACCTGTCCACGTGATTGTGGTTAGGAGGTCCTTTCCAGTAAGTGCACTGGGGAGGGCACGGGTAGTGTTGTGGGACCCGTGCTTGTGGAAGGCGGAGGCGATACCGGGAAATATATTGGCGGCTGGGTACCGAGTATGGACACCCGGCCGCCGCTGGCATGAGGTTGTGAAAAGCTTCCACCTCTACAAGCTTTTAAGCCATATTTCAAGTGCAAAAAGCTGCCCAGAAATATGGCAGTTTAGTGTTGCGGCCTGTGGGTGGGTGGCTGGCTTCATACTTGCACTAGCATTCCAAGTAACATAAAACTAAGCAGATGGTGGCCTCTATCAGCATCATGGCCACACCTCGGCACTATGAACTCTCCTGAAGGAGAAGCCAGGGCCCGCCGGAGGAGTCTCCGGTTCTCTGGTGGGCCCGTCCGACCCTGCCGAAAAGCAGCCCTGGCTAAGAAAAGCGTGGGGGAAGGTTCCCCGACACTCTATGGCTGCTTTTAAAATGTGGATCGGCCATGCTTATGCATGTTATTTCTCAAACCGCATTACAGATCAGGCCATTGTCCAACTCTGTATTCAAGAAATTAAATGCGCAAAGAAAGATGTGTGTGTGTGTCAAAGCACCATCGCCAAGTGCGAGTTGATGTTGGACGGGCTGCCATTGCTTCTGCAACAAGCTCAATTACAGGACTTCCTGTGAGAAATGACATGCAGGCTAGATAGGGCTTCCCTCTATGCCAGTCCTTTCACCGAGCTAAATACAACTGTCAGCAAAAAAAGTTGTGGACTGGCTCTGTACCGTCCCTGGCCACATTCACCTGTCCACGTGTTTGTGGTTAGGCGGTCCTTCCCAGTAAGTGCACTGGGGACAGCACGGGTAATGTGAGACCCGTGCTTGTGGAAGGCGGAGGCGATACCGGGAAATATAGTTGCGGCTTGGGACCGAGTATGGAGACCCGGCTGCCGCGGGCATTAGGTTATGAAAAGCTTCTGCCTCCATGAGCCTAAAAGGCCCCATTTCAAGTGCAAGCAGCTGTCAAAAATTTGGCGTTATAGAATTGCAGCCTGTGGGTGGGTGGGTGGCTGGCTGCCTGCATACTTGCGCTTGCATTCCAAGGAATGGGGTAGGGATAACTGAACGCTGCAGTGGGACAAGGACGTGGACGGTGATTGCTGCAAGTCTGCAATGACAGGTTCATGGCGGGAGGCATCTTCGCATGCGCCAAGGATCACTTATGATGGGCATACTTTTAGGCAGTGACCTGGGAGTCAGAGATGCTTCCAGAGGTCTTCCCCATGCTGTTCCCATGACTTTTCAGCACTGTATACATGTGTCTGATGATGTGTCACACACCACATGGCCAGATAAAAATGTTAAAATGACATTTCCTGGTGTATGCATTTGTCTTGGTTGAAAGCAATGCAAAAGTGCAAAAAAGCATCAAAAATGCTACGTGTGAACATAGCCCAAGGTGTGGAGGAGTATTTTTGGTTTTGGTTATTTATGTTGCCTTCTCTACAAGTCAGAAATGCTTCCGGAGTCTTCCCCATGCTGTTTCCATGTCATTTGAGCACTGTTCCCATCGATTTGGGCAATTCTTAGACCCTCTGCAGACCGCCGGGTGGAGCCGCCTGAAAAATGCTCGAGTTTCCCATAGACTTACATTGGGTCTAGCACCCGAGTATTCCAATTTGCTCGACCCAAGCAATGAGTACCAGAGCATTTCAGTGCTCACTCATCACTATTGCCATGCATTCCTGATTACAAAATTTTGTATTCGTTTTCTATTTCTATGTTGCTTCTTTATTTCTATCTATTCTAATTATTGAATAGTATATCTGTTTTTAAAATTTATTTGAACAAATGAATTAATATATTTCTTACTTAAATTTGTTTAACCCCTTTCTGACATAAGGCATAATAATACGGTTCTGTGCCCTGGGCCTTAATGACCAAGCACGTATTTTTACGTCTCATGTTTAATGCGACACTGCGACCGGAGTCCATTTTTCATCCCCTCCCTTTGCACCACTTCCGTGCGCACATCCAGCAGCTGCCGAGCATTCATCGGTGACGCAAATCACCAATAAGCACTTGTGCTTGCTATTTTGCACTTTTTTTAATGTCTTTTTTTTGTATATGGCCGTCACTCTGTCCAATCGTGAATCATGCTAGGTCTTATGATGCCACAGAAGCCTGGAACATCACAATCGCTGCTCCTGCTGTGACAGAAGACAGAAGAAAGAAGACAGAAAACAACTTTAAGTAGATTTTTGAATTCCTGATCCCTCCTCCCAACGCCACCTTTCTGCCACCAAGCGCTGATCAGTACTTGATCGTTTGATTTTTCGACTTTTTTTTGTGCATCTTGCAGTGGCCGAGCGCTGAGCAGTGACACAGATCACTGATACGCACTCATGCTAACTGTTTTACACTTCCCCCCTTTTGCACCACCTCCGTGCTCACATCCAGCAACCGTCAAGCATTGATCAGTAACGCAGATCACTGATCCGCACTCATGCTTGCTGTTTGCACCACCTTCAATTGTTACTTTTTTTATCTTTTTTCAGAAAAAAATTTACACCAAGCACACTGACACACACACAACTGAACCAAGTACTGACACAAACACCACATACATAAAAAAACATGTCATTCCAAAAAAGCTATTCAGTGGAGGAGGCATATTTTTTCCTTGCCTCTGACACTGAGAGTGAGGGACAGAATCCCATCTCTCTTTATTTTTCTGACTCCTCCTCCTCATCATCTTCTTCGTCAGGTGATGCTGAACTGCCACGAAGATGCCCCAGAACAGAAGATGAACCAGCATCCACTAAATACTGACCCCGTTCTGCTAGTCAAAAAAAAAAAAATTTTAGACTTACCCTCGACCAGGTGGTCAGTCTGATCGAGCGCCACTCGGACACTCAGTACTTTATCTGGGACTCTGCCCCCTTGAGGCGGTCACGCCGATCCCTGCCCACCCAGGAACCGGGAAAGAGTTTGCGTCCCTCTGCTAAGGACAGTCAGCGCCGCACCCGTGCTGAAGGGGTACCCGGAGTGAGAGTGGCAGGAGACCAATTCCCTCCCAAACTGTCACAAGAACTAACCATGCCTCCGCCATTAGGTGCTGGCGGTGTCAGAGGCCGGGACATGTGGTTGCTAACTGCCCCCTGACTACGGAGCCCATGGACTGCGGGTATAACCGCTGGGTCTCAATGTACACCCAGACCGTCTGCACTGCGAGTGCCAACCCCCCAGACAGTGAACCCCAACTGTGCCAGGTACTGGTTAATGGGTACCCTATGGAGGCCCTCCTAGACTCGGGGAGCCTAGTGACTTTGGTACATGGGTCACTGGTGGAAGGAGACAACCCCAGTGGACAGACAGTCAGGGTTGTGTGTATCCATGGGGACCTCCGAGAGTACCTGACTGCGGAAGCAGTTTTGTCCACGCCATGGGGCGACATGAAACATGTGATGGGGGTGGTAAAAACTCTTCTCTATGGGACTGTGTTGGGAAGAGACTTGCCCCTGTTCTGGACTCTGTGTAAAAACAAAATCCACTCTTCCCCGGTAAAATTTATTACGGGCGCTATACCCGAAGAACCCAAGTCAGGGGTACCTGACGTAGGGGTTTCCAACCTAGGGACAGAGTGTGACCCCGATAGGTTTCCCCTAGAGGTGCTGGCAGGAGAGGTCGAAGAGACCCCATCGATCCCCAAGTGTCCTGGGGTACGTTTGGGAGAGCTCAGCTACAGGATCCCACCCTGACTCGGGTTTGGGAGAGGGTGTTAGAGGTAAATGGTGTAGCTCAACAGCCCGGTGCAGATACTGTGCTTCCATGCATGGTGATCAACGGTGAGTTGCTCTATAGGGTAGATAAAATCAGGGACGAGGTCATGGAACAGTTAGTGCTACCATCGGGCGGTTCTGGAGATGGCACACACACACTTGCTGGGTGGACACTTAGGGGTTAAAAAGATGCAAGAGCGTATCTTGCAGCGGTTCTTTTGGCCGGGGATTTACGCGGAGGTCCAAAAGTACTGCAAATCCTGCCCTGAATGTCAGTTGACCACACCTACTGCAACTTTCCGTAGCCCATTGGTACCTCTGCCAGTGATAGAGATACATTTTGAACGGATTGCAATGAATTTGATAGGGCCCATGGTAAAATCCGCTTGTGGCCACCAACATATACTGGTGGTCGTTGACTATGACACCCGGTACCCGAGGCTATACCGCTACGCCACACCTCAGCGAAACTAATTGCACAGGAGCTGTTTGCCATGTTCTGTTGCCTTGGACTACCTAAGGAGATCCTGATGGATCAAGGGACCCCTTTTATGTCCAACGTGATGAGGGAACTGTGCAAGTTGCTAAACATAAAACAATTGCGCACCCCGGTGTACCACCCTCAAACCGACGGACTAGTAGAACGGTTCAATAAAACCCTCAAGTCCATGTTAAAAAACATGGTTTCTAAGGACAGAAGGGATTGGGACATGTTGCTACCCTATTTAATGTTCGCCATCCGTGAGGTACCCCAGGCTTCCACAGGGTTCTCTCCCTTTGAGTTACTGTACGGCAGACACCCTATGGATCTGTTGGATGTAGTCAAAGAGACATGGTAACAAGAGCCGACTCTGCATAGGAGTATAATTGTACACGTGGCTAGTATGCAGGACCGGATTGCGGCGGTTATGCCTATCGTGAAAGAACATCTGTTAGATGCCCAGGCAGCACAAAGGCTCACATATAATAAAAGAGCCAGGGTCAGATCTTTTAACAAGGGTGATCGTGTGTTAGTAATTGTACCCACAGCCGAGAGTAAGCTCATGGCCAAGTGGCAAGGACCATATGAAGTTTGACAAAAGGTGGGGGTGGTAAATTACCGGGTATATGAGCCCGGAAGGAGGAAACCGGAGCAACTTTATCATGTAAACATGCTAAAACCTTGGAAAGATCGAAAGTGTTTAATTACAGATGTCATTTCGGGCATGGCGCCAGAGAGTTCTCTACCTTTAGCCCGGGATGCAGCCGGGGGAGAGGTCAGGATAAGTGATGCTCTCACTAAACAGCTGCGATGGGAGGCTCGCTCACTGGTGCAGCAGAATACCGACGTGTTCTCAGAGCTACCGGGAAGGACTACGGTTCTCCAACATGACATTGAACCTGGGGTAAAGGTATGAATGAGACCGTACCGGGTACCCGAAGCCCGGAGTCAAGCCATCTCGGCTGAGGTAAAACATATGCTCCAGTTAGGCATCATCGAGGAATCACAGAGTGAGTGGGCTAGCCCCATCATGCTGATCCTGAAAACAGATGGATCGTTATTCTTCTGTAACGATTTCCGCTCGATTTCACCAAGGGTTACTGGCAGGTACCTCTCACGGAAACGGCGAAGGAAAAGACCACCTTCATAACTCTGGAGGGTCTATATCACTATGTGGTCTTACCTTTTGGGTTACTTAGGGCCCCGGCTTCATTCCAGAGGCTGATGGACATAGTGCTCAAGCCTCATCAGGAGTATGCGTCCGCGTATCTAGATGATATTATCATCTTTAGCACCGACTGGCATACCCACCTATCCCGGGTACAAGTGGTTCTGGATGCTCACAGAGCCACGGGGTTAACGGCAATCCCAAAAAATGTGCGATAGGGCTAGAGGAAGCCCGATATTTGGGGTATGTGATTGGCAGAGGAATTATCAAGCCCCAAATCAATAATATTGAGACCATTAAAAACTGGCCTAAACAGTTAAGTACAAAACAGATGAGGGCGTTCCTTGGCATTCTTGGGTATTGCCGCCGGATTATACCTAATTTTGCTGGGAGAACGGCGGCCCTGACCGATCTCTTGAAAGGAAAAAAATCGGTAATGACTCGGTGGAACCCTCAGGCAGAAGAAGCCTTTCAGTCCATGAAATTGGCCCTTTGTGGATAGCCGGTCCTCATCAGCCCCAACTTCAAGGAAACCTTCATTGTACAGACAGATGCCTCTTAGGTGGGCCTAGGGGCAGTATTGTCACAAAAAGTGAATGGTGAAGAGCACCCGGTCACCTACTTGAGTAGAAAGCTTGTCCCGGCAGAGAAAAACTATAGCGTGGTAGAGAAGGAGTGTTTGGCTATTAAGTGGGCCTTGGAATCGCTACGCTATTATTTACTCGAGCGTCAGTTCGCTTGGTGATGGATCACTCACCCTTGGTATGGATGAGGAACACCAAGGGTAGGAATGCGTGAGTCACCAGGTGATTCCTGTCACTGCAAAATTTGAGTTTCTCTGTACAACACCGCCCTGGGAAGTCGCAGGCAAACGCGGATGCCCTGTCCCGGGTACCCTGTATGGTGACAAATGTTCAACCCCACAAGTTTGAACAGAGGGGGGGATATGTGAGGCAGTGACTGGGATCGTATATGAGGGACGTTATATATACCCCAGAATGTGTACAGAGACCTATTGAACCTGTTGGTGTGCATTGCAGTCACAGACACATCTGCGGCTGCATTGCAGGAATAAAGGGGAGCATTGAACTGGTCAGGCTATCTGGCTAAGGCAGATTAAGTAAAACAAAACAGGGCCTTTATTTCTTGGAGGAGGCTAAAGGAAGGCAGTGGGGCAGCCTCCTCCCTCCAACCCAGGTTTTCCAGTGGCTCTTGCCACAGGTCCTTTAAAAACACTGCATTAAGGATTAGTGTTGTTCAGTGTTGGGACCTGCTAGGAACATAGCAGGAAAGCTCTGCGGACCTGTGAGTGGCTGAAACCCACACCTGGGGAGGCTCTGCATCTGTCAGGCTCTGAACGGCCCGGCGTGGCCGTTGCCCCCGGCAACCATTGTTATGAACTTGTATTAACCCGGCTGCGAACCGGAGGACTTTCTGTTTACCTGTAAGTTTTGCTGAATAAAAGCTGCTTATGTTGCACTTGCTTGGGTCACTGCAACAGTTACTGCATGGTGTGAACACCACCGCCTTACATTATACATATATATACAAGGGGAGAAATAAGTATTTGATCCCTTGCTGTTTTTGTAAGTTTGCCCACTGACAAAGACATGAACAGTCTATAATTTTAAGGGTAGGTTAATTTTAACATTGAGAGATAGACTATCCCAAAAAAAAATCATGAAAATCACATTGTATAAATGAGATAAATTTACTTTCATTTTGCAGTGAGAAATAAGTATTTGATCCCCTACAAACCATTATGTATTCTGGCTACTACAAACCAGTTAGACGCTCCTAATCAATTCATTACCTGCATTAAAGACAGCTGTCTTACACAGTCACCTGTATAAAAGACTCATTTCCACAGACTCCATTAATCAGTAAGACTCTAACCTCTACAACATGGGCAAGACCAGAGAGCTTTTTAAGGATGTCAGGGACAAGACCTGCACAAAGCTGGAATGGGCTACAAAACCTTAAGTAAGACGCTGGGTGAGAAGGATACAACTGTTGGTGCAATAGTAAGAAAATGGAAGCAATACAAAATGACTGTCAATCGACATCGATCTGGGGCACCATGCAAAATCTCACCTGATGGGGTATCCTTGATCATGAGGAAGGTGAGAGATCAGCCTAAAAGTACACTGGGGGAACTTGTTAATGATCTCAAGGCAGCAGGGACCACAGTCAGCAAGAAAACAACTGGTAACACATTACGCCTTAAAGGATTAAAATCCTACAGGGCCAGCAAGTTTCCACTGCTCAAGAAGACACATGGGAAGGCCCATCTGAAGTTTGCCAATGAACACCTGGATGAACCTGTGAGTTATTGGGAGAAGGTGCTGTGGTCAGATGAGACAAAAATTGAGCTCTTTGGCATTAACTCAGCTCGCCGTGTTTGGAGGAAGAAGAAGGATGAGTACAACCCTAAGAACATCGTCCCAACCGTGAAGCATGGTGGGGGTAACATTACATTTTGAGGCTGCTTCTCTGCAAAGGAGATGACGCACCCCCAGAGCCGCGGGGTACTCAGCAGCTGGGCCTATGGAGGCTGGCGGGGGATATCACGGTGGCTGGCCCTGTCCGTGGCCCAGGGCGGTCAACAAAGAAAGGGGAAACTGGGTTTATAAGGGGTTTTTGGAATGGTTCATGACGCCACCTGTGGTGCCTGGTAAGGATTACCAGCGCTGCGACAGTCCTCTGAGGCAGATGTTAGGGCTTATGATGGAACGGCTCCCCACAGGTGGAGCGGGCCTCAGGGCAGCGTGGGGGAATGGATGGTGGAACAGGTGAGAGACGGCCAGGATGGTTCAGGGAGAAATGAGGGACACTCACACGGGGGTTCGCTTTGGTACCTTTACTGATGTAGATGAATGTATGGTCCAGGGTACTCGGTACGAAGGGTGCACTTCAGGACTTCTCCCCAGTGAGTGGGTATAGGGCCTCCTGATCCGTTGATTTCACTTGCTACGCTTCTGACCTGCCTGGAGATAGGCCTGGCTTGATAACTGTCTCTCTCTCTTGCACCTGCTGACCTGGTGGTAGGGCCTTCTCTTGGAGATCACTTTTCCCTGGATGCTGGGGCCTCTGTGACTCCTAACCCAGGTAATGTATTTAGCGTTGGTTGACATGGAACTTGTAGTCCTCCAGGTATCCGGTTGTCCCTACTGGGTATAAAGGGACCCTGTAGGCTCGGACCTGGTGTCCGGTGTATAGTTCGGGGTGAGCCTGATACGCTCCTCTGCCCCCTCGTTACTTCTTCTCTCCTCTCGCCTTCGGCCACACTCAGGGCCCTCAGAACTCAACTCGTGCTGTAGGCCTTGGCTTGCCTAAGCACAGCAGCCAGCGTGCTGCCTCTTCATTGGTCTAAGTGCCAGCACACTATCTGACTTATCTCTGCTGCCTGGCTCCACCTTCCATATGTATATGTCCCGAACAGGCTTCCTCTGCTGGTATGAGGTGGAAGGGTGGAGGTGTTTGTTTGTAGTGAGGGCCTCTTGTGGAGAAGTCCGTCCATACACCCTGGGTCCTGTGGTACCTGTTGTAGAAGGGTGCCACAGGGTCATGATGACTGGACCATTTTAAAGGGAAGATGGGTGGGGTCATGTATCGTGAGATTTTGGCCAACAACCTCCTTCCCTCACTAAGAGCACTAAAGATGGGTCCAGCAAGACAATGACCGAAAACATGCAATCAAGTTATATATTATATTTTATGTATATATTTATGCCAGTGCATGGGCATTTCTTTTGGATTATGATATTTATCCACTGTTTCTAATATGACTGTTTGCTAGCATTATTTTTTTCAATAAAATCATAGTCTATTATCCAATATTGGGGGTGCACTTATACATGCCATGCAGATTTCCTCTTCTTTTCTGTGTTTATTCTTGCATAGTATTTGTAGCACCCCTTTTTCTTATGTATTTATATTGTCCTTGTGGTGCCCACTGTATCCTTTTTCTTTAACATATTTTTGTATTCAGTGCTCCTGATACTCTCCTCCTCACTATTATTATTTTTTCTGTTGTACCTTCATCACTTCGAAAACAACTATCTAAACTAAACAAAAAAGTTGTTACTGATAGTTTTTTGGTAAAGAGTGCTGTTACGTAGCTGTTTTATATTGGCTTGGTAGGCTAATTCAGTGCATTCATGCTGCTCACCGCCAGCCACTATGTATTAATATTGTTTCTTCTCTGCTTAAATTCAAACACCTTTATTCCATTCAAGCTTCTTTTATACGCTTCTAACTTTTAAAATATTTACACACTTTATAAATGACAAACATACGTAAAAAAACGGTTTAGGTCAAGCTTACAACTCCAATCCTCCAAGTGCATTGTACTCCATCCTGATTCTCATGTATGCAGTATAATAGAACGGAAAATAGTTCTAGCCACTGTATAAAATTTGAACTTTATTTTAAAAAGCTAAAATAACATGGCACTAGGGCTAATACAGATAGACAAAAAGTTGAGAGAAAAAGCAATGTGTTTCAACTGCAACCACAGTCTTTGTTATTTTTCTTTCTATTACACTTTCCAAATGAACCTATTCTTAAGAGTACATCCCTATTAGCGGTGTGGACGAATGCCATCTTCACTAAACCACAAAGTTCAAACACCGTCTGTTCCTTTAGAGGGCACATATGAATTGTTTTTGGTTATATGACACTCAATTAATTATGCCCAATGAACAACAACATTTTAGCTGATTTGTATGGATAAAATACTTTTCATAATGAATTTTTTAAATAAAGTTTTATTTTGTCTGTTTTCAGCATTAAATTATTACATTTTTAATTTGTATGTCTTTTCTACAAATCCCTCTTGTTTTTTTCTTGTTAACATTTTTTTCTTTAAGTTATAGTAAGACAATGATCATTTTACAGTATACTATTTTAAATGACACTTTTTATTCAAATAATTTTGTTCATTAGTCAAATATTAATTCATCTTAGCCTACAAAAAAAATAGGAGGGTAACGCACATTATCGAGATAAAATGAATACATTTTTATAAATGGAAAAAGTAAAGATGTCAAACAGAAAAACTAGTCCACAAAGCAGCATGTCAAATAAACATTAGGCACTGAATAAGAAGTAAGAAGAGACTATGTGGCTCATTATGCAAGTGCAGTTCAAGATAGACATCTGACTTAGCAAACTGAAACTGAGGATCTACCCACAAAAGTGAAACATGATGAAATGAAATAAGACCAAGAGGCTAACTGCAGGTAGATATAGAACAAAGCAAACCCACCAAAAGGTTCAGAAAGAGATAAATTCCAAGTGAATTTCTACAAGAACCCAGCATAATAAATTAATAAGAATAGTACTGTATATCAAGTGCAAATAAAAAGATCCTATAGGAAAAATAGACCTGGAGTAAGAATATGCTAAAAAGCAACAAGAACCATAATGATGCATAAAGTAGCATGTGGAGCAAGACCTGTGTGGAGACTAGGCAAAGAAAGCACCCCGATGCCCATTAGCTTCTTCCTGGGGGTGATTTTAGGTCAAGAACTCTAGGTATTTATATTAGTACTCACCAATGAGAAAGAGGGGTTTGAAAATTGCACTCCCGTCGGCCGCTCTGGAGCTGGAAGTCCATGGGCAGGCATCTGACGTCACCGCTACCCGTTTACACCAGATGCATCAAGGTGTAGGCAGGGAGGGGGGCGGCTTGTAGATGCGCATGTCCATGGCAACCAGGGGCGGGATGGACAGAATGAGAAGTCTGTGCTTGTTTCTGGATGTTCATTAAAGGAAATTGAATCTACATGTGAGTGCCGGGACTTACCATTAAGACCG
The DNA here is from genome assembly GCF_046119375.1 of Phyllobates terribilis. Lineage (NCBI taxonomy): Eukaryota > Metazoa > Chordata > Amphibia > Anura > Dendrobatidae > Phyllobates > Phyllobates terribilis. The sequence goes on from NW_027362763.1 coordinate 635,707,549, forward strand.
GTGCTTAAGACGAGACTGCCACCATTTATACAGACAGCTGCTATGTTTTCACGACTATGGACCTATATGGAGACCTCGATCTTTCCTCGCAGGGGAAAGCAAGCCTATAAAGAATGATAAATACATCCAACGCCTGATGGAGGCACTATTTTAACACGAGAAAGTTGCCGTAGTGAAATTCAAAAGCCATGCTAAGGACAACTCAACTACAGCTAAAGGCAATCACCTGGCTGATCAGACTGCAAAATATTCATCTTGCCAAGCAAGAGACAGCCTTGCCGGGGTGGCAGCTGCACAAGTGGCTTCCGCCACAGACCCATCTGTGACCTGAGACCTTCTCCAGAATCTACAACAGGCTGGTGTTGAAGAATTTGCCAGATGGCAAGAGAAGGGAGCAGTGCAGTCACCAGAAGGACAGTGCATATGGGGGACAAAGTTTGCCTTCCCCGAGTTCAGTTTCCCATGAGAACTCAAGTCACCCACAGCAATACCCACCAATCTAAGACTACCATGACAGAACTCGTCCATTGACATTGGTATGCTCCTTGGTTCAGTGTCACCACAGCCAAACACACCACCAAGATGCCTATGAGTCACACACCGAGGCCCCTGTACCTGTTCCAGTGTCTTCAGAAGGACTACATTCAATTTCCCAAGATGCAAACCTATGAATATGTACTTGTGTGTGTTGACCTCTTCTCAGGATGTACAAAACCATACCCCGTATGTAAAGCCACCGCTAGGGCTACAGCGAAGAGACTAATCTCAGAAATTAATATTAAAGAAATATAGTCGGAACTCCGTTTTACTGTGGTGGTGAATGTGGAAAAATAGTGTTTGAAAAAAGCTTTGGACAGGCTGAAACATTTTGGATTTGTGGAATAAATGAATTAACTACTAACACGTGAGTGCCGGGACTTGATTTTCTTAATCTCAGAAGTCATCTGCAGACACGGGGTGCCTGAGACCATAAAGAGTGACAGAGGCACCACTTTACCAGAGAAGTAATGCAGGAAATAATGTCCACCCTTGGAGTGGAAAAGGCCTTTCATACTATGTACTATCCACAGAGAAGCGGTAGAGTAGAGAGATTGAATAGCACCCTGAAACTGAAAATCCAGAAAGTCATGGCTGAAACGGGCAGACCATGGACAGAATGCTTGCCCCTTGCACTCTTCTCAATCAGGTATACTCCAAACAAAAAGACAGGCCTCAGACAATATGAGGTATTATTTGTGTCAGCCCCTAGGCTAGGGTTGTAATTTCCACAGCAGCTCTAGATGCAACATGATAGGCTGTTTTCTTATGTTATTGGACTTACTAAACGCTTGTCTAACATATACTCTCGAGTTTACCCTTCTATTTCAGATTCTGTGAAAGGGTGCCACCGCCTGCAGCGAAGAGACTGGGTGGTGGTCAAAAGACACTCAGAAGAGCCTTTGAACCTCGATTTGATGGGCCCTTCCAAGTTCTGCTGACAACTGAGATGGCTGTAAAGTTTGAGAGAAAGCCCAACTGGATCAACACCTCACACTGCAGGAAGACAGCTGAGCCCAAGAAAGCCACCGAGTGATGTGGACGCACACCCTGTGCCTTATCCTTTTACCTTGATAATTGGGGGCTCATTGTGGACTATGTCCCAAGAGAGAAAGAATGGGGAGTATTTACCACTTTCTGGTTTAATACCTCAGACCCTGTAGTCTGTTATAAATTTGACCTGTGTAATATGGTCTCCTGCTCTAGGGTGGAGTGGCAATGTGGGGACATCTATAGACTCACCCAAAAGTATATATATGTCACCACCGTGAATACTGGCTAAGGGTCTGATTGTGAATGCAGGAATATGGTGGGATGGAGTACTGGGAAAGACTGGGTCTACAACCTTTCCGTAGTCCGAGAAAAGACAGACAGCAAGGGTAGAAGACTCCTTAATAGAATGACTCTGCTGCAATGTTTGGAAACATATCCTGAAAAGTAGCAGATTATGACAAAAGGAAAAGGCAAATGGATGGTCCAGACAAATCCAAGGTCGAGCAGCAAAGATCGGAATACAAGATTAGGAGCACAGAGCACACACACACCTCCTAAGCAAAGCTACAATTGGCAGCAATCCAAGGCAAGGAGCTAGCTAAATACCCAGGTAATTACTTTGAACATTACTTTGAACAGACACATGGATGAAGCCCCTGAACCCTGGCTCTGATTGGATGGCTAAACTGTCACTCAAGATACTGACAGCTCAGTACGCTCCAGCACCTGATTGGATGGCTGAGCTGGCAATCACCAAACTGACAGATCAGCACGCTCTTTTCCTAGAGGGGAAGGAAAAATTGTCATTCACAGCGTCCAGACACACTGATAAGATAAATAATGCCAGCACGGGGGGCCATTGAACCCCCAGGTTTCCATAGAAACCTATTACGGTGGCCCTGATCAGACAATCAACCTTCACAGAACAAGCCGGAACCCAGAATCTCTCCACGGGTCCTCATAGAATCCACGATCCTATGCACCTTCTACTCCAAACCTCCATCAACAGAAACCAGTGGAGACAGAGATGAGGTAGACAACACTGACAGGAAAAACTCCTTTAACAGGGATTTGTGGAAAACATTTGGGATGTGAAGCATTGCAGGAAGTCTTAATCTAAAGGCCACAGAATTAACAACTTCCATAATCTCATACGGGCCAATAAATTTATGACCCAACTTTGCTAATGGTACTTTGTAATGGTACAGCCAGGGCAGGGTGTTAATCAGAGCCGGAGGGAGGTAGCCACTGGGTCCTAAAGTAAGACAGATTTAAGAAGGTAAAAAGACAAAATTTGAGCTTGGTTTAAGTTGGTATACATGCAGCACATAAGTGCATGTTTCACAATGGCCATGAATCAGAAAAACCTACAAGAAGCAAAATGAACATAAACCCTGCAGTGAATAAATAAAAACCAAGTGCATTTAAATAAAATAGGGTTCTTAATAACACTGTTTTTGATCAAAAATAGTATATAAGCCATCCAACCATCGACAAGGTGAACCTTTTCAGGACGGTCCTACACTGTCTAATATTAAAAACCTTACCATGTGTCAAAGTTGACCGTAATGTGTGAATAAGGGCAGACAAAGGACTGAGTCCCAAACTGTGAACACCAGCCTAGGAAAGCTTTAAATGTATTTTCCAGCTCTAGGAAGGGAGGCCACACCCAGGTTTGCACAGAATGCAAAAAATGCAAAGAAAAAGCACAAAATTTAAGCTTTGTTTAAGTCGGTATATATGAAGCACATAAATGTATGTTTCACAATGGCAATGAATCAGAAAAAACTACAATAAGCAAAATGAGTTAATAAAGAAGAGTTGAATCAATTGGTGTGTTATACCCCTATATGAAATGTGTCAGTGCAGATTATCTGCAACTATCACCGGGTATCCCAAACCACAATGGATAAGGGTTCAGTACCAGAGAAACTCAATTCATACAAAAATAAAGTACTCAAGAACCAAGATATAAAAAGTAGAATATTTTATTAAATACAAAGAATCAACAAACTTAAAGACATAACATGTAAAGTTACAGTGGGAAACCACAAGATGGCAGCACAAGCCCATAATAGTGAAAGCAAGAGAAGGGAAGTAAAAGTTTGTAGTGTAGCATGGAACATAAGTCATGGGAGGAAACCTAGTTTATAATATAGTAAACTGACATACAGGAAAATCTGTTGTGCCTGCATAAAAGTATAAATTAAACAATAAAAAAAGGATCATACATTACCTATTACTGGGCAGTGCTACCTGCCCCTACGCACGTTTCGGCGTAAGCCTTCTTCTGGGGGTGATATCACACCAGTAAGAGCAGGTATTTAAACTCTTAGATGACTAATAATCACAAGGAACACATAGTAAGCATAAAATCAGACCAGTCAAATCGCTCATTGCAATCCACAATGTGTAAACATGGCCGGAACTACATATGTAAATCTTTAAATGGTGACTACATGGTTTGGGGAGGATCTTCAGACAACAGGCTTACCAATGGGAGTATATAAACATCTAGGTGGCCAATCAACAAAGAGAGGGTCGTGTTTCAAAATGAGCACACATTGATGTCATAAAAGAGCCCCTCTCATCATTCCTCCCTATTTGCATATCAAAGAGAAGTTCAGAGGCTTTTAACAGATCACCATCAGGTAAGGAGCATGTCACGCTGTGAAAAGGGGCGCATCCCACACATGCGTCAAGGCCGGCGGCACTACCATGGGACCCAGGCTCCGCCCATGCCAGCACAGGCCCGGTCACGTGATCGGACTGCCGGCACAGCTGATACATCCAGGGATACCTCCATCCCACGACAGCGCGTTCGTGCATGATGGACACCGCGGCCTTGGATATATAAATCCATCTGGTAAGTGCTATCACTTTAAGTCAGTATATACGCAGCACATAAATGCATGTTTCACAATTGCCATGAATCAGAAAAAAATACAAGAAGCAAAATGAACATAAGCCCTGCTGTAAATAAATAAAAAAGCAAGTGCATTTAAATAAAATAGGGTTCTTAGTAACACTGTTTTTGATCAAAAATAGTATATAAGCCATCCCACCAGTGACAAGGTGAACCCGTTCAGGACGGTCCTACGCTGTCTAATATTAAAAACCTTACCATGTGTCAAAGTTGACCTCAATGTATGAATAAGGGCAGACAAAGGACTGAGTCCCAAACTGTGAACACCAGCCTAGGAAAGCTTTAAATGTATTATCCAGCTCTAGGAAGGGAGGCCACACCCAGGTTTGCACAGAATGCAAAAATACATTTAAAGCTTCCCTATTCTGGTGTTCACAGTTTGGCAGCAAAGCTGAGCCAAGTTTCCATATGGCGAACTCTACTGCAGGACACACAGAAGTCATCCTAGAAAATTCACCAAACTGGGGATGAAAACCACAATTGCAAAAAAGGGCGAGGTTCCAGTGGACTGATTGACTTGACTGTTAAAGGCCAATTCAGCAAAGGTAAAAATGAGGACCAGTCCTCCTGTGGAGCCGTAACAAAACACCTTAAAATTTGTCTCAACGTTTGATTTGTCCTCTCAGTCTGATCGTTGGTTTCAGGGTAGTAAGCAGATCTAAATGACAAATCAATTCCCAATTTCCTATAAAATGGTCTCCTGAATTTGGACACAAATTGCACCCCCGTATCAGATACAATGTTCAGAGGAATTCCATGCAATCTCACCACATGATTGATAAACAATATGGATGGTGTTTCAGCATTCCGTAACCCAGACAATGGAACAAAGTGAGCCTGTTTACTCAGTTAACTACTAGTGTTGAGCCACCCCCGTAGTGTTCGAGTTCGGTTCGGTTCGTCGATCACCCGTGTGTTCGCCGAACTGTTCGTCGAACTGTTCGTCGAACACCTTCGAACACCGTTAAAACCAATGGCAGGCAAACAAAAACACATAGAAACACATAGAAAACACCTTCAAAGGTGTCCAAAAGCTGACAAACTGCTCAGAAGACACAACTAACACACGGAAAAGTGACAAGTACATATAGTCATGCGAAAAGAAAAGAGGTGGAGGAGTAAAAGGAGGGGGAGACACAGATATAGGCATGTCATGCCCTTCTAAAATCCAAAAAATGAGAAGCCGACACGTTCAGTCCGCTCCTGCCCGTGCCACCTCCGTGTCGCCGGGTTTGTGCCAGAGCCGCGGTGAACCCTGACGGCCAGCCCCCCTCTCCCAATACTGGTGCCTGTCCGCTGGTGGGTCGAGCGAGCCCCCCTGTGGTGGAGGCAGCTCTAAGCTTTTTAATTTAAATTGTCTCTCTAATTTGAATGAATGCACTTTAAATCCATTTACAAGGATCTATTGGAGGGCAAGTCTCATGCCAGCAGCCGCGTAATTCCAGCTCCAGTAGCGTCCACTAAAGCTGCTGCAGTTAAAAAGCTTTTATAAGGATCGAGCTCGGCTGTCCACCGCAAGGCATCCTACTGCGAGTCCCAGCCCCTATGCCTTGGGGTGCCTCCTGATGCTCTTCACTGAGTATCCCGTGGTCCCGAAGCATTTCCTTTGAAAAAATTAAGTGTCCAAACTACAGGTGGTGTAGCTTGCTTAACAGCCGGGATAATCCGCTGACTAGCAGACACTCCTACTATGCACAAAGTATTTCCTGGGCTAGATGCAGTTAAAAATTTGTAATTAGATAGTCTCGCTGGATGGTGAGAAAGCATTCCATAGAGTCTCCTGGCACGCCATATATGATTCTTTTAAAAAGCTTGGGGTAGGGGTCTAGGGGACCCTTTTATAGCCAAAAACACGGCCCTGTATCACAATACGTCACCTAGGCTGAAGATAAATGGAACTGTAGCACCCTGAGGGCTCGGTTGCTACAGAGGTATTGCACCTCACCCAGAGGTGTGATATCTCACTCTCAGGTAAGGATGGAGTGTGGATCAGTACCCGACACCTGCATGCATTACACCACATTGCCGTGGGGCAGGGCGACCAATATGCCCCTGAGATGGGCACGACAGTCCCTGTCCCTGGCTGGAGTGGGGGGAGGGAACACTGAGGAAGGGGAACCCTGTAGTGCAGGAGCAGGGAGGAAGCAGTTCCTGGGTGCATTGAGAAGGGAGTATAAAAGGTGGGCACCATCTTAGTTCAGTGCAGAGAAGTCTGAGCAGAAGTGGCAGGGAGCAGGGGCTCTGCATGAGCTCTGCTCCGGAGGCAGGCCTAGTAACAGAGGCCCAGGTCTGGAAGAGGGAGAAGGAAGGAAGAGGAGCGGAGAAGGCTCCAGGAACGAGGAACGAAGGGATCCCAGGGGTGCGGACGGGCGAGTCGCCACCGCACGCCCGAATCCACCTGCGTGGAGGGGTCAGGCCAAAGGGGGAGACCGGTCCCCGAAACTAGTGGAGGCAGGAAACGACCCTCAGCTAGAAACCGGAGGCTGTGACATTTTATGTGGCGCAGCCCCTCGCTACACCCGCTAGGAGGGCAGCACATAGGGTCAGGGAAACTGGCGCCAAGTTTACCAAGAGGAGGCCCGAGGCAGCCGGACAGAAGGGTTGGTAAGAAAGGCCAGACAAAGGACACACAAAGGGGGTCCTGTGAAGCGCTCCAAAGTTATCTGGGAGTTGTCTGAGCCCCTCACCTGGTGAGCACAGTACGACATGGGCAGCCGTTACCTGCAGACGTGGTCTGGATAATAAGAACTGTGAGTAAAGGCCCTGGACTGCATCACTGACTCCGTGTCGTTACTGCTGCTGCCCTGCACCATCACCCCCATCCTCCGCATACACTGCCCTGAGGCTATACTCCTCCCGTGGGGAGTTATGCTACGCTCTGCTGCACCCACAACACCAGCCTCAGCGGTCTGCCCTGCAGCGGCGGTTCACTCTGACCGCAATCCACGGGTGGCATAGTCGGACATTTAAACATCAAAACCACATAAATAGTTCCGCCACTGGTTTGACCACCCTGAGCCACGGAACCGGGTCGCCGCCACGAAGACTACAACCACCAGCTTTAACCAAAAAGGGTCCGGCTTCGGGTGTCCCAAGGCCCAGGGGGTGCATCAGAACATTTTCATCACCTTTCACAATCACCAATGGGACAAGGCAGGGATGTCCTCTGTCCCCTCTCTTATACATCCTAGTGATGGAGCACCTGCTCTCATCAATTCGCCATAACCCCAATATTAGGTGGATTGAGGTGGGAGGCACCGAGTACAAGTGCTTTCTATTTGCTGATGATGTCCTAGTATATATCACTCAATCACATATATCCATCCATGCTGTTATGGCTGAAATAGATCACTTTGTTACATGGTCAAATTTTTCAAATCAATGCAGCGAAGTCTGAGGCCCTCGATGTCTCCCTCCCCAAATCCATATAGGATTCCATCCAGTGCAACTTTCCCTTTACCTGGCCCTCACAGGGTATCAAATACTTAGGAATTCCTATTCATAGAGACCTCTCCCATCTATGTTATCTTAATTTTGGGCCCTTTATTGAACAACTCCATACAGACCACGGTTGGCAAGTTAGAACTGTAAGATTCACTACGTGAACCACTGGTGTTTTGTGGAAAAGCACATGTACACTGTGTTCCAAATTATTATGCAAAAAGTGTTTAGGAGTGATAAGGGAAAAATTTGTTTGTTTGTCAGTTAAACTCATTGATGGTGATGTGTGTCAGGGCTCTTTATATCACTGTAAGCAATTGCAGACACCTGTGCTAATTAGTTTGGCAGGTGTGTCCAATGAAAGGCAAGACTACTTAAGAAGGCTGTCTCACATTATTAAGCAGCCTACATTTTCTGCCAAAATGGGAAAGAAAAAGGATGTGTCGGCTGCTGAGAAGCAACAAATTGTGGAGTGTTTAGGTCAAGGCATGACTACAATCAACATTGTGCGATGATCAGGATGAAGTGTCTTGGCAATCAAGAAGTATGTAGCTGATTCACAGTACACACGTGTGCGTGCTGATAAGGGCAAATTGAGGACTCTTTCCTACAGGCAATTACGTCAGGTTAAAAGAGCAGCGGCAAAAAAACCTTGTCATAGCAGCAGACAAGTTTTTGAAGCTGCTGGTGCCTCCAACGTCCCCCGAACAACAAGATGCAGGGTCCTTCAGAGGTTTGCAGCTCTGCATACGCCATCCTGTCAACCTCCTCTATCCACTTCACACAAGCAGAAACGGCTCCAGTGGCCCAAACATTACATGAAGACTGATTTCAAAACTGTTTTGTTCACGGATGAGTGCCGTGCAGCGCTTGATGGTCCAGATGGATGGAGTGGAGGATGGCTGGTTGATGGACACCCCACGCAAACACGGCTACAGCGCCAACAAGGAGGAGGTGGAGTAATGTTTTGGGCTGGAATCATGGGGAGAGAGATTGTCGGCCCCTTTAGGATCCCTGAAGGCGCTAAAGATGAACTCCATAATGTATGTGGATTTTCTCAAACAGCACTTCCTGCCATGGTTCAAGAAGAAGAACCGTGTATTTCACAGCAAGATCATTTTTTTGCATGATAATGCACCATCTCATGCTGCACATAAAACATCTGCATCTCTGGCTGATATGGGCATAAAAGGGGACAAACTTATGGTGTGACCCCCATGCTCCCCTGACCTCTACCCCATTCAGAACCTCTGGAGCATCATCAAAAGGAGTGTCTATGATGGCGGGAGGCAGTTCACATCTAAGCAACAGCTCTGGGAGGGTATTCTGTCCTCATGCAAAACAATTGAAGTAGAAATCATCCAAAACCTGACAAATTCAATGGACGAGAGAGTTCAGAAGCTCCTTTCGAAAAAGGGGCCCTATGTGAAAATGTAACATCACCTAGAATAAAGTTTTGAGTTGAAAACTGTTTGATTTCAGTTTCTAATAACCTGCTAATGCTTATAATTTCAAAAATGACCATTTTTTTGGTCTTTATTAAAATGAAAAGGTTGATCGAAAAGTTTGGGGGATCTAAGAGTGTGGCAACCCAGTAGTCATGATTACTTCGAATTCTGACAATATGAGGGTCATGTTGCAGGTATTGCAGCAAGAAGGCACTTATGTGTCTTGCGCATCTCGGAGCCCCAAAATTATTTTCCGGGCTAGATGCAGCTAAAAATTATTTTTAATTTTAAATCTGGTGGAGCTTAGTATAGATGGCCTAATAGGATCAGTGCTGCACACTGCTACAAAGCCCAAATTATTTTCCAGCCAAGATACAGATAAACATGATTAGTAATTTGAAAGCTTAAAACGGTTGGTAGGGTGATTTTAACCAATCATCAAGCTTTTACTCTCCCCAGGATGACACAGGGGTAGAAAAGTCGTTTCGGATCCATGATTTGTTCATCTTTATGAACGTGAGTCTGTCTATATTATCAGTGGAGAGCCGCGTGCGCTTATCTGTCAGCACACCACCAGCAGCGCTGAACACACGTTCAGACAGAACGCTGGCTGCGGGGCATGACAAGATCTCCAAGGCGTAAGTGGCTAGCTCCGGCCATTATCCAGATTGGAAGCCCAAAAAGAGCAAGGGTCCAGTGACACAGTCATGGCTTCAATGTTTACTTGGAGATAATCCTGTACCATCGTCTCTAGGCATTGACTATGTGTCAGACTTCTTGTCTCCTGTGGCCTTGCAAAGGATGGGCTAAAAAAGTGGTGAAATGATTCCGCAAAATTGATGTTACCAGCAGATACTGTGGTTCTGTTACGGTTTGAGTGCTGAACACTTGACGGTCCCACGGTTGGCAAGTTGGAACTGTGAGATTCACTACGTGCACCACTGGTATTTTGTGGAAAAGCACATGTAAGATTCTGCAACAGTCTCTGCTGATACTCCTGCATGCGTGCATCCCTTTCTATGGCAGGAATAATTTCTGCAAATTTACTTTTGTACCGGGGATCTAACAGTGTGGCAACCCAGTAGTCAGGATTATTTCTAATTCTCACAATTCGAGGGTCATGTTGCAGGTAGTGCAGCAAGAAGGCACTCATGTGTGTTGCGCATCCAGGAGCACCAAGTCCCTGTTGTGTTGGTGGCGAGGTAACAATCATGCTTCCTTCCTCTGTCCTCTCCCCCCAACCTCGCACAACAGAAATGTGATCAAGGTCTCCCTCATCTGATGAGTCTTCCATCAGTTCGTCCTCCACTTCTTCCTGGGCTCCTGCACCTTCCTCACTAGTTTGGCTGCTACCATGCGCCCTGGTAAAATCATCTCCCCCACCCTCACATGCCTGCCGCCTTGGTGCTGCCGACCGTCTGGACCTTGCAGATGTTAGCCCTTCCGCATACAACTCCTCCTCCTCTACTTCCTCCACCTCCTCTTGTGCCACCACCTGACTCCGAATTCTGTTTAACATGTGCTCCAGCATGTAAATCACCGGAATAGTCATGCTGATAATGGCATCGTCAGCACTAAACATCTTCGTCGCCATTTCAAAACTGTGCAGAAGGGTGCATAGGTCCCTGATCTGAGACCACTCCTCCAGCGTGATTTGCCCCACCTCTGGATCTCTTTGGCCCAGGCTATACGTCAGAACGTATTGCACCAGGGCTTGTCAGTGCTGCCACAGTCGCTGCAACATGTGCAGAGTTGAATTCCACCGGGTAGGCACATCGCATTTTAGCCGGTGAAGTGGCAGGCCCAACGACTTCTGTAGAGATGTAAGTCGCTGAGCTGCGGGATGCGAACGGCGGAAGTGAGCACACAGCGACCGTGCCCTCTGCAGAAGGCCATCTAGTCTGGGATAGTGGGCTAAAAATTGCTGGACAACCAGGTTCTCCAGAGCTGACCACAACTCCTCAGCTGTGTGACTCACATTTCCCAGACATTTCAAAGTAAAAACCGCCTGATGATGTTGAGCCCTACTGCCAGCATAGTAAGGAGGTGTGCAGGATCCCTTCTGCGCAGTTAGAAAGCTTGTGGCATGACCAGACAGGCTTTGGGTGCAGGTGGAAGACCGAGAGGAGGTTGAGGAGGCAGAAGCAGTGGAGGAACTTTGACATAAAGAGGATTGACGCACAACTTGTGGGGACAGCAAGACTTGGACAGCAGCCCCTTGTCCTGCTGTCACCATAGTTACCCAGTGCCCAGTCAGCGACATGTAACGCCCCTGTCCATGCCTACTCATCCAAGTGTCTGTGGTGAAATGCACCCTGTCACACACAGAGTTTCTCAAAGAAGCGGTGATGTTGTGTGCGACATGCTGGTGGAGCGCAGGCACACCTTTCTTTGAGAAGTAGTGCCGACTGGGCATCTGGTACTGGGGCACTGCGACGGACATAAGGTCTCAAAAATCCTCTATGTCCACCAGGCGGAAAGGCAGCATTTCTGTAGCCAAGAGCTTGCAGATGGTGAAATTCAACCTCTTAGCTTTCTCATGGCTAGGAGGAAATGGTCTTTTACTTGTCCACATCTGAGGGACCGAGGGCTGGCTATTGTGGTTAGACGGGGTTGATAAGGGTGTCCCCGGCAAACTGCCGGTCTGTGAGGAAGATACAGGCGGACATGTTAGGTTGCCTTGATCCAAAGGTGGTGCTATCGATGTCGGACAGCGCTTAACACCAGCTGGTGTTACCACCTCCAAAGAAAATGATGACCTGCCAATCACGCTGGCTGTTGCGGGTAAAGAGGTGGCAGGTCTGCGCCACAAAACAGGTGTGACTGCTGTCCCCCCAGTCACAGAGGATGAAGAGGCCGCGGATGCACAAGATATGGCAGACGGTGGTTGGCCCGGCCGGCTAGGCCGCATTGTAGCACACTGAGCTTCCCACTGCAACTTATGCTTCATGTCCATGTGCCGGTTCATGCATGAAGTACTCAAACTCTGTATTTTTTGGCCTCTACTTAGCTTTTGCAGACAAATGTTACAGATAACATGAGTTGGGTCATCTTTATCGATCTGAAAAAATGCCCAGGCTATGCAAGGTTTAGCACCCATGCGACCTGAAGAGCCACCACGACTTGTGGTCAGAGGCAGAGTTGTGTTTGAGGATACAGTTGTTGACGTGCTTCCAGTACTACGTCTCTGTCCAGGAAGGCGCAACCTGACCTCATCGTCACTAGCATCTTCCTCCACCTCCTCTGCTGACCTCATCTCTTGGCTGACTGTGGGTTGACAGTAAGTGGGATCTCCAACCTCATCATCATCACCCTGTGCGTTATCACACCAGTCGTCCTCAGAGCCAACCTGTTCCTGCCCTGACAAAAAACTAAAGTTGTCGCTCCAATCAGGTATTTGAGTCTCATCATCGTCTTCCTCATTGTCTCCACCAACAGGAGTTACAGTTTGGGAATGAGGGTCTACATCATGGTCAGAACCTTCTGCGTCTGGTCCTGGATCCGACTCATAAAGATTCTGGGCATCAGTGCAGATCATTTCCTCGTCTGGATTCACAGAAACGCTGGAGTCGACCTCTGATTCCCAGGCTATAGTATGAGTAAACAGCTCTGCAGACTCAACCATCTGTTCTACCTCATACTCAGACAGGCAGCTGGAGATTTGGGAGCTGTGAGAAAGCAAGTGCGATTGGGGTGACACCTTTGAGGACTGGAGTATTTGTGATGTTGAAGTTGATGTGGAAGAGAGCCCACTTAAAGGAGCACTTGATATCCGTTGAAGCACCTGCTGTTTTTGTGCCTCATCTGGAATTTGTAGCGATTGGTGTGGCCGTAAGAAAGGGATCTTATCACATTGTCCGCTAAAAGAAGTAGACATTTTAGTTTGGGTGGAAGATGGTCTTTCTTCTGCAGATGTTACAGTTGCTTTAACACCTACCCCACGGACACAACCTTTTTTCCCCTTCCCAACACGCCTATTCCCCTTTCCACCAGCAGCAGGCCTTTTTCCACTCATTTTGGTGGTTAACTAATTCACAACTCTGGAGTTGTTTGCACAAAAAAACAATGGATGGGAACCGAGCAGAGCTGAGTGGCTAAATTGTGGTATTAGGCCAAAACTATTGGCTGGGTTAGATGCAGAAAAAAATTATATTCAATTTGCAACCTGATGGAGGTCAGTATAGATGGACTAATAGAACAAGTCCCACACACAGCTAGAAGGCCAAATATTTTTTCAGAGGTAGATGCAGAAAAAAAATATATTCAGTTTGCAACCTGATGGAGGTCAGTATAGATGGACTAATAGAGAAAGTCCCACACACTGCTAGAAGGCCAAATATTTTTTCAGAGCTAGATGCAGACAAAAAATTATTTTGAAATTGCAACCTGATGGAGGTCAGTATAGGTGGACTAATAGAACAAGTCCCACACACTGCTAGAAGGCCAAATATTTTTTCAGAGCTAGATGCAGAAAAAAATTATATTCAGTTTGCAACCTGATGGAGGTCAGTATAGATGGACTAATAGAACACGTCCCACACACAGCTAGAAGCCCAAATATTTTTTCAGAGGTAGATGCAGAAAAAAAATATATTCAGTTTGCAACCTGATGGAGGTCAGTATAGATGGACTAATAGAGAAAGTCCCACACACTGCTAGAAGGCCAAATATTTTTTCAGAGCTAGATGCAGACAAAAAATTATTTTTAATTTGCAACCTGATGGAGGTCAGTATAGATGGACTAATAGAAAAAGTCCCACACACTGCTAGAAGGCCAAATATTTTTTCAGAGCTAGATGCAGATAAAAATTATTTTTAATTTGCAACCTGATGGATGTCAGTATAGATGGACTAATAGAGAAAGTCCCACACACTGCTAGAAAGCCAAATATTTTTTCAGAGCTAGATGCAGAAAAAAATTATATTCAGTTTGCAACCTGATGGAGGTCAGTATAGATGGACTAATAGAACAAGTCCTACACACAGCTAGAAGCCCAAATATTTTTTCAGAGGTAGATGCAGAAAAAAATTATATTCAGTTTGCAACCTAATGGAGGTCAGTATAGATGGACTAATAGAACAAGTCCCACACACAGCTAGAAGCCCAAATATTTTTTCAGAGGTAGATGCAGAAAAAAAATATATTCAGTTTGCAACCTGATGGAGGTCAGTATAGATGGACTAATAGAGAAAGTCCCACACACTGCTAGAAGGCCAAATATTTTTTCAGAGCTAGATGCAGACAAAAAATTATTTTTAATTTGCAACCTGATGGAGGTCAGTATAGATGGACTAATAGAGAAAGTCCCACACACTGCTAGAAGGCCAAATATTTTTTCAGAGCTAGATGCAGAAAAAAATTATATTCAATTTGCAACCTGATGGAGGTCAGTATAGATGGACTAATAGAATGATGCTATGCCCAAAAGATTTTACTTCACTAGGTGCAGTAAAAAAATTGGTATTCTATACACAGGTGGTATATCTTGCAACACAGATAGGCTACTCCACTGACTAACACACTCTGCAATAGGCCAAAAAGGATTAGCTTTGCTAGATTCAGCCAAATGCTGTGAAAAAAACTTGCACAGCACTGGCACAGATCTGCCTGGCAAAAACTGATAGGAACTGATGTAACCTAGTCCTGAAAAGGACTGCAATTACAATTAGTCTTTACTCCCACAATCTATCTATTTAAGAGCACAGACCTGCCTGATAAAAGTCGTAGGAAATGCTGTAACCTAGTCCTTAAAAGGACTGCAATCACAACTATTCCCTACTCCCAAGCTATCTGTAGATTTGTGCGAAAATTGGCTTGAAATTAACAAGGTATAGCGCACACAGCAACAGTGGTGCCGTCTAACACGCAGCTACAGCAGTGAGAAAATGGTGGCGACAGGGAAAATGGCTGGGTCTTATAGGGCAAGGACATGTGACATGCACTGCCAATGACACATGCCCTTGCTTGTGTGAAAAAAAGCACTTTGCTCCGTGTGTGCGCTGCTGATAGACTGACAGATTGCACCTCCCCACTGTAAATGGAGTTCTTCATTATTCCTGCAGAGATCCATCCCCTGCCCCTCCCCCCACCCCGCTGTACACTCAAACTGCGTATTAACATTAATTTTCATCATTACTGAGAAAAAATCCAGTTATGATTTTGGTGCACGAACAGTTATCGAACATAACCTCGAACAGCCGAATTTTTCTCAAATTGTTCGTGTTCGCCGAACGGCTCGAACACCGCCCAAAACAGCTCGAATTTGAGATTGGCGAACAGTTCGAGTAGAACAACGCTCATCTCTATTAACTACCACCCAAATAACAGTTTTCCCTCCAGACAAAGGCAAATCCGTAATGATATGTGCAAATGAGTCCACGGTCTTTCTGGAATTGGCAATGGAGTCAATTCCCAGCCGGCCTGTCACAACAGGCACTAGCGCGTGCGCAAACTTCACAAATGAATACAAAATCTTTAATATCATTAATCATAGATGGCCACTAAAAAAGTCTAGCAATAGTTTTCTATGTAGCTGTGACCCCAGGATGAACATTCAATACAGAATCCTGAAATGCCTGTGACAGATGTTATGTTAAGTACAAGGGCACAATAATTTTAACCTTGGAGTAGCGGAAGGAGACATCAACTGGACTTTACAGATCTCAGCTTCCAACTCTGAGGATACCATAGAAAGGACAATACCCTAAGGAAGAATGGAGAAAGGAGGTTCTGGAGGAGAAAATGAACCAAGGCTGCGTGATAAGGTGTCAGCTCTCACATTCTTGGACCCGGCCTGAACGTGACAGAAAAATTGAATCTAGAAAAAAAATAAGGACCATCTGGTCTTGGGATTAACCATTTATCTGATTCAATATAAGCTAAATTTTTATGTTTCGTCACCATAGTGACCCAATGAATAGCTCCAAAAAATGTCTACATTCTTCAAAGCTAGTTTGACAGTGAGCAGCTCGCAATTCCCAACATCATAATTTCTCTCAGCGGACAAAAATTTCCTAGAGAAAAATGCATGGCCGCAAGTTGGTCAGAGTTTCGAACCTTGAGATAATACAGCACCTACCCTGACCTCTAAAGTATCTACCTCCACCTCTGGTTTCTGGAGATCTAATTGGATTAAAACTGGAGTGGACATGAAACACCCTTTCAATTTATTAAAGGTCACAATAGCATCATAGACCTAAAGATCCGCCCTTGACGTGTGAGATGTTGCAATGCTTTAAGGTCATGTGGTGGAACTCAATCAATTATGGCCTTTATCTTCCCAGAATCCATCTTAAACCCTTCAGCCGATATAATGAATCCCAGGAATGATATTTCTTGAACAGAAAAGGTACATTTCTCCAATTTAGCAAAGAATTCTCTCTAAGCTTTTGTAAAACAAAACTGACATGTTGATACTGTGAATCCCGATCAGGGGAAAAAATTAGAATGTCATCAAGGAATACCACAAAAAACCTTGCAATACAATAAGAAAACTATCAATAAGAAAGTTTTAAAATCTGCTGGTGCATTAGTTAACCCAAAAGGCATAACAAGATTTTCAAATAGACCCTCAGACTTTAAAAACGCCATTTTCCACTAACCACCCTTCTGGATGCATATCAAATTCTAGGCCCCTCTAAAATCAAGTTTAGAAAACCAGTCTGCCCCAGTAAGCAGATTATATAGGTCGGGGATGAGTGGAAGCGTGTAAGTATTCTTAATCATTATTTTGTTTAATTAAAGGAAATTGAGGCAAGTGTGGAGACACAGCAGCTGCAAGTGAGTAGGAAAGACAGATATGACCCGTTCGTAAACTTTTGTTTACATACTCTTTAATGGCGGTACGTTCAGGACCCAATTTATTATACAGTCAAGCTTTTAGTAATTTGCCATTAGGGATAAGATTAATTGCACAATTATAAGGACATTAGGGAGGCAATGTCTCTGCCTCTTTGTACGAGAATACATCTCCAAAGTCTTTCAGGTACCCCATTAGACCCTCCAGACTTGCAGAGCAAATTTGTACAGAACTAAGACATTTCTTATGACAGTTTGGGCTCCACTTAGCAATATCCTTCCAACACCTATCAATAATAGAATTGTGAATACACAGCCATGGAAACCCCAATAATAACTCAGCAGGCAAATTATCCAAAACATATCAGGAGATGGACTCAGAGTGAAGTGTTCCCACTTTAAATGTGAATTCCACCATTACCAGCTGGACATGGTTCTGGAGTAGTGTCCTGTTAATGGCAACAATATGAATAGGTCTTTCCAACCTAACTGTCACTAATCCTAATGTCTGGACCAGTCCTGAATCGATGAAGTTGGAAGCAGACCCACAACGAATGAAAGCTACTGCTGATAATGACTGGTATTGGAAATAAGTTCAATGTTCAGCAGTACTTTATGTGAAGAAGGGACCTCCCCGACAATCACCCAGCCTTAGGCATTTTCCCAATGGCTTGCTTGCTTGAGGTCGTATCGAGCAGTCCTTGAGAAAATGCCCAGTGTGACAACAGTAGAGGCAGAATCCAACTTCCATTGGTTCCACCTCAGGTAGGTGGACAGATTCGGAGAAAATGACCAAAGTCTTCTGTAGCTCATCATGCCTCTCCAGAATCCTTCGATCCAACTGAATGGCCTGAGTCATGGTCTTCCTTAAGGAACAGGGTGGATAATGCAGAGCCAGAGTATATATAAGTGTATCCAAAAGGCCTCTTTGAAACTGACACCTGAGAGCTGCATCATTCCACAGAACTTCAGTGGACCATTGCTGAAACTTTAGTGCTATAGTCCTCAGTGGTGCTGCCCCCCTATGTAGGGGTCTGGATTCAGTCAGGTTCATGATAGATTAACCCTAAGGGTTCAAAAAAGCATCAAAAGATGACTTCTGGTTCTTGGTGGGGCAAAGAAAATTCCCAAGTCTGAGGACTCCCTCAAAGTAAGGACATGACTATTCCCACCAGGGTCGCAGGCAGGGGTGGATTAAGAGTAGCCAGGGCCCCAGGCAGTTTAGAAGCCGGGCACCCCCCCCGGGGTACCTGATGTGTCACGTGACATATCACATGATCCCCTTTGATAAATCATGTGATAGGTCATGTGAGCAACACACAGGTGATTTGGTGCATATCTGTAGATGGAAAAAAAGCAGATAGCACAAATTTTTCCCTTGTGTACAGCATTATACACACCATAGCGTTATACAAAATAGAGCAGGGGTGAGAGATCAATTTTTCCAATGGGCAACATAAGAGACCGTGACTTTTGTGGAGGCCGCACCAATAGGCTGAAATTCATTGTGCTCAATATTAATATTAACATATTAATTATAATTATTTGTTTACATTAATTGTATAACTTAATATTGAGCACTATTAAGTATGCTGACATCCCTCTATATACAGTATGAACCCCCCATAGCTGGTTACATACAGTATGAGACCCCATAGCTGATTATATACAGTATGAGCCCCCCATAGTAGGTTATATTGAGTACTAGATGGTGGCCCGATTCTAACGCATCGGATATTCTAGAATATGTATGCGGCCGACCGGGCGCAATTAGCAGAGTGGTGTTTAACTTTGGCGGCAAAATTGCTGATTGGTCGCGGCCGACAACCGTGACGAATCAGCAAAGCGGTGTTTAAATTTGGCGGCAATATCGGTGATTGGTCGCGGGCGGCGGCCGCGACCAATCAGCGTACCGTGTTAGTGAGGACTGGAGAGCGTGCTTAAATTTGGTGCCAAAATCGCTGATTAGTCGTGATTACGACCAATCAGCAAAGCGGTGTTTAAATTTTGCGCCAATAATGCTGATCGGTCACGGCCAGCAAACACGACCAATCAGCAGAGGGGTGTTTAAATTTGGCGGCAATATCGGTGATTGGTCGCAGCCGCCGCCCGCGACCAATCAGCGTACCGTGTTAGTGAGGACTGGAGAGCGTGTTTAAATTTGGTGCCAAAATCGCTGATTAGTCGTGATTGCGACCAATCAGCAAAGCGGTGTTTAAATTTTGCGCCAATAATGCTGATCGGTCACGGCCAGCAAACGCGACCAATCAGCAGAGGGGTGTTTAAATTTAGCGCCAAAATCGCTGATTGGTCTCGGCCGGCAATCGAGACCAATCAGCAGAGCGGTGTTTAAACTTGGCGCCAAAATCGCTGATTGGTCGCAGCCAGCAATCAGCAGAGTGGTGTTTAATTTTGGCGCCAATCTCGCTGATTGGTTGCGGCCGGCCGGCGGCCGGGACCAATCAGCAGAGCATTGTTTAAATTTGGCGCTAATCTGGCTGATTGGCCGCGGCAGGCCGGCGGCCGCGAACAATCAGCAGAGCGGGGTTAAAATTTGGCGCCAATCTCGCTGATTGGTCATGGTCGGCGGCGGCCGTGACCAATCAGCAGAGTGTTGTTTAAATTTGGAAGCCAAAATCGCTAATTGGCGGCGGCCGGCGGTCGCGACCAATCAGCAGAGCGGGATTCAATTTGGCACCAATCTCGCTGATTGGTCGCGGCCGGCTGGCGGCCATGACCGATCAGCAGAGCGTTGTTTAAATTTCGTGCCAATCTCACAGAGCGTTGTTTAAATCTGGCGTCAATCTCGCTGATTGGCCGCGGCAGGCCGGCGGCCGCGACCAATCAGCAGAGTGTTGTTTAAATTTGGCGCCAATCTCGCTGATTGGTGGCGGCCAGCTGTCGCGACCAATAGTGTTGAGCCACCCCCGTAGTGTTCGAGTTCGGTTCGGTTCGTCGAACACCCGTATGTTCGCCAAAATGTTCGTCGAACACCGTCGAACACCGTTAAAACCAATGGCAGGCAAACAAAAACACATAGAAACACATAGAAAACACCTTCAAAGGTGTCCAAAAGCTGACAAACTGCTCAGAAGACACAACTAACACATGGAAAAGTGACAAGTACATATAGTCATGCGAAAAGAAAAGAGGTGGAGGAGTAAAAGGAGGGGGAGACACAGATATAGGCATGTCATGCCCTTCTAAAACCAAAAAAGTGCAAAGCCGACATGGCCAGTCAGTTCCTGCCCGTGCGACCTCCGTGTCGCCGGGTTTGTGCCAGAGCTGTGGTGGACCCTGACGGCCAGCCCCCCTCTCCCAATACTGGTGCCTGTCCGCTGGTGGGTCGAGCGAGCCCCCCTGCAGTGGAGGCAGGTCTAAGCTTTTTAATTTAAATTGTCTCTCTAATTTGAATGAATACACTTTAAATCCTTTTACAAGGATCTATTGGAGGGCAAGTCTCATGCCAGCAGCCGCGTAATTCCAGCTCCAGTAGCGTCCACTAAAGCTGCTGCAGTTAAAAAGCTTTTATAAGGATCGAGCTTGGCGGTCCACCACAATGCGTCCTACTGCCAGTCCCAGCCCCTATGCCTTGGGGTGCCACCCCGATGCTCTTCACTGAGTGACCCCTGGGGGCCCGAACCATTTCCTTTGAAAAAATTAAGTGTCCAAACTACAGGTGGTGTAGCTAGCTTAACAGCTTGGATAATCCGCTGACTAGCAGACACTGCTACAAGGCACAAAGTATTTCCTGGGCTAGATGCAGTTAAAAATTTGTAATTAGATACTTTCGTTGGATGCTGAGAACGCACTCCATAGAGTCTCCTGGCACGCCATATATTATTCCCTTAAAAAGCTTGGCGTAGAGGTCTAGGGGACCCTTTTATAGGCAAATTACGGCCCTGTATCGCAATACGTCACCTAGGCTGAAGATAAATGGAACATTTTCATCACCTTTCAAAATCACCAATGGGACAAGGCAGGGATGTCCTCTGTCCCCTCTCTTTTACATCCTAGTGACGGAGAACCTGCTCTCATCAATTCGCCATAACCCCATTATTAGGTGGATTGAGGTGGGAGGCATCAAGTACAAGTGCTCTGCATTTGCTGATGATGTCCTAGTATATATCACTCAATCACATATATCCATCCCTGCTGTTATGCCTGAAATAGATCACTCTGTTACATGGTCAAATTTTAAAATCAATTCAGCGAAGTCTGAGGCCCCCGATGTCTCCCACCCCAAATCCATACAGGATTCCATCCAGTCAAACTTTCCCTTTGCCAGGCCCTCACAGAGTATCAAATACTTAGGAATTCCTATTCATAGAGACCTCTCCCATCTATGTTATCTCAATTTTGGGCCCTTTATTGAACAACTCCATACAGACCACGGTTGGCAAGTTAGAACTGTAAGATTCACTAATTGAACCACTGGTGTTTTGTGGAAAAGCATATGTACACTGTGTTCCAAATTATTATGCAAAAAGTGTTTAGGAGTGATAAGGGAAGAATTTTTTTGTTTGTCAGTTAAACTCATTGATGGTGATGTGTGTCAGGGCTCTTTATATCACTGTAAGCAATTGCAGACACCTGTGCTAATTAGTTTGGCAGGTGTGTCCAATGAAAGGCAAGACTACTTAAGAAGGCTGTCCCACATTATTAAGCAGCCTACATTTTCTGCCAAAATGGGAAAGAAAAAGGATGTGTCGGCTGCTGAGAAGCAACAAATTGTGGAGTGTTTAGGTCAAGGCATAACTACAATCAACATTGCCAAGACACTTCATCGTGATCATCGCACAATCAAGAAGTATGTAGCTGATTAACAGTACACACGTGTGCATGCTGATAAGGGAAAATTGAGGACTCTTTCCTACAGGCAATTATGTCAGTTTAAAAGAGCAGCGGCAAAAAAGCCTTGTCATAGCAGCAGACAAGATTTTGAAGCTGCTGGTGCCTCCAACGTCCCCCGAACAACAAGATGCAGAGTCCTTCAGAGGTATGCAGCTGTGGGTAAGCCATCCTGTCGACCTCCTCTATCCACTGCACACAAGCAGAAACAGCTCCAGTGGGCCAAACAATACATGAAGACTGACTTCAAAACTGTTTTGTTCAGCGATGAGTGCCGTGCAACGCTCGATGGTACAGATGGATTGAGTGGAGGATGGCTGGTTGATGGACACACCACGCAAACATGGCCACGGCGCCAACAAGGATGAGGTGGAGTAATGTTTTGAGCTGGAGTCATAGGGAGAGAGATTGTCGGCCCCTTTAGGATCCCTGAAGGGGTAAAGATGAACTCCACAATGTATGTGGAGTTTCTCAAACAGCACTTCCTGCCATGGTTCAAGAAGAAGAACCGTGTATTCCACAGCAAGATCATTTTCATGCATGATAATGGACCGTCTCATGCTGTACATAACACATCTGCATCTCTGGCTGATATGAGCATAAAAGGGGACAAACTTATGGTGTGACCCCCCATGCTCCCCTGACCTCAACCCCATTCAGAACCTATGGAGCATCATCCATAGGAATGTCTATGATGGTGGGAGGCAGTTCACATCTAAGCAACAGCTCTGGGAGGGTATTCTGTCCTCATCCAAAACAATTGAAGCAGAAACCATCCAAAACCTGACAAATTCAATAGACGAGACAGTTCAGAAGCTCCTTTCGAACAAGGGGTCCTATGTGCAAATGTAACATCACCTAGAATAAAGTTTTGAGTTGAAAGCCTGCTAATGCTTATAATTTCAAAAATGACCATTTTTTTGTTCTTTATTAAAATGAAAAGGTTGATCGAAGAGTGTGGGGGATCTAAGAGTGTGGCAACCCAGTAGTCAGGATTACTTCGAATTCTGACAATCTGAGGGTCATGTTGCAGGTAGTGCAGCAAGAAGGCACTCATGTGTCTTGCGCATCTAGGAGACCCAAAATTATTTTCCGGGCTAGATGCAGCTAAAAATTATTAGTAATTTTAAATCTGATGGAGTTTAGTATAGATGGCCTAATAGAATCAGCACTGCACACTGCTACAAGACCAAAATTATTTTCCAGCCAAGATACAGATAAACATGATTAGTAATTTTTAAGCTTAAAACGGTTGGTGAGGTGATTTTAACTAATCATCAAGCTTTTACTCTCCCCAGGATAACACAGGGGTAGAAAAGTCATTTCGGATCCATGATTTGTTCATCTTTATGAACGTGAGTCTGTCTACATTATCAGTGGAGAGCCGCGTGTGCTTATCTGTCAGCACACCACCAGCAGCGCTGAACACACGTTCAGACAGAACGCTGGCTGCGGGGCATGACAAGATCTTCAAGGCGTAAATGGTGAGCTCCGGCCATTTATCCAGATTGGAAGCCCAAAAAGAGCAAGGGTCCAGTGACACAGTCATGGCTTCAATGTTTACTTGGAGATACTCCTGTACCATCATCTCTAGGCGTTGACTATTTGTCAGACTTCTTGTCTCCTGTGGCCTTGCAAAGGATGGGCAAAAAAAGTGGTGAAATGATTCCGCAAAATTGATGTTACCAGCAGATACTGTGTTTCTGTTACGTTTTGAGTGCTGAACACTCGACGTTTCCACGGTTGGCAAGTTGGAGCTGTGAGATTCACTACGTGCACCACTAGTGTTTTGGGGAAAAGCACATGTAAGATTCTGCAACAGTCTCTGCTGATACTCCTGCATGCGTGCATCACTTTCTATGGCAGGAATAATTTCTGCAAATTTACTTTTGTACCGGGGATCTAACAGTGTGGCAACCCAGTAGTCAGGATTATTTCTAATTCTCACAATTCGAGGGTCATGTTGCAGGTAGTGCAGCAAGAAGGCACTCATGTGTCTTGCACATCCAGGAGCACAAAGTCCCTGTTGTGTTGGTGGCGAGGTAACAATCATGCTTCCTTCCTCAGCCCTCTCCCCCCAACCTCGCACAACAGAAATGTGATCAAGGTCTCCCTCATCTGATGAGTCTTCCATCAGTTCGTCCTCCACTTCTTCCTGGGCTCCTGCACCTTCCTCACTAGTTTGGCTGCTACCATGCGACCTGGTAAAACCATCTCCCCCACCCTCACATGCCTGCCGCCTTGGTGCTGCCGACCATCTGGACCTTGCAGATGTTAGCCCTTCCGCATACAACTCCTCCTCCTCAACCTCCTCTTGTGCCACCACCTGACTCTGAATTCTGTTTAACATGTGCTCCAGCATGTAAATCACCAGAATAGTCATGCTGATAATGACATCGTCAGCACTAAACATCTTCGTCGCCATTTCAAAACTGTGCAGAAGGGTGCATAGGTCCCTGATCTGAGACCACTCCTCCAGCGTGATTTGCCCCACCTCTGGATCTCGTTGGCCCAGGCTATACGTCACAACGTATTGCACCAGGGCTTGTCGGTGCTGCCACAGTCGCTGCAACATGTGCAGAGTTGAATTCCACTGGGTAGGCACATCGCATTTTAGCCGGTGAAGTGGCAGGCCCAACGACTTATGTAGAGATGTAAGTCACTGAGCTGTAGGATGCGAACGGCTGAAGTGAGCACACAGTGACCATGCCCTCTGCAGAAGGCCATCTAGTCCGGGATAGTGGGCTAAAAATTGCTGGACAACCAGGTTCAACACGTGAGCCATACAAGGCACGTGTGTGACATTGACCCGGTGAAGGGCCGCACCCAGGTTTGCAGCATTGTCGCACACGGCCTTCCCTGGTTTCAGGTCCAGTGGAGACAACCATTCATGAAACTGGTTCTCCAGAGCTGACCACAACTCCTCAGCTGTGTGACTCATATTTCCCTGACATTTCAAAGTAAAAACCGAATGATGACATTGAGCCCTGCTGCCAGCATAGTAAGGAGGTGTGCAGGATCCCTTCTGCGCAGTTAGAAAGCTTGTGGCATGACCAGATAGCCTTTGGGTGCAGTTGGAGGACCGATATGAGGTTGAGGAGGCAGAAGCAGTGGAGGAACTTTGAGATAAAGAGGATTGACGCACAACTCGTACGGACGGCAAGACTTGGACAGCAGCCCCTTGTCCTGCTATCACCATAGTTACCCAGTGCCCAGTCAGCGACATGTAACGCCCCTGTCCATGCCTACTCGTCCAAGTGTCTGTGGTGAAATGCACCCTGTCACACACAGAGTTTCTAAAAGAAGCGGTGATGTTGTGTGTGACATGCTGGTGGAGAGCAGGCTCACCTTTCTTTGAGAAGTAGTGCCGAATGGGCATCTGCTACTGGGGCACTGCGACGGACATAAGGTCTCAAAAATCCTCTGTGTCCACCAGGCGGAAAGGAAGCATTTCTGTAGCCAAGAGCTTGCAGATGGTGAAATTCAACCTCTTTGCTTTCTCATGGCTAGGAGGAAATGGTCTTTTACTTGTCCACATCTGAGGGACCGAGGGCTGGCTGTTGTGCTTAGACGGGGTTGAGAAGGGTGTGCCTGGCAAACTGCCGGTCTGTGAGAAAGATGCAGGCGGACATGTAAGGTTGCCTTGATCCAAAGGTGGTGCTATCGATGTCGGACAGCGCTGAAAACCTGCTGGTGCTTCCATCTCCAAAGAAAATGATGACCTGCCAATCACGTTGGCTGTTGCGGGTAAAGAGGTGGCAGGTCTGCGTCCCAAAACAGGTGTGACTGCTATCCCCCAGTCACAGAGGATGAAGAGGTCGCGAATGCACAAGATGTGGCAGACAGTGGCTGGCCCGGCCGGCTAGACCGCATTGTAGCACAGTGAGATTCCCACTGCAACTTATGCTTCATATCCATGTGCCGGTTCATGCATGAAGTACTCAAACTATGTATTTTTTGGCCTCTACTTAGCTTTTACTGACAAATGTTACAGATAACACGAGTTGGGTCATCTTTATCGATCTGAAAAAATGCCCAGGCTAAGCAAGGCTTAGCATCCATGCGACCTGAAGAGCCACCACAACTTGTGGTCAGAGGCAGAGTTCTGTTTGAGAATGCAGTTGTTGACGTGCTTCCAGTACTACGTCTCTGTCAAGGAAGGCGCAACCTGACCTCGTCATCAATAGCATCCTCCTACACCTCCTCTGCTGACCTCATCTCTTGGCTGACTGTGGGTTGACAGTAAGTGGAATCTCCAACCTCGTCATCATCACCCTGTGTGTTATCACACCAGACGTCCTCAGAGCCAACCTGTTCCTGCCCTGACAAAAAACTAAAGTTGTCGCTCCAATCAGGTATTTGAGTCTCATCATCGTCTTCGTCATTGTCTCCACCAACAGGAGTTACAGTTTGGGAACGAGGGTCTACATTATGGTCAGAACCTTCTGCGTCTGTTCCTGGATCCGACTCATAAAGATTCTGGGCATCAGTGCAGATCATTTCCTCGTCTGTATTCACAGAAGCTCTGGAGCCGACCTCTGATTCCCAGGCTATAGTATGAGTAAACAGCTCTGCAGACTCAACCATCTGTTCTACCCCATACTCAAACGGGCAGCTGGAGACTTGGGAGCTGTGAGGAAGCAAGTGCGATTGGGGTGACACCTCTGAACACTGGAGTATTTGTGATGTTGAAGTTGAGGTGGAGGAGAGCCCACTTAAAGGAGCACTTGATATTCGTTGAAGCACCTGCTGTTTTTGTGCCTCATCTGGAATTTGTAGCGATTGGCGTGGCCATAAGAAAGGGATCTTATAACATTGTCCGCTAAAAGATGTAGACATCTTAGTTTGGGTGGAAGATGGTCTTTCTTCTGCAGATGTTACTGTTGATTTAACACCTACCCCATGGATACAACCTTTATTTCCCTTCCCAACACGTCTATTCCCCTTTCCACCAGCAGCAGGCCTTTTTCCACTCATTTTGGTGGTTAACTAATTCACAACTCTGGAGTTGTTTGCACAAAAAACAATGGATGGGAACCGAGCAGAGCTGAGTGGCCAAACTGTGGTATTAGCCCAAAAGTATTGGCTGGCTTGGATGCAGATAAAAATTATTTTGAAATTGCAAACTGCTGGAGGTTAGTATAGATGGACTAATAGAACAAGTCCCACACACTGCTAGAAGCCGAAATAGTTTTTCAGAGCTAGATGCAGAAAAAAATTATATTGAATTTGCAACCTGCTGGAGGTTAGTATAGATGGACTAATAGAACAAGTCCCACACACTGCTACAAGCCAAAATATTTTTTCAGAGCTAGATGCAGAAAAAAATTATATTGAATTTGCAACCTGATGGAGGATAGTATAGATGGACTAATAGAACAAGTCCCACACACTGCTAGAAGCCAAAATAGTTTTTCAGAGCAAGATGCAGAAAAAAATTATATTGAATTTGCAACCTGATGGAGGTTAGTATAGATGGAATAATAGAACAAGTCCCACACACTGCAACAAGCCAAAATATTTTTTCAGAGCTAGATGCAGAAAAAAATTAGATTGAATTTGCAACCTGGTGGAGGTTAGTATGGATGGACTAAAAGAACAAGTCCTACAAACTGCTACAAGCAGAAGCCCAAATATTATTTCAGAGCTAGATGCAGATAAAAATTATTTTGAATTAGCAACCTGCTGGAGGTTAGTATAGATGGATTAATAGAACCCGTCCCACACACTGCTACAAGCCGAAATAGTTTTTCAGAGCTAGATGCAGAAAAAAATTATATTGAATCTGCAACCTGATGGAGGTTAGTATAGATGGACTAATAGAACAAGTCCCACACACTGCTAGAAGCCGAAATAGTTTTTCAGAGCTAGATGCAGAAAAAAATTATATTGAATTTGCAACCTGATGGAGGTTAGAATAGATGGACTAATAAAACAAGTCCAACACACTGCTACAAGCCGAAATATTTTTTCAGAGCTAGATGCAGAAAAAATTTAGATTGAATTTGCAACCTGGAGGAGGTTAGTATAGATGGACTAATAGACCAAGTCCCACACACTACTACAAGCCGAAATATTTTTTCACAGCTAGATGCAGAAAAAAATTTGATTAAATTTGCAACCTGGTGGAGGTTAGTATAGATGGACTAATAGAACAAGTCCCACACACTGCTACAAGCAGAAGCCCAAATATTTTTTCAGAGCTAGATGCAGATAAAAATTATTTTGAATTTGCAACCTGCTGCAGGTTAGTATAGATGGACTAATAGAACAAGTCCCACACACTGCTACAATCCGAAACAGTTTTTCAGAGCTAGATGCAGAAAAAAAATAGATTGAATTTGCAACCTGGTGGAGGTTAGTATAGATGCACTAATAGAACAAGTCCCACACACTGGCTACAAGCAGAAGCCCAAATATTTTTTCAGAGCTAGATGCAGAAAAAAATTATATTGAATTTGCAACCTGATGGAGGTTAGTATAGATGGACTCATAAAACAAGTCCCACACACTGCTAAAAGCCAAAATAGTTTTTCAGAGCTAGATGCAGAAAAAAATTTGATTGAATTTGCAACCTGGTGGAGGTTAGTATAGATGGACTAATAGAACAAGTCCCACACACAGCTACAAGCCGAAGCCCAAATATTTTTTCAGAGCTAGATGCAGATAAAAATTATTTTGAATTTGCAACCTGCTGGAGGTTAGTATAGATGGACTAATGGAACAAGTCCCACACACTGCAAGAAGCCAAAATAGTTTTTCAGAGCTAGATGCAGAAAAAAGTTATATTGAATTTGCACCCTGATGGAGATTAGTATAGATGGACTAATAGAACAAGTCCCATACACACTAAGCAGCAGCCGAAATAGTTTTTTAGAGCTAGATGCAGAAAAAAATTATATTGAATTTGCAACCTGATGGAGGTTAGTATAGATGGTCTAATAGAACAAGTCCCACACATTGCTAGAAGCCGAAATAGTTTTTCAGAGCTAGATGCAGAAAAAAATTATATTGATTTTGCAACCTGCTGAAGGTTAGGATAGATGGACTAGTAGAACAAGTCCCACACACTGATAGAAGCCGAAATAGTTTTTCAGAGCTAGATGCAGAAAAAAATTATCTTGAATTTGCAACCTGATGGAGGTAAGTATAGATGGACTAATAGAACAATCCCACACACTGCTAGAAGCTGAAATAGTTTTTCAGAGCTAGATGCAGAAAAAAATATATTTAATTTGCAACCTGATGGAGGTTAGTATAGATGGACTAATAGAACAAGTCCCATACACACTAAGCAGCAGCCGAAATAGTTTTTTAGAGCTAGATGCAGAAAAAAATTATATTGAATTTGCAACCTGCTGTAGGTTAGGATAGATGGACTAATAGAACAAGTCCCACACACTGATAGAAGCCGAAATAGTTTTTCAGAGCTAGATGCAGAAAAAAATTATATTGAATTTGCAACCTGATTGAGGTTAGTATAGATGGACTAATATAACAAGTCCCACACACTGCTACAAGCCAAAATATTTTTTCAGAGCTAGATGGAGAAAAAAATTAGATTGAATTTGCAACCTGGTGGAGGTTAGTATACATGGACTAATAGAACAAGTCCCACACACTGCTACAAGCAGAAGCCAAAATAGTTTTTCAGAGCTAGATGCAGATAAAAATTATTTTGAATTTGCAACCTGCTGGAGGTTAGTATAGATGGACTAATAGAACAAGTCCCACACACTGCTAGAAGCCAAAATATTTTTTCAGAGCTAGATGCAGAAAAAAATTATATTGAATTTGCAACCTGATGGAGGTTAGAATTGTTATGATCTGCTACAAGCACTAAGGAAAGACAGGAGATCTGTCCCTACAATAGAACTAAGCTGGATCCCTACGATGTAACGGGGAACCTGATCCTGCGATCAGACCCGCTAAAGTCCTCGGCTAGTCTGAACGAAGACCTATAGATGTGAGGAAGGGATCCATACAAGAACTAGGGACTGGGAGAAAGATGGACACATCCTAGCAGAAATTGTAGCAGTAAAAAGACAAACAAACAACATAGAACATAGAGGTCCGAAGACCTAGCAAAACTGACTGAGAAAATTTACAAGGCACCTGGCTGGCTAAAGAGTAGAAATTACAATGAAGTCCAGCATGGCCAGGAGGGCGGAGCAGGATTAAATTGGCAATTAAGGTCATGTGACCAGCAAGATAGAAAAAACCTAACAGGAGAGTTCTAACAAGTATAGATGGACTAATAGAACAAGTCCCACACATTGCTAGAAGCCGAAATAGTTTTTCAGAGCTAGATGCAGAAAAAAATTATATTGAATTTGCAACCTGCTGGAGGTTAGTATAGATGGACTAATAGAACAAGTCCCACACATTGCTAGAAGCCGAAATTGTTTTCCAGAGCTAGATGCAGAAAACAATTATATTGAATTTGCAACCTGATGGATGTTAGTATAGATGGACTAATAGAATGATGCTATGCCCAAAAGGTTTTACTTCACTAGGTGCAGTAAAAAAAATTGTATTCTATACACAGGTGGTGTAGCTTGCAACACAGATAGGCTTCCCCACTGACTATTACACACTGCAAGAGGACAAAAAGGATAAGCTTTGCTAGATTTAGCCAATTGCTGTGAAAAAAAACTTGCACAGCACTGGCACAGACCTGCCTTGCAAAAAGTGTTTGGAACTAATGTAACCTAGCCCTGAAAAGGACTGCAATTACAATTAGTCTTTACTCCCAACCTATCTATTTAAGAGCACAGACCTGCCTGATAAAAGTGATAGGAACTGATATAACCTAGCCCTGAAAAGGACTGCAATTACAATTAGTCTTTACTCCCATCCTATCTATTTAAGAGCACAGACCTACCTGATAAAAGTCATAGGAAATGATGTAACCTAGTCCTTAAAAGGACTGCAATCACAACTATTCCCTACTCCCAAGCTATCTGTAGATTTGTGCGAAAATTGGCTTGAAATTAAAAAAGTATAGCGCACACAGCAACAGCGATGACGTCTAACACGCAGCTGCAGCAGTGAGAAAATGGTGGCGAAGGGGAAAATCGCTGGGTCTTATAGGGCAAGGACATGTGACATACACTGCCAATGACACATGCCCTTGTTTGTGTGAAAAAAAGCAGTTCGCTCCGTGTGTGCGCTGCAGATAGGCTGACAGATTGCACCTCCTAACTGTAAATGTGAGAAAGAGAAAAAAAAGTGGAGATCTTCATTATTTCTGCAGAGATCCATCCCCTGCCCCTCCCTCCGCCCCGCTGTACACTCAAACTGTGTATTTACATTCATTTTCAGCATTACGGAGAAAAAATCCAGTTATGATTTTGGTGCACGAACAGTTATCGAACATAACCTCGAACAGCCGAATTTTTTTCAAATTGTTCGTGTTCGCCGAACGGCTCGAACACCGCCCAAAACAGCTCGAATTTGAGATTGGCGAACAGTTCAAGTCGAACACCGCTCATCTATAGCGACCAATCAGCAGAGCGGGGCTTAAATTTGGCGCCAATCTCGCTGATTGGTCGCGGGCGGCCGGTGGCGACGACTGATCAGCAGAGCATTGTTTAAATTTGGTTCCAATATCGCAGAGCGGTGTTTAAATTTGGCGCCAATCTTGCTGATTGGTCGCGGCCGGCCAGCGGCCACGACCAATCAGCAGAGCGGGGTTTAAATTTGGCGCCGATCTCACCAATTGGTCGCAGTCGGCCAGCGGCCGCGAAAGATCAGCAGAGTGTTGTTTAAATTTGGCGTCAATCTCGCTGATTGGTCGCGGCTGGCGGTCGCAACCAATCAGCAGAGCGGGGTTTAAATTTGGCGCGAATCTCGCTGATTGGTCGTGGCCTGCCGGCGGCCGCTACCAATCAGCAGAGTGTTGTTTAAATTTGGCACCAAAATCGCTGATTGGTCGCGGTCGGCGGTCGCGACCAATCAGCAGAGCGGGGTTTAAATTTGGCGCCAATAAGGCTATTGGTCGCGGCCGGAGACCGCGACCAATCAGCAGAGCGGCGTTTACATTTGCTGCCCATATCGCTGATTGGTCACGGCCGGCCACCGCGACCAATCAGCAGAGCGGCGTTTAAATTTGCCACCCATATTGCTGATTGGTCGCGGCCGGGCACCACGACCAATCAGCAGAGCGGCGTTTACATTTTCCGCCCATATCGCTGATTGGTCGCGGCCGGCCGCCGCGACAAATCAGCAGAGCGGCGTTTAAATCTTCCGCCCATATCGCTGATTGGTCGCGGCCGGCCACCGAGACCAATCAGCAGAGCGGGGTTTAAATGTGGCCCCAATAATGCTGATTGGTCGCGGTCGGCGGTCGCGACCAATCAGCAGAGCGGTGTTTAAGTTTGGTGCCAAAATCAATGATTGGTCGCGGCCGGTGGTCGTGACCAATCAGCAGAGCGGGGTTTAAATTTGGCGCCAATAATTCTGATTGGTCGCGGCCGGCGACCACGACCAATCAGCAGAGCGGCGTTTAAATTTGCCACCCATATCGCTGATTGGTTGCGGGCATCCACCGCGACCAATCAGCATCGTATTAGTGAGGACCG
Source organism: Phyllobates terribilis (assembly GCF_046119375.1). Lineage (NCBI taxonomy): Eukaryota > Metazoa > Chordata > Amphibia > Anura > Dendrobatidae > Phyllobates > Phyllobates terribilis. The sequence goes on from NW_027362763.1 coordinate 635,740,126, forward strand.
GGGAGCGGTCCTAGCCGTTGATCTCCCGACGTTAGCCGCATGGAGGTCAGCGGCGCCGGTCGGGGTAGTTCTGCTGCTAGTGCCGCTCATCTCCCCGCTGCATCGCCGCTGACCTCCATGCGGCAGAAGAGCAGCTAGCGTCCGCCATCTTTTTTCTGAATTACCGTGTCGCTGAGTGGCCGCGCCCGGACCAATGAGCGACGCGGGATTTTCTAGACAGACAGAGGCCGGACCAATGAGCGACGCAGGATTTCCTGGACAGACAGACAGAAAGACAGACAGACAGACGGGATAAGACAATTATATATATAGATGAGCCCCCATAACTGGTTATATACAGTATGAGCCCCCCATAGCTGGTTATATACAGTATGAGCCCCCCATAGCTGGTTATATACAGTATGAGTTCCCACAGCTGGTTATATACAGTATGAGCCCTCCATAGCTGGTTATATGCAAGTATGAGCCCTCCATAGCTGGTTATACACAGTATGAGCCCCCCAGAGCTGGTTATATACAGTATGAGCCTCCATAGCTGGTTATATACAATATGAGGCCCCATAGCTGGTTATATACAGTATGAGCCCCCCATAGCTGGTTATATACAGTATGAGCCCCCATAGCTGTATATATATTTATATATATATATATATATATATATATATATATATACATACAGTACAGACCAAAAGTTTGGACACACCTCATTTAAAGATTTTTCTGTATTTTCATGACTTTGAAAATTGTACATTCACACTGAAGGCATCAAAACTATGTTCTTCAAAGTAGCCACCTTTTGCTTTGATGACTGCTTTGTACACTCTTGGCATTCTCTTGATGAGCTTCAAGAGGTAGTCACCGGAAATGGTCATCCAACAATCTTGAAGTAGTTCCCAGAGATGCTTAGCACTTGTTGGCCCTTTTGCCTTCACTCTGCGGTCCAGCTCACCCCAAACCATCTCGATTGGTTTCAGGTCTGGTGGCTGTGGAGGCCAGATCATCTGGCGAAGCACCCCATCACTCTCCTTCTTGGTCAAATAGCCCTTACACAGCCTGAAGGTGTGTTTGGGGTTATTGTCCTGTTGAAAAATAAATGATGGTCCAACTAAACTCAAACCAGATGGAATAGCATGACGCTGCAAGATGCTGTGGTAGCAACATTTCATAATAATTATTTGTAAACAAAATTTCTTTCAAAGTGTTGTATTAACATGCCTTCTTTTTTTCCTTTTTTCTACAGCACTGAAGGCAATGTAAGGTCCCCGACACCTACTGTACACGAGGAGACCAGCACGGAACAGGTAGCAGAAGAGGATTCAGAAGACGTATTTCTCCTTTCTTCTCCAGATCCTCATGGTGCTGGTCTTTCTGGTTCGCCTGCCACTGCCTCCTCATCTGCTGCAGGCATCGCGCCGGGGTCTGCTGGGATGGGGGCTGGTTCGGCTCGTCCCGTGGCATTGAGAAGGGCAGCAAATAAAAAGGACAAAAGCCAAAAGTTGGGAGTAGTGCACTTAAAGCCCTCACTACTCGCACCCTCAATCTTATGGACAGGGTCCACAAAGAAGATGAGCTTGACAAATTTGGGTTATCAATAGCAGGCCACCTAAGATCCATGCCACGGGACAAGCAGAACTTGTACATGAAAGCAGCCAACACTCTTGTCATGGCAATTGATGCACCATCGCCTATGCCCTCGACACCAGCCCTAATAACTGGGATATTTAATTTGTTTAATCCCAGCAGGCCTCCAACACTACCAGGAGCTGCAACCCAGCATTTTGGGCAGGTTTCAGGATACCGGCCCGAACCTTCAGAAGCGCATGGAAGTTACGTTCACCCACCAGCCCCTGTAGCATCTTGTCATCATCCTGGTCCATCTCCCAACACCAGCTTCTTCCAGGACATGTTTTCAGGGTATGGCTACGAGCCTGACTTCTATCAATTTCAGTAAAATTACTTCCTCCTGTCACCAATTTTGGGCCCAAAAAAATACAGACAGCACCTGTAGGTCGCTATAAACACCATTTTTTAAAAAAAAGACTGAATGCGTTCAAAAACACCTTTTCTTATAGTCATCTATACCAGGCTTCAGACGTAGGGGACTGTAAGAAAAGGTGTTTAGTAGTGATGAGTGAGCACTAAAATGTTCGGGTACTCATTGCTCGGGTCAAGGAAATTGGAATACTCGGGTGCTCGACTTGAGCAACGAGCCCAATGTAAATCTATGTGAAACTAGAGCATTTTTAAGGCGGCTCCCCCCAGCGGTCGGCAGAGGGCCAAAAAATTGCCCAAATCGATGGGAACTGTGCTCAAATAACATGGGAACAGCATGGGGAAGACCCCTGGAAGCATCTCTGACTCTGCTGTCAGCAACGTTGTCAGAGAATTATGCCACTTTTCCCGACACACAATAAAACATACAAAAACGAAACCAAAATGGATTTTCCTGGGAAATATGTTAAGGAACATCCTTTCCAGGGTAATGACTTGAATATAAGGCAAAATAAATAACTAAAAACAAAAATACTCCTCCACAACTTGGGTTATGTTCACACGTAGCGTTTTTGATGCGTTTTTGCACTTTTGAATTGCTTTCAACCAAGACAAATGCATTCACCAGGAAATGTCATTTTAACATTTTACAAACTTATCTGGCCATGTGGTGTGTGACAAATCATCAGACACATGCATACAGTGCTGAAAAAACATGGGAACAGCATGGGGAAGACCTCTGGAAGCATCTCTGACTCCCAGGTCACTGCCTAAAAGTGTGCTCATCATAAGTGATCCTTGGAGCATGCAAAGATGCTTCCCGCTATGCACCTGTCATTGCAGAATTGCAACAATCATCGTCCATGTCCTTGTCCCACTGTAGCATTCAGTTATCCCTACCCCATTCCTTGGAATGCAAGCGCAAGTATGCAGGCAGCCACCCACCCAACCACAGGCTGCAATACTATACTGCCAAATTTTTGACAGCTGCTTGCACTTGAAATGTGGCCATTTAGGCTCGAGGAGGCAGAAGCTTTTCACAACCTCATGCCGGCGGCGGCCGGGTGTCCATACTCGGTCCCCAACCACCACTATATTTCCCGGTATCGCCTCTGCCTTCCACAAGCACGAGTCCCACAACATTACCCATGCCCTCCCCAGTGCACTTACTGGAAAGGACCGCCTAACCACAAACATGTGGACAGGTAAATGTGGCCAGGGACGATACGGAGCCAGTCCACAACTTTTTTTGCTAAGAGTTGTATTTAGCTCGTTAAAAGGACTGGCATAGTGGGAAACCGTATCTACCCTGTGTGTCATTTCTCCCAGGAAGTCCTCTAAAGCTGCTTGCACTTGAAATGTGGCCTGAACATTAATGCTGGTACTTTTCTGTGGGAATTTGCTTGCCTCCTACCAGCCTGTAATATTTCCAGCAAACTATGGTACGACGCCATGGTATTAGCACTGCCCCCAGTACCAGTAGCAAAGCCATGACCAATTTCCTTCTCAGGAATTGTATTTGGAAGACTGAGTGGCTGCCCAAATACATTTTCTCACAAAGGAGCAGAAGATAGAGTGGCAGTAGGTGAAGTATCTCCAGCCTGTTAGATATTAGAGGGTGAACGGCAGCACATTGGATCATTGGTTAGCACTGAAGCCTTGCAGCGCTGGCATCCAATCCCAGCAAGGACAACATCTGCAAGGACTTTGTATGTTCTCCCTGTGTTTGCGTGTGTTTCCTCCTCAGTAAAAAAGCAGCCATAGAGTGTCCAGGAACCTGTTATGATCTGCTACAGAGACTAAGGAAAGACAGGAGATCTGTCCCTACAATAGAACTAAACTAGATCCCTACGATGTAACGGGGAACCTGATCCTGCGATCAGACCCGCTAAAGTCCTCAGCTAGTCTGTACGAAGACCTATAGATGTGAGGGAGGGATCCCTACAAGAACTTGGGACTGGGATAAGTTGGACACCTCCTAGCAGAAATTGTAGCAGTCAAAGACAAACACACAACAAAAAGCATAGAGGTCCGAAGACCTAGCAAAACTAACAGAGAACGGCAACAGAGCACCAAGCTAGCTCAACAGTAGAAAATACAATGAAGTCCAGCAATGCCAGGAGGGCGGAGCCGGATTAAATAGGCAAAAATGGTCATGTGACCAGCAAACTAAAAAAAAACTAACAGGAGAGTTGTAACAGTACCCCCTCTTCTAAGAGGATCCTCCGGATCCCCTAGGCCCAGGCTTACCAGGAAACCTCCTGTGAAACGCTCGGACAAGTCTGGAAGCAGAAACATCATCCGCCCTCACCCATGAGTTATCCTCAGGTCCGAAACCCTTCCAAGCGACGAGATACTGCAAACTCCCCCTATACCGTCTAGAATTTAGGATGCGGGAAATTTCATATTCCCCGTCCTCCACCACCGGAGGAACAGTGGCAGAGGCGTCACCATCCGACACATCAGTTTTTTCAACAGAGAAACATGAAACACCGGATTAATCCTCCAGGACGTATGAACCTCCAGCCTAACAGCAGAATGGTTAACTATCTGAAGCACCTTAAAGGGCCCTACGAACTTGGGACCCAATTTTTTAGAAGGAATCCTCAATCGCAGATTCTTAGAGGACAACCAAACCATGTCACCAACAGCAAACAAAACCTCTTGCCGTTTCCTATCAAAGTACCTCTTAGATTTTTTGTTAGCCTCCTGAAGATTACCACGCACATCCATCCAAACTCTCTCCAAATCACCGGAAAAACTCTCCTCCTCAGGCACAGCCGAAACCAATTTGGAGAATGACCCAAAAGACGGATGTCTCCCAGAACAACAAAAAAAAGGCGAACACCCAGCAGAAGAGGATGTATGGTTGTTAAGAGCAAATTCAGCAAGTGGCAGAAACTCAGACCACCCCTCTTGATTGTCTGCCACAAAGTAACGCAAGAACTGCTCAACATCCTGGTTCTTCCTTTCTGTCTGGCCATTAGACTCAGGATGATATCCGTATGAAAACGACAAATGAACTCCAAACCTGTCACAAAAGGCACGCCAAAAACGAGCCACGAACTGAGGTCCCCTATCAGAAACAATGTCAGTAGGAACACCATGTAGTCTGACAATTTCCTTGACAAAGGCCTTAGCGAGTGTCTTAGCACAAGGCAATTTGATGAAGGGAACCAAGTGACACATCTTGCTAAAACGGTCCACGACCACCCAGATGACCGTGAAACCTTCAGAGGGAGGAAGGTCAGTAATAAAGTCCATAGCCAGATGTGTCCAAGGTGCACTAGGAACCTCCAGAGGGCAAAGCAACCCCGCAGCATGAGCATGCGAAGACTTGGTTCTTGCACACACAGTACATTGGCGCACCCACTTAATGACTTCCTTCTGCCATCCAGGCCACCAAAAACTGCGACCCACAAGTCTCTTGGTCTCAGAAATTCCTGGATGACCTGCCAACCGAGACTCATGACACTCAACAAACAAATCTCTCCTAAAGGTCCCAGGCACAAACAACCTCCCATGGGGAGTGTTAGATGGGGCATTCTCCTGTGCTTTAAGAATCTCATCCTCCAAAACGGAGTCCAAAGCAGCAATCACAAAACCTTCTTGTAAAATGGTCTCCTCTTCCTCCTCAACACCGACCATGGGAGAAAAGCTGCGAGACAAAGCATCTGCTTTAACATTCTTGGTACCCGGGATGTAAGTAACGGAAAAATTAAACCGCGAGAAAAAAAGTGCCCACCTAGCCTGACGGGCATTCAAGCGCTTGGCAGCATCAAGATAGATCAGATTTTTATGATCAGTGAAAACCTGAATGGGAAATTCAGCACCTTCCAAGAGGTGACGCTAGTGTTCAAATACGAGTTTAATCGCCAGCAATTCCCGATTACCAACATCGCAATTAAGTTCAGTCTCGGAAAATTTTTTTGAAAAAAAGGCACAGGGATGTACTCCATCCTTGTTTTCCTGAGACAACACCGCACCAACCCCCACCGAAGAAGCATCAACCTCAACCAAAAACGGCTTAGTCACATCAGGCTGCATAAGGATGGGAGCAGAGGTGAACCTCTCCTTTAAAAACACAAAAGCTTCAATGGCCTCAGAAGTCCACTGAACCGCATTAGCACCTTTCCTGGTGAGATCGGTCAGCGGTTTGACAATAATAGAATTTTTTTTTATGAATTTTCTGTAATAATTGGCGAAACCCAAAAACCTCTGTATCGATTTCAAACCAATAGGCCTAGGCCATTCCTGCACAGCTTGAACTTTAACCGGGTCCATCTAAAAACCCTCACTGGAGACAATGTAACCCAAAAAACTAATTCTCTGTACAGCGAACTCACATTTCTCCAGCTTAGCAAAAAGCTAATTGTCCATTAATAACTGTAATACCTCACGTACGCTCCGCCAATGAGACTCCAGATCCGGCGAATAAATCAAAATGTCATCCAAATACACAACCACATTTTTGCCGATTAAAGGTCTAAGGATGTCATTAATAAGATTCTGAAAAAATGCTGGAGCATTGGTGAGACCAAAAGGCATAACCAGATTCTCAAAATGACCCACAGGAGTGTTAAAAGCAGTCTTCCATTCATCACCCTCCTTCATGCGCAACAAATTGTATGCCCCCCGGAGATCAATTTAAGAGAACCACTTGGCCCCCACTAACTGGTTAAATAAATCAGGAATCAATGGCAGTGGGTAAGGATTGCGTACAGTAATTTTATTAATCTCACGAAAGTCCAGACAAGGACGTAAACCGCCATCTTTTTTTTTTACAAAAAAAAATCCAACAGCCACAGGAGACTTGGAAGGCCTAATATGACCGGCGGCCAAGCTTGTCTGTATGTATTCCTCCAAAGCCTTTCTCTCAGAAATAGTAAGATTAAATAAACGACTCTTAGGAAGAGTCGCTCCAGGGACAAATTCAATGGTACAATCATAGTCTCTATGGGGAGGCAAAACCTGCGACTCCTCCTCAGAAAAAACTCTCCAAAAATCCTGAATAGGTACAGGCAATTCCCCTCTATCCACAGCAGCAATGCGCCCGTTACAACACTTGTCATAACACTTAGGGCTCCAGGACTTAATTTCATTGGTAGACCAATCCAGTACAGGATTGTGCAATTTTAACCAGGGTAACCCCAATATTACTGGAGAAGGCAAATTATCCAATACCACCAAATCCAAATTCTCTTGATGAATACCATTAATAGTGAGGGGAAATTCACAGACCTTGTGAGTAACACTCTTCAACGGAGAGCCATCGACAGAAACCACAGCAATAGGGGATGACAAAGTTTTAGGTTCTAATCAAAATTTTTCCAAGAATCCCCCATCAATCAGATTCAGAGTAGATCCACAATCCACAAATACCCGAAATTCAATTAATTCATCCTGAGCAACAGTAGTGGCAGAAAGGAATACTCCCTTAGAATTTAAACAGGCAATACGGGCATGACTGACCATTTTTTTTTTCTTTCTTCATACGAAGCACACAGCTCTTAATAAAATGACCAGAATTTCCGCAATAGAAGCACAAACCTTCAGAAAGTCGGCGGTCTATTTCCTGAGAGCGGGGTGCCCTCGCCCCAATTTCCATCGGCTCTCCATTGTCAGCACAGAAACTCTCAGGACTAGAAGCTGACATAGCAGAGGATTTGCTCTCATCAACCCTTTCACGCAGTCTCCTGTCCACCCGTGTAGCGTCTGCGTCCCTGCCTCCTGCTAGGCAGAGACGCTGTTCCCCTCACCTCTCTGCTCCGTGCCCGGCGGCTTCCTCCCGCTCTGTTTACTGCGCCCGCTCTCCACCGGTCACTGTGCTTAGGGCGCGCGCGCGCGCTCCCTCTCTCTTAGCGGGGCCCCGCGCGCCGCCCTAGGGAGTCCTCGGCCAATGGCCGGAGGATCCCTCCGTGTGTGGGGCACCTCCTCCAGAATGGAGGTGCCCGAGCAATGTTGTTGCACTGTTCACTACTCTGCTTCAGCCCTCAGGTCCCGCTTCCAGTTACCTGCCAGTTTCCTGCCAGTTTGCTGTCTGATTCCTGCCTGTTATCCGCCTGCCTGCTTGCTAGCCAGAGGTCCGACGGTCTGCCTTCCAACACCTGTCAGTCTGTCTATAGACCAGCTTGTCCGCTCACCTGGGAGCGCTCATCTGCTACCTGCCTGTTAGCCTACCTGGAGGCTCCGCCGTCACATGCTGTGACCACCTGCTTATCCAGAGACTCTCGCCTGCTCACCTGGGAGCGCTCATCTGCTACCTGCCTGTTAGCCTACCTGGAGGCTCCGCTGTCACATGCTGTGACCACCTGCTTATCCAGAGACTCTCGCCTGCTCACCTGGGAGCGCTCATCTGCTGCCTGCCTGTTGGCCTACTTGGAGGCTCCGCCGTCACGTGCTGTGACCACCTGCCAGTCCAGAGACTCTCGCCTGCTCACCTGGGAGCGCTCATCTGCTGCCTGCCTGTTGGCCTACCTGGAGGCTCCGCCGTCACTTGCTGTGACCACCTGCTTATCCAGAGACTCTCGCCTGTTCACCTGGGAGCACTCATCTGCCACCTGCCTGCTAGCCTTCCTGGAGGCTCAGCCGTCACAGGTCGTACCTACCCTTTACCCAGAGACTGTCCCGGTCACTTGCTGTGACCTCCTGCCCGTTTACCCAGAGACTGTCCCGGTCACTTGCTGTGACCTCCTGCCCGTTTACCCAGAGACTATCCCAGTCACTTGCTGTGACCTCCTGCCCGTTTACCCAGAGACTGTCCCGGTCACCTGCTGTGACTATCTGCCTGTCTTCCCTGGTCGCCACCCGCTTCCTTACAAGGACCACCCCCTTGTACAAGTTGCTCAGAGGTTCCGCCTCCCAGACCCGTTACAACCCGTATAGCTAATTGCATTGCCTCCTGCAAGTTTCCAGGTGTGGGATAAGCAATCAGTAAATCCTTAACCCTTTCACCTAGTCCTGCAAGAAACAAGCTTTTCAAAGCTGAATCGTTCCACCCCACCAGGGCAGACCACCGACGGAAGTGAGAACAATATTTTTCCACATTGCCTGATCCCTGCCATAAACGTCTTAATTCAGACTCAGCAGATGAGACACGATCAGGATCATCGTACAACAAACCCAAAGCAGAAAAAAAACTATCCACTGAACTAAAGCACGGATCACTAGGTTGGAGAGAGAAGGCCCATCCCTGAGGATCTTGGCGCAAAAGTGACATTATGAACCCTATGCGCTGTGATTCATCACCAGAGGATCCAGGTCTCAAACGAAAATATAATAGACAAGCATTTTTAAAAGAAAAAAATCTTGTTGTTCGCCAAAAAATAGATCAGGCAGACGTACCTTTGGTTCCACAAAATGCGCTCCAGAACAGCTACTCACGTGTTCTTGGAGCTTGGTCACCTCCAGAGAGAGTCCCTGCAAGCGTTGAGCCAAATCTTGCACCGAGATCATGATGGAAAACTGGAGGTCTTTCCTTAGAGAAAATTTTTTTCTTTTATGGCTGGACTTACTGTTATGATTTGCTACAGAGACTAAGGAAAGACAGGAGATCTGTCCTTACAATAGAACTAAACTAGATCCCTACAATGTAACGGGGAACCTGATCCTGCGATCAGACCCGCTAAAGTCCTCGGCTAGTCTGTACGAAGACCTATAGATGTGAGGGAGGGATCCCTACAAGAACTAGGGACTGGAATAAGTTGGACACCTCCTAGCAGAAATCGTAGCAGTCAAAGACAAACACACAACAAAAAGCATAGAGGTCCGAAGACCTAGCAAAACTAACAGAGAACGGCAACAGAGCACCAAGCAAGCTCAACAATAGAAAATACAATGAAGTCCAGCAATGCCAGGAGGGCGGAGCCGGATTAAATAGGCAAAAATGGTCATGTGACCAGCAAACTAAAAAAAAACTAACAGGAGAGTTGTAACAGAACCTTCCCACACACTTTTCTTAGTCAGGACTGCTTCTCGGCAGGGTTGGACGGTCCCACCAGAGAATCCTCTGGTGTTCCTTGGCTTCTACCTGAAGAGAGTTCATGATAGCGCTAACTTTGCAGCTGCTATGGGGCTCTTGAGCGGGTGAGAAAGTTTAGGGCTCAGAATCAAATCCTCTGGTGGGCACAGTATTTTTCAATCTGAAACAGCTTCTCAGTGGGAGTTGTATTTCACCACAGCCATATTCTTTAGCTCGTTGAAAGGGCTGGCATAGAGGGAAACCATATCTACCCTAGCTGTCATTTCTTCGTCACCAGGTTCCACCCATTGTTACACACGACCATGCCTGGCTGTATGTTCAGCGGTGAGAGCCACAGATCAGGCTGCTGTGTTACAGCTTTCAACAACTCTGCAGTGCTGGGCGGTTTGTCAATTAAGCATTAAGCATGTAATCTTCAGCACAGCCTGTTGCCGCTTGGCCAAGGCAGTGCTGCGGTGCTGTCAGCTTGTGACTGATGTGGTCATTTCGGAGATGGAGGAGGAGGTGCATGAGCTGAAAAATGTGATTACATTGAGGTTAAATTGGTGACGCTGTTTTTTATACTAAGAAAGATTCTATTGTTTTGTTTTTTTACATTATTTTTTAAGACAAATGCATTCACCGGGAAATGTCATTTTAACATTTAACAACCTTATCTGGCAATGTGATGTGTGACACATCATCAGACACATCCTGTTTTATTTATGATGGAGGGACTCTGAAAGTCATAAAGCCTATTTTTATAGGGACATAGATGGCCCTTACTATTCTTAAAAGGCCAGCAGTCGCCCTAGCTATTGTTCGAGAGCCATCAGCCGGCTATGCTTTGTTGTTCCCATTATTAACAAGTGGGTCTCCTATACTGTTATTGCGTGTCCAGTGACTGCAAGGGTTGCCAAAAATTTGGAAGCAACCCAATACCCCTTTGAAGAGACATAGAGGAGCGTCTCAGTAAAAAAATATGTTCCCATTATAAAGGAGCATGTCTCCTATAGTGGTAATGCCCATACTGTGATTGCAAGGGCTGCCAAAATTTGGAAAAAAACTCACTAAGAATTTAAAGACACATAGAGCAGGGCCACAGTAACAAGGTACGGCATGTTCCTATTAGAAAGGAGAGGGTCTGCTATACAGTTATAGGGTATGCAGTGAGTCCAATGGCTGACCAATTTTAGGAAAAACCCCACTAAGAATTTAAAGACACAAAGAGCAGGGCCACAGTAATGACATATTCCCATTAGAAAGGAGAGAGTCTCCCATAGTGTTGGATTATGCAGTGAATGCAAGGGCTGCCAAAAATTTGGAAGCACTTCAATTACCCTTGGAAGAGACGTGGAGGAGGGCCTCATAAAAAAATGTTTCCATTAGAAAGTAGTGGGCCTCCTCTACTCCTAAATCTAAAGAGCCTGAATCAGCATATCACATATAGATTCCATTTTGAACCTTCAGAAAGATTCAAGGTCCCATTAATAGGCAGAGTCTTTATCATGGCAACTATAGACCTCCAATATGTTTACTATCATGTGACCATACATCCAAGATATCGGAGATTCCAGAGATGTGAGGTCACTCAAGGACAGGAAGTTCTTCATTTTTAGTTCAATGTCCTTCCATTTGGGATTTCTTCAGCTCCTCGAATATTCACGAAAATCATTGCAGAGGTGGTGATGATCATCAGGAAGCAAGATATTTGCATTATTCCTTAACTGGACAATTTTCTAGTTATAGCTTCCTATGTTCAATGTCCCAGAGATCATCTTCAGTGAACTCTCCAGATTCTATCATCCCTAGTTTGGATAGTGCATCAAGAAAAATCAGATCTAACTCCTTCCACCAAGGAAGCCTTCTTAGGGATACTCCTAAATTCCAAAGATCAAATCTCTTCTCTTCCAGTAACCAAACAATTGCATATAATATCCATAGTTTGAATTCTAAGAAACCAGAAGACTGTTTATGACATTATGTATCTAAGCAGTTCCCTGAGCTGAGGCTCATACAAGAGTACTACAGAACTTCATTCTTTGACGTTGGGACAAATATCCAGGTTCATTCAGCAGAAGAATCCGCATACCTTATCATGTAAAAACATCACTCGATGGGTGGCACAACCCAGAGAATGTGTCGTAAGAAACATCCTGAGTTCAGTATCCCCTTTCATCAGTAATAACAGATGCCAGCAAGAGGGGTTGGGAAAATGTTATAACTCAGGTCGCCTTCCAAGGTGTCTGGCCAAAGACATGAATGGGCAGTCCTCACAGTACAGAGAAATGAGAGCTGTGGAAGAAGCGCTCAGGTCAGCAAAATTTTAACTGCAGGAAACCCATGTCAGATTGCGTTCCGACAACATGACGATAATGGCTCACCTAGGAGATCAAAGGGGCACAAAACACAGGAACCTGCGGGAGGTCTCGACAAGAATGTTTTGTTGGGCGGAGCATCACCTCCTGTCCTTGTCAACCCTTGACCTAAATGGAGCCAACAGTATTGTAGCATCGGGGTCTCTGCCTTCTTCCCTCTCACCTCCTCTCTCCCCGCTCTCCTTCCCAGCCTGCTGTCGGCATGCGCCGCCCTGTAGCTTCAGCGTCTCTGCCTCCTGACCGGCAGAGACGCCGTCCCTTTCACCTCGCTCCCCGCCCTGCTTCTCAGCCTGCTGTCAGCGCGCGCAGTCCCCCGGGCACTGTGCTTAGGGCGCGCACTCCCCCCTTCTTATAGGGGCCGCGCGCGCCGTCCTAAGGAGTCCCCGGCCAATAGCCGAGGGACCTCCCATATATAGGGCTCCTCCTCCAAAATGGAGGTGCCCGGGCAAAGTTGTTGCACAGTTTCTGATCTCTGCTTCAGCCCTCAGGTCCCGCTGCTAGCCTGACTCCTCGTCCTGCCTGCCAGCCTGTTATCTGCCCATTACCTGCCGAGCCTGCCAGCCTGCTCACCTGGGAGTGCTCACCTGTTACCTGCCTGTTACCTGCCCTGTCTGCCAGTCCGCTCACCTGGGACCATCCGCCTGTTACCTACAGAGTCCGTCAGCCCGCTCACCTGGGAGCATCCGTCTGTTACCTGCAGAGTCCGTCAGCCCAATCACCTGGCAGCATCCTTCTGTTACCTGCAGAGTCCATCAGCCCGCTCACCTGGGAGCGCTCACCTGTTTCCTGCCTGTTACCTGCCTTGTCGGTCTGCCAGCTCACCTGGGAGCGCCCGACTGTTTCCTGCCAGCCTGCCTGGAGGCTCTGCGGTCACTTGCTTTGACCACCTGCCTGGTAAACCTAGAGACTACTACCTGCTCTGCTGTCAAGTACCGTGACCACATGTCAGCTACCAGAGACTTCTGCCTGCTTACTGTGTCCATCCGTCATAATGGTCAGTCCCAGCCATCTGACCCGTGGGAGCCACCTGCTATCTTACAAGGTCGTCCCCAGAGTAGCACCTGGTCCCTAAGCCGGATCCTCCCTGGTCACGGTGTCATTAGCTGCCGTCCGACCAGGGTCGGTTCGGGTTGATACTTAGCCACACCCCTCTGGGTCCCTCCTTGCACCTCGGCACAGAGGTTCCACCACCCGGACCCGTAACAGTTTCCTCGGGCCATGGAACCTGGTGGCACCCAAGCTCCCTCGCTCTCTGACCTATACCACGAAGTATACCGTCAGAGAACCCAACAGGAATCCATCCTGAACCAACTGCGAAGTGTCAACTCCCGCCTGGACACACTGACTGCTCCACCAGTAACCACAGCTAGTCGCCCGACTCGCACCCCGGTAGCGCCGCTGCCCACCAATACCATGGCATCCTGCCCCGGACCCCGGCTTTCTGCACCTCCTCATTTCGGAGGCGACCCCGCTCTAGCTCGGGGCTTCATAAACCAGTGCACCCTGCACTTTGAACTCTTGGCTCATCAGTTTATCTCCAACCGGGCCAAAGTGGCTTTCATCATTAGAGATGAGCGGTGTTAGACTCGAACTGTTCGCCAATCTCAAATTCGAGCTGTTTTGGGTGGTGTTCGAGCCATTCGGCGAACACGAACGATTTGAAAAAAATTCGGCTGTTCGAGGTTATGTTCGATAACTGTTCGTGCAGCAAAATCATAACTGGATTTCTTCTCAGTAATGCTGAAAATTAATGTTAATATTAGAGATGAGCGTTGTTCTACTCGAACTGTTCGCCAATCTCAAATTCGAGCTGTTTTGGGCGGTGTTCGAGCCGTTCGGCGAACACGAACAATTTGAGAAAAATTCGGCTGTTCGAGGTTATGTTCGATAACTGTTCGTGCACCAAAATCATAACTGGATTTTTTCTCAGTAATGATGAAAATTAATGTTAATACGCAGTTTGAGTGTACAGCGGGGTGGGGGGAGGGGCAGGGGATGGATCTCTGCAGGAACAATGAAGATCTCCATTTTTTTTTCTCTTTCCCGCATTTGCAGTGGGGAGGTGCAATCTGTCAGCCTATCAGCAGCGCACACACGGAGCGAAGTGCTTTTTTTCACACAAGCAAGGGCATGTGTCATTGGCAGTGTATGTCACATGTCCTTGCCCTATAAGACCAAGCCATTTTCCCCGTCGCCACCATTTTCTCACTGCTGCAGCTGCGTGTTAGATGGCACCGCTGTTGCTGTGTGCGCTATACCTTGTTAATTTCAAGCCAATTTTCGCACAAATATACAGATAGCTTGGGAGTAGGGAATAGTTGTGATTTCAGTCCTTTTAAGGACTAGGTTACAGCATTTCCTACGACTTTTATCAGGGAGGTCTGTGCTCTTAAATAAATAGGTTGTGGGAGTAAAGACTAATTGTAATTGGAGTCCTTTTCAGGACTAGGTTACATGAGTTCCTATCAGTTTTTGCCAGGCAGGTCTGTGCCAGTGCTGTGCAAGTTTTTTTCACAGCATTTGGCTGAATCTAGCAAAGCTAATCCTTTTTGGCCTATTGCAGAGTGTGTTAGTCAGTGGAGTAGCCTATCTGTGTTGCAAGATATACCACCTGTGTATAGAATACCAATTTTTTTACTGCACCTAGTGAAGTAAAATCTTTTGGGCATAGCATCATTCTATTAGTCCATCTATACTGACCTCCATCAGGTTGCAAACTAAATATAATTTTTTTCTGCATCTAGCTCTGAAAAAATATTTGGGCTTCTAGCGGTGTGTGGGACTTGGTCTATTAGTCCATCTATACTGACCTCCATCAGGTTGCAAATTAAAAATATTTTTTTTCTGCATCTAGCTCTGAAAAAATATTTGGGCTTCTAGCAGTGTGTGGGACTTGGTCTATTAGTCCATCTATACTGAAATCCATCAGGTTGCAAATTGAATAAAAAAATTTTCTGCATCTAGCTCTGAAAAAATATTTGGGCTTCTAGCAGTGTGTGGGGCTTGGTCTATTAGTCCATCTATACTGACCTCCATCAGGTTGCAAATTAAAAATATTTTTTTTCTTCATTTAGCTGTGAAAAAATATTTGGGCTTCTAGCAGTGTGTGGGACTTGTTCTATTAGTCCTTCTATACTGACCTCCAGCAGGTTGCAAATTGAATATAATTTTTTTCTGCATCTAGCTCTGAAAAAATATTTGGGCTTCTAGCGGTGTGTGGGACTTGGTCTATTAGTCCATCTATACTGACCTCCATCAGGTTGCAAATTAAAAATAATTTTTTTCTGCATCTAGCTCTGAAAAAATATTTGGGCTTCTAGCAGTGTGTGGGACTTGGTCTATTAGTCCATCTATACTGACCTCCATCAGGTTGCAAACTGAATATATTTTTTTCTGCATCTACCTCTGAAAAAATATTCGGCTTCTAGCTGTGTGTGGGACTTGTTGTATTAGTCCATCTATACTGACCTCCATCAGGTTGCAAACTGAATATATTTTTTTCTGCATCTACCTCTGAAAAAATATTCGGCTTCTAGCTGTGTGTGGGACTTGGTCTATTAGTCCATCTATACTGACCTCCATCAGGTTGCAAATTGAATAAAAAAATTTTCTGCATCTAGCTCTGAAAAAATATTTGGGCTTCTAGCAGTGTGTGGGACTTGGTCTATTAGTCCATCTATACTGACCTCCATCAGGTTGCAAATTCAAAATAATTTTTTTCTGCATCTAACCCAGCCAATAGTTTTGGCCTAATACCACAGTTTGGCCACTCAGCTCTGCTCGGTTACCATCCATTGTTTTTTTGTGCAAACAACTCCAGAGTTGTGAATTAGTTAACCACCAAAATGAGTGGAAAAAGGCCTGCTGCTGGTGGAAAGGGGAATAGGCGTGTTGGGAAGGGGAAAAAAGGTTGTGTCCGTGGGGTAGGTGCAGAAGAAAGACGATTTTCCAGCCAAACTAAAATGTCTACTTCTTTTAGCGGACAATGTGATAAGATCCCTTTCTTACGGCCACGCCAATCGCTACAAATTCCAGATGAGGCACAAAAACAGCAGGTGCTTCAACGGATATCAAGTGCTCCTTTAAGTGGGCTCTCCTCCACATCAACTTCAACATCACAAATACTCCAGTCCTCAAAGGTGTCACCCAAATCGCACTTGCTTCCTCACAGCTCCCAAGTCTCCAGCTGCCCGTCTGAGTATGAGGTAGAACAGATGGTTGAGTCTGCAGAGCTGTTTACTCATACTATAGCCTGGGAATCAGAGGTCGACTCCAGCGCTTCTGTGAATCCAGACGAGGAAATGATCTGCACTGATGCCCAGAATCTTTATGAGTCGGATCCAGGACCAGACGCAGAAGGTTCTGACCATAATGTAGACCCTCATTCCCAAACTGTAACTCCTGTTGGTGGAGACAATGAGGAAGACGATGATAAGACTCAAATACCTGATTGGAGCGACAACTTTAGTTTTTTGTCAGGGCAGGAACAGGTTGGCTCTGAGGACGACGGGTGTGATAACGCACTGGGTGATGATGATGAGGTCGGAGATCCCACTTACTGTCAACCCACAGTCAGCCAAGAGATGAGGTCAGCAGAGGAGGTGGAGGAAGATGCTAGTGACGACGAGGTCAGGTTGCGCCTTCCTGGACAGAGACGTAGTACTGGAAGCACGTCAACAACTGCATCCTCAAACACAACTCTGCCTCTCACCACAAGTCGTGGTGGCTCTTCAGGTCGCATGGGTGCTAAGCCTTGCATAGCCTGGACATTTTTTCAGATCGATAAAGATGACCCAACTCGTGTTATCTGTAACATTTGTCAGCAAAAGCTAAGTAGAGGCCAAAAAATACATAGTTTGAGTACTTCATGCATGAACCGGCACATGGACATGAAGCATAAGTTGCAGTGGGAAGCTCAGTGTGCTACAATGCGGCCTAGCCGGCCGGGCCAACCACCGTCTGCCATATCTTGTGCATCCGCGGCCTCTTCATCCTCTGTGACTGGGGGGACAGCAGTCACACCTGTTTTGGGGCGCAGACCTGCCACCTCTTTACCCGCAACAGCCAGCGTGATTGGCAGGTCATCATTTTCTTTGGAGGTGGTAACACCAGCTGGTGTTGAGCGCTGTCTGACATCGATAGCACCACCTTTGGATCAAGGCAACCTAACATGTCCGCCTGCATCTTCCTCACAGACCGGCAGTTTGCCGGGGACACCCTTATCAACCCCGTCTAAGCACAATAGCCAGCCCTCGGTCCCTCAGATGTGGACAAGTAAAAGACCATTTCCTCCTAGCCATGAGAAAGCTAAGAGGTTGAATTTCACCATCTGCAAGCTCTTGGCTACAGAAATGCTGCCTTTCCGCCTGGTGGACACAGAGGATTTTCGAGACATTATGTCCGTCGCAGTGCCCCAGTACCAGATGCCCAGTCGGCACTACTTCTCAAAGAAAGGTGTGCCTGCGCTCCACCAGCATGTCGCACACAACATCACCGCTTCTTTGAGAAACTCTGTGTGTGACAGGGTGCATTTCACCACAGACACTTGGACGAGTAGGCATGGACAGGGGCGTTACATGTCGCTGACTGGGCACTGGGTAACTATGGTGACAGCAGGACAAGGGGCTGCTGTCCAAGTCTTGCCGTCCCCACGAGTTGTGCGTCAATCCTCTTTATGTCAAAGTTCCTCCACTGCTTCTGCCTCCTCAACCTCCTCTCGGTCTTCCACCTGCACCCAAAGCCTGTCTGGTCATGCCACAAGCTTTCTAACTGCGCAGAAGGGATCCTGCACACCTCCTTACTATGCTGGCAGTAGGGCTCAACGTCATCAGGCGGTTTTTACATTGAAATGTCTGGGAAATGTGAGTCACACAACTGAGGAGTTGTGGTCAGCTCTGGAGAACCCATTTCACGAATGGTTGTCTCCACTGGACCTGAAACCAGGGAAGGCCGTGTGCGACAATGCTGCAAAGCTGGGTGCGGCCCTTCGCCGGGGCAATGTCACACACGTGCCTTGTATGGCTCACGTGTTGAACCTGGTTGTCCAGCAATTTTTAGCCCACTATTCCAGACTAGATAGCCTTCTGCAGAGGGCACGGTCGCTGTGTGCTCACTTCCGCCGTTCGCATCCCGCAGCTCAGCGACTTACATCTCTACAGAAGTCGTTGGGCCTGCCACTTCACCGGCTAAAATGCGATGTGCCTACCCGGTGGAAATCAACTCTGCACATGTTGCAGCGACTGTGGCAGCACCGACAAGCCCTGGTGCAATACGTTCTGACGTATAGCCTGGGCCAACGAGATTCAGAGGTGGGGCAAATCACGCTGGAGGAGTGGTCTCAGATCAGGGACCTATGCACCCTTCTGCACAGTTTTGAAATGGCGACGAAGATGTTTAGTGCTGACGATGCCATTATCAGCATGACTATTCCGGTGATTTACATGCTGGAGCACATGTTAAACAGAATTCGGAGTCAGGTGGTGGCACGCATGCAGGAGTATCAGCAGAGACTGTTGCAGAATCTTACATGTGCTTTTCCACAAAATACCAGTGGTGCACGTAGTGAATCTCACAGTTCCAACTTGCCAACCGTGGGACCGTCAAGTGTTCAGCACTCAAACCGTAACAGAACCACAGTATCTGCTGGTAACATCAATTTTGCGGAATCATTTCACCACTTTTTTAGCCCATCCTTTGCAAGGCCACAGGAGACAAGAAGTCTGACACATAGTCAACGCCTAGAGACGATGGTACAGGAGTATCTCCAAGTAAACATTGAAGCCACGACTGTGTCACTGGACCCTTGCTCTTTTTGTGCTTCCAATCTGGATAAATGGCCGGAGATAGCCACTTACGCCTTGGAGATCTTGTCATGCCCCGCAGCCAGCGTTCTGTCTGAACGTGTGTTCAGCGCTGCTGGTGGTGTGCTGACAGATAAGCGCACGCGGCTCTCCACTGAAAATGTAGACAGACTCACGTTCATAAAGATGAACAAATCATGGATCCGAAACGACTTTTCTACCCCTGTGTCATCCTGGGGAGAGTAAAAGCTTGATGATTGGTTAAAATCACCCTACCAACCGTTTTAAGCTTTCAAATTACTAATCATGTTTATCTGTATCTTGACTGGAAAATAATTTGGGCTTTGTAGCAGTGTGCAGCACTGATCCTATTAGGCCATCTATACTAAAGCTTCAACAGATTTAAAATTAATAATAATTTTCAGCTGCATCTAGCCCGGAAAATAATTTTGGGGCTCCGAGATGCGCAAGACACATAAGTGCCTTCTTGCTGCACTACCTGCAGCATGACCCTCATATTGTCAGAATTCGAAGTAATCATGACTACTGGGTTGCCACACTCTTAGATCCCCCAAACTTTTCGATCAACCTTTTCATTTTAATAAAGACCAAAAAAATGGTCATTTTTGAAATTATAAGCATTAGCAGGTTGTTAGAAACTGAAATCAAACAGTTTTCAACTCAAAACTTTATTCTAGGTGATGTTACATCTTCACATAGGACCCCTTGTTCGAAAGGAGCTTCTGAACTCTCTCGTCCATTGAATTTGTCAGGTTTTGGATGGTTTCTGCTTCAATTGTTTTGCATGAGGACAGAATACCCTCCCAGAGCTGTTGCTTAGATGTGAACTGCCTCCCGCCATCATAGACACTCCTTTTAATGATGCTCCAAAGGTTCTGAATGGGGTAGAGGTCAGGGGAGCATGGGGGTCACACCATAAGTTTGTCCCCTTTTATGCCCATATCAGCCAGAGATGCAGATGTTTTATGTGCAGCATGAGATGGTGCATTATCATGCAGAAAAATGATCTTGCTGTGAAATACACGGTTCTTCTTCTTAAACCATGGCAGGAAGTGCTGTTTGAGAAAATCCACATACATTATGGAGTTCATCTTTAGCGCCTTCAGGGATCCTAAAGGGGCCGACAATCTCTCTCCCCATGATTCCAGGCCAAAACATTACTCCACCTCCTCCTTGTTGGCGCTGTAGTCGTATTTGCGTGGGGTGTCCATCAACCAGCCATCCTCCACTCCATCCATCTGGACCATCGAACGCTGCACGGCACTCATCCGTGAACAAAACAGTTTTGAAATCAGTCTTCATGTAATGTTTGGCCCACTGGAGCCGTTTCTGCTTGTGTGAAGTGGATAGAGGAGGTCGACAGGATGGCGTATGCACAGCTGCAAACCTCTGAAGGACCCTGCATCTTGTTGTTCGGGGGACGTTGGAGGCACAAGCAGCTTCAAAAACTTGTCTGCTGCTATGACAAGGCTTTTTTGCCGCTGCTCTTTCAACCTGACGTAATTGCCTGTAGGAAAGAGTCCTCAATTTGCCCTTATCAGCACGCACACGTGTGTACTGTGAATCAGCTACATACTTCTTGATTGCCAAGACACTTCATCCTGATCATCGCACAATGTTGATTGTAGTCATGCCTTGACCTAAACACTCCACAATTTGTTGCTTCTCAGCAGCCGACACATCCTTTTTCTTTCCCATTTTGGCAGAAAATGTAGGCTGCTTAATAATGTGAGACAGCCTTCTTAAGTAGTCTTGCCTTTCATTGGACACACCTGCCAAACTAATTAGCACAGGTGTCTGCAATTGCTTACAGTGATATAAAGAGCCCTGACACACATCACCATCAATGAGTTTAACTGACAAACAAACAAATTCTTCCCTTATCACTCCTAAACACTTTTTGCAAAATAATTTGGAACGCAGTGTACATGTGCTTTTCCACAAAACACCAGTGGTTCACGTAGTGAATCTTACAGTTCTAACTTGCCAACCGTGGTCTGTATGGAGTTGTTCAATAAAGGGCCCAAAATTAAGATAACATAGATGGGAGAGGTCTCTATGAATAGGAATTCCTAAGTATTTGATACCCTGTGAGGGCCAGGCAAAGGGAAAGTTGGACTGGATGGAATCCTATATGGATTTGGGGAGGGAGACATCGAGGGCCTCAGACTTCGCTGCATTGATTTTAAAATTTGACCATGTAACAAAGTGATCTATTTCAGCCATAACAGCATGGATGGATATATGTGATTGAGTGATATATACTAGGACATCATCAGCAAATAGAGAGCACTTGTACTCGGTGCCTCCCACCTCAATCCACCTAATATTGGGGTTATGGCGAATTGATGAGAGCAGGTGCTCCGTCACTAGGATGTATAAGAGAGGGGACAGAGGACATCCCTGCCTTGTCCCATTGGTGATTGTGAAAGGTGATGAAAATGTTCTGACGCACCCCCTGGGCCTTGGGACACCCGGAGCCGGACCCTTTTTGGTGGATGCTGGTGGTTGTAGTCTTCGTGGCGGCGATCCGGTTCCGTGGCTCAGGGCGGTCAAACCAGTGGCGGAACTATTTATGTGGTTTTGATGTTTAAATGTCCGACTATGCCACCCGTGGATTGCGGTCAGAGTGAACCGCCGCTACAGGGCAGACCGCTAAGGCTGGTGTTGTGTGTGCAGCAGAGCGTAGCATAACTCCCCACGGGAGGAGTATAGCCTCAGGGCAGTGTATGCGGAGGATGGGGGTGATGGTGCAGGGCAGCAGCAGTAACGACACGGAGTCAGTGATGCAGTTCAGGGCCTTTACTCACAGTTCTTATTATCCAGACCACGTCTGCAGGTAACGGCTGCCCACGTCGTACTGTGCTCACCAGGTGAGGGGCTCAGACAACTCCCAGATAACTTTGGAGCGCTTCACAGGACCCCCTTTGTGTGTCCTTTGTCTGACCTTTCTTACCAACACTTCTGTCCGGCTGCCTCGGGCCTCCTCTTGGTAAACTTGGCGCCAGTTTCCCTGACCCTATGTGGTGCCTTCCTAGCGGGTGTAGCAAGGGGCTGCGCCACATAAAATGTCAGAGCCTCCGGTTTCTAGCTGAGGGTCGTTTCCTGCCTCCACTAGTTCGGGGACCGGTCTCCCCCTTTGGCCTGACCCCTCCACGCAGGTGGATTCGGGCGTGCGGTGGCGACTCGCCCGTCCGCACCCCTGGGATCCCTTCATTCCTCGTTCCTGGAGCCTTCTCCGCTCCTCTTCCTTCCTTCTCCCTCTTGCAGGCCTGGGCCTCTGTTACTAGGCCCGCCTCCGGAGCAGAGCTCATGTAGAGCCCCTGCTCCCTGCCACTTCTGCTCAGACTTCTCTGCACTGAACAAAGATGGTGCCCACCTTTTATACTCCCTTCTCAATGCACCCAGGAACTGCTTCCTCCCTGCTCCTGCACTGCAGGGTTCCCCTTCCTCAGTGTTCCCTCCCCCCACTCCAGCCAGGGACAGGGACTGTCGTGCCCATCTCAGGGGCATATTGGTCGCCCTGCCCCACGGCAATGTGGTGTAATGCATGCAGGTGTCGGGTCCTGATCCACACTCCATCCTTATCTGAGAGTGAGATATCACACCTCTGGGTGAGGTGCAATACGTCTGTAGCAACCGAGCCCTCGGTGCTACAGTTCCATTTATCTTCAGCCTACGTGACGTATTGTGATACAGGGCCGTGATTTTGGCTATAAAAGGGTCCCCTAGACCCCTACCCCAAGCTTTTTAAGAGAATCATATATGGCGTGCCAGGAGACTCTATGGAATGCTTTCTCAGCATCCAACGAGAGTATCTACTTACAAATTTTTAACTGCATCTAGCCCAGGAAATACTTTGTGCCTAGTAGCAGTGTCTGCTAGTCAGCGGATTATCCCGGCTGTTAAGCAAGCTACACCACCTGTAGTTTGGACACTTAATTTTTTCAAAGGAAATGCTTCGGGACCACGGGATACTCAGTGAAGAGCATCAGGAGGCACCCCAAGGCATAGGGGCTGGGACTGGCAGTAGGATGCCGTGCGGTGGACAGCCGAGCTCGATCCTTAAAAAAGCTTTTTAACTGCAGCAGCTTTAGTGGACGCTACTGGAGCTGGAATTACGCGGCTGCTGGCATGAGACTTGCCCTCCAATAGATCCTTGTAAATGGATTTAAAGTGTATTCATTCAAATTAGAGAGACAATTTAAATTAAAAAGCTTAGAGCTGCCTCCACCACAGGGGGGCTCTCTCGACCCACCAGCGGACAGGCACCAGTATTGGGAGAGGGGGGCTGGCCGTCAGGGTTCACCGCGGCTCTGGCACAAACCCGGCGACACGGAGGTGGCACGGGCAGGAGCGGACTGGCCGTGTCGGCTTCTCACTTTTTGGATTTTAGAAGGGCATGACATGCCTATATCTGTGTCTCCCCCTCCTTTTACTCCTCCACCTCTTTTATTTTCGCATGACTATATGTACTTGTCACTTTTCCATGTGTTAGTTGTGTCTTCTGAGCAGTTTGTCAGCTTTTGGACACCTTTGAAGGTGTTTTCTATGTGTTTCTATGTGTTTTTGTTTGCCTGCCATTGGTTTTAACGGTGTTCGAAGGTGTTCGTCGAACAGTTCGACGAACAGTTCGGCGAACACACGGCTGTTCGACGAACCGAACCGAACTCGAACACTACGGGGGTGGCTCAACACTAGTTAATATGCAGTTTGAGTGTTAAGCGGGGCAGGGGGAGGGGCAGGTTATGGATCTCTGCAGGAATAATGAAGATCTCCATTTTTTTTTCTCTTTTCCGCATTTACAGTGGGGAGGTGCAGTCTGTCAGTCTATAAGCAGCGCACACACGGAGCGAACTGCTTTTTTCACACAAGCAAGGGCATGTGTCATTGGCAGTGTAAGTCACATGTCCTTGCCCTATAAGACCCAGCCATTTTCCCCATCGCCACCATTTTCTCACTGCTGCAGCTGCGTCTTAGACGGCACCGCTGTTGCTGTGTGCGCTATACTTTGTTAATTTCAAGCCAATTTTCGCACAAATCTACAGATAGCTTGGGAGTAGGGAAGAGTTGTTATTGCAGTCCTTTTAAGGACTAGGTTACATCATTTCATACGACTTTTACCAGGCAGGTCTGTGCTCTTAAATAGATAGGTTGGGAGTAAACACTAATTGTAATTGCAGTCCTTTTCAGGGCTAGGTTACATCAGTTAATATCACTTTTTGCCAGGCAGGTCTGTTTTAGTGCTGTGCAAGTTTTTTTCACAGCATTTGGCTAAATCTAGCAAAGCAAATCCTTTTTGATCTACTACAGAGTGTGTTAGTCAGTGGGGTAGCCTATCTGTGTTGCAAGCTACACCACCTGTGTATAGAATACACATTTTTTTACTGCACCTAGTGAAGTAAAACCTTTTGAGCATAGCATCATTCTATTTGTCCATCTATACTAACCTCAACCAGGTTGCAAATTCAATATAATTTTTTTCTTCATCGAGCTCTGAAAAAATATTTAGGCTTCTAGCAGTGTGTGGGACTTGTTCTATTAGACCATCTATACTATCCTCGATCAGGTTGCAAATTCAATATAATTTTTTTCTGCATCTAGCTCTGAAAAAATATTTAGGCCTCTAGCAATGTGTGGGACTTGTTCTATTAGTCCATCTATACTAACCTCCATCAGGTTGCAAATTCAATATAATTATTTTCTGCATCTATCTCTGAAAAAATATTTCAGCTTCTAGCAGTGTGTGGGACTTGTTCTTTTAGTCCATCTCTACTAACCTCCATCAGGTTGCAAATTCAATATAATTTTTTTCTGCATGTAGCTTTGAAAAAATATTTCAGCTTGTAGCAGCGTGTGGGACTTGTTCTATTACTCCATCTATACTGACCTCCATCAGGTTGCAAATTCAATATAATTTTTTTCTTCATCTTGCTCTGAAAAAATATTACAGCTTGAAGCAGTGTGTGGGACTTGTTCTATTAGTCCATCTATACTGACCTCCATCAGGTTGCAAATTCAATATAATTTTTTTCTGCATCTAGCTCTGAAAAAATATTTAGGCTTCTAGCAGTGTGTGGGACTTGCTCTATTAGTCCATCTATACTAACCTCCATCAGGTTGCAAATTCAATCTAATTTTTTTCTGCATCTAGCTCTGAAAAAATATTTCAGCTTGTAGCAGTGTGTGAGACTTGTTCTATTAGTCCATCTATACTGAACTTCATCAGGTTGCAAATTCAATATAATTTTTTTCTGCATCTAGCTCTGAAAAAATATTTAGGCTTCTAGCAGTGTGTGGGACTTGTTCTATTAGTCCATCTATACTAACCTCCATCAGGTTGCAAATTCAATATAATTTTTTTCTGCATCTAGCTCTGAAAAAATATTACAGCTTCTAGCAGTGTGTGGGACTTGTTCTATTAGTCCATCTATACTAACCTCCATCAGGTTGCAAATTCAATATAATTTTTATCTGCATCTAACCCAGTTAATACTTTTGGCCTAATACCACAGTTTGGCCACTCAGCTCTGCTCGGTTCCCATCCATTGTTTTTTTTGTGCAAACAACTCAAGAGTTGTGAATTAGTTAACCACCAAAATGAGTGGCAAAAGGCCTGCTGCTGGTGGAAAGAGGAATAGGCGTGTTGGGAAGGGGAAAAAAGGTTGTGTCCGTGGGGTAGGTGTTAAAGCAACAGTAACATCTGCAGAAGAAAGACCATCTTCCAGCCAAACTAAAATGTCTACTTCTTTTAGCGGACAATGTGATAAGATCCCTTTCTTACGGCCACGCTAATCGCTACAAATTCCAGATGAGGCACAAAAACAGCAGGTGCTTCAATGGATATCAAGTGCTCCTTTAAGTGGGCTCTCCTCCACCTCAACTTCAACATCACAAATACTCCAGTCCTCAGAGGTGTCACCCCAATTGCACTTGTTTCCTCCCAGCTACCAAGTCTCCAGCTGCCCATCTGAGTATGGGGTAGAACAGATGGTTGAGTCTGCAGAGCTGTTTACTCATACTATAGCCTGTGAATCAGAGGTTGGCTCCAGAGCTTCTGTGAATCCAGACGAGGAAATGATCTGCACTGATGCCCAGAATCTTTATGAGTCGGATCCAGGACCAGACGCAGAAGGTTCTGACCATAATGTAGACACTCGTTCCCAAACTGTAACTCCTGCTGGTGGAGACAATGAGGAAGACGATGATGAGACTCAAATACCTGATTGGAGTGACAACTTTAGTTTTTGTCAGGGCAGGAACAGGTTGGCTCTGAGGACGACGGGTGTGATAACACACAGGGTGATGATGATGAGGTTGGAGATCCCACTTACTGTCAACCCACAGTCAGCCAGGAGATGAGGTCAGCAGAGGAGGTGGAGGAGGATGCTAGTGACGATGAGGTCAGGTTGTGCCTTCCTGGACAGAGATGCAGTACTGGAAGCACGTCAAGAACTGCATCCTCAAACACAACTCTGCCTCTGACCACAAGTCGTGGTGGCTCTTCAGGTCAGATGGGTGCTAAGCCTTGCATAGCCTGGGCATTTTTTCAGATCGATAAAGATGACCCAGCTCGTGTTATCTGTAACATTTGTCAGCAAAAGCTAAGTAGAGGCCAAAAAAAACATAGTTTGAGTACTTCTTGCATGAACCGGCACATGGACATGAAGCATAAGTTGCAGTGGGAAGCTCACTGTGCTACAATGCGGCCTAGCCGGCCGGGCCAACCGCCGTCTGCCACATCTTTTGCATCCGCGGCCTCTTCATCCTCTGTGACTGGCGGGACAGCAGTCACACCTGTTTTGGGATGCAGACCTGCCACCTCTTTACCCGCAACAGCCAGCGTCATTGGCAGGTCATCATTTTCTTTGGAGGTGGTAACACCAGCAGGTGTTGAGCGCTGTCCGACATCGATAGCACCACCTTTGGATCAAGGCAACCTAACATGTCCGCCTGCATCTTCCTCACAGACCGGCAGTCTGCCGGGGACACCCTTCTCACCCAAGTCTAAGCACAACAGCCCACCCTCGGTTCCTCAGATGTGGACAAGTAAAAGACCATTTCCTCCTAGCCATGAGAAAGCTAAGAGGTTGAATTTCACCATCTGCAATTTCACCAATGCTGCCTTTCCGCCTGGTGGACACAGAGGATTTTTGAGACCTTATGTCCGTCGCAGTGCCCCAGTACCAGATGCCCAGTCGGCACTACTTCTCAAAGAAAGAAGTGCCTGCGCTCCACCAGCATGTCGCACACAACATCACCGCTTCTTTTAGAAACTCTGTGTGTGACAGGGTGCATTTCACCACAGACACTTGGACGAGTAGGCATGGACAGGGGCGTTACATGTCGCTGACTGGGCACTGGGTAACTATGGTGACAGCAGGACAAGGGGCTGCTGTCCAAGTCTTGCAGTTCCCACGAGTTGTGCATCAATCCTCTTTATCTCAAAGTTCCTCCACTGCTTCTGCCTCCTCAACCTACTCTCGGTCCTCCACCTGCACCCAAAGCCTGTCTGGTCATGCCACAAGCTTTCTAACTGCGCAGAAGGGATCCTGCACACCTCCTTACTATGCTGGCAGCAGGGCTCAACGTCACCAGGCAATTTTTACTGTGAAATGTCTGGGAAATGTGAGTCACACAGCTGAGGAGTTGTGGTCAGCTCTGGAGAACCAGTTTCATGAATGGTTGTCTCCACTGGACCTGAAACCAGGGAAGGCCGTGTGTGACTATGCTGCAAACCTGGGTGCGGCCCTTCGCCGGGGGCAATGTCACACACGTGTCTTGTATAGCTCACGTGTTGAATCTGGTTGTCCAGCAATTTTTAGCCCACTATCCCAGACTAGATGGCCTTCTGCAGAGGGCACGGTCGCTGTGTGCTCACTTCCGCCGTTCACATCCCGCAGCTCAGCGACTTACATCTCTACAGAAGTCGTTGAGCCTGCTACTTCAACGGGTAAAATGAGATGTGCCTACTCGGTGGACTTCAACTCTGCACATGTTGCAGTGACTGTGGCAGCACCGACAAGCCCTGGTGCAATACGTTCTGACGTATAGCCTGGGCCAACGAGATCCAGAGGTGGAGCAAATCACGCTGGAGGAGTGGTCTCAGATCAGGGAGCTATGCACCCTTCTGCACAGTTTTGAAATGGAGATGAAGATGTTTAGGGCTGACGATGCCATTATCAGCATGACTATTCCGGTGATTTACATGCTGGAGCACATGTTAAACAGAATTCGGAGTCAGGTGGTGGCACAAGAGGAGGTGGAGGAAGTAGAGGAGGAGTTGTATGCGGAAGGGCTAACATCTGCAAGGTCAGCACCAAGGCGGCAGGCATGTGAGGGTGGGGGAGATGGTTTTACCAGGGCGCATGGTAGCAGCCAAACTAGTGAGGAAGGTGCAGGTGCCCAGGAAGAAGTGGAGGACGAACTGATGAAAGACTCATCAGATGAGGGAGACCTTGATCACATTTCTGTTGTGCGAGGTTGGGGGGAGAGGACAGAGGGAGGAAGAATGATTGTTACATCGTCACTAACACAACAGGGACTTGGTGCTCCTGGATGCGCAAGACACATGAGTGCCTTCTTGCAGCACTACCTGCAACATGACCCTCGAATTGTGCGAATTAGAAATAATCCTGACTACTGGGTTGCCACACTGTAAGATCCCCGGTACAAAAGGAAATTTGCAGAAATTATTCCTGCCATAGAAAGGGATGCACGCATGCACGGGTACCAGCAGAGACTGTTGCAGAGTCTTACTTGTGCTTTTCCCCAAAACACCAGTGGTGCACGTAGCGAATCTCACAGTTCCAACTTGCCAACCGTGGGACCGTCGAGTGTTCAGCACTCAAACCATAACAGAAACACAGTATCTGCTGGTTAACATCAATTTTGCGGAATCATTTCACCACTTTTTTAGCCCATCCTTTGCAAGGCCACAGGAGACTAGAAGTCTGACACATAGTCAATGCCTAGAGACGATGGTACAGGAGTATCTCCAAGTAAACATTGAAGCCATGACTGTGTCACTAGACCCTTGCTCTTTTTGGTCTTCCAATCTGGATAAATGGCCGGAGCTCGCCACATACTCCTTGGAGATCTTGTCATGCTCCGCAGCCAGTGTTCTGTCTGAACGTGTGTTCAGCGCTGCTGGTGGTGTGCTGACAGATAAGCGCACGCGGCTCTCCACTGATAATGTAGACAGACTCACGTTCATAAAGTTAAACAAATCATGGATCCAAAATGACTTTTCTACCCCTGTGTCATCCTGGGGAGTGTAAAAGCTTGATGATTTGTTAAAATCACCTCACCAACCGTTTTAAGCTTTAAAATTACTAATCATGTTTATCTGTATCTTGGCTGGAAAATAATTTGGGCTTTGTAGCAGTGTGCAGTACTGATTCTATTAGGCCATCTATACTAAGCTCCACCAGATTTAAAATTACTAATTATGATTATCTGTATCTTGGCTGGAAAATAATTTGGGCTTTGTAGCAGTGTGCAGTACTGATTCTATTAGGCCATCTATACTAAGCTCCACCAGCTTTCAAATTAATAATAATTTTTAGCTGCATCTAGCCCGGAAAATAATTTTGGGTCTCCTAGATGCACAAGACACATGAGTGCCTTCTTGCTGCACTACCTGCAACATGACCCTCAGATTGTCAGAATTCGAACTAATCCTGACTACTGGGTTGCCACACTCTTAGATCCCCCACACTCTTCGATCAACCTTTTCATTTTAATAAAGAACAAAAAAATGGTCATTTTTTAAATTATAAGCATTAGCAGGTTATTATCAACTGAAATCAAACAGTTTTCAACTCAAAACTTTATTCTACGTGATGTTACATTTGCACATAGGACCCCTTGTTCGAAAGGAGCTTCTGAACTCTCTCGTCCATTGAATTTGTCAGGTTTTGGATGGTTTCTGCTTCAATTGTTTTGCATGAGGACAGAATACCCTCCCAGAGCTGTTTCTTAGATGTGAACTGCCTCCCGCCATCATAGACACTCCTTTTGATGATGTTCCAGAGGTTCTGAATGGGGTTGAGGTCAGGGGAGCATGGTGGTCACACCATAAGTTTGTCCCCTTTTATGCCCATATCAGCCAGAGATGCAGATGTGTTATGTACAGCATGAGACAGTGCATTATCATGCATGAAAATCATCTTGCTGTGGAATACACGGTTCTTCTTCTTGAACCATGGCAGGAAGTGCTGTTTGAGAAACTCCACATACATTATGGAGTTCATCTTTACCCCTTCAGGGATCCTAAAGGGGCCGACAATCTCTCTCCCCATGATTCCAGCCCAAAACGTTACTCCACCTCATCCTTGTTGGCACTGTAGCCGTGTTTGCGTGGGGTGTCCATCAACCAGCCATCCTCCACTCAATCCATCTGGACCATCGAGCGTTGCACGGCACTCATCCGTGAACAAAACAGTTTTGAAGTCAGTCTTAATGTATTGCTTGGCCCACTGGAGCCGTTTCTGCTTGTGTGCAGTGGATAGAGGAGGTCGACAGGATGGCTTCCATACAGCTGCAAACCACTGAAGGACCCTGCATCTTGTTGTTCGGGGGACGTTGGAGGCACCAGCAGCTTCAAAAACTTGTCTGCTGCTATGACAAGGCTTTTTTGCCGCTGCTCTTTTAACCTGACATAATTGCCTGTAGGAAAGAGTCCCCAATTTTACCTTATCAGCACGCACACGTGTGTACTGTGAATCAGATACATACTTCTTGATTGTGCGATGATCAGGATGAAGTGTCTTGGCAATGTTGATTGTAGTCATGCCTTGACCTAAACACTCCACAATTTGTTGCTTCTCAGCAGCTGACACATCCTTTTTCTTTCCCATTTTGGCAGAAAAAGTAGGCTGCTTTATAATGTGGGACAGCCTTCTTAAGTAGTCTTGCCTTTCATTGGACACACCAGCCAAACTAATTAGCACAGGTGTGCTTACAGTGATATAAAGAGCCCTGACACACATCACCATCAATGAGTTTAATTGACAAACAAACAAATTCTTTCCTTATCACTCCTAAACACTTTTTGCATAATAATTTGGAACACAGTGTACATGTGCTTTTCCACAAAACATCAGTGGTTCACGTAGTGAATCTTACAGTTCTAACTTGCCAACCGTGGTCTGTATGGAGTTGTTCAATAAAGGGCCCAAAATTAAGATAACATAGATGGTAGAGGTCTCTATGAATAGGAATTCCTAAGTATTTGATACCCTGTGAGGGCCAGGCAAAGGGAAAGTTGGACTGGATGGAATCCGATATGGATTTGGGGAGGGAGACATCGAGGGCCTCAGACTTTGCTGCATTGATTTTAAAATTTGACCATGTAACAAAGTGATCTATTTCAGCCATAACAGCAGGGATGGATATATGTGATTGAGTGATATATACTAGGACATCATCAGCAAATGCAGAGCACTTGTACTCGGTGCCTCCCACCTCAATCCACCTAATATTGGGGTTATGGCGAATTGATGAGAGCAGGTGCTCCATCACTAGGATGTATAAGAGAGAGGACAGAGGACATATCTGCCTTGTCCTATTGGTGATTATGAAAGGTGATGAAAATGTTCTGACGCGCCCCCTGAGCCTTGGGACACCCGGAGCCGGACCCTGTTTGGTGAATGCTGGTGGTTATAGTCTCCGTGGCGGCAACCTGGTTCCGTGGCTCAGGGCGGTCAAACCAGTGGCGGAACTATTTATGTGGTTTTGATGTTTAAATGTCCGACTAAGCCACCCGTGGATTGCGGTCAGAGTGAACCGCCGCTGCAGGGCAGACCGCTTAGGCTGGTGTTGTGGGTGCAGCAGAGCGTAGTATAACTCCCCACGGGAGGAGTATAGCCTCAGGGCAGTGTATGCGGAGGATGGGGGTGATGGTGCAGGGCAGCAGCAGTAACGACACGGAGTCAGTGATGCAGTCCAGGGCCTTTAGTCACAGTTCTTATTATCCAGACAACTTCTGCAGATATCGGCTGCCCACGTCGTACTGTGCTCACCAGGTGAGGGGCTCAGACAACTCCCAGATAACTTTGGAGCGCTTCACAGGACCCCCTTTGTGTATCCTTTGTCTGGTCTTTCTTACAAACGCTTCTTTCCGGCTGCCACGGGCCTCCTCTTGGTAAACTTGGCGCCAGTTTCCCTGACCCTATGTGGTGCCTTCCTAGCGGGTGTAGCGAGGGGCTGCGCCACATATAATGTCACAGCCTACAGTTTCTAGCTGAGGGTCGTTTCCCGCCTCCACTAGTGTCGGGGACCGGTCTCCCCCTTTGGCCTGACCCATCCACGCAGGTGGATTTGGGCGTGCGGTGGCGACTCGCCCGTCCGCACCCCTGGGATCCCTTCTTTCCTGGAGTCTTCTTCACTCCTCTTCCTTCCTTCTCCCTCTTCCAGGCCTGGGCCTCTGTTACTAGGCCCACCTCCGGAGCAGAGCTCATGCAGAGACCATGCTCCCTGTCACTTCTGCTTAGACTTCTCTGTACTGAACTAAGATGGTGCCCACCTTTTATACTCCCTTCTCAATGCACCCAGGAACTGCTTCCTCCCTGCTCCTGCACTACAGGGTTCGCCTTCCTTGGTGTTCCCTTCACCCACTCCAGCCAGGGACAGGGACTGTCGTGCCCATCTCAGGGGCATATTGGTCACCCTGCCCCACGGCAATGTGGTGTAATGCATGCAGGTGTCGGGGTCCTGATCCACACTCCATCCTTACCTGAGAGTGAGATATCACACCTCTGGTTGAGGTACAATACCTCTGTAGCAACCGAGCCCTCAGGGTGCTACAGTTCCATTTATCTTCAGCCTAGGTGACGTATTGCGATACAGGGCCGTGATTTTGGCTATAAAAGGGTCCCCTAGACCCCTACCCCAAGCTTTTTAAGAAAATAATATATGGCGTTCCAGGAGACTCTATGGAATGCTTTCTCAGCATCCAACGAGAGTATCTAATTACAAATTTTTAACTGCATCTAGCCCAGGAAATACTTTGTGCCTAGTAGCAGTGTCTGCTAGTCAGCGGATTATCCAAGCTGTTAAGCAAGCTACACTACCTGTAGTTTGGGCACTTAATTTTTTCAAAGGAAATGCTTCGGGACCCCGGGATACTCAGTGAAGAGCATCAGGAGGCACCCCAAGGCATAGGGGCTGGGACTGGAGTTAGGACGCCTTGCGTTGGACCGCCGAGCTCAATCCTTATAAAAGCTTTTTAACTGCAGCAGCTTTAGTGGACGCTACTGGAGCTGGAATTACACGGCTGGTGGCATGAGACTTGCCCTCCAATAGATCCATGTAAAAGGTTTAAAGTGTATTCGTTCAAATTAGAGAGACAATTTAAATTAAAAAGCTGAGACCTACCTCCACCGCAGGTGGGCTCGCTCGACCCACCAGCGGACAGGCACCAGTATTGGGATAGGGGGGCTGGCCGTCAGGGTCCACCGCAGCTCTGGCACAAAGCCGGCGACACAGAGGTCACACGGGCAGGAACGGACTGGCCGTGTCGGCTTAGCACTTTTTTGGTTTTAGAAGGGCATCATATGCCTATATCTGTGTCTCCCCCTCCTTTTAGTCCTCCACCTCTTTTCTTTTCGCATGACTATATGTACTTGTCACTTTTTCATGTGTTAGTTGTGTCTTCTGAGCAGTTTGTCAGCTTTTGGACACCTTTGAAGGTGTTTTCTATGTGTTTCTATGTGTTTTTGTTTGCCTGCCATTGGTTTTAACGGTGTTCGAAGGTGTTCGCCGAACCGAACTGAACCGAACCGAACTCGAACACTATGGGGGTGGCTCAACACTATTCATCATGTCCCATCTCACTGGGGAAGCACTGGTATGGCTTAACCCCCTGTGGGAGAAAGGGATCCCCTGGTGTCTGACCTGTCGTCTTTCCTCACTGCTTTCCGGAGAGTCTTCAATGAACCGGGACGTAAGACCTCATCAGCCTCCTCTCTGCTACGTCTCCGCCAAGGGAGTCTCACCGTGGGCCAATATGCCATACGGTTCCGCACCCTCGCTTCTGAGCTTGCCTGGGATAACGAGGCCCTGGTGTCAGTCTACTGGGAGGGCCTTTCCGGTCGGATTAAAGATGAGCTCGCCGGTCGGGACATTCCTACAACCCTGGATGACCTGGTGTCGCTGGCTACCCGGATTGACATCCGGTTTCCAAAGCGCACCAAAGAGACCACGCCTGAGAGAAGGTTTGTCTGCCTTGCTCCTACTTTCCAGAGACCTGACTCCTCTTCTGTCACTCCCCGGGCACACTCACCCGAGCCCATGCAGATCGACCAGACCAAGATGGTCAAATCTCGCCAAGAGTCACGCCGAGCTGAGGGGAGCTGCTTCTATTGTGGCAGTAAGGAGCACCTGATCCGTTCCTGCCCGGAGAGGTCGGGAAACTCCAGTGTCTAGGACCGCTCGGAGAGGTCGCGCTAGACAAAAGTAAGCCCTCTCCATCCCTGACTTTGTCTGTTTCTATCTCCTGGGGAGAGAACCATCACTTTGAACTCACCCACCTGGATTCTGGAGCCGCTGGAAACCTCATTTCCCAGTCCCTGGTTGAGAAATATCGTATTCCCATCAAATCTCTGGCTGAACCATTCTCAGTCACCTCCGTGGATGGAAGACTCCTTCCGGTGACCATCCTGCTCTTCACAGAACCCATAACCCTGCAGGTGGGAATGCTGCACTCTGAGGTAATCTCCTTCCATGTGCTACCCGGACTCTCCCACTCCCTATTGCTAGGCCTACCTTGGCTCCAGACACATGAAGCCGTGTTGAACTGACAATCCGGTGAAGTACTCCGGTGGGGGCCGGCCTGCCATAAGACCTGCCTGGTTCCGGTTCGTCCGGTTCGTCCACCACCTACCCCAGCTAATTTACCCGGTCTTCTGGTTCCTTACTGGCCCTATGCTGACGTCTTCGGTAAAAAGGAAGCAGAGACATTGCCACCTCATAGGCCATATGATTGCCCGATCAACCTGGAACCTGGCGCCACTCCACCCCGTGGGCGTATTTATCCGTTGTCTCCGGCTGAAACCCGGGCCATGTCTGAGTACATAGAGGAGAATCTGGCTAGGGGATTCATCTGGAAGTCTACTACCCCGGCTGGAACCGGATTCTTCTTTGTCAAAAAAAAAGGTTGGCTCGCTACGCCCCTGTATAGACTATAGAGGACTCAATCAGATCACGGTTAAAAATAAATACCCCCTGCCACTCATCTCCGAGTTATTTGATCGCCTTAAAGGCACCAGGATCTTTTCCAAACTGGATCTACGTTGAGCGTATAACCTGGTCCGTATCCGTCAAGGGGACGAGTGGAAAACGGCATTTAATACCCGGGACGGACACTATGAGTACCGTGTGATGCCCTTCGGCCTCTGCAATGCTCCCGCCGTCTTCCAAGAACTGGTCAACGACATCTTCTGTGACCTTCTTTACTCCTGCGTGATGGTATACCTGGATCACATCTTTGTCTTCTCTCTGGATCTTCCCACACACCGGAGGGATGTTAGTCAGGTCCTGCTTAGGCTCAGGCAGAACCACCTCTATGCTAAATACGAGAAGTGCCTTTTTGAGCAGAACTCTCTTCCATTCCTGGGCTATGTTATCTCGCAGACAGGCTTGCGAATGGATCCCGAGAAGCTCTCTGCTGTACTAAAGTGGCCCCGTCCGGAGGGGTTGAAGGTGATACAGCGATTCCTGGGCTTCGCTAATTACTATCGTCTCTTCATTCCACACTGCTCCCATATCTGCGCTCACCCGTAAGGGAGCAAATCCCAAGGTATGGTCACCCGAAGCTGAGGAGGCCTTCCTTTCCCTGAAGCAAGCCTTCTCCTCTCCCCCTGTGCTGCACCATCCGGACTGCAACAAACAGTTCTACCTGGAGGTTGATGCTTCCTCCTCTGGAGCCGGAGCAGTGCTCACCCAAAAGTCTTCATCCGGGAGAATGGTAACCTGCGGCTTTTTCTCCAAAATCTTCTCCTCCTCTGAGCGCAATTACACCATAGGAGACCGAGAATTGCTAGCTGTGAAATTGGCGCTGGAGGAGTGGCGCTATCTGCTTGAAGGGCTCTGTACCCGGTGATCATCTACACAGATCACAAGAATCTGGCATATCTCCAAAATGCCCAGAGACTTAATCCACGTCAGGCCCAGTGGTCTTTGTTTTTTGCCCGCTTCGATTTCATCCTTCATTTCCGCCCGGCAGACAAGAATGTCAAAGCTGATGCCTTGTCCCGATCCTTCCTGTCCTCCGATCAAGAGGAGGAGCCTATGCACATTATCGACCCCTCCAAGGTGATGAATGTGGCCCCCTTAGATTTGACTCGTCTTCCACCCGGCAAGACGTTTGTAGCAGTTCCTGACCATGAGAAGGTTCTTCGCTGGGGTCATTCTTCTAAACTAGCTGGCCATGCTGGCCAAAAGAAGACCATCCTGCTCATTTCCCAGAATTACTGGTGGTCTACCCTGCGTAGGGATGTGGTAGACTTCGTCTCTGCCTGTTCATCTTGTGGCCGCAACAAAGTTCCCAGACACTTACCAGCCGGTCATCTTCTGCCGCTTCCCATACCTGTTGCCACTTGGCAACATATCGCTATGGACTTCATTACCGATCTCCCTGTTTCTGCCGGGTGTACTGTCATTTGGGTGGTCGCAGACCACTTTTCTAAAATGGCCCACTTCATTCCCCTGCCTGGTCTCCCATCTTCACCTGAGCTGGCTAAGGACTTTATCCGCCATATCTTCCGTCTCCATGGCCTACCCCTCCACATCGTGTCGGATCGAGGGGTTCAGTTCACCTCACGCTTCTGGAGAGCCACATGTAAACTGCTGGATGTCACCCTGAATTTCTCCTCCGCTTACCACCCTCAGTCCAATGGTCAAGTGGAGTGGATCAATCAGATCCTTACCAGCTACCTCCGGCACTTTGTTAATGCCCACCATTCTGATTGGGTGGACCTCCTTCCTTAGGCCGAATTCTCTTATAATAACCACGAGAGCAAATCCTCTTCCAAGTGTCCGTTCTTTATTGTCTATGGCCAACACCCCCGGATTCCGTTTCCCGTCTCCGCTTCTGTGGACAACCCTGCCGCAGAGTCTCTTGTCAGCAAGTTTTCTACCATTTGGGAGAGTACTAGGTCAGCACTTCTTCAGTCCTCCGAGCGGATGAAGAGATATGCTTATAAGAGACGTCTGGATCCGCCTAAATTCCGTCAGGGAGACAAGGTTTGGCTCTCCTCCAAACATGTGCGGCTCAAGATATCCTCCTACAAGTTAGGTGCTCGCTTCATCGGCCCTTTCGAAATCCTCAAGCAAATTAATGCAGTGGCCTACAAGTTAAAACTCCCAGCCACCATACGGATTCCCAACTCCTTCCACGTATCTCTCCTCAAACCAGTTGTATTTAATTCTTTTTCCAACAATCCAGGTACTTCCCCTGCTCCGGTTTCCGCTGAGGAGGTCTTTGAGGTAGAGAGTATTCTGGCCACTAAGAGGGTAAGAGGGAGAACTTTTTTTCTGGTGGATTGGAAGGGGTTTGGCCCAGAGGAGAGAACTTGGGAACCCAGGGAGAACATCCACGCCCCGCTTCTCCTTGAAAAATTCCTTTCTGGCCTAAAAAAGGGGGGGCGCAAAGGGGGGGTACTGTAGCATCGGGGTCTCTGCCTTCTTTCAGGCACAGACGCCGTCCCTCTCACCTCCTCGCTCCCCGCTCTCCTTCCCAGCCTGCTGTCGGCGCGTGCAGCCCTGTAGCTTTGGCGTCTCTGCCTCCTGCCGGGCAGAGATGCCATCCCTCTCACTGCGCTCCCCGCTCTGCTTCTCAGCCTGCTGTCTGTGCGCGCAGTCCCTCGGGCACTGTGTTAAGGGCGCGCGCGCGCTCCCCCCCTCTTATAGGGGCCGCGCGCGCCGTCCTAAGGAGTCCCCGGCCAATAGCCGAGGGTCCTCCCATATATAGGGCACCTCCTCCAAAATAGAGGTGCCCGGGCAAAGTTGTTGCACAGTTTCTGATCTCTGCTTCAGCCCTCAGGTCCCGCTGCTAGCCTGACTCCTCGTCCTGCCTGCCAGCCTGTTATCTGCCCGTTACCTGCCGAGCCTGCCAGCCTGCTCACCTGGGAGCGCTCACCTGTTACCTGCCTGTTACCTTCCATGTCTGCCAGTCCGCTGACCTGGGAGCATCCACCTGTTACCTGCAGAGTCCGTCAGCCTGCTCACCTGGGAGCATCCGTCTCTTACCCGCAGAGTCCGTCAGCCCGCTCATCTGGGAGCATCCGTCTGTTACCTGCAGAGTCCGTCAGCCCGCTCACCTGGGAGCGCTCACCTGTTACCTGCCTGTTACCTGCCTTGTTGGTCTACCCGCTCACCCGCTGTGACCACCTGCCTGGTAAACCTAGAGACTACTACCTGCTCTGTTGTCACGTACCGTGACCACCTGTCAGCTACCAGAGACTTCTGCCTGCTTGCCGTGTCCATCCGTCATAATGGTCAGTCCCAGCCATCTGACCCGTGGGAGCCACCTGCTCTCTTACAAGGTCGTCCCCAGAGTAGCACCTGGTCCCTCAGCCTGGATCCTCCCTGGTCACGTTGTCGTTAGCTGCCGTCCGACCAGGGTCGGTTCGGGTTGATACTTAGTCACGCCCTTCTGGGTCCCTCCTTGCACCTCGGCACAGAGGTTCCACCACCCGGACCTGTAACAAGTATTTAGGCAGACTTCTTAAAAGGAACCTGTCATGTCAGTTGGAGTGTGTATACTGCCCCGAGGTTGTTGTTAATGATGCAATATACATCACTAACACGCTTTATGCATTAAAATCAGTGCTGTAATCTTTTGTAAACAGTACTGCATGTACTTATATCTTACTTGCTCGTTAAGTCATAGGGGTGTTCCTTTCCTTATTCACTCCAGCTTGTCCCGCCCACTCAATTTGAATTGTCCCCCGTGTGCACCGACGTCACAAGGATAGACTTGCTGTGGTCACGCTGATGCTGTGACCCACGGTTGCGCAATGCGTATCGAATGGCCACGCGTCGCAGCGAACGCGCTGGGGCCCATCGTCAATACGGACGCGCGGCCGTTCAATACGCATTGCGGAAGCGTGGGTCACAGCATCCAGCGTGACCACAGCAAGCCCATTCATGTGATGTCAACGCACACTGGAGGCAATTCAAATTGAGTGAACGGGACACCCCTATGACTAAACGAACAAGTAAGATTTAAGTACATAAAGTGATTTTACAAAAGAATACAGCACCGATTTTAATGCAAAAAGCATATTAGTGATACATATTGCATCACTAACAGCAACCTGAGGGCAGTTTACATGCTCCATCTGACATGACAAGTTTTCTTTAAGCAGTACAGATATAGATCTAAGAAGCAAATTTATCTAGACAGCCCTATTTGCAAGTCAGCAGAACACAAAAGTAGATCTTTACTTCTCCCTAAATCCAAATTATCCTCTGGCAAAAGTAGAAGCATTTGCTCATCCTTGGAAGTTCAGGCTGACCTATGCATTTCCTCCAATTCCTTTACTACCAAGAACATTTAAAAAAATCAAAATGAAGAAAGTCAAAACTATTCTAATAGCACCTCTATGGCTTTATGTACATTGTATGAAGGTGACCTTGTTTTTTCAGATCTTATGCTACAATTATTTGCGCAATAAATCACAGTGTTTTTTTCTAATGCTAGAAGACAACCAGATTGGTAGATTTAATAAAATGTTGAAGAATCACTGCTTTAGGTCTTGTCTAAATTTGTTATAATTTAAAAAAAAAACATAATATAATTTGCAATCTGTAAATCCATCGTTCCTGTTTAGTTTATACTTAATCTGGTTTTATGCGGAGGGAGCAGAAAACACTGGTCATATTATGTTTAGTATTACTCTAAAAAGACATTTAAAATTAGTTTTGAATTGAAAATAGTACAGTATACCAGTGCAATATTAAATTCATTCTCACATGATTAGGTTTCCTTCTGAGTCTTACCTTATCTTAATAATAGTAATGGTATTTTGCATTTGATCGGTTTCACAAGCCATTTTTTAAATTTGTGCTTTTTACACTGCTCCATGTTAATTAATTTTATGTTTGTGTTTTTTGGACAACTGACTAGTGTTGAGCCACCCCCGTAGTGTTCGAGTTCGGTTCGGTTCGTCGAACACCCGTGTGTTC
The DNA here is from genome assembly GCF_046119375.1 of Phyllobates terribilis. Lineage (NCBI taxonomy): Eukaryota > Metazoa > Chordata > Amphibia > Anura > Dendrobatidae > Phyllobates > Phyllobates terribilis. The sequence goes on from NW_027362763.1 coordinate 635,780,469, forward strand.
GCCGAACTGTTCGTCGAACACCTTCGAACACCGTTAAAACCAATGGCAGGCAAACAAAAACACATAGAAACACATAGAAAACACCTTCAAAGGTGTCCAAAAGCTGACAAACTGCTCAGAAGACACAACTAACACATGGAAAAGTGACAAGTACATATAGTCATGCGAAAAGAAAAGAGGTGGAGGAGTAAAAGGAGGGGGAGACACAGATATAGGCATGTCATGCCCTTCTAAAATCCAAAAAGTGAGAAGCTGACACGGCCAGTCCGTTCCTGCCCGTGCCACCTCTGTGTCGCCGGGTTTGTGCCAGAGCCGCGGTGGACCCTGACGGCCAGCCCCCCTATCCCAATACTGGTGCCTGTCCGCCGGTGGGTCAAGGCCCCCCACGGTGGGGGGGGGGTAACATCTGCAGAAGAAAGACCATCTTCCAGCCAAACTAAGATGTCGACTTCTTTTCGTGGACAATGTGATACGATCCCATTCTTACGGACACGCCCATCGCTACAAATTCTAGATGAGGCACAAAAACAGCAGGTGCTTCAACGGATATCAAGTGCTCCTTCAAGTGGGCTCTCCATCACCTCAATTTCAACATCACAAATACTCCAGTCCTCAGAGGTGTCACCCCAATCGCACTTGCTTCCTCACAGCTCCCAAGTCTCCAGCTGCCCGTCTGAGTATGGGGTAACACAGATGGCTGAGTCTGCCCAGCTGTTTACTCATACTATAGCCTGGGAAACGGAGGTCTGCTCCAGAGCTTCTGTTAATCCAGATGAGGAAATGATCTGATCCGATGCCCAGAATCTTTATAAGTTGGATCCAGGACCAGATGAAGAAGGTTCTGAGCATAATGTAGACCCTTGTTCCCAAACTGTAACTCCTGTTGGTGGAGACAATGATGAAGACGATGATGAGACTCAAATACCTGATTGGAGCGACAACTTGACTTTTCGGTCAGGGCAGGAAGAGGTTGGCTCTGAGGGCGACGGGTGTGATAACACACAGGGTGATGATGACGAGGTTAGAGATCCCACTTACTGTCAACCCACAGTCAGACAGTCGATGAGGTCAGCAGAGGAGGTGGAGGAGGATGTGACTAGCCCTGGGGATGGGGATGACTCGGTACCCGGGCATTTGCCTGGCCTTGGGGATGTCGCGGTGGTCGGCTCCCTGGCCCGTACCCTGGGGTCTCTCTTTAAAAGGGTGGATAATTGTTAATTTTATAAGAGTTCATGACGCCACCTGTGGTATCTGGTGACAAGCACCAGCGCTGCAGCAGTCCACTGAGGCCGGTGATAAGGCAGCTCGATGGTATAGCTCCCCACAGGTGGAGCTAGGTCTCAGGGCAGCGTATGCAGGGGGAATGCAGGACAGGCGAGACCCAGCTGGGTCAGAGCAAGAACGGGAACGGACACGGTAGTCACTTCAGTACCTTTCACTGGTGGAAATTCAGGCACATCCCGGAGCACTGTAGGGTGAAGGGTGCATATCAGGATCCTCCCCAATGAGCGGGTGTAGGGCCTCCTGTTTCTTGCCTCTGCGTAGTAAGTTTCTGACCTGCCTGGAGCTAGGCCTAACTTTGTCTCTGTCCTACGCTGGCTGACCTTGTGGTAGGGCCTTCTCTTGGAGTTCACGCTCCCAGTATGCGGGGCCTAAGCGTCTCCTGGCTCTGTTACATATCAGCACCTTAGCGATCCTGGGACTTGTAGTTCTCCAGGGATTGCGGTTATGCCTTACTGGGTCATAGAGATACCGGTAAGCTCGGATCCTGTGTCCGGTAAATGCTTCGGGGTGAGCTGGTTAAGCTCCTCTGCCCCTTATGTACTAACTCGCCACTCGCCTTCGGCCTACTCGGGCCCTCACTAGGCTATGCACACTAACGGCAGCTTGCCGCGCTTCACTGATCTTACGGCACCGGCACACCTTAAGCTCTATCTGGGCTCCCTGAATCTAGCAAGCAGGAGCCTCGTGCTCCACTGCTGAACTATTAACTGCATTCTCTAGACTAGACTGAGCTCCACTGCAGACTGACCTCTCTTAGGCTTCTCTACTGCAGGAGCTCTTCAGAGGAACTGAACTGCCTAGCTCCACCTTCCCTATTTATATCCCTAACGGGCTCCCTCTGCTGGTCTGAGGTGGAAGGTGGAGATGTGTGAATGTTTATGGGGGCCTCTTGTGGAGGATTCCATCAATGCACTCTTCTAGGATCTGTGATACCAAGCGCAGCGGGGCATCACAGATGCTATTGACGACGAGGTTAGGTTGCGCCTTCCTGAACAGAGACGGAGTACTGGAAGCACGTCAACAACTGCATCCTCAACCACAACTCTGCCTCTGACCACAAGTCGTAGTGGCTCTTCAGGTCACATGGGCTCTAAGCCTTGCATAGCCTGGGCATTTATTCAGATTGATAAGGATGACCCAACTCGTGTTATCTGTAATATTTGTCAGCAAAAGCTAAGTAGAGGCCAAAAAATACATAGTTTGAGTACTTCATGCATGTACCGTCACATGGATATGAAGCATAAGTTGCAGTGGGAAGCTCACTGTGCTACAATGCGGCCTAGCCGGCTGGGCCAACCATCGTCTGCCCCATCTTGTGCATCCGCAGCTTCTTCATCCTCTGTGACTGGGGGGACATCAGTCACACATGTTTTTGGATGCAGACCTGCCACCTCTTTACCCGCAACAGCCAGTGTGATTGGCAGGTCGTCAGTTCATTGGGAAGTGGAAACACCTGCTAGTGTTGAGCGCTCTCCGACATCGAGAGCACCACCTTTGGATCAAGGCAACCTAACATGTCCGCCTGCATCTTCCTCACAGACCGGCAGTTGCTTGGGACACCTTACTCAACACCGTCTAAGCACAACAGACAGCCCTCGGTCCCTCAGATGTGGAAAAGTAAAAGACCATTTCCTCCTAGCCATGAGAAAGCTAAGAGGTTGAATTTCACCATCTGCAAGCTGTTGGCTACAGAAATGCTGCCTTTCCACCTGGAGGACACAGAGGATTTTCAAGACCTTATGTCCGTCACAGTGCCCCAGTACCAGATGCCCAGTCGGCACTACTTCTCAAAGAAAGGTGTGCCTGCGCTCCACTAGCATGTCGCACACAACATCACCGCTTCTTTGAGAAACTCTGTGTGTGACAGGGTGCACTTCACCACAGACACTTGGATGAGAAGGCATGGACAGGGGCGTTACATGTCGCTGACTGGGCACTGGGTAACTATGGTGACAGCAGGACAAAGGGCTGCTGTCCAAGTCTTACCGTCCCCACGAGTTGTGTGTGACGCGCCCCCTGGGCCAGTGTTGCGGTGCGGCGCACGTGTGCGCGGGGGAATACCCGGAGCCGGATCCGATGGGGGTTGTAGTCTCCGAGTGGCGGGGACCCGGTCCGTGCCCAGGGTGTCAAACTAAGTCGCAGTGTTTTTTCAGTAGATGGATAAGTGTTCGACTATGCCACCCGTTGATTGCGGCTATGAAGCCGCCGCTGCAGGGCAGACCGCTGAGGCCGGTGGTATGGATGTGCAGCGTGGTTGGTATAACCCCCAACGGGAGGGGTATGGCCTCAGGGTAGCTGACGTGGATGATGGTGGTAGTGATGGTGCAGCAAGGAACCACTCAGAGACGGTGCGGTGTAGTTCGGGGTCTTTACTGGTGGCAAAGGTAGACCCTCCCGGAGTACTGGCTAGCGATTGGGGCCTGGTCAGTCCGTGAGCAGATGGGATCTCCCCTGGCCAGGCGGAGTTGTAGGCCTCCCCAACTAACTGTACTCTTCTGGCTACCTTGCTAGAGGCGGGTAAAAGCAGCCCACGTCCCTGAGTGTACCGTGTGGTGCTCACCCGTATGGCCGGTGACTCGGGGCCTTCTGGTAGCTTCCGCTCCACGACGGCGGTGCTGGTCCCACGCGTGTGACCGTGCCTTCGGGTTTCTGGGCCAGAGGACCTGAAATCCCCTGCCGGTCGGTTTCTGCTGCTGGGTAAGGATTAAGCCCCACAGCCTCGGACTCCGGGTCCGGTGATAATTCTTCAATCAGGGCGAGCTCTACAGCTTCCAGCCCCGGATTCCCTTTTGCACTGCTCCCACTGAGCTCCTGATCTTTCTTTCCTAAAGCTGCTCCACTCCAGACCAGACTATATCTCTGTCTGGGACTCCTCTTCTTCTCTTTCTCCTCTAACCCTGCCTCAGCCCCAGTTTTATATAGGGGAAGTTCTTCCCCTCCCAGGACTGGGCAGGAGGTGTGCCATGCATAGGATTCCTGACCAGGAGACCTCCCACCTGCTCCCAGACGTAATGTTGCCATTACTGTGGAAACCAGACCCCTGGGGTGCCACATGTGTTAATCCTCTTTATCTCGAACTTCCTCCACTGCTTCTGCCTCCTCAACCTCCTCTCGGTCCTCTACCTGCACCCATAGCCTGTCTGGTAATGCCACCTGCTTTCTAACTGCGCAGAAGGAATCCTGCACACCTCCTTACTATGCTGGCAGCAGGGCTCAACGCATCAGTGTTTACTTTGAAATGTCTGGGAAATGTGAGTCACACAGCTGAGGAGTTTTGGTCAGCTCTGGAGACCCAGTTTCATGAAAGGTTGTCTCCACTGGACCTGCAACCAGGGAAGGCCATGTGCGACAATGCTGCAAACCTGGGTGCGGCACTTCGCCGGGGCAATGTCACACACGTGCCTTGTATGGCTCACGTGTTGAACCTGGTTGTCCAGCAATTTTTAGCCCACTATCCCGGACTAGATGGCCTTCTGCAGAGTGCACGGTCGCTGAGTGCTCATTTCCGCCGTTCGCATCCCGCAGTTCAACGACTTACATCTCTACAGAAGTCGTTGGGCCTGCCAGTTCACCGGCTGAAATGCGATGTGCCGACACGGTGGAATTCAACTCTGCACATGTTGCAGCGACTGTGGCAGCACCGACAAGCCCTGGTGCAATACGTTCTGACGTATAGCCTGGGCCAACGAGATCCAGAGGTGGGGAAAGTCACGCTGGAGGAGTGGTCTCAGATCAGGGACCTATGCACCCTTCTGCACAGTCTTGAAATGGCGACGAAGATGTTTAGTGCTGACGATGCCATTATCAGCATGACTATTACGGTGATTTACATGCTGGAGCACATGTTAAACAGAATTCGGAGTCAGGTGGTGGGACAAGAGGAGGTGGAGGAAGTAAAGGAGGAGTCGTATGCGGAAGGGATAACATCTCCAAGGTCCAGACGGTTGGCAGCACCAAGGCGGCAGGCATGGGAGGGTGGGGGAGAGGGATTAACCAGGGCGCATGGTAGAAGCCAAACTGTTGAGGAAGGTGCAGGAGCCGAGGAAGATGTGGAGGACGAACTGGCAATGGGCATGGAAGACTCATCAGATGAGGGAGACCTTGATCACATTTCTGTTGTGCGAGGTTGGAGGGAGAGGGCAGAGGAAGGAAGCATGATTCTTACCTCGCTACCAACACAACAAGGACTTGGTCCTTCTGGATGCGCAAGACACATGAGTGCCTTCTTGCTGCACTACCTGCAACATGACCCCCGGATTGTCAGAATTCGAAGTAATCCCGACTACTGGGTTGCCACACTCTTAGATCCCCGGTACAAAAGTATATTTGCCGAAATAATTCCTGCCATAAAAAGGTATTGACGAATGCAGGAGTATCTGTTGCAGAATCTTACATGCGCTTTTCCACAAAACACCAGTGGTGCACGTAGTGAGTCTCACAGTTCTAACTTGCCAACGGTGGGACTGTCGAGTCTTCATCACTCAAACAGTAACAGTAACACAGTATCTGCTGGTAACAGCAATTTTGTGGAATCGTTTCACCACTTTTTTAGCCCATCCTTTGCAAGGCCACAGGAGACAAGAAGTCTGACACATAGTCAATGCCTAGAGAGGATGGTACAGGAGAATCTCCAAGTGAACATCGAAGCCATGACTGTGTCACTGGACCCTTGCTCATTTTGGTATTCCAATCTTGAAAAATCGCCGGAGCTCGCCACTCACGCCTTGGAGATCTTGTCATGCCATGCAGCCAGCGTTCTCTCTGAACGTGTGTTCAGCGCTGCTGGTGGTGTGCTGACAGATAAGCGCACGCGGCTGTCCACTGAGAATGTAGACAGACTCACGTTCATAAAGATGATCAAATCATGGATTCGCAAGGATATTTCTACCCCTGTGTCATCCTTGGGAGACTAAAAGCTTGGGAATTTGGTAAAATCACCTCACCAACCGTTTTAAGCAACAGTGGGGCAATTGATGCCACTTAACCCTAGAACACATGACCATAAAAATCTACACTTTCACATACCTGGGGCCCTTTAGGCCCGTGTGCAAATAACATGGAATAACTCAAACTCAAATGACAAACAACTATATACATGAAGAATAACTAGAGTTTCAAAATTCTAACTAAAGCAATCTTGCAGAAAATAGAAAACAATTAACTGGGCGGGCCTGCAAGGCCACAGGTATGCGTTCTAGGGTTAAGTGGTGTCTGTGCCACAATTTTGGGAGTCCCCTTGCTGTGTCTTACGTGACATTGGCATCGTCAATTCCAGGTGGGTTGGGTCTCACCCCCCCCTTTTAACTGTAAGAAACTACATACACTATGGCTTGGGGTAACACAGATGGTTGAGTCTGAAGAGCTGTTTACTCAGAGGTCTGCTCCAAATCTTCAGTGTCTGCTAGTCAGCGTAGAATTTTTAACTGCATCTAGCCTAGGCAATACTTTGGGCGTAGTAGCCCAGCTGCGAAGCAAGCTGCACGCCTGTGTATCTAATAAGAATTTTTAAATTAATCTAGCCTAGGCAGACTGTGGGGACCCCCAACCAAACCCAGATGCTCAGCCCCCCTACCGCCCCCCTTTCATGGACAACCCAATAATGTAACTCTTACAACTGGATGGGTGAGGATCGGTCACAGCTTTATTAACTCTTTATACTCATTCCATTAGAAAGGCATTTTATTTCTAAAATAATTCAGCTTGTTGCAGCATGCCCTGGGTCCCCACTCCGGCAAGTTGGCCAACAAGTGTAACTCTCCAACATGTCCTTTCTATTTCCAGGCCACGGAGGATCCAGCGTACTCGTATGCAGGACTCTGACCCCCACCCATCACTCTTAACGCTTGTTCCACTCCGTCCTGGAGTCCTGACAGGAATATGTCCAGTCCAATATCTATTAAGTGAACACCGTCGGGCCCTATGAGGCCTGCTTTATCTCCTTCCAGTTGTCGGTGTCGTATCACTACACCGCCTCTGTCTCTTCTAAATTTTGCCATCCGAATATTTATTACCCGCCTTGTCCATTCGATGGCCGTGATGTCTCGCGCACCTTGCCATACCGCTATTGGCACAATCTCTGACCATACTATAGCTAATTTTGTGAAAAATTCTCTGAAGCGCTCAGTGTCTAGTTTCATTATTGCCATTAGTTATGCGCTCTTGTGATGACCTAGGTTGTTTCCCCCGGCCTGTATAACTAAGATGACCGGACCTCTTGCCTCTCTCCCTACCTTGATTATCTCCATTAGTACCTGTGGCCATAGCAGGCCTCTAATACCTCTCCAGTTGAAATATGTGTTATGAAACTCTAATTTCCTCCTGCTTGGGTGGACTTTCGCCCTTTTTTGTGCCCAATATATATACGAGTGGCCTATCACTCACACTGTTGGCTTAGCGTCACCTGTAAAAGAAACAAACCACGTTAGGATAACAAGTCCGGTCTTATGTATCTCGCCAAACACGTGGATTGCCATCTCCCTATCCTCTGAACTTCCGTTTCTGACAGTCCTGCTCTTGCTGCTTCCGTGGCCGCACCTATGCGGAATGATTGTGTCCCGTAATCTTTGGGGTGGTTCCGTGCCGATGTTAGGCATTTATTAAATATAGCTTGGAACAGGTATCTTGATAATGGCGTTCCATCAATGTGTGATACGAAGAAATTACTTTGTGATCTGATGGTTAGATATGTTTTTACTATTGTTACCCGACTCAGTGTACCGTTTGTGGGTTGTAGAAGTACCCAAGTACCCCTGCCCGCTGGAACCGTTTTCGATTGGTGTATGCGTACACGTATTGCATTATTGGCTATGACTACTTCCTGGTGTAATAAGCGTCCACTGGTGGTAATTTTGGATTGAGGGACTAATTCGCTTATACATAGCGCCCCGAAGAAGGCGATCACAAATGCAGTAGACATTAGTGTTGCTTCAAATTGTGAGTGTCATGTTAATAGTGTTAGGGATAAGATGTGAGAAATCAGTTTTAGTGACACGGGACGGGACGTCTACATTCCTGACTTGGCTGACCCCTTTTCCACCCTTTTATGGATTGTCTGATGATGAATCTTTGTCACATCTCCCCAATTCAGTAGTTGGAAGTGAAATGCTACTCCGGTCAGACACCGCTGCGCTGACGCCCCTGATATGCCCCTCATCATTAGCTGGTGGAGAAATTCTATGGTGACTTGTGATCTGGCTTGTTCACATTGGTCAACCCATCTGCCTGCTACTAGTCGTGTCCACTCTTCCCATGCCTTACCGTATGCTTGCCACGTTGACGGGGCAACTGACGCTCTGATTAATGGCATCAACTATTCGCCACTAGATCCCATAGGGAGGGTGGGCAACTGTTGCCCGATGGGTGGGCGTTGTGGAAGAGCTCTGTGAAAATCTGCCAATTGAATTGTTATAAAGCGTTAGCAGCAGCTTTATACCCCTCAGCATAGTGGCTAGTGCGGACCCATACATTGTGTTTTAGGCACAGGAATACTAGCCTGCGCAGTAGGCCTAGCACTGGGAGAGACGATGATGCCATCTTATTAATGCAGTGCGCTAGGCTGGTGTTTTGTGTTATGAAGCGTATATTTTTGTTAGCCAGGCGCGCGCCCCATATTTCTATTGCTTCCACTATTGGGAAAAATTATTTTCAGGGATAGATGCTGCTAAAAATTATTATTAATTTCAAAGCTGGTGGAGCTTGGTATAGATGGCCTAATACAATGAGTCCCACACACTGCTAGAAGCCCAAATATTTTTTCAGAGGTAGATGCAGATAAAAATTATTTTGAATTTGCAACCTGATGGAGGTCAGTATAGATGGACTAATAGAGAAAGTCCCACACACTGCTAGAAGGCCACATATTTTTTCAGAGGTAGATGCAGAAAAAAGTATATTCAGTTTGCAACCTGATGGAGGTCTGTATAGATGGATTAATAGAACAAGTCCCACACACAGCTAGAAGCCCAATATTTTTTCAGAGGTAGATGCAGAAAAAAATATATTCAGTTTGCAACCTGATGGAGGTCAGTATAGATGGACTAATACAACAAGTCCCACACACAGCTAGAAGCCCAATATTTTTTCAGAGGTAGATGCAGAAAAAAATATATTCAGTTTGCAACCTGATGGAGGTCTGTATAGATGGATTAATAGAACAAGTCCCACACACAGCTAGAAGCCCAAATATTTTTTCAGAGGTAGATGCAGATAAAAATTATTTTTAATTTGCAACCTGATGGAGGTCAGTATAGATGGACTAATAGAGAAAGTCCCACACACTGCTAGAAGGCCAAATATTTTTTCAGAGCTAGATGCAGATAAAAATTATATTCAATTTGCAACCTGGTGGAGGTCAGTATAGATGGACTAATAGAACAAGTCCCACACACAGCTAGAAGCCCAAATATTTTTTCAGAGGTACTGTAGATGCAGATAAAAATTATTTTTAATTTGCAACCTGATGGAGGTCTGTATAGATGGACTAATACAACAAGTCCCACACACAGCTAGAAGCCCAATATTTTTTCAGAGGTAGATGCAGAAAAAAATATATTCAGTTTGCAACCTGATGGAGGTCAGTATAGATGGACTAATACAACAAGTCCCACACACAGCTAGAAGCCCAATATTTTTTCAGAGCTAGATGCAGAAAAAAATGATATTCAATTTGCAACCTGATGGCGGTCAGTATAGATGGACTAATAGAATGATGCTATGCCCAAAAGATTTTACTTCACTAGGTGCAGTAAAAAAATTGGTATTCTATACACAGGTGGTATATCTTGCAACACAGATAGGCTACTCCACTGACTAACACACTCTGCAATAGGCCAAAAAGGATTAGCTTTGCTAGATTCAGCCAAATGCTGTGAAAAAAACTTGCACAGCACTGGCACAGACCTGCCTGGCAAAAACTGATAGGAACTGATGTAACCTAGTCCTGAAAAGGACTCCAATTACAATTAGTCTTTACTCCCACAACCTATCTATTTAAGAGCACAGACCTGCCTGATAAAAGTCATAGGAAATGCTGTAACCTAGTCCTTAAAAGGACTGCAATCACAACTATTCCCTACTCCCAAGCTATCTGTAGATTTGTGCGAAAATTGGCTTGAAATTAACAAGGTATAGCGCACACAGCAACAGCGGTGCCGTCTAACACGCAGCTGCAGCAGTGAGAAAATGGTGGCGACGGGGAAAATGGCTTGGTCTTATAGGGCAAGGACATGTGACATACACTGCCAATGACACATGCCCTTGCTTGTGTGAAAAAAAGCACTTCGCTCCGTGTGTGCGCTGCTGATAGGCTGACAGATTGCACCTCCCCACTGTAAATGCGGGAAAGAGAAAAAAAAATGGAGATCTTCATTGTTCCTGCAGAGATCCATCCCCTGCCCCTCCCCCCACCCCGCTGTACACTCAAACTGCGTATTAACATTAATTTTCATCATTACTGAGAAAAAATCCAGTTATGATTTTGGTGCACGAACAGTTATCGAACATAACCTCGAACAGCCGAATTTTTCTCAAATTGTTCGTGTTCGCCGAACGGCTCGAACACCGCCCAAAACAGCTCGAATTTGAGATTGGCGAACAGTTCGAGTAGAACAACGCTCATCTCTACAACTGACAGGAAAATGTCTTGTTATTAAGTGGAGACCCTGTTCAGGAAGGGGTTATATAGCCTTGGCACATTGCCGTAAAACAAACTTTTGTGAATTTACCTTAGTGGACTTAAATTATTAGAGGGTGAAAAACTTTTCTTTCAGTTTTTTGTATGTTTACACTTAGATTTACAGTGTATATTATGCTCATATAATTAAACTATGTAAGATAGGTTCATAAACCTATGTGATAAGTAATGAGATGGAAGAGTTGCTCCACTTATCGCTAAGATAAGTCATCAATATCATATCAATGGGGGCCGGCTATCCGACTGATCAACTGTTCTCAGTGCCAGGAGTGGCGGTATGTTAGCATCTGCCAAGTGGAATAGCTCAGCTCTGTCAGTTGTTCCGACCATATTTGAATAAATAGGAGTGTATCTGCAGTACCCAGCAGTGGCTATTACACAGTTAACAGAGCTGTTCTTTGCTCGGTAGCTGCTAATATCTGGCATTTCCTGGCACTGCGAACAGCTGATCTGTGGGTGTACCAGGTGTTTGACTCCTCTCATCAGATATTGATACACATCTTTAAGCTTAGGTCATCGATATGAACGTAGTGGATTAAGCAATTAATAATAATAAAAAAATACTATTGGGTTCACTTGCATCCTGGTATTAAAGGTTATCCGTCAACAGGTTTTTGCTATTTAATATGAGAGCAGAATAACGTAGCCACTGCGAGCCTGATTACAGGGAGGTGACATTTACTAGGCTGTGTGTAATAGCTTAAATACAATGTGTGTTTTATCATCAGGAAAAATCTCTAACGCTTCAAGTCGTGATGTCAGTAAGGTTACTACAGTTCATCGGATATAAACTGCGATAAGCTTGCTAATATCAGCGCTCATCGCAGCAGCAGAATTTAAACACTACTGTCATTGTTTTCTGGCTGCCGTGCTGAGCGGTCACATTACTGTTGTCACTGATCAGCACTGCATTAGTATGTAGCAGCATTAGGGATAGTCGTGAGATTGATTTATGGCAGTCCCCTTTGGATTATTAGATTTTTTTTAATGGTAATAAATAGGTAAAAAAAAAAGATGGTCGGGGAGTGCTTTTTACAATTAAAGGACTTTTCTCTGTGTATGTGTTTATTCCTTTTGACTATGGGGTTAGTAGTGAGGGTGTATTATAGACTTCTCTCCATTACTAGCCCCTAGGCTTGATGTCAGTGGACATTACACAGCAGACATCAAGCCCAAAACTATTAACCCGCTTGACAACATACCAGGGCAAGCCGGAAGAGCCGAGGCTAAGCGCCAGAATTGGTGTATTTAATGGATGTGCCATTTCTGGGGTGGCTGAGGGGTGGTGTTATTAGTCTGGGGGGAGGCCATTATCCATGGCCCCTTCCCAGGCTATTAATATCCACAGCTGTCTGCTTAGCCTTTGCTGGTTATTAAAAGTAGGAGAGACCCCACATCATTTTTGATGGGGGGTCCCCCCTTTTTAATAACCAGTAAAGGCAAAGCAGACATCTGTGAGGTGATATTAATAGCCTAGGAAGCTTGATGGATATTGGCCTCTTCCCAAAATAATAACGCCAACCTTCAGCTGTTTGCTTTCCCTCAGCTGGGTAATAAAAATAAGAGGAAATGCAGCGAAAACGCTTGGTAATCGTTCTGCCAGCTATTGCAATGGCAATCCTGATGTGCTGTGCACATGATGCAGAAATTTCCGCTCAGGATTGCCATTGCGGAAAAAAACGCAGCATGTCATTTCTATGCAGAGTTTTCACAGTGTTTTAGTGTATAAATAGTATACCAGCGGATTTGCTGCGGTTCAATTAAAGCCAATGGGCGATGAAAGACTGCGGAAACTCTTCGAGTGATACCCGGGACGGCAGAGGAGTATTACTCCTCCTCCTCTCTTCCGACCGCCTCTCCCGCTGAAAATAGCAAGAGCGGTGCGGCTGAGGGGAGCAATAGTCTCTTCAGTCAAGCCGGGAACCACTCGTAGTAAAAAAAAATTATTATTCTCACTGTCTGGCACCCACCCCAGTGTCCTCCTGATCCTTGGTCCCCGGCAATGTCTTCAGCCCAGCAGCCGGCGGTACACCATGTACTGCGCTGCCAGGACCTGCGGTCACGTGACAGTGATGTGAGCTCTCAGATGAAGATAAGCTGACAGCTCACATGACCTCACCTTACGGCACCAGTGCTGCGTGGGAACATTATCAAGAATGTTCCCACCAGTACTGGTGTTGAGGTCACCAGGGCAGATCAGCTAATGAACCCCAGTGACTTCACTCCTGCAGCAGCAATGTACACTGACAGGAGTGATTTTACACTCCTCGTCAGTGTACATTGCTGTCTCCTATAGCAGTGATATCGGTGATTGTAATGTCACTGCTATAAGTGACCTGGATCGCCGAGGGACAATCGTGATGGAGGTAATTGTGGACTACATCATGACAGTGGACAGGTGAGGGATATTTTCGGGAGACGAGGGATTCGGGGATTGAGAGTATATTAAAAAAAAATTGAAAACCGTGCGTTTTTTATTTCATTAAAATACTTTATTCTGGCCATGTATTTATTGAAAAAGCGGCGACCACTTTTCTACACGGTTAGTAATGAGGGCATCTTATAGATGCTCTCCATTACTAACCTGGGCTTCACGTCAGCCGCAGAAACAAGGCTGACGAGAACCCCAACCTGATTACCCCACTTGCAACTGCTACAGAGCAATGTGAAGAGCAGAGGCTAAGCGCCAGATTTGGTGCAACTTATGGATGCGCCATTTTTGGGACTGCTGAGGGGAGATATTATTAGCCGCAGAGGGTGCTAGTATCCATGGCCCCTTCACTAGCTATTAATATCCACCCGCAGCTGTCTGTTTAGCCTTTTCTGGTTATATTTTATAGGATGACCCTGCGTCAATTTTTTTCTGGGGTCCCCCTGTAATGTAGCCAGTAAAGGCTAAGCAAACAGCTGCGGGCTGATATTAATAGCCAGGGAACATTTTTGGCTAATGGACCCTTCCCCCCGCTACTAATATCAGCCCCCGGAGGTCAGCTTTCCCTCTGCTGGTTATAAAAATGACGTGGGAGTCCACGTCGTCTTTTTTTTTTTTTATTTATTTTATTTTAGGCTCTGTGCCCACGATCCGGACATAGTAGCGCTTTGGATGCATATTTTTGCTGCGTCCAAAACTTTGAATTATATTTAACGTAGGTAAATCCACATGTGTTCACTGAACCATGGGTATTTGCCATATTCAATACATTCTAGTGGTCAAATTTCTAGCTAAGCGACTCCGTAAGAGAATTTGACATGCTGCGGTCCTGAAAGATGCGCCACATGTCAGTGACCACGGGTGATTGGCAGTCTCTGATGCACGCATAGTGTACATGGGATTTTTAGAGATCCCATCCACTATGCTGTAACAGCTGGACACTGAGGGTTTGACGCAGCATAAACCGTCAAACATGCAGTGACTCCTGACTGTGGCCATGTACCCAAACTCACCCACAGCATGTCAATTTCTGTAGCAGACGCGCTAGTCTCCGCTGCAGACTTTGACTGATTGAAGTGTCATTATATGCAGTAGATTCACATGTACCAACAACAAAAGTGTAACATTAGAACACCGCGTTTTGGATGCAGCAAAAATAAGCTGTGTCCAAAGCAATGCTTGTTGCTGTTCGTGGGGACATAGCTGCCAACGAAACAGCTGTGAACTGTTAATAATAGCCAGGGACCATGTTTGTATAATGGCATCTTCCTTGGCTAAAAATAGCAGCTCACAGCTGCCCCAGAAATAACATGAATGGGAATGCTAATGAAGATTGGGTGAATGGGACTAGCTGACACCTAGCTCTTTTGTTTGGTGATGACAAGGTGTCAAGCAGACCCTTTCATCACAAAACCTATTTAAAGTAAAGAGTTAAATAAACACACATACAGAGAGTAAACACTATTTGAAATACAACACACACATTCTTTAATCATTTAAATTAACCAATATACTCACCCCAGTTCTGATGGTAATCAAAAAAGCAATGTCCCACCAAATAACTTAATTTAGCTACAAAAAGCATTCATTAATGTACAAAAAAGCTTCAAAAAATGTATAAAAGAGCATCAAAACCAGCGTCAAAAACACTGCAGCATTTTCCTGCCAAGGACATGTAGAAACGCTGTGGAAATTTAAGCTTCATATCCTGAATGTGCGTACATACCACTAGCCCTCCAAGTTTTTTTATTTTCACAAGGGTAAAATTTGTTGTGCAATTTCTCCTGAGTGCGCCAATTTCCCATATGTGGTCAAAAACTCCTTTTGAAGTACAGTGCAAAGCTCAGAAGGGAAGAAGCGCCATATTGGAGTTCATATTTTGCTGAAATGGTTTCAGGGTGCTATGTCAAATTGACAAAGTCCCTGAGGTATGAGAACAGCACAAACCCCCAAAAAGTGACCTCATTTTACAAACTACAACTCTCAATTAACTCATCTAAGCATGCAGTGATCATATTGACACCACAGGTGTGTCACAGAATGTTATACTATTGGGCAATGAAGGAAAAATATTTTTATTTTTACCACAAAAATGTTTTTTAGCCAAATATTTTTTTCACATGGGAAAATGGGTAAAATGGCACCAAAATTTGTCACACAACTTCAGCTGAACGTGGAAAAATACTCCATAAGTAGCTGTACAGTACTCCTTAGTCACTCGCCTTAGAGACTCGGAACGGAAGAAGAGCCATTTGCCTCATGGTGAACAGATTTTCCTAGAATTGTTTTCGAACTCTATGTAAGAAGCCCCTAAGTGCTAGAAGAAAAGAATATCTCCCTCAATTAACTCCATCTTGGAAACAACTAGGGTTAGCGTCAGGACAAGTAGGGTTAGCGTCAGGACAACTAGGGTTAGCGTCAGGACAAGTAGGGTTAGCGTCAGGACAACTAGGGTTAGCGTCAGGACAAATAGGGTTAGCGTCAGGACAACTAGGGTTAGCGTCAGGACAAGTAGGGTTAGCGTCAGGACAAGTAGGGTTAGCGTCAGGACAACTAGGGTTAGCGTCAGGACAACTAGGGTTAGCGTCAGGACAACTAGGGTTAGAGTCAGGACAAGCAGGGTTAGCGTCAGGACAAGTAGGGTTAGCGTCAGGACAGCTAGGGTTAGCGTCAGGACAACTAGGGTTAGCATCAGGACAACTAGGGCTAGCGTCAGGACAACTAGGGTTAGCGTCAGGACAACTAGGGTTAGCGTCAGGACAACTAGGGTTAGCGTCAGGACAAGTAGGATTAGCGTCAGGACAACTAGGGTTAGCGTCAGGACAACTAGGGTTAGCGTCAGGACAACTAGGGTTAGAGTCAGTACAACTAGGGTTAGCGTCAGGACAAGTAGGGTTAGCGTCAGGACAACTAGGGTTAGCGTCAGGACAAGTAGGGTTAGCGTCAGGACAAGTAGGGTTAGCGTCAGGACAACTAGGGTTAGCGTCAGGACAACTAGGGTTAGCGTCAGGACAATTAGGGTTAGCATCAGGACAAGTAGGGTTAGCGTCAGGACAAGTAGGGTTAGCATCAGGACAAGTAGGGTTAGCATCAGGACAAGTAGGGTTAGCGTCAGGACAAGTAGGGTTAGCGTCAGGACAACTAGGGTTAGCGTCAGGACAACTATGGTTAGCGTCAGGACAACTAGGGTTAGCGTCAGGACAACTAGGGTTAGCGTCAGGACAACTAGGGTTAGCGTCAGGACAACTAGGGTTAGAGTCAGGACAAGTAGGGTTAGCGTCAGGACAAGTAGGGTTAGCGTCAGGACAAGTAGGGTTAGCATCAGGACAACTAGGGTTAGCGTCAGGACAAGTAGGGTTAGCGTCAGGACAACTAGCGTTAGCGTCAGGACAAATAGGGTTAGCGTCAGGACAACTAGGGTTAGCGTCAGGACAACTAGGGTTAGCGTCAGGACAACTTGGTTTAGCGTCAGGACAACTAGGGTTAGCGTCAGGACAACTAGGGTTAGCGTCAGGACAACTAGGGTTAGCGCCAGGACAACTAGGGTTAGCGGCAGGACAACTAGGGTTAGCGGCAGGACAACTAGGGTTAGCGCCAGGACAACTAGGGTTAGCGCCAGGACAACTAGGGTTAGCGGCAGGACAACTAGGGTTAGCGCCAGGACAACTAGGGTTAGCGCCAGGACAACTAGGGTTAGCGCCAGGACAACTAGGGTTAAGGCCAGGACAACTAGGGTTAGCGCCAGGACAACTAGGGTTAGCGCCAGGACAACTAGGGTTAGCGCCAGGACAACTAGGGTTAGCGCCAGGACCACTAGGGTTAGCGCCAGGACAACTAGGGTTAGCGCCAGGACAACTAGGGATTAGCGCCAGGACCACTAGGGTTAGCGCCAGGACAACTAGGGTTAGCGCCAGGACAACTAGGGTTAGCGCCAGGACAACTAGGGTTAGCGTCAGGACAACTAGGGTTAGCGTCTGGACAACTAGGGTTAGCGTCAGGACAACTACGGTTAGCGTCAGGACAACTAGGGTTAGCGTCAGGACAACTAGGGTTAGCGTCAGGACAACTAGGGTTCGCGTCAGGACAACTAGGGTTAGCGTCACGACAACTAGGGTTAGCGTCAGGACAACTAGGGTTAGCGTCAGGACAAATAGGGTTAGCGTCACGACAGCTAGGGTTAGCGCCAGGAAAACTAGGGTTAGCGGCAGGACAACTAGGGTTAGCGGCAGGACAACTAGGGTTAGCGCCAGGACAACTAGGGTTAGCGACAGGACAACTAGGGTTAGCGCCAGGACAACTAGGGTTAGCGCCAGGACAACTAGGGTTAAGGCCAGGACAACTAGGGTTAGCGCAAGGACAACTAGGGTTAGCGCCAGGACAACTAGGGTTAGCGCCAGGACAACTAGGGTTAGCGCCAGGACAACTAGGGTTAGCGTCAGGACAACTACGGTTAGCGTCAGGACAACTAGGGTTAGCGCCAGGACAACTAGGGTTAGCGTCAGGACAACTAGGGTTAGCGTCAGGACAACTAGGGTTATCGTCAGGACAACTAGGGTTAGCGTCACGACAACTAGGGTTAGCGTCAGGACAACTAGGGTTAGCGTCACGACAACTAGGGTTAGCGTCACGACAACTAGGGTTAGCGCCAGGACAACTAGGGTTTGCGGCAGGACAACTAGGGTTAGCGGCAGGACAACTAGGGTTAGCGCCAGGACAACTAGGGTTAGCGCCAGGACAATTAGGGTTAGCGCCAGGACAACTAGGGTTAGCGCCAGGACAACTAGGGTTAGCGCCAGGACTACTAGGGTTAGCGCCAGGACAACTAGGGTTAGCTTCAGGACAACTAGGGTTAGCGTCAGGACAACTAGGGTTAGCGTCAGGACAACTAGGGTTAGCGTCACGACAACTAGGGTTAGCGCCAGGACAACTAGGGTTTGCGGCAGGACAACTAGGGTTAGCGGCAGGACAACTAGGGTTAGCGCCAGGACAACTAGGGTTAGTGCCAGGACAACTAGGGTTAGCGCCAGGACAACTAGGGTTAGCGCCAGGACAAAAAGGGTTAGCGTCAGGACAACTAGGGTTAGCGTCAGGACAACTAGGGTTAGCGTCAGGACAAGTAGGATTAGCGTCAGGACAACTAGGGTTAGCGTCAGGACAACTAGGGTTAGCGTCAGGACAACTAGGGTTAGAGTCAGTACAACTAGGGTTAGCATCAGGACAAGTAGGGTTAGCATCAGGACAACTAGGGTTAGCGTCAGGACAACTAGGGTTAGCGTCAGGACAAGTAGGGTTAGCGTCAGGACAAGTAGGGTTAGCGTCAGGACAACTAGGGTTAGCGTCAGGACAAGTAGGGTTAGCGTCAGGACAAGTAGGGTTAGCGTCAGGACAAGTAGGGTTAGCATCAGGACAAGTAGGGTTAGCATCAGGACAAGTAGGGTTAGCGTCAGGACAAGTAGGGTTAGCGTCAGGACAACTAGGTTTAGCGTCAGGACAACTAGGGTTAACGTCAGGACAACTAGGGTTAGAGTCAGGACAAGCAGGGTTAGCGTCAGGACAAGTAGGGTTAGCGTCAGGACAGCTAGGGTTAGCGTCAGGACAACTAGGGTTAGCATCAGGACAACTAGGGCTAGCGTCAGGACAACTAGGGTTAGCGTCAGGACAACTAGGGTTAGCGTCAGGACAACTAGGGTTAGCGTCAGGACAAGTAGGATTAGCGTCAGGACAACTAGCGTTAGCTTCAGGACAACTAGGGTTAGCGTCAGGACAACTAGGGTTAGAGTCAGTACAACTAGGGTTAGCGTCAGGACAAGTAGGGTTAGCGTCAGGACAACTAGGGTTAGCGTCAGGACAAGTAGGGTTAGCGTCAGGACAAGTAGGGTTAGCGTCAGGACAACTAGGGTTAGCGTCAGGACAACTAGGGTTAGCGTCAGGACAAGTAGGGTTAGCATCAGGACAAGTAGGGTTAGCGTCAGGACAAGTAGGGTTAGCATCAGGACAAGTAGGGTTAGCATCAGGACAAGTAGGGTTAGCGTCAGGACAAGTAGGGTTAGCGTCAGGACAACTAGGGTTAGCGTCAGGACAACTATGGTTTGCGTCAGGACAACTAGGGTTAGCGTCAGGACAACTAGGGTTAGCGTCAGGACAACTAGGGTTAGCGTCAGGACAACTAGGGTTAGAGTCAGGACAAGTAGGGTTAGCGTCAGGACAAGTAGGGTTAGCGTCAGGACAAGTAGGGTTAGCATCAGGACAACTAGGGTTAGCGTCAGGACAAGTAGGGTTAGCGTCAGGACAACTAGCGTTAGCGTCAGGACAAATAGGGTTAGTGTCAGGACAACTAGGGTTAGCGTCAGGACAACTAGGGTTAGCGTCAGGACAACTAGGGTTAGCGTCAGGACAACTTGGGTTAGCGTCAGGACAACTAGGGTTAGCGTCAGGACAACTACGGTTAGCGTCAGGACAACTAGGGTTAGCGTCAGGACAACTAGGGTTAGCGTCAGGACAACTAGGGTTCGCGTCAGGACAACTAGGGTTAGCGTCACGACAACTAGGGTTAGCGTCAGGACAACTAGGGTTAGCGTCAGGACAAATAGGGTTAGCGTCACGACAGCTAGGGTTAGCGCCAGGACAACTAGGGTTAGCGGCAGGACAACTAGGGTTAGCGGCAGGACAACTAGGGTTAGCGCCAGGACAACTAGGGTTAGCGACAGGACAACTAGGGTTAGCGCCAGGACAACTAGGGTTAGCGCCAGGACAACTAGGGTTAAGGCCAGGACAACTAGGGTTAGCGCAAGGACAACTAGGGTTAGCGCCAGGACAACTAGGGTTAGCGCCAGGACAACTAGGGTTAGCGCCAGGACAACTAGGGTTAGCGTCAGGACAACTACGGTTAGCGTCAGGACAACTAGGGTTAGCGCCAGGACAACTAGGGTTAGCGTCAGGACAACTAGGGTTAGCGTCAGGACAACTAGGGTTATCGTCAGGACAACTAGGGTTAGCGTCACGACAACTAGGGTTAGCGTCAGGACAACTAGGGTTAGCGTCACGACAACTAGGGTTAGCGTCACGACAACTAGGGTTAGCGCCAGGACAACTAGGGTTTGCGGCAGGACAACTAGGTTTAGCGGCAGGACAACTAGGGTTAGCGCCAGGACAACTAGGGTTAGCGCCAGGACAACTAGGGTTAGCGCCAGGACAACTAGGGTTAGCGCCAGGACTAAAAGGGTTAGCGCCAGGACAACTAGGGTTAAGGCCAAGACAACTAGGGTTAGCGCCAGGACAACTAGGGTTAGCGCCAGGACAACTAGGGTTAGCGCCAGGACAACTAGGGTTAGCGCCAGGACAACTAGGGTTAGCGCCAGGACAACTAGGGTTAGCGCCAGGACAATTAGGGTTAGCGCCAGGACAACTAGGGTTAGCGCCAGGACAACTAGTGTTAGCTTCAGGACAACTAGGGTTAGCGTCAGGACAACTAGGGTTAGCGTCAGGACAACTAGGGTTAGCGTCACGACAACTAGGGTTAGCGCCAGAACAACTAGGGTTTGCGGCAGGACAACTAGGGTTAGCGGCAGGACAACTAGGGTTAGCGCCAGGACAACTAGGGTTAGCGCCAGGACAACTAGGGTTAGCGCCAGGACAAAAAGGGTTAGCGCCAGGACAACTAGGGTTAAGGCCAGGACAACTAGGGTTAGCGCCAGGACAACTAGGGTTAGACCCAGGACAACTAGGGTTAGCACCAGGACAACTAGGGTTAGCGCCAGGACAACTAGGGTTAGCGCCAGGACAATTAGGGTTAGCGCCAGGACAACTAGGGTTAGCGCCAGGACAACTAGGGTTAGCGCCAGGACTACTAGGGTTAGCGCCAGGACAACTAGGGTTAGCTTCAGGACAACTAGGGTTAGCGTCAGGACAACTAGGGTAAGCGTCAGGACAACTAGGGTTAGCGTCAGGACAACTAGGTTTAGCGTCAGGACAACTAGGGTTAGCGTCAGGACAACTAAGGTTAGCGTCAGGACAACTAGGGTTAGCGTCAGGACAACTAGGGTTAGCGTCAGGACAACTACGGTTAGCGTCAAGGCAACTAGGGTTTGCGTCAGGACAACTAGGGTTAGCGTCAGGACAACTAGGGTTAGCGTCAGGACAACTACGGTTAGCGTCAGGACAACTAGGGTTAGCGTCAGGACAACTAGGGTTAGCGTCAGGACAACTAGGGTTAGCGTCACGACAACTAGGGTTAGCGTCAGGACAACTAGGGTTAGCTTCAGGACAACTAGGGTTAGCGTCAGGACAACTATGGTTAGCGTCACGACAACTAGGGTTAGCGTCAGGACAACTAGGGTTAGCGTCAGGACAACTAGGGTTAGCGTCAGGACAACTAGGGTTAGCGTCACGACAACTAGGGTTAGCGTCAGGACAACTAGGGTTAGCGTCACGACAACTAGGGTTAGCGTCAGGACAACTAGGGTTAGCGTCAGGACAACTAGGGTTAGCGTCAGGACAACTAGAGTTAGCGTCAGGACAACTAGGGTTAGCGTCAGGACAACTAAGGTTAGCGTCAGGACAACTAGGGTTAGCGTCAGGACAACTAGGGTTAGCGTCAGGACAACTAGGGTTAGCGTCACGACAACTAGGGTTAGCGTCAGGACAACTAGGGTTAGCGTCAGGACAACTAGGGTTAGCGTCACGACAACTAGGGTTAGCGTCAGGACAACTAGGATTAGCGTCAGGACAACTAGGGTTAGCGTCACGACAACTAGGGTTAGCGTCAGGACAACTAGGGTCAGCGTCAGGACAACTAGGGTTAGCGTCAGGACAACTAGGTTTAGCGTCAGGACAACTAGGGTTAGCGTCAGGACAACTAGGGTTAGCGTCAGGACAACTAGGGTCAGCGTCAGGACAACTAGGCTTAGCGTCAGGACAACTAGGGTTAGCGTCAGGACAACTAGTGTTAGCGTCAGGACAACTAGGGTTAGCGTCAGGACAACTAGGGTTAGCATCAGGACAACTAGGGTTAGCGTCAGGACAACTAGGGTTAGCGTCAGGACAACTAGGGTTAGCGTCAGGACAACTAGGGATAGCGTCAGGACAACTAGGGTTAGCGTCAGGACAACTAGAGTCAGCGTCAGGACAACTAGGGTTAGCGTCAGGACAACTAGGGTTAGCGTCAGGACAACTAGGGTTAGCGTCAGGACAACTTGGGTTAGCGTCAGGACAACTAGGTTTAGCGTCAGGACAACTAGGGTTAGCGTCAGGACAACTAGGGTTATCGTCAGGACAACTAGGGTTAGCGTCAGGACAACTAGGGTTAGCGTCAGGACAACTAGGGTCAGCGTCAGGACAACTAGGCTTAGCGTCAGGACAACTAGGGTTAGCGTCAGGACAACTAGTGTTAGCGTCAGGACAACTAGGGTTAGCGTCAGGACAACTAGGGTTAGCATCAGGACAACTAGGGTTAGCGTCAGGACAACTAGGGTTAGCGTCAGGACAACTAGGGTTAGCGTCAGGACAACTAGGGATAGCGTCAGGACAACTAGGGTTAGCGTCAGGACAACTAGAGTCAGCGTCAGGACAACTAGGGTTAGCGTCAGGACAACTAGGGTTAGCGTCAGGACAACTAGGGTTAGCGTCAGGACAACTTGGGTTAGCGTCAGGACAACTAGGTTTAGCGTCAGGACAACTAGGGTTAGCGTCAGGACAACTAGGGTTATCGTCAGGACAACTAGGGTTAGCGTCAGGACAACTAGGGTTAGCGCCAGGACAACTAGGGTTAGCGCCAGGACAACTAGGGTTAGCGTCAGGACAACTAGGGTTAGCGTCAGGACAACTAGGGTGAGCGTCAGGACAACTAGGGTTAGCGTCAGGACAACTAGGCTTAGCGTCAGGACAACTAGGGTTAGCGTCACGACAACTAGGGTTAGCATCAGGACAACTAGGATTAGCGTCAGGACAACTAGGGTTAGCGTCACGACAACTAGGGTTAGCGTCAGGACAACTAGGGTCAGCGTCAGGACAACTAGGGTTAGTGTCAGGACAACTAGGGTTAGCGTCAGGACAACTAGGGTTAGCGTCAGGACAACTAGGTTTAGCGTCAGGACAACTAGGGTTAGCGTCAGGACAACTAGGGTTAGCGTCAGGACAACTAGGGTTAGCGTCAGGACAACAAGGGTTAGCGTCAGGACAACTAGGGTTAGCGTCAGGACAACTAGGTTTAGCGTCAGGACAACTAGGGTTAGCGTCAGGACAACTAGGGTTAGCGTCAGGACAACTAGGGTTAGCGTCAGGACAACTAGGGTTAGCGTCAGGACAACTTGGGTTAGCGTCAGGACAACTAGGTTTAGCGTCAGGACAACTAGGGTTAGCGTCAGGACAACTAGGGTTATCGTCAGGACAATTAGGGTTAGCGTCAGGACAACTAGGGTTACCGCCAGGACAACTAGGGTTAGCGCCAGGACAACTAGGGTTAGCGTCAGGACAACTAGGGTTAGCGTCAGGACAACTAGGGTTAGCGTCAGGACAACTAGGGTTAGCGTCTGGACAACTAGGGTTAGCGTCAGGACAACTAGGGTTAGCGTCAGGACAACTAGGGTTAGCGTCACGACAACTAGGGTTAGCGTCAGGACAACTAGGGTTAGCGTCAGGACAAATAGGGTTAGCGTCAGGACAACTAGGGTTAGCGTCTGGACAACTAGGGTTAGCGTCAGGACAACTAGGGTTAGCGTCAGGACAACTAGGGTTAGCGTCCGGACAACTAGGGTTAGCGTCAGGACAACTAGGGTTAGCGTCAGGACAACTAGGGTTAGCGTCAGGACAACTAGGGTTAGCGTCAGGACAACTACGGTTAGCGTCAGGACAACTAGGGTTAGCGTCAGGACAACTAGGGTTAGCGTCAGGACAACTAGGGTCAGCGTCAGGACAACTAGGGTTAGCGTCAGGACAACTAGGGTTAGCGTCAGGACAACTAGGGTTAGCGTCAGGACAACTAGGGTTAGCGTCAGGACAACTAAGGTTAGCGTCAGGACAACTAGGGTTAGCGTCAGGACAACTAGGGTTAGCGTCAGGACAACTAGGGTTAGCGTCAGGACAAGTAGGGTTAGCGTCAGGACAACTAGGGTTAGCGTCAGGACAACTAGGGTTAGCGTCAGGACAACTAGGGTTAGCGTCAGGACAACTACGGTTAGCGTCAGGACAACTAGGGTTAGCGTCAGGACAACTAGGGTTAGCGTCAGGACAACTAGGGTCAGCGTCAGGACAACTAGGGTTAGCGTCAGGACAACTAGGGTTAGCGTCAGGACAACTAGGGTTAGCGTCAGGACAACTAGGGTTAGCGTCAGGACAACTAAGGTTAGCGTCAGGACAACTAGGGTTAGCGTCAGGACAACTAGGGTTAGCGTCAGGACAACTAGGGTTAGCGTCAGGACAACTAGGGTTAGCGTCAGGACAAGTAGGGTTAGCGTCAGGACAACTAGGGTTAGCGTCAGGACAACTAGGGTTAGCGTCAGGACAACTAGGATTAGCGTCAGGACAACTAGGGTTAGCGTCACGACAACTAGGGTTAGCGTCAGGACAACTAGGGTTAGCGTCAGGACAACTAGGGTCAGCGTCAGGACAACTAGGGTTAGCGTCAGGACAACTAGGGTTAGCGTCAGGACAACTAGGTTTAGAGTCAGGACAACTAGGTTTAGCGTCAGGACAAGTAGGGTTAGCGTCAGGACAACTAGGGTTAGCGTCAGGACAACTAGGGTCAGCGTCAGGACAACTAGGGTTAGCGTCAGGACAACTAGGGTTAGCGTCAGGACAACTAGTGGTAGCGTCAGGACAACTAGGGTTAGCATCAGGACAACTAGGGTTAGCATCAGGACAACAAGGGTTAGCGTCAGGACAACTAAGGTTAGCGTCAGGACAACTAGGCTTAGCGTCAGGACAACTAGGTTTAGCGTCAGGACAACTAGGGTTAGCGTCAGGACAACTAGGGTTAGCGTCAGGACAACTAGGGTTAGCGTCAGGACAACTAGAGTTAGCGTCAGGACAACTAGGGTTAGCGTCAGGACAACTAGGGTTAGCGTCAGGACAACTAGGGTTAGCGTCAGGACAACTTGAGTTAGCGTCAGGACAACTAGGGTTAGCGTCAGGACAACTAGGGTTAGCGTCAGGAAAACTAGGGTTAGCGTCACGACAACTAGGGTTAGCGTCAGGACAACTAGGGTTAGCGTCAGGACAACTAGGGTTAGCATCACGACAACTAGGGTTAGCGTCAGGACAACTAGGGTTAGCGTCAGGACAACTAGGGTTAGCATCAGGACAACTAGGGTTAGCGTCACGACAACTAGGGTTAGCGTCAGGACAACTAGGATTAGCGTCAGGACAACTAGGGTTAGCGTCACGACAACTAGGGTTAGCGTCACGACAACTTGGGTTAGCGTCAGGACAACTAGGTTTAGCGTCAGGACAACTAGGGTTAGCGTCAGGACAACTAGGGTTATCGTCAGGACAACTAGGGTTAGCGTCAGGACAACTAGGTTTAGCGTCAGGACAACTAGGGTTAACGTCAGGACAACTAGGGTTAGCGTCAGGACAACTAGGGTTAGCGTCAGGACAACTAGGGTTAGCGTCAGGAAAACTAGGGTTAGCTTCACGACAACTAGGGTTAGCGTCAGGACAACTAGGGTTAGCGTCAGGACAACTAGGGTTAGCGTCACGACAACTAGGGTTAGCGTCAGGACAACTAGGGAAAGCGTCAGGACAAATAGGGTTAGCGTCAGGACAACTAGGGTTAGCGTCTGGACAACTAGGGTTAGCGTCAGGACAACTAGGGTTAGCGTCAGGACAACTAGGGTTAGCGTCAGGACAACTAGGGTTAGCGTCACGACAACTAGGGTTAGCGTCACGACAACTAGGGTTAGCGTCAGGACAACTAGGGTTAGCGTCAGGACAACTAGGGTTAGCATCAGGACAACTAGGGTTAGCGTCACGACAACTAGGGTTAGCGTCAGGACAACTAGGATTAGCATCAGGACAACTAGGGTTAGCGTCACGACAACTAGGGTTAGCGTCAGGACAACTAGGGTTAGCGTCAGGACAACTAGGGTCAGCGTCAGGACAACTAGGGTTAGCGTCAGGACAACTAGGGTTAGCGTCAGGACAACTAGGGTTAGCGTCAGGACAACTAGGTTTAGCGTCAGGACAAGTAGGGTTAGCGTCAGGACAACTAGGGTTAGCGTCAGGACAACTAGGGTCAGCGTCAGGACAACTAGGGTTAGCGTCAGGACAACTAGTGTTAGCGTCAGGACAACTAGGGTTAGCGTCAGGACAACTAGGGTTAGCGTCAGGACAACAAGGGTTAGCGTCAGGACAACTAGGGTTAGCGTCAGGACAACTAGGGTTAGCGTCAGGACAACTAGGGTTAGCGTCAGGACAACTAGGGTTAGCGTCAGGACAACTAGAGTTAGCGTCAGGACAACTAGGGTTAGCGTCAGGACAACTAGGGTTAGCGTCAGGACAACTAGGGTTAGCGTCAGGACAACTTGGGTTAGCGTCAGGACAACTAGGTTTAGCGTCAGGACAACTAGGGTTAGCGTCAGGACAACTAGGGTTATCGTCAGGACAACTAGGGTTAGCGTCAGGACAACTAGCGTTAGCGCCAGGACAACTAGGGTTAGCGCCAGGACAACTAGGGTTAGCGTCAGGACAACTAGGGTTAGCGTCAGGACAACTAGGGTTAGCGTCACGACAACTAGGGTTAGCATCAGGACAACTAGGGTTAGCGTCAGGACAAATAGGGTTAGCGTCAGGACAACTAGGGTTAGCGTCTGGACAACTAGGGTTAGCGTCATGAAAACTAGGGTTAGCGTCAGGACAACTAGGGTCAGCGTCAGGACAACTAGGGTTAGCGTCAGGACAACTAGGGTTAGCGTCACGACAACTAGGGTGAGCGTCACGACAACTAGGGTTAGCGTCAGGACAACTAGGGTTAGCTTCAGGACAACTAGGGTTAGCATCAGGACAACTAGGGTTAGCGTCACGACAACTAGGGTTGCGTCAGGACAACTAGGATTAGCGTCAGGATAACTAGGGTTAGCGTCACGACAACTAGGGTTAGCGTCAGGACAACTAGGGTTAGCGTCAGGACAACTAGGGTCAGCGTCAGGACAACTAGGGTTAGCGTCAGGACAACTAGGGTTAGCATCAGGACAACTAGGGTTAGCGTCAGGACAACTAGGTTTAGCGTCAGGACAACTAGGGTCAGCGTCAGGACAACTAGGGTTAGCGTCAGGACAACTAGGGTTAGCGTCAGGACAACTAGTGTTAGCGTCAGGACAACTAGGGTTAGCGTCAGGACAACTAGGGTTAGCATCAGGACAACAAGGGTTAGCGTCAGGACATCTAGGGTTAGCGTCAGGACAACTAGGGTTAGCGTCAGGACAACTAGGTTTAGCGTCAGGACAACTAGGGTTAGCGTCAGGACAACTAGGGTTAGCGTCAGGACAACTAGAGTTAGCGTCAGGACAACTAGGGTTAGCGTCAGGACAACTAGGGTTAGCGTCAGAACAACTAGGGTTAGCGTCATTACAACTTGGGTTAGCGTCAGGACAACTAGGTTTAGCGTCAGGACAACTAGGGTTAGCGTCAGGACAACTAGGGTTATCGTCAGGACAACTAGGGTTAGCGTCAGGACAACTAGGGTTAGCGCCAGGACAACTAGGGTTAGCGCCAGGACAACTAGGGTTAGCGTCAGGACAACTAGGGTTAGCGTCAGGACAACTAGGGTGAGCATCAGGACAACTAGGGTTATCGTCAGGGCAACTAGGGTTAGCGTCAGGACAACTAGGGTTAGCGTCAGGACAACTAGGGTTAGCGTCACGACAACTAGGGTTAGCGTCAGGACAACTAGGGTTAGCGTCACGACAACTAGGGTTATCGTCAGGACAACTAGGGTTAGCGTCAGGACAACTAGGGTCAGCGTCAGGACAACTAGGGTTAGCATCAGGACAACTAGGGTTAGCATCAGGACAACAAGGGTTAGCGTCAGGACAACTAGGGTTAGCGTCAGGACAACTAGGGTTAGCGTCAGGACAACTAGGTTTAGCGTCAGGACAACTAGGGTTAGCGTCAGGACAACTAGGGTTAGCGTCAGGACAACTAGAGTTAGCGTCAGGACAACTAGGGTTAGCGTCAGGACAACTAGGGTTAGCGTCAGAACAACTAGGGTTAGCGTCATTACAACTTGGGTTAGCGTCAGGACAACTAGGTTTAGCGTCAGGACAACTAGGGTTAGCGTCAGGACAACTAGGGTTATCGTCAGGACAACTAGGGTTAGCGTCAGGACAACTAGGGTTAACGCCAGGACAACTAGGGTTAGCGCCAGGACAACTAGGGTTAGCGTCAGGACAACTAGGGTTAGCGTCAGGACAACTAGGGTGAGCATCAGGACAACTAGGGTTAGCGTCAGGGCAACTAGGGTTAGCGTCAGGACAACTAGGGTTAGCGTCAGGACAACTAGGGTTAGCGTCACGACAACTAGGGTTAGCGTCAGGACAACTAGGATTAGCGTCAGGACAACTAGGGTTAGCGTCACGACAACTAGGGTTATCGTCAGGACAACTAGGGTTAGCGTCAGGACAACTAGGGTCAGCGTCAGGACAACTAGGGTTAGCGTCAGGACAACTAGGGTTAGCGTCAGGACAACTAGGTTTAGCGTCAGGACAACTAGGGTTAGCGTCAGGACAACTAGGGTTAGCGTCAGGACAACTAGGGTTAGCGTCAGGACAACAAGGGTTAGCGTCAGGATAACTAGGGTTAGCGTCAGGACAACTAAGGTTAGCGTCAGGACAACTAGGGTTAGCGTCAGGACAACTAGGGTTAGCGTCAGGACAACTAGGGTTAGCGTCAGCACAACTAGGTTTAGCGTCAGGACAACTAGGGTTAGCGTCAGGACAACTAGGGTTAGCGTCAGGACAGCTAGGGTTAGCGTCAGGACAACTAGAGTTAGCGTCAGGACAACTAGGGTTAGCGTCAGGACAACTAGGGTTAGCGTCAGGACAACTTGGGTTAGCGTCAGGACAACTAGGTTTAGCGTCAGGACAACTAGGGTTAGCGTCAGGACAACTAGGGTTATCGTCAGGACAACTAGGGTTAGCGTCAGGACAACTAGGGTTAGCGCCAGGACAACTAGGGTTAGCGTCAGGACAACTAGGGTTAGCGTCAGGACAACTAGGGTTAGCGTCAGGACAACTAGGGTTAGCGTCAGGACAACTAGGGTTAACGTCAGGACAACTACTGTTAGCGTCAGGACAACTAGGGTTAGCGTCAGGACAACTAGGGTTAGCGTCCGGACAACTAGGGTTAGCGTCACGACAACTAGGGTTAGCGTCAGGACAACTAGGGTTAGCGTCAGGACAACTAGGGTTAGCGTCACGACAACTAGGGTTAGCGTCAGGACAAATAGGGTTAGCGTCAGGACAACTAGGGTTAGCGTCTGGACAACTAGGGTTAGCGTCAGGACAACTAGGGTTAGCGTCAGGACAACTAGGATTAGCGTCAGGACAACTAGGGTTAGCGTCAGGACAACTAGGGTTAGCGTCACGACAACTAGGGTTAGCGTCAGGACAACTAGGGTTAGCGTCAGGACAACTAGGGTTAGCGTCAGGACAACTAGGGTTAGCGTCAGGACAACTAGGGTTAGCGTCACGACAACTAGGGTTAGCGTCAGGACAACTAGGGTTAGCGTCACGACAACTAGGGTTAGCATCAGGACAACTAGGGTTAGCGTCAGGACAAATAGGGTTAGCGTCAGGACAACTAGGGTTAGCGTCTGGACAACTAGGGTTAGCGTCAGGACAACTAGGGTTAGCGTCAGGACAACTAGGGTTAGCGTCAGGACTACTAGGGTTAGCGTCACGACAACTAGGGTTAGCGTCAGGACAACTAGGGTTAGCGTCAAGACAACTAGGGTTAGCGTCACGACAACTAGGGTTAGCGTCAGGACAACTAGGATTAGCGTCTGGACAACTAGGGTTAGCGTCACGACAACTAGGGTTAGCGTCAGGACAACTAGGGTTAGCGTCAGGACAACTAGGGTTAGCGTCAGGACAACTAGGGTTAACGTCAGGACAACTAGGGTTAGCGTCAGGACAACTAGGGTTAGCGTCAGGACAACTAGGGTTAGCGTCAGGAAAACTAGGGTTAGCGTCACGACAACTAGGGTTAGCGTCAGGACAACTAGGGTTAGCGTCAGGACAACTAGGGTTAGCGTCACGACAACTAGGGTTAGCGTCAGGACAACTAGGGTTAGCGTCAGGACAAATAGGGTTAGCGTCAGGACAACTAGGGTTAGCGTCATGACAACTAGGGTTAGCGTCAGGACAACTAGGGTCAGCGTCAGGACAACTAGGGTTAGCGTCAGGACAACTAGGGTTAGCATCAGGACAACTAGGGTTAGCGTCACGACAACTAGGGTTAGCGTCAGGACAACTAGGATTAGCGTCAGGACAACTAGGGTTAGCGTCACGACAACTAGGGTTAGCGTCAGGACAACTAGGGTTAGCGTCAGGACAACTAGGGTTAGCGTCAGGACAACTAGGGTTAGCGTCAGGACAACTAGGTTTAGCGTCAGGACAAGTAGGGTTAGCGTCAGGACAACTAGGGTTAGCGTCAGGACAACTAGGGTCAGCGTCAGGACAACTAGGGTTAGCGTCAGGACAACTAGTGTTAGCGTCAGGACAACTAGGGTTAGCGTCAGGACAACTAGGGTTAGCGTCAGGACAACAAGGGTTAGCGTCAGGACAACTAGGGTTAGTGTCAGGACAACTAGGGTTAGCGTCAGGACAACTAGAGTTAGCGTCAGGACAACTAGGGTTAGCGTCAGGACAACTAGGGTTAGCGTCAGGACAACTTGGGTTAGCGTCAGGACAACTAGGTTTAGCGTCAGGACAACTAGGGTTAGCGTCAGGACAACTAGCGTTATCGTCAGGACAACTAGGGTTAGCATCAGGACAACTAGGGTTAGCGCCAGGACAACTAGGGTTAGCGCCAGGACAACTAGGGTTAGCGTCAGGACAACTAGGGTTAGCGTCAGGACAACTAGGGTTAGCGTCACGACAACTAGGGTTAGCATCAGGACAACTAGGGTTAGCGTCAGGACAAATAGGGTTAGCGTCAGGACAACTAGGATTAGTGTCTGGACAACTAGGGTTAGCGTCATGACAACTAGGGTTAGCGTCAGGACAACTAGGGTCAGCGTCAGGACAACTAGGGTTAGCGTCAGGACAACTAGGGTTAGCGTCACGACAACTAGGGTGAGCGTCACGACAACTAGGGTTAGCGTCAGGACAACTAGGGTTAGCGTCAGGACAACTAGGGTTAGCATCAGGACAACTAGGGTTAGCGTCACGACAACTAGGGTTGAGTCAGGACAACTAGGATTAGCGTCAGGACAACTAGGGTTAGCGTCACGACAACTAGGGTTAGCGTCAGGATAACTAGGGTTAGCGTCAGGACAACTAGGGTCAGCGTCAGGACAACTAGGGTTAGCGTCAGGACAACTAGGGTTAGCATCAGGACAACTAGGGTTAGCGTCAGGACAACTAGGGTTAGAGTCAGGACAACTAGGGTTAGCGTCAGGACAACTAGGGTTAGCGTCAGGACAACTAGGGTTAGCGTCAGTACAACTAGGGTTAGCGTCAGGACAACTACGGTTAGCGTCAGGACAACTAGGGTTAGCGTCAGGACAACTAGGGTTAGCGTCAGGACAACTAGGGTCAGCGTCAGGACAACTAGGGTTAGCGTCAGGACAACTAGGGTTAGCGTCAGGACAACTAGGGATAGCGTCAGGACAACTAAGGTTAGCGTCAGGACAACTAGGGTTAGCGTCAGGACAACTAGGGTTAGCGTCAGGACAACTAGGGTTAGCGTCAGGACAAGTAGGGTTAGCGTCAGGACAACTAGGGTTAGCGTCAGGACAACTAGGGTTAGCGTCAGGACAACTAGGATTAGCGTCAGGACAACTAGGGTTAGCGTCAGGACAACTAGGGTTAGCGTCAGGACAACTAGGGTCAGCGTCAGGACAACTAGGGTTAGCGTCAGGACAACTAGGGTTAGCGTCAGGACAACTAGGTTTAGCGTCAGGACAAGTAGGGTTAGCGTCAGGACAACTAGGGTTAGCGTCAGGACAACTAGGGTCAGCGTCAGGACAACTAGGGTTAGCGTCAGGACAACTAGTGTTAGCGTCAGGACAACTAGGGTTAGCGTCATGACAACTAGGGTTAGCATCAGGACAACAAGGGTTAGCGTCAGGACAACTAGTGTTAGCGTCAGGACAACTAGGGTTAGCGTCAGGACAACTAGGTTTAGCGTCAGGACAACTAGGGTTAGCGTCAGGACAACTAGGGTTAGCGTCAGGACAACTAGGGTTAGCGTCAGGACAACTAGAGTTAGCGTCAGGACAACTAGGGTTAGCGTCAGGACAACTAGGGTTAGCGTCAGGACAACTAGGGTTAGCGTCAGGACAACTTGGGTTAGCGTCAGGACAACTAGGTTTAGCGTCAGGACAACTAGGGTTAGCGTCAGGAAAACTAGGGTTAGCGTCACGACAACTAGGGTTAGAATCAGGACAACTAGGGTTAGCGTCAGGACAACTAGGGTTAGCATCACGACAACTAGGGTTAGCGTCAGGACAACTAGGGTTAGCGTCAGGACAACTAGGGTTAGCATCAGGACAACTAGGGTTAGCGTCACGACAACTAGGGTTAGCGTCAGGACAACTAGGATTAGCGTCAGGACAACTAGGGTTAGCGTCACGACAACTAGGGTTAGCGTCAGGACAACTAGGGTTAGCGTCAGGACAACTAGGGTTAGCGTCACGACAACTAGGGTTAGCGTCAGGACAACTAGGGTTAGCGTCAGGAAAACTAGGGTTAGCGTCACGACAACTAGGGTTAGCGTCAGGACAACTAGGGTTAGCGTCAGGACAACTAGGGTTAGCGTCACGACAACTAGGGTTAGCATCAGGACAACTAGGGTTAGCGTCAGGACAAATAGGGTTAGCGTCAGGACAACTAGGGTTAGCGTCAGGACAACTAGGGTTAGCGTCAGGACAACTAGGGTTAGCGTCAGGACAACTAGGGTTAGCGTCACGACAACTAGGGTTAGCGTCACGACAACTAGGGTTAGCGTCAGGACAACTAGGGTTAGCATCAGGACAACTAGGGTTAGCGTCACGACAACTAGGGTTAGCGTCAGGACAACTAGGATTAGCGTCAGGACAACTAGGGTTAGCGTCACGACAACTAATGTTAGCGTCAGGACAACTAGGGTTAGCGTCAGGACAACTAGGGTCAGCGTCAGGACAACTAGGGTTAGCGTCAGGACAACTAGGGTTAGCGTCAGGACAACTAGGGTTAGCGTCAGGACAACTAGGTTTAGCGTCAGGACAAGTAGGGTTAGCGTCAGGACAACTAGGGTTAGCGTCAGGACAACTAGGGTCAGCGTCAGGACAACTAGGGTTAGCGTCAGGACAACTAGTGTTAGCGTCAGGACAACTAGGGTTAGCGTCAGGACAACTAGGGTTAGCGTCAGGACAACTAGGGTTAGCGTCAGGACAACTAGGGTCAGCGTCAGGACAACTAGGGTTAGCGTCAGGACAACTAGGGTTAGCGTCAGGACAACTAGGGATAGCGTCAGGACAACTAAGGTTAGCGTCAGGACAACTAGGGTTAGCGTCAGGACAACTAGGGTTAGCGTCAGGACAACTAGGGTTAGCGTCAGGACAAGTAGGGTTAGCGTCAGGACAACTAGGGTTAGCGTCAGGACAACTAGGGTTAGCGTCAGGACAACTAGGATTAGCGTCAGGACAACTAGGGTTAGCGTCAGGACAACTAGGGTTAGCGTCAGGACAACTAGGGTCAGCGTCAGGACAACTAGGGTTAGCGTCAGGACAACTAGGGTTAGCGTCAGGACAACTAGGTTTAGCGTCAGGACAAGTAGGGTTAGCGTCAGGACAACTAGGGTTAGCGTCAGGACAACTAGGGTCAGCGTCAGGACAACTAGGGTTAGCGTCAGGACAACTAGTGTTAGCGTCAGGACAACTAGGGTTAGCGTCATGACAACTAGGGTTAGCATCAGGACAACAAGGGTTAGCGTCAGGACAACTAGTGTTAGCGTCAGGACAACTAGGGTTAGCGTCAGGACAACTAGGTTTAGCGTCAGGACAACTAGGGTTAGCGTCAGGACAACTAGGGTTAGCGTCAGGACAACTAGGGTTAGCGTCAGGACAACTAGAGTTAGCGTCAGGACAACTAGGGTTAGCGTCAGGACAACTAGGGTTAGCGTCAGGACAACTAGGGTTAGCGTCAGGACAACTTGGGTTAGCGTCAGGACAACTAGGTTTAGCGTCAGGACAACTAGGGTTAGCGTCAGGAAAACTAGGGTTAGCGTCACGACAACTAGGGTTAGAATCAGGACAACTAGGGTTAGCGTCAGGACAACTAGGGTTAGCATCACGACAACTAGGGTTAGCGTCAGGACAACTAGGGTTAGCGTCAGGACAACTAGGGTTAGCATCAGGACAACTAGGGTTAGCGTCACGACAACTAGGGTTAGCGTCAGGACAACTAGGATTAGCGTCAGGACAACTAGGGTTAGCGTCACGACAACTAGGGTTAGCGTCAGGACAACTAGGGTTAGCGTCAGGACAACTAGGGTTAGCGTCACGACAACTAGGGTTAGCGTCAGGACAACTAGGGTTAGCGTCAGGAAAACTAGGGTTAGCGTCACGACAACTAGGGTTAGCGTCAGGACAACTAGGGTTAGCGTCAGGACAACTAGGGTTAGCGTCACGACAACTAGGGTTAGCGTCAGGACAACTAGGGTTAGCGTCAGGACAAATAGGGTTAGCGTCAGGACAACTAGGGTTAGCGTCAGGACAACTAGGGTTAGCGTCAGGACAACTAGGGTTAGCGTCAGGACAACTAGGGTTAGCGTCACGACAACTAGGGTTAGCGTCACGACAACTAGGGTTAGCGTCAGGACAACTAGGGTTAGCATCAGGACAACTAGGGTTAGCGTCACGACAACTAGGGTTAGCGTCAGGACAACTAGGATTAGCGTCAGGACAACTAGGGTTAGCGTCACGACAACTAATGTTAGCGTCAGGACAACTAGGGTTAGCGTCAGGACAACTAGGGTCAGCGTCAGGACAACTAGGGTTAGCGTCAGGACAACTAGGGTTAGCGTCAGGACAACTAGGGTTAGCGTCAGGACAACTAGGTTTAGCGTCAGGACAAGTAGGGTTAGCGTCAGGACAACTAGGGTTAGCGTCAGGACAACTAGGGTCAGCGTCAGGACAACTAGGGTTAGCGTCAGGACAACTAGTGTTAGCGTCAGGACAACTAGGGTTAGCGTCAGGACAACTAGGGTTAGCGTCAGGACAACTAGGGTTAGCGTCAGGACAACTAGGGTTAGCGTCAGGACAACTAGGGTTAGCGTCAGGACAACTAGAGTTAGCGTCAGGACAACTAGGGTTAGCGTCAGGACAACTAGGGTTAGCGTCAGGACAACTAGGGTTAGCGTCAGGACAACTAGGGTTAGCGTCAGGACAACTAGGGTTAGCATCAGGACAACTAGGGTTAGCGTCAGGACAACTAGGTTTAGCGTCAGGACAACTAGGGTTAGCGTCAGGACAACTAGGGTTAGCATCAGGACAACTAGGGTTAGCGTCAGGACAACTAGGTTTAGCGTCAGGACAACTAGGGTTAGCGTCAGGACAACTAGGGTCAGCGTCAGGACAACTAGGGTTAGCGTCAGGACAACTAGGGTTAGCGTCAGGACAACTAGTGTTAGCGTCAGGACAACTAGGGTTAGCATCAGGACAACAAGGGTTAGCGTCAGGACAACTAGGGTTAGCGTCAGGACAACTAGGGTTAGCGTCAGGACAACTAGGTTTAGCGTCAGGACAACTAGGGTTAGCGTCAGGACAACTAGGGTTAGCGTCAGGACAACTAGGGTTAGCGTCAGGACAACTAGAGTTAGCGTCAGGACAACTAGGGTTAGCGTCAGGACAACTAGGGTTAGCGTCAGGACAACTAGGGTTAGCGTCAGGACAACTTGGGTTAGCGTCAGGACAACTAGGGTTAGCGT
The DNA here is from genome assembly GCF_046119375.1 of Phyllobates terribilis. Classification (NCBI taxonomy): domain Eukaryota; kingdom Metazoa; phylum Chordata; class Amphibia; order Anura; family Dendrobatidae; genus Phyllobates; species Phyllobates terribilis. Next base: position 635,816,999 of record NW_027362763.1, read on the forward strand.
CAGGACAACTAGGGTTAGCGTCAGGAAAATTAGGGTTAGCGTCACGACAACTAGGGTTAGCGTCAGGACAACTAGGGTTAGCGTCAGGACAACTAGGGTTAGCATCACGACAACTAGGGTTAGCGTCAGGACAACTAGGGTTAGCGTCAGGACAACTAGGGTTAGCATCAGGACAACTAGGGTTAGCGTCACGACAACTAGGGTTAGCGTCAGGACAACTAGGATTAGCGTCAGGACAACTAGGGTTAGCGTCACGACAACTAGGGTTAGCGTCAGGACAACTAGGGTTAGCGTCAGGACAACTAGGGTTAGCGTCACGACAACTAGGGTTAGCGTCAGGACAACTAGGGTTAGCGTCAGGAAAACTAGGGTTAGCGTCACGACAACTAGGGTTAGCGTCAGGACAACTAGGGTTAGCGTCAGGACAACTAGGGTTAGCGTCAGGACAACTAGGGTTAGCGTCAGGACAACTAGGGTTAGCGTCAGGACAAATAGGGTTAGCGTCAGGACAACTAGGGTTAGCGTCAGGACAACTAGGGTTAGCGTCAGGACAACTAGGGTTAGCGTCACGACAACTAGGGTTAGCGTCACGACAACTAGGGTTAGCGTCAGGACAACTAGGGTTAGCATCAGGACAACTTGGGTTAGCGTCACGACAACTAGGGTTAGCGTCAGGACAACTAGGATTAGCGTCAGGACAACTAGGGTTAGCGTCACGACAACTAATGTTAGCGTCAGGACAACTAGGGTCAGCGTCAGGACAACTAGGGTTAGCGTCAGGACAACTAGGGTTAGCGTCAGGACAACTAGGTTTAGCGTCAGGACAAGTAGGGTTAGCGTCCGGACAACTAGGGTTAGCGTCAGGACAACTAGGGTCAGCGTCAGGACAACTAGGGTTAGCGTCAGGACAACTAGTGTTAGCGTCAGGACAACTAGGGTTAGCGTCAGGACAACTAGGGTTAGCGTCAGGACAACAAGGGTTAGCGTCAGGACAACTAGGGTTAGCGTCAGGACAACTAGGGTTAGCGTCAGGACAACTAGGGTTAGCGTCAGGACAACTAGGGTTAGCGTCAGGACAACTAGGGTTAGCGTCAGGACAACTAGAGTTAGCGTCAGGACAACTAGGGTTAGCGTCAGGACAACTAGGGTTAGCGTCAGGACAACTAGGGTTAGCGTCAGGACAACTTGGGTTAGCGTCAGGACAACTAGGTTTAGCGTCAGGACAACTAGGGTTAGCGTCAGGACAACTAGGGTTATCGTCAGGACAACTAGGGTTAGCGTCAGGACAACTAGGGTTAGCACCAGGACAACTAGGGTTAGCGCCAGGACAACTAGGGTTAGCGTCAGGACAACTAGGGTTAGCGTCAGGACAACTAGGGTTAGCGTCACGACAACTAGGGTTAGCATCAGGACAACTAGGGTTAGCGTCAGGACAAATAGGGTTAGCGTCAGGACAACTAGGGTTAGCGTCTGGACAATTAGGGTTAGCGTCATGACAACTAGGGTTAGCGTCAGGACAACTAGGGTCAGCGTCAGGACAACTAGGGTTAGCGTCAGGACAACTAGGGTTAGCGTCACGACAACTAGGGTGAGCGTCACGACAACTAGGGTTAGCGTCAGGACAACTAGGGTTAGCTTCAGGACAACTAGGGTTAGCATCAGGACAACTAGGGTTAGCGTCACGACAACTAGGGTTGCGTCAGGACAACTAGGATTAGCGTCAGGACAACTAGGGTTAGCGTCACGACAACTGGGGTTAGCGTCAGGACAACTAGGGTTAGCGTCTGGACAACTAGGGTTAGCGTCATGACAACTAGGGTTAGCGTCAGGACAACTAGGGTCAGCGTCAGGACAACTAGGGTTAGCGTCAGGACAACTAGGGTTAGCGTCACGACAACTAGGGTGAGCGTCACGACAACTAGGGTTAGCGTCAGGACAACTAGGGTTAGCTTCAGGACAACTAGGGTTAGCATCAGGACAACTAGGGTTAGCGTCACGACAACTAGGCTTGCGTCAGGACAACTAGGATTAGCGTCAGGACAACTAGGGTTAGCGTCAGGACAACTAGGGTTAGCGTCAGGACAACTAGGGTCAGCGTCAGGACAACTAGGGTTAGCGTCAGGACAACTAGGGTTAGCATCAGGACAACTAGGGTTAGCGTCAGGACAACTAGGTTTAGCGTCAGGACAACTAGGGTTAGCGTCAGGACAACTAGGGTCAGCGTCAGGACAACTAGGGTTAGCGTCAGGACAACTAGGGTTAGCGTCAGGACAACTAGTGTTAGCGTCAGGACAACTAGGGTTAGCATCAGGACAACAAGGGTTAGCGTCAGGACAACTAGGGTTAGCGTCAGGACAACTAGGGTTAGCGTCAGGACAACTAGGTTTAGCGTCAGGACAACTAGGGTTAGCGTCAGGACAACTAGGGTTAGCGTCAGGACAACTAGGGTTAGCGTCAGGACAACTAGAGTTAGCGTCAGGACAACTAGGGTTAGCGTCAGGACAACTAGGGTTAGCGTCAGGACAACTAGGGTTAGCGTCAGGACAACTTGGGTTAGCGTCAGGACAACTAGGGTTAGCGTCAGGACAACTAGGGTTAGCGTCAGGAAAACTAGGGTTAGCGTCACGACAACTAGGGTTAGCGTCAGGACAACTAGGGTTAGCGTCAGGACAACTAGGGTTAGCATCACGACAACTAGGGTTAGCGTCAGGACAACTAGGGTTAGCGTCAGGACAACTAGGGTTAGCATCAGGACAACTAGGGTTAGCGTCACGACAACTAGGGTTAGCGTCAGGACAACTAGGATTAGCGTCAGGACAAAAAGGGTTAGCGTCACGACAACTAGGGTTAGCGTCAGGACAACTAGGGTTAGCGTCAGGACAACTAGGGTTAGCGTCACGACAACTAGGGTTAGCGTCAGGACAACTAGGGTTAGCGTCAGGAAAACTAGGGTTAGCGTCACGACAACTAGGGTTAGCGTCAGGACAACTAGGGTTAGCGTCAGGACAACTAGGGTTAGCGTCAGGACAACTAGGGTTAGCGTCAGGACAACTTGGGTTAGCGTCAGGACAAATAGGGTTAGCGTCAGGACAACTAGGGTTAGCGTCAGGACAACTAGGGTTAGCGTCAGGACAACTAGGGTTAGCGTCAGGACAACTAGGGTTAGCGTCACGACAACTAGGGTTAGCGTCACGACAACTAGGGTTAGCGTCAGGACAACTAGGGTTAGCATCAGGACAACTAGGGTTAGCGTCACGACAACTAGGGTTAGCGTCAGGACAACTAGGATTAGCGTCAGGACAACTAGGGTTAGCGTCACGACAACTAATGTTAGCGTCAGGACAACTAGGGTTAGCGTCAGGACAACTAGGGTCAGCGTCAGGACAACTAGGGTTAGCGTCAGGACAACTAGGGTTAGCGTCAGGACAACTAGGTTTAGCGTCAGGACAAGTAGGGTTAGCGTCAGGACAACTAGGGTTAGCGTCAGGACAACAAGGGTTAGCGTCAGGACAACTAGGGTTAGCGTCAGGACAACTAGGGTTAGCGTCAGGACAACTAGGTTTAGCGTCAGGACAACTAGGGTTAGCGTCAGGACAACTAGGGTTAGCGTCAGGACAACTAGAGTTAGCGTCAGGACAACTAGGGTTAACGTCAGGACAACTAGGGTTAGCGTCAGGACAACTAGGGTTAGCGTCATTACAACTTGGGTTAGCGTCAGGACAACTAGGTTTAGCGTCAGGACAACTAGGGTTAGCGTCAGGACAACTAGAGTTAGCGTCAGGACAACTAGGGTTAGCGTCAGGACAACTAGGGTTAGCGTCAGGACAACTTGGGTTAGCGTCAGGACAACTAGGTTTAGCGTCAGGACAACTAGGGTTAGCGTCAGGACAACTAGGGTTATTGTCAGGACAACTAGGGTTAGCGTCAGGACAACTAGGGTTAGCGCCAGGACAACTAGGGTTAGCGCCAGGACAACTAGGGTTAGCGTCAGGACAACTAGGGTTAGCGTCAGGACAACTAGGGTTAGCGTCAGGACAACTAGGGTTAGCGTCAGGACAACTAGGGTTAGCGTCAGGACAACTAGGGTTAACGTCAGGACAACTACTGTTAGCGTCAGGACAACTAGGGTTAGCGTCAGGACAACTAGGGTTAGCGTCAGGACAACTAGGGTTAGCGTCACGACAACTAGGGTTAGCGTCAGGACAACTAGGGTTAGCGTCACGACAACTAGGGTTAGCGTCAGGACAACTAGGGTTAGCGTCAGGACAAATAGGGTTAGCGTCAGGACAACTAGGGTTAGCGTCTGGACAACTAGGGTTAGCGTCAGGACAACTAGGGTTAGCGTCAGGACAACTAGGATTAGCGTCAGGACAACTAGGGTTAGCGTCAGGACAACTAGGGTTAGCGTCACGACAACTAGTGTTAGCGTCAGGACAACTAGGGTTAGCGTCAGGACAACTAGGGTTAGCGTCAGGACAACTAGGGTTAGCGTCACGACAACTAGGGTTAGCGTCAGGACAACTAGGGTTAGCGTCAGGACAACTAGGGTTAGCGTCAGGACAAATAGGGTTAGCGTCAGGACAACTAGGGTTAGCGTCTGGACAACTAGGGTTAGCGTCAGGACAACTAGGGTTAGCGTCAGGACAACTAGGGTTAGCGTCAGGACTACTAGGGTTAGCGTCACGACAACTAGGGTTAGCGTCAGGACAACTAGGGTTAGCGTCAAGACAACTAGGGTTAGCGTCACGACAACTAGGGTTAGCGTCAGGACAACTAGGATTAGCGTCAGGACAACTAGGGTTAGCGTCACGACAACTAGGGTTAGCGTCAGGACAACTAGGGTTAGCGTCAGGACAACTAGGGTTAGCGTCAGGACAACTAGGGTTAACGTCAGGACAACTAGGGTTAGCGTCAGGACAACTAGGGTTAGCGTCAGGACAACTAGGGTTAGCGTCAGGAAAACTAGGGTTAGCGTCACGACAACTAGGGTTAGCGTCAGGACAACTAGGGTTAGCGTCAGGACAACTAGGGTTAGCGTCACGACAACTAGGGTTAGCGTCAGGACAACTAGGGTTAGCGTCAGGACAAATAGGGTTAGCGTCAGGACAACTAGGGTTAGCGTCTGGACAACTAGGGTTAGCGTCAGGACAACTAGGGTTAGCGTCAGGACAACTAGGGTTAGCGTCACGACAACTAGGGTTAGCGTCAGGACAACTAGGGTTAGCGTCAGGACAACTAGGGTTAGCATCAGGACAACTAGGGTTAGCGTCACGACAACTAGGGTTAGCGTCAGGACAACTAGGATTAGCGTCAGGACAACTAGGGTTAGCGTCACGACAACTAGGGTTAGCGTCAAGACAACTAGGGTTAGCGTCAGGACAACTAGGGTCAGCGTCAGGACAACTAGGGTTAGCGTCAGGACAACTAGGGTTAGCGTCAGGACAACTAGGTTTAGCGTCAGGACAAGTAGGGTTAGCGTCAGGACAACTAGGGTTAGCGTCAGGACAACTAGGGTCAGCGTCAGGACAACTAGGGTTAGCGTCAGGACAACTAGTGTTAGCGTCAGGACAACTAGGGTTAGCGTCAGGACAACTAGGGTTAGCGTCAGGACAACAAGGGTTAGTGTCAGGACAACTAGGGTTAGCGTCAGGACAACTAGGGTTAGCGTCAGGACAACTAGGGTTAGTGTCAGGACAACTAGGGTTAGCGTCAGGACAACTAGAGTTAGCGTCAGGACAACTAGGGTTAGCGTCAGGACAACTAGGGTTAGCGTCAGGACAACTTGGGTTAGCGTCAGGACAACTAGGTTTAGCGTCAGGACAACTAGGGTTAGCGTCAGGACAACTAGGGTTATCGTCAGGACAACTAGGGTTAGCGTCAGGACAACTAGGGTTAGCGCCAGGACAACTAGGGTTAGCGCCAGGACAACTAGGGTTAGCGTCAGGACAACTAGGGTTAGCGTCAGGACAACTAGGGTTAGCGTCACGACAACTAGGGTTAGCATCAGGACAACTAGGGTTAGCGTCAGGACAAATAGGGTTAGCGTCAGGACAACTAGGGTTAGTGTCTGGACAACTAGGGTTAGCGTCATGACAACTAGGGTTAGCGTCAGGACAACTAGGGTCAGCGTCAGGACAACTAGGGTTAGCGTCAGGACAACTAGGGTTAGCGTCACGACAACTAGGGTGAGCGTCACGACAACTAGGGTTAGCGTCAGGACAACTAGGGTTAGCGTCAGGACAACTAGGGTTAGCATCAGGACAACTAGGGTTAGCGTCACGACAACTAGGGTTGAGTCAGGACAACTAGGATTAGCGTCAGGACAACTAGGGTTAGCGTCACGACAACTAGGGTTAGCGTCAGGACAACTAGGGTTAGCGTCAGGACAACTAGGGTCAGCGTCAGGACAACTAGGGTTAGCGTCAGGACAACTAGGGTCAGCGTCAGGACAACTAGGGTTAGCGTCAGGACAACTAGGGTTAGCGTCAGGACAACTAGTGTTAGCGTCAGGACAACTAGGGTTAGCGTCAGGACAACTAGGGTTAGCGTCAGGACAACTAGGGTTAGCGTCAGGACAACTAGGGTTAGCGTCATTACAACTAGGGTTAGCGTCAGGACAACTAGGGTTATCGTCAGGACAACTAGGGTTAGCGTCAGGACAACTAGGGTTAGCGCCAGGACAACTAGGGTTAGCGCCAGGACAACTAGGGTTAGCGTCAGGACAACTAGGGTTAGCGTCAGGACAACTAGGGTGAGCATCAGGACAAGTAGGGTTAGCGTCAGGGCAACTAGGGTTAGCGTCAGGACAACTAGGGTTAGCGTCAGGACAACTAGGGTTAGCGTCAGGACAACTAGGGTTAGCGTCACGACAACTAGGGTTAGCGTCAGGACAACTAGGATTAGCGTCAGGACAACTAGGGTTAGCGTCACGACAACTAGGGTTAGCGTCAGGACAACTAGGGTTAGCGTCAGGACAACTAGGGTCAGCGTCAGGACAACTAGGGTTAGCGTCAGGACAACTAGGGTTAGCGTCAGGACAACTAGGATTAGCGTCAGGACAACTAGGGTTAGCGTCAGGACAACTAGGGTTAGCATCAGGACAACTAGGGTTAGCGTCAGGACAACAAGGGTTAGCGTCAGGATAACTAGGGTTAGCGTCAGGACAAGTAGGGTTAGCGTCAGGACAACTAGGGTTAGCGTCAGGACAACTAGGGTTAGCGTCAGGACAACTAGGTTTAGCGTCAGGACAACTAGGGTTAGCGTCAGGACAACTAGGGTTAGCGTCAGGACAGCTAAGGTTAGCGTCAGGACAACTAGGGTTAGCGTCAGGACAACTAGGGTTAGCGTCACGACAACTAGGGTTAGCGTCAGGACAACTAGGGTTAGCGTCACGACAACTAGGGTTAGCGTCAGGACAACTAGGGTTAGCGTCAGGACAAATAGGGTTAGAGTCAGGACAACTAGGGTTAGCGTCTGGACAACTAGGGTTAGCGTCAGGACAACTAGGGTTAGCGTCAGGACAACTAGGGTTAGCGTCAGGACTACTAGGGTTAGCGTCACGACAACTAGGGTTAGCGTCAGGACAACTAGGGTTAGCGTCAAGACAACTAGGGTCAGCGTCAGGACAACTAGGGTTAGCGTCAGGACAACTAGGGTTAGCGTCAGGACAACTAGGGTTAGCGTCAGGACAACTTGGGTTAGCGTCAGGACAACTAGGTTTAGCGTCAGGACAACTAGGGTTAGCGTCAGGACAACTAGGGTTATCGTCAGGACAACTAGGGTTAGCGTCAGGACAACTAGGGTTAGCGCCAGGACAACTAGGGTTAGCGCCAGGACAACTAGGGTTAGCGTCAGGACAACTAGGGTTAGCGTCAGGACAACTAGGGTTAGCGTCACGACAACTAGGGTTAGCATCAGGACAACTAGGGTTAGCGTCAGGACAAATAGGGTTAGCGTCAGGACAACTAGGGTTAGTGTCTGGACAACTAGGGTTAGCGTCATGACAACTAGGGTTAGCGTCAGGACAACTAGGGTCAGCGTCAGGACAACTAGGGTTAGCGTCAGGACAACTAGGGTTAGCGTCACGACAACTAGGGTGAGCGTCACGACAACTAGGGTTAGCGTCAGGACAACTAGGGTTAGCGTCAGGACAACTAGGGTTAGCATCAGGACAACTAGGGTTAGCGTCACGACAACTAGGGTTGAGTCAGGACAACTAGGATTAGCGTCAGGACAACTAGGGTTAGCGTCACGACAACTAGGGTTAGCGTCAGGACAACTAGGGTTAGCGTCAGGACAACTAGGGTCAGCGTCAGGACAACTAGGGTTAGCGTCAGGACAACTAGGGTCAGCGTCAGGACAACTAGGGTTAGCGTCAGGACAACTAGGGTTAGCGTCAGGACAACTAGTGTTAGCGTCAGGACAACTAGGGTTAGCGTCAGGACAACTAGGGTTAGCGTCAGGACAACTAGGGTTAGCGTCAGGACAACTAGGGTTAGCGTCATTACAACTAGGGTTAGCGTCAGGACAACTAGGGTTATCGTCAGGACAACTAGGGTTAGCGTCAGGACAACTAGGGTTAGCGCCAGGACAACTAGGGTTAGCGCCAGGACAACTAGGGTTAGCGTCAGGACAACTAGGGTTAGCGTCAGGACAACTAGGGTGAGCATCAGGACAAGTAGGGTTAGCGTCAGGGCAACTAGGGTTAGCGTCAGGACAACTAGGGTTAGCGTCAGGACAACTAGGGTTAGCGTCAGGACAACTAGGGTTAGCGTCACGACAACTAGGGTTAGCGTCAGGACAACTAGGATTAGCGTCAGGACAACTAGGGTTAGCGTCACGACAACTAGGGTTAGCGTCAGGACAACTAGGGTTAGCGTCAGGACAACTAGGGTCAGCGTCAGGACAACTAGGGTTAGCGTCAGGACAACTAGGGTTAGCGTCAGGACAACTAGGATTAGCGTCAGGACAACTAGGGTTAGCGTCAGGACAACTAGGGGTAGCATCAGGACAACTAGGGTTAGCGTCAGGACAACAAGGGTTAGCGTCAGGATAACTAGGGTTAGCGTCAGGACAAGTAGGGTTAGCGTCAGGACAACTAGGGTTAGCGTCACGACAACTAGGGTTAGCATCAGGACAACTAGGGTTAGCGTCAGGACAAATAGGGTTAGCGTCAGGACAACTAGGGTTAGCGTCTGGACAATTAGGGTTAGCGTCATGACAACTAGGGTTAGCGTCAGGACAACTAGGGTCAGCGTCAGGACAACTAGGGTTAGCGTCAGGACAACTAGGGTTAGCGTCACGACAACTAGGGTGAGCGTCACGACAACTAGGGTTAGCGTCAGGACAACTAGGGTTAGCTTCAGGACAACTAGGGTTAGCATCAGGACAACTAGGGTTAGCGTCACGACAACTAGGGTTGCGTCAGGACAACTAGGATTAGCGTCAGGACAACTAGGGTTAGCGTCACGACAACTGGGGTTAGCGTCAGGACAACTAGGGTTAGCGTCTGGACAACTAGGGTTAGCGTCATGACAACTAGGGTTAGCGTCAGGACAACTAGGGTCAGCGTCAGGACAACTAGGGTTAGCGTCAGGACAACTAGGGTTAGCGTCACGACAACTAGGGTGAGCGTCACGACAACTAGGGTTAGCGTCAGGACAACTAGGGTTAGCTTCAGGACAACTAGGGTTAGCATCAGGACAACTAGGGTTAGCGTCACGACAACTAGGCTTGCGTCAGGACAACTAGGATTAGCGTCAGGACAACTAGGGTTAGCGTCAGGACAACTAGGGTTAGCGTCAGGACAACTAGGGTCAGCGTCAGGACAACTAGGGTTAGCGTCAGGACAACTAGGGTTAGCATCAGGACAACTAGGGTTAGCGTCAGGACAACTAGGTTTAGCGTCAGGACAACTAGGGTTAGCGTCAGGACAACTAGGGTCAGCGTCAGGACAACTAGGGTTAGCATCAGGACAACAAGGGTTAGCGTCAGGACAACTAGGGTTAGCGTCAGGACAACTAGGGTTAGCGTCAGGACAACTAGGTTTAGCGTCAGGACAACTAGGGTTAGCGTCAGGACAACTAGGGTTAGCGTCAGGACAACTAGGGTTAGCGTCAGGACAACTAGAGTTAGCGTCAGGACAACTAGGGTTAGCGTCAGGACAACTAGGGTTAGCATCAGGACAACTAGGGTTAGCGTCAGGACAACTTGGGTTAGCGTCAGGACAACTAGGGTTAGCGTCAGGACAACTAGGGTTAGCGTCAGGAAAACTAGGGTTAGCGTCACGACAACTAGGGTTAGCGTCAGGACAACTAGGGTTAGCGTCAGGACAACTAGGGTTAGCATCACGACAACTAGGGTTAGCGTCAGGACAACTAGGGTTAGCGTCAGGACAACTAGGGTTAGCATCAGGACAACTAGGGTTAGCGTCACGACAACTAGGGTTAGCGTCAGGACAACTAGGATTAGCGTCAGGACAAAAAGGGTTAGCGTCACGACAACTAGGGTTAGCGTCAGGACAACTAGGGTTAGCGTCAGGACAACTAGGGTTAGCGTCACGACAACTAGGGTTAGCGTCAGGACAACTAGGGTTAGCGTCAGGAAAACTAGGGTTAGCGTCACGACAACTAGGGTTAGCGTCAGGACAACTAGGGTTAGCGTCAGGACAACTAGGGTTAGCGTCAGGACAACTAGGGTTAGCGTCAGGACAACTAGGGTTAGCGTCAGGACAAATAGGGTTAGCGTCAGGACAACTAGGGTTAGCGTCAGGACAACTAGGGTTAGCGTCAGGACAACTAGGGTTAGCGTCAGGACAACTAGGGTTAGCGTCACGACAACTAGGGTTAGCGTCACGACAACTAGGGTTAGCGTCAGGACAACTAGGGTTAGCATCAGGACAACTAGGGTTAGCGTCACGACAACTAGGGTTAGCGTCAGGACAACTAGGATTAGCGTCAGGACAACTAGGGTTAGCGTCACGACAACTAATGTTAGCGTCAGGACAACTAGGGTTAGCGTCAGGACAACTAGGGTCAGCGTCAGGACAACTAGGGTTAGCGTCAAGACAACTAGGGTTAGCGTCAGGACAACTAGGTTTAGCGTCAGGACAAGTAGGGTTAGCGTCAGGACAACTAGGGTTAGCGTCAGGACAACAAGGGTTAGCGTCAGGACAACTAGGGTTAGCGTCAGGACAACTAGGGTTAGCGTCAGGACAACTAGGTTTAGCGTCAGGACAACTAGGGTTAGCGTCAGGACAACTAGGGTTAGCGTCAGGACAACTAGAGTTAGCGTCAGGACAACTAGGGTTAACGTCAGGACAACTAGGGTTAGCGTCAGGACAACTAGGGTTAGCGTCATTACAACTTGGGTTAGCGTCAGGACAACTAGGTTTAGCGTCAGGACAACTAGGGTTAGCGTCAGGACAACTAGAGTTAGCGTCAGGACAACTAGGGTTAGCGTCAGGACAACTAGGGTTAGCGTCAGGACAACTTGGGTTAGCGTCAGGACAACTAGGTTTAGCGTCAGGACAACTAGGGTTAGCGTCAGGACAACTAGGGTTATTGTCAGGACAACTAGGGTTAGCGTCAGGACAACTAGGGTTAGCGCCAGGACAACTAGGGTTAGCGCCAGGACAACTAGGGTTAGCGTCAGGACAACTAGGGTTAGCGTCAGTTCAACTAGGGTTAGCGTCAGGACAACTAGGGTTAGCGTCAGGACAACTAGGGTTAGCGTCAGGACAACTAGGGTTAACGTCAGGACAACTACTGTTAGCGTCAGGACAACTAGGGTTAGCGTCAGGACAACTAGGGTTAGCGTCAGGACAACTAGGGTTAGCGTCACGACAACTAGGGTTAGCGTCAGGACAACTAGGGTTAGCGTCACGACAACTAGGGTTAGCGTCAGGACAACTAGGGTTAGCGTCAGGACAAATAGGGTTAGCGTCAGGACAACTAGGGTTAGCGTCTGGACAACTAGGGTTAGCGTCAGGACAACTAGGGTTAGCGTCAGGACAACTAGGATTAGCGTCAGGACAACTAGGGTTAGCGTCAGGACAACTAGGGTTAGCGTCACGACAACTAGTGTTAGCGTCAGGACAACTAGGGTTAGCGTCAGGACAACTAGGGTTAGCGTCAGGACAACTAGGGTTAGCGTCACGACAACTAGGGTTAGCGTCAGGACAACTAGGGTTAGCGTCACGACAACTAGGGTTAGCGTCAGGACAACTAGGGTTAGCGTCAGGACAAATAGGGTTAGCGTCAGGACAACTAGGGTTAGCGTCTGGACAACTAGGGTTAGCGTCAGGACAACTAGGGTTAGCGTCAGGACAACTAGGGTTAGCGTCAGGACTACTAGGGTTAGCGTCACGACAACTAGGGTTAGCGTCAGGACAACTAGGGTTAGCGTCAAGACAACTAGGGTTAGCGTCACGACAACTAGGGTTAGCGTCAGGACAACTAGGATTAGCGTCAGGACAACTAGGGTTAGCGTCACGACAACTAGGGTTAGCGTCAGGACAACTAGGGTTAGCGTCAGGACAACTAGGGTTAGCGTCAGGACAACTAGGGTTAACGTCAGGACAACTAGGGTTAGCGTCAGGACAACTAGGGTTAGCGTCAGGACAACTAGGGTTAGCGTCAGGAAAACTAGGGTTAGCGTCACGACAACTAGGGTTAGCGTCAGGACAACTAGGGTTAGCGTCAGGACAACTAGGGTTAGCGTCACGACAACTAGGGTTAGCGTCAGGACAACTAGGGTTAGCGTCAGGACAAATAGGGTTAGCGTCAGGACAACTAGGGTTAGCGTCTGGACAACTAGGGTTAGCGTCAGGACAACTAGGGTTAGCGTCAGGACAACTAGGGTTAGCGTCACGACAACTAGGGTTAGCGTCAGGACAACTAGGGTTAGCGTCAGGACAACTAGGGTTAGCATCAGGACAACTAGGGTTAGCGTCACGACAACTAGGGTTAGCGTCAGGACAACTAGGATTAGCGTCAGGACAACTAGGGTTAGCGTCACGACAACTAGGGTTAGCGTCAAGACAACTAGGGTTAGCGTCAGGACAACTAGGGTCAGCGTCAGGACAACTAGGGTTAGCGTCAGGACAACTAGGGTTAGCGTCAGGACAACTAGGTTTAGCGTCAGGACAAGTAGGGTTAGCGTCAGGACAACTAGGGTTAGCGTCAGGACAACTAGGGTCAGCGTCAGGACAACTAGGGTTAGCGTCAGGACAACTAGTGTTAGCGTCAGGACAACTAGGGTTAGCGTCAGGACAACTAGGGTTAGCGTCAGGACAACAAGGGTTAGTGTCAGGACAACTAGGGTTAGCGTCAGGACAACTAGGGTTAGCGTCAGGACAACTAGGGTTAGTGTCAGGACAACTAGGGTTAGCGTCAGGACAACTAGAGTTAGCGTCAGGACAACTAGGGTTAGCGTCAGGACAACTAGGGTTAGCGTCAGGACAACTTGGGTTAGCGTCAGGACAACTAGGTTTAGCGTCAGGACAACTAGGGTTAGCGTCAGGACAACTAGGGTTATCGTCAGGACAACTAGGGTTAGCGTCAGGACAACTAGGGTTAGCGCCAGGACAACTAGGGTTAGCGCCAGGACAACTAGGGTTAGCGTCAGGACAACTAGGGTTAGCGTCAGGACAACTAGGGTTAGCGTCACGACAACTAGGGTTAGCATCAGGACAACTAGGGTTAGCGTCAGGACAAATAGGGTTAGCGTCAGGACAACTAGGGTTAGTGTCTGGACAACTAGGGTTAGCGTCATGACAACTAGGGTTAGCGTCAGGACAACTAGGGTCAGCGTCAGGACAACTAGGGTTAGCGTCAGGACAACTAGGGTTAGCGTCACGACAACTAGGGTGAGCGTCACGACAACTAGGGTTAGCGTCAGGACAACTAGGGTTAGCGTCAGGACAACTAGGGTTAGCATCAGGACAACTAGGGTTAGCGTCACGACAACTAGGGTTGAGTCAGGACAACTAGGATTAGCGTCAGGACAACTAGGGTTAGCGTCACGACAACTAGGGTTAGCGTCAGGACAACTAGGGTTAGCGTCAGGACAACTAGGGTCAGCGTCAGGACAACTAGGGTTAGCGTCAGGACAACTAGGGTCAGCGTCAGGACAACTAGGGTTAGCGTCAGGACAACTAGGGTTAGCGTCAGGACAACTAGTGTTAGCGTCAGGACAACTAGGGTTAGCGTCAGGACAACTAGGGTTAGCGTCAGGACAACTAGGGTTAGCGTCAGGACAACTAGGGTTAGCGTCATTACAACTAGGGTTAGCGTCAGGACAACTAGGGTTATCGTCAGGACAACTAGGGTTAGCGTCAGGACAACTAGGGTTAGCGCCAGGACAACTAGGGTTAGCGCCAGGACAACTAGGGTTAGCATCAGGACAACTAGGGTTAGCGTCAGGACAACTAGGGTGAGCATCAGGACAAGTAGGGTTAGCGTCAGGGCAACTAGGGTTAGCGTCAGGACAACTAGGGTTAGCGTCAGGACAACTAGGGTTAGCGTCAGGACAACTAGGGTTAGCGTCACGACAACTAGGGTTAGCGTCAGGACAACTAGGATTAGCGTCAGGACAACTAGGGTTAGCGTCACGACAACTAGGGTTAGCGTCAGGACAACTAGGGTTAGCGTCAGGACAACTAGGGTCAGCGTCAGGACAACTAGGGTTAGCGTCAGGACAACTAGGGTTAGCGTCAGGACAACTAGGATTAGCGTCAGGACAACTAGGGTTAGCGTCAGGACAACTAGGGTTAGCATCAGGACAACTAGGGTTAGCGTCAGGACAACAAGGGTTAGCGTCAGGATAACTAGGGTTAGCGTCAGGACAAGTAGGGTTAGCGTCAGGACAACTAGGGTTAGCGTCAGGACAACTAGGGTTAGCGTCAGGACAACTAGGTTTAGCGTCAGGACAACTAGGGTTAGCGTCAGGACAACTAGGGTTAGCGTCAGGACAGCTAAGGTTAGCGTCAGGACAACTAGGGTTAGCGTCAGGACAACTAGGGTTAGCGTCACGACAACTAGGGTTAGCGTCAGGACAACTAGGGTTAGCGTCACGACAACTAGGGTTAGCGTCAGGACAACTAGGGTTAGCGTCAGGACAAATAGGGTTAGCGTCAGGACAACTAGGGTTAGCGTCTGGACAACTAGGGTTAGCGTCAGGACAACTAGGGTTAGCGTCAGGACAACTAGGGTTAGCGTCAGGACTACTAGGGTTAGCGTCACGACAACTAGGGTTAGCGTCAGGACAACTAGGGTTAGCGTCAAGACAACTAGGGTCAGCGTCAGGACAACTAGGGTTAGCGTCAGGACAACTAGGGTTAGCGTCAGGACAACTAGGGTTAGCGTCAGGACAACTTGGGTTAGCGTCAGGACAACTAGGTTTAGCGTCAGGACAACTAGGGTTAGCGTCAGGACAACTAGGGTTATCGTCAGGACAACTAGGGTTAGCGTCAGGACAACTAGGGTTAGCGCCAGGACAACTAGGGTTAGCGCCAGGACAACTAGGGTTAGCGTCAGGACAACTAGGGTTAGCGTCAGGACAACTAGGGTTAGCGTCACGACAACTAGGGTTAGCATCAGGACAACTAGGGTTAGCGTCAGGACAAATAGGGTTAGCGTCAGGACAACTAGGGTTAGTGTCTGGACAACTAGGGTTAGCGTCATGACAACTAGGGTTAGCGTCAGGACAACTAGGGTCAGCGTCAGGACAACTAGGGTTAGCGTCAGGACAACTAGGGTTAGCGTCACGACAACTAGGGTGAGCGTCACGACAACTAGGGTTAGCGTCAGGACAACTAGGGTTAGCGTCAGGACAACTAGGGTTAGCATCAGGACAACTAGGGTTAGCGTCACGACAACTAGGGTTGAGTCAGGACAACTAGGATTAGCGTCAGGACAACTAGGGTTAGCGTCACGACAACTAGGGTTAGCGTCAGGACAACTAGGGTTAGCGTCAGGACAACTAGGGTCAGCGTCAGGACAACTAGGGTTAGCGTCAGGACAACTAGGGTCAGCGTCAGGACAACTAGGGTTAGCGTCAGGACAACTAGGGTTAGCGTCAGGACAACTAGTGTTAGCGTCAGGACAACTAGGGTTAGCGTCAGGACAACTAGGGTTAGCGTCAGGACAACTAGGGTTAGCGTCAGGACAACTAGGGTTAGCGTCATTACAACTAGGGTTAGCGTCAGGACAACTAGGGTTATCGTCAGGACAACTAGGGTTAGCGTCAGGACAACTAGGGTTAGCGCCAGGACAACTAGGGTTAGCGCCAGGACAACTAGGGTTAGCGTCAGGACAACTAGGGTTAGCGTCAGGACAACTAGGGTGAGCATCAGGACAAGTAGGGTTAGCGTCAGGGCAACTAGGGTTAGCGTCAGGACAACTAGGGTTAGCGTCAGGACAACTAGGGTTAGCGTCAGGACAACTAGGGTTAGCGTCACGACAACTAGGGTTAGCGTCAGGACAACTAGGATTAGCGTCAGGACAACTAGGGTTAGCGTCACGACAACTAGGGTTAGCGTCAGGACAACTAGGGTTAGCGTCAGGACAACTAGGGTCAGCGTCAGGACAACTAGGGTTAGCGTCAGGACAACTAGGGTTAGCGTCAGGACAACTAGGATTAGCGTCAGGACAACTAGGGTTAGCGTCAGGACAACTAGGGGTAGCATCAGGACAACTAGGGTTAGCGTCAGGACAACAAGGGTTAGCGTCAGGATAACTAGGGTTAGCGTCAGGACAAGTAGGGTTAGCGTCAGGACAACTAGGGTTAGCGTCAGGACAACTAGGGTTAGCGTCAGGACAACTAGGTTTAGCGTCAGGACAACTAGGGTTAGCGTCAGGACAACTAGGGTTAGCGTCAGGACAGCTAAGGTTAGCGTCAGGACAACTAGGGTTAGCGTCAGGACAACTAGGGTTAGCGTCACGACAACTAGGGTTAGCGTCAGGACAACTAGGGTTAGCGTCACGACAACTAGGGTTAGCGTCAGGACAACTAGGGTTAGCGTCAGGACAAATAGGGTTAGCGTCAGGACAACTAGGGTTAGCGTCTGGACAACTAGGGTTAGCGTCAGGACAACTAGGGTTAGCGTCAGGACAACTAGGGTTAGCGTCAGGACTACTAGGGTTAGCGTCACGACAACTAGGGTTAGCGTCAGGACAACTAGGGTTAGCGTCAAGACAACTAGGGTCAGCGTCAGGACAACTAGGGTTAGCGTCAGGACAACTAGGGTTAGCGTCAGGACAACTAGGGTTAGCGTCAGGACAACTAGGGTTAGCGTCAGGACAACAAGGGTTAGCGTCAGGACAACTAGGTTTAGCGTCAGGACAACTAGGGTTAGCGTCAGGACAACTAGGGTTAGCGTCAGGACAACTAGAGTTAGCGTCAGGACAACTAGGGTTAGCGTCAGGACAACTAGGGATAGCGCCAGGACAACTAGGGTTAGCGTCAGGACAACTAGGGTTAGCGTCAGGACAACTAGGGTTAGCGTCAGGACAACTAGGGTTAACGTCAGGACAACTACTGTTATCGTCAGGACAACTAGGGTTAGCGTCAGGACAACTAGGGTTAGCGTCAGGACAACTAGGGTTAGCGTCAGGACTACTAGGGTTAGCGTCACGACAACTAGGGTTAGCGTCAGGACAACTAGGGTTAGCGTCAGGACAACTAGAGTTAGCGTCACGACAACTAGGGTTAGCGTCAGGACAACTAGGGTTAGCGTCAGGACAAATAGGGTTAGCGTCAGGACAACTAGGGTTAGCGTCTGGACAACTAGGGTTAGCGTCAGGACAACTAGGGTTAGCGTCAGGACAACTAGGGTTAGCGTCAGGACAACTAGGGTTAGCGTCACGACAACTAGGGTTAGCGTCAGGACAGCTAGGGTTAGCGTCAGGACAACTAGGGTTAGCGTCAGGACAACTAGGGTTAGCGTCAGGACAACTAGGGTTAGCGTCACGACAACTAGGGTTAGCGTCAGGACAACTAGGGTTAGCGTCACGACAACTAGGGTTAGCGTCAGGACAACTAGGGTTAGCGTCAGGACAAATAGGGTTAGCGTCAGGACAACTAGGGTTAGCGTCTGGACAACTAGGCTTAGCGTCAGGACAACTAGGGTTAGCGTCAGGACAACTAGGGTTAGCGTCACGACAACTAGGGTTAGCGTCACGACAACTAGGGTTAGCGTCAGGACAACTAGGGTTAGCGTCAGGACAACTAGGGTTAGCGTCAGGACAACTAGGGTTAGCGTCAAGACAACTAGGGTTAGCGTCACGACAACTAGGGTTAGCGTCAGGACAACTAGGATTAGCGTCAGGACAACTAGGGTTAGCGTCACGACAACTACGGTTAGCGTCAGGACAACTAGGGTTAGCGTCAGGACAACTAGGGTCAGCGTCAGGACAACTAGGGTTAGCATCAGGACAACTAGGGTTAGCGTCAGGACAACTAGGTTTAGCATCAGGACAACTAGGGTTAGCGTCAGGACAACTAGGGTTAGCGTCAGGACAACTAGGGTCAGCATCAGGACAACTAGGGTTAGCGTCAGGACAACTAGGGTTAGCGTCAGAACAACTAGGGTTAGCATCAGGACAACTAGGGTTAGCATCAGGACAACAAGGGATAGCGTCAGGACAACTAGGGTTAGCATCAGGACAACTAGGGTTAGCGTCAGGACAACTAGGGTTAGCGTCAGGACAGCTAGGGTTAGCGTCAGGACAACTAGGTTTAGCGTCAGGACAACTAGGGTTAGCGTCAAGACAACTAGGGTTAGCGTCAGGACAACTAGGCTTAGCGTCAGGACAACTAGGGTTAGTGTCAGGACAACTAGGTTTAGCGTCAGGACAACTAGGGTTAGCGTCAGGACAACTAGGGTTAGCGTCACGACAACTAGGGTTAGCGTCAGGACAACTAGGATTAGCGTCAGGACAACTAGGGTTAGCGTCACGACAACTAGGGTTAGCGTCAGGACAACTAGGGTTAGCGTCAGGACAACTAGGGTCAGCGTCAGGACAACTAGGGTTAGCATCAGGACAACTAGGGTTAGCGTCAGGACAACTAGGTTTAGCGTCAGGACAACTAGGGTTAGCGTCAGGACAACTAGGGTTAGCGTCAGGACAACTAGGGTCAGCGTCAGGACAACTAGTGTTAGCGTCAGGACAACTAGGGTTAGCGTCAGGACAACTAGTGTTAGCCTCAGGACAACTAGGGTTAGCGTCAGGACAACTAGGGTTAGCATCAGGACAACTAGGGTTAGCGTCAGGACAACTAGGGTTAGCGCCAGGACAACTAGGGTTAGCGTCAGGACAACTAGGGTTAGCGTCAGGACAACTAGGGTTAACATCAGGACAACTACTGTTAGCGTCAGGACAACTAGGGTTAGCGTCAGGACAACTAGGGTTAGCGCCAGGACAACTAGGGTTAGCGTCAGGACAACTAGGGTTAGCGTCAGGACAACTAGGGTTAGCGTCAGGACAACTAGGGTTAGCGTCAAGACAACTAGGGTTAGCGTCACGACAACTAGGGTTAGCGTCAAGACAACTAGGGTTAGCGTCACGACAACTAGGGTTAGCGTCAGGACAACTAGGATTAGCGTCAGGACAACTAGGGTTAGCGTCAAGACAACTAGGGTTAGCGTCACGACAACTAGGGTTAGCGCCTGGACAACTAGGGTTAGCGTCAGGACAACTAGGGTTAGCGTCAAGACAACTAGGGTTAGCGTCACGACAACTAGGGTTAGCGTCAGGACAACTAGGATTAGCGTCAGGACAACTAGGGTTAGCGTCACGACAACTAGGGTTAGCGTCAGGACAACTAGGGTTAGCGTCAGGACAACTAGGGTCAGCGTCAGGACAACTAGGGTTAGCGCCAGGACAACTAGGGTTAGCGTCAGGACAACTAGGGTTAGCGTCAGGACAACTAGGTTTAGCGTCAGGACAACTAGGGTTAACGTCAGGACAACTACCGTTAGCGTCAGGACAACTAGGGTTAGCGTCAGGACAACTAGGGTTAGCGTCAGGACAACTAGGGTTAGCGTCAGGACAACTAGGGTGAGCGTCAGGACAACTAGGGTTAGCGTCAGGACAACTAGGGTTAGCGTCAGGACAACTAGGGTTAGCGTCACGACAACTAGGGTTAGCGTCAGGACAACTAGGATTAGCGTCAGGACAACTAGGGTTAGCGTCACGACAACTAGGGTTAGCGTCAGGACAACTAGGGTTAGCGTCAGGACAACTAGGGTCAGCGTCAGGACAACTAGGGTTAGCGTCAGGACAACTAGGGTTAGCGTTAGGACAACTAGGGTTAGCGTCAGGACAACTAGGTTTAGCGTCAGGACAACTAGGGTTAGCGTCAGGACAACTAGGGTTAGCGTCAGGACAACAAGGGTTAGCGTCAGGACAACTAGGGTTAGCGTCAGGACAATTAGGGTTAGCGTCAGGACAACTAGGGTTAGCGTCAGGACAACTAGGGTTAGCGTCAGGACAACTAGGTTTAGCGTCAGGACAACTAGGGTTAGCGTCAGGACAACTAGGGTTAGCGTCAGGACAACTAGGGTTAGCGTCAGGACAACTAGAGTTAGCGTCAGGACAACTAGGGTTAGCGTCACGACAACTAGGGTGAGCGTCAGGACAACTTGGGTTAGCGTCAGGACAACTAGGTTTAGCGTCAGGACAACTACGGTTAGCGTCAGGACAACTAGGGTTAGCGCCAGGACAACTAGGGTTAGCGTCAGGACAACTAGGGTTAACATCAGGACAACTACTGTTAGCGTCAGGACAACTAGGGTTAGCGTCAGGACAACTAGGGTTAGCGCCAGGACAACTAGGGTTAGCGTCAGGACAACTAGGGTTAGCGTCAGGACAACTAGGGTTAGCGTCAAGACAACTAGGGTTAGCGTCACGACAACTAGGGTTAGCGTCAGGACAACTAGGATTAGCGTCAGGACAACTAGGGTTAGCGTCAAGACAACTAGGGTTAGCGTCACGACTACTAGGGTTAGCGCCAGGACAACTAGGGTTAGCGTCAGGACAACTAGGGTTAGCGTCAAGACAACTAGGGTTAGCGTCACGACAACTAGGGTTAGCGTCAGGACAACTAGGATTAGCGTCAGGACAACTAGGGTTAGCGTCACGACAACTAGGGTTAGCGTCAGGACAACTAGGGTTAGCGTCAGGACAACTAGGGTCAGCGTCAGGACAACTAGGGTTAGCGCCAGGACAACTAGGGTTAGCGTCAGGACAACTAGGGTTAGCGTCAGGACAACTAGGGTTAGCGTCAGGACAACTAGGGTTAACATCAGGACAACTACTGTTAGCGTCAGGACAACTAGGGTTAGCGTCAGGACAACTAGGGTTAGCGTCAGGACAACTAGGGTTAGCGTCACGACAACTAGGGTTAGCGTCAGGACAACTAGGGTTAGCGTCAGGACAACTAGGGTTAGCGTCAGGACAACTAGGGTTAGCGTCAGGACAACTAGGGTTAGCGTCAGGACAACTAGGGTTAGCGTCAAGACAACTAGGGTTAGCGTCACGACAACTAGGGTTAGCGTCAGGACAACTAGGATTAGCGTCAGGACAACTAGGGTTAGCGTCACGACAACTAGGGTTAGCGTCAGGACAACTAGGGTTAGCGTCAGGACAACTAGGGTCAGCGTCAGGACAACTAGGGTTAGCATCAGGACAACTAGGGTTAGCGTCAGGACAACTAGGTTTAGCGTCAGGACAACTAGGGTTAGCGTCTGGACAACTAGGGTTAGCGTCAGGACAACTAGGGTCAGCGTCAGGACAACTAGGGTTAGCGTCAGGACAACTAGGGTTAGCATCAGGACAACTAGTGTTAGCCTCAGGACAACTAGGGTTAGCGTCAGGACAACTAGGGTTAGCATCAGGACAACAAGGGTTAGCGTCAGGACAACTAGGGTTAGCGTCAGGACAACTAGGGTTAGCGTCAGGACAACTAGGGTTAGCGTCAGGACAACTAGGTTTAGCGTCAGGACAACTAGGGTTAGCGTCAGGACAACTATGGTTAGCATCAGGACAACTAGGGTTAGCGTCAGGACAACTAGAGTTAGCGTCAGGACAACTAGGGTTAGCGTCAGGACAACTAGGGTTAGCGTCAGGACAACTAGGGTTAGCGTCACGACAACTAGGGTTAGCGTCAAGACAACTAGGGTTAGCGTCACGACAACTAGGGTTAGCGTCAGGACAACTAGGATTAGCGTCAGGACAACTAGGGTTAGCGTCACGACAACTAGGGTTAGCGTCAGGACAACTAGGGTTAGCGTCAGGACAACTAGGGTCAGCGTCAGGACAACTAGGGTTAGCATCAGGACAACTAGGGTTAGCGTCAGGACAACTAGGTTTAGCGTCAGGACAACTAGGGTTAGCATCTGGACAACTAGGGTTAGCGTCAGTACAACTAGGGTCAGCGTCAGGACAACTAGGGTTAGCGTCAGGACAACTAGGGTTAGCATCAGGACAACTAGTGTTAGCCTCAGGACAACTAGGGTTAGCGTCAGGACAACTAGGGTTAGCATCAGGACAACAAGGGTTAGCGTCAGGACAACTAGGGTTAGCGTCAGGACAACTAGGGTTAGCATCAGGACAACTAGGTTTAGCGTCAGGACAACTAGGGTTAGCGTCAGGACAACTATGGTTAGCATCAGGACAACTAGGGTTAGCGTCAGGACAACTAGAGTTAGCGTCAGGACAACTAGGGTTAGCGTCAGGACAACTAGGGTTAGCGTCAGGACAACTAGGGTTAGCGTCAGGACAACTTGGGTTAGCGTCAGGACAACTAGGTTTAGCGTCAGGACAACTAGGGTTAGCGTCAGGACAACTAGGGTTATCGTCAGGACGACTAGGGTTAGCGTCAGGACAACTAGGTTTAGCGTCAGGACAACTAGGGTTAGCGTCAGGACAACTAGGGTTATCGTCAGGACAACTAGGGTTAGCGTCAGGACAACTAGGGTTAGCGCCAGGACAACTAGGGTTAGCGCCAGGACAACTAGGGTTAGCGTCAGGACAACTAGGGTGAGCGTCAGGACAACTAGGGTTAGCGTCAGGACAACTAGGGTTAGCGTCAGGACAACTAGGGTTAGCGTCACGACAACTAGGGTTAGCGTCAGGACAACTAGGATTAGCGTCAGGACAACTAGGGTTAGCGTCACGACAACTAGGGTTAGCGTCAGGGCAACTAGGGTTAGCGTCAGGACAACTAGGGTCAGCGTCAGGACAACTAGGGTTAGCGTCAGGACAACTAGGGTTAGTGTCAGGACAACTAGGGTTAGCGTCAGGACAACTAGGTTTAGCGTCAGGACAACTAGGGATAGCGTCAGGACAACTAGGGTTAGCGTCAGGACAACAAGGGTTAGCGTCAGGACAACTAGGGTTAGCGTCAGGACAATTAGGGTTAGCGTCAGGACAACTAGGGTTAGCGTCAGGACAACTAGGTTTAGCGTCAGGACAACTAGGGTTAGCGTCAGGACAACTAGGGTTAGCGTCAGGACAACTAGGGTTAGCGTCAGGTCAACTAGGGTTAGCGCCAGGACAACTTGGGTTAGCGTCAGGACAACTAGGTTTAGCGTCAGGACAACTAGGGTTAGCGTCAGGACAACTAGGGTTATCGTCAGGACAACTAGGGTTTGCGTCAGGACAACTAGGGTTAGCGCCATGACAACTAGGGTTAGCGTCAGGACAACTAGGGTTAGCGTCAGGACAACTAGGGATAGCGTCAGGACAACTAGGGATAGCGTCAGGACAACTAGGGTTAACGTCAGGACAACTACTGTTAGCGTCAGGACAACTAGGGTTAGCGTCAGGACAACTAGGGTTAGCGTCAGGACAACTAGGGTTAGCGTCACGACAACTAGGGTTAGCGTCAGGACAACTAGGGTTAGCGTCAGGACAACTAGGGTTAGCGTCAGGACAACTAGGGTTAGCGTCAGGACAAATAGGGTTAGCGTCAGGACAACTAGGGTTAGCGTCTGGACAACTAGGGTTAGCGTCAGGACAACTAGGGTTAGCGTCAGGACAACTAGGGTTAGCGTCAGGACAACTAGGGTTAGCGTCAGGACAACTAGGGTTAGCGTCACGACAACTAGGGTTAGCGTCAGGACAACTAGGGTTAGCGTCAGGACAACTAGGGTTATCGTCAGGACAACTAGGGTTAGCGTCAGGACAACTAGGATTAGCGTCAGGACAACTAGGGTTAGCGTCACGACAACTAGGGTTAGCGTCACGACAACTAGGGTTAGCGTCAGGACAACTAGGGTTAGCGTCAGGACAACTAGGGTCAGCGTCAGGACAACTAGGGTTAGCGTCAGGACAACTAGGATTAGCGTCAGGACAACTAGGGTTAGCGTCACGACAACTAGGGTTAGCGTCAGGACAACTAGGGTTAGCGTCAGGACAACTAGGGTCAGCGTCAGGACAACTAGGGTTAGCGTCAGGACAACTAGGGTTAGCGTCAGGACAACTAGGGTTAGCGTCAGCACAACTAGGTTTAGCGTCAGGACAACTAGGGTTAGCGTCAGGACAACTAGGGTTAGCGTCAGGACAACTAGGGTTAGCGTCAGGACAACAAGGGTTAGCATCAGGACAACTAGGGTTAGCGTCAGGACAATTAGGGTTAGCGTCAGGACAACTAGGGTTAGCGTCAGGACAACTACTGTTAGCGTCAGGACAACTAGGGTTAGCGTCAGGACAACTAGGGTTAGCGTCAGGACAACTAGGGTTAGCGTCAGGACAACTAGAGTTAGCGTCAGGACAACTAGGGTTAGCGTCAGGTCAACTAGGGTTAGCGTCAGGACAACTTGGGTTAGCGTCAGGACAACTAGGTTTAGCGTCAGGACAACTAGGGTTAGCGTCAGGACAACTAGGGTTATCGTCAGGACAACTAGGGTTTGCGTCAGGACAACTAGGGTTAGCGCCAGGACAACTAGGGTTAGCGTCAGGACAGCTAGGGTTAGCGTCAGGACAACTAGGGTTAACGTCAGGACAACTACTGTTAGCTTCAGGACAACTAGGGTTAGCGTCAGGACAACTAGGGTTAGCGTCAGGACAACTAGGGTTAGCGTCACGACAACTAGGGTTAGCGTCAGGACAACTAGGGTTAGCGTCAGGACAACTAGGGTTAGCGTCACGACAACTAGGGTTAGCGTCAGGACAACTAGTATTAGCGTCAGGACAAATAGGGTTAGCGTCAGGACAACTAGGGTTAGCGTCTGGACAACTAGGGTTAGCGTCAGGACAACTAGGGTTAGCGTCAGGACAACTAGGGTTAGCGTCAGGACAACTAGGGTTAGCGTCACGACAACTAGGGTTATCGTCAGGACAACTAGGGTTAGCGTCAGGACAATTAGGGTTAGCGTCAGGACAACTAGGGTTAGCGTCAGGACAACTAGGTTTAGCGTCAGGACAACTAGGGTTAGCGTCAGGACAACTAGGGTTAGCGTCAGGACAACTAGGGTTAGCGTCAGGTCAACTAGGGTTAGCGTCAGGACAACTTGGGTTAGCGTCAGGACAACTAGGTTTAGCGTCAGGACAACTAGGGTTAGCGTCAGGACAACTAGGGTTATCGTCAGGACAACTAGGGTTTGCGTCAGGACAACTAGGGTTAGCGCCAGGACAACTAGGGTTAGCGTCAGGACAACTAGGGTTAGCGTCAGGACAACTAGGGTTAGCGTCAGGACAACTAGGGTTAACGTCAGGACAACTACTGTTAGCGTCAGGACAACTAGGGTTAGCGTCAGGACAACTAGGGTTAGCGTCAGGACAACTAGGGTTAGCGTCACGACAACTAGGGTTAGCGTCAGGACAACTAGGGTTAGCGTCAGGACAACTAGGGTTAGCGTCAGGACAACTAGGGTTAGCGTCAGGACAAATAGGGTTAGCGTCAGGACAACTAGGGTTAGCGTCTGGACAACTAGGGTTAGCGTCAGGACAACTAGGGTTAGCGTCAGGACAACTAGGGTTAGCGTCACGACAACTAGGGTTAGCGTCAGGACAACTAGGGTTAGCGTCAGGACAACTAGGGTTAGCGTCAGGACAACTAGGGTTAGCGTCACGACAACTAGGGTTAGCGTCAGGACAACTAGGGTTAGCGTCAGGACAACTAGGGTTAGCGTCACGACAACTAGGGTTAGCGTCAGGACAACTAGGGTTAGCGTCAGGACAACTAGGGTCAGCGTCAGGACAACTAGGGTTAGCGTCAGGACAACTAGGGTTAGCGTCAGAACAACTAGGGTTAGCGTCAGGACAACTAGGGTTAGCGTCAGGACAACTAGGTTTAGCGTCAGGACAACTAGGGTTAGCGTCAGGACAACTAGGGTTAGCGTCAGGACAACTAGGGTTAGCGTCAGGTCAACTAGGGTTAGCGTCAGGACAACTTGGGTTAGCGTCAGGACAACTAGGTTTAGCGTCAGGACAACTAAGGTTAGCGTCAGGACAACTAGGGTTATCGTCAGGACAACTAGGGTTTGCGTCAGGACAACTAGGGTTAGCGCCAGGACAACTAGGGTTAGCGTCAGGACAACTAGGGTTAGCGTCAGGACAACTAGGGTTAGCGTCAGGACAACTAGGGTTAACGTCAGGACAACTACTGTTAGCGTCAGGACAACTAGGGTTAGCGTCAGGACAACTAGGGTTAGCGTCAGGACAACTAGGGTTAGCGTCACGACAACTAGGGTTAGCGTCAGGACAACTAGGGTTAGCGTCAGGACAACTAGGGTTAGCGTCAGGACAAATAGGGTTAGCGTCAGGACAACTAGGGTTAGCGTCTGGACAACTAGGGTTAGCGTCAGGACAACTAGGGTTAGCGTCAGGACAACTAGGGTTAGCGTCACGACAACTAGGGTTAGCGTCAGGACAACTAGGGTTAGCGTCAGGACAACTAGGGTTAGCGTCAGGACAACTAGGGTTAGCGTCACGACAACTAGGGTTAGCGTCAGGACAACTAGGGTTAGCGTCAGGACAACTAGGGTTAGCGTCACGACAACTAGGGTTAGCGTCAGGACAACTAGGGTTAGCGTCAGGACAACTAGGGTCAGCGTCAGGACAACTAGGGTTAGCGTCAGGACAACTAGGGTTAGCGTCAGAACAACTAGGGTTAGCGTCAGGACAACTAGGTTTAGCGTCAGGACAACTAGGGTTAGCGTCAGGACAACTAGGGTTAGCGTCAGGACATCTAGGGTTAGCGTCAGGACAAGGGTTAGCGTCAGGACAACTAGGGTTAGCGTCAGGACAACTAGGGTTAGCGTCAGGACAACTAGGGTTAGCGTCAGGACAACTAGAGTTAGCGTCAGGACAACTAGGGTTAGCGTCAGGACAATTAGGGTTAGCGTCAGGACAACTAGGGTTAGCGTCAGGACAACTACTGTTAGCGTCAGGACAACTAGGGTTAGCGTCAGGACAACTAGGGTTAGCGTCAGGACAACTAGGGTTAGCGTCAGGACAACTAGAGTTAGCGTCAGGACAACTAGGGTTAGCGTCAGGTCAACTAGGGTTAGCGTCAGGACAACTTGGGTTAGCGTCAGGACAACTAGGTTTAGCGTCAGGACAACTAGGGTTAGCGTCAGGACAACTAGGGTTATCGTCAGGACAACTAGGGTTTGCGTCAGGACAACTAGGGTTAGCGCCAGGACAACTAGGGTTAGCGTCAGGACAGCTAGGGTTAGCGTCAGGACAACTAGGGTTAACGTCAGGACAACTACTGTTAGCTTCAGGACAACTAGGGTTAGCGTCAGGACAACTAGGGTTAGCGTCAGGACAACTAGGGTTAGCGTCACGACAACTAGGGTTAGCGTCAGGACAACTAGGGTTAGCGTCAGGACAACTAGGGTTAGCGTCACGACAACTAGGGTTAGCGTCAGGACAACTAGTATTAGCGTCAGGACAAATAGGGTTAGCGTCAGGACAACTAGGGTTAGCGTCTGGACAACTAGGGTTAGCGTCAGGACAACTAGGGTTAGCGTCAGGACAACTAGGGTTAGCGTCAGGACAACTAGGGTTAGCGTCACGACAACTAGGGTTATCGTCAGGACAACTAGGGTTAGCGTCAGGACAATTAGGGTTAGCGTCAGGACAACTAGGGTTAGCGTCAGGACAACTAGGTTTAGCGTCAGGACAACTAGGGTTAGCGTCAGGACAACTAGGGTTAGCGTCAGGACAACTAGGGTTAGCGTCAGGTCAACTAGGGTTAGCGTCAGGACAACTTGGGTTAGCGTCAGGACAACTAGGTTTAGCGTCAGGACAACTAGGGTTAGCGTCAGGACAACTAGGGTTATCGTCAGGACAACTAGGGTTTGCGTCAGGACAACTAGGGTTAGCGCCAGGACAACTAGGGTTAGCGTCAGGACAACTAGGGTTAGCGTCAGGACAACTAGGGTTAGCGTCAGGACAACTAGGGTTAACGTCAGGACAACTACTGTTAGCGTCAGGACAACTAGGGTTAGCGTCAGGACAACTAGGGTTAGCGTCAGGACAACTAGGGTTAGCGTCACGACAACTAGGGTTAGCGTCAGGACAACTAGGGTTAGCGTCAGGACAACTAGGGTTAGCGTCAGGACAACTAGGGTTAGCGTCAGGACAAATAGGGTTAGCGTCAGGACAACTAGGGTTAGCGTCTGGACAACTAGGGTTAGCGTCAGGACAACTAGGGTTAGCGTCAGGACAACTAGGGTTAGCGTCACGACAACTAGGGTTAGCGTCAGGACAACTAGGGTTAGCGTCAGGACAACTAGGGTTAGCGTCAGGACAACTAGGGTTAGCGTCACGACAACTAGGGTTAGCGTCAGGACAACTAGGGTTAGCGTCAGGACAACTAGGGTTAGCGTCACGACAACTAGGGTTAGCGTCAGGACAACTAGGGTTAGCGTCAGGACAACTAGGGTCAGCGTCAGGACAACTAGGGTTAGCGTCAGGACAACTAGGGTTAGCGTCAGAACAACTAGGGTTAGCGTCAGGACAACTAGGGTTAGCGTCAGGACAACTAGGTTTAGCGTCAGGACAACTAGGGTTAGCGTCAGGACAACTAGGGTTAGCGTCAGGACAACTAGGGTTAGCGTCAGGTCAACTAGGGTTAGCGTCAGGACAACTTGGGTTAGCGTCAGGACAACTAGGTTTAGCGTCAGGACAACTAAGGTTAGCGTCAGGACAACTAGGGTTATCGTCAGGACAACTAGGGTTTGAGTCAGGACAACTAGGGTTAGCGCCAGGACAACTAGGGTTAGCGTCAGGACAACTAGGGTTAGCGTCAGGACAACTAGGGTTAGCGTCAGGACAACTAGGGTTAACGTCAGGACAACTACTGTTAGCGTCAGGACAACTAGGGTTAGCGTCAGGACAACTAGGGTTAGCGTCAGGACAACTAGGGTTAGCGTCACGACAACTAGGGTTAGCGTCAGGACAACTAGGGTTAGCGTCAGGACAACTAGGGTTAGCGTCAGGACAAATAGGGTTAGCGTCAGGACAACTAGGGTTAGCGTCTGGACAACTAGGGTTAGCGTCAGGACAACTAGGGTTAGCGTCAGGACAACTAGGGTTAGCGTCACGACAACTAGGGTTAGCGTCAGGACAACTAGGGTTAGCGTCAGGACAACTAGGGTTAGCGTCAGGACAACTAGGGTTAGCGTCACGACAACTAGGGTTAGCGTCAGGACAACTAGGGTTAGCGTCAGGACAACTAGGGTTAGCGTCACGACAACTAGGGTTAGCGTCAGGACAACTAGGGTTAGCGTCAGGACAACTAGGGTCAGCGTCAGGACAACTAGGGTTAGCGTCAGGACAACTAGGGTTAGCGTCAGAACAACTAGGGTTAGCGTCAGGACAACTAGGTTTAGCGTCAGGACAACTAGGGTTAGCGTCAGGACAACTAGGGTTAGCGTCAGGACATCTAGGGTTAGCGTCAGGACAAGGGTTAGCGTCAGGACAACTAGGGTTAGCGTCAGGACAACTAGGGTTAGCGTCAGGACAACTAGGGTTAGCGTCAGGACAACTAGAGTTAGCGTCAGGACAACTAGGGTTAGCGTCAGGACAACTTGGGTGAGCGTCAGGACAACTAGGTTTAGCGTCAGGACAACTAGGGTTAGCGTCAGGACAACTAGGGTTAGCGTCAGGACAACTAGGGTTAGAATCAGGACAACTAGGGTTAGCGTCAGGACAACTAGGGTTAGCGTCAGGACAACTAGGGTTAGCGTCAGGACAACTAGGGTTAGCGTCAGGACAACTAGGGTTAGCATCAGGACAACTAGGGTTAACGTCAGGACAACAAGGGTTAGCATCAGTACAACTAGGGTTAGCATCAGGACAACTAGGGTTAGCGTCAGGACAACTAGGGTTAGCGTCTGGACAACTCGGGTTAGCGTCAGGAAAACTAGGGTTAGCGTCAGGACAACTCGGGTTAGCGTCAGGACAACTCGGGTTAGCGTCAGGACAACTAGGGTTAGCGTCAGGACAACTCGGGTTAGCGTCAGGACAACTCGGGTTAGCGTCAGGACAACTCTGGTTAGCGTCAGGACAACTAGGGTTAGCGTCAGGACAACAAGGGTTAGCGTCAGGACAACTAGGGTTAGCGTCAGGACAACTAGGGTTAGCGTCAGGACAACTAGGGTTAGCGTCAGGACAACTAGGTTTAGCGTCAGGACAACTAGGGTTAGCTTCAGGACAACTAGGGTTAGCGTCAGGACAACTAGAGTTAGCGTCAGGACAACTAGGGTTAGCGTCAGGACAACTAGGGTTAGCGTCAGGACAACTTGGGTTAGCGTCAGGACAACTAGGTTTAGCGTCAGGACAACTAGGGTTAGCGTCAGGACAACTAGGGTTATCGTCAGGACAACTAGGGTTAGCGTCAGGACAACTAGGGTTAGCGCCAGGACAACTAGGGTTAGCGCCAGGACAACTAGGGTTAGCGTCAGGACAACTAGGGTTAGCGTCAGGACAACTAGGGTTAACGTCAGGACAACTAGGGTTAACGTCAGGACAACTACTGTTAGCGTCAGGACAACTAGGGTAAGCGTCAGGACAACTAGGGTTAGCGTCAGGACAACTAGGGTTAGCATCAGGACAACTAGGGTTAGCGTCAGGACAACTAGGGTTAGCGTCACGACAACTAGGGTTAGCATCAGGACAACTAGGGTTAGCGTCAGGACAACTAGGGTTAGCATCACGACAACTAGGGTTAGCGTCAGGACAACTAGGGTTAGCGTCAGGACAACTAGGATTAGCGTCAGGACAACTAGGGTTAGCGTCAGGACAACTAGGGTTAGCGTCACGACAACTAGGGTTAGCGTCAGGTCAACAAGGGTTAGCGTCACGACAACTAGGGTTAGCGTCAGGACAACTAGGGTTAGCGTCAGGACAAATAGGGTTAGCGTCAGGACAACTAGGGTTAGCGTCTGGACAACTAGGGTTAGCGTCAGGACAACTAGGGTTAGCGTCAGGACAACTAGGCTTAGCGTCAGGACAACTAGGTTTAGCGTCAGGACAACTAGGGTTAGCGTCACGACAACTAGGGTTAGCGTCACGACAACTAGGGTTAGCGTCAGGACAACTAGGGTTATCGTCAGGACAACTAGGGTTAGCGTTAGGACAACTAGGATTAGCGTCAGGACAACTAGGGTTAGCGTCACGACAACTAGGGTTAGCGTCACGACAACTAGGGTTAGCGTCAGGACAACTAGGGTTAGCGTCAGGACAACTAGGGTCAGCGTCAGGACAACTAGGGTTAGCGTCAGGACAACTAGGTTTAGCGTCAGGACAACTAGGGTTAGCGTCACGACAACTAGGGTTAGCGTCAGGACAACTAGGGTTAGCGTCAGGACAACTAGGGTCAGCGTCAGGACAACTAGGGTTAGCGTCAGGACAACTAGGGTCAGCGTCAGGACAACTAGGGTTAGAGTCAGCACAACTAGGTTTAGCGTCAGGACAACTAGGGTTAGCGTCAGGACAACTAGGGTTAGCGTCAGGACAACAAGGGTTAGCATCAGGACAACTAGGGTTAGCGTCAGGACAATTAGGGTTAGCGTCAGGACAACTAGGGTTAGCGTCAGGACAACTAGGGTTAGCGTCAGGACATCTAGGTTTAGCGTCAGGACAACTAGGGTTAGCGTCAGGACAACTAGGGTTAGCGTCAGGACAACTAGGGTTAGCGTCAGGACAACTAGAGTTAGCGTCAGGACAACTAGGGTTAGCGTCAGGTCAACTAGGGTTAGCGTCAGGACAACTTGGGTTAGCGTCAGGACAACTAGGTTTAGCGTCAGGACAACTAGGGTTAGCGTCACGACAACTAGGGTTAGCATCAGGACAACTAGGGTTAGCGTCAGGACAACTAGAGTCAGCGTCAGGACAACTAGGGTTAGCATCAGGACAACTAGGGTTAGTGTCAGGACAACTAGGTTTAGCGTCAGGACAACTAGGGTTAGCGTCAGGACAACTAGGGTTAGAGTCAGGACAACTAGGTTTAGCGTCAGGACAACTAGGGTTAGCGTCAGGACAACTAGGGTTATCGTCAGGACAACTAGGGTTAGCGTTAGGACAACTAGGATTAGCGTCAGGACAACTAGGGTTAGCGTCACGACAACTAGGGTTAGCGTCACGACAACTAGGGTTAGCGTCAGGACAACTAGGGTTATCGTCAGGACAACTAGGGTTAGCGTCAGGACAACTAGGGTTAGCGTCAGGACAAATAGGGTTAGCGTCAGGACAACTAGGGTTAGCGTCTGGACAACTAGGGTTAGCGTCAGGACAACTAGGGTTAGCGTCAGGACAACTAGGGTTAGCGTCACGACAACTAGGGTTAGCGTCAGGACAACTAGGGTTAGCGTCAGGACAACTAGGGTTAGCGTCAGGACAACTAGGGTTAGCGTCACGACAACTAGGGTTAGCGTCAGGACAACTAGGGTTAGCGTCAGGACAACTAGGGTTAGCGTCACGACAACTAGGGTTAGCGTCAGGACAACTAGGGTTAGCGTCAGGACAACTAGGGTCAGCGTCAGGACAACTAGGGTTAGCGTCAGGACAACTAGGGTTAGCGTCAGAACAACTAGGGTTAGCGTCAGGACAACTAGGGTTAGCGTCAGGACAACTAGGTTTAGCGTCAGGACAACTAGGGTTAGCGTCAGGACAACTAGGGTTAGCGTCAGGACAACTAGGGTTAGCGTCAGGTCAACTAGGGTTAGCGTCAGGACAACTTGGGTTAGCGTCAGGACAACTAGGTTTAGCGTCAGGACAACTAAGGTTAGCGTCAGGACAACTAGGGTTATCGTCAGGACAACTAGGGTTTGCGTCAGGACAACTAGGGTTAGCGCCAGGACAACTAGGGTTAGCGTCAGGACAACTAGGGTTAGCGTCAGGACAACTAGGGTTAGCGTCAGGACAACTAGGGTTAACGTCAGGACAACTACTGTTAGCGTCAGGACAACTAGGGTTAGCGTCAGGACAACTAGGGTTAGCGTCAGGACAACTAGGGTTAGCGTCACGACAACTAGGGTTAGCGTCAGGACAACTAGGGTTAGCGTCAGGACAACTAGGGTTAGCGTCACGACAACTAGGGTTAGCGTCAGGACAACTAGGGTTAGCGTCAGGACAACTAGGGTTAGCGTCAGGACAACTAGGGTTAGCGTCACGACAACTAGGGTTAGCGTCAGGACAACTAGGGTTAGCGTCAGGACAACTAGGGTTAGCGTCACGACAACTAGGGTTAGCGTCAGGACAACTAGGGTTAGCGTCAGGACAACTAGGGTCAGCGTCAGGACAACTAGGGTTAGCGTCAGGACAACTAGGGTTAGCGTCAGAACAACTAGGGTTAGCGTCAGGACAACTAGGTTTAGCGTCAGGACAACTAGGGTTAGCGTCAGGACAACTAGGGTTAGCGTCAGGACATCTAGGGTTAGCGTCAGGACAAGGGTTAGCGTCAGGACAACTAGGGTTAGCGTCAGGACAACTAGGGTTAGCGTCAGGACAACTAGAGTTAGCGTCAGGACAACTAGGGTTAGCGTCAGGACAATTAGGGTTAGCGTCAGGACAACTAGGGTTAGCGTCAGGACAACTACTGTTAGCGTCAGGACAACTAGGGTTAGCGTCAGGACAACTAGGGTTAGCGTCAGGACAACTAGGGTTAGCGTCAGGACAACTAGAGTTAGCGTCAGGACAACTAGGGTTAGCGTCAGGTCAACTAGGGTTAGCGTCAGGACAACTTGGGTTAGCGTCAGGACAACTAGGTTTAGCGTCAGGACAACTAGGGTTAGCGTCAGGACAACTAGGGTTATCGTCAGGACAACTAGGGTTTGCGTCAGGACAACTAGGGTTAGCGCCAGGACAACTAGGGTTAGCGTCAGGACAGCTAGGGTTAGCGTCAGGACAACTAGGGTTAACGTCAGGACAACTACTGTTAGCTTCAGGACAACTAGGGTTAGCGTCAGGACAACTAGGGTTAGCGTCAGGACAACTAGGGTTAGCGTCACGACAACTAGGGTTAGCGTCAGGACAACTAGGGTTAGCGTCAGGACAACTAGGGTTAGCGTCACGACAACTAGGGTTAGCGTCAGGACAACTAGTATTAGCGTCAGGACAAATAGGGTTAGCGTCAGGACAACTAGGGTTAGCGTCTGGACAACTAGGGTTAGCGTCAGGACAACTAGGGTTAGCGTCAGGACAACTAGGGTTAGCGTCACGACAACTAGGGTTATCGTCAGGACAACTAGGGTTAGCGTCAGGACAATTAGGGTTAGCGTCAGGACAACTAGGGTTAGCGTCAGGACAACTAGGTTTAGCGTCAGGACAACTAGGGTTAGCGTCAGGACAACTAGGGTTAGCGTCAGGACAACTAGGGTTAGCGTCAGGTCAACTAGGGTTAGCGTCAGGACAACTTGGGTTAGCGTCAGGACAACTAGGTTTAGCGTCAGGACAACTAGGGTTAGCGTCAGGACAACTAGGGTTATCGTCAGGACAACTAGGGTTTGCGTCAGGACAACTAGGGTTAGCGCCAGGACAACTAGGGTTAGCGTCAGGACAACTAGGGTTAGCGTCAGGACAACTAGGGTTAGCGTCAGGACAACTAGGGTTAACGTCAGGACAACTACTGTTAGCGTCAGGACAACTAGGGTTAGCGTCAGGACAACTAGGGTTAGCGTCAGGACAACTAGGGTTAGCGTCACGACAACTAGGGTTAGCGTCAGGACAACTAGGGTTAGCGTCAGGACAACTAGGGTTAGCGTCAGGACAACTAGGGTTAGCGTCAGGACAAATAGGGTTAGCGTCAGGACAACTAGGGTTAGCGTCTGGACAACTAGGGTTAGCGTCAGGACAACTAGGGTTAGCGTCAGGACAACTAGGGTTAGCGTCACGACAACTAGGGTTAGCGTCAGGACAACTAGGGTTAGCGTCAGGACAACTAGGGTTAGCGTCAGGACAACTAGGGTTAGCGTCACGACAACTAGGGTTAGCGTCAGGACAACTAGGGTTAGCGTCAGGACAACTAGGGTTAGCGTCACGACAACTAGGGATAGCGTCAGGACAACTAGGGTTAGCGTCAGGACAACTAGGGTCAGCGTCAGGACAACTAGGGTTAGCGTCAGGACAACTAGGGTTAGCGTCAGAACAACTAGGGTTAGCGTCAGGACAACTAGGGTTAGCGTCAGGACAACTAGGTTTAGCGTCAGGACAACTAGGGTTAGCGTCAGGACAACTAGGGTTAGCGTCAGGACAACTAGGGTTAGCGTCAGGTCAACTAGGGTTAGCGTCAGGACAACTTGGGTTAGCGTCAGGACAACTAGGTTTAGCGTCAGGACAACTAAGGTTAGCGTCAGGACAACTAGGGTTATCGTCAGGACAACTAGGGTTTGCGTCAGGACAACTAGGGTTAGCGCCAGGACAACTAGGGTTAGCGTCAGGACAACTAGGGTTAGCGTCAGGACAACTAGGGTTAGCGTCAGGACAACTAGGGTTAACGTCAGGACAACTACTGTTAGCGTCAGGACAACTAGGGTTAGCGTCAGGACAACTAGGGTTAGCGTCAGGACAACTAGGGTTAGCGTCACGACAACTAGGGTTAGCGTCAGGACAACTAGGGTTAGCGTCAGGACAACTAGGGTTAGCGTCAGGACAAATAGGGTTAGCGTCAGGACAACTAGGGTTAGCGTCTGGACAACTAGGGTTAGCGTCAGGACAACTAGGGTTAGCGTCAGGACAACTAGGGTTAGCGTCACGACAACTAGGGTTAGCGTCAGGACAACTAGGGTTAGCGTCAGGACAACTAGGGTTAGCGTCAGGACAACTAGGGTTAGCGTCACGACAACTAGGGTTAGCGTCAGGACAACTAGGGTTAGCGTCAGGACAACTAGGGTTAGCGTCACGACAACTAGGGTTAGCGTCAGGACAACTAGGGTTAGCGTCAGGACAACTAGGGTCAGCGTCAGGACAACTAGGGTTAGCGTCAGGACAACTAGGGTTAGCGTCAGAACAACTAGGGTTAGCGTCAGGACAACTAGGTTTAGCGTCAGGACAACTAGGGTTAGCGTCAGGACAACTAGGGTTAGCGTCAGGACATCTAGGGTTAGCGTCAGGACAAGGGTTAGCGTCAGGACAACTAGGGTTAGCGTCAGGACAACTAGGGTTAGCGTCAGGACAACTAGGGTTAGCGTCAGGACAACTAGAGTTAGCGTCAGGACAACTAGGGTTAGCGTCAGGACAACTTGGGTGAGCGTCAGGACAACTAGGTTTAGCGTCAGGACAACTAGGGTTAGCGTCAGGACAACTAGGGTTAGCGTCAGGACAACTAGGGTTAGAATCAGGACAACTAGGGTTAGCGTCAGGACAACTAGGGTTAGCGTCAGGACAACTAGGGTTAGCGTCAGGACAACTAGGGTTAGCGTCAGGACAACTAGGGTTAGCATCAGGACAACTAGGGTTAACGTCAGGACAACAAGGGTTAGCGTCAGTACAACTAGGGTTAGCATCAGGACAACTAGGGTTAGCGTCAGGACAACTAGGGTTAGCGTCAGGACAACTCGGGTTAGCGTCAGGAAAACTAGGGTTAGCGTCAGGACAACTCGGGTTAGCGTCAGGACAACTCGGGTTAGCGTCAGGACAACTAGGGTTAGCGTCAGGACAACTCGGGTTAGCGTCAGGACAACTCGGGTTAGCGTCAGGACAACTCTGGTTAGCGTCAGGACAACTAGGGTTAGCGTCAGGACAACAAGGGTTAGCGTCAGGACAACTAGGGTTAGCGTCAGGACAACTAGGGTTAGCGTCAGGACAACTAGGGTTAGCGTCAGGACAACTAGGTTTAGCGTCAGGACAACTAGGGTTAGCTTCAGGACAACTAGGGTTAGCGTCAGGACAACTAGAGTTAGCGTCAGGACAACTAGGGTTAGCGTCAGGACAACTAGGGTTAGCGTCAGGACAACTTGGGTTAGCGTCAGGACAACTAGGTTTAGCGTCAGGACAACTAGGGTTAGCGTCAGGACAACTAGGGTTATCGTCAGGACAACTAGGGTTAGCGTCAGGACAACTAGGGTTAGCGCCAGGACAACTAGGGTTAGCGCCAGGACAACTAGGGTTAGCGTCAGGACAACTAGGGTTAGCGTCAGGACAACTAGGGTTAACGTCAGGACAACTAGGGTTAACGTCAGGACAACTACTGTTAGCGTCAGGACAACTAGGGTAAGCGTCAGGACAACTAGGGTTAGCGTCAGGACAACTAGGGTTAGCATCAGGACAACTAGGGTTAGCGTCAGGACAACTAGGGTTAGCGTCACGACAACTAGGGTTAGCATCAGGACAACTAGGGTTAGCGTCAGGACAACTAGGGTTAGCATCACGACAACTAGGGTTAGCGTCAGGACAACTAGGGTTAGCGTCAGGACAACTAGGATTAGCGTCAGGACAACTAGGGTTAGCGTCAGGACAACTAGGGTTAGCGTCACGACAACTAGGGTTAGCGTCAGGTCAACAAGGGTTAGCGTCACGACAACTAGGGTTAGCGTCAGGACAACTAGGGTTAGCGTCAGGACAAATAGGGTTAGCGTCAGGACAACTAGGGTTAGCGTCTGGACAACTAGGGTTAGCGTCAGGACAACTAGGGTTAGCGTCAGGACAACTAGGCTTAGCGTCAGGACAACTAGGTTTAGCGTCAGGACAACTAGGGTTAGCGTCACGACAACTAGGGTTAGCGTCACGACAACTAGGGTTAGCGTCAGGACAACTAGGGTTATCGTCAGGACAACTAGGGTTAGCGTTAGGACAACTAGGATTAGCGTCAGGACAACTAGGGTTAGCGTCACGACAACTAGGGTTAGCGTCACGACAACTAGGGTTAGCGTCAGGACAACTAGGGTTAGCGTCAGGACAACTAGGGTCAGCGTCAGGACAACTAGGGTTAGCGTCAGGACAACTAGGATTAGCGTCAGGACAACTAGGGTTAGCGTCACGACAACTAGGGTTAGCGTCAGGACAACTAGGGTTAGCGTCAGGACAACTAGGGTCAGCGTCAGGACAACTAGGGTTAGCGTCAGGACAACTAGGGTCAGCGTCAGGACAACTAGGGTTAGAGTCAGCACAACTAGGTTTAGCGTCAGGACAACTAGGGTTAGCGTCAGGACAACTAGGGTTAGCGTCAGGACAACAAGGGTTAGCATCAGGACAACTAGGGTTAGCGTCAGGACAATTAGGGTTAGCGTCAGGACAACTAGGGTTAGCGTCAGGACAACTAGGGTTAGCGTCAGGACATCTAGGTTTAGCGTCAGGACAACTAGGGTTAGCGTCAGGACAACTAGGGTTAGCGTCAGGACAACTAGGGTTAGCGTCAGGACAACTAGAGTTAGCGTCAGGACAACTAGGGTTAGCGTCAGGTCAACTAGGGTTAGCGTCAGGACAACTTGGGTTAGCGTCAGGACAACTAGGTTTAGCGTCAGGACAACTAGGGTTAGCGTCACGACAACTAGGGTTAGCATCAGGACAACTAGGGTTAGCGTCAGGACAACTAGAGTCAGCGTCAGGACAACTAGGGTTAGCATCAGGACAACTAGGGTTAGTGTCAGGACAACTAGGTTTAGCGTCAGGACAACTAGGGTTAGCGTCAGGACAACTAGGGTTAGAGTCAGGACAACTAGGTTTAGCGTCAGGACAACTAGGGTTAGCGTCAGGACAACTAGGGTTATCGTCAGGACAACTAGGGTTAGCGTTAGGACAACTAGGATTAGCGTCAGGACAACTAGGGTTAGCGTCACGACAACTAGGGTTAGCGTCACGACAACTAGGGTTAGCGTCAGGACAACTAGGGTTATCGTCAGGACAACTAGGGTCAGCGTCAGGACAACTAGGGTTAGCGTCAGGACAACTAGGATTAGCGTCAGGACAACTAGGGTTAGCGTCACGACAACTAGGGTTAGCGTCAGGACAACTAGGGTTAGCGTCAGGACAACTAGGGTCAGCGTCAGGACAACTAGGGTTAGCGTCAGGACAACTAGGGTCAGCGTCAGGACAACTAGGGTTAGCGTCAGCACAACTAGGTTTAGCGTCAGGACAACTAGGGTTAGCGTCAGGACAACTAGGGTTAGCGTCAGGACAACAAGGGTTAGCATCAGGACAACTAGGGTTAGCGTCAGGACAATTAGGGTTAGCGTCAGGACAACTAGGGTTAGCGTCAGGACAACTAGGGTTAGCGTCAGGACAACTAGGTTTAGCGTCAGGACAACTAGGGTTAGCGTCAGGACAACTAGGGTTAGCGTCAGGACAACTAGAGTTAGCGTCAGGACAACTAGGGTTAGCGTCAGGACAACTAGGGTTAGCGTCAGGACGACTAGGGTTAGCGTCAGGACAACTAGGGTTAACGTCAGGACAACTACTGTTAGCGTCAGGACAACTAGGGTAAGCGTCAGGACAACTAGGGTTAGCGTCAGGACAACTAGGGTTAGCATCAGGACAACTAGGGTTAGCGTCAGGACAACTAGGGTTAGCGTCACGACAACCAGGGTTAGCATCAGGACAACTAGGGTTAGCGTCAGGACAACTAGGGTTAGCATCACGACAACTAGGGTTAGCGTCAGGACAACTAGGGTTAGCGTCAGGACAACTAGGGTTAGCGTCAGGACAACTAGGGTTAGCGTCAGGACAAATAGGGTTAGCGTCAGGACAACTAGGGTTAGCGTCTGGACAACTAGGGTTAGCGTCAGGACAACTAGGGTTAGCGTCAGGACAACTAGGGTTAGCGTCACGACAACTAGGGTTAGCGTCAGGACAACTAGGGTTAGCGTCAGGACAACTAGGATTAGCGTCAGGACAACTAGGGTTAGCGTCAGGACAACTAGGGTTAGCGTCACGACAACTAGGGTTAGCGCCAGGACAACTAGGGTTAGCGTCACGACAACTAGGGTTAGCGTCAGGACAACTAGGGTTAGCGTCAGGACAAATAGGGTTAGCGTCAGGACAACTAGGGTTAGCGTCTGGACAACTAGGGTTAGCGTCAGGACAACTAGGGTTAGCGTCAGGACAACTAGGCTTAGCGTCATGACAACTAGGGTTAGCGTCAGGACAACTAGGGTTAGCGTCACGACAACTAGGGTTAGCGTCACGACAACTAGGGTTAGCGTCAGGACAACTAGGGTTAGCGTCACGACAACTAGGGTTAGCGTCAGGACAACTAGGATTAGCGTCAGGACAACTAGGGTTAGCGTCACGACAACTAGGGTTAGCATCAGGACAACTAGGGTTAGCGTCAGGACAACTAGAGTCAGCGTCAGGACAACTAGGGTTAGCATCAGGACAACTAGGGTTAGTGTCAGGACAACTAGGTTTAGCGTCAGGACAACTAGGGTTAGCGTCAGGACAACTAGGGTTAGAGTCAGGACAACTAGGTTTAGCATCAGGACAACTAGGGTTAGCGTCAGGACAACTAGGTTTATCGTCAGGACAACTAGGGTTAGCGTTAGGACAACTAGGATTAGCGTCAGGACAACTAGGGTTAGCGTCACGACAACTAGGGTTAGCGTCACGACAACTAGGGTTAGCGTCAGGACAACTAGGGTCAGCGTCAGGACAACTAGGGTTAGCGTCAGGACAACTAGGATTAGCGTCAGGACAACTAGGGTTAGCGTCAGGACAACTAGGGTTAGCGTCACGACAACTAGGGTTAGCGTCAGGTCAACAAGGGTTAGCGTCACGACAACTAGGGTTAGCGTCAGGACAACTAGGGTTAGCATCAGGACAACTAGGGTTAGCGTCAGGACAACTAGGGTTAGCATCACGACAACTAGGGTTAGCGTCAGGACAACTAGGGTTAGCGTCAGGACAACTAGGATTAGCGTCAGGACAACTAGGGTTAGCGTCAGGACAACTAGGGTTAGCGTCACGACAACTAGGGTTAGCGTCAGGTCAACAAGGGTTAGCGTCACGACAACTAGGGTTAGCGTCAGGACAACTAGGGTTAGCGTCAGGACAAATAGGGTTAGCGTCAGGACAACTAGGGTTAGCGTCTGGACAACTAGGGTTAGCGTCAGGACAACTAGGGTTAGCGTCAGGACAACTAGGCTTAGCGTCAGGACAACTAGGTTTAGCGTCAGGACAACTAGGGTTAGCGTCACGACAACTAGGGTTAGCGTCACGACAACTAGGGTTAGCGTCAG
Source organism: Phyllobates terribilis (assembly GCF_046119375.1). Classification (NCBI taxonomy): domain Eukaryota; kingdom Metazoa; phylum Chordata; class Amphibia; order Anura; family Dendrobatidae; genus Phyllobates; species Phyllobates terribilis. The sequence goes on from NW_027362763.1 coordinate 635,858,625, forward strand.
GACAACTAGGGTTATCGTCAGGACAACTAGGGTTAGCGTTAGGACAACTAGGATTAGCGTCAGGACAACTAGGGTTAGCGTCACGACAACTAGGGTTAGCGTCACGACAACTAGGGTTAGCGTCAGGACAACTAGGGTTAGCGTCAGGACAACTAGGGTCAGCGTCAGGACAACTAGGGTTAGCGTCAGGACAACTAGGATTAGCGTCAGGACAACTAGGGTTAGCGTCACGACAACTAGGGTTAGCGTCAGGACAACTAGGGTTAGCGTCAGGACAACTAGGGTCAGCGTCAGGACAACTAGGGTTAGCGTCAGGACAACTAGGGTCAGCGTCAGGACAACTAGGGTTAGAGTCAGCACAACTAGGTTTAGCGTCAGGACAACTAGGGTTAGCGTCAGGACAACTAGGGTTAGCGTCAGGACAACAAGGGTTAGCATCAGGACAACTAGGGTTAGCGTCAGGACAATTAGGGTTAGCGTCAGGACAACTAGGGTTAGCGTCAGGACAACTAGGGTTAGCGTCAGGACATCTAGGTTTAGCGTCAGGACAACTAGGGTTAGCGTCAGGACAACTAGGGTTAGCGTCAGGACAACTAGGGTTAGCGTCAGGACAACTAGAGTTAGCGTCAGGACAACTAGGGTTAGCGTCAGGTCAACTAGGGTTAGCGTCAGGACAACTTGGGTTAGCGTCAGGACAACTAGGTTTAGCGTCAGGACAACTAGGGTTAGCGTCACGACAACTAGGGTTAGCATCAGGACAACTAGGGTTAGCGTCAGGACAACTAGAGTCAGCGTCAGGACAACTAGGGTTAGCATCAGGACAACTAGGGTTAGTGTCAGGACAACTAGGTTTAGCGTCAGGACAACTAGGGTTAGCGTCAGGACAACTAGGGTTAGAGTCAGGACAACTAGGTTTAGCGTCAGGACAACTAGGGTTAGCGTCAGGACAACTAGGGTTATCGTCAGGACAACTAGGGTTAGCGTTAGGACAACTAGGATTAGCGTCAGGACAACTAGGGTTAGCGTCACGACAACTAGGGTTAGCGTCACGACAACTAGGGTTAGCGTCAGGACAACTAGGGTTATCGTCAGGACAACTAGGGTCAGCGTCAGGACAACTAGGGTTAGCGTCAGGACAACTAGGATTAGCGTCAGGACAACTAGGGTTAGCGTCACGACAACTAGGGTTAGCGTCAGGACAACTAGGGTTAGCGTCAGGACAACTAGGGTCAGCGTCAGGACAACTAGGGTTAGCGTCAGGACAACTAGGGTCAGCGTCAGGACAACTAGGGTTAGCGTCAGCACAACTAGGTTTAGCGTCAGGACAACTAGGGTTAGCGTCAGGACAACTAGGGTTAGCGTCAGGACAACAAGGGTTAGCATCAGGACAACTAGGGTTAGCGTCAGGACAATTAGGGTTAGCGTCAGGACAACTAGGGTTAGCGTCAGGACAACTAGGGTTAGCGTCAGGACAACTAGGTTTAGCGTCAGGACAACTAGGGTTAGCGTCAGGACAACTAGGGTTAGCGTCAGGACAACTAGAGTTAGCGTCAGGACAACTAGGGTTAGCGTCAGGACAACTAGGGTTAGCGTCAGGACGACTAGGGTTAGCGTCAGGACAACTAGGGTTAACGTCAGGACAACTACTGTTAGCGTCAGGACAACTAGGGTAAGCGTCAGGACAACTAGGGTTAGCGTCAGGACAACTAGGGTTAGCATCAGGACAACTAGGGTTAGCGTCAGGACAACTAGGGTTAGCGTCACGACAACCAGGGTTAGCATCAGGACAACTAGGGTTAGCGTCAGGACAACTAGGGTTAGCATCACGACAACTAGGGTTAGCGTCAGGACAACTAGGGTTAGCGTCAGGACAACTAGGGTTAGCGTCAGGACAACTAGGGTTAGCGTCAGGACAAATAGGGTTAGCGTCAGGACAACTAGGGTTAGCGTCTGGACAACTAGGGTTAGCGTCAGGACAACTAGGGTTAGCGTCAGGACAACTAGGGTTAGCGTCACGACAACTAGGGTTAGCGTCAGGACAACTAGGGTTAGCGTCAGGACAACTAGGATTAGCGTCAGGACAACTAGGGTTAGCGTCAGGACAACTAGGGTTAGCGTCACGACAACTAGGGTTAGCGCCAGGACAACTAGGGTTAGCGTCACGACAACTAGGGTTAGCGTCAGGACAACTAGGGTTAGCGTCAGGACAAATAGGGTTAGCGTCAGGACAACTAGGGTTAGCGTCTGGACAACTAGGGTTAGCGTCAGGACAACTAGGGTTAGCGTCAGGACAACTAGGCTTAGCGTCATGACAACTAGGGTTAGCGTCAGGACAACTAGGGTTAGCGTCACGACAACTAGGGTTAGCGTCACGACAACTAGGGTTAGCGTCAGGACAACTAGGGTTAGCGTCACGACAACTAGGGTTAGCGTCAGGACAACTAGGATTAGCGTCAGGACAACTAGGGTTAGCGTCACGACAACTAGGGTTAGCATCAGGACAACTAGGGTTAGCGTCAGGACAACTAGAGTCAGCGTCAGGACAACTAGGGTTAGCATCAGGACAACTAGGGTTAGTGTCAGGACAACTAGGTTTAGCGTCAGGACAACTAGGGTTAGCGTCAGGACAACTAGGGTTAGAGTCAGGACAACTAGGTTTAGCATCAGGACAACTAGGGTTAGCGTCAGGACAACTAGGTTTATCGTCAGGACAACTAGGGTTAGCGTTAGGACAACTAGGATTAGCGTCAGGACAACTAGGGTTAGCGTCACGACAACTAGGGTTAGCGTCACGACAACTAGGGTTAGCGTCAGGACAACTAGGGTCAGCGTCAGGACAACTAGGGTTAGCGTCAGGACAACTAGGATTAGCGTCAGGACAACTAGGGTTAGCGTCACGACAACTAGGGTTAGCGTCAGGACAACTAGGGTTAGCGTCAGGACAACTAGGGTCAGCGTCAGGACAACTAGGGTTAGCGTCAGGACAACTAGGGTCAGCGTCAGGACAACTAGGGTTAGCGTCAGCACAACTAGGTTTAGCGTCAGGACAACTAGGGTTAGCGTCAGGACAACTAGGGTTAGCGTCAGGACAACAAGGGTTAGCATCAGGACAACTAGGGTTAGCGTCAGGACAATTAGGGTTAGCGTCAGGACAACTAGGGTTAGCGTCAGGACAGCTAGGGTTAGCGTCAGGACAACTAGGTTTAGCGTCAGGACAACTAGGGTTAGCGCCAGGACAACTAGGGTTAGCGTCAGGACAACTAGGGTTAGCGTCAGGACAACTAGAGTTAGCGTCAGGACAACTAGGGTTAGCGTCAGGTCAACTAGGGTTAGCGTCAGGACAACTTGGGTTAGCGTCAGGACAACTAGGTTTAGCGTCAGGACAACTAGGGTTAGCGTCACGACAACTAGGGTTAGCATCAGGACAACTAGGGTTAGCGTCAGGACAACTAGAGTCAGCGTCAGGACAACTAGGGTTAGCATCAGGACAACTAGGGTTAGTGTCAGGACAACTAGGTTTAGCGTCAGGACAACTAGGGTTAGCGTCAGGACAACTAGGGTTAGAGTCAGGACAACTAGGTTTAGCGTCAGGACAACTAGGGTTAGCGTCAGGACAACTAGGGTTATCGTCAGGACAACTAGGGTTAGCGTTAGGACAACTAGGATTAGCGTCAGGACAACTAGGGTTAGCGTCACGACAACGAGGGTTAGCGTCACGACAACTAGGGTTAGCGTCAGGACAACTAGGGTTAGCGTCAGGACAACTAGGGTCAGCGTCAGGACAACTAGGGTTAGCGTCAGGACAACTAGGATTAGCGTCAGGACAACTAGGGTTAGCGTCACGACAACTAGGGTTAGCGTCAGGACAACTAGGGTTAGCGTCAGGACAACTAGGGTCAGCGTCAGGACAACTAGGGTTAGCGTCAGGACAACTAGGGTCAGCGTCAGGACAACTAGGGTTAGCGTCAGCACAACTAGGTTTAGCGTCAGGACAACTAGGGTTAGCGTCAGGACAACTAGGGTTAGCGTCAGGACAACAAGGGTTAGCGTCAGGACAACTAGGGTTAGCGTCAGGACAATTAGGGTTAGCGTCAGGACAACTAGGGTTAGCGTCAGGACAACTAGGGTTAGCGTCAGGACAACTAGGTTTAGCGTCAGGACAACTAGGGTTAGCGTCAGGACAACTAGGGTTAGCGTCAGGACAACTAGGGTTAGCGTCAGGACAACTAGAGTTAGCGTCAGGACAACTAGGGTTAGCGTCAGGTCAACTAGGGTTAGCGTCAGGACAACTTGGGTTAGCGTCAGGACAACTAGGTTTAGCGTCAGGACAACTAGGGTTAGCGTCAGGACAACTAGGGTTATCGTCAGGACAACTAGGGTTTGCGTCAGGACAACTAGGGTTAGCGCCAGGACAACTAGGGTTAGCGTCAGGACAACTAGGGTTAGCGTCAGGACAACTAGGGTTAACGTCAGGACAACTACTGTTAGCTTCAGGACAACTAGGGTTAGCGTCAGGACAACTAGGGTTAGCGTCAGGACAACTAGGGTTAGCGTCAGGACAACTAGGGTTAGCGTCACGACAACTAGGGTTAGCGTCAGGACAACTAGGGTTAGCGTCAGGACAACTAGGGTTAGCGTCACGACAACTAGGGTTAGCGTCAGGACAACTAGGGTTAGCGTCAGGACAAATAGGGTTAGCGTCAGGACAACTAGGGTTAGCGTCTGGACAACTAGGGTTAGCGTCAGGACAACTAGGGTTAGCGTCAGGACAACTAGGGTTAGCGTCAGGACAACTAGGGTTAGCGTCACGACAACTAGGGTTAGCGTCAGGACAACTAGGGTTAGCGTCAGGACAACTAGGGTTAGCGTCAGGACAACTAGGGTTAGCGTCAGGACAACTAGGGTTAGCGTCACGACAACTAGAGTTAGCATCAGGACAACTAGGGTTAGCGTCAGGACAACTAGGGTTAGCGTCACGACAACTAGGGTTAGCGTCAGGACAACTAGGGTTAGCGTCAGGACAACTAGGGTCAGCGTCAGGACAACTAGGGTTAGCGTCAGGACAACTAGGGTTAGCGTCAGGACAACTAGGGTTAGCGTCAGGACAAATATGGTTAGCGTCAGGACAACTAGGGTTAGCGTCAGGACAACTAGGGTTAGCGTCAGGACAACTAGGGTTAGCGTCTGGACAACTAGGGTTAGCGTCTGGACAACTAGGGTTAGCGTCAGGACAACTAGGGTTAGCGTCAGGACAACTAGGGTTAGCGTCACGACAACTAGGGTTAGCGTCAGGACAACTAGGGTTAGCGTCAGGACAACTAGGATTAGCGTCAGGACAACTAGGGTTAGCGTCAGGACAACTAGGGTTAGCGTCACGACAACTAGGGTTAGCGTCAGGACAACTAGGGTTAGCGTCAGGACAAATAGGGTTAGCGTCAGGACAACTAGGGTTAGCGTCTGGACAACTAGGGTTAGCGTCGGGACAACTATGGTTAGCGTCAGGACAACTAGGGTTAGCGTCAGGACAACTAGGGTTAGCGTCACGACAACTAGGGTTAGCGTCAGGACAACTAGGGTTAGCGTCAGGACAACTAGGATTAGCGTCAGGACAACTAGGGTTAGCGTCAGGACAACTAGGGTTAGCGTCACGACAACTAGGGTTAGCGTCAGGACAACTAGGGTTAGCGTCACGACAACTAGGGTTAGCGTCAGGACAACTAGGGTTAGCGTCAGGACAAATAGGATTAGCGTCAGGACAACTAGGGTTCGCGTCTGGACAACTAGGGTTAGCGTCAGGACAACTAGGGTTAGCGTCAGGACAACTAGGCTTAGCGTCAGGACAACTAGGGTTAGCGTCAGGACAACTAGGGTTAGCGTCACGACAACTAGGGTTAGCGTCAGGACAACTAGGGTTAGCGTCAGGACAACTAGGGTTAGCGTCAAGACAACTAGGGTTAGCGTCACGACAACTAGGGTTAGCGTCAGGACAACTAGGATTAGCGTCAGGACAACTAGGGTTAGCGTCACGACAACTAGGGTTAGCGTCACGACAACTAGGGTTAGCCTCAGGACAACTAGGGTTAGCGTCAGGACAACTAGGGTCAGCGTCAGGACAACTAGGGTTAGCATCAGGACAACTAGGGTTAGCATCAGGACAACTAGGTTTAGCGTCAGGACAACTAGGGTTAGCGTCAGGACAACTAGGGTTAGCGTCAGGACAACTAGGGTCAGCGTCAGGACAACTAGGGTTAGCGTCAGGACAACTAGGGTTAGCGTCAGGACAACTAGGGTCAGCGTCACGACAACTAGGGTTAGCCTCAGGACAACTTGGGTTAGCGTCAGGACAACTAGGGTCAGCGTCAGGACAACTAGGGTTAGCATCAGGACAACTAGGGTTAGCGTCAGGACAACTAGGTTTAGCGTCAGGACAACTAGGGTTAGCGTCAGGACAACTAGGGTTAGCGTCAGGACAACTATGGTCAGCGTCAGGACAACTAGGGTTAACGTCAGGACAACTAGGGTTAGCGTCGGGACAACTAGTGTCAGCGTCAGGACAACTAGGTTTAGCGTCAGGACAACTAGGGTTTGCATCAGGACAACAAGGGTTAGCGTCAGGACAAATAGGGTTAGCGTCAGGACAACTAGGGTTAGCGTCAGGACAACTAGGGTTAGCGTCAGGACAACTAGGTTTAGCGTAAGGACAACTAGGGTTAGCGTCAGGACACCTAGGGTTAGCGTCAGGACAACTAGGTTTAGCGTCAGGACAACTAGGGTTAGCGTCAGGACAACTAGGGTTAGCGTCAGGACAACTAGGGTTAGCGTCAGGACAAGTAGGGTTAGCGTCAGGACAACTTGGGTTAGCGTCAGGACAACTAGGTTTAGCGTCAGGACAACTAGGGTTAGCGTCAGGACAACTAGGGTTATCGTCAGGACAACTAGGGTTAGCGTCAGGACAACTACGTTTAGCGTCAGGACAACTAGGGTTAGCGTCAGGACAACTAGGGTTATCGTCAGGACAACTAGGGTTGGCGTCAGGACAACTAGGGTTAGCGCCAGGACAACTAGGGTTAGCGCCAGGACAACTAGGGTTAGCGTCAGGACAACTAGGGTTAGCGTCAGGACAACTAGGGTGAGCGTCAGGACAACTAGGGTTAGCGTCAGGACAACTAGGGTTAGCGTCAGGACAACTAGGGTTAGCGTCAGGACAACTAGGGTTAGCGTCAGGACAACTAGGGTTAACGTCAGGACAACTACTGTTAGCGTCAGGACAACTAGGGTTAGCGTCAGGACAACTAGGGTTAGTGCCAGGACAACTAGGGTTAGCGTCAGGACAACTAGGGTTAGCGTCAGGACAACTAGGGTTAGCGTCAGGACAACTAGGGTTAGCGTCAGGACAACTAGAGTTAGCGTCAGGACAACTAGGGTTAGCGTCAGGTCAACTAGGGTTAGCGTCAGGACAACTTGGGTTAGCGTCAGGACAACTAGGTTTAGCGTCAGGACAACTAGGGTTAGCGTCACGACAACTAGGGTTAGCATCAGGACAACTAGGGTTAGCGTCAGGACAACTAGAGTCAGCGTCAGGACAACTAGGGTTAGCATCAGGACAACTAATGTTAGTGTCAGGACAACTAGGTTTAGCGTCAGGACAACTAGGGTTAGCGTCAGGACAACTAGGGTTAGAGTCAGGACAACTAGGTTTAGCGTCAGGACAACTAGGGTTAGCGTCAGGACAACTAGGGTTATCGTCAGGACAACTAGGGTTAGCGTTAGGACAACTAGGGTTAGCGTCAGGACAACTAGGGTTAGCGTCAGGACAACTAGGGTCAGCGTCAGGACAACTAGGGTTAGCGTCAGGACAACTAGGATTAGCGTCAGGACAACTAGGGTTAGCGTCACGACAACTAGGGTTAGCGTCAGGACAACTAGGTTTAGCGTCAGGACAACTAGGGTCAGCGTCAGGACAACTAGGGTTAGCGTCAGGACAACTAGGGTCAGCGTCAGGACAACTAGGGTTAGCGTCAGCACAACTAGGTTTAGCGTCAGGACAACTAGGGTTAGCGTCAGGACAACTAGGGTTAGCGTCAGGACAACAAGGGTTAGCATCAGGACAACTAGGGTTAGCGTCAGGACAATTAGGGTTAGCGTCAGGACAACTAGGGTTAGCGTCAGGACAACTAGGGTTAGCGTCAGGACAACTAGGTTTAGCGTCAGGACAACTAGGGTTAGCGTCAGGACAACTAGGGTTAGCGTCAGGACAACTAGGGTTAGCGTCAGGACAACTAGAGTTAGCGTCAGGACAACTAGGGTTAGCGTCAGGTCAACTAGGGTTAGCGTCAGGACAACTTGGGTTAGCGTCAGGACAACTAGGTTTAGCGTCAGGACAACTAGGGTTAGCGTCAGGACAACTAGGGTTATCGTCAGGACAACTAGGGTTTGCGTCAGGACAACTAGGGTTAGCGCCAGGACAACTAGGGTTATCGTCAGGACAACGAGGGTTAGCGTCAGGACAACTAGGGTTAACGTCAGGACAACTACGGTTAGCTTCAGGACAACTAGGGTTAGCGTCAGGACAACTAGGGTTAGCGTCAGGACAACTAGGGTTAGCGTCAGGACAACTAGGGTTAGCGTCACGACAACTAGGGTTAGCGTCAGGACAACTAGGGTTAGCGTCAGGACAACTAGGGTTAGCGTCACGACAACTAGGGTTAGCGTCAGGACAACTAGGGTTAGCGTCAGGACAAATAGGGTTAGCGTCAGGACAACTAGGGTTAGCGTCTGGACAACTAGGGTTAGCGTCAGGACAACTAGGGTTAGCGTCAGGACAACTAGGGTTAGCGTCAGGACAACTAGGGTTAGCGTCAGGACAACTAGGGTTAGCGTCAGGACAACTAGGGTTAGCGTCAGGACAACTAGGGTTAGCGTCACGACAACTAGAGTTAGCATCAGGACAACTAGGGTTAGCGTCAGGACAACTAGGGTTAGCGTCACGACAACTAGGGTTAGCGTCAGGACAACTAGGGTTAGCGTCAGGACAACTAGGGTCAGCGTCAGGACAACTAGGGTTAGCGTCAGGACAACTAGGGTTAGCTTCAGGACAACTAGGGTTAGCGTCAGGACAAATATGGTTAGCGTCAGGACAACTAGGGTTAGCGTCAGGACAACTAGGGTTAGCGTCAGGACAACTAGGGTTAGCGTCTGGACAACTAGGGTTAGCGTCTGGACAACTAGGGTTAGCGTCAGGACAACTAGGGTTAGCGTCACGACAACTAGGGTTAGCGTCAGGACAACTAGGGTTAGCGTCAGGACAACTAGGATTAGCGTCAGGACAACTAGGGTTAGCGTCAGGACAACTAGGGTTAGCGTCACGACAACTAGGGTTAGCGTCAGGACAACTAGGGTTAGCGTCAGGACAAATAGGGTTAGCGTCAGGACAACTAGGGTTAGCGTCTGGACAACTAGGGTTAGCGTCAGGACAACTAGGGTTAGCGTCAGGACAACTAGGGTTAGCGTCAGGACAACTAGGGTTAGCGTCACGACAACTAGGGTTAGCGTCAGGACAACTAGGGTTAGCGTCAGGACAACTAGGATTAGCGTCAGGACAACTAGGGTTAGCGTCAGGACAACTAGGATTAGCGTCAGGACAACTAGGGTTAGCGTCACGACAACTAGGGTTAGCGTCAGGACAACTAGGTTTAGCGTCAGGACAACTAGGGTCAGCGTCAGGACAACTAGGGTTAGCGTCAGGACAACTAGGGTCAGCGTCAGGACAACTAGGGTTAGCGTCAGCACAACTAGGTTTAGCGTCAGGACAACTAGGGTTAGCGTCAGGACAACTAGGGTTAGCGTCAGGACAACAAGGGTTAGCATCAGGACAACTAGGGTTAGCGTCAGGACAATTAGGGTTAGCGTCAGGACAACTAGGGTTAGCGTCAGGACAACTAGGGTTAGCGTCAGGACAACTAGGTTTAGCGTCAGGACAACTAGGGTTAGCGTCAGGACAACTAGGGTTAGCGTCAGGACAACTAGGGTTAGCGTCAGGACAACTAGAGTTAGCGTCAGGACAACTAGGGTTAGCGTCAGGTCAACTAGGGTTAGCGTCAGGACAACTTGGGTTAGCGTCAGGACAACTAGGTTTAGCGTCAGGACAACTAGGGTTAGCGTCAGGACAACTAGGGTTATCGTCAGGACAACTAGGGTTTGCGTCAGGACAACTAGGGTTAGCGCCAGGACAACTAGGGTTATCGTCAGGACAACGAGGGTTAGCGTCAGGACAACTAGGGTTAACGTCAGGACAACTACGGTTAGCTTCAGGACAACTAGGGTTAGCGTCAGGACAACTAGGGTTAGCGTCAGGACAACTAGGGTTAGCGTCAGGACAACTAGGGTTAGCGTCACGACAACTAGGGTTAGCGTCAGGACAACTAGGGTTAGCGTCAGGACAACTAGGGTTAGCGTCACGACAACTAGGGTTAGCGTCAGGACAACTAGGGTTAGCGTCAGGACAAATAGGGTTAGCGTCAGGACAACTAGGGTTAGCGTCTGGACAACTAGGGTTAGCGTCAGGACAACTAGGGTTAGCGTCAGGACAACTAGGGTTAGCGTCAGGACAACTAGGGTTAGCGTCAGGACAACTAGGGTTAGCGTCAGGACAACTAGGGTTAGCGTCAGGACAACTAGGGTTAGCGTCACGACAACTAGAGTTAGCATCAGGACAACTAGGGTTAGCGTCAGGACAACTAGGGTTAGCGTCACGACAACTAGGGTTAGCGTCAGGACAACTAGGGTTAGCGTCAGGACAACTAGGGTCAGCGTCAGGACAACTAGGGTTAGCGTCAGGACAACTAGGGTTAGCTTCAGGACAACTAGGGTTAGCGTCAGGACAAATATGGTTAGCGTCAGGACAACTAGGGTTAGCGTCAGGACAACTAGGGTTAGCGTCAGGACAACTAGGGTTAGCGTCTGGACAACTAGGGTTAGCGTCTGGACAACTAGGGTTAGCGTCAGGACAACTAGGGTTAGCGTCACGACAACTAGGGTTAGCGTCAGGACAACTAGGGTTAGCGTCAGGACAACTAGGATTAGCGTCAGGACAACTAGGGTTAGCGTCAGGACAACTAGGGTTAGCGTCACGACAACTAGGGTTAGCGTCAGGACAACTAGGGTTAGCGTCAGGACAAATAGGGTTAGCGTCAGGACAACTAGGGTTAGCGTCTGGACAACTAGGGTTAGCGTCAGGACAACTAGGGTTAGCGTCAGGACAACTAGGGTTAGCGTCAGGACAACTAGGGTTAGCGTCACGACAACTAGGGTTAGCGTCAGGACAACTAGGGTTAGCGTCAGGACAACTAGGATTAGCGTCAGGACAACTAGGGTTAGCGTCAGGACAACTAGGGTTAGCGTCACGACAACTAGGGTTAGCGTCAGGACAACTAGGGTTAGCGTCACGACAACTAGGGTTAGCGTCAGGACAACTAGGGTTAGCGTCAGGACAAATAGAATTAGCGTCAGGACAACTAGGGTTCGCGTCTGGACAACTAGGGTTAGCGTCAGGACAACTAGGGTTAGCGTCAGGACAACTAGGCTTAGCGTCAGGACAACTAGGGTTAGCGTCAGGACAACTAGGGTTAGCGTCACGACAACTAGGGTTAGAGTCAGGACAACTAGGGTTAGCGTCAGGACAACTAGGGTTAGCGTCAAGACAACTAGGGTTAGCGTCACGACAACTAGGGTTAGCGTCAGGACAACTAGGATTAGCGTCAGGACAACTAGGGTTAGTGTCACGACAACTAGGGTTAGCGTCACGACAACTAGGGTTAGCCTCAGGACAACTAGGGTTAGCGTCAGGACAACTAGGGTCAGCGTCAGGACAACTAGGGTTAGCATCAGGACAACTAGGGTTAGCGTCAGGACAACTAGGTTTAGCGTCAGGACAACTAGGGTTAGCGTCAGGACAACTAGGGTTAGCGTCAGGACAACTAGGGTCAGCGTCAGGACAACTAGGGTTAGCGTCAGGACAACTAGGTTTAGCGTCAGGACAACTAGGGTTAGCCTCAGGACAACTAGGGTTAGCGTCAGGACAACTAGGGTCAGCGTCAGGACAACTAGGGTTAGCATCAGGACAACTAGGGTTAGCGTCAGGACAACTAGGTTTAGCGTCAGGACAACTAGGGTTAGCGTCAGGACAACTAGGGTTAGCGTCAGGACAACTAGGGTCAGCGTCAGGACAACTAGGGTTAGCGTCAGGACAACTAGGGTTAGCGTCGGGACAACTAGTGTCAGCGTCAGGACAACTAGGTTTAGCGTCAGGACAACTAGGGTTAGCATCAGGACAACAAGGGTTAGCGTCAGGACAAATAGGGTTAGCGTCAGGACAACTAGGGTTAGCGTCAGGACAACTAGGGTTAGCGTCAGGACAACTAGGTTTAGCGTAAGGACAACTAGGGTTAGCATCAGGACACCTAGGGTTAGCGTCAGGACAACTAGGATTAGCGTCAGGACAACTAGAGTTAGCGTCAGGACAACTAGGGTTAGCGTCAGGACAAGTAGGGTTAGCGTCAGGACAACTTGGGTTAGCGTCAGGACAACTAGGTTTAGCGTCAGGACAACTAGAGTTAGCGTCAGGACAACTAGGGTTATCGTCAGGACAACTAGGGTTAGCGTCAGGACAACTAGGTTTAGCGTCAGGACAACTAGGGTTAGCGTCAGGACAACTAGGGTTATCGTCAGGACAACTAGGGTTGGCGTCAGGACAACTAGGGTTAGCGCCAGGACAACTAGGGTTAGCGCCAGGACAACTAGGGTTAGCGTCAGGACAACTAGGGTTAGCGTCAGGACAACTAGGGTGAGCGTCAGGACAACTAGGGTTAGCGTCAGGACAACTAGAGTTAGCGTCAGGACAACTAGGGTTAGCGTCAGGACAACTAGGGTTAACGTCAGGACAACTACTGTTAGCGTCAGGACAACTAGGGTTAGCGTCAGGACAACTAGGGTTAGCGCCAGGACAACTAGGGTTAGCGTCAGGACAACTAGGGTTAGCGTCAGGACAACTAGGGTTAGCGTCAGGACAACTAGGGTTAGCGTCAAGACAACTAGGGTTAGCGTCACGACAACTAGGGTTAGCGTCAGGACAACTAGGATTAGCGTCAGGACAACTAGGGTTAGCGTCAAGACAACTAGGGTTAGCATCACGACAACTTGGGTTAGCGCCAGGACAACTAGGGTTAGCGTCAGGACAACTAGGGTTAGCGTCAAGACAACTAGGGTTAGCGTCAGGACAACAAGGGTTAGCGTCAGGACAACTAGGGTTAACATCAGGACAACTACTGTTAGCGTCAGGACAACTAGGGTTAGCGTCAGGACAACTAGGGTTAGCGTCAGGACAACTAGGGTCAGCGTCAGGACAACTAGGGTTAGCGTCAGGACAACTAGGATTAGCGTCAGGACAACTAGGGTTAGCGTCACGACAACTAGGGTTAGCGTCAGGACAACTAGGTTTAGCGTCAGGACAACTAGGGTCAGCGTCAGGACAACTAGGGTTAGCGTCAGGACAACTAGGGTCAGCGTCAGGACAACTAGGGTTAGCGTCAGCACAACTAGGTTTAGCGTCAGGACAACTAGGATTAGCGTCAGGACAACTAGGGTTAGCGTCACGACAACTAGGGTTAGCGTCAGGACAACTAGGTTTAGCGTCAGGACAACTAGGGTCAGCGTCAGGACAACTAGGGTTAGCGTCAGGACAACTAGGGTCAGCGTCAGGACAACTAGGGTTAGCGTCAGCACAACTAGGTTTAGCGTCAGGACAACTAGGGTTAGCGTCAGGACAACTAGGGTTAGCGTCAGGACAACAAGGGTTAGCATCAGGACAACTAGGGTTAGCGTCAGGACAATTAGGGTTAGCGTCAGGACAACTAGGGTTAGCGTCAGGACAACTAGGGTTAGCGTCAGGACAACTAGGTTTAGCGTCAGGACAACTAGGGTTAGCGTCAGGACAACTAGGGTTAGCGTCAGGACAACTAGGGTTAGCGTCAGGACAACTAGAGTTAGCGTCAGGACAACTAGGGTTAGCGTCAGGTCAACTAGGGTTAGCGTCAGGACAACTTGGGTTAGCGTCAGGACAACTAGGTTTAGCGTCAGGACAACTAGGGTTAGCGTCAGGACAACTAGGGTTATCGTCAGGACAACTAGGGTTTGCGTCAGGACAACTAGGGTTAGCGCCAGGACAACTAGGGTTATCGTCAGGACAACGAGGGTTAGCGTCAGGACAACTAGGGTTAACGTCAGGACAACTACGGTTAGCTTCAGGACAACTAGGGTTAGCGTCAGGACAACTAGGGTTAGCGTCAGGACAACTAGGGTTAGCGTCAGGACAACTAGGGTTAGCGTCACGACAACTAGGGTTAGCGTCAGGACAACTAGGGTTAGCGTCAGGACAACTAGGGTTAGCGTCACGACAACTAGGGTTAGCGTCAGGACAACTAGGGTTAGCGTCAGGACAAATAGGGTTAGCGTCAGGACAACTAGGGTTAGCGTCTGGACAACTAGGGTTAGCGTCAGGACAACTAGGGTTAGCGTCAGGACAACTAGGGTTAGCGTCAGGACAACTAGGGTTAGCGTCAGGACAACTAGGGTTAGCGTCAGGACAACTAGGGTTAGCGTCAGGACAACTAGGGTTAGCGTCACGACAACTAGAGTTAGCATCAGGACAACTAGGGTTAGCGTCAGGACAACTAGGGTTAGCGTCACGACAACTAGGGTTAGCGTCAGGACAACTAGGGTTAGCGTCAGGACAACTAGGGTCAGCGTCAGGACAACTAGGGTTAGCCTTCAGGACAACTAGGGTTAGCTTCAGGACAACTAGGGTTAGCGTCAGGACAAATATGGTTAGCGTCAGGACAACTAGGGTTAGCGTCAGGACAACTAGGGTTAGCGTCAGGACAACTAGGGTTAGCGTCTGGACAACTAGGGTTAGCGTCTGGACAACTAGGGTTAGCGTCAGGACAACTAGGGTTAGCGTCACGACAACTAGGGTTAGCGTCAGGACAACTAGGGTTAGCGTCAGGACAACTAGGATTAGCGTCAGGACAACTAGGGTTAGCGTCAGGACAACTAGGGTTAGCGTCACGACAACTAGGGTTAGCGTCAGGACAACTAGGGTTAGCGTCAGGACAAATAGGGTTAGCGTCAGGACAACTAGGGTTAGCGTCTGGACAACTAGGGTTAGCGTCAGGACAACTAGGGTTAGCGTCAGGACAACTAGGGTTAGCGTCAGGACAACTAGGGTTAGCGTCACGACAACTAGGGTTAGCGTCAGGACAACTAGGGTTAGCGTCAGGACAACTAGGATTAGCGTCAGGACAACTAGGGTTAGCGTCAGGACAACTAGGGTTAGCGTCACGACAACTAGGGTTAGCGTCAGGACAACTAGGGTTAGCGTCACGACAACTAGGGTTAGCGTCAGGACAACTAGGGTTAGCGTCAGGACAAATAGAATTAGCGTCAGGACAACTAGGGTTCGCGTCTGGACAACTAGGGTTAGCGTCAGGACAACTAGGGTTAGCGTCAGGACAACTAGGCTTAGCGTCAGGACAACTAGGGTTAGCGTCAGGACAACTAGGGTTAGCGTCACGACAACTAGGGTTAGAGTCAGGACAACTAGGGTTAGCGTCAGGACAACTAGGGTTAGCGTCAAGACAACTAGGGTTAGCGTCACGACAACTAGGGTTAGCGTCAGGACAACTAGGATTAGCGTCAGGACAACTAGGGTTAGTGTCACGACAACTAGGGTTAGCGTCACGACAACTAGGGTTAGCCTCAGGACAACTAGGGTTAGCGTCAGGACAACTAGGGTCAGCGTCAGGACAACTAGGGTTAGCATCAGGACAACTAGGGTTAGCGTCAGGACAACTAGGTTTAGCGTCAGGACAACTAGGGTTAGCGTCAGGACAACTAGGGTTAGCGTCAGGACAACTAGGGTCAGCGTCAGGACAACTAGGGTTAGCGTCAGGACAACTAGGTTTAGCGTCAGGACAACTAGGGTTAGCCTCAGGACAACTAGGGTTAGCGTCAGGACAACTAGGGTCAGCGTCAGGACAACTAGGGTTAGCATCAGGACAACTAGGGTTAGCGTCAGGACAACTAGGTTTAGCGTCAGGACAACTAGGGTTAGCGTCAGGACAACTAGGGTTAGCGTCAGGACAACTAGGGTCAGCGTCAGGACAACTAGGGTTAGCGTCAGGACAACTAGGGTTAGCGTCGGGACAACTAGTGTCAGCGTCAGGACAACTAGGTTTAGCGTCAGGACAACTAGGGTTAGCATCAGGACAACAAGGGTTAGCGTCAGGACAAATAGGGTTAGCGTCAGGACAACTAGGGTTAGCGTCAGGACAACTAGGGTTAGCGTCAGGACAACTAGGTTTAGCGTAAGGACAACTAGGGTTAGCATCAGGACACCTAGGGTTAGCGTCAGGACAACTAGGATTAGCGTCAGGACAACTAGAGTTAGCGTCAGGACAACTAGGGTTAGCGTCAGGACAAGTAGGGTTAGCGTCAGGACAACTTGGGTTAGCGTCAGGACAACTAGGTTTAGCGTCAGGACAACTAGAGTTAGCGTCAGGACAACTAGGGTTATCGTCAGGACAACTAGGGTTAGCGTCAGGACAACTAGGGTTAGCGTCAGGACAACTAGGGTTAGCGTCAGGACAACTAGGGTTATCGTCAGGACAACTAGGGTTGGCGTCAGGACAACTAGGGTTAGCGCCAGGACAACTAGGGTTAGCGCCAGGACAACTAGGGTTAGCGTCAGGACAACTAGGGTTAGCGTCAGGACAACTAGGGTGAGCGTCAGGACAACTAGGGTTAGCGTCAGGACAACTAGAGTTAGCGTCAGGACAACTAGGGTTAGCGTCAGGACAACTAGGGTTAACGTCAGGACAACTACTGTTAGCGTCAGGACAACTAGGGTTAGCGTCAGGACAACTAGGGTTAGCGCCAGGACAACTAGGGTTAGCGTCAGGACAACTAGGGTTAGCGTCAGGACAACTAGGGTTAGCGTCAGGACAACTAGGGTTAGCGTCAAGACAACTAGGGTTAGCGTCACGACAACTAGGGTTAGCGTCAGGACAACTAGGATTAGCGTCAGGACAACTAGGGTTAGCGTCAAGACAACTAGGGTTAGCATCACGACAACTTGGGTTAGCGCCAGGACAACTAGGGTTAGCGTCAGGACAACTAGGGTTAGCGTCAAGACAACTAGGGTTAGCGTCAGGACAACAAGGGTTAGCGTCAGGACAACTAGGGTTAACATCAGGACAACTACTGTTAGCGTCAGGACAACTAGGGTTAGCGTCAGGACAACTAGGGTTAGCGTCAGGACAACTAGGGTTAGCGTCACGACAACTAGGGTTAGCGTCAGGACAACTAGGGTTAGCGTCAGGACAACTAGGGTTAGCGTCAGGACAACTAGGGTTAGCATCACGACAACTAGGGTTAGCGTCAGGACAACTAGGATTAGCGTCAGGACAACTAGGGTTAGCGTCACGACAACTAGGGTTAGCGTCAGGACAACTAGGGTTATCGTCAGGACAACTAGGGTCAGCGTCAGGACAACTAGGGTTAGCATCAGGACAACTAGGGTTAGCGTCAGGACAACTAGGTTTAGCGTCAGGACAACTAGGGTTAGAGTCAGGACAACTAGGGTTAGCGTCAGGACAACTAGGGTCAGCGTCAGGAGAACTAGGGTTAGCGTCAGGACAACTAGGGTTAGCATCAGGACAACTAGTGTTAGCCTCAGGACAACTAGGGTTAGCGTCAGGACAACTAGGGTTAGCATCAGGACAACAAGGGTTAGCGTCAGGTCAACTAGGGTTAGCGTCAGGACAACTAGGGTTAGCGTCAGGACAACTAGGGTTAGCGTCAGGACAACTAGGGTTAGCGTCAGGACAACTATGGTTAGCATCAGGACAACTTGGGTTAGCGTCAGGACAACTAGGTTTAGCGTCAGGACAACTAGGGTTAGCGTCAGGACAACTAGGGTTATCGTCAGGACAACTAGGGTTAGCGTCAGGACAACTAGGTTTAGCGTCAGGACAACTAGGGTTAGCGTCAGGACAACTAGGGTTATCGTCAGGACAACTAGGGTTAGCGTCAGGACAACTAGGGTTAGCGCCAGGACAACTAGGGTTAGCGCCAGGACAACTAGGGTTAGCGTCAGGACAACTAGGGTTAGCGTCAGGACAACTAGGGTTAGCGTCAGGACAACTAGGGTGAGCGTCAGGACAACTAGGGTTAGCGTCAGGACAACTAGGGTTAGCGTCACGACAACTAGGGTTAGCGTCAGTACAAGTAGGTTTAGCGTCAGGACAACAAGGGTTAGCGTCAGGACAACTAGGGTTAGCGTCAGGACAATTAGGGTTAGCGTCAGGACAACTACGGTTAGCGTCAGGACAACTAGGGTTAGCGTCAGGACAACTAGGTTTAGCGTCAGGACAACTAGGGTTAGCGTCAGGACAACTAGGGTTAGCGTCAGGACAACTAGGGTTAGCGTCAGGACAACTAGAGTTAGCGTCAGGACAACTAGGGTTAGCGTCAGGTCAACTAGGGTTAGCGTCAGGACAACTAGGTTTAGCGTCAGGACAACTAGGGTTAGCGTCAGGACAACTAGGGTTAGCGTCAGGACAACTAGGGTTTGCGTCAGGACAACTAGGGTTAGCGCCAGGACAACTAGGGTTAGCGTCAGGACAACTAGGGTTAGCGTCAGGACAACTAGGGTTAGCGTCAGGACAACTACGGTTAGCGTCAGGACAACTAGGGTTAGCGTCAGGACAACTAGGGTTAGCGTCAGGACAACTAGGGTTAGCGTCAGGACAACTAGGGTTAGCGTCAGGACAACTAGGGTTAGCGTCAGGACAACTAGGGTTAGCGTCAGGACAACTAGGGTTAGCGTCAGGACAAATAGGATTAGCGTCAGGACAACTAGGGTTAGCGTCTGGACAACTAGGGTTAGCGTCAGGACAACTAGGGTTAGCGTCAGGACAACTAGGGTTAGCGTCAGGACAACTAGGGTTAGCGTCAGGACAACTAGGGTTAGCGTCAGGACAACTAGGGTTAGCGTCACGACAACTAGGGTTAGCGTCAGGACAACTAGGGTTAGCGTCAGGACAACTAGGGTCAGCGTCAGGACAACTAGGGTTAGCGTCAGGACAACTAGGGTTAGCGTCAGAACAACTAGGGTTAGCGTCAGGACAACTAGGTTTAGCGTCAGGACAACTAGGGCTAGCGTCAGGACAACTAGGGTTAGCGTCAGGACATCTAGGGTTAGCGTCAGGACAAGGGTTAGCGTCAGGACAACTAGGGTTAGCGTCAGGACAACTAGGGTTAGTGTCAGGACAACTAGGGTTAGCGTCAGGACAACTAGAGTTAGCGTCAGGACAACTAGGGTTAGCGTCAGGACAACTAGGGTTAGCGTCAGGACAACTTGGGTGAGCGTCAGGACAACTAGGTTTAGCGTCAGTACAACTAGGGTTAGCGTCAGGACAACTAGGGTTAGCGTCAGGACAACTAGGGTTAGAATCAGGACAACTAGGGTTAGCGTCAGGACAACTAGGCTTAGCGTCAGGACAACTAGGGTTAGCATCAGGACAACTAGGGTTAGCGTCAGGACAACTAGGGTTAGCATCAGGACAACTAGGGTTAACGTCAGGACAACAAGGGTTAGCGTCAGGACAACTAGGGTTAGCATCAGGACAACTAGGGTTAGCGTCAGGACAACTAGGGTTAGCGTCAGGACAACTCGGGTTAGCGTCAGGACAACTAGGGTTAGCGTCAGGACAACTCGGGTTAGCGTCGGACAACTCGGGTTAGCGTCAGGACAACTCGGGTAAGCGTCAGGACAACTCGGGTTAGCGTCAGGACAACTCTGGTTAGCGTCAGGACAACTAGGGTTAGCGTCAGGACAACAAGGGTTAGCGTCAGGACAACTAGCGTTAGCGTCAGGACAACTAGGGTTAGCGTCAGGACAACTAGGTTTAGCGTCAGGACAACTAGGGTTAGCGTCAGGACAACTAGGGTTAGCGTCAGGACAACTAGAGTTAGCGTCAGGACAACTAGGGTTAGCGTCAGGACAACTTGGGTTAGCGTCAGGACAACTAGGTTTAGCGTCAGGACAACTAGGGTTAGCGTCAGGACAACTAGGGTTATCGTCAGGACAACTAGGGTTAGCGTCAGGACAACTAGGGTTAGCGCCAGGACAACTAGGGTTAGCGCCAGGACAACTAGGGTTAGCGTCAGGACAACTAGGGTTAGCGTCAGGACAACTAGGGTTAGCGTCAGGACAACTAGGGTTAGCGTCAGGACAACTAGGGTTAACGTCAGGACAACTACTGTTAGCGTCAGGACAACTAGGGTTAGCGTCAGGACAACTAGGGTTAGCGTCAGGACAACTAGGGTTAGCATCAGGACAACTAGAGTTAGCGTCAGGACAACTAGGGTTAGCGTCACGACAACTAGGGTTAGCATCAGGACAACTAGGGTTAGCGTCAGGACAACTAGGGTTAGCATCACGACAACTAGGGTTAGCGTCAGGACAACTAGGGTTAGCGTCAGGACAACTAGGGTTAGCGTCAGGACAACTAGGGTTAGCGTCAGGACAAATAGGGTTAGCGTCAGGACAACTAGGGTTAGCGTCTGGACAACTAGGGTTAGCGTCAGGACAACTAGGGTTAGCATCAGGACAGCTAGGGTTAGCGTCACGACAACTAGGGTTAGCGTCAGGGCAACTAGGGTTAGCGTCAGGACAACTAGGATTAGCGTCACGACAACTAGGGTTAGCGTCAGGACAACTAGTGTTAGCGTCACGACAACTAGGGTTAGCGTCAGGACAACTAGGGTTAGCGTCAGGACAAATAGGGTTAGCGTCAGGACAACTAGGGTTAGCGTCTGGACAACTAGGGTTAGCGTCAGGACAACTAGGGTTAGCGTCAGGACAACTAGGCTTAGCGTCAGGACAACTAGGGTTAGCGTCAGGACAACTAGGGTTAGCGTCACGACAACTAGGGTTAGCGTCACGACAACTAGGGTTAGCGTCAGGACAACTAGGGTTAGCGTCAAGACAACTAGGGTTAGCGTCACGACAACTAGGGTTAGCGTCAGGACAACTAGGATTAGCGTCACGACAACTAGGGTTAGCGTCACGACAACTAGGGTTAGCATCAGGACAACTAGGGTTAGCGTCAGGACAACTAGAGTCAGCGTCAGGACAACTAGGGTTAGCATCAGGACAACTAGGGTTAGTGTCAGGACAACTAGGTTTAGCGTCAGGACAACTAGGGTTAGCGTCAGGACAACTAGGGTTAGCGTCAGGACAACTAGGGTTAGCGTCAGGACAACTAGGTTTAGCGTCAGGACAACTAGGGTTAGCATCAGGACAACTAGGGTTATCGTCAGGACAACTAGGGTTAGCGTCAGGACAACTAGGATTAGCGTCAGGACAACTAGGGTTAGCGTCACGACAACTAGGGTTAGCGTCACGACAACTAGGGTTAGCGTCAGGACAACTAGGGTTAGCGTCAGGACAACTAGGGTCAGCGTCAGGACAACTAGGGTTAGCGTCAGGACAACTAGGATTAGCGTCAGGACAACTAGGGTTAGCGTCACGACAACTAGGGTTAGCGTCAGGACAACTAGGGTTAGCGTCAGGACAACTAGGGTCAGCGTCAGGACAACTAGGGTTAGCGTCAGGGCAACTAGGGTTAGCGTCAGGACAACTAGGATTAGCGTCACGACAACTAGGGTTAGCGTCAGGACAACTAGTGTTAGCGTCACGACAACTAGGGTTAGCGTCAGGACAACTAGGGTTAGCGTCAGGACAAATAGGGTTAGCGTCAGGACAACTAGGGTTAGCGTCTGGACAACTAGGGTTAGCGTCAGGACAACTAGGGTTAGCGTCAGGACAACTAGGCTTAGCGTCAGGACAACTAGGGTTAGCGTCAGGACAACTAGGGTTAGCGTCACGACAACTAGGGTTAGCGTCACGACAACTAGGGTTAGCGTCAGGACAACTAGGGTTAGCGTCAAGACAACTAGGGTTAGCGTCACGACAACTAGGGTTAGCGTCAGGACAACTAGGATTAGCGTCACGACAACTAGGGTTAGCGTCACGACAACTAGGGTTAGCATCAGGACAACTAGGGTTAGCGTCAGGACAACTAGAGTCAGCGTCAGGACAACTAGGGTTAGCATCAGGACAACTAGGGTTAGTGTCAGGACAACTAGGTTTAGCGTCAGGACAACTAGGGTTAGCGTCAGGACAACTAGGGTTAGCGTCAGGACAACTAGGGTTAGCGTCAGGACAACTAGGTTTAGCGTCAGGACAACTAGGGTTAGCATCAGGACAACTAGGGTTATCGTCAGGACAACTAGGGTTAGCGTCAGGACAACTAGGATTAGCGTCAGGACAACTAGGGTTAGCGTCACGACAACTAGGGTTAGCGTCACGACAACTAGGGTTAGCGTCAGGACAACTAGGGTTAGCGTCAGGACAACTAGGGTCAGCGTCAGGACAACTAGGGTTAGCGTCAGGACAACTAGGATTAGCGTCAGGACAACTAGGGTTAGCGTCACGACAACTAGGGTTAGCGTCAGGACAACTAGGGTTAGCGTCAGGACAACTAGGGTCAGCGTCAGGACAACTAGGGTTAGCGTCAGGACAACTAGGGTTAGCGTCAGGACAACTAGGGTTAGCGTCAGCACAACTAGGTTTAGCGTCAGGACAACTAGGGTTAGCGTCAGGACAACTAGGGTTAGCGTCAGGACAACTAGGGTTAGCATCAGGACAACAAGGGTTAGCATCAGGACAACTAGGGTTGGCGTCAGGACAACTAGAGTTAGCGTCAGGACAACTAGGGTTAGCGTCAGGACAACTAGGTTTAGCGTCAGGACAACTAGGGTTAGCGTCAGGACAACTAGGTTTAGCGTCAGGACAACTAGGGTTAGCGTCAGGACAACTAGGGTTAGCGTCAGGACAACTAGAGTTAGCGTCAGGACAACTAGGATTAGCGTCAGGACAACTAGGGTTAGCGTCACGACAACTAGGGTTAGCGTCACGACAACTAGAGTTAGCATCAGGACAACTAGGGTTAGCGTCAGGACAACTAGGGTTAGCGTCACGACAACTAGGGTTAGCGTCAGGACAACTAGGGTTAGCGTCAGGATAACTAGGGTCAGCGTCAGGACAACTAGGGTTAGCGTCAGGACAACTAGGGTTAGCGTCAGGACAACTAGGGTTAGCGTCAGGACAAATATGGTTAGCGTCAGGACAACTAGGGTTAGCGTCAGGACAACTAGGGTTAGCGTCAGGACAACTAGGCTTAGCGTCAGGACAACTAGGGTTAGCGTCAGGACAACTAGGGTTAGCGTCACGACAACTAGGGTTAGCGTCAGGACAACTAGGGTTAGCGTCAGGACAACTAGGGTTAGCGTCAAGACAACTAGGGTTAGCGTCACGACAACTAGGGTTAGCGTCAGGAAAACTAGGATTAGCGTCAGGACAACTAGGGTTAGCGTCACGACAACTAGGGTTAGCGTCACGACAACTAGGGTTAGCGTCAGGACAACTAGGGTTAGCGTCAGGACAACTAGGGTCAGCATCAGGACAACTAGGGTTAGCATCAGGACAACTAGGGTTAGCGTCAGGACAACTAGGTTTAGCGTCAGGACAACTAGGGTTAGCGTCAGGACAACTAGGGTTAGCGTCAGGACAACTAGGGTCAGCGTCAGGACTACTAGGGTTAGCGTCAGGACAACTAGGGTTAGCGTCAGGACAACTAGTGTCAGCGTCAGGACAACTAGGTTTAGCGTCAGGACAACTAGGGTTAGCATCAGGACAACAAGGGTTAGCGTCAGGACAACTAGGGTTAGCGTCAGGACAACTAGGGTTAGCGTCAGGACAACTAGGTTTAGCGTCAGGACAACTAGGGTTAGCGTCAGGACACCTAGGGTTAGCGTCAGGACAACTAGGGTTAGCGTCAGGACAACTAGAGTTAGCATCAGGACAACTAGGGTTAGCGTCAGGACAAGTAGGGTTAGCGTCAGGACAACTTGGGTTAGCGTCAGGACAACTAGGTTTAGCGTCAGGACAACTAGGGTTAGCGTCAGGACAACTAGGGTTATCGTCAGGACAACTAGGGTTAGCGTCAGGACAACTAGGTTTAGCGTCAGGACAACTAGGGTTAGCGTCAGGACAACTAGGGTTATCGTCAGGACAACTAGGGTTAGCGTCAGGACAACTAGGGTTAGCGCTAGGACAACTAGGGTTAGCGCCAGGACAACTAGGGTTAGCGTCAGGACAACTAGGGTTAGCGTCAGGACAACTAGGGTGAGCGTCAGGACAACTAGGGTTAGCGTCAGGACAACTAGGGTTAGCGTCAGGACAACTAGGGTTAGCGTCAGGACAACTAGGGTTAGCGTCACGACAACTAGGTTTAGCGTCAGGACAACTAGGGTTAGCGTCAGGACAACTAGGGTTAGCGTCAGGACAACTAGGGTTAGCGTCAGGACAACACGGGTTAGCATCAGGACAACTAGGGTTAGCGTCAGGACAATTAGGGTTAGCGTCAGGACAACTAGGGTTAGCGTCAGGACAACTAGGGTTAGCGTCAGGACAACTAGGTTTAGCGTCAGGACAACTAGGGTTAGCGTCAGGACAACTAGGGTTAGCGTCAGGACAACTAGGGTTAGCGTCAGGACAACTAGAGTTAGC
Organism: Phyllobates terribilis; assembly: GCF_046119375.1. Taxonomy (NCBI): domain Eukaryota; kingdom Metazoa; phylum Chordata; class Amphibia; order Anura; family Dendrobatidae; genus Phyllobates; species Phyllobates terribilis. The sequence continues at coordinate 635,883,376 of NW_027362763.1, forward strand.
GTCAGGACAACTAGGGTCAGCGTCAGGTCAACTAGGGTTAGCGTCAGGACAACTTGGGTTAGCGTCAGGACAACTAGGTTTAGCGTCAGGACAACTAGGGTTAGCGTCAGGACAACTAGGGTTATCGTCAGGACAACTAGGGTTTGCGTCAGGACAGCTAGGGTTAGCGCCAGGACAACTAGGGTTAGCGTCAGGACAACTAGGGTTAGCGTCAGGACAACTAGGGTTAGCGTCAGGACAACTAGGGTTAACGTCAGGACAACTACTGTTAGCTTCAGGACAACTAGGGTTAGCGTCAGGACAACTAGGGTTAGCGTCAGGACAACTAGGTTTAGCGTCAGGACAACTAGGGTTAGCGTCAGGACAACTAGGGTTATCGTCAGGACAACTAGGGTTAGCGTCAGGACAACTAGGTTTAGCGTCAGGACAACTAGGGTTAGCGTCAGGACAACTAGGGTTATCGTCAGGACAACTAGGGTTAGCGTCAGGACAACTAGGGTTAGCGCCAGGACAACTAGGGTTAGCGTCGGGACAACTAGGGTTAGCATCAGGACAACTAGGGTTAGCGTCAGGACAACTAGGGTTAGCGTCAGGACAACTAGGGTTAGCATCAGGACAACTAGGGTTAGCGTCAGGACAACTAGGGTTAGCGTCAGGACAACTAGGATTAGCGTCAGGATAACTAGGGTTAGCGTCACGACAACTAGGGTTAGCGTCAGGACAACTAGGGTTAGCGTCAGGACAACTAGGGTCAGCGTCAGGACAACTAGGGTTAGCGTCAGGACAACTAGGTTTAGCGTCAGGACAACTAGGGTTAGCGTCAGGACAACTAGGGTTAGCGTTAGGACAACTAGGGTTAGCGTCAGGACAACTAGTGTCAGCGTCAGGACAACTAGGTTTAGCGTCAGGACAACTAGGGTTAGCATCAGGACAACAAGGGTTAGCGTCAGGACAACTAGAGTTAGCGTCAGGACAACTAGGGTTAGCGTCAGGACAACTAGGTTTAGCGTCAGGACAACTAGGGTTAGCGTCAGGACAACTAGGGTTAGCGTCAGGACAACTAGGGTTAGCGTCAGGACAACTAGAGTTAGCGTCAGGACAACTAGGGTTAGCGTCAGGACAAGTAGGGTTAGCGTCAGGACAACTTGGGATAGCGTCAGGACAACTAGGTTTAGCGTCAGGACAACTAGGGTTAGCGTCAGGACAACTAGGGTTATCGTCAGGATAACTAGGGTTAGCGTCAGGACAACTAGGTTTAGCGTCAGGACAACTAGGGTTAGCGTCAGGACAACTAGGGTTATCGTCAGGACAACTAGGGTTAGCGTCAGGACAACTAGGGTTAGCGCCAGGACAACTAGGGTTAGCGCCAGGACAACTAGGGTTAGCGTCAGGACAACTAGGGTTAGCATCAGTACAACTAGGATGAGCGTCAGGACAACTAGGGTTAGCGTCAGGACAACTAGGGTTAGCGTCAGGACAACTAGGGTTAGCGTCAGGACAACTAGGGTTAGCGTCACGACAACTAGGGTTAGCGTCAGGACAACTAGGGTTAGCGTCAGGACAACTAGGGTCAGCGTCAGGACAACTAGGGTTAGCGTCAGGACAACTAGGGTTAGCGTCAGGACAACTAGGGTTAGCGTCAGGACAACTAGGGTTAGCGTCAGGACAACTAGGGTTAGCGTCAGGACAACAAGGGTTAGCATCAGGACAACTAGGGTTAGCGTCAGGACAATTAGGGTTAAATTCAGGACAACTAGGGTTAGCGTCAGGACAACTAGGGTTAGCGTCAGGACAACTAGGGTTAGCGTCAGGACAACTAGGGTTAGCGTCAGGACAACTAGAGTTAGCGTCAGGACAACTAGGGTCAGCGTCAGGTCAACTAGGGTTAGCGTCAGGACAACTTGGGTTAGCGTCAGGACAACTAGGTTTAGCGTCAGGACAACTAGGGTTAGCGTCAGGACAACTAGGGTTATCGTCAGGACAACTAGGGTTTGCGTCAGGACAACTAGGGTTAGCGCCAGGACAACTAGGGTTAGCGTCAGGACAACTAGGGTTAGCGTCAGGACAACTAGGGTTAGCGTCAGGACAACTAGGGTTAGCGTCAGGACAACTAGGGTTAACGTCAGGACAACTACTGTTAGCTTCAGGACAACTAGGGTTAGCGTCAGGACAACTAGGGTTAGTGTCAGGACAACTAGGGTTAGCGTCAGGACAACTAGGGTTAGCGTCACGACAACTAGGGTTAGCGTCAGGACAACTAGGGTTAGCGTCAGGACAACTAGGGTTAGCGTCAGGACAACTAGGTTTAGCGTCAGGACAACTAGGGTTAGCGTCAGGACAACTAGGGTTATCGTCAGGACAACTAGGGTTAGCGTCAGGACAACTAGGTTTAGCGTCAGGACAACTAGGGTTAGCGTCAGGACAACTAGGGTTATCGTCAGGACAACTAGGGTTAGCGTCAGGACAACTAGGGTTAGCGCCAGGACAACTAGGGTTAGCGTCGGGACAACTAGGGTTAGCGTCAGGACAACTAGGGTTAGCGTCAGGACAACTAGGATTAGCGTCAGGACAACTAGGGTTAGCATCAGGACAACTAGGGTTAGCGTCAGGACAACTAGGGTTAGCGTCAGGACAACTAGGATTAGCGTCAGGACAACTAGGGTTAGCGTCACGACAACTAGGGTTAGCGTCAGGACAACTAGGGTTAGCGTCAGGACAACTAGGGTCAGCGTCAGGACAACTAGGGTTAGCGTCAGGACAACTAGGGTTAGCGTCAGGACAACTAGGTTTAGCGTCAGGACAACTAGGGTTAGCGTCAGGACAACTAGGGTTAGCGTCAGGACAACAAGGGTTAGCATCAGGACAACTAGGGTTAGCGTCAGGACAATTAGGGTTAGCGTCAGGACAACTAGGGTTAGCGTCAGGACAACTAGGGTTAGCGTCAGGACAACTAGGGTTAGCGTCAGGACAACTATGTTTAGCGTCAGGACAACTAGGGTTAGCGTCAGGACAACTAGGGTTAGCGTCAGGACAACTAGGGTTAGCGTCAGGACAACTAGAGTTAGCGTCAGGACAACTAGGGTCAGCGTCAGGTCAACTAGGGTTAGCGTCAGGACAACTTGGGTTAGCGTCAGGACAACTAGGTTTAGCGTCAGGACAACTAGGGTTAGCGTCAGGACAACTAGGGTTATCGTCAGGACAACTAGGGTTTGCGTCAGGACAACTAGGGTTAGCGCCAGGACAACTAGAGTTAGCGTCAGGACAACTAGGGTTAGCGTCAGGACAACTAGGGTTAGCGTCAGGACAACTAGGGTTAGCGTCAGGACAACTACTGTTAGCTTCAGGACAACTAGGGTTAGCGTCAGGACAACTAGGGTTATCGTCAGGACAACTAGGGTTAGCGTCAGGACAACTAGGGTTAGCGTCAGGACAACTAGGGTTAGCGTCACGACAACTAGGGTTAGCGTCAGGACAACTAGGGTTAGCGTCAGGACAAATAGGGTTAGCGTCAGGACAACTAGGGTTAGCGTCTGGACAACTAGGGTTAGCGTCAGGACAACTAGGGTTAGCGTCAGGACAACTAGGGTTAGCGTCACGACAACTAGGGTTAGCGTCAGGACAACTAGGGTTAGCGTCAGGACAACTAGGGTTAGCGTCAGGACAACTAGGGTTAGCGTCACGACAACTAGGGTTAGCATCAGGACAACTAGGGTTAACGTCAGGACAACTAGGGTTAGCGTCACGACAACTAGGGTTAGCGTCAGGATAACTAGGGTTAGCGTCAGGACAACTGGGGTCAGCGTCAGGACAACTAGGGTTAGCGTCAGGACAACTAGGGTTAGCGTCAGGACAACTAGGTTTAGCGTCAGGACAACTAGGGTTAGCGTCAGGACAACTAGGGTTAGCGTCAGGACAACTAGGGTTAGCGTCAGGACAACTAGGGTTAGCGTCAGGAAAAGGGTTAGCGTCAGGACAACTAGGGTTAGCGTCAGGACAACTAGGGTTAGCGTCAGGACAACTAGAGTTAGCGTCAGGACAACTAGGGTTAGCGTCAGGACAACTAGGGTTAGAGTCAGGACAACTTGGGTGAGCGTCAGGACAACTAGGTTTAGCGTCAGGACAACTAGGGTTAGCGTCAGGACAACTAGGGTTAGCGTCAGGACAACTAGGGTTAGCATCAGGACAACTAGGGTTAGCGTCAGGACAACTAGGGTTAGCGTCAGGACAACTAGGGTTAGCGTCAGGACAACTAGGGTTAGCATCAGGACAACTAGGGTTAACGTCAGGACAACTAGGGTTAGCGTCAGGACAACTAGGGTTAGCGTCAGGACAACTAGGGTTAGCATCAGGACAACTAGGGTTAACGTCAGGACAACTAGGGTTAGCGTCAGGACAACTAGGGTTAGCGTAAGGACAACTAGGGTTAGCGTCAGGACAACTCGGGTTAGCGTCAGGACAACTAGGGTTAGAGTCAGGACAAATCGGGTTAGCGTCAGGACAACTAGGGTTAGCGTCAGGACAACTCGGTTTAGCATCAGGACAACTCGGGTTAGCGTCAGGACAACTCGGGTTAGCGTCAGGACAACTCGGGTTAGCGTCAGGACAACTCGGGTAAGCGTCAGGACAACTCGGGTTAGCATCAGGACAACTCGGGTTAGCGTCAGGACAACTCGGGTTAGCGTCAGGACAACTCGGGCTAGCGTCAGGACAACTAGGGTTAGCGTCAGGAGAACTCGGGTTAGCGTCAGGACAACTCGGGTTAGCGTCAGAACAACTCGGGTTAGCGTCAGGACAACTAGAGTTAGCGTCAGGACAACTCGGGTTAGCGTCAGGACAACTCGGGTTAGCGTCAGGACAACTCAGGTTAGCGACATACAACTCGGGTTAGCGTCAGGACAACTAGGGTTAGCGTCAGGACAACTAGGGTTAGCGTCAGGACAACTAGGGTTAGCGTCAGGACAACTCGGGTTAGCGTCAGGACAACTAGAGTTAGCCTCAGGACAACTAAGGTTAGCGTCAGGACAACTCGGGTTAGCGTCAGGACAACTCGGTTTAGCGTCAGGACAACTCGGGTTAGCGTCAGGACAACTCGGGTTAGCTTCAGGACAACTCGGTTTAGCGTCAGGACAACTAGGGTTAGCGTCAGGACAACTAGGATTAGCGTCAGGACAACTAGGGTTAGCGTCACGACAACTAGGGTTAGCGTCAGGACAACTAGGGTTAGCGTCAGGACAACTAGGGTCAGCGTCAGGACAACTAGGGTTAGCGTCAGGACAACTAGGTTTAGCGTCAGGACAACTAGGGTTAGCGTCAGGACAACTAGGGTTAGCGTCAGGACAACTAGGGTCAGCGTCAGGACAACTAGGGTTAGCGTCAGGACAACTAGGGTTAGCGTCAGGACAACTAGTGTTAGCGTCAGGACAACTAGGGTTAGCGTCAGGACAACTAGGGTTAGCATCAGGACAACAAGGGTTAGCGTCAGGACAACTAGGGTTAGCGTCAGGACAACTAGGGTTATCGTCAGGACAACTAGGGTTAGCGTCAGGACAACTAGGTTTAGCGTCAGGACAACTAGGGTTAGCGTCAGGACAACTAGGTTTAGCGTCAGGACAACTAGGGTTAGCGTCAGGACAACTAGGGTTAGCGTCAGGACAACTAGGGTTAGCATCAGGACAACAAGGGTTAGCGTCAGGACAACTAGGGTTAGCGTCAGGACAACTAGGGTTAGCGTCAGGACAACTTGGGTTAGCGTCAGGACAACTAGGTTTAGCGTCAGGACAACTAGGGTTAGCGTCAGGACAACTAGGGTTATCGTCAGGACAACTAGGGTTAGCGTCAGGACAACTAGGATTAGCGTCAGTACAACTAGGGTTAGCGTCAGGACAACTAGGGTTATCGTCAGGACAACTAGGGTTAGCGTCACGACAACTAGGGTTAGCGCCAGGACAACTAGGGTTAGCGCCAGGACAACTAGGGTTAGCGTCAGGACAACTAGGGTTAGCGTCAGGACAACTAGGGTTAGCATCAGGACAACTAGGGTTAGCGTCAGGACAACTAGAGTTAGCGTCAGGACAACTAGGGTCAGCGTCAGGTCAACTAGGGTTAGCGTCAGGACAACTTGGGTTAGCGTCAGGACAACTAGGTTTAGCGTCAGGACAACTAGGGTTAGCGTCAGGACAACTAGGGTTATCGTCAGGACAACTAGGGTTTGCGTCAGGACAACTAGGGTTAGCGCCAGGACAACTAGAGTTAGCGTCAGGACAACTAGGGTTAGCGTCAGGACAACTAGGGTTAGCGTCAGGACAACTAGGGTTAGCGTCAGGACAACTACTGTTAGCTTCAGGACAACTAGGGTTAGCGTCAGGACAACTAGGGTTATCGTCAGGACAACTAGGGTTAGCGTCAGGACAACTAGGGTTAGCGTCAGGACAACTAGGGTTAGCGTCACGACAACTAGGGTTAGCGTCAGGACAACTAGGGTTAGCGTCAGGACAAATAGGGTTAGCGTCAGGACAACTAGGGTTAGCGTCTGGACAACTAGGGTTAGCGTCAGGACAACTAGGGTTAGCGTCAGGACAACTAGGGTTAGCGTCACGACAACTAGGGTTAGCGTCAGGACAACTAGGGTTAGCGTCAGGACAACTAGGGTTAGCGTCACGACAACTAGGGTTAGCATCAGGACAACTAGGGTTAACGTCAGGACAACTAGGGTTAGCGTCACGACAACTAGGGTTAGCGTCAGGACAACTAGGGTTAGCGTCAGGACAACTGGGGTCAGCGTCAGGACAACTAGGGTTAGCGTCAGGACAACTAGGGTTAGCGTCAGGACAACTAGGTTTAGCGTCAGGACAACTAGGGTTAGCGTCAGGACAACTAGGGTTAGCGTCAGGACAACTAGGGTTAGCGTCAGGAAAAGGGTTAGCGTCAGGACAACTAGGGTTAGCGTCAGGACAACTAGGGTTAGCGTCAGGACAACTAGAGTTAGCGTCAGGACAACTAGGGTTAGCGTCAGGACAACTAGGGTTAGCGTCAGGACAACTTGGGTGAGCGTCAGGACAACTCGGGTTAGCGTAAGGACAACTAGGGTTAGCGTCAGGACAACTAGGGTTAGCGTCAGGACAACTAGGGTTAGCATCAGGACAACTAGGGTTAACGTCAGGACAACTAGGGTTAGCGTCAGGACAACTAGGGTTAGCGTCAGGACAACTAGGGTTAGCATCAGGACAACTAGGGTTAACGTCAGGACAACTAGGGTTAGCGTCAGGACAACTAGGGTTAGCGTAAGGACAACTAGGGTTAGCGTCAGGACAACTCGGGTTAGCGTCAGGACAACTAGGGTTAGAGTCAGGACAAATCGGGTTAGCGTCAGGACAACTAGGGTTAGCGTCAGGACAACTCGGTTTAGCGTCAGGACAACTCGGGTTAGCGTCAGGACAACTCGGGTTAGCGTCAGGACAACTCGGGTTAGCGTCAGGACAACTCGGGTAAGCGTCAGGACAACTCGGGTTAGCATCAGGACAACTCGGGTTAGCGTCAGGACAACTCGGGTTAGCGTCAGGACAACTCGGGCTAGCGTCAGGACAACTAGGGTTAGCGTCAGGAGAACTCGGGTTAGCGTCAGGACAACTCGGGTTAGCGTCAGAACAACTCGGGTTAGCGTCAGGACAACTAGAGTTAGCGTCAGGACAACTCGGGTTAGCGTCAGGACAACTCGGGTTAGCGTCAGGACAACTCAGGTTAGCGACATACAACTCGGGTTAGCGTCAGGACAACTAGGGTTAGCGTCAGGACAACTAGGGTTAGCGTCAGGACAACTAGGGTTAGCGTCAGGACAACTCGGGTTAGCGTCAGGACAACTAGAGTTAGCCTCAGGACAACTAAGGTTAGCGTCAGGACAACTCGGGTTAGCGTCAGGACAACTCGGTTTAGCGTCAGGACAACTCGGGTTAGCGTCAGGACAACTAGGGTTAGCGTCAGGACAACTAGGGTTAGCGTCACGACAAGTAGGGTTAGCATCAGGACAACTAGGGTTAACGTCAGGACAACTAGGGTTAGCGTCACGACAACTAGGGTTAGCGTCAGGACAACTAGGGTTAGCGTCACGACAACTAGGGTTAGCGTCAGGACAACTAGGGTTAGCGTCAGGACAACTAGGGTTAGCGTCAGGACAACTAGGGTTAGCGTCACGACAACTAGGGTTAGCATCAGGACAACTAGGGTTAACGTCAGGACAACTAGGGTTAGCGTCACGACAACTAGGGTTAGCGTCAGGACAACTAGGGTTAGCGTCAGGACAACTGGGGTCAGCGTCAGGACAACTAGGGTTAGCGTCAGGACAACTAGGGTTAGCGTCAGGACAACTAGGTTTAGCGTCAGGACAACTAGGGTTAGCGTCAGGACAACTAGGGTTAGCGTCAGGACAACTAGGGTTAGCGTCAGGACAACTAGGGTTAGCGTCAGGAAAAGGGTTAGCGTCAGGACAACTAGGGTTAGCGTCAGGACAACTAGGGTTAGCGTCAGGACAACTAGAGTTAGCGTCAGGACAACTAGGGTTAGCGTCAGGACAACTAGGGTTAGCGTCAGGACAACTTGGGTGAGCGTCAGGACAACTAGGTTTAGCGTCAGGACAACTAGGGTTAGCGTCAGGACAACTAGGGTTAGCGTCAGGACAACTAGGGTTAGCATCAGGACAACTAGGGTTAGCGTCAGGACAACTAGGGTTAGCGTCAGGACAACTAGGGTTAGCGTCAGGACAACTAGGGTTAGCATCAGGACAACTAGGGTTAACGTCAGGACAACTAGGGTTAGCGTCAGGACAACTAGGGTTAGCGTCAGGACAACTAGGGTTAGCATCAGGACAACTAGGGTTAACGTCAGGACAACTAGGGTTAGCGTCAGGACAACTAGGGTTAGCGTAAGGACAACTAGGGTTAGCGTCAGGACAACTCGGGTTAGCGTCAGGACAACTAGGGTTAGAGTCAGGACAAATCGGGTTAGCGTCAGGACAACTAGGGTTAGCGTCAGGACAACTCGGTTTAGCGTCAGGACAACTCGGGTTAGCGTCAGGACAACTCGGGTTAGCGTCAGGACAACTCGGGTTAGCGTCAGGACAACTCGGGTAAGCGTCAGGACAACTCGGGTTAGCATCAGGACAACTCGGGTTAGCGTCAGGACAACTCGGGTTAGCGTCAGGACAACTCGGGCTAGCGTCAGGACAACTAGGGTTAGCGTCAGGAGAACTCGGGTTAGCGTCAGGACAACTCGGGTTAGCGTCAGAACAACTCGGGTTAGCGTCAGGACAACTAGAGTTAGCGTCAGGACAACTCGGGTTAGCGTCAGGACAACTCGGGTTAGCGTCAGGGCAACTCAGGTTAGCGACATACAACTCGGGTTAGCGTCAGGACAACTAGGGTTAGCGTCAGGACAACTAGGGTTAGCGTCAGGACAACTAGGGTTAGCGTCAGGACAACTCGGGTTAGCGTCAGGACAACTAGAGTTAGCCTCAGGACAACTAAGGTTAGCGTCAGGACAACTCGGGTTAGCGTCAGGACAACTCGGTTTAGCGTCAGGACAACTCGGGTTAGCGTCAGGACAACTCGGGTTAGCTTCAGGACAACTCGGTTTAGCGTCAGGACAACTAGGGTTAGCGTCAGGACAACTAGGATTAGCGTCAGGACAACTAGGGTTAGCGTCACGACAACTAGGGTTAGCGTCAGGACAACTAGGGTTAGCGTCAGGACAACTAGGGTCAGCGTCAGGACAACTAGGGTTAGCGTCAGGACAACTAGGTTTAGCGTCAGGACAACTAGGGTTAGCGTCAGGACAACTAGGGTTAGCGTCAGGACAACTAGGGTCAGCGTCAGGACAACTAGGGTTAGCGTCAGGACAACTAGGGTTAGCGTCAGGACAACTAGTGTTAGCGTCAGGACAACTAGGGTTAGCGTCAGGACAACTAGGGTTAGTATCAGGACAACAAGGGTTAGCGTCAGGACAACTAGGGTTAGCGTCAGGACAACTAGGGTTATCGTCAGGACAACTAGGGTTAGCGTCAGGACAACTAGGTTTAGCGTCAGGACAACTAGGGTTAGCGTCAGGACAACTAGGTTTAGCGTCAGGACAACTAGGGTTAGCGTCAGGACAACTAGGGTTAGCGTCAGGACAACTAGGGTTAGCATCAGGACAACAAGGGTTAGCGTCAGGACAACTAGGGTTAGCGTCAGGACAACTAGGGTTAGCGTCAGGACAACTTGGGTTAGCGTCAGGACAACTAGGTTTAGCGTCAGGACAACTAGGGTTAGCGTCAGGACAACTAGGGTTATCGTCAGGACAACTAGGGTTAGCGTCAGGACAACTAGGATTAGCGTCAGGACAACTAGGGTTAGCGTCAGGACAACTAGGGTTATCGTCAGGACAACTAGGGTTAGCGTCAGGACAACTAGGGTTAGCGCCAGGACAACTAGGGTTAGCACCAGGACAACTAGGGTTAGCGTCAGGACAACTAGGGTTAGCGTCAGGACAACTAGGGTTAGCATCAGGACAACTAGGGTTAGCGTCAGGACAACTAGGGTTAGCGTCAGGACAACTAGGGTTAGCGTCAGGACAACTAGGGTTAGCGTCACGACAACTAGGGTTAGCGTCAGGACAACTAGGATTAGCGTCAGGACAACTAGGGTTAGCGTCACGACAACTAGGGTTAGCGTCAGGACAACTAGGGTTAGCGTCAGGACAACTAGGGTCAGCGTCAGGACAACTAGGGTTAGCGTCAGGACAACTAGGGTTAGCGTCAGGACAACTAGGGTTAGCGTCAGGACAACTAGGTTTAGCGGCAGGACAACTAGGGTTAGCGTCAGGACAACTAGGGTTAGCGTCAGGACAACTAGGGTTAGCGTCAGGACAACAAGGGTTAGCGTCAGGACAACTAGGGTTAGCGTCACGACAACTAGGGTTAGCGTCACGACAACTAGGGTTAGCGTCAGGACAACTAGGGTTAGCGTCACGACAACTAGGGTTAGCGTCACGACAACTAGGGTTAGCGTCAGGACAACTACGGTTAGCGTCAGGACAACTAGGGTCAGCATCAGGACAACTAGGGTTAGCATCAGGACAACTAGGGTTAGCGTCAGGACAACTAGGTTTAGCGTCAGGACAACTAGGGTTAGCGTCAGGACAACTAGGGTTAGCGTCAGGACAACTAGGGTCAGCGTCAGGACTACTAGGGTTAGCGTCAGGACAACTAGGGTTAGCGTCAGGACAACTAGTGTCAGCGTCAGGACAACTAGGTTTAGCGTCAGGACAACTAGGGTTAGCATCAGGACAACAAGGGTTAGCGTCAGGACAACTAGGGTTAGCGTCAGGACAACTAGGGTTAGCGTCAGGACAACTAGGTTTAGCGTCAGGACAACTAGGGTTAGCGTCAGGACACCTAGGGTTATCGTCAGGACAACTAGGGTTAGCGTCAGGACAACTAGAGTTAGCGTCAGGACAACTAGGGTTAGCGTCAGGACAAGTAGGGTTAGCGTCAGGACAACTTGGGTTAGCGTCAGGACAACTAGGTTTAGCGTCAGGACAACTAGGGTTAGCGTCAGTACAACTAGGGTTATCGTCAGGACAACTAGGGTTAGCGTCAGGACAACTAGGTTTAGCGTCAGGACAACTAGGGTTAGCGTCAGGACAACTAGGGTTATCGTCAGGACAACTAGGGTTAGCGTCAGGACAACTAGGGTTAGCGCTAGGACAACTAGGGTTAGCGCCAGGACAACTAGGGTTAGCGTCAGGACAACTAGGGTTAGCGTCAGGACAACTAGGGTGAGCGTCAGGACAACTAGGGTTAGCGTCAGGACAACTAGGGTTAGCGTCAGGACAACTAGGGTTAGCGTCACGACAACTAGGTTTAGCGTCAGGACAACTAGGGTTAGCGTCAGGACAACTAGGGTTAGCGTCAGGACAACTAGGGTTAGCGTCAGGACAACAAGGGTTAGCATCAGGACAACTAGGGTTAGCGTCAGGACAATTAGGGTTAGCGTCAGGACAACTAGGGTTAGCGTCAGGACAACTAGGGTTAGCGTCAGGACAACTAGGTTTAGCGTCAGGACAACTAGGGTTAGCGTCAGGACAACTAGGGTTAGCGTCAGGACAACTAGGGTTAGCGTCAGGACAACTAGAGTTAGCGTCAGGACAACTAGGGTCAGCGTCAGGTCAACTAGGGTTAGCGTCAGGACAACTTGGGTTAGCGTCAGGACAACTAGGTTTAGCGTCAGGACAACTAGGGTTAGCGTCAGGACAACTAGGGTTATCGTCAGGACAACTAGGGTTTGCGTCAGGACAGCTAGGGTTAGCGCCAGGACAACTAGGGTTAGCGTCAGGACAACTAGGGTTAGCGTCAGGACAACTAGGGTTAGCGTCAGGACAAATAGGGTTAACGTCAGGACAACTACTGTTAGCTTCAGGACAACTAGGGTTAGCGTCAGGACAACTAGGGTTAGCGTCAGGACAACTAGGGTTAGCGTCAGGACAACTAGGTTTAGCGTCAGGACAACTAGGGTTAGCGTCAGGACAACTAGGGTTATCGTCAGGACAACTAGGGTTAGCGTCAGGACAACTAGGTTTAGCGTCAGGACAACTAGGGTTAGCGTCAGGACAACTAGGGTTATCGTCAGGACAACTAGGGTTAGCGTCAGGACAACTAGGGTTAGCGCCAGGACAACTAGGGTTAGCGTCGGGACAACTAGGGTTAGCGTCAGGACAACTAGGGTTAGCGTCAGGACAACTAGGGTTAGCGTCAGGACAACTAGGGTTAGCATCAGGACAACTAGGGTTAGCGTCAGGACAACTAGGGTTAGCGTCAGGACAACTAGGATTAGCGTCAGGATAACTAGGGTTAGCGTCACGACAACTAGGGTTAGCGTCAGGACAACTAGGGTTAGCGTCAGGACAACTAGGGTCAGCGTCAGGACAACTAGGGTTAGCGTCAGGACAACTAGGTTTAGCGTCAGGACAACTAGGGTTAGCGTCAGGACAACTAGGGTTAGCGTTAGGACAACTAGGGTTAGCGTCAGGACAACTAGTGTCAGCGTCAGGACAACTAGGTTTAGCGTCAGGACAACTAGGGTTAGCATCAGGACAACAAGGGTTAGCGTCAGGACAACTAGAGTTAGCGTCAGGACAACTAGGGTTAGCGTCAGGACAACTAGGTTTAGCGTCAGGACAACTAGGGTTAGCGTCAGGACAACTAGGGTTAGCGTCAGGACAACTAGGGTTAGCGTCAGGACAACTAGAGTTAGCGTCAGGACAACTAGGGTTAGCGTCAGGACAAGTAGGGTTAGCGTCAGGACAACTTGGGATAGCGTCAGGACAACTAGGTTTAGCGTCAGGACAACTAGGGTTAGCGTCAGGACAACTAGGGTTATCGTCAGGATAACTAGGGTTAGCGTCAGGACAACTAGGTTTAGCGTCAGGACAACTAGGGTTAGCGTCAGGACAACTAGGGTTATCGTCAGGACAACTAGGGTTAGCGTCAGGACAACTAGGGTTAGCGCCAGGACAACTAGGGTTAGCGCCAGGACAACTAGGGTTAGCGTCAGGACAACTAGGGTTAGCATCAGTACAACTAGGATGAGCGTCAGGACAACTAGGGTTAGCGTCAGGACAACTAGGGTTAGCGTCAGGACAACTAGGGTTAGCGTCAGGACAACTAGGGTTAGCGTCAGGACAACTAGGGTTAGCGTCAGGACAACTAGGGTCAGCGTCAGGACAACTAGGGTTAGCGTCAGGACAACTAGGGTTAGCGTCAGGACAACTAGGTTTAGCGTCAGGACAACTAGGGTTAGCGTCAGGACAACTAGGGTTAGCGTCAGGACAACTAGGGTTAGCGTCAGGACAACTAGGTTTAGCGTCAGGACAACTAGGGTTAGCGTCAGGACAACAAGGGTTAGCATCAGGACAACTAGGGTTAGCGTCAGGACAATTAGGGTTAAATTCAGGACAACTAGGGTTAGCGTCAGGACAACTAGGGTTAGCGTCAGGACAACTAGGGTTAGCGTCAGTACAACTAGGGGTAGCGTCAGGACAACTAGGGTTAGCGTCAGGACAACTAGAGTTAGCGTCAGGACAACTAGGGTCAGCGTCAGGTCAACTAGGGTTAGCGTCAGGACAACTTGGGTTAGCGTCAGGACAACTAGGTTTAGCGTCAGGACAACTAGGGTTAGCGTCAGGACAACTAGGGTTATCGTCAGGACAACTAGGGTTTGCGTCAGGACAACTAGGGTTAGCGCCAGGACAACTAGGGTTAGCGTCAGGACAACTAGGGTTAGCGTCAGGACAACTAGGGTTAGCGTCAGGACAACTAGGGTTAGCGTCAGGACAACTAGGGTTAACGTCAGGACAACTACTGTTAGCTTCAGGACAACTAGGGTTAGCGTCAGGACAACTAGGGTTAGTGTCAGGACAACTAGGGTTAGCGTCAGGACAACTAGGGTTAGCGTCACGACAACTAGGGTTAGCGTCAGGACAACTAGGGTTAGCGTCAGGACAACTAGGGTTAGCGTCAGGACAACTAGGTTTAGCGTCAGGACAACTAGGGTTAGCGTCAGGACAACTAGGGTTATCGTCAGGACAACTAGGGTTAGCGTCAGGACAACTAGGTTTAGCGTCAGGACAACTAGGGTTAGCGTCAGGACAACTAGGGTTATCATCAGGACAACTAGGGTTAGCGTCAGGACAACTAAGATTAGCGCCAGGACAACTAGGGTTAGCGTCGGGACAACTAGGGTTAGCGTCAGGACAACTAGGGTTAGCGTCAGGACAACTAGGGTTAGCGTCAGGACAACTAGGGTTAGCATCAGGACAACTAGGGTTAGCGTCAGGACAACTAGGGTTAGCGTCAGGACAACTAGGATTAGCGTCAGGACAACTAGGGTTAGCGTCACGACAACTAGGGTTAGCGTCAGGACAACTAGGGTTAGCGTCAGGACAACTAGGGTCAGCGTCAGGACAACTAGGGTTAGCGTCAGGACAACTAGGGTTAGCGTCAGGACAACTAGGTTTAGCGTCAGGACAACTAGGGTTAGCGTCAGGACAACTAGGGTTAGCGTCAGGACAACAAGGGTTAGCATCAGGACAACTAGGGTTAGCGTCAGGACAATTAGGGTTAGCGTCAGGACAACTAGGGTTAGCGTCAGGACAACTAGGGTTAGCGTCAGGACAACTAGGGTTAGCGTCAGGACAACTATGTTTAGCGTCAGGACAACTAGGGTTAGCGTCAGGACAACTAGGGTTAGCGTCAGGACAACTAGGGTTAGCGTCAGGACAACTAGAGTTAGCGTCAGGACAACTAGGGTCAGCGTCAGGTCAACTAGGGTTAGCGTCAGGACAACTTGGGTTAGCGTCAGGACAACTAGGTTTAGCGTCAGGACAACTAGGGTTAGCGTCAGGACAACTAGGGTTATCGTCAGGACAACTAGGGTTTGCGTCAGGACAACTAGGGTTAGCGCCAGGACAACTAGAGTTAGCGTCAGGACAACTAGGGTTAGCGTCAGGACAACTAGGGTTAGCGTCAGGACAACTAGGGTTAGCGTCAGGACAACTACTGTTAGCTTCAGGACAACTAGGGTTAGCGTCAGGACAACTAGGGTTATCGTCAGGACAACGAGGGTTAGCGTCAGGACAACTAGGGTTAGCGTCAGGACAACTAGGGTTAGCGTCACGACAACTAGGGTTAGCGTCAGGACAACTAGGGTTAGCGTCAGGACAAATAGGGTTAGCGTCAGGACAACTAGGGTTAGCGTCTGGACAACTAGGGTTAGCGTCAGGACAACTAGGGTTAGCGTCAGGACAACTAGGGTTAGCGTCACGACAACTAGGGTTAGCGTCAGGACAACTAGGGTTAGCGTCAGGACAACTAGGGTTAGCGTCAGGACAACTAGGGTTAGCGTCAGGACAACTAGGGTTAGCGTCAGGACAACTGGTGTCAGCGTCAGGACAACTAGGGTTAGCGTCAGGACAACTAGGGTTAGCGTCAGGACAACTAGGTTTAGCGTCAGGACAACTAGGGTTAGCGTCAGGACAACTAGGGTTAGCGTCAGGACAACTAGGGTTAGCGTCAGGACAACTAGGGTTAGCGTCAGGAAAAGGGTTAGCGTCAGGACAACTAGGGTTAGCGTCAGGACAACTAGGGTTAGCGTCAGGACAACTAGAGTTAGCGTCAGGACAACTAGGGTTAGCGTCAGGACAACTAGGGTTAGCGTCAGGACAACTTGGGTGAGCGTCAGGACAACTAGGTTTAGCGTCAGGACAACTAGGGTTAGCGTCAGGACAACTAGGGTTAGCGTCAGGACAACTAGGGTTAGCATCAGGACAACTAGGGTTAGCGTCAGGACAACTAGGGTTAGCGTCAGGACAACTAGGGTTAGCGTCAGGACAACTAGGGTTAGCATCAGGACAACTAGGGTTAACGTCAGGACAACTAGGGTTAGCGTCAGGACAACTAGGGTTAGCGTCAGGACAACTAGGGTTAGCATCAGGACAACTAGGGTTAACGTCAGGACAACTAGGGTTAGCGTCAGGACAACTAGGGTTAGCGTAAGGACAACTAGGGTTAGCGTCAGGACAACTCGGGTTAGCGTCAGGACAACTAGGGTTAGAGTCAGGACAAATCGGGTTAGCGTCAGGACAACTAGGGTTAGCGTCAGGACAACTCGGTTTAGCGTCAGGACAACTCGGGTTAGCGTCAGGACAACTCGGGTTAGCGTCAGGACAACTCGGGTTAGCGTCAGGACAACTCGGGTAAGCGTCAGGACAACTCGGGTTAGCATCAGGACAACTCGGGTTAGCGTCAGGACAACTCGGGTTAGCGTCAGGACAACTCGGGCTAGCGTCAGGACAACTAGGGTTAGCGTCAGGAGAACTCGGGTTAGCGTCAGGACAACTCGGGTTAGCGTCAGAACAACTCGGGTTAGCGTCAGGACAACTAGAGTTAGCGTCAGGACAACTCGGGTTAGCGTCAGGACAACTCGGGTTAGCGTCAGGACAACTCAGGTTAGCGACATACAACTCGGGTTAGCGTCAGGACAACTAGGGTTAGCGTCAGGACAACTAGGGTTAGCGTCAGGACAACTAGGGTTAGCGTCAGGACAACTCGGGTTAGCGTTAGGACAACTAGAGTTAGCCTCAGGACAACTAAGGTTAGCGTCAGGACAACTCGGGTTAGCGTCAGGACAACTCGGTTTAGCGTCAGGACAACTCGGGTTAGCGTCAGGACAACTCGGGTTAGCTTCAGGACAACTCGGTTTAGCGTCAGGACAACTAGGGTTAGCGTCAGGACAACTAGGATTAGCGTCAGGACAACTAGGGTTAGCGTCACGACAACTAGGGTTAGCGTCAGGACAACTAGGGTTAGCGTCAGGACAACTAGGGTCAGCGTCAGGACAACTAGGGTTAGCGTCAGGACAACTAGGTTTAGCGTCAGGACAACTAGGGTTAGCGTCAGGACAACTAGGGTTAGCGTCAGGACAACTAGGGTCAGCGTCAGGACAACTAGGGTTAGCGTCAGGCCAACTAGGGTTAGCGTCAGGACAACTAGTGTTAGCGTCAGGACAACTAGGGTTAGCGTCAGGACAACTAGGGTTAGCATCAGGACAACAAGGGTTAGCGTCAGGACAACTAGGGTTAGCGTCAGGACAACTAGGGTTATCGTCAGGACAACTAGGGTTAGCGTCAGGACAACTAGGTTTAGCGTCAGGACAACTAGGGTTAGCGTCAGGACAACTAGGTTTAGCGTCAGGACAACTAGGGTTAGCGTCAGGACAACTAGGGTTAGCGTCAGGACAACTAGGGTTAGCATCAGGACAACAAGGGTTAGCGTCAGGACAACTAGGGTTAGCGTCAGGACAACTAGGGTTAGCGTCAGGACAACTTGGGTTAGCGTCAGGACAACTAGGTTTAGCGTCAGGACAACTAGGGTTAGCGTCAGGACAACTAGGGTTATCGTCAGGACAACTAGGGTTAGCGTCAGGACAACTAGGATTAGCGTCAGGACAACTAGGGTTAGCGTCAGGACAACTAGGGTTATCGTCAGGACAACAAGGGTTAGCGTCAGGACAACTAGGGTTAGCGCCAGGACAACTAGGGTTAGCGCCAGGACAACTAGGGTTAGCGTCAGGACAACTAGGGTTAGCGTCAGGACAACTAGGGTTAGCATCAGGACAACTAGGGTTAGCGTCAGGACAACTAGAGTTAGCGTCAGGACAACTAGGGTCAGCGTCAGGTCAACTAGGGTTAGCGTCAGGACAACTTGGGTTAGCGTCAGGACAACTAGGTTTAGCGTCAGGACAACTAGGGTTAGCGTCAGGACAACTAGGGTTATCGTCAGGACAACTAGGGTTTGCGTCAGGACAACTAGGGTTAGCGCCAGGACAACTAGAGTTAGCGTCAGGACAACTAGGGTTAGCGTCAGGACAACTAGGGTTAGCGTCAGGACAACTAGGGTTAGCGTCAGGACAACTACTGTTAGCTTCAGGACAACTAGGGTTAGCGTCAGGACAACTAGGGTTATCGTCAGGACAACTAGGGTTAGCGTCAGGACAACTAGGGTTAGCGTCAGGACAACTAGGGTTAGCGTCACGACAACTAGGGTTAGCGTCAGGACAACTAGGGTTAGCGTCACGACAACTAGGGTTAGCGTCAGGACAACTAGGGTTAGCGTCAGGACAACTAGGGTTAGCGTCAGGACAACTAGGGTTAGCGTCACGACAACTAGGGTTAGCATCAGGACAACTAGGGTTAACGTCAGGACAACTAGGGTTAGCGTCACGACAACTAGGGTTAGCGTCAGGACAACTAGGGTTAGCGTCAGGACAACTGGGGTCAGCGTCAGGACAACTAGGGTTAGCGTCAGGACAACTAGGGTAAGCGTCAGGACAACTAGGTTTAGCGTCAGGACAACTAGGGTTAGCGTCAGGACAACTAGGGGTAGCGTCAGGACAACTAGGGTTAGCGTCAGGACAACTAGGGTTAGCGTCAGGAAAAGGGTTAGCGTCAGGACAACTAGGGTTAGCGTCAGGACAACTAGGGTTAGCGTCAGGACAACTAGAGTTAGCGTCAGGACAACTAGGGTTAGCGTCAGGACAACTAGGGTTAGCGTCAGGACAACTTGGGTGAGCGTCAGGACAACTAGGTTTAGCGTCAGGACAACTAGGGTTAGCGTCAGGACAACTAGGGTTAGCGTCAGGACAACTAGGGTTAGCATCAGGACAACTAGGGTTAGCGTCAGGACAACTAGGGTCAGCGTCAGGACAACTAGGGTTTGCGTCAGGACAACTAGGGTTAGCGTCAGGACAACTAGGGTTAGCGTCAGGACAACTACTGTTAGCTTCAGGACAACTAGGGTTAGCGTCAGGACAACTAGGGTTATCGTCAGGACAACTAGGGTTAGCGTCAGGACAACTAGGGTTAGCGTCAGGACAACTAGGGTTAGCGTCACGACAACTAGGGTTAGCGTCAGGACAACTAGGGTTAGCGTCAGGACAAATAGGGTTAGCGTCAGGACAACTAGGGTTAGCGTCTGGACAACTAGGGTTAGCGTCAGGACAACTAGGGTTAGCGTCAGGACAACTAGGGTTAGCGTCACGACAACTAGGGTTAGCGTCAGGACAACTAGGGTTAGCGTCAGGACAACTAGGGTTAGCGTCAGGACAACTAGGGTTAGCGTCACGACAACTAGGGTTAGCATCAGGACAACTAGGGTTAACGTCAGGACAACTAGGGTTAGCGTCACGACAACTAGGGTTAGCGTCAGGACAACTAGGGTTAGCGTCAGGACAACTGGGGTCAGCGTCAGGACAACTAGGGTTAGCGTCAGGACAACTAGGGTTAGCGTCAGGACAACTAGGTTTAGCGTCAGGACAACTAGGGTTAGCGTCAGGACAACTAGGGTTAGCGTCAGGACAACTAGGGTTAGCGTCAGGACAACTAGGGTTAGCGTCAGGAAAAGGGTTAGCGTCAGGACAACTAGGGTTAGCGTCAGGACAACTAGGGTTAGCGTCAGGACAACTAGAGTTAGCGTCAGGACAACTAGGGTTAGCGTCAGGACAACTAGGGTTAGCGTCAGGACAACTTGGGTGAGCGTCAGGACAACTAGGTTTAGCGTCAGGACAACTAGGGTTAGCGTCAGGACAACTAGGGTTAGCGTCAGGACAACTAGGGTTAGCATCAGGACAACTAGGGTTAGCGTCAGGACAACTAGGGTTAGCGTCAGGACAACTAGGGTTAGCGTCAGGACAACTAGGGTTAGCATCAGGACAACTAGGGTTAACGTCAGGACAACTAGGGTTAGCGTCAGGACAACTAGGGTTAGCGTCAGGACAACTAGGGTTAGCATCAGGACAACTAGTGTTAACGTCAGGACAACTAGGGTTAGCGTCAGGACAACTAGGGTTAGCGTAAGGACAACTAGGGTTAGCGTCAGGACAACTCGGGTTAGCGTCAGGACAACTAGGGTTAGAGTCAGGACAAATCGGGTTAGCGTCAGGACAACTAGGGTTAGCGTCAGGACAACTCGGTTTAGCGTCAGGACAACTCGGGTTAGCGTCAGGACAACTCGGGTTAGCGTCAGGACAACTCGGGTTAGCGTCAGGACAACTCGGGTTAGCGTCAGGACAACTCGGGCTAGCGTCAGGACAACTAGGGTTAGCGTCAGGAGAACTCGGGTTAGCGTCAGGACAACTCGGGTTAGCGTCAGAACAACTCGGGTTAGCGTCAGGACAACTAGAGTTAGCGTCAGGACAACTCGGGTTAGCGTCAGGACAACTCGGGTTAGCGTCAGGACAACTCAGGTTAGCGACATACAACTCGGGTTAGCGTCAGGACAACTAGGGTTAGCGTCAGGACAACTAGGGTTAGCGTCAGGACAACTAGGGTTAGCGTCAGGACAACTCGGGTTAGCGTCAGGACAACTAGAGTTAGCCTCAGGACAACTAAGGTTAGCGTCAGGACAACTCGGGTTAGCGTCAGGACAACTCGGTTTAGCGTCAGGACAACTCGGGTTAGCGTCAGGACAACTCGGGTTAGCTTCAGGACAACTCGGTTTAGCGTCAGGACAACTAGGGTTAGCGTCAGGACAACTAGGATTAGCGTCAGGACAACTAGGGTTAGCGTCACGACAACTAGGGTTAGCGTCAGGACAACTAGGGTTAGCGTCAGGACAACTAGGGTCAGCGTCAGGACAACTAGGGTTAGCGTCAGGACAACTAGGTTTAGCGTCAGGACAACTAGGGTTAGCGTCAGGACAACTAGGGTTAGCGTCAGGACAACTAGGGTCAGCGTCAGGACAACTAGGGTTAGCGTCAGGACAACTAGGGTTAGCGTCAGGACAACTAGTGTTAGCGTCAGGACAACTAGGGTTAGCGTCAGGACAACTAGGGTTAGCATCAGGACAACAAGGGTTAGCGTCAGGACAACTAGGGTTAGCGTCAGGACAACTAGGGTTATCGTCAGGACAACTAGGGTTAGCGTCAGGACAACTAGGTTTAGCGTCAGGACAACTAGGGTTAGCGTCAGGACAACTAGGTTTAGCGTCAGGACAACTAGGGTTAGCGTCAGGACAACTAGGGTTAGCGTCAGGACAACTAGGGTTAGCATCAGGACAACAAGGGTTAGCGTCAGGACAACTAGGGTTAGCGTCAGGACAACTAGGGTTAGCGTCAGGACAACTTGGGTTAGCGTCAGGACAACTAGGTTTAGCGTCAGGACAACTAGGGTTAGCGTCAGGACAACTAGGGTTATCGTCAGGACAACTAGGGTTAGCGTCAGGACAACTAGGATTAGCGTCAGGACAACTAGGGTTAGCGTCAGGACAACTAGGGTTATCGTCAGGACAACTAGGGTTAGCGTCAGGACAACTAGGGTTAGCGCCAGGACAACTAGGGTTAGCGCCAGGACAACTAGGGTTAGCGTCAGGACAACTAGGGTTAGCGTCAGGACAACTAGGGTTAGCATCAGGACAACTAGGGTTAGCGTCAGGACAACTAGGGTTAGCGTCAGGACAACTAGGGTTAGCGTCACGACAACTAGGGTTAGCGTCAGGACAACTAGGATTAGCGTCAGGACAACTAGGGTTAGCGTCACGACAACTAGGGTTAGCGTCAGGACAACTAGGGTTAGCGTCAGGACAACTAGGGTCAGCGTCAGGACAACTAGGGTTAGCGTCAGGACAACTAGGGTTAGCGTCAGGACAACTAGGGTTAGCGTCAGGACAACTAGGTTTAGCGTCAGGACAACTAGGGTTAGCGTCAGGACAACTAGGGTTAGCGTCAGGACAACTAGGGTTAGCGTCAGGACAACAAGGGTTAGCGTCAGGACAACTAGGGTTAGCGTCAGGACAAGTAGGGTTAGCGTCAGGACAACTAGGGTTAGCGTCAGGACAACTAGGTTTAGCGTCAGGACAACTAGGGTTAGCGTCAGGACAACTAGGGTTAGCGTCAGGACAACTTGGGTTAGCGTCAGGACAACTAGGTTTAGCGTCAGAACAACTAGGGTTAGCGTCAGGACAACTAGGGTTATCGTCAGGACAACTAGGGTTTGCGTCAGGACAACTAGGGTTAGCGCCAGGACAACTAGGGTTAGCGCCAGGACAACTAGGGTTAGCGTCAGGACAACTAGGGTTAGCGTCAGGACAACTAGGGTTAGCGTCACGACAACTAGGGTTAGCGTCAGGACAACTAGGGTTAGCGTCAGGACAAATAGGGTTAGTGTCAGGACAACTAGGGTTAGCGTCTGGACAACTAGGGTTAGCGTCAGGACAACTAGGGTTAGCGTCACGACAACTAGGGTTAGCGTCAGGACAACTAGGGTTAGCGTCACGACAACTAGGGTTAGCATCAGGACAACTAGGGTTAGCGTCAGGACAACTAGGATTAGCGTCACGACAACTAGGGTTAGCGTCAGTACAACTAGGGTTAGCGTCAGGACAACTAGGGTCAGCATCAGGACAACTAGGGTTAGCATCAGGACAACTAGGGTTACCGTCAGGACAACTAGGGTTAGCGTCAGGACAACTAGGTTTAGCGTCAGGACAACTAGGGTTAGCGTCAGGACAACTAGGGTTAGCGTCAGGACAACTAGGGTTAGCGTCAGGACAAGGGATAGCGTCAGGACAACTAGGGTTAGTGTCAGGACAACTAGGGTTAGCGTCAGGACAACTAGGGTTAGCGTCAGGACAACTAGGGTTAGCGTCAGGACAACTAGGGTTAGCGTCAGGACAACTAGAGTTAGCGTCAGGTCAACTAGGGTTAGCGTTAGGACAACTAGGGTTAGCGTCAGGACAACTTGGGTGAGCGTCAGGACAACTAGGTTTAGCGTCAGGACAACTAGGGTTAGCGTCAGGACAACTAGGGTTAGCGTCAGGACAACTAGGGTTAGCGCCAGGACAACTAGGGTTAGCGCCTTGACAACTAGGGTTAGCGTCAGGACAACTAGGTTTAGCGTCAGGACAACTAGGGTTAGCGTCAGGACAACTAGGGTTAGCGTCAGGACAACTAGAGTTAGCGTCAGGACAACTAGGGTTAGCGTCAGGTCAACTAGGGTTAGCGTCAGGACAACTTGGGTTAGCGTCAGGACAACTAGGTTTAGCGTCAGGACAACTAGGGTTAGCGTCAGGACAACTAGGGTTATCGTCAGGACAACTAGGGTTTGCGTCAGGACAACTAGGGTTAGCGCCAGGACAACTAGGGTTAGCGCCAGGACAACTAGGGTTAGCGTCAGGACAACTAGGGTTAGCGTCAGGACAACTAGGGTTAGCGTCACGACAACTAGGGTTAGCGTCAGGACAACTAGGGTTAGCGTCAGGACAAATAGGTTTAGCGTCAGGACAACTAGGGTTAGCATCTGGACAACTAGGGTTAGCGTCAGGACAACTAGGGTTAGCGTCACGACAACTAGGGTTAGCGTCAGGACAACTAGGGTTAGCGTCACGACAACTAGGGTTAGCATCAGGACAACTAGGGTTAGCGTCAGGACAACTAGGATTAGCGTCAAGACAACTAGGGTTAGCGTCAGGACAACTAGGGTTAGCGTCAGGACAACTAGGGTCAACGTCAGGACAACTAGGGTTAGCATCAGGACAACTAGGGTTACCGTCAGGACAACTAGGGTTAGCGTCAGGACAACTAGGTTTAGCGTCAGGACAACTAGGGTTAGCGTCAGGACAACTAGGGTTAGCGTCAGGACAACTAGGGTTAGCGTCAGGACAAGGGTTAGCGTCAGGACAACTAGGGTTAGTGTCAGGACAACTAGGGTTAGCGTCAGGACAACTAGGGTTAGCGTCAGGACAACTAGGGTTAGCGTCAGGACAACTAGAGTTAGCGTCAGGTCAACTAGGGTTAGCGTCAGGACAACTAGGGTTAGCGTCAGGACAACTTGGGTGAGCGTCAGGACAACTAGGTTTAGCGTCAGGACAACTAGGGTTAGCGTCAGGACAACTAGGGTTAGCGTCAGTACAACTAGGGTTAGCGCCAGGACAACTAGGGTTAGCGCCTTGACAACTAGGGTTAGCGTCAGGACAACTAGGGTTAGCGTCAGGACAACTAGGGTTAGCGTCAGAACAACTAGGGTTAGCATCAGGACAACTAGGGTTAGCGTCAGGACAACTAGCGTTAGCGTCAGGACAACTAGGGTTAGCGTCAGGACAACTAGGGTTAGCGTCAGGACAACTAGGGTTAGCATCAGGACAACTAGGGTTAACATCAGGACAACTAGGGTTAGCGTCAGGACAACTAGGGTTAGCATCAGGACAACTAGGGTTAGCGTCAGGACAACTCGGGTTAGCGTCAGGACAACTAGGGTTAGCGTCAGGACAACTCGGGTTAGCGTCAGGACAACTAGGGTTAGCGTCAGGACAACTCGGGTTAGCGTCAGGACAACTCGGGTTAGCGTCAGGACAACTCGGGTTAGCGTCAGGACAACTCGGGTTAGCGTCAGGACAACTCGGGTAAGCGTCAGGACAACTCGGGTTAGCGTCAGGACAACTCGGGTTAGCGTCAGGACAACTCGGGTTAGCGTCAGGACAATTCGGGTAAGCGTCAGGACAACTCGGGTTAGCGTCAGGACAACTCGGGTTAGCGTCAGGACAACTCGGGTTAGCGTCAGGACAACTCGGGTTAGCGTCAGGACAACTCGGGTAAGCGTCAAGACAACTCGGATTAGCGTCAGGACAAGTCGGGTTAGCGTCAGGACAACTCGGGTTAGCGTCAGGACAACTCGGGTTAGCGTCAGGACAACTCGGTTTAGCGTCAGGACAACTAGGGTTAGCGTCAGGACAACTAGGATTAGCGTCAGGACAACTAGGGTTAGCGTCACGACAACTAGGGTTAGCGTCAGGACAACTAGGGTTAGCGTCAGGACAACTAGGTTTAGCGTCAGGACAACTAGGGTTAGCGTCAGGACAACTAGGTTTAGCGTCAGGACAACTAGGGTTAGCGTCAGGACAACTAGGGTTAGCGTCAGGACAACTAGGGTCAGCGTCAGGACAACTAGGGTTAGCGTCAGGACAACTAGTGTTAGCGTCAGGACAACTAGGGTTAGCGTCAGGACAACTAGGGTTAGCATCAGGACAACTAGGGTTACCGTCAGGACAACTAGGGTTAGCGTCAGGACAACTAGGTTTAGCGTCAGGACAACTAGGGTTAGCGTCAGGACAACTAGGGTTAGCGTCAGGACAACTAGGGTTAGCGTCAGGACAAGGGTTAGCGTCAGGACAACTAGGGTTAGTGTCAGGACAACTAGGGTTAGCGTCAGGACAACTAGGGTTAGCGTCAGGACAACTAGGGTTAGCGTCAGGACAACTAGGGTTAGCGTCAGGACAACTAGAGTTAGCGTCAGGTCAACTAGGGTTAGCGTTAGGACAACTAGGGTTAGCGTCAGGACAACTTGGGTGAGCGTCAGGACAACTAGGTTTAGCGTCAGGACAACTAGGGTTAGCGTCAGGACAACTAGGGTTAGCGTCAGGACAACTAGGGTTAGCGCCAGGACAACTAGGGTTAGCGCCTTGACAACTAGGGTTAGCGTCAGGACAACTAGGTTTAGCGTCAGGACAACTAGGGTTAGCGTCAGGACAACTAGGGTTAGCGTCAGGACAACTAGAGTTAGCGTCAGGACAACTAGGGTTAGCGTCAGGTCAACTAGGGTTAGCGTCAGGACAACTTGGGTTAGCGTCAGGACAACTAGGTTTAGCGTCAGGACAACTAGGGTTAGCGTCAGGACAACTAGGGTTATCGTCAGGACAACTAGGGTTTGCGTCAGGACAACTAGGGTTAGCGCCAGGACAACTAGGGTTAGCGCCAGGACAACTAGGGTTAGCGTCAGGACAACTAGGGTTAGCGTCAGGACAACTAGGGTTAGCGTCACGACAACTAGGGTTAGCGTCAGGACAACTAGGGTTAGCGTCAGGACAAATAGGTTTAGCGTCAGGACAACTAGGGTTAGCATCTGGACAACTAGGGTTAGCGTCAGGACAACTAGGGTTAGCGTCACGACAACTAGGGTTAGCGTCAGGACAACTAGGGTTAGCGTCACGACAACTAGGGTTAGCATCAGGACAACTAGGGTTAGCGTCAGGACAACTAGGATTAGCGTCAAGACAACTAGGGTTAGCGTCAGGACAACTAGGGTTAGCGTCAGGACAACTAGGGTCAACGTCAGGACAACTAGGGTTAGCATCAGGACAACTAGGGTTACCGTCAGGACAACTAGGGTTAGCGTCAGGACAACTAGGTTTAGCGTCAGGACAACTAGGGTTAGCGTCAGGACAACTAGGGTTAGCGTCAGGACAACTAGGGTTAGCGTCAGGACAAGGGTTAGCGTCAGGACAACTAGGGTTAGTGTCAGGACAACTAGGGTTAGCGTCAGGACAACTAGGGTTAGCGTCAGGACAACTAGGGTTAGCGTCAGGACAACTAGAGTTAGCGTCAGGTCAACTAGGGTTAGCGTCAGGACAACTAGGGTTAGCGTCAGGACAACTTGGGTGAGCGTCAGGACAACTAGGTTTAGCGTCAGGACAACTAGGGTTAGCGTCAGGACAACTAGGGTTAGCGTCAGGACAACTAGGGTTAGCGCCAGGACAACTAGGGTTAGCGCCTTGACAACTAGGGTTAGCGTCAGGACAACTAGGGTTAGCGTCAGGACAACTAGGGTTAGCGTCAGGACAACTAGGGTTAGCATCAGGACAACTAGGGTTAGCGTCAGGACAACTAGGTTTAGCGTCAGGACAACTAGGGTTAGCGTCAGGACAACTAGGGTTAGCGTCAGGACAACTAGGGTCAGCGTCAGGACAACTAGGGTTAGCGTCAGGACAACTAGGGTTAGCGTCAGGACAACTAGTGTTAGCCTCAGGACAACTAGGGTTAGCGTCAGGACAACTTGGGTTAGCATCAGGACAACAAGGGTTAGCGTCAGGACAACTAGGGTTAGCGTCTGGACAACTAGGGTTAGCGTCAGGACAACTAGGGTTAGCGTCAGGACAACTAGGGTTAGCGTCACGACAACTAGGGTTAGCGTCAGGACAACTAGGGTTAGCATCAGGACAACTAGGGTTAGCATCAGGACAACTAGGGTTAGCGTCACGACAACTAGGGTTAGCATCAGGACAACTAGGGTTAGCGTCAGGACAACTAGGGTTAGCGTCACGACAACTAGGGTTAGCGTCAGGACAACTAGGGTTAGCGTCAGGACAACTAGGGTCAGAGTCAGGACAACTAGGGTTAGCATCAGGACAACTAGGGTTAGCGTCAGGACAACTAGGGTTAGCGTCAGGACAACTAGGTTTAACGTCAGGACAACTAGGGTTAGCGTCAGGACAACTAGGGTTAGCGTCAGGACAACTAGGGTTAGCGTCAGGACAAGGGTTAGCGTCAGGACAACTAGGGTTAGCGTCACGACAACTAGGGTTAGCGTCAGGACAACTAGGGTTAGCGTCAGGACAAATAGGGTTAGCGTCAGGACAACTAGGGTTAGCGTCTGGACAACTAGGGTTAGCGTCAGGACAACTAGGCTTAGCGTCAGGACAACTAGGGTTAGCGTCAGGACAACTAGGGTTAGCGTCACGACAACTAGGGTTAGCGTCACGACAACTAGGGTTAGCGTCACGACAACTAGGGTTAGCGTCAGGACAACTAGGGTTAGCGTCAAGACAACTAGGGTTAGCGTCACGACAACTAGGGTTAGCGTCAGGACAACTAGGATTAGCGTCAGGACAACTAGGGTTAGCGTCACGACAACTAGGGTTAGCGTCAGGACAACTAGGGTTATCGTCAGGACAACTAGGGTTTGCGTCAGGACAACTAGGGTTAGCGCCAGGACAACTAGGGTTAGCGCCAGGACAACTAGGGTTAGCGTCAGGACAACTAGGGTTAGCGTCAGGACAACTAGGGTTAGCGTCAGGACAACTAGGGTTAGCGTCAGGACAACTAGGGTTAGCGTCACGACAACTAGCTTTAGCGTCAGGACAAATAGGGTTAGCGTCAGGACAACTTGGGTTAGCGTCTAGACAACTAGGGTTAGCGTCAGGACAACTAGGGTTAGCGTCAGGACAACTAGGGTTAGAGTCACGACAACTAGGGTTAGCGTCAGGACAACTAGGGTTAGCATCAGGACAACTAGGGTTAGCGTCAGGACAACTAAGTTTAGCGTCACGACAACTAGGGTTAGCATCAGGACAACTAGGGTTAGCGTCAGGACAACTAGGGTTAGCGTCACGACAACTAGGGTTAGCATCAGGACAACTAGGGTTAGCGTCAGGACAACTAGGGTCAGCGTCAGGACAACTAGGGTTAGCGTCAGGACAACTAGGGTTAGCGTCAGGACAACTAGGTTTAGCGTCAGGACAACTAGGGTTAGCGTCAGGACAACTAGGGTTAGCGTCAGGACAAGGGTTAGCGTCAGGACAACTAGGGTTAGCGTCACGACAACTAGGGTTAGCGTCAGGACAACTAGGGTTAGCGTCAGGACAAATAGGGTTAGCGTCAGGACAACTAGGGTTAGCGTCTGGACAACTAGGGTTAGCGTCAGGACAACTAGGGTTAGCGTCAGGACAACTAGGCTTAGCGTCAGGACAACTAGGGTTAGCGTCAGGACAACTAGGGTTAGCGTCACGACAACTAGGGTTAGCGTCACGACAACTAGGGTTAGCGTCAGGACAACTAGGGTTAGCGTCAGGACAACTAGGGTTAGCGTCAGGACAACTAGGGTTAACGTCAAGACAACTAGCGTTAGCATCACGACAACTAGGGTTAGCGTCAGGACAATTAGGTTTAGCGTCAGGACAACTAGGGTTAGCGTCAGGACAACTAGGGTTAGCGTCAGGACAACTAGGGTTAGCGTCAGGACAACTAGGGTTAGCGTCACGACAACTAGGGTTAGCGTCAGGACAACTAGGGTTAGCGTCAGGACAACTAGGGTTAGCGTCAGGACAACTAGGGTTAGCGTCAGGACAACTAGGGTTAGCGTCACGACAACTAGGGTTAGCGTCAGGACAACTAGGGTTAGCGTCAGGACAACTAGGGTTAGCGTCAGGACAACTAGGGTCAGCGTCAGGACAACTAGGGTTAGCATCAGGACAACTAGGGTTAGCGTCAGGACAACTAGGTTTAGCGTCAGGACAACTAGGGTTAGCGTCAGGACAACTAGGGTTAGCGTCAGGACAACTAGGGTCAGCGTCAGGACAACTAGGGTTAGCGTCAGGACAACTAGGGTTAGCGTCAGGTCAACTAGTGTTAGCCTCAGGACAACTAGGGTTAGCGTCAGGACAACTTGGGTTAGCATCAGGACAACAAGGGTTAGCGTCAGGACAACTAGGGTTAGCGTCTGGACAACTAGGGTTAGCGTCAGGACAACTAGGGTTAGCGTCAGGACAACTAGGGTTAGCGTCACGACAACTAGGGTTAGCGTCAGGACAACTAGGGTTAGCATCAGGACA
Organism: Phyllobates terribilis; assembly: GCF_046119375.1. NCBI lineage: Eukaryota > Metazoa > Chordata > Amphibia > Anura > Dendrobatidae > Phyllobates > Phyllobates terribilis. The sequence goes on from NW_027362763.1 coordinate 635,913,332, forward strand.
ACTAGGGTTAGCATCAGGACAACTAGGGTTAGCGTCACGACAACTAGGGTTAGCATCAGGACAACTAGGGTTAGCGTCAGGACAACTAGGGTTAGCGTCACGACAACTAGGGTTAGCGTCAGGACAACTAGGGTTAGCGTCAGGACAACTAGGGTCAGAGTCAGGACAACTAGGGTTAGCATCAGGACAACTAGGGTTAGCGTCAGGACAACTAGGGTTAGCGTCAGGACAACTAGGTTTAGCGTCAGGACAACTAGGGTTAGCGTCAGGACAACTAGGGTTAGCGTCAGGACAACTAGGGTTAGCGTCAGGACAAGGGTTAGCGTCAGGACAACTTGGGTTAGCGTCACGACAACTAGGGTTAGCGTCAGGACAACTAGGGTTAGCGTCAGGACAAATAGGGTTAGCGTCAGGACAACTAGGGTTAGCGTCTGGACAACTAGGGTTAGCGTCAGGACAACTAGGCTTAGCGTCAGGACAACTAGGGTTAGCGTCAGGACAACTAGGGTTAGCGTCACGACAACTAGGGTTAGCGTCACGACAACTAGGGTTAGCGTCAGGACAACTAGGGTTAGCGTCAGGACAACTAGGGTTAGCGTCAAGACAACTAGGGTTAGCGTCACGACAACTAGGGTTAGCGTCAGGACAACTAGGATTAGCGTCAGGACAACTAGGGTTAGCGTCACGACAACTAGGGTTAGCGTCAGGACAACTAGGGTTATCGTCAGGACAACTAGGGTTTGCGTCAGGACAACTAGGGTTAGCGCCAGGACAACTAGGGTTAGCGCCAGGACAACTAGGGTTAGCGTCAGGACAACTAGGGTTAGCGTCAGGACAACTAGGGTTAGCGTCACTACAACTAGGGTTAGCGTCACGACAACTAGCTTTAGCGTCAGGACAAATAGGGTTAGCGTCAGGACAACTTGGGTTAGCGTCTAGACAACTAGGGTTAGCGTCAGGACAACTAGGGTTAGCGTCAGGAAAACTAGGGTTAGAGTCACGACAACTAGGGTTAGCGTCAGGACAACTAGGGTTAGCATCAGGACAACTAGGGTTAGCGTCAGGACAACTAGGTTTAGCGTCACGACAACTAGGGTTAGCATCAGGACAACTAGGGTTAGCGTCAGGACAACTAGGGTTAGCGTCACGACAACTAGGGTTAGCTTCAGGACAACTAGGGTTAGCGTCAGGACAACTAGGGTCAGCGTCAGGACAACTAGGGTTAGCATCAGGACAACTAGGGTTAGCGTCAGGACAACTAGGGTTAGCGTCAGGACAACTAGGTTTAGCGTCAGGACAACTA